>NC_059131.1:97935723-99185723 GCF_020740605.2 Lemur catta | reverse complement strand
CTATTAAGTCCAATACACTTGTATTTAGAAAGTATCTTTAACTCAAGTCTACCACAATGAAACAAGTCACAGAAAAAAAAAAACGCATATAGTCTTATTATAAGATCTATAATAATGTAAAGCAAAAAACAAGAGTTGCATACAGAACACATATTAGCTATTTTCTGTGTAGTTTTGATCAATATTTTCTAAATGTCCCAGTTTACAATCTAGTTTATGGAATAAAAAAGATTCTTTAGCTCTTTCTCTCATTCCACTTACCCACAAGTCCCAACAGTCCCCCAAAGAAACCATGACACAGGGGTAATTATATTTTTCTTGATGGGGTGGAGGCTGTCAAATTGGGTTACCTGTTCTTGTAAAATACAAGAGTCCATGATATATGGAAAAAGCCATAAGAATGATGCTTTCCTTACCAATATTGATAATACTGTTATCTTCTTATGAATCTCACCAATGGTGTGAAAGATAGAGAACAAAGATTGCCCAATGTTTAAAATTCGATTAGTATATTTTTAGCATGAGTCCCTCAAACTACATACATTTCTTCTCTTATTTTACATTTTTTGAGTAAAACTTCCACTCAAAAAAACTACCCTAGAAACATGAACCATGTTTATTATGAACTAGATGATCTACATCGTCAGTTGTTACATCTACACCAATTCTCTGGATTAAGTATAGGTAAATATTTTACATCAGGTTTTATATTTTTATAAATATTACACTTAACCTAAAGTGTTGGTGAGATTATGGAGCAATGGGAACTCTCATATGCTTATGTTTGTAACATAAAATAGTAAAATCACTTTGGAAATTGTTTGTTAGTTTATTTAAAAAGTTAAACATATACCTACCATATGAATCAGCATTTATGCACATATGTTTTAGCTGGTTTATTTGTAGAATCTGAATACTGGAAACAACCCAAGTGTCCATCAACTGTTGAATGGATAAGAAATTATGGTATATCTGTACAGTATAATCCTACTCAGCAATAAAAAATAATGTATTAACACACAATAATTTGAATCTCCAAATAATTATAGTGAGTGAAAGAAGCTCAATAAAAAAGAATACCTACTGTATGATTTCATTTATGTAATATTCTAGAAAATGCAAACTGATCTATATTGAAAAAAGTGAACAGAGGCTTTGCATGTAGACTGGCAGGGAAATGGGAGGATAGGAGGAAGAGATTATAAAGCAACCATGACAGTTAATTTTGTGTCAACTTGATTGGGCTAAGGGATGCCCAAATACCTGTGAAACATTATTTCTGGGGGGTGCCTGTAAGGGTTTTTCTGGAAGAGATTAGCATTTTAATTAGTGGATTGAGTAAAGAAGACCAGCAGTCACCAACATGGGAAGGCATCATCCAATCCTTTCAGGGCATGAATAAAACAAAAGGCAAAGGAAGGATGAATTTGCTTTTTTCTTGCTCTGGGACATTGGAGCTCCTGGTTCGTGGGCCTTTGAACTTGGACTAGGACTTACACCATTAGCTCCCCTAGTTCTCAGTCTTCATGTTTGGACTGGAACTGTGCCAGCAGCTTTCCTGGGCCTCCAGCTTGCAGACAGGAGATCATGGGTCTTCTCAGCTTCCACAGTCATGTGAGCCAAACCTTAATAATAATTTTCTTTCTATATATCTATATATGTCTTATTAATTTTGTTTCTCTGGAGAAGCCTGACTAATACAGGAAATAAGGAAATTTTTGAGGTAACTGTTATGTTCAATTACCTTGAGTGTGGTGATGACTTTAAGTTTATATACTGACAAAATTTGCCAAATTTTATACTTTATATATGTGGCTTAGTATTTCCAATAAAACCTCTATAAAGCTATAAAATATTATAAATGAATCGAATATTGTTATTTCTAATTATGTTCTGTATTAGTTACCCATTGCTGTATAACAAATGACCAGAAACTTAATGGTTTTAAATGACAGCATTTATTATCCCACAGTTGCTTTGGATCCTCGGAGCAGTAGTCTAGGCAAGGCTTAGCTGGGTTCTATTAATATTATTCAGAATCTCTCACAAGCAAAGTCAAGAGGCAGTAGTCATCTCAAGGCTCAACTAGGGAAGGATCCCTGGTAGACGGCAGGATGCAGTACCTCTAGAAGTGGTAGACTAAGGGTTTCAATTCTTTGCTGGCTGTTGGTGATCGGCTGCACTTGGTTCCTTGCCATGCCACTTGGGTCTCTCCACAGGTTGATCAAAGCATGGCAATTTGCTTTATCAGAGCAAGCAAGTTAAAAACTGAGGCAGTGAGAGAAAATGAGAGAAACAGAGAGAGAGAACAAAGCAGAAGTCACAGTCTTTCATAGTTCAATTTCAAAATTGACATACCACTTCTTTTGACATATTTTGTTCATTAGAAGCAAGCCAGAGAGGATGACACATTAGGGTAAATATCAGGAGGCAGGGCTCATTGGGAACCATTTCAGAAGCTGCCTAACATGATCTCAGAGAATTTATTAAAGACTATAGGAACAAAATATGTATTAATTTACTATATACTCAGTGTCTCACAATGTATATCACTTACACAAATAATTCTGGAGTGTCATATGAAATTTTACTTAAATATTAATAAATATTTTGTTCTAACAGTATCAATTTAAATCAATTTTATTTGCATATTGTCTCATAGATGCCATGTGTGATAAAGTTCATTTGGGCCCAACTTCAATCTAGCAGTCAATCATCCTACTATCTCTGTCTAAAGTATGTTGTATGTTGTGATAAAATATAAAAATTTGAAATGTGAGCTCTATCCTCAAGAAAATAGCAACCTTTCTGAAAATACAAATATAATGTGAACAAAGTATAAATAAACACTATATATATGTAAGTGATAAACTGAATAATACAGACTATAAATAATCCAGAGATTATTTGACAGAGGAAAAAAAATGATAAAGTTGAAATGTTTAGGAAAGGTTTTATTTAGGAGTTGAAGCTTGAGCTGGGCCTTGAAAAGTGTTGAGCGCATTTGTCATTCTTTTGCCTAGACATGTACAACCGTTCTTAATTTGTGGGGAATTCTCAATTGTGTATTTTCTGGCAAAAAGAAATGTCTTACTTCCCAAAGCGCAGATCATCAACATGCCAACTGGCATGGAATGCACTGATGAATGACTTTGTCTATCAAATGTTCCTTACCTAGAATTTTTCATATGGACCAAATTAGACAAAGATGCATTTGTGGTGGTTGTGTGTGGTGATGTGTTCTCTGCTGCTTGACTCTCCAAAATCGCTTTGATTTTTCTTGGCTTTCTAGGTCTAGTTTTTTGGTAACTCTGCTGGCTACTAGTAAATTCCTCTTCTGCTTATGATAGCATCTGTTTATCTTGCTTGCATTCAACAACTTGGTTAACACAGCCAAATGTCATGTAGGTGAGTAACCATGATGAGTCTGTTTCAGGATAGGGAGACAGTATGAACAAAGGGCTGTGGCCCTACAATCCATTTCTGGCATTTCAATACTATTTGGTATTTTTCAGTATAATTAATAACATGGACAGATGTGTATGTCTGATCTTGTAAGCATATCTGTGACAAGAACCATGAAGTAAATAGAGAATGCTAATTAGACAACACCTGTCTCTGATAAAGATGAATGTGCATATTTTCAGTCTTAAAATGTAAAAATTTATGTATCACTTCATGGAACTAAGGGCTGGAAGAAAGTTGTATTGCCAGGGCTTGCCATGATGACAGAAGAATTTCCACCTGTTGCACAGTCTGTCCTCCACGAAATAGCTTTTCTTCTGGAAAATGGGTCTTATAATAGAGAAAAGATTAGCAAGAGTAATAAGTTTTTCATGATTTTGTAGTGTAGGGTAAAGGAGAGAAAGCACATGCAATTGGAAATTTAATTTAAGACTCTGAAACCTTTTCTCATTGTCCTATTTACTTTTCGTATGAGAGGAATTAGCCTGCACAATATTTGGAGATGAAGGAGAATCCTCTAACTTTCCAAAAGTTTTCCTGTGTCTGGGTGGGTGCTAACACTTTGGAGATGGACTGATTTCTAAACTCTACTCAGTGCCAGATATTTTACTCCAGTAATACTTGTTGGTGCAATAAAGCAGCAAGAACACAGATCTTAAATATAAAAAAAATATTTTTCAGTTATTAACACAGCCTTTAAAAATAATATTTTATTACTATAACCTGGAGCTAGATGGCTTTAGGAGGGACTATAAAACCAATAAACCATTCAGCATGGCATAATAGGAAAGTCAAGGTAATGCTATTTTAATAAACATTTAAGTCCATCTAAAGCCATCCTGATTTTTAATTGCTTTCACCTCTTTACTAGAACATGCTAAACTGAAAGAGACATTGCTATAGCATAACCCTCGTGTTTATGCATATTATTGAGCAGTAAGCTTCTGAAATTTGTGGAATCTATTTCCAAAGTGAAGGCTGAAATTTTAATGTGAATCCCTTAGCGTTCTGTTTCTGCTAAACCCATAAGTACTAGAAGTGTAGAGTTAACAGTGCATTTCATTCTGACTTCATCATTTACTAGTAAACCTAAATAGCATTTGAGAAGAGTATATAATAAATGCATTCAGACACTGCAGCTGTTTTTTGTCTGTTTTCCAAACACATAATGTGCTAATTTGGAAAAAAATCAACAACAGCTGCAAATACATGTCAACAGCAAGGTCTTGAAGGGAAGGCCTTAATAGGTTTTGTTAATCAGTGGTGAACCAGGTGTGAATAAATAATTAACACACTTGATAACAGAGCCTCGTTGGCACTACTGCTAAGCTAAAGTTTTGATAGCCTTTCCTTTACGTTCAAGATTTACTTGCAATATGTAAAAAGAAAAATACTTAATCACTACTCAATTCAATAAAGCTAAAATGAGATTTAAAAAGAAAAAGAATATTGAGTTTAGATATCAGAAAAGAAATATCACATGAGAATGCACTTTAATCTTATAAATGAAAATAGATGTCTAATAATCTATTTGATTGGCATATCATTTTTTAAAACAAAGAACTGGTGCCTGTTAGTCTAGAAATGATTAAGCAAAATTGATCTCATATAGACCATGCCAATGTATTTATTGACATTTTGATGGCCACATCTTCCTTTCAAAGATGGAAAATACTATAATAAAAAGATACATGATCTTAAAAGCAAGTGAGCATTAAATGCACACCAGAACTTATAGTTATTACTGTTAAATCCTGTACTGTAAATGTCAATTAACCTACATGTATTTTAAGCAGTTACTGTGTAAGGAAGTGGAAAAGAAGTCTAGGGAACATTAACTATTTTTATTGAATATAAAATATAATTGATGAAATCTTAACATTTGTGGATATTAACAAACAGACAGCAAGATGGAAGAGTCATCATTTTATAGAACAACTTACCAAGCACTGGGTTTAGAATATGTCATTGGTTCTCAGAGAGTGGTTCCAGAGCCAGCAGCATCTGCTTCCCCTGGGAACTGCTTAAAAAGGCAAATCTCAGGCCGTACCTCAAACTACTCTGAACTCTGAGGGTGAGACCTAGACATTTGTGGTTTCAGAAGTCTCTCCAGAGGACTTTGATGCTTCCTAAAATTTAAGAATAATTTGTCTATGTTAGTCACAAATTTGTATAGCACAATAGTATTAATTGCCAAGTGCATGGTTTGATGACTAAGGCCCACATCTGGGGATAAAATCTGTTTTGTATCCCACATACTCTGTCAAAAAAAAAAAAGAACAGCTGTTGGTGTCACTTTACTGTTAGGCTTTCTGAGAGGTACCCAACAACAGAAAAGTCACTTGCCACCATTTTTTTTCTATTGATATAGGAAGTGGACAGTGAGAGGTCACCTGTTGTAAAAGTGTGGTGTTCCCGAGGGGTGACTATCCCTCCCTTCTCCAACTCCTGAGAGTTGAGATTAGGGGTGCTTTGCTCCCCACATTTGAGGGTGGGAACTTCAAGTGATTGCCTAGTAAAAGTCCCATTGCCAAAATGCTCCCTCCTCCTCCAATAATAGAGGAATTGATATTGACCTGTTAGCTGAAAGTTGCAATCACTAGATTGCCTAAAGATGTTGACAATAGCTGCATTACCAAGCTTAGAAGCAAGGTTAGAGAAGTTTCCATAGATGACCTGATTTGAAGCTGTTGGCATGTTAGTAATAATTCATATTAGGTTGAAAAAAACCACTTTTCTATACCATAGAATGAGGATTGGTAGGATATGAAGACCTAGAGTCTAGATAATTACTCCTTTGCCACCATTCTTTCACTGACTGTGTAACCTTGGGAAAATCTCATTCCCCTCATTTGTAAAATGAGGATAGCTATAGTATATAACATAGGGTTGTTGTATATATTAAGGCAATGTACGTTAACAACAATACTTATTGTTTTCTCCCTTAGGAATTTTATATTTCCCTCTGGATACAGGTGGCCTTGTATACTGAGTTATGTACAACAGGCAGTTGCAACTTGCTGCCAATATACAGATACACTTGTTTCAACAGACAGGATGTGTTCTGAAAGGTGACAGGGATGTTATATTAATTTTAGCCAGTCCAGAGATACTCTCTCTCTCTCTGATTTTGTTAGTGGAGTAGGAATGCTTTGTTGCTTTTCCCATCAAAGTGAGGCAGATTTCAAGTTTCCATTTATTTTTAAAGGCCTATGTACACATTTTGTCTTCTTTTACCCACCACAAAATCTAGTTTCTCGGAAAGCACACATGTGCATAATATTGAGCTAGAACCATCCATCACATAAGTGATACTTAGCAGACAAACAAAACACATTAACATTTAAACAAAAATGAGTTTTTGCCCCATCATGCTACCTACTTCTGATATAAGAGAAGCGAGAAAGAGGCACTGAACAAAAATACCTATCAGGAAACATGATTGAACCTGCAGTAAAGCTGGATTCCTGTGATGGGGAAATGTTTTATAATGAGGTGTGACTGAATTAAACACCTGGTGGTTGCAATATCAAATTAAATCACCCCCTTTGAACTCAATTTCACTTATGAAGTAACTGTAGTTGTTTTTGCTTTTTTGTTTTTTGTAAATGCACTGTGAAAATAAACTCATCAACCAGAATGGTGCTAAAGTGGCACTAAGCTAACGGGAATCTGGTTTCAAAAAGGCCATATTATCATCTCTTCCTAATTATTACAGTAAGGCCACATTTCATTTTCATATTCATCTCCATAAATATGTGATAAACTATTTTATAATGTCTGTCAACTCACATATTTCTAAGTTGTGAGTTTATATACGTTATTACTTTTCCTATTCAGCCTCTTTTAATGGGTAGGTGATCAAAATTATACTGGCAATTATAACAAAGCAATACTACTTTGAACAATTACAACTAACATTTATTAAATGCTTTCTTTGAAGCAGATACCATCCTAAGATCTTTATGTACATTAACTCAGGTCATAAGGAAGACCCTTCATGATCGTTACCTCTCCAAGGTCCATAAGAACCTCCACTCCTAAATTGACATTTGATACCTCAGCACGATCTAAGATTATCTGGCTGCTATGGAATGACTCGGCATTCCCTAGGATGAGTAGGCTCTTTTCCACCTCGGAGTTCTTAGCTTGTGTTTGCCCTTTGTCTAGAACTCTCTTTCTTTATCCTCCCAAGTAAATTCCAATCCTCCTTTAGGACTGGTTTTAGATATTAGTTTCTTTAGGAGGATTTCACTAACCATATTTCCATTTTGTGTTGTAGTAACAACACCTGAGGCTGGGTAATTTCTAAAGAGAAGAGATGTATTTGGCTTATGATTCTGTGACTAGAAAGTTCAAGATTGAGCAACTGCATCTGGTAAGAGCCTCCCTTATGCTTTTTCCACTCATGGTGAAAAGCAGACGGTGGGGTGGGCTCATGCAAAGAGATCACATGACAAGAGAGGAAGCAAGAGAGAGAAACCAAATAAGCCAGACTCTTTGTAGCAATCCACTCTTGTGAGAAATAATCCAATCCTTCAAGAGTAAGAACTCACTAACCCCTGTGGGAGGGCATTAATCTATTCAAGAAGGTTCTACTTCCATTAACCAAACACCTCCCACTAGGCCCCACTTCCCAACACTGCCACACTGGGAATTGAATTTCAAGGTGAACTTTGATGGGAACAGAGCACATCCAAGCCATAACATTCATGTACATAGCGGCCATGGTGGCATGGATGAAGCTTATGCATAGGCTAAGCACATGGACTTCCACTCACCCAGGTTGACCCGGCTATAGCCACTGCTGAGTGACCATTCTGCCAGCAGCAGAGACCAGCACTTAGCCCCCAATATGACACCACTGTCTGGGGTGATGAGTCAGATACCTGGTGGCAAGTTGATTACATTGGACTGCTTGCATCATGGAAGGGGCAGCATTTTGTCCTTACTGGAATAGATACTCTGGATATGCATTTGCCTTGCTTGCAGCAATGTTTCTGTCAAAACTGATATCCATGGACTTATAGAATGCCTTACTCACCTTAAATGTACTCCATCCAACACGGTTTCTGACCAAGAAACTTACTTCACAGCTAAAAATGTGCAGCAGTGTGCTGATACTCATGGAATGCACTGGTCTTACCATGTTGCCCACCATACTGCAGCAACTGGCCTAACAGAGTTGTGAAATGGCCTTTTGAAGTCACAGTTACAGTGCCAGCTAAGTGATGATACTTTGCAGGTCTGGGGTAAGTTTCTCCAGAAGGCTTTATATGCTCTGAATCATTATATGATACTTTTTCTCCTGTAGTCAGGATTCATGAGTTCAGGAATTACAGAGTGGAAAAGGAAATGGCACCACTCACCATTACCCTTAGTGACTCACTAAAAAAACATTTTTCTTCTGTTCCCATGAAGCTATGTTCTGTTGGCCTAGAGGTCTTAGTTTCAGAAGGAGCAATGCTTCTACCAGGAGATACAACAATTATTCCACTGAACTTGAAGTTAAGACTGACCACTTTGGGATACTCATGCTTTTGAATCAACAGGCTAAGAAGTGAGTTACAGTGGGATGATTGATACAGACTACAAGGGGAAATTAGACTACTATTCCACAGTGGAGATAAGGAAGAATATGTCTAAGATACAGGAGATCTATTAGGGTATCTCTTAGTATTACTATACCTTATAGTTAAGGTCAATGGGAGATTATGATAAACCAATCCAATCAGGACTACAAATGCCCCAGAGTCTTCAGAAATAAAGGTTGGATCAGTCTACCAGGTAAAGAATCACAACCAGCTGAGGTGCTTGTGAAGGCAAAGGAAGTACAGAATGGGTAGTGTAAGGTAGTTGTAAACACCAGCTACAAACCACATAACAGAAATAAGGAGAGTAATTGTCATGAGTATTTCCTCCTTATTTTGCTAAGAATGTGTTTGTGCATATATATGCATATATTAAGCAAATGTTTTATTTTTTCTCTTATTCCTTTATAATGTAACATGATTTATTGACTTTATATTAGTATTTAAGTATTGTTTTTTGTTAATTTTATTTTTTTTAAATTTCAAAATATGAGGTACACATGTTTTTGGTTACATGTATCAATTTTATTATGCTTGAGTCAGGGTTATAAGTGTGCCTATCACATGGATAGTGCTCATTGTACCCATTAGGTAGGTTTCTACCCATCCCCTTCTCTCCCCTGCCCATGTTTGATTTCCACTGAGTTTTACTTCCCTCTGTACATATGTGTGCTCATGGATTAGTTCCAATTTAATAGCAGATGTTTATTTTTCCATTCTTTAGATAGTTCACTTAGGATAATGATCTCCAGTTCCATCCAAATTGTTGCAAAGGGCACTAAATCATCCTTCTTCATGGCTATGTAGTATTCCATAGTATACAGATACTGCATTTTGTTAATCCACTCATGCATTGATGGGCCCTTGGGTTGGTTCCATATCTTTGCAATTATGAACTGTGCTGCAATAAACATTCACATGCAGATGTCTTTTTGATAAAATGATTTCTTTTCTTTTGGATAAATCCCCAGTAGTGGCATTGCTGTGTCGAATGGTAGGTCTACTTTTAGTTCTTTGAGGAATCTCCCTACTGTTTTCCATAGAGGTTGTACTAATTTGCAGTCCCACCAATAGTGTATAAGTGTTCCTTTCTGTCTGCATCCATGCCAGCATCTATTGCTTTGGACTTTTTAGTAAAAGCTATTCTAACTGGGGTAAGGTGATACCTCATTGTGGTTTTAATTTGCATTTCTCTGATAATTAGTGACATTGAGGATTTTTTCATATGCTTGTTGGCCATTTGTCTATCTTCTGAAAGGTTTCTATTCATGTCTTTTGACCACTTTCTAATAGGGTTGTTTATTTTTTCCTTGCTGATTTGCTTGAGTTCTTTGTAGATTCTGGTTATTAGCCCTTTATCAGATGTATAGCTTGCAAATATTTTCTCCCATTTTGTAGGTAAATATTGTTAGCTATATCATATTATTAAAATTATGGGATATGTGAAGAAAAATAAACATCACCTGAGAGCATTGCCTCCTCTTCTGGAGACTGGATTAGAGTGTTTTCACTTGTACTCAGGATAGTTGTATCATGTTAAGCGGAGTTATGACCTTGTTGTTGTCTTTATATGGAGATTAAGTATGGTTTAAGGAGATGCATATGGGTGCCAAATTGATAAGGGGTGGACTTGTGAGGGGTCATATTAGGTGTCAACTTGGCTGGATTGAGGGACACCTAGATGACAGGTGAACATTATTTCTGTGTGTGTGTGTGAGGGTGTGTGTGAGGGTGTTCCCAGAGGAGGTTGATCTGTGAACCAGTGGGCTGAGAGAGGAAGACCTGCCCTCAATGCAGGTGGGCACAATCTATTTGGCCGGGGGCCCTGGCTAGAATAAACAAGCAGAGGAAGCAGGATTCTCTCTTTCTCTGTTTCCTCTTTCCCTTCCAGAGCAGAACACATTTTCTTCTCCTGCTCTTGGACATCAAATTCCAGGTTCTTTGTCTTTTGGACTCTGGGACTTGTACAAGCAGCCTTCCCAGAGGCTCTCGGGCCTGACTAGGGGCTGCACTGTCAGCTTCTTTGGTTCTGAGGCTTCAGACTTGGACTGACCCACACTACTTGCTTTGAGCCATGCTACTGGCTTCTCTGGCTCTCTAGTTTGCAGTCGGCCTATTGTGGGACTTTGCCTCTGTGATGGTATGAGCCAATTCCTCTTAATAAATTCCCTTTTGTATATCCTACTGGCTCTATCTCTCTGAAACACCCTGATTAATACACTAAGACTAGCATGGAGGCCTGCTGTTGTCTGAATGTCTATGTTTCCTAAAAATTCATATGTTGAAATCTTCACTCCCAAGGTGACGGTATTAGGAGATGGGGCCTTTGGGAGGTGGTTAGGTTATAGAAGCAGAGCCCCCATGAATGGGACTAGTGCCCTTATCAAAGAGGCCCAAGAGAGACCCCTCTTTCCTTCCACCATGTAAGGATATAGCACAAGGCCCCTACTATGAACCACAGAGTGAGCCTTTAGCAGACATTAAATCTGCCAGGGTCTTGACCTTGGAATTTTCAGCATCCAGAACTACAAAAAAAAAAAAAAAATCTATTGTTTGTAAGCTACTCAGTTTATGGTATTTTGTTATAGTAGACCAAATGGAATATGAAAAGACCCCTTCTCTGTGCCCAGAATAGTGAATACTTCATACCATTGTACCCCTTGCCAGGTTGGGACCTCTTGGGTATATGTTACACTCCTTGAGAATAGCAGCTACATCTTGTTTATAACACGTAGCAAAGTGCCAGGGCACAGGGGATAGCCAATATATATTTGTTGAAACAGTGAATGAACTAATTTTTATATTTTTGTGATCACATTTGTATCATTTTCTAAATAATTCCTGGGTTACAAAACAACACATACGGGAAAGGGGGTAGACATAGCAGGACAAGAATATTCAGACATTTACTAATGAACAATTTGCTTTCTTTGAAAATCTTTCATAAGCTGAACAAAGGATATGGAAACAGATCCCAGAGCATTAGACAGTTAATTCTAAGGATATTGACTTTAAAATGTCCTCAGTCAGGGTTTCACTTTACCCTTTAGTCACTGAGGGATTTTCAAGTCCATTTAAAAAGCATTGCCAAAAATGTAGTATATGAGTGATATAAAGCTAATGGCAAGGAAATTGGATGAATAAAAAGACAGAAACAAAGAACAACTCAAAAATAAAATAAAAATGCAAAATGAGACAAATTGCTGCATTTCAGCAAGACATTTGTGTCTGTTTCTTAAGAGTGAAGTAATGTTAAAACTAACTTTAACTGAACTTTCTTGTCTTTAAGGGGTTTTTGATGATTAATGATACCTCTAGTTTGAACGCTTTGAAGACTGATACTTAAATAGGAATCAAGTAGTGATTAAATAGCACACAAATTCTGTGAATATTCAATCTATGGCTTTCAGAAATCAGATACTGAAGTAAAAACCATATATATTTTTAAATAAGTATTGAAAACAAATCAAAATGATGTGTGCTGTAAATGGCATGCATTATTTATAGAATCGATTACAATCAGAAGTATTACATATGCACGTATATCAATTATGTTAAATAGAATTCAGATATTTAATGACTAAAGACATTCGTAGCAGCCTCAGAACTAATTATAAAATGAATAAGCTATTATATATCTTTCTAGATGTTTCTGAAATATCTTTGAATATTTAGCATTGTTTTGAGCAAGATGTATATTAGGTTTTATACATTTGATAGCAAATTAAATTTATTAATCAAACAGATTTACATTCTTTTTTTTCCACTAAATTATACCTAGAATGATTAAATTCCAGAATAATTATCTGAAGGAATTTTCTCAAGATGATTGAAACATTTTGAGCCTCTGGTTCTGTTGAAATACTAATGTCTTGAAAATTTTAGTAGCTTTTCTTATTCTACATGTATGTTTCATTTATAGTTCAGATGATACAAATGGGGATTATAATAAATAATGACTAAAACAAAGCCAGATATTTTTTCCAAGTACCAGGATAAAAAAACCAATGCTCTTATTTTTAAATATGCAGTTGGTGCTTCTGTTTGCTTTTTAATTATAAAGTTGTGGTTTTTTAAAAAAAAATTAGAATTGGAAAGAAAATGTCTTTATTATTTCCCCTTCTTTGTATTCCAGTGATCAGTATTAGGAGGTCATGCTATGTGATGGTTAAAAATACAGGCTTTTTAAATGGTGTCTGACATGTTGTATGTGCTCAAGAAATATTTGTTGTTGAATGGATTCAAATTCCCTCCCTCCCATTTATTATCTGTATATACTTTGGCAAGTACTTAGTCTCTATAAACCCTAACTTTTTTTCTGGAAAATGGGAATAATAGTCATGTTGATTAAATGATTGCTATATTTGGGAAGTGCTTAGACTTTTTCTATGTGTCCTCTGTTAGCAATTCTCTGTGGTCCTCAGCCCTCTAATCATGCACCCTGAACACAAGGAGTTTCTGTATAGAGAAGAATCCTCTGTGTCCTCTGTACTTGGTAGTGGTAAAGAATTTTGGAAGTTACTGTCTACAAACCATTCTCATGTATATGTGCCTTTCTTCAAAGGTTTAATTACTCCTGGCATTCCATGAAATCAGACATATTCTGATTGTAAACTTCCTCTCCAGGGCTTACTTTGAACTGGCTGGTCTTTTTAAAGATAATTATTATGTGCAATTCATGCCAAAAATGTAACCATCATATTGAAAGACATCTAGCTGCCCTGCCATGTATGTTGCCTAATCTATACAATGCTGCATCACAGTTTATTGTTCATGCAGATATGTCTTCATTCAGTTGTTGAATATCAGATATTTTCCTTCATGGAAATCTGAGGTTGCCAGAGCAAATGGTAAACTAGAGGCAGATTCAGGTAGTTTTGGTAGTTTTCTTTTTTCCAATAACATTTATATGTAATTCATCATGTAATTGTGAGGCATAAAATATTAAAGTAGTTGAAAATATTTCAATATACAAATTTCAGTAGTTCAATTTAACAATGATACATTTGTCTGTTACATTTGTTAAATTTTTTTCTGGACAATGCCAACATTTAGTTTATTTTTTTTTTCAATAATCCTGATCCTTATTAATTGCTTTTAAATGGCATAGGTTTCTTCCACCTACTATACTTGATTGACTTGCTCTATCAGCAGTTTCATTTTTCCAAAGTTGCTTGACATGTATGTTCTTCACACAAATTTGCTATTAAAAAAAAATCTTTAAAAAAAATGTCAGTACAGTACCAGTCATATGACAAATGCCAAAAACATAGGTGCTTTATTTTACATCATTGATAAGACAACTGGACAGGGTTAAGAGTTTAATTGGATGGTGCGAACAGAATTTGTTTTCATAGGTAATTAATTGATCATTGTGGAGATAAACACTAAAATACTTGAATGAAAAAATCCATCGGATTCCCTGGCAGTGCATAGATTCTGTGTGGTTTTGGAGGTCACTCCAAATTTTATGATTTAATCTTATCTTAGAAATAATGGAGAAATTCAGTTCTGGTTGGTGAAAGTGCCGACATAGAATTAAAGGCCTTATTCAGAAATGTGGTTTTCCTTTAGAGTAAAGGCACCTCTTTCCTGCATATAAAGATGAGCTCAGCAATTACCAGTAGGTATAAATAACCGGGTACCACTTGCTGCGGTGATAATTGTAGGTACTTAACCTTACGTAATTCTCCCGCCTTAGTGTATGAGGATCACACATGTCTGAGGGGAGATAACTTGCCAGAAGTCACACCGATAATGGGAGGTAGAGTAGAGAATTGAACCAGGGTTGGGCAGTCAAAGCCTATGTTCTTTTCCCATGGTGCTCTATTACATATCTTACTCATAAGTGTTTTTACAGTGCATACTAGATCCCATTTTTGCTGACTCACTGCAGAACACCTCTGATTAAAGAAACTTTCCATAGAAGTATTAGCAATGATTTTTTTCAATTCCAAATAATCTTTATGTATAAAGAACATGGAGATATTTGTCTCGCTTCTTGAAACCTCAATAGAGTGAGTAGCCAAAGAGAGGTTTAAAATGTCTTGGATCAAATATTGCTTGTTTTAGAAGAAAGCATTTATGCTTCAATTTTCAGACTTGTTTTGTTTTGTTCTGTTTGGTTTGAATGTCCTTAAGATCTCTTAGTATCTTGCTCTTCTGGTGTAGGCCAAAGACTGGCACCAAGGACAGTTTATGGGAGCATTTTATAAATGCAGACACTCAGGTTCCATTCTTAGTCAGCACTTGCCTTTTTTTTAAGATGCTTAGGTGAGTCATAGGTACATTAAAGTTTGAGACTCTTTTTCCTAGCAAGCCATTGGAATGCTTTTAAATAGCCTTGGAAACTGGAGAGTAAACACAAGCATTATAATCTCTCCAGGATCAACAACTCTATTTTGATATGCCTATACTTCTTAATGGGAACAGAAGCATTTCATAAATAATCAATCGTCTGTCAGGCCTAACCTGATTCCCAGCCTCAGTAACTCTTATTTTGCTATAATTGAGGTCATGTGATTTCCATCTGTAGGACTCCTTCACCTTGCCTCCAGTTTCTGGGATAAACCTTTGTCTAAGATAGGAATTGCTTAACAACTCCAACTTTATATTCTGTGGTTCAGCCTCAAGTCATCCCCTGGTGCTCTTCTGGTTCCTACAGTTTATATAATTTGGCTTCTCTCTTGTTTACTGCTCCTGTATCTTAGAGGCTAATATTGGCTCATAATTCATCCTTCTGTCTCAAATTGGTAGTTTCTTTTCTTCTTTCCATCCTCCTTTCTGGTGACTGGTACCTGTTGACCAACGGACCTGTCAATAGTTTGCACCCTGGATCTTCATCTTTCAGCTGGATCACTGTGCATTTGCCTCTCGGACATTCTACTACCTGACTTTGATATCAACATTCCAAATCTATGCTGCCTAGTTTTTCTGGGAAACTATAACACCACTGATTTAGCTTTGTACTTTGCCCCATTCAACTCACCCTCTTTTCAAGACCTGCAATGGAGGTCTATTTACTGTCCTAGAGGGTGGTTCAAAATTCAGATTCTAGAGACTTCCTTTCTCATCCCAGGACACTAGGAGTTTCAGAATTTGACAACATGCCTGAAACAGAATAGCAAATGTAGATCAACCTGTAATAAATTTTTTATTATGAATATCATTTAAAAATGTACAGGTTAACTATGAACTTGTAAAACTTGTGTGTCTAATTTTCCTGTAACTATATTTTGTCACCTTTTGATGAAGAAGAATTTGAGTTTGAAGAATACCAAACTTAGGAACATGTGCTAAGTTTAGTTATTTTCACATTTTATTCAGAATCCACTAAGAGCAGAAGATATTATTAATTCATCATGTGAAATGGAAGTTTTGGCAAAAACTAAAATGTACAAAACTTTAGAAAACAAATGATAAAGATCATTCAGAAAATTATACCTAAAAAGATAATGATTTGGCATCAGGTATGTTATTTCAATGTGAAAAATAAGACCAACCTTAAATCTATGCTGCGTGGTTCTTTTCCTGGCCCAGGTGTGTTACCATCTTCAGGATATCTTATTTTTGATGTATTGTGCCCATCCCAAACTGTCTACAATGAAGACAGAGCACTAGATTTTTCTAGAAACCTATTTCTGTGTCTGACTCTTCCTTTGCTCTGTGCTTTAGCACTAGCTACATGCTGCCTGAGGTCTACTATGCACTGGACCTAAATTCATTAATTTCTCTCTGTCATGTTACATTCAATCACTCCTATTATCAGCATCCCCTGCTAGAATTTATGAAATCCTTTCTTTTTCCATCCCAAAAAATCTTATCTTTACTTTGAATAATACAAAACTATATTGCCACAATCCCTTTCTTACTGGTTTTCCACTGTTCATCTTTTCTATTTCTAAATAGTTCTGTATATAGCTTTCAGGTCATCTAGAATGACTCCTGTACCCATTATGATGGTTTCTTTAGTGACTTTATCCAACTTATAAAAAAATTACTTTAAACTTCTCTATTATTTTAAAACATACTTTTAGATAACTGATTATATAAATACATAACACATTTACAAATATATGATTTGTATATATGCTTGTGTTCTTGTATGCATGTATCTATCTAAACATAAACACATGTATATGGGAAAGTACCCGTAAGTATTCAAATCAATGCATTTTCACAAACTGAATACACTTGAGTAACCAATTCCCAGATTGAAGAAGAAAACATATCTGCCATTTCTTTTAACCAGTATGTACGAAGGCTAAGACTTCATTCCAAGTACACTTGTCACCATGCTTCCCATGCCCACCAGTCATGATGGGCTAGGCTATGCTACAGTAATAAACACCAATCCTTAGTGCAGCAAAAGATTAAAGGTTTTTTTTATTTCCAATGTCGCCTGTCCATTGAGGCCATTGCAGTTCTTCTGCACATTAATTGCTTTTATTTCCTATTTGAAATATTTTTTCCACTTGGTAAAATGATTGAGTTATGGAGAATTGCGCCCAGGTACTTGAAGGCTTATATTGCTCATATTCTCTTGTAACTGTCTTCCTTTGTCTTCTGCACAGACCACAGGTTTCCCTGAAGAGTCTAATTCATAGCTGCAGATGTTGTCATCCTCAACACAATCAGAGTCATGTTTATTGCATCCCTACTATGTATTAAATACTACGTTTACAGCTCTAAGTCAAACAGTCTAAGTAGGAGATATGAATTTGACTCAATGGGTGTAAAAATCACATTGGAAGAGATTGTAAGGTTTTTGCTTAAGAGGCTGTTTTTCCCTGTTACTCTGAACCACACCATCAAAATTTCAGTCAAGGCTTGTACCGAGCATTTTGGCTCACCCTTGAAGTATCTCTATTATGTTTATAGGATCACAGGATAGCTGGAAATTGTTTACCTTATGTCCTCAATTTTTTCGTGTGTCATATCTAAGAAATTCTGCCAAATCCTAGTTCATGAAGTTTTTCTCTGATGTTTTCTAGAAGTTGTATGGTTTAGATTTTACATTTATGACTATGATCCATTCTGGGTTAATATTTATTTATGTTATGAGATATTAATCAAAGTTTATTTTTCTTTTCTTGTGTTTATATGAATATTTAATTGTTCCAACATCATTTGTAGAAAAGACTATCATTTTTCCACTGAATTACCTTTTGCAACTTTGTCAAAAATCAATTATTTGTATACATTTGGGTCTATTTCTAAACTCTATTCTGTTTTTATTAGGCTATTTTTAGGCCCAAATCTCAGTTTTATAGATTATAGTTTTATAGCAAGTATTGAAATAAGGTAGTGTTAGTCTTCCAAATTTTCTTCTTTTTAAAAGATTTTTGGCTCTTCTAGGAACTTTACATTTCCTTGTGAATGTTGGAATCAGCTGGTCAATTTCTGCAAAAAATCTTGTAATGATTTTGATTTCAATTACATGGGGGAAAATTGATGTCTTTTTTAAAAATTTTATTTTAATATTAACTCTTCTGTATTGCATTTCTTCATTTATCTGGATCTTTAGTTTACATCTACAATGTTTTATTACATTCAGTTTACTGGTTTTGCTCATCTTTTGTCAGATTTATGCCTAAGTATTTCACAGTTTTTGATTCCAATGTAAATGACACTTTAAAAAATTTCAGTAATTATCCTTTTTATTGTATTATTTAAGTGAATGCTTTGGGGTTTCTAGTACATATCTTTTACTTATCACACTGTCAAGTCATATTATAGCACTTCTCAAATAGTTTACCTCCAGAACTAGAAAAGAATAAATTTGCTTTGTTTTAAGTTATAAAGTTTAGTAATTTATTAAAGCAAAAATAGGAAGGAAATACATTTCCCATTTCATGGATCATTGTCTTTTGTTGGCTAATGTCTTAAAAACCATTGTTTTATGTATTGTGTTTGTTTGCTTTTGGCTATTCCAGGTTGGAGAATAAGTCTGATCCCTGTTACTGCACCTGGACTAAAAGTAAAAATCCCATTTTTAAAGTTTTGTTTCTAGAGAATTAAAAAGGAACAATTCTTCAATTTCTTAAAGACCCATGCATGGAGCTGCTTGTTTTAGGGATAAGTGTTAGTATTCCGCAGTGTACGCGTTTTATGCAACTGATCACTTGATGGTCGGGAAAGTGAGTGGCATAAAGATAGTGACTTCTAATAATAGAAAAAGAAAGAGAAGAATTCATGCTGCTGTAGTGGAAGTAGCATAGCATTTTATAAAGAAAAAGAGCTTTGGAGTGAGATCTCAGTTTATTTCCTGATTTTGCTTCCTTCTATTTTGTGATTGAGGCAAAGTATTAGCTACTCTGAATCTTGATTCTGTTATCTATTATACAAGACAGCAATAATGTTCTGATGACTGTTGCGAATAAATGTAAGCTTCTGAATTCATAATCTCTTCTAATGAGATAGTGAATCATTAGAGATCAGGGATTCTGGAACCAGGCTATCATTTCCTCTTAAAAAATGGTTAGGATCAGGGAAGAAGTGTTTAGAGGCCCTAGTTAGTAGCCAAGGGCTCTTGGATGAAAACAGGGAATGGTTAAGGAAGCAATTGTAAATTTCTATATGGTAAGTGGTATTTTTATAGTTAAAGCTGAGACTTGAACTGTCTGTAAGAGTTTTTCAAATTGAGGGTATCCTTTAGTCTCAAGGGCGAGCTAAAATTGAGCCAAAATTGAGAGCCAAAAATCTTTTGTTCCAAATATAGTGCTTAGAATGATTTTGTTAATTAATTTCAAAGTAAATCCCAAACCATTTGGCCTGATTCAGCCCCCTGCTGGAGCTACCCTCTCCCTAGTGAGCTCTGGGGCTCACATAAAAGGCAAACAGCACTTACTGAATGTCTAGCATTTATTATTTTAGCTCTCGAACCACATGACTTCACAAACCTCACACCTTTCATCATGGGTTTCCTTCTCCCATCCTTTGACTCAGCTCTACCCACTTGACGCATTTCCACTGCTCTTTATCTTCTCTTTGCCTCTGTCCTTCCAAACATGTTGGTTCTGTTGAAAACTTCCTGTTTGTATCTGGTTCAGAGAGTTCTCCTGTCCTTTAGAACCTTCTTGAACTAAAAGGATAAATTACAGAATGAGATAAAGTTGAAATTTCACATATTATCATTTTTCTAGGGTATAAAAATTCTTTATATTATATTTTATATTATGCCGACTTGGAGGTAGGCTATCTACTTTGAATCCTTGCCCATCTTTTCCTAGCTGTGTCACTTTGGGAAAGCTACTTAATTTTTCTTAGCCTTAGCCCTCTTATATGTAAAACAGAGACAATAGGGCACCTTATTCATCAGGTACCTATAAGAGTTAAATGACTAATATATGTAAAAATGTTAACAGCTGTGTCTGATACATGGCAAGTGCTAAATAAATTTATAATTATCAGTATTTCAAAATGTATGCAAATATATTATGATAATAACCATTTTGCTTTTATTATAGTGAAAGTTTATATTTAAAATAGTTAAAAATGCACAAAAATATAAATTTATGGTTGTTTACTGCTAAGAAAGTCTAGATGTTTTACTTGTATAATACTATCTGTTGATACAACCATCAGAGGCATCAGAATGACAGAGCTAGTGATTTTTATAGAACTGCTTTTGCAAACTCAGTGTCCTGTATTACAAACAGGTAAGGAATCCAATAACTCATAGCCTTTGAGACATTGTTTTGTATCGTTTAATTCATTAAGACAGAAGTAAGTGGGAAAGGGCAAATGAGGAGTTACTATTCAACAAAGTTTCAGTTATGCAAGATGAGTAAGTTCTAGAACTCTGCTATACAATGGTGTGCCTATTGTTAATGTCACTATATTACTATACACTTAAAAATTTGTCAAGAGTGTGGATCTCATGTTAAATGTTCTTACCACAATTAACAAAAAACACAGCAGTAAGTGCACATGAGAATAGACTATGTAAAGACTATAGGTTACTTATTTGTAAATGAATATTTCAGAGCAGATCTATAATTTTTTGTAATTTAATATGCCCACAAATCATTTAGGGAGCTTGCAAAAATGCAGATTCCGAATCCAAAATTCTTGAGTGGAGCCTGAACAATTATAGCAAGGTCCCAGGTGATACCTCTATATTCCTCGTTCTTCATTCACACAATGAGTAACAAGGTTGTAAGATGTGAGGTACTGTAGCAAGGACAGGCTAAAACCTGAAATTTGTTAGCTATTTTGAAGTCCGCTATTGGTCCCCAAATACATCTTTTGCACAAATTTGAGATGAAACTGTTCTGTGGTTATGAGTAAATTGTATTTGTAAAATATGCCTCCTAAATAACATTTACTGAGGGGATATATGGGTGATTTCATCCCATTGATCATTTAACTTATATGGTGCATTCCATACTAGAAGTTAGCTACCGTTGTCCCTGCTTCCATTGGGAAGTAAGGATAAAGTTAGCAATCTTCTGCTGATTTATGTGTGATCATAACATATACGTAATAAGTTGAAAATTGGATCATTTAAATAGTCATTAAAATAATTGTCTATAAAACACCCAAAGCTTACGCCCTACCTCTCACAGTCCCACCAAAAGTTATAATCAACAGATCTATTCACAGGGATATTAATACGTTCATATACATATTGCCTAAAAACAACAAAAACAAGAATAAATTTTGCCTAAGGGAATATCTGAATCTAAGACAAATCTCTGAAAACTTAAATTCAATAGCAATGATTAGAAAAGAGCAAATCACTAACATTGGAACCTATGTATTATAAGCCAAAAGATTTTGGGAAAGATGAATAATTTTCAATTAATGTTTCTTTTTCATTGAAAAATATGAAAGTATCAAAATAGTCTATAGAAGAGAATAAAATAAATGTTCCTTAGCATTCTAATTCCAATAATAATTTTTTGAAAAGTTGAATTCTCTCATCTCTTTAAAGAATAATTTATTATTTATGTCATGTGGGCAAGCATTCTGCTTCTAAGAGACCTTGTTTTTATCTTGCTCACATTAGCCTAGGTATCTGCTGCTCTTCAGAATCTCTATTCTGCTTGAAGGTTAAGATATTGTGTCCTAATGAAAACCAGCCTAAGGTTTGCTGTGCCATGCTCTAATAGAAATTTATTTTCAATAGAGGACTTGAACCAAAATAAAACGGTATTAGATAGGTTCGCCTCTTCAAAAAGCACTTTGCTTTTCCAACAATTTCCTTTAATTTCTTTGTTATTTCTAATTACTAGAGAATTTTACATTTGGGTCCAACTACCTTATCATGCTGTTATCTTTTGAAGTGTTTATGACAAGGTTGGATGTTACCATGGAAATCATTGTGCTACCACACATTTTCATTCTGATTTTGATGTAATATTAAGATGATTATGGATTATATTTGTTCAAAATTTAAAAGATTTAATAATAATCAGATGACAAGGAATAAAAGTTTAAACACTTAAAGGTTAATATTAATAGATTTATGTTACAATGTGAACATATCCACTGTTCTTTTCTCTGTTATGAGTATATTCATTAGGGGGAATAATACAGTTTAATAACCTTTAAATAGATGAAGTTATTATTTTATTACCAATTAAGTAAAAAATGATTCCTTCAGTGAGAGATTTGTTTTATTATCATTATAAATGGAATTAATTAGGTTCAATAAGTATAAAGTCGCTTGCCACTTATAAAATCCATATTCTTGATTGTACCAAACCAGTGACTTTCCAGATACCTCTAATTCATTTAATGCGAATTCATTTAGCTTCTAACAAGTGCCTGGAGGATGCAAGTGACTACAATGATTTTCTTCATGTTTTAGTTATTTGGAGGACAGAGATTTGATTGCCATGATACAGAGTGGGGGTTGACCTTTGCTCTGCTTAATTTATTTCACTAAAATGATGTACCTTGGCTTCAAAAAGAAAGATACTATTAATATCAGAATAGCAAAATCCCTAGTGAGCTAGGCAAATGCTAGTTGTTGGATAGTAGATTACTTTCTTATATGTTATTTTTGGTGTAATGAGGAGATCTTTAAATATCTTCTTACCGAACTATCATTTTGAATCACTTCATCATTTCATTTATCATAGCTCTCTGCTAAAATCACATCCTAAGAGAACATCTCCCAAGCACCTTTTGTAAAATAGTAGTTCCCAACCCTCTGTACTTATTCCACTTTATTTTTCCCTTCTAGCACCCATTATCACTTGAGATTGTATATCTTTTTTATAAAAAAAAAACTAGGATTAGTTGCAATACTCTAACATACCCACTAGAATATAATTTCCATGAAGGCAGAGAGCTAATCTACTTTGCTCGTGGCTGATCCTAGAATCAGTACCAATATCTGGTAGAGTATGTACTCAATAAATATGTGTTCTTGAGTGAATAAATGAATGCACTACCTAATGTGGGCATTACCATAGGGCAAAGCATGCAGATTACATATGTGACGCCACCCCTACACCTACGCAGAGTGGTCAGTAGTTTTTGAAAAGACCTCACAATAGGGAAGGGGCACATCAACTGAGTGCAATAGTGCGTGGGCTTACCTTACCTTGGGAAGGGGCGGGCTCTGTCTTTATATTTTGTTTCTCAGTTTCTAAGTTTTCCTTGACTTACACTATTTCCTCCCACACTATTTTCTTTGCAATTCAAAATGGATTGGTAAATATTGCAATGGATAAAACCAAAATAAATGAAACTTTATTGTACAGCTGATAAGGTTTTCACAAATGGCTAAAAGCAAGAAATGAGAGAAACAAATATAACAACTTGGGCAGGGTGATTCCAAAAACCTTAAATTTTTATTTCTTTATACAATATGTACTGTTTGGGAAACATATTTGGTAGGCTCTCTTCCTGTTTCTATTGAAATCATTGTTGCCACAAGCAGATGAACTCTTCAGAGTGCTATAGTTTTTCATTAAAAACATTTAGTTTTAAAATATTATTTAATACTTCTTGAAAGAGAGTTTTTAAATACAATATCCTTGCTGTGCAGATGAAAATGCATAACAATTCTTTTGGGACAAAGGGTAAATTCTAAAGGAAAAACAAATTTAAGTAGAGAACGATCTTCTTGGATTTGTTTTTCTTTATTTATGTTTCCATCCATACACCATGTCATTGCTCACATGCCTCTGGGCACTGTTAGAAATGATCAAGACAATATTAACAATTGATCTTCCACATCTAGTTCAGGATAAAAGGCAAACTAAATCAATAATTTCACCATTGTACAACACTTTGCTGTAATTTACTTCTAGGGTAATTTATTGTGTATGTGCATGAATGATTGAGAATTTTATCCCCAAGAGTGTCTTCAACTCAGACTTAAGGCACTGTTGCAAACATGTCATTCTACTCACTCTTATATTTTATCTGCCCTGGATAGCTATAACTTTGGACCTACTAACTACAATTAATTTCTACACACTTCAGAGAAGGGTATGTTGTTCATAGGTGTCATTTGTATTCTTACACTAACTCATAAACTCAGGGCTTTGTATTAGGTTTACAGAAAACCCAGCATGAGAAAATCACTTTAAAATCAGTGGGAGATTCCCAGGGGGTAGATTATTTCCTGGGAATAAATGTGTAACTTTGGGAGAGAGATAGGATCAGGGTGGGAAATTCAGTTGTCCATTTCACTACACCCCAGCTAAATGGCTAAGAGGTGTGGGGAAAACATGGAAACAGGGATTCCAGTAGACAGTCTCCAGGGGGCTTAGAAAAAAATCTTGTAGTTACCTGATGGGCTCATCTATGCCCTGTAGTTCTGACCTGAATTGTCCATTTGAGGACAGATTTTAATTTTTTTAGTTGTTATAGTAATAGCAACGGAACTTGATCTCCACCAAACAAAAATAAAAACATAACATTAAAATAAATAAAAATGAAAACTCTCCAAATCCTAATTTACTACTAAAAGTAAAGTTTTTACAGAATAAACCCAAATTCTAAAGGTGCGTCAAAAACGTGAGTGCTGTTTGTGGCTGGGTACTAAGTGGATGGGGCAGGGGACTGTTAGCCATGAATGGTTATGATTCTGCCTCAGGCTAGTTAAGTGACAGTAAGCAAATTCTTTGAACTTGCAGTGTTTCCAGAATTTCTTCATGTGTAAAATGGAAATGTTTCCCATCCCAAAACATTGTTAAAGTGTTAAAATGAGATTATGGATCAAAAGGGCTTATAAAGGCTATGCCAGTGCTTTGCAAATAAAACTATGAATAAAGATGTCTTTTCATGTAGATATATATGTGTATACATGGATTCTCTACATTATTTTCCAGTCTATTAAGAAACTTGGGGAAAATATTAATATTTGAATAAGTATTTATGATGGATGGAGAATAAAAGAAATGTAGCTAGAAAACAGGTTGATCATAGAATTACTGTTAACCAAGTCAGTTTGGTCATTCACAATTATTGGATGATTTTTGGTGAATACAGATAAATCTCCTATAATTATAGGTGAGTGGAAGCTTAGATTCTTCCCCCACAAACTTACTACTGTTAAATAAAAAAAAAAAATTAACAAGGTTTATACTTTGGAAAAAAGAGAATTTTATTTCTCATGAAGGGTAGCATCCTATTGGAAGGACATTCCAACACGTTGGGAAGCAGAGCCCCGGCCAGAAGCCAGTCACCCATGCTCCAAAGAAGAGACAGAAGGGAACAGGATATTATATGAGTGGGGTGGTCAAATATGCAAATTCAACAAGCTATAGGAGGAATCATGGATATTTATGAAGGGAAATCATATGCATGCAATTGTGCTTTGTCTTTCCCATCCCATTATGTCTGTGAACTCAGTTTTAAGGTGATTTGGGGGTCCCTTGGTGGAGAGGAGTCCGTTCAGTTAGCAGAGGGTTTAGGATTTTATTTTTAATTCATGCTACCAAGTAGCAATGAAAGCAAGTCTCAAATTCATTCTACCACATACAACACATAACTAGAACACACAACACACACTTTTATGAAGACTCAGTTTTCTAATCTTTGAGGAAATTTTGATAATGTCTTTCTTTAAAGCTTCATCTAGGTACATGCAACAATATTCTAGCGAAATTTCATGTATGAATGAGGTCAAAAAATCTACCTGTAATGTGTCTAGACAGAGGCTCTATCAGTCCCCTAAACTTTAAATACATACCTTCTTCATACAAGTAAGGAAATACCTATATAATATTTCTTACTATTTCACATGCTTGATTCTACTCATTATACCAGGGAAGATAATCTCTGGTACCTGGTATGTCAATTGGCAAAGGCTCTGTTGGGAGCTTGGTCAGAGATAAAGGTAATGGAAGGAGTAACCCACTCTGAATGTGAATACAGTATTTCAAATGAAACCAATCATCCCTGAAGAGCTATTTCTGACAGAAATTCTTCAGATTAGTAATTACCAATAGGGTGTAGATGAAAACAAATTTACACATACTTGTCCCTTTACCTATGCTGATCAGAGGTCTATGTGCAGATTTGTCAGGATATTTCTCTACTTCTCAGTCCTAATCAGAGTATGGCTCAGTCATACAATTTTAGTATGGTCAGTTCTTCCATAATGCTTGTTTGAAAGTGCAAATTTATGCAACGTGATTAATATTTTAGGGAGCAATGTAAGTGTAACATTAATTTTGCACTTATTTATGGACAATTTCATCCATGAGAAACACTAAGTGCATGCAGGAAACTCTCTTCAGATGAACTGAGCCTGGTAGGGTACACAAACTACACACGTGCTGCACACACCTTATACACAGCATGTGTTAGTAACCACACTCAGCCACACATAGAGTCATAACTTTCTATCTGACTTCAGATAACTTTTTCTACCACTTTGTGATAAGCAAAATTTCTTTTCAAATAAAATTCCATATTAATTGCAGTATTTATGAATTTCTTAATTATATAACGTGTAAAATTTTGCTAATTTTTTGAGGGGGCGTTCTATCTTTTCTTTTTAAATGTGTCCCTGTTGAGGTTTTGAGTGTTGTACCATAACGAAATTTTCCATGGCTGATTTTTCATGGCTTGATTTTGTTTAGCGTAGTATTCCTAAGAACATGCATGAGGTTTTATTGCAGACCTGACTATATTTACAATGCAACTTGCTACATGGTGTTTTCATGTAGCAGTCTGCAGTCTACTGTGGTAGCATGTCTGTGGTACTGGCCGGAAGCACAAATAGCACATAGACCTCCTTAAGTACAGCCTACATAACTCTACAAATACTCTTCCTTGACCTTTGTAAGGAGTGGTCAGTGGCCTAGGCCCATCCGGGTAAAAGTGTGCTGAGTGTGCTTAAAGAGAGATGAGTGTACTTCTAGATAAGCTGTGGGGTTATCTGGAAACAAAAAAAAAAAGCAAGATGAGTTTGCTTTTTAAAGTTTTACTTGGAATTTGCCTTGATTGTTGGGTTTATTTTCCCTAAGCCCTCATGTCAGAGTCTTATATGTTATAAAACCTCAACATTAATTGAGTAAATATACAAACATATGAACTGTACAGATACCCTCAAAGGAACAACTAGAAATTATCCCCAGTATACATCGGGGATAGAACCAGCATTGCCTAATGGATAATAATATACCTGCTATGAACCAACCAAAGCCATGATATTCTTTGTTCAATCAATAGAGGGTTTGATCAGAGGGTTTGGTTACTCCTTTGTTGAAAACATAGGATTGGCTTTTTAGTCTCACTAAAGACCATGTGTTGTGCAATAGATATAGCAACAATTTTGTCATCGGGTTATTTAAACTGAAGAAAAATATTTTAAAATAATTTTCTATTTCTTTCTTGTATATATAGTTACAGAACAAGAAAATATAATCTGAACCAATGTAGAACAAATGTGCAGAATCTGATGATTTGCAGCAAGTTATTACCACATAATAGCAATATGAGTACATTTAACTCCCAAATTCAAGAGAACATCCCACATTCACTGGTTTTTGGTACAACAGTTAGACCCTAGTGGCAAAAACAGGGAACTTTAAAAACTTGTTAGTCAATCAATTACATTGTTTCAATATTTTTCCTTGGACTATGGGTCATTGCTTCAAAGTTTTGTATCAATAACCATGGAGCTTCTGTAATGTTCAAAATGAAGTTTATAGTGATATTCATTTCTAGGTAAAGCAGAATCCTGTTAAATAGAATCCACACAATTAGAAAGCTTTGTCAAAATTTTCCTACATGTATGTATGCACCTTAATTATTTCTGTTTAGAAATGAACCCAAGGTTCTCTAAAATTCTAAATTGCCTATTAAATGATCAGTATGAATTTGAAGTAATCAGTATATTCATATTCTACTGAATGCAAATAATTTGAAAATATGTGCCACGTGGATTATTTACATCAATGCTGAAACAGATCATTCAGTGAATCAGAGTTCTTTGGAACAGAAACCTTCACTTCTTTGAGTCATTCAGACCTTAGTTATAATAAAATCTTGATTTTGCCACTAGCAATAATTTCTGTTATGTTATTTTACTGCTATAAGCCTCAGGTTATTCATATATATAAAATGATATCATCATATCTACTTTACATGGTGGCTATAAAAATTAAATGATATAACATTATATCAAATACCTGGCATATGCATTCTCAGTGCAAAATATTGGTTCCCCATCTCTTATTCTTCCACTTCAGTCTCTGATGATTTAAGTTTTAAATGGTAATTTATGGCATATGTAATTCAATAATTAATTTCTAAAAGTTTTATTTTGTTAAATTTTTGAAAAAATTGATGCTTTTTCTTTTTTATTTAATTTTAAGGAGCAATTACATATTAACTAGCACATGTGAAAGATGTAATAGGAACAAATTTTAGATGTCTCATTTGCCTACAATTGGACATAATGAACCATTATAGTCTCCTTAATTAACTATACAAATTAGGTGATTTTACCTTAAAAATGACATGAAGCCAGCTGTCAGGATCCAAGGTCTTTAATCTTCAACTTTTTACCTAATGTCTGTATATTTAAAATACTTTACTTGGAGGCATTGAAGAACATGAAAAGTGTACCATATTATGGAGAATTTGGAACATTTCTTGAAAGAATCAAGGTACATCCTCTTATATAGTTTTGAGTTGATTTTTCAGTCCTGAGATATGCAGAAAATTTCTTTCAATTTACTTGGAAAATTCAAAGGACTTCATGGACTCAAAATTTGGATTCAAGAAATTTCCAAGAAGGGTGGCTTTGGTGAACTGCCTAGTCTTTGGAGATTTTCAAAAGGCAAAAACTTTTGTGGTAAAGGTAAACTGGAAATATACGGACTCTCACAGGGGTAAACTCAAGTTTGAAACAAATCTCAAATTGATTGGATTAAGGTATTCTGAGATTGCTGGTGTCCTTAGCACTAGATATAAATTCTTTTTTTAAATATGTTTTGTGTTTATTGATTTAGGGGGTACAAGTACAGTTTTGTTACAAGGATATATTGTGTAGTGGTGAAGTCTAGACTTTTGGTGAACCCGTAACTTGAATAGTGTTCATTGTACCTAATAGGTAATTTTATATCCCTCCCTTCCTTCCCACCCACCTACATTTTGGAGATTCCAATATTTATTATTCAACTCTGTATGCCTAAGCAGACTCATTATTTAGCTCCCACTTATAAGTGAGAACATGCAGTATTTGATTTTCCATTCCTGAGTTACTTTGCTTAGAATAATGGCCTCTGGTTCCATTCAAGTTGCTGCAAAAGATATGATTTCATTCTTTTTTATGACCAAATAGTATTCCATGGTGTGTATGTGTATCAAATATATATATGTGTGTATATGTATGTGTATGTAATATATATACATACATGTATATATCACATTTTCTTTATTTAATCATCCATTGATGGACATGTAGTTTGATTCCATATTTTTGCTATTGTGAGTAGTGCTGAAAGTGCAGGTATCTTTTTTTTTTTTATTTCAGCTCATCATGGGGGTACAAAAGCTCAGGTTATATATATTGCCCATGTCCCGCCCATCCCCCTGAGTCAGAGCCTCAAGCGTGTCCATTCTCCAGACAGTGCGCCTAGCACTCACCATGTAGTCATACCTCCATCCCCTCCCCCCACCGCCCACCTTCCCGAGTCAGCAGCAGGTATCTTTTTGATACATTGACTTCTTTTCCTTTAGGTAGATACTCAATAGTGGGATATCAGGATTGAATGATAGATCTATTTTTATTTCTTTGAGAAATCTCCATACTGTTTTCCATAGAGGTTGTACTAATTTACATTCCCACCAGCAATGCATAAGCATTTCTTTTTCTCCACCTCCTTGCCAACGTCTATTGATTTTTGACTTTTTAATAATGACCATTCTGATTAGAATAAGATTATATCTAATTATGGTTTTAATTTGCATTTCTCTAGTGGTTTTAAGTATTTTTTTCACATGCTTGTTGGCTATTTGTATATCTTCTTCTGTAAATATCTTTTCATGTCATTTGCCCACTTTTCAATGGTATTGTTTTTTTCTTGTTGAATTGTTTGAGTTCCTTATAGATTTTGGATATTAGTCCTCTGTTGGATGTATAGTTTGCAAATATTTTCTCCCATTCTGTAGATTGTCTGTTTGTTGATTTTTTTTTTTCTGTGCAGAAGCTTTTTAGTTTAATTAAGTCACATTTGTTTATTTTTGTTTTTGTTGCATTTGCTTTTGGGATCTTATAGTCATAAATTCTTCGCCTTCACCAATGTCCAAAAGAGGTTTTCCTAGGTTTTCTTCCAGAATTTTTATAGTTTCTGGTCTTACATTTAGGTCTTCAATCCATCTTGAGTTAATTTTTATATGTGGTGAGAGAGAGAGTTTCAACGTCACCCTTCTGCATATGACTTTCCTATTTTCTCAGTACCATTTGTTGAATACGGTGTCCTTTCTCCAGTGCATGTGTGTTTTTTCTGCTTTGCCAAAGATCATTTGGTTGTAGGTATATCATTTTATTTTTGGATTCTCTACTATGTTCCAGTAATCTATGTGTCCATTTTTATACTAATACCATGCTATTTTGGTTACAATATTCTTATAGTATAATTTGAAATCAGTTAATGTGATATCTTGAAATTTGTTCTTTTTGCTTAGGATTGCTTTGACTATGCAGGCTCTATTTTGGTTCCATATAAATTTTTGGATTGTTTTTTCTAATTCTGTGAAAAATGACATTGATATTTTCATAGGAATTACATTGAATCTATAGATTGCTTTGGGCAGTGTGGTCATTTTAATAATACTGATTCTTCCAATCCATGTGCATGTGATATTTTTCCATTTGTTTGTGTCATCTATGATTTCCTTCATCGATGTTTTGTAGTTCTCCTTGCATAAATCTTTTATCTTCTTGGTTCAATATATCCCGAGGTATTTTTTTGTAGCTATTTTAAATGAGATTGAGTTCTTGATTTGGTGCTCAGCTTGGTCATTATTGGTGTACAGGAGTGATACTGATTTTTGTACATTGATTTTATAACCTGAGACTTTACTGAAGTCATTTGTCAAATCTAGGAATCTTTTGGAGGAGTCTTTAGGGTTTTCTAGGTATAAGATCCTGTCATCAACAAACAGACAATTTGACTTCCTCTTTTCCAATTTAAATATCCTTTATATCTTTCTCTTTCTTGATTGGTCTGGCTAGAACTTCCAGTGTTATGTTTAATACAAGTGGTGAAAATGGGCATCCTTGTCTTGTTCCAGTTCTTAGGGGGAATTTTGTCAATATTTCCCCAGTATGACATTAGCTGTGGGTTTGTCATATATGACTTTTATTATTTTGTAGTATGTTTCTTCTGTGCCTAGTTTGTTGAGGATTTTTGTCATAAAGGGAAGCTGAATTTTATCAAATGCTTTTTCTGTATCTATTGAAATGTTCATATGTTTTTCTGTTTTTAATACTGTTTATATGGTGAATCATATTTATTGATTTGCATATGTTGAAATAAGTCCTCTTTTACAAAGGAAAACATATGTTAGTTATCCTTCTAATTTAGGTGCAATGACTAATGTTCTATTAAAGGTTATAAGGCATCCAGTCATTCCAGAAGGCAATGCTACGTCACTAAAAATCAAGAGAAACAACAAAGAAAGAGACCTATAGTGCAACCCGGTTGGAAACATCCATAAAAAATAGTAGAAATGATTACTGACATTAAGATAGAGCTGGAAAATATTTTAAGAAATAAAAAGAAATTCTTGATGAATAGAGATAAAAATACAATAACTGATTCCAATAACTCAATCTATGTGTTTAACAATAGTTTAAAGAGAGAAAGGACAGGGAGATAGGTCCAAAGAAAGCATTGAGACTGATATTTGAAGACCCTGAAAGATAGAAAACAGAAAATGTTAAAATAAAAATGTGGGTAAGATGACAATATATAGTCATATGTCACTTAATGACAGGAATATATTCTGAGAAATGTGTCATTATGAGATTTCATCATTGTGTGAACATCATTGAGTGTACTTACACAAAACTAGATTGTATAAACTATGACACATCTAGACTATATGATATAGTCTATGCTTCATAGGCTATAAAGCTGTACAGAATGTTATTGTACTAAATATTATGATACTATATTATATAGCATTATAATTTTATGGAACTAGTGTCATATATGTGATCTATTGTTGACCAATATGTCATTATGTGGCATATGGCGGTAAGTTATTTCTAAATTATTATTTTATTTTGAAAGGAAAATTTGGTCACCAAAATAGTCAACAGACATTAATCAATCTCCATAGGTATAACCTGGACTGATTGGTGAATACAAGACATATGGTCACTGTATATGTAGGATACAGCTAAAAGGCCAAATATAAATAAAGTATATTTCAAGTCATAGAAAGGGAAAATTAAGAAAATGAAGAAAATAAATGTTTGCAGAGATAACAGTATAGCATATTCCAAGATTAAGGAAAGACATCAAGTAAAAATTTCAACAAGTTCTATGGAGTCCTTCAAAACCAATCCAAACTTAATTCCCCTTTTGGTGTGAAAGATCAGACTTTTAACAAATAAATCATCCAAATATGTGACATTTACTCTAAAATACTAAAACAACTATACAAGTGAACTAAAGCAGGCAGATTTTGTTAAAAGTGGCCATCATGGTGTGAGTTTCACATTTTTTCATGGCTAAACCCTGAAAGAAAACCTACCATCTTATAGACTAAAGGAATCAAAGGAGGGAGCCTCACGCATGGCGCTACAGGGCTGGGCAAAGGGAGCCTTCAGAAAGGAGAGAGCCAGAGCGAGTACATGCCAAGTTACTGTACGATATCTGCCATTGTATCTACCTGATTTATGAACTGCTCATACTCAAAGCAGACAAAGAACATTCTAAACTGAGATCCTAACTGCTGCACATTTCCGACATGGCAGAATTTACAGTTCGAGCTTCACTAAGTTAATTGTCAGCCAAAACAAAAATACCTTTTCAAGCTATATAACATAACAATATGAGTACTCTGCTCAAAGTCATGAAGAGCGAGTGGCAGCCAGATGGTGATAGAGCCACCTCTCAAGGAACGCCTAGCTGCTACAATGGTGCCACGACTGTGCCTGCCGCCTCTATCTGTGCTTCAAGTTTCCGATGATGAAGGAGCTGGTGGTGCATCAATGATATCCACAATGTCTAGGAAAAAAATTCCAAGTTGTTCAACATTAAAAGAGCCATATTAAAAGATAAAAGTAAAAGAAGCTATGGTCATTTCAATGAGGCAGATAAAGCATTTGAAAGATACTTTTGTCCGTTAAAAAATTCAACACAATTCATGATTTAAAAAATCAGCAAATGAGGAAGGATAGAATTTCATTAACCTAATGAAAGGCATAGCAAAACCTTCGGGTAACATCATAAGCTAAGATTTTAAAAAATCTGAATGCTTTCTGAGATTAAGGAAAAGGCAAAAGGCAAGGATGCCTTTCTCCACAATTCTTAACCAGAATTGTACTGAAAGTGATAACTATTGAAATTGAACAACTTAAACGGGTGTACTTTATTGAAATAAATTGTACCTCATATAGGAAAATTTAAAAATCTACCCAAATTTAATAGTCACCAAAGTCTTCCAGAAATTACAAAAGAACATTGGCTCATTTAAAAAACCTAGGTAAATCAGTTAATTTGCTACAAAACAAAGACAAAAAGGAAATCTTAGCTGTAGCTTGAGGAAAATATGAAATCAATGTTTTATTATTATTATTATGCATGCATTATCCAACACATGGTATTATTAGACTTGAATAAGTCAAGAATCTGTGTTGTAATCTCTCAAACAATCACTATTGTGAGTATTGCAAGACTGTATAGAAAAATGTCAATTGAGGTAAAAATATGGGATGAAAAGAATAATTAATTCAAAAATGTCAAGTAATGAAAAACAAGGGCATAGATTAAGTGAACCAAATTAAATGCTAATAGTAAAATGGCACCTTAAAACTCCAATGTATTAGCTATTATACTGAATGCCATAATTAAATGGAAAAGACCATGACACTAGATTAAAAGCAACAACTATATGCTGCTTAAAAGAGAGACACTTAGAAAAATAAAAATTAGAATAATGGAAAAATATATGCTATGCAAATGCAAAATAAAAGAAAGTTAATAGAAATGTTTAAATATCAGATGAGGTAAAACATTTGGCTTGCTAATAAGTAACATTTTAAAATAATAAAAATTTTGGTATACCAAGAATTACAGCAATTCTTGTTTGTAAAAACCCATTAAAATAACTTTAAATATATATAACAAATTGAAAAGAGTAACAAGGATAAATAGATAAATTCACAATCACGTTTGGGGTTTTTCAAATAATTCTTTCAGTAGCACAAGTAGACTGAAAATTAGGAATATATAGAAGAGTTTAACAAAAATTAAGTCAACAAACATGATCTAATTATCATATAAACAACATTGCACTCACCGAATCAAGAATAAAGATCTCTTTAAATTACTCAAAGATAATTTACTGAAATTGAACATATGCTGATGCATAAAGCAAGTAGCAACAATTTCAAATGAATGAAATCATAGAGAATATGTTTCAGACCTAGTAAAATTAAGATGGAAATCAGTAACAAAAGGAAAGGTAGAAATCTCACAAATAATTTGAATTTATAAGACACATATTCATAAATTTTAGATTTAAAGCAAACATCACAATAGGTATGAATAAATGCAATACATCAGAAGTTGAGGCATGCAGCTATATCTCACTAAAAGGAAATGCAGGGCCATCAATTCATACGTTAAAAAGAAGAAAGACTGAAATTCAATGATCCAAGACCATACTAAAGGATGTTTGAAAAATAACAGCAAATTATACCCAAAGACAGCAAAAGATAGAAAGCAATATGGAAACAGGTAGAGAGTTAGAGTAGAAAATAAAGCTAGCAGTGGAAGTGATCAACTAATTTAGAGGTTAGTTCTTTGCAAAGACCAATGCAATTAACAAATGCCTGAAACACCTAGAAGGCTACTCAAGGAAGAGCAACTAATAAGTAATAAATATCATAATTAGGAAAATATATTACTAATGATATGTCTAATTTTAGAGAAAAAAATCATAGGGGTTATGAACAAGATGGATAAATAATTTTAAAAATTTAGATTAATGTACAAGGTCTAGAAAATTAAACTTATTAAACCCATACAAGAAAAAAATAAAGCATTAGAATTTTTGTTATATACTTAACACTAGTCATCTTTTATTTACTTATTTATTTATTTATTTATTTATTTTTTATTTCAGCACATTATGGGGATACAAATGTTTAGGTTAGATATATTGCCTTTGCCACACCTGAATGAGAGTTTTAAACAGGTCCATCCCCCAGATGATGTGCATAGTACCCATTAGGTGTGTACCTACCTCCTCCTCCCCCCTCTCACCTGTCTGACACCCAATGAATGTTACTACTATATGTACACTTAAGTGTTGATCAGTTAATACCAATTTGATGGTGAGTACATGTGGTGCTTATTTTTCCATCCGTGTGATACTTCACTTAGTAAAACAGGCTCCAGCTCTATCCAGGATAATAGAAGAGGTGCTATATCACCACTGTTTTTTGTGGCTGAATAGAACTCTGTGATATACATATACCACATTTTATTAATCCACTCATGTACTGAATGGCACTTGGGTTGTTTCCACATCTTTGCAATTGTGACTTGTGCTGCTATAAACATTCAAATACAGATGTCTTTTTTATAGAATATCTTTTTTTCCTTTGGGTAGATGCCCAGTAATGCTAGATCAAATGGTAGTTCTATTTGTAGCTCTTTGAGGTATCTCCATATTACTTTCCCCAGAGGTTGTACCAGTTTGCAGTCCCACCAGCAGTGTATGAGTGTTCCTATCTCTCCACATCCATCTCAACATTTCTTGTTTTGGGCCTTTTTGATAAAGGTCATTCTCACTGGAGATAAGTGATATCTCATTGTGGTTTTTATTTACATTTCCCTGATGATTGGAGATGTTGAGCATTTTTTCACATATTTGTTGGCCATTAGTCTATCTTTTTTTGAAAAGTTTCTGTTCATGTCCTTTGCCCACTTTTTCATAGGGTTGTTTGATTTTCTTCTTGCTGATTTTCCTGAGTTCTATAGAGATTCTAGTTATCAGCCCTTTCTTGGATATGTACTATGTGAATATTTTCTCCCATTCTGTAGGTTGTCTGTCTCATGATAGTTTCCTTGGCTGTGAAGAAACTTTTTAATTTGATCAGGTCCCATTTCTTATAGACATTGACCTAGGGAAAGAATTTATGAAGAAGTCCTCAAAGGCAATCATAACTAATCATCTTTTATAACTGTATTATCATATTGTATCTCTAATTCTGCCACATATTTATGAATGAAATTACATCTCTCTTATAGTTATATAAACTATAACAGTAAATAAGAAGAAAATAAATATTTCTCAATTCCTTTTATGAAATCAGACTCACCTTGATACTGAATATTGGCAAAGTTATGATAATAAAGAAAAGTACAAGCCAATCTCATTCCTCAATTCAGAAGCAAAAATCCTAAATAATTATAAACCAACAAAATGCAGTGATATAAAGATATTATTATGTCAGGAACCAAGTGGGCCATCAGGAATTTCAGAATGGCTTGATATTCAAAAATCTGTCTATATGGTTCAACGTGTTAACAGAATAATAATAATAAAAATAATAAAATCATATAATTATCTCAAAATATTCAGGAAAAAGCATTTGATTTAGTTTGCTACCTATTAATAAGAAATTTTTGGAAACTAGCGGAGAACAGTAATTTATTATTGAGATTATAAAAATACTTATAAAAAGGAGAATTCACAATATATCACACATATCCATGAATTAAAAAAAAAAAAAAAAAAACTCTATTCTACATCTCCTGAAAAAGTTTTAAGTTCCTTTGGGTTGGGAACCTTATAGTGCAATCAGTTTTGTATTTCTGTTTGTCACTGTACTGGGAAAATAACACACATTGAGCTATTTACAAACTAAGTGATTTTATGTCCAATTTTATCTCTCCTTGGAATTCTGTTGATCCATATCTTCATATGGCTAGCTCCTTCTCATCATGCTTATCAACTCAAAAATTACCTTTTTAGAGAAAGCATTGCCAACTATCCTAGCCAAAATGATCTTAGGTCTCTCTGAAGCTGTATTCAGTTATGTTACCAGAAATAAAAGCAGTCAGCTGATGGCATTATGCGTTCATGGATGCATGCCACAATATTTTTTAGTACCTTCTAAGTGTCAAGAGTTCTTTCACATAGCAGAGATAGAATAGTGATGAAAATGTAATTCCTGATCTACTTCACTGCGATAGGAGAGAGACAAAGTAGCAGTATTAAAATTTCAGAAAATGATAAATACTTATGATGATAAATCATAGTAGCAGATCTGAAATAAATTGTTGCAGCACTTTCCATCCTTGGGTTCCTCCTGTCATTGCTAACACCTAAGATTGATAATATATGTTCATAATTTAACAAAAATATATGGCAATAATCACTTTTTACTTAACAATATGTGCTTTGAAAATGTAGTAAAAGGAGATTATTTTTATGATCTTTACAGGAAGATTAAAAACAAAATCTATGTATTTTGATCAACATTTAGAAACAATGTTTTTAGTACCTCATATTGGGTACTTTAAAGAATATTTTTCAAAGCAATTTTGATGGATTATTCGTAGGAGTTATGCATTAATAATGTGACTTTTCCTTTCCTGTAAACTCCAGAATTTATCCTCTAACTTGTGGAGCATATACTTCTTTTTAATAAAGCTCTTGTCACTCTGTAGTGGTGCATTACTAATTAGACAATTATTTCCGTACTTGTAAAACATCACTTGAAGTATTTATTATAGCTCTTGGACTGTTAAAGAGTTACCCAGTTATAAATTGCTTACATTACGTCAGGTATCATTTGCCACACACACAGTTCAAAATTGCTTGTCCTTTATCAAAGCAAGTGTTGCATAATTGCTGTAAGTAACTGCAATTACGAACTTGTAACTCTCAAGAATGACATTTATTGACTTAATTGAAGTAAATCAGGAATGAAACTTTTATCTAAAAACACAAAATTAATAAATATTGCCCTTTATAGAGGACCTTAATTACATAAATTTTATAATCTATACATTGTGTATTCATTTGTATTATTCTTCCATTCAACAAATATTTTTAGAGTACCTGGTATATGAAAAGAAATATGCACATGAATATCAAGGGAATCAACAATATAATGTAATGGATGTTAATGAATTCATGCTGAATTCATGTTCAGTATGAGCTGCCTAGGGGATTTGACTGCTTAGGCAGAAATTAGTATAAGCACAGTGGCTAAACCGAGAGAGGTAACATTTCCATGATAATCCACGTTGATCAGATAACATATGGCATTATACTTCATTTCAATATCATGTTTTAGAAGGATATTGCCAAATATTCAGGAAACATTCAGGAAAATGGGATTAGAAACCTTCATATAAGGAGAAATTGAAGGAATTGGGGCTAGCTAGCACTGACATAAAACAAACAAACAAACGAACAAACAAACAAAAAAAACCACCACCACACACACAGGAAGAAGATGGAGGGGCCTTAAAGAAAGTGTAATTTGTGCTTAAATTCCTCAAGTGGGAGTACATTATAAGGCTCTAACTTTGATGAAATCATTTATCATATAATGTTGCATCAATAATTAATAGAAACTTTTTAAGGAGAGACAGAAACATAAGAGTTAAGGAGACAAAAAGGCTATAGAAGATACAGGTAACATAATTAATGAATAAATCCAATAGATATATATTAAATTCACATCCTGAAATGAAGAGTCCATTTTTTTCAACAGGGTGAATGGAACTTTAAAAAACTTTAATAGAATACAAACTTCAGTAACTGAAACTAAAAATTACTAGAAACATGGAAAACAAGAACCTCAGAAATATGAACATTAAAAAACATAAACTGCACCTGATGATTCTTTTATGTCAAATAATAAAATCAATTCTAAATTGCCATATACTTTATAAATAATAATGATTAAACACTTCATAGCTAAACTTTTGGAAGTTAGCAAAAACAGCAATCAGAGGGATATTCATAGCTTAAATATTTACATTATTCAACAGGAAATAATTCAGTTAATTGAATTAACTACTCATCTAAAAGAGCTAGAAAAATGATCAACAAAACAAGCCAAAAGGAATCTGAAGAAAGGGCATACTAAAGGTAAAAACACATTGTAATAAATGGAAAAAAGCAGCAAACCCATTTTAAAAATTATTGGTTCTTTGAAAATAAAAAACAGATAAGACTATCAAGAAAAAATGAGAAGTGACATCAAATTATATATGAAAAATATAATAAGGTAATCTATTACTAAACTTTGTAAAATAGAGTAAATGAAATATTCTATACAAAATATAAATTGCCTAAATGGACCTTCAAAATGCTGGAAAACTAATGACCAAATATGTGGAAGAAAATTAGAACACAAAGTGCACCAGGCTCTGGACTTCCACGTCAATTCTCTCCAGTCTTTCAGAAATACAAAATCCCATTGCTACTTCAACTGCTTTAGAGTTGAGAAGGGGATAAATTACAAAGTATTTTTACAAAGTATAATACTCCATCAAATTCCACAATAACATGCAAATTAAAAATACTGTATACTAACCTCACTTTTGAAACTTAATGCAAAAATCCTTTAAAAAATTATCAAATAGAAATATGCAACACACTGAAAGAAAAAACCACCATGTGAGATAGTTTCCAATAATTAAATATAAAGCTTATTATTAGAAATCTACTATTTTAATTTATTGACAAAATTGATCAAATGTGACATAGCATTAAAAAATCTCTATAGTTGCTAAAAGGTAGTTGATAAAATTAATATTCATTTCTGATATAAACTGTTTGAAATATATATGAAAACATACATATAACCAAAGCCACAATTATGCTTAAATGTGAAATACTAGGTCATTTCCATTAAAGTCAACAATGTCCAATATTACCATTATTTTTAAGCACTTTCTGGGAGTACTTGACAATGCAAGTATGTAACAGAAAGACATAATTAGTATAAACATTAGAAGGGAAAAATCTAACTTATCGTTGCATGCTGATGATATAGTATGATACCTGGAAAACATGAGAAAGTTGGTGGAAAAACTCCTAGAAACAACAAAAGAATTCATTGAAAAAGCTGCAGCTTACAAGATTAAAATATAAAAAGCAACTTCTTTTTAACACACACGTTATAAACATTTAGAAAATACTGGTGAAATCTCTGCAATTGGAAGTGTTCAAGCAGAGATAAGGCAGCCATCTGTCAGTGATATTGTGGAGGGACTGCCTAGATGGGAAGGCAATTATTCTGGATGAATTCTAAACTTCTGCCCATGCTATCATTTTACAATTTGTAGAATCAGAGTCAATGAAAAACGTATTTTGATACTAATGGCATGATTCTTCCAATCCAGTTGGCTTCAAGTCCTGCAGCTATTCTGATAGTTCTGATATGTGAAAAAACCTTTTGTTAAGTTCCATCATCCTGTACTCCGGTCTTGGTGCCTGAGTATCTTCCTGGACATTAGACATTGGCCATTGCTCTCACTTGCTGCATGCACATACAATATTTTAGTTCCCTTCCCTTCCCTCTTTTGGATTTGAGCTTGCCTTGTGCCTTCGAAGTAGACCATGCTGAACTATGAGTTTTTTGATAGCATTGTCTTCCTATCAGATCCTCAAAATGTACTCAAAAAGTCTGGCACATAATGAGCATTAAATAAATACTTAGGAAATGCTCCTGAGTGAGAATAGATCTCCGTGACTCAGATTAGGGAAATCAGTGTGACCTCCAGCAAGTGCTGGACTCATAAGTCTTTACAACACAGTGACTGCTTATTCTGAACAAGTTAATTGTATTCTGATCTCTAAGGATTACATAATTCCTGGTAAAACATGTCATTAGATTATGTAGTGATATAGTACATAGTGAAAAAAATACAAAGTTAATTTTTGGTAGTTTGGATACCCTAATTTCCAATTTATGAAAAAAAGTGCAATCAAGAGAGAATTGTTTCTTCAAATACATTTTAGGAAAGGGGTAAAAAAAGTGAGCTTTATTGTATATTATATTAGAGGGTCATGTGTCCTCTAAATGTTTATAAATTAATTATGTTAAAAATATTTATACCCATTTGTGTTAGCTCATGATTTTTAAAGTCCAATTTAATTTTCAAAAATTGCTTAAATCCAATCTTACTTTTTAAACTACTTCAATTAAATAATCATTTACAAGTGTCTGGGATATTACAGTAATCTGTGATGAGATGAAATAAACCCCTATAGAATTTAGTTTTGTTCCATATCAGAGAGGCCATCATCTCATTGATGAATACAAAAAAAAAACATACTCCTTTATATATCTCTTCTCTTCCCATTCCCCAAATATTCTCTTCACTTTGTTCCCGTCCATCCTTTGTTTCAATTCTTCTTCATGTGTTCTCTTGTACCCCAACTTCTTCTCATGCAACTCATCTCATACTCCATCAACATTTAAAGTGTTTCCCATTAAAAATAAGAAATCTTGGTAGCAATTGAGGAAGTTTACATATGGAGAGAGTAATAAACAATGATATGAAATCATTATTTAAATCACTAGATATAGTAATGCTATTGTGGTTATGTAAGAAAATATTTTTACTCTTACAGAGATAAACAGAAGTACTATGAAGAAAAAGCCACAATTTGTAACTGACCTTAAGCACTGCAGAAGAAAAAATAAGGAATTTATATTATTGTAAATGTATTATTGTTATGTCTAGGTGATGGTTGCATGTATTTTCTCTATAACCATGTATATTTGAAATTTTTCATAATAAAAATGTAAGAAGTATGCTAATGGAAGGGCATGGAAGTATATATTACCCTTTGTGTCTCAGTAAAAAGCATTCTTATATTGAGTGTCCCTGTATTTGACCCATCATCCATGTTTTGTGTTCTCCTCCCATAGTGCCTGTAATTTAGTTTCTAAATTTCTTCAGGACAGGGATACAGTATTTTCTAAACTTTAGGAATGAGCCTTGCCTTCAGTATACTTAAATTCCTTTTTTAAAAAATATTTGTTTCATATATTAATTGTTAAATGATACGCTGGTAATAACAATAGCTTAAACAATATATCATTATCTTCCCAGTCTTCATCCTTGGGTTACTTCATCCTTAACATTGCCTTATAGACCAAAATGGCTGATGGGAACCCCAGCTAATGGGGAATAGGAGTGAGACAAAAGATCAGAAAAAGGAATATCATGTGTTTTTATCTTGAAGTGCCAAGATGAGTTTTGGTACTACCCAAAAACTTCCCACCAAATCTCCTTGGCCATGCCTTGAAAAGAGAAGTTGGGAATTGTCTTTTAATTGGGGAAGTTGCTACCTTAGATAAAATTTATTTTCTGTTCCTAAGAAAGAAGAGGAGATGGGATAGTGAACTTATATTTTCTGTACAACTGTGGTTGATGATACAGTATAAGTTTTTATAGGAGTTTCATTTGAGACTTTGAGTAGGAGTAGTAATATTGACCTTTGTATAGAATGTGTAAATATAAATTTGCATGCAAAGATAGTAATGGTGAAATTTACCCATATTTTAAGAAACCTAAATATTCCTGGTCTACGGAGAAAACTGATGTTAATAAAAAAGATATTTGTCATCTTCTTTCTTCCTAATTAGCTTTATACTACAGTATTGTAGATGTGCCATTTCTCCTCTGTTCAATTATTGTTATTGGACCATAGAACCCAAGCTCTGATGTAATAATTAAACATAGGAAGGAGTCATGGAAAAGAAAAACTTACTTTTATGATATACAATGCATTAACTTTTCTAATGATTACCAAGCATACAGAAAAGTTATTTTATCTTTGCTTGTATTGCTACTATGGAATCTGAAATGGTTTCTTAACTGGATGATTTTTATTCTATTAATTAAAGAACCTTCACTGTCAAAAGACGGAAAACTGACAAAGTTTTATGTCGTTCCTATATTTTTACACTTTCAACTGTGTTATTAAAGCTAATTGTTTATCCTCTCTTTTTGTCTCTCCCGCTCGTCCTCCCACTTCTCTCTGTCTCTATCTTTCTCATCATCATTGAAAGGATTGTTTTTTCTTGTGATCCATCTGTGACCAAAGACCTTGGAACCTGAAGTGTATGGATTGAACAAGACAAGAAAGAAAGGAGAAATGAGAAGAAGGGAGAAGAACTTCCTTGTTATTAGGGCAGTGAGGTTGATACTGCTCAATATATCTATGACAAGTTAATGAATAAATGAAAAGCTAAATTTAAGGCAGAAGGACACAGAGGCTTGCCCTACTGAAACAGAAAATTAGGTCTTAATCCATGCATGCTTTTTTGTAAAGCATCCCTTCCGCTATCCTCCAGGCAAGTGGTTCTCAAACTGGCTACACATCGTAATTATCTGGGGAAGCTTTGAAAAAAAAAATTTAAATTCTGAAACCTGAGTGCTATCTCTAGAGATCCTGATTTAATTGGTCTGATATGGAGTCCTGGTCTCCCTAGATGGAAACATTTCTAGATTGTTGATTGAATTGAATACAGATTAATAAACTTTGATGCTTAAACATTGTTATCTAATTTAATCTTATACTCTGAGCTACACATCTATTATACTGATAGTTATCTCAGCTGCTCTTGGAAGAATCTTAATTCAGTAAAGAATGAGAACGATTGCATCAGGTGTGGGAATTCTAGCTTTGATTGTCGACAGCAGAGCAATTTATGGGGATTAGAATTAGAAATACAGTGCAATCTTTGAAACTGGTCCTTGATATCCTAGATCAACAAAATTTCCAGTAAGCTTTATATCCTGACATTTATTTTTCCAGAACTTATCTATGTCCCTGTTTTCCTTCTTAATATTGGCCTTAACAAACCGTAGACTTTAAATAAGAAATTGTGAGTTCAGAGTGTTTTCAAAAATTCTACAATGAACCATTCACCAATATTCCAGAGTAGTCTTTCAGGAATGAGGCCTGTAAATATAGTTTCTTCTTTTTGGGTTGTGTGTGGGGGGACTTGGGGTTGGGATAGAAATTTTACCAATGTATAAAATAATCCAGGCCTAGGGTACTAAATTTATAGAATTATGAAATAAATTTATTTGTATCTGTAAGCCAAGTATACCAACGAGGATAAAGCAAAAAAGGAAGGAGTAGAAACCTAGCCTTATTATTTATTTATTTTTTACTCAGATTGACAGTGTAAATTGTCCTGAAATCACTGGGTAATTAGGCAACCTTCTGCAAGGCCCTGAAGCAGCAGTCTTGCTACTACATAATTAATAAAGTTCTCTTCAAAGTATGAGTGATAATCCCTTGATTGAATGCTCCAGTTTCATTACATTACTAAATAAAATGAAACAATAATTAGAATAATGTGCAACGTAAGGGAGGTCCATATCATTATGTGTTTGTATGTAGAGAAGCAGAAGAATTAATCAAATGAAATGTAAAATTATTATGGATAATTGCAGGCATACGGAGATGATCAGCTTGCTTGCAATCAGAATTTTGTGAAGGGACAATACACGTGCTTATCTTTTCTTGATGAAGCCATGTAAAATTTGGCTTGTAACTGAGCTATAACATCTACAATTACAGCAAAATCTTTATTCTTTTTTAGAGGTCTCTGCAAGGTGCCTATTAAAAAATTGAACATTTCCTTTTAGTTAAACTCTATTTTCAATTCCCCTTGTGAAAATTAATTTTCTTTTTCTCTGCACTCTCATAATACCTTCTTTATATCATTCCAGATATACTATTTTGATATAGCCTTCTTTCACCCTTATTCCATATCCTTCCATTCCTAGTAATAACTTCCACTGCCTTATATCTTATTTTCTGGGGTCTCTCCCCACACCTAGTAACATATGGGCATATATTGGGTCTTCAATAAGAGCTTGATGAATGTATGAATTCAATAAAATGAAAGACATCACAAAAAATAGAAAAATAATAAAAATAAAACTATGGGTACTAGGCCCTAAGGTTAATAATTCAAAATGAAACAAATCCCTTGCATAACATAAAAATTTAAAAATACTTCGATTAACCCATTTATAAGTACTCATGGATTATGTGAAGGACACTAGCAGAAAATTCAGTGCACACTGAATGAAGAGATAAGACATGTGACTTCAGACTAGAAAGTCTTTTCACTAATCACCTATCAAGGTTGTAACTGGTGGGTTATCTCAGTAAGTTAGGGGAAAAAAAAAGGTTTATTTGTTAAACATTTACCGTTTGTGTGGAACTATGCAATATATTATGGGAATTCAAAGGATAAGGGGGTCTCCACAAGGGACCATGTAAATTGTGTGTTGCCAAACTGTCAGAAGGGAAATAGGGGTTTACTTACATACTGAATGATGAGAATAGCATTGCATGCAGAGTGCCTCCAAGGACACACCCATATGAGCATTTCTACTTTTCGGTCATCATCTTTATCAGCATACCAAAGGGATGTTTCCTGCTGTCTTGGAAACTCAGCAGAGGCTCCAAAGTTGAGAAAATTAAGAGAGAAATATTTTTTAAAAAGAGCTGGTAGAGATAGGTTTTGGCGTGATTTAATAAAAATAGGCCAAACCAGGGCTGGAGAACATTTTCATGTTGGAAGTTTGCATTAATTTAGCTGTGATCAAATAAGGTCACATTCAAGAAACTTCAATTAGATATACTTAACAATGTACATTATTTTTTAAAAATCTAACTATGTACTTTCAAAAAATGAAAAGTATTTGTTAATTTTAAAGTTAACTAACCGTTTAATGACTTTGTTGTGTCTGTTTTTTGTTGGAAAGCTTTTGAATATTTGGTTGCAGCATGGAGGTCTGCAGTTTGAGTTGACCCTTTAGATGGGTATCCGTCGTTTGTGAGATTAAGGGTGTCCTGATTTGGGTTAGACAGGAGAATGTGGATTCACAGCAATAAGTGGTTGACAAGAAAGAAAGCATTTTTCATGCATGTTACCAAAGGCGTAGATATTCTACTACATTTTTCCATATTTCAGTTGGATCTTTCTTAGCATCAAACAATGACTTTAAAATGCCATCTACTGAGAGCTCAATCAATTCCATCTGTAGTTCTTTAGGTGCCTTGGTGATACCAACCAGGTGAGGCTGAAATGCTAATTTGAATGTAGGTCATGATTCTCAAAGTCAGTGAACCTTTCATTGTATCCTCCAATTAACAGGTCTATAAAAACGTGTATCCTTCAAATTATTCACATATATCATCCTGCTCATGAATGAGCTTTGATAACTGGGGAAAATGTTCATCTGAAATTTCCTTCTGAAGAAGTATTTTGAAAAAAAATATAGCTTTTTATGAAATGCTTGGATTTTTGGCCACATATCACATATAGACTTAGTTTTACTTTGCAAAGAAATATTCAAGTCATTTTGATTTGATGTAATATCACACAGAAATGATGCATTCTTATAGAAATCTTCTTTCAATAATTCACATTACTGATTCTGTTCTTCATAATATTTAATCATCTGTTCTTGCAAAGTTAAAATTTTTGCTAACTGTCCCTGTGATAGCTGATGCACTTTAGAATGATATGGCAAATCTACACTGAATACCTCATTGTTCAATTTTATCATGTTGTGAAACTGATGATGCAGTGCTGTATTTGCACAAATATAGTTAACAATCCTTATAACTTGTTGCAAAGTGTCCCATAAAACAGTAGCTTTAGCACAGAGATTTTGTTGGCACAAGATAGAATGAAAATAAATCAGAGCATCTGGATCTGTTAATAATTCTTTTATCTGTGCAACAAACCCTTTGTATTTTCCTGTCATGGAAGGTGCACCATCTGTGCATACATTCACTAAATTTACCAAATTCAGTCCAACAACTTGACATTTATCTTGAAAGTTGTTGAAGATATCTATTCCTAGTACTCTGCTCATAAGATTACCCAAAGTGAGTAACTCTTTGTAGCAAAGAAAATCTTCTGTTATGACCCGAATGAAGTATAAAACCTGTGCCAAGTCAGTAGTATCAGTTGATTCATCCAAAGCAATTGATTAATATATATTTTTCTTTTGAAGTATTGCATGAAGTTTTCTGTTAAGTTGAAGGCTAATTCATGCTGCCAATCAGTTATGGTTCTCCTTCAAAGAGGCAGTTGTTTGTACTTTGAAACATTATCAGGGTCTAAGTATCCTACAACTTTGACAATGAATTCTTTAACAATTTCTACATCACTGAATTTCTTCCCTTTTTCCCCAAGTATATAAACTACTTTATAAGTTTCTTCAGTGGCATTATTTTCAGGTCTTATTGTTGCTTGAAAAAATTGTCTTTGCTTCTGCTTTTCATCTTTTAATTTCTGCAGTGCAACCTTTTGTGCCTCTCCCTCTAATTTAAAATATTTGCAGTCCTTATGAGTGTTATAATGCTGATAAGCACTGAATTTCATTAATGCTGGTATTGCAGTATCATAAAGCAAGCAAATCATCTTAACTTTAGCAGAAACAATATAATATTGCAATTCCCAGTTCTCATTAAAAAATATGTTTTCTTCCTTCAGCATTCTCTTGGTCTTCTTTGACATGACGGGCTGTTAAGCAGACAGAATTAAAAAATACTGTTGAGCTATGTAACTATTCACAAATTCCATCTCAAACAGAAACACAGTTCACCATTGTTAAAAGCTGATAATAGACTGGCATATTTGATTCCCATAAACTCTCACCAGCTAGCCTCACGTGGTAGTGGCACCAGTCCAGCAGGAGAAGTTAGAACTAAATCATATGTGTAGCAGCCCTCAATTAAGCCCTTATTGTTTACTAATGTTATAATTGTGCCAGTCAATATGGGAGGATTATTTAATTGAAACTTATTTTATTCCTTAGTATTTTTAAAATATTCATTTTTAAAAAATAAAATAAAAATATAAAAGATAAAAAATATATTAATAAAAATGGAAGAATTTGTTCTGTAAAATTTGAATTCAGTCAAAAGGCCACACTTAAGGACCTAGAAAGCCACATGTAGCTTTAAGGCTGCATGTTCCTCACCCCTGAGCCAAACCAAGCCCACTCTCTCTACTCTCCCCATCCCCCATCCCTACTACACACAGTTTTTATACGCAGATGTCTAGGGTTTGGTGAGAGAGAAATGTCAGCCTTATGTAAGTGTAGTGACACTTTCTCTTCTTACCTCCGAGTGAGAAGGAACCCAAGGGCACTGTTTGGAGAGATTTGATGGTGCCTGCCAAAAAAGGAGAATAATATGTGCTCCCCAATGAGATGTTTGCTGAACTGAAGATATTCTCAGACCTACCCTGGTGTACCATAATGATAATTGCTTAAAAAGCTTTTTGGAGTTTGGGGTATCTCCAACACTGAAAGAATTTTAAAACTGGGAATTTTTTATAACAAGACAAGACAAAAGAGCAAATTTGTAGAAATGTCCAGGCGGCCAAGTAAATGCTGCAAAATGTAACAGGCTTAAGTAATCTTGACATTCACCAAAGGGGAATACCTTCTAGGGAGAGATAGCCAGGCAATAAGAAGACTCTCTGGGATAAACTACTTGGGAGTAGAAATGGGGGAAGGGGCATGTGGAAAGAGGTCCCATAGAAAATGCATTACCCATTTAAAAAACTACGCTAGATCGAAGTGCATATAGTGTCCCTCCAGAACCCATGTATGTTAGTTTCCCAGGGCTGCTGTAATGAATTCCCACAACCTTGATAGCTTAAAACAACAAAAAAGTTCTTTCACTGTTCTGGAAGCCAGAAGTTCAAAATCAAGGTGTGAGTAAGGTCGTGCCCCCTTCAGAGGCTCTAGGAAAGATTCCATGCCTTTTATAGTTTCTGGTGGTTGTCAGCATTTACAGGCTCATAGTAGCATCACTCCCATTGCTGCCTCTGTGTTTCAAAATGCTGCCTCTTCTTTTTTCTGCCCAATCTTCCCAAATAAGAGAATAGAGAGACTATACTCAGAATATTCACTATTATGCTATGGTAACAAACAGTCCTAAAATATAAGAAGATTAAAACTACATAGGTTTATTTCTTGCTCACACAGCATGTCCATTTAAGGTAGGTAAGGGGTTCTACTCCATATCATACTTGTTATAGGGGCACAAATTATTTTTGATATGGCAGAATAAAAGACTATAGGGTATTGCATTCTGTCTCTTAAAGAATTCTGCCCTGTAGTGTCACACATTTTATTGGGCAAAGCAATGTAGATGGTCACAACCAACTTTAGGGAGAAGTGAAACCTACTATATGCCAACTATGTAACTGGAAGGAGTAAGTTAGTAATACTGGTGAATAGCACTAATAAATATACAATAACATGATTGATTTGAATGATCATGGAAGATTTCACATAGTATTTGACTATTTAAAGGGTAGCTAGAATTTGGGCAAGAGGATAGATACAGAGCTGCTACAGAGAAATATGGAGGGCCAAGTAACATATAGGAATAAATAAGTTGAAATTAACTGTACAAATTTATGTCCTACCAAACTATAGATGCCTGTATTATTATCTTCCACCAATTTCAACCCAAGATTCTCAGGCTTGAAAACTTGGAGTTATTTGTGAAGCCCTGCTAACAAAAGCCTTCATTTAGGCTGCATTTATTGCTTTTTTGTGTTGCTTCAGTGGCTTCTTAAGTGGTCTCCTTGTATCTAATATTACCCTTTTCCAATACATTCACAAATAATTTTGTTTTTCTAAAACTGTTCTTGGTTATTTTCATGCATACGAATAATAATTCTTGGTTGTCTTTTGGGGTCAATTGCTTAGTCTATGTCCTCAGTATATTGATTATTTAAACTGTCTAAATTTACTTAGGCTCCTTGTTTTATACACCCCTATGAATTGGTTTCCTTATTTTAGCAACTGAAACAAAGCACAAGTTCTTTAACAGCACTTTTATAATGTTCTTCTCTTGGAGTACCCATTTTTCCTCTTCACTAGTCCATGGAGTGATCCCATCCATGAACTAATTTCCATAAATAATTTCCACATAAATATAAACAGTTACATTTGTACTTGATAAAGGAGGAAACTAATCTTAGAATCTGAGCAAATATCCCCAAATTGTAGAGGTCATATGGCATATAGTTAGGATTTAATTCCAGACCTGTGTAGTACCCAGACTTGTTTAAACATTATAACTTCTAAATTCTTTTAAAATATATAAAAGTATAGTATACCATTTTACCCAAAGACGAATTCTTATTTTCCTCTAAATAATTTCTATATGTATGTCTTCTCTTCCAGTAGATGATAAGAATTTCAAAGCCAGGGACATATCTATGTTTTATTCTGATGTTTGCCCACCTCTGAGCACTGTGGAAAAAATAAAGAACAACCAAATGAGAAAAGCAAATGCTGTTTTTCTATAATACTATAGCAAGGGAGTCAGCCACTCTAATTTGCATTTTGTGTTAGGGACAGAAAAGCAAGTGAGAACTAATCGGCATCAGAAAAACAGATAGGAGAAAAAATTTATAGAAAAACAATAAGGAGGAAATGGTCACAGAAAAATAAAAAGAGGGAATGGCTATTTCAGTCTTAATGAATAGGATAATTAGGCCATGGAGCACTGACCACGAGTTCCATAATGGAAAATGTACTTTCCCCACAGTACATATAACATAACCTTTAAGTGATGTCCAAACATAGAAAAGAATTTTATAACTAACATTTACATAAACAACTAACATATAAAAAGAAAAACATAGAAGTAGACTGGGTCTTCTCCACTCTGGGAGACAGATCCATTTCCCCTTAGGAAACTTATTTTCGCTTTGCACTCTTAAAGTTTATTTACAACAAATTCTTCACGCATACTTGCTGAGTGTCATCTCTCTGTCTTGCACAGGCCAAAGCTTGTGATTCTTCCAAGTCCAGAGCCCAAAAACTGGGGCAACACTTCAAAGTCCAGCTGGGAACAGGACTGTGACATTTTGGACACTTAGGTTGCTTTCATATCTTAGCTGTTGTGAATAATGCTGAAATAAAGATGACAGTGCAGGTATCTCTTCCACATACTGATTTCAATTCTTTTGCATATATACTCAGAGGTGGGATTGCTGAGTTTTTAGTTTTTTGGGAAACCTCCATATTGTTTTTCAAAATGGCTATACTAATTTACAATCCTACCAACAGTGTACCAGGAGTCCCTTTTCTTCACACCCTTGCCAACATTTATTATCTTTCATCTTTTTGATAAATGCTATTCTAACAGATATGAAGTGATACTGCATTTTGGTTTTAATTTGCATTTCCCTGATAATTAGTGATGTTGAGCATTTTCCATATTCCTGTTGGCCATTTGTACATCTTCTTTGAGAAATGTCTGTTCAGATTCTTTGCCCAATTTTTACTCAGGTTATTTGTTTTCTTGCTATCGAGTTGTTTGAGCTCCTTATAACTTGTGGATGTTATCAGATGTGTGGGTTGCAATTATTTTCTCCCACCTCATGGGTTGCTTCTTCATTTTGTCAATTATTTCCTTTGCTGCTTAAGCGCATGTTTAGAGTTCCTATAATGAATTCCTTGGCTGATATATATTAAAATAAATCTGACATATAAAATAGTTATCAACAAATAGCTCTTAATATTATGATAATGATTAATTTTATTATTTTGTGATGTTTTACATAAATTTATAGTGATGAACAATGAATATGTTTCCAAATGTGATGGGAAGAAATATATCCATTGCGTTTAAATTGAGTTTTTTTTCCTAAAGTTTTTCAGAAAAACTTATGTTAACAGATAAAATAAAGTTACTGTTAAATTTGTAAAAGTGGTAGAAAAATCACTGTTTTAAAATCAAAACCTTTTAGAGGCAGCAAAGAATAGAAAAGAACTTATGACATTCTTAAGGGTCAAGTCTATCTTGAACCTCATTTTTAAAAAATGTAAATTTATTTTTTTCTTTTAGCTTGAAGACCTGAACATCTTAGTAAAATATGGAAGGGTTATTTCATAAATGTAGAATAATAAGGCATAACAATGATGTGCAAAATGACTAAAATGCACACTACCCTGCAAAAGAAGGAATTAACTGCAGGACAAATGGAAAAGTTATAATTTTAGAATACCCAAATGCATGTACTTTTAAAGTAATTTATTTCAAGAAGAAATTTACTTTTTTATAATATCTTCTCAAGAATAAGTTTTAATTCAAATTTTTAAGACAAAAGTATGGTGCATTTTCTTTTTGTGCTTTCCTCTTTCTTTTCATCAAAGCTTTTTTAAATTTAACATTCTTATTTACATTAATATATTCTCTTGTTTTCATGTTCATTTTCATTAATGTTTATACTAATTCTTTCATTCAATCATTCATCCATTTGTGGATAAATAATATTGACCACATAATACAGGCTAGTGACTGGGTTAACCACTTGAGATACAATGTTAAATATGATTGTCATGATTACTTTCTTTCAGGATAATAGTTTAAACAGGAAATGAGAAAGTAATGTGAATGAGGCTGTGATAGAGGAAATCCCATGTGCTATAATACCACATAAGAGAGGATTTTTGAATATATGTTTGTGGAGATAAGCAGAAAGAAAAAGGGAAGAGGTGGAATGCTTCCTAAAGTTACGTCTTAAGTGAGCTCTAAAACATGAAGATATCTGATCTCTGGATGAATAACGTTTTATATTCAAGGAAGAAAAAATGTCTAAAGGCAAGTGGGTGCAAAGAGGTAAATGGTAAGGAGAATGAAATTTGGAAATTTATTAAGAATCAATTTTGCAGGGCTCTGTGGGACAGTAAATGGGCTTTGGACTGTGTTCTGAGCTTTTAAGATTTTTTTATTAAAGTCTTTCAATTAACTATTAAATTTATTTTTTAAAATTTGGATACTTATAAATTTTTTCAAGTTTTTGAAGGTAGTTATAAAGATTAGGTGATTCTTTTGTTTTGTTTTGTTTTCTAGCTATTTAAAATATTATTTAAAAAAATCCATGGCTTGTAAATGCCTTTAAAATAGTGAAGTTTAGATTAAATAATTTCAGAAAGATTTTCTTCCATTTTTTTTTTATTTTGAACCCTTTTTAAGTTTAGGTCTTTTGTGATTGAAAAGAGTGAATTTTTAAAAAATTGTTCATTTTTAATTATTATGGGTTCCTAACACAAAGAGTGAATTTGCTGTAAATGTTAAAAATTAGTAGGATATTTGAGGTCAAATTACAGATACGTACTTCAAAATACTAGGTGCTAGATATTGATACAAATTCTGATGGTATATTTCCAAGAGTAATAGGTGAAATTAGCTCAATATTTCATATTATCTCCTTCATACCTCATCAGTATAGAAAATAAGGATAGCCTTGGGGGGGGGGTGGAGTAATCTATTACTTATCTGGTTTGATTTGGGGGCTGCAGAACTTACAGATGAGATCAGACACCTTCATGGTGTTATGGCCATAGATAGAGAACTTACAAGCTTTAAAATATTTGTTATTGGACTGCTGAGGGAAGTCAAATATTTACTGTTGGTGTCCATCTTTTGAAGGTTAAATGAAAGCATCTTATCTGAGTGGGAAAATCTATTACACTAGCTGTTCTGTTGCCATAGGACACCTTTACTTATAACATGCAATGGAAGGTGTCAATTGAAAGCATAACATCAGAAGTAATAAGGAAATCTTCAAAGTTCACAAAGGCATTGTGAGGTGACATTTAGAATGTAATATACCATATTTATGTTTGAATCCAATTTTCAAAAACATTTATAAGTTATATATATTTTCAGAGTAAAAATCTATTTATTTATATTTAATTGATATGATTGTACATATTTTTGGGATACAATTGAAGGTTTGATACATATATGTGTTGTGTAAGGATTAAATTAGGGTAGTTAGTGGATCCATCACCTCATGCATTTATCATTTCTTTGTGAAGAAGCCACAAAAGCATCCTTCTAGCTATTCTGCAATGTTCAATACCTTATTGTTAACCATAGTTGTCCTACTGTGCGGTAGAACACAAGACCTTATTCCTCTTAACCTAATTGTAACTTTGTACTTATTGACAAACATCTCCCATTCTTACCTCTCCACTTCTCTCCCCAGTCTCTGTTCTACTCTTTGCTTATAGGATATCAACTTTTTGTGTTTGGTTTTTAGATTCCACATATGAGTGAGACCATGTCACATTTGTCTTTCTGTGTCTGGCTTATTTCACTTAACATGATGTCCTCCAGGTTCATCCACGTTGTTGCAAATGATAGAATTTCATTCTTTTTAAAAAGGGAATAGTATTCCATTGTGTATGTATGCACCACATTTTCTTTATCCATTCATCCATTTTTGGACACTTAGATTGATTTCATATCTTGGCTATTGGAAATTGTGCTGCAATAAACACAGGAGTGCAGATATGTCTTTGGCATACTGATTTAATTTCCTTTGGATAGATATATATATACAGTAGTGTGATTGCTGGATCATATGGTAGTTCTATTTTTAATTATTTGAGGAAGCTCCATACTGTTTTCCATAATGGCTGTACCAGTTTACAATCTCACCGTGTGTAAATGTTTTCTTTTCTCCATATTCTTGCCAATATTTGTTTTCTTTTATGTTTTTTATAGTGTCCACTCTAACTGGATTGAGGTATATCTTATCGTGGTTTTCATTTGCATTTCCTTGATGATTAGTGATATTGAACATTTTTTTTCATATATCTGTTGACCATTTGTGGGTCTTCCTTTGTTAAATGTCTAGTAAGGTTTTTTTTTTTTTTGGCCAATTTTTAAATTGGGATATTTGGGGGTTTTTTGCTGTTAAATTAAGTTCCATATATATATATGGATACTGACCACTTTTCAAATGTAGAGTTTGCAATTATTCTCTTCTATCTTGTAGGTTGTCTCTTCACTCTGTTTATAGTTTCCTTTGCTGTGGAAAAGGTTTTAGTTTGATTTAATACTGTTTGATTTTATTGCCTGTACTTTTGAGGTCTTATTTAAAAACCTCTTGCCTAGCCCAATGTCCTAAACTATTTCCTTTCTGTTTTCTTCTAGTAGTTATAGTTTTGTGTTTTAAATTTAAGTCTTTAATCCATTTTGAGTTGATTTTTGTATATGATGAGAGGCAGGCATCTAGTCTCATTCTTCTGCATGCAGATATACAATTTTCCCAATACCATTTATTGAAGAAACTGTCCCCACTTTGTGTGTGTTCTTGGCAACTTTGAAAAAAGTCAGTTGGCTGTAGGTGTATAAATTTCTATCTGAGCTCCCTGTTCTGTTCCATTGGTCTATGTGTCTGTTTTTTTTTTTTTTTTTATTCCAGTACCAAGCTGTTTTGGTTAATAGCTTTGGTTAATATTTTGAAGTCAGATGGTGTAATGCCTCCAGCTTTGTTCTTTTTCCTCAATACTGCTTTAGCTAGTTGGGATCTCTTGTGGTTTAATGTGAACTATAGGACATTTTTTTCTTTTTTTGTGAAGAATGCCTTGGTATTTTGAAAGGGTTTGCATTAAATCTGTATATGACTTTGGGTAGTGTGGTCATTTGACAGTATTAACTTGTTCAATCCATGAATATGGGCTATCATTCTATTTATTTGTGTGCTGTTAATTTCTTTCATCAATGTTTTATGGTTTTCCTTGTAGAGGTCTTTCATTTCTGTGGTTAAGTTTATTCCTAGATGTTCTTTTTTTTGTTTGTTTTTGCTATTTTGCATGGAATTATTTTCTAGATTTTTTGTGATAGTTCACTATTAATGTATAGAAATGCTACTAATTTTTGTATATCGATTTTGTATCCTGCAACTTTACTTAATTAGTTTCTTAGCTCTAACAGTTTTTTGGTGAAATCTTTAGGGTTTCTTATATATAAGATCATGTCATCTGCAAACAGAAATAATTTGATTTCTTCTTTTCCAATTTGGATGCCTTTTATTTCTTTCTCTTGCCTAATTGTTCTGGCTAGGAATTTCAGTGCTATGTTGAATAGAACTGGTGAAAGTGCGCATCCTTGTCTTGTTCCTGATCTTAGAGGAAAAGCTCATTCAGCATGATGCCAGCTGTGGTTTTGTCGTATATGGGTTTTATTGTGTTGAGGTACATACCTTCTCTTATACTTAGTTTCTTAAAAGTTTTTAATCATGGAGAAAAGTTGAGTTCTTTCAAATGCTTTTTCTGCATATGTTGAGATGATCAAATGCTCTTTGTCTTTTTTCTGTTCATGTAGTGTATCATACTTCTTGATTTGCTGATGTTGAACCATCCTTGAAAACTTGGGATGAATCTCATTTGATTATAGTGAATAATCTCTTTAATGTGCTGTTGAATTCAGCTTGCTAGTACTTTATTGAGGATTTTTGCATCTATGAACATCATGGATATTGACCTGTAGTTTTCTTCTTTTGTTTGTGTCCTTGTCTGGTTTTAGAATCAGGGTAATTTTGAATTTGTCAAATGAGTTTGGAGGTATTCTCTTCTCTTCTGGAATATTTTGAGAAAAATTGGTATTAGTTGTTCTTTAATTCTTTGGTATAATTCAGCAATGAAGCCATCAAGTCCTGCCCTTTTCTAAAAATCAATTTTAAATACTCTTATACATTTATATTAAAAATATATGTGAGGTAATTCAACAAGCAAAATGCAAATAAGTAAAGAATTCAGGGTACATTGAATGTGGAAAGACTAAATTTTGAGCTATATTTTAGGACTACCTCTTCAGATGTTATTTTGAAAGTCAAAAGTTCTGGGAAAAAACCCATAAATCAGTAATATTGCAGGGGATTTAGGAGGAAAGAAGAACATTATCCTTGAGCATTTTGATATCTTTTGATAAAAAGAAAACATTCAAGAGGGGAGAGAGAGAAAAAGAGAGACAGAGAGATGCCTCAACCCATCTCCCTTTTTTCTAAAAGCTATAAATTGAAGCATAAAATCAAATGGAATTACTAGATTATTTATCAGTGAATGTAAATATTCTGCATATACGTTCTATAATTATTTAGCAAGTTTTGTTTCAGGTTAAGCCTATTATCATTAATGAGTTCATAAAATTTTCAGTTTTTTAAATTTTTTGAGGAAAATATATCTATATCTCAATCTTTACAGCCATATCAGCAAGTTACCTGGATTAGAAATATTATAACAATAAGAACATGTTTTTTAAAACCTAATTGATGCTGCTTCTCTTCAACCTTGTTATGAACCAGTAAAACACTGTCATAAAATAAAATTTTAAAGAACTTGCTTATAATTAGAATTTGAAAAATCAGAATGCCTGTTTCTGCTTCTCACTAGTTTAACAACATAGTGAATATCCATGCTGCCAATGGTAGGGGAAAATTGAAACTGTCTATAAATGCCTTATTAAATGCCTATTAAATACACGTGTAGCCTGAAGGGGTTTGGGATATCTCCAATGCACTACCCTTGAGACTAGTTCATCCCAGTAGCTAGACAGTTAAGTCAAGAATGAGGTGCAGATTCTCTTAGATTGGTGAGAGAGGGCCAAAAATAGTATTTGATTTATGGGTACAGTTTAGAGAGTGAGTCTCAAAACAGAACTATGACAATGAGAGACAATTATTAATGGAGACATTACCGATGGAGTAAGCTGAAAACAGGGGAATGGCACATAAGGCAAACTTTACCTACAGATGGCAACTCTACTATAATTTTTCTTTGTTCCATGGAAGTATTTATTTACTCATGAATAACAGTCTAATATTTCTTTTTAGGCAAATCTGAATTAACACCATTAGTCTTTCCCAATTTGCTTTCCATTACATACTTGTCTTCTTTTTTAGTCTAGCACATGTTCATTCATTTCGTCATTTTTCAATTGTTAAACATCCATGAAGGACCTGTTGCAGAAGTAATGCAAACATAAATAGGAATCAGTTTTTCTTAAAACAAATATCAACTCCACAGTGTCACCAAGTAATTCTGTAGAGTGTAGTGTTGTTATTTATTTGAGATATTGATCTTGAACCAGTTTTCTGGTAGAGCTACAAATAACCAAACATGGATTGGATTCCAGGATCCTGGATATGGTCTAAGGATGACATTCCATTATATTTAGACAATGACTTTTAACTAAGAGAAAATTTCTAGCATTATAAAAATGCCTCTTTAAATTTGTTCACAAAGTTTCTGAGTTCATAGTCAATGTACAAAGTTCATGTAAATGACCTTAATTGATTATAATAATAAAAGATTAATTGATCAATCATGTTTGTTAGTACTTACTAATAATACTACCTTTAAGCTTATGTCCATAATTAAAACACTTTAATTAAAATAAAATTAAATTCTAATTAAAGAGATCCAATCATCTTTTAGACCTTATATAGAACCAACAATGCATGCTCTCTTTGTGGCTAAATTAAGGTAATTTTCAGTCTTGACCTACTATAATCCTCTGCTTCATTTGAAACTGGTGACCCCTTTCCACAGGGACACTTTTTTCCATTGGCTCCCACAGAACAACATATGATTTTGGTCTACTCCTCCTACATTCTTTTCTTGGTCTCCTCTTTTCCATTTGTGCCATAAAATTCAGTGGTTTTTCAAGGTTCTGTTCTGAGCCACATTCTAATACATTTCTATGCAATCTCTTTATGAAGCTTAGCTACTCCAGCTGCCTTTCTTCAGATGACATGTATGTGCAGATGATGACTTATGTATTTTCATACTGAATCTGGCTCCTGAATGTGTGTATACAGTTTATTATTAATATTAAACGTCTCTACTAAAATACCTTATAATCACCTCAAATCCAATGTATTCAAAAACCAAACCCAACTTCTCCCCATCTTTCATCCCATCTTTCTCCATTATTCTCTACATTTATGTCATCGCTGTCCCCTCAAATCCTGAGAGTATTTTTTGATTTCTTAATTTTCCACTCCCACTTGCAGTCAACCACATTTATTTATTAAGAGTTATCAAATATGTCCTCTTCTTTCCCTCTTTGCCTATTTAAAATCATGGTTAGGCCCCATATTCTCTCCTGAATTTTTACATTCACTTCTTTAGTGGATTGTAGTTTTGTCCTTCCAATTTATTTCTCCCAATAAATATTAAGCAATCTTTCAAAATTTAATTTGACTATGTTCCTTGCTTTAAACATGGCATAAGTACTTTATTTTTTATCTCTAATATGGCATTAGGGGGTTTCAGTATTTGACCCCTGCTTATAACAGCTTCACCTTCTGCCCCTCCATCTCCCTTTCTGAGGTCCACTTAAATGGGAAACTTTGCAGAGTCTCATGCACAAGCATGCCCTTTCTGGCTTCCTGGAGGTTGCATATAATTTCTTTCTCTAGTTGAAACTTCCACTATTCCATTTATCCATGTGGCTAATTCTTCCTCACTCTTGAGCTCTTGGTTTAAAGAGTAATTCCTCTAGGAATTTAGATTACCTCTCTTGGTGCCTCCTAAGAGTTCTGGAAAGTGCTCCAGAACCTTGTTCTTATCTCTGCATTAGCAATTATTATGCTATCTGGAAATTGCTTCCTTATTTCTTGTTTCTACTGTAAACTGTTGGAGGATAAGCACTCTGTCTTCTTCATGGTGGTAATCTCAGCTCCAAAATATGCTCTACTATGCTATAGGTATAATAAGTATTTGTTAAACAAATGTAGGCACTATGATCCATTTTGACAAAACTAAACCCAGCAATTCCTGCTAACACAGATGAAACTCGTGTGAATAGGAGACAAAGGACCTGCTTTCCTCAGGGGCTGTGTAACAATGCACCAGGGAGTACAGAATGATGAGCAAAGTATGTGATTGATTTGAATTCCTATTTCCTACCTCTCTCAAGCTGTCAGGGAACAGTTGGCACAACCAACCACACATTTCAGGCCTACTAGTTTTGTCTAGAACTAGTTAAAATGCACAGCTGGCACAAAATACACATCAAATGGGATGACAGAACAATTAAGGTAGTTGAAGGATCAGTCTAATTTTGAAACTGACATGGAGCAGGTTCATTATTAATTTTCCTCAGTGATCTGAGTTATTTTCATTATTATTTCAGGTTACTTTTGGTGTTCCTTCTATCAGATCCTACTAATAAAATAATTCGAGATTCAACTCTACTAAGACCAGTTATATGACCAATAATCTCAAGCTTATTTTAAGATTCTACTTCTCCATCAATACTTTTGTTGATGGTACGTATCTAGAATTATTCAGTGTTAGAAATCCTATGAATGAGAAGGTATCAAAATAACAACAAAAACAATGTTTACAACATTTTTGGAACAATGCCATTGTATTAGTTTCCTAGGGATGCTTTAACAATGTACTACAAACTGGGTGGTTTAAAACAACAGATATTCATTTCCTCACAGTTTGGAGATCAGAAATACAACATCAAGTGTCAGCAGGCCATGTTTTCCCCAAGGGAGGAACATTCTTTGCCTCTTCTAGCTTCTGGTTGTTGTTGGCAACTCTTGGCTTGCAGACAGCATCACTCTAATCTCTGCCACACGTTACCTCTTTTCTCTGTCTGAGACTGTGTCTTTACATGTCCTTTTCATAAGGACACTTGTCATTGGATTTAGAGTCTCCCTTAATCCAATATAACTTCCTCTTAACTCGATTACTTCTGCAAAGACTTTATTTCTGAATAAGTTCACATTCAAGGTCTAGGATTTGAACATTGGAGGGCACAATTCAACCCACAGCAACAACATATACTATAGCCTATCTATCAATCTATGAGATTCACTCTGAAATCATATTCCTCCTTCTGTAAATGAAATATTTGTTTTGGAGGACAATGAGTCTAGAACAATATGATTCTTCTACTCTACAGTGATTTTTGCTTTTTTTCCTCAGCTAACTTCCCCACATACAATATTACTTATCCATAAGAAAGAATGTCTTTTCTCTCCCCAGAGTAACCTCTCCTCATTCCTTTTTCTAGCTTCACACCACAGATCTTCTCTCTTTCATAATTTCCAGGCTAGAACTACATATTAAACATGTAGTTGTTTATAGTCAATGTTCTTATTCTCTCTTAAACCAACTTTCATCAGATTTTTACACCGTACAAGTATTAATGGGTGAGCTTGCCTCAAGGTCACGGGTGAACTGAATCTTGTTATTTCCAGTGGTCAATTCTCTATCTCTTGTCTCTTCTCTTAGGAGCATTTGCCATAATTTGTCATAATTAACCACACACTCTTGTTTTACTGCCTACCTCAATGATCACTCTTTAAAATCTACTTTGTTATCTTCTCTCCTGCCTCTTAAAGTCAGAGGGCTTAGACATTGGCCTTTTTTCCCCCCCTCTCTATATAATTCACTCACATGGTGATTTTTATCCAGACTCATGGCTTTAAATCCCAGTTATATGCTGATGACTCTCAAATGTGTATAAGTAACTCAGATATCTCTCCTGAACCTTGGACTTGTTTATTCATCTGTCTACTTGATATTTTCACTGCACATGTGTTAAATATGTGTCTCACATGTGTCTCAAACAATATTTCTGAACTCTCAGATTGGCCCCTTTCTTCTCCTTCACTACTCCCCTTGCCCCCCCTTCCCCCAAAAAGAATCCACAAATTGGATTTATCCTAGGTCTAGTTTATGGCAACTCCTCACAATTGCTCAGGTTAAAGAATTTGGAGTGAACAAAGACTCTTCTATTTCTCTCACAACCCACTGACTATCCGCTAGGAAGCCCTGTTGAATCTGCACTCAAAGCATATCTCAAATCTGACCCCATCTCTGCCTTCCTTACTATCATCCCGGTTGGGCCATCAATGTCTTTCTCCTAGAGTACTTCAATAGCCTTCTAACTGTCTTCTCTTCCCTCTTCCCTCTGAGTTTGTTCACAACACAGCCTCTAGAATGATCGTTTTGTAACCATGTTATTCCTCTGCTCAAAACCCTGAAATTGCCACTCCCTTTCACTCCCTATTCCCATTTCATTAAACAAACAAACAAACAAACAAACAACAACAAAAAAAACAACAACTCTGAAATTGTTCTCTATTTTACTTAGAGTAAAATCCAAAGGCTCTGCAATGACAAACAATGTGATAGCTTATCTTGGTCCCCTTACCTTCCTGTTTTCATCTCATACTATTCTCTGCTTTGTTAGCTGGACTCTAGCTACACGTGCCTCTTTGATACCTTAGGGTCTTTACCAGCTATTCCTTGAATGTGTGGCTTAGGCTCACACCTCCTTCAAGCCTTTGCTCAAAATTCAACTTCTCAAAGAAATATACACCTTATTTAAAATATGTACCATTCCTCATTCCCAGTCCCCTTCATTCTGATCTTTTTCTATTTTTTCATATCATTTCTCTCCTTCCAATATGCTATATTACTTATTTATTTGTGGCATTTATTTAATATTATCTGGTGGAAGGTTAATTCCATGATAAAGAAATCTATGTCTGTTTTATTTACTTGTACACCTCAAGTATCTAAATTAATCCCTAGCAGATAATAGGTGCTTAAGTTCCTTTTTTAATGAATAAGTTTAGTAGTGGTTTCACAGTGGATGCCTAGAATAATATTTGTTGATTTTACATTTACTAGTGAATAAGATTACTGAGAACAAATGTCATCACAATAATCAGCATCACCATTGTTGATAGAGTTATCCTATGTGCTGAGGATGCTTTCACATAATTCAAGTTGATAGTCTTCTATGTCAACGTGTCTATAAATAAGACAACTGACGTTTTGCAAGATTAAGTAATTGATCAGACCTAAACAGCTTGTAGACAGTGGTAGAGCCGAGAGTCAACAACAGGTCTGTGTAGACTGAAATTTCACTTTAACTGTTCGGTGATATTTTCGATTTTATAAACATTCGAGGGGCAGGAAGGAAGTTTCCTTCATTGATCAGACACATATGCTCTCTCATATGTAGCTGAGTGGCATTTATATGTGCAGAGGCAGCTGCTACTCATCCAATCCTGAATTTGTTAGTGTAGATTTGTTAAAACTGCCACTGATATTGTTATTTTTTTTCTGTTGTCATCGGCTTCTTTTTTTAAGCAACCTGTGACACATTGAGAGATGCTTCCAGGGCATAACTTTGCGACTCGAGAGTGACACTCCAAACTAAGGAAATTAATAGTTCACAGAGGAATGTACTGAATGCATCAATTTTTTCAGGGCTTTGGTTAGACCCACAGAAATGACAATGTGCTACTCTATAAAAGGTCTTAAGCTTTCTTCACAATGGGTTTTTTATGCAAGGGGCCCAGAAATCATTGTAATATTCATCTTAAAGAGGATTCACTAACTGTGTCTTATTTGTTGCCTTTTAAAAAAAAATTACTTGTGCTGCTGTTACTTGAAGCTGGCTTTCTGAAATAAGTAATTAATTTTCTTTTCTATATATTGGTATGGTATTATTTTCTGAAGTAAATAATTTCCTTTTCCATAACTGGTTATGGTCATACTTCTTATGAATTTAGACTCCAATTCAATTCCATTTTGTATTAATATACATTTTCAGATGTGTCTACATGACTTAAAGTTTGTGAATTGTAAAGAAAATCCTAGCATTAATCTGATACAATGCCATTTACTAAACATAAGAAAAAATATGTGGAAAATCCCTGAAGTGATACCAGAAGTGATAGGAAAGATTGAGGAAATGATAATGTCACCATGATTTAATTTCAAATGTTTACATTTTAAAGTCCTTAGATATAAAAAAAAATCACTATTACAAGATGACATATGCTAATTGTAGCCTTCAGAACTATAAAGGAAATGATAACTCAGGTAGTGCACTGACCTCTTTAGAGGATATTTGCTTAAAGAAAGCAGATTGAATAAGTACACAATACTTTTCATAGTGGAACTACTTACCAATGGTCCATCATGACAGGATAATTGAGAAATCCTTACATCAAGTTTAATTATTCAAATTCAAATCTAAATTTATATGCCAGTGTGGAATGAAAGGTGAGAGCTGAGGTTGAAGACTCAGATAACTGGCATTTTTTTTCTCAAGAGAACCAAAAGTTCAGGATAGTTGTTAAAATATTTTGATTAACTCAAGGTTCATGTATCAAGAGCTGTGACTTTTTATGAATAAAATATTATTACTTTTAAAATTTATATTGAAAGTTTGCATACTGCCGAGGAATCTTGATTCTAATACACATACATTATGTGAACTCTGAAATCTGAGGACACTGGAGATAAGTTAATTTATCCCTACAGATAAATTAATTCTTTAATTAAGGATTCTGTTAAGTTGTGCACTTAATGAATACCTCTGTCTATTTACCCACACCCTATTCACAACAAAATAAGAAGTCAAACACTAAAATTACACATATTTCTAAAACAATTACAGAATTGAATATCCCTACAGACTTGTTACTTTCCTCACCCAGAAAAATTTTCCCACATAAATAAGCAGACTTCATTGAATCTAAACATTTTATTTTCTAGGATTTTCCAATTATATATCATGCCAATGAACATAAGCATTACTGAATTTGGAAACATTTCATTGTTTTGTCTAACATCCACATACCTTTATTCCTGGAAGTCAGCAAATGAATTAGTCTTACTGCTGTCATCTAGTTACTCTGTAGTCAAAAATCATTAAAGGAGCCTTTCTGGAAGGTTTAAACCTAAAGGTCAATGTAAAAACTTAGGGTGGTTTTGAATAGGAATTTTGTTTAGGTATAAACAAAGTTATTAACTGGGTAAAAAGTAGTTTAAAAAGTTGGATTGTGATCACTTCTAAAGAAAGAAAGAAGGTAAGTAAGTTGGTATAATTTTTTTGTAAACATCTTGTTAAGTGAATCTCAGACAATAATAGACAAATGAGGCTTACTAGGATAGCACTTAGCTTTGGAATGCTTTTATCAGGATGTTCCTGGTTTGTTTATGGTAAACAAACTTTTAAGAATTGATAAGACATGACTTCATAGAAAATATCATCTGAGCCATATGACTATCTGGGCATATAAAATGGAGATGTTTTATAAACTAAACTCCTCCCATCTTTTGAGGTGTTCTGTAAACCGTATAGGAAACCTTGTATATTACTCTGGACCAGGGAAGACATGCGGATGTTGACAAAAAAGACATGGAGAGCCATATAAATTGCTGCCAATCTCTCTCTAATTTATCTGTGCTCCTTGATTGTTTATATCTTGGAAATTATTAGTAACAATAGCTACCAAGAACTCAGATTTGTGTGAGTCTGACTTTAACGATGTAATGGTTAATATTAGCTAATTAATCCTCAGCATCCACTTCTTCACTGAGCACCACTAGTCCACATTTTCTGTAGCAGATATATGGCATTTTTGAATACAATGTTAAACTTATAATGATTACAATAAAAAATCATCTAACACAAGTTTCCAATAAAGCTAATGTACTTTGTTCTTACTACATATTGAGGGAGCCAATGCATCATAATTAATTTAAAAAAAAGTTTCTTGGGTAGAAATTAGATACTTTAAAAAGGGTTTTAGGTCCCACACAAAATTAGGTTATCATTTTGTTGATCATTTAATATTTAATAAAATTATAGTGAGTTGAATAAGCTAAAGTTCTGAGAAACTCATTTCTTTTAATAAAAAGTAGCTTATTCTTTATACATTTTAATTTTATTTTTACCTGCATAATCTCATCTCTTCAAAGCATCTAAAAAGTATCAAAACACCCAAAATTCAATTTCCAACTCATTAAACATTTTGGTACATTCTCTTCTAGTTTATTTGTTGGGGACTAGGCTAACCAGAAGGATATGAAGCACCTAAGTGACAAATAGAAAGAGACAAACTTTCAATTATTTTCAAAATTTCAGGGAAGTCTACAACCCATAGAACAGACAGAAAGACCCAAGAAATGATTTCAGTTACCACCAAAATAGGAAACATCTAACTAAAGGCTTCAAATACCAACCATGAAATTACTGGGAAAAATTTTTGATTAGTATGGATAGTAAAAAACAGTAGATGTGGAGAGACATTAAAAAGGATTATTCTTATAGCTCAAATTCTAATGAATCTGGTCCCTGTAATCCATAATTTGCCTTACTGAACTCTGTTGATTAGAAGACAAGTCTAATGACAAGTCCAAGGTCTAGGGTCTGAAAATTTTGACCCATAACCATAATCTAATTCTTTCACATTGGTAAGATGTTCTCTACAACTGGTAGAAAACTCATCTGATGGTAATTAATATAGCCTCTATGATAATTACACTCTAGTTTATTGTTGTCATAGTAATGAACACTGTTATAAGATACAGACCAGCTCCTAGTTGATATAAAAATATATTAATTAGATATGCTAAAATTTATTTTATCAAACTGACCTTATTGTATTTCACTTGGTAGAGGGATTTCCAGAGAAAATACCTCATATGAGAATTTTCAAACTGAATGAAATCTTACACTTGTGTTTTATAAAGATGGGAGGAGGACACAACATTTGGAAGAAATAAGTGTAAATTAACTTTAAGAAACTTGGGAGAATAAGTAAAAATATTTTGTGTACTATAAAGTATCAACATGATGACTGTGCTATGGTTTGAATGCTTGTGTCCTGCTAAATGTATACCGAAACTTAATCCCCAATGCAACAATATTAAGAAGTAGAACCTATAGGAAGTGATAAGGCCATGGGGGCTCTGCCCTCCTGGATGGGATTAACGAGTTTATAATAAGTCTAGAGGGAATGAGCAAGGTCTTTTTGCCTTTTCACCTCCTTTTCCCTTTGATCTCTTCTGCCATGTGATGACATAGCATTTGTCCCCTCCAGAGATCACAATATTCAAGGCACCATCTTGAAAGTAGAGAATAGACCCTCATAGACACCAAACTTACTAGCACCTTGGCCTTGGACTTCTTAGCCTCCATAATCATGAGCAATAAATTTATGCTGCTTATAAATTACCCAGTCTCAGGTATTTTGTTACAGCAGCATGAATGGCAACCAGGCACTAAAGAAATCTAGACAAATATTCATAAATGTACTAAATAACAACAGCAACAGTTATAGATTATAAAAGTGAAAACCCAATTATTTAAAAAATTAAAAAAATTCTATGCCACAAAAAAAAAACATACAAGAAGTTTACCAGTAATAAATATTCTGGATTCTCTCTTTAAGGAGAAAACAACAAAATTTTATCTGATATGTAAATGAACACTTGTTAGAGAGACATAAGCTCCTGGATGAAAATTTTGAATGTTATAAAGATTACAGATCTTGAATTAATTCATAAATTTAATAAATTTCCAACCAAAAGTCCCATGAGATTTTGTGGTGACTTGATAAAGTCATACTAAAGTTACTCTGGAAGTATAAATATTTTAGATACATTGAGGGGCACTTATGCTACTAAATATCAAAATATATTTTGGGGGGCAAGGGCAACATATGTAACCTAAACATTTGTACCTCCATAATGTGCAGAAGTAAAAAAATATATAATAAAAAGTAAGAATCAACCAAAAAATCAATGGAATGAAATAAAAATCAATGTCTCAGACATACACTCATCCACACATATATTTTCATTGAGTATGTGATAAAAGTGACCCTTAAATAACTGGGGAAAGAGGAATTAGTTGGTAACTGACACATGGATTTACGATAAATATTTGAAAAAATCATATTAGATGCATATCTCATGCCACAGTAAATATAATTGCAGGAGCACTGACATTTAAATGTAAAATTTGGAGGCATGGAAGTTCTAATCTAAAAAGTTAATGACTCTTTTGTCATCTTGAACATGAGAGGAGTTTCCAAGCACAAAGCAGTGAAAGAAAGCTCCAAGAACAACAAACAATGACAACAAAAGAAGTAAGTCTGACTTAAAAGTAAAATTAATTTCATTAATATACATGATAAATAAGATAGAAGGTCAAACATAGAAATCAAGGAAAATATCTGCTGAAATAAGTTGAATCAGGGGTTAAAATTCTTCAAAAATAAAATATTATAGTTCAGTAAGAAAAACATAATAATCCCAGTAAAAAAATGATGAAAATATACACAATATTCATAGAAAGAGAAATGCTAACTTCTGTTTATGGAAAAATGGCAAATATATACAAACTGTAAAACATAAATTTTTGTGTTTTAATTAAATTTGTATAATGAGAAAGAATCAAAATTATCAGTGTAAAGAGTATGAATTATGAAATGAAATATAAAATATTAATTTTGACTTATTCCAATTTGACTCCGTAAAATAGTTTCTTACACCTACATAAGATATTCATATTATTATACTTTCTACCTGAAGGTAATAAGCCAATAAAATATAATTGGCATGATTTTCCAACCAGCAGTATATTTCACTTTAGAAAACAAACATATTCTTTGTAGCTGTAATAAACTTTTTAAAAATTTGCAAAATGGCACTGTAAGACATTTGACAGAAATTTTTATCTCAATCAGCACAAGCTTGCTTCATCTTTAATTGACTTGATTACAGCAGTATATCTAAGTCATGCTGCATATTTATTTATTATGCTTTAGCACTTCAAATGTATGTAAAATTTATAATGCTAATTAGTTATAAACACTTGTCATAGTGGCAGGTATTAATCTGGCTCTTTTTAGGACACCACATTAATATTCTGGCTTCTTTTTAGGACAATACATTAATATTCTTTCTTTCTTCATTACCTTGCGGTAGGTAAAAGTTTTAATTTTTTTATTTCAATACATTTAAGAGGTAAAAGTGATTTTTGTTACATGGATAAATTGTATCATGCTGAAGTTGGGGCTTTCAGTGTGTACCTGTGACCAGAATAGTGTACATTGTACCCCAAAGGTAATTTTTAGCCTGCACTCTCCTCCACTCTCCCACCTTCTTACTTGTGCAATGTCCATTACACAACTTTATGACCATATATAACCTACCATTAACTCCCACTTCTAAGTGAGAACATGTGGTATTTGTCTTTCCATTTCTGAGATATTTCATTTAGGATAATGGCCTCCAGTTCCATACAAGTTGCTGAAAAAGACATTATTTCATTTCCTTTTATGAAAGAGTACTACACCATGGTACATAAACAAGGTCTGTCTGGAAAGTATCTGGCCATTGTTAATATAACGAGAATGGTTTGAGTGACATCAATGTAACCCAGCAGCCAAGGAGAGTGGACTGTAATGCGCATGCGTGAACAATGATGACTTCGCTGTACTAGTTAGTGGAGTGCAAGATGCCATTGAGTGAGCATGTGTACTGTGTGGCCATCGCATTCAAAATGACTTGAGCAAGTAGAGCAATGAGTCTGTATCAAATTTTGCATTAAGCTTGAAGATTCCTCCGCAGAAACTATTTGGATGATTCAGAAAGCTTTCGGGGACAATGCAATGAGTGCAGCATGAATAAAAGTGTGGCACAGATGCTTCAAAGATGGTGGAGAATCTGTTGAAAGTGGATATGCTTGAAGCTCTGACTTGGGTGGGGCAAAGGAAATATATGTACCCTAATCATTTGTACCCCTGTAATATGCTGAAATTAAAAAAAAGAAAAGAAAAGAAAGTGATCCACATTGTGGAGGGCCTGCAACAAGCAGAACATCTGAGAATGTTGAAAATGTATGGGTTTAGGTTAAGAGGCCCTGGGAGAACTGTGTGAGGTCCCAAGATGCCTACTTTGAAGGGGATTGAGGCATCACTGTCCTATGTACAATGTTTTTTGTATCTTGTATCTTCTTTAATAAATGTCTCTATTTTTCATATTACATGGCTGGATACTTTCTGAACAGACCCTCATATACCACATTTTTCTATCTACTCATCAGTTCAGGAGCACTTAGGTTTATTCCATATCTTTGCAATTGTGAATTGTGTCGCAGTAAACGTTCAAGTGTAAGTGTCTTTTTGATAAAATGACTTCTTTTCCTTTGGGTAGACAGCCAATAGTGGGATTTCTGGATGGAATGGTAGGTCTATTTTTAGTTCTGGGAGGAATCTCCATACTGATTTCCACAGAGTTTATACTAATTTACATTCCCACCAACAGTGTATTAGCGTTCCCTGTTTACCACATCCATGCCAACATCTATTGTTTTTTGACTAATTAGTAATGGCCACCTTGACATGGGTAAGTTGGTATCTCATTGTGGCTTTAATTTGATTTCCCTGATAATTAGTGATGTTGAGCATTTTTTCCTGTTTATATGCCATTTGTATGTCTTCTTTTGGAAAAAATATGTTTATGTCTTTTGTCCACTTTTTGATAGGGTTATGTGTTTTTTTTCTTGCTGATTTGTTTGAATTCTTTGTAGATTCTAGATATTAGTCCTTTGTGGGATGTATAGTTCACAAATATTTTTACCTATTTTCTAGGTTGTTTATTTATTCTTTTGATTATTTCCTTTTCTGTGCAGAAATTTTTACTTTAATTAAGTTTCATTTATTTATTTTTATTACTCCTGTATTTGCTTGCAGAGTCTTAGTCATAAATTCTAACTCAAGATATATTAATTTTCTTAACAATTTTGCAGAGTGAGAACAACTGTATGTGCTTGGTGTTTTAATCTGTCTGAGTCCATTCATGCTGCTATTAGCAAAATACCCTTTACTGTGTAGCTTATAAACAAAATAAATTTATTTCTCACTCTTCTAGAAGCTGAGGAGTCCAAGATCAAGGCACTGGTAGATTTGGCATCTTCTAGGGTCCTGTTTCCTCAAAGATGATGACTTCTAGCTGTGTCTTCACATAATGGAAGGAGCAAGGACTCTCTTGGGCCACTTTTATTTTTTTTTATTTTTTTATTTTTTTATTTTTTTGAGACAGAGTCTCACTCTGTTGCCTGGGCTAGAGTGAGTGCCGTGGCATCAGCCTAGCTCACAGCAACCTCAGACTCCTGGGCTTAAGCGATCCTACTGCCTCAGCCTCCCGAGTAGCTGGGACTACAGGCATGAGCCACCATGCCCGGCTAATTTTTTTTTTGTATATATATTTTTAGTTGGCCAGATAATTTCTTTCTATTTTTAGTAGAGACGGGGTCTCACTCTTGCTCAGGCTGGTCTCGAACTCCTGACCTTGAGCAATCCACCCGCCTCGGCCTCCCAGAGCTAGGATTACAGGCATGAGCCACCGCGCCCGGCCACTCTTGGGCCACTTTTATAAGGGCACTAATCCCATTCATGAGGGCTCCATCCCCATGCACTGATCACCACCCAAAGTCCCCACTTCCTAACAACATAAGGGATTAGGACTTCAGCATATGAATTTTTGGTAAATAAAAACATTCAAACCAGAGCAGAGTCTTTAGCCAATTTTCCATTAAAGTCTTTGGTTAGTAATCTTATCACTGAATGCCAGCCTTGATAGCAAGAAACTTAGAAAGACTGAATATTATTGAACTGCAAATTGGTCTAGTTCTTTCCACATTTTGAGTGTGTCAATGTACTAATAAACATCATTGTCATCAAGGTTCTTTTGGAGACATGCACGAGCCTTTCCATAAGTATTTATTCATCTGTGAAGGGAAGTATTTCTTGCATCATTTTTACCTTTAAGGGACTTTTGTTGTATATCTACTATTAGGCTGGCATGTTTTAGGCACAGAAGATAGTGATAAATTATTCTCTATATTCATAGATGTTAAATATTGTCACTCAAGTCAGGTTTTAAACAAAGAGTAACATACAGAATATTAATGTAATTATTACAATGATATGGAGGAGAAATAAAAGATGTCATGAGAACATGTAAAGGAGGGACTAGGTTAATTTTACATTGAAACCTGAAGGCTGATTGGATATAAGCTAGAAAAGTGGGGTTTAGGGCTGGGGATGGTGGGTAAGAGAAGAGAAGAATATTCCAGCCTAAGGAAACATAGATGAAGCCCCTAAGGTAAGATGGGAAACAGTGATTTCAAAAAGCTGAGAGGTCAGTGTGGTTTCGATTAATGAACAAAGAAATACTTATAACAAAATAATGCAAGAGTTGTAGTCAAGGGCAATGCCATTTCACTAATTATACCCTTGGACATGGGCAGAAAAAAAGTTTTGAATAAAATTCAACTACTTGCTCAATGCAAGGGTTAGACTAAATTATTCCATGACCTGGCAGGGCACAAAGTTGACAGTTACCACAAAAGGATTCTAAATGCATAGCAAGTTCTTCAGGGGGCATCTAGTTCTAAGTCAGACAGGACACGGAAGAAACAAGGTCTCTGCCATAGTCGACAAGGAAGTGAATACACTAGATGTCTCACTTTTGCTCTATTGCAAATAACCTTGAACTTTGGCAGTGGTCCAAGGCTTTGGGTGTTCCTGTAGATTAGTGTCAATCTTAAATTACCTGGAGGTCATAAAAAATCTATATTTGTTTTATGTGCCTGATATGTATTTCAAATATTAGCTAATCCTTCCAACTCTCTTTCTGACATCCTGGCTATTACCTCACTTGTTAGGTTATGAATTCCTTTCCCCACATCCTAATTTCAGACTGAAAAAAAAAAAGGGCTGGAATCTCATAGTGGTGGTTAATTTGAAGGGTTCTGCTCAATAACCCTAAATTACTTATGGTACATTGGCCATGCATCAGAATTTCACCCTGTCATATAGATGCTTTCTCTTGGACATCTAACCCCCCAGATACTCATCATGGATCACAAAGGTGAAATGTGTATTATTAGAAAGGAGAATGGCAGTGAGAAGTGTTTGTCAGCTTTTTAAAGCTGTGAGAAAGAGTTGTTATTTCCCCCACTTGACTCTTTTTGTCACATGGGGAGGGTGAGGTGACAAACCTTAAAGAGATGTTATCTTGTAGCTTTTATTGTCACTTCATTCCTCAGCTCCCTTGGGTCTTCCTCTTGTAACACACAAGACCAATAGTTTCCAAGTCATTTAATATTTTAAAGGAAATTAATATTTTAGTTAGTGATGGATCAAACTACTAAATTGAATCTTGGCTTGTAGACTGATGGATTGATTTCAGTTCAGATAAGCAGTAACCAGAGTTCCTGCTCTCACAAAACACACACACACACACACACACACACACACACACACACTCAGGCAAAAGCTGCTATGTAAGTTGAGTCCCTAGTTATGAACTCAGTAAAGAGCATTTCAATGGAAATTTCTAACAATAGTTTTACTTTATAGAGGGATCATTTATAACCATTCTTTTTTGTAATAATATTTTTATTTAGAAGAGGAATACATTTCTTTCTATGATTAGCTTTTTGTGCTATCAGGGACATATGTGAGATGGTGTTAACTCTGTACTTAAGACCAGCACTATTTATAGGGACATTTTTTTAATGTATCTTATATCTTAATTACTACTTTTCTTCCTCCAACTTCAGGCTATAAGAAAGTCAGTAAATCTAGAGTTAACAATAACAATAGCAACAATGTCAATAATAATAACTAGTGTTTTCCAGAAAATTGAATCAACTTTCTTGTCAGGTTCTCATATATTTCTCCAATAACTGCAATGAAATTGTTTTCAAAGAAAGAGTGAGTTCCAATGGCTTCATTTGATCACAGATTTGTCCATTTATGGTTGTATTTTACTGTGTTTACATATTGCCCTTTTTTGACATTTTCCTCTCCCTTTATTCTACAACCTTGCTCATTGTTTCCATTGATCACTAGTTTCAACCTGTTTCATTATTGGTGATTTTTAAAAAAAAAATTTTAAAGCTACTCCTAATATTTAATTATCATGATTATAACAGTGACTCTAGGAAATTTTTCTCAGTTTTGGTCGTTCTCCTTTATAAGCCACTTTATCTCCAACTACTTTCTGTATAGGGTGATCATGTGTGTCTATTTGCCTGGAATAAGTCTCCATTGATGCCTGTGTCACTCAGAAGAATCCCAGTTTGGACAAGTAGGAAGCTCAGAAAAAATCCAGAAGGTCTAGGCTTTCAAACTTGGCTGTGAGGGCTACAGCCTATATTAACAACTAAGACAATATAGCAAAGACCCCATTGCCAACAAAACAGGATAAATCTACTGTTCCTAATTTGCTGAAGCTGGAAATCAGATGCTTTTTCTAGAACTTACTCTAGCCACTAAACACTGGATGTCTTGCTAAGCCCCCTTTCCAGGATGGTTTTTCTGCCACACCTGTATCGTCATGCTTTCCATCCAAGTGTCACATGATGGCTTCTGATTGACAGAGAAAAGAGATTAAGAAGGTTGGGCAAGTGAGTTTTACCTTCTATTCTTGGGTGAGTCATGAAGATATAATATGGAATATTTCACAAACGTAAAATGTGTTTAGAGCTGGGGATTCAACAATCACAACAATTTCTCATTAGAATTACTTGAAATTCATATGTGTCTTTTTGTGTAGGAAAGAAGCCAAAAACTGGTGAAGGGTACAAAGAGTGCTTCAAAATGACTTTACAGATAATCTGTAGAGAAATGTCTAAAAAAACCAGAAATAAACAAACAAAAACGAGGAAAAACTTAGTAAATAAATAAAGTGAACAAAATGGTGAATGTAAGTACCTATAAATCCCTGCCTCTTAACAAAGGATCCAGATTTAGTTTAAAGATGGAGATTTGAATTGTATATTACAAAGACTTATTCTATTTTTATAAAAATTCAGAAGGCTTTTATCCTCCAGGCCTTCCGGGTAGCAAAGCAGAGAAGCTTTGGCTTCTTGTCTCAAAGTTAAATAATTTCCCTACTACAAAATTTGGAAATTAGAGAAAGAAGCTGATGAATAAGTGAAGATGTATTAAATAAATACACAGACATAAACTCTATAAAGTCAAGTAGAATCCTATACTATCTATATAAAAGGAACTAATGGTAAATAAGTAATATTTAGGAATTATAAGTGTTTGTCTATGCTATTTAGATTAATTAAATCTTATTTAAAGGATGAATAATTAGCTGTCAGGTACAATGTACACTATTCAGGTGATGGGTACACTAAAAGACCTGACTTCACCACGCTATAATTATCCATGTAATAAACTACCTTTTGCATCCCCTAAATCTATTGAAATAAACTTTTTTAAAAAGCTCAAGCTATAAGCTAATATACTTTTCTCAGTTAAGAACACGAATCTCACATTTCAAACATTTGTCCGAAGAACAGATATTGAAAAATGAAGCTACCACTGAACTGTATGTTTCTGCATCTCCTTTACACAAATATTGGCAACAACCATTTGAGATCTGCAAACAGTAATGGCTTGGGGAATTTGCCAGCAGTTCTCAATATCAATTGTAGCTTTAATCTGGCTTAAACCATGAATTATTTTTCAGGTTTCAGCAACCTCTAAATTATTGCTCCATTAAGGTTGTAAAGTTAATCCCACAGACACACTTTTACAACCAATAAATGTGCTGCTGTGTGCATCATTTAGGACATTACCAGAAGCATTTTTTATTGATACAGTAGCCCAGAAAATATTTCATCAATATAAAGCAATATCTCCATAACATCTTTGGAAAATGTTTAAAAACAAAGGGAGTATATTGTCTATTGCTGGAATGCACTGCCTCATGGTGCTGTATAAATTGTTTCTCTCCAAACACAGTCAATATTTCTACAGAGTAAAAATTGTTCTTTTCTTAACTAAATTTGTGTAACTCTAGTGCCATGGCATATACTTTGCTCCTGTCTTATTTTTACATGATGCTGTTGAGTTGGTTAGAGTTTTATTTGCTTTTATAAAAAATATATTTTGATGGTGACAACTTCATCAAAATCTAGATGAACTATGAAATTTTAATATCTGAATACCCTTTCTCTGTATTAATGTTCCATTTATGCTTATAAATATGCTGTTAAATTTACATGCAGTTCTTAAACAGTGGTGTTTTTATTGCTTCTTAAGAATCAAGAAACATAAAATAGTGACTGCTGACAACTTGCACATTATGGCTAATGTACAACAGAACTATATTTCGTAATTTTAAGATCTGACTATAGAAGCAAGGCTTTCAAGAATATATAAAACCATGATGGAACTCATTTTCTAGTATTGTATTTTTGGAAACAAATTCTCTACATATCTATTAGGTTAATCTTGTTAGCTTAGTCCTTCAAATTTTTTTTACTTTGTTTGTTTAATTGATGTATCAGTGTCTCAGAGAGATGTGCCAAAAATCTACTGTGAAGACAAATGTGTCAATTTCTCCTTATAGTTCTGTTAATATTTGTTTTATACATTTTGCTGTTTTATTATTAGGCTCATGTAATTTTAAAATTGTTACATTTTCCAAATGAATTGAGCCTTTTTATCTGTATTAATATTTTCTTCTTTAAAGAAGAAAATATTAATTCTAACTTACTGGCTGATACTAATATAGTTTTGGCAGATTCTTTGTAGTCTTATGCCTGAAGTATTGTTTTAAATTACTTTATTTAGATGTTCCCATGAGTATACTTTTTCAGGTTTTTTTGTTAATGATAGCCAGTTTTATTAAAGCTTATTCAAGAGAAAATACAAAACATGAATATATTTAACATCTATATCTAAAGCCACATATACAAGGGCTGTCTGGAAGGTATCTAGCCATTTGTTAACATGTAATTTTCATATGAAATGGCTGGATACTTTCCGGACAGCCCTTGTAGATTTGAAGTTGCTAACAAAATTTTCTTACAAAGAAAACTTCAGGACATCATGGTTATACAGATAGATTCTATCAAAAAGTTCAAGGGAACAAATAATACCAATTTTATAAAAAGTTTCTCAGAAAATTTAGGAGAAAGGAACTTTTTCCAATTTGTCTTATAAGGCCCACATTATGATACCAAAACCCGATGACATTACAAACCAGTCCTCCTCAACAACATAGATGCAAAAATGCTCAATAAAATATACAAGAATCAATATGTCACAAGCAAGTGAGATTTCATCTTCAAAATGCAAAGTTCATTCAATATTTATAAATCAAATAATGTAATTTATCATCTCACTATAATTTCATCTCAATAGATGCACACAAATTATTTGACAAAATTCAATACCCTTTCATGATAAAATATCTCAGCTAAATAAAATTGGTGGGATCTTTCTGAACGTATTAAAGGGCATCTGTTAGGGACTGAGTTGTAGCTCCTGCAAATTCCCATGTTGAAACCCTAACCACCAATGTGACTGTATTTTGGAGACAAAGCTTTTAAAGAGACAATAAAAGTTAAACTAGATTGTAAGTGTTGGACCTGAATCCAACAGTATTGGTGTCCTTCTAAGAAGAGCAGATACCAGAGATCTCTCTGAAAGGCCATGTGAGGATACAGAAAGAAAGTGGCTATCCACAAGCCAGCAAGAGAGACCTCAGCAGAAACCCATCTTGACCTTGGGCTTCAAAACTCTAGAACTGTGAGAAAATAAATGCTTGTTGTTAAGCCACCTAGTCTATGTTATTTTGTTAAGGCAGCCCAAGTTGATTAATATAACATCTATGAAAGTCTACAAATAAACTTATACTAAATGATGGTGGTTTGGATATAGTCCTTCTAAAATCAGAAAAAGAGGCAAAATATTCATTCTTACCACTTTTGTTTAACATCAAATTGGAGGACCCAGTCAGTACAATAAAAAAAATAAACAATAAAGAATTAAAGGGTGTGTTTATTTGAAGTTGATATGAGAATCTAGAATATGATATGAGAGTTTAGAAAATTCTAAATAATCCACTCCAATACTAGAACTAAATTGCCAGAACTAATAAGTAAATTTAGCAAGATCTCAGAGGGCAAAGTCAATATACAAAATTCAATTGTATTTTTATGATGGCAACAAACAATTGGAAAAATAAATTTAAATAAACAGTACAATTTGCAATAGCATCAAAAACTTCCACACTACAAAAACATAAGCTATTACCAAAATTAAAGAAGGCCTACATAAGTGGACAGATACACTGCATGGAGCAGAAGGCCCAATATTGTCAAGATATCAATTCTTCTCACATTGATCTATAGAGTAAAAAATCCATTCAAAATCCCAGAATTTTTTTTAATGAAAAAATTCATTCTAAAATATATAAGGAAATGCAAAGACTTACAGTAGCCTACACATTTCTAGTAGAGAGAATAAAATTTGAGGATTTATACTGCTTGATTTTGACTTGTAATAAAGGTAAAGTAATCAAGATGATGTATTATTTGTGTAAAGATAGACAAGCAGGTCATTAAATCTGAATAGAGTCCAGATATAGACTCACATATATCCAACTCAGTTGATTTTTGAAAATCTCTGAGGTTAAAGATGAAAGAATAATCTTTTCAACAAATGATGCTTGATAAATTGGATAAACACATAAAATAAGATTAATTTCAAGCCATAGTTCACACCAAACATAATAGTTAATATCCACAGGATCATAGACTTACATATACAAGTAAACCTATAACATTTATGGATTAAACATAAGAGAAAATCCTTGCAATCTTGGGATAAACTAAGATTTCTTAGTATTAAAAAAAATGAAAGCACTAACCTAGTCATAACAATAAAAATGTATAGATGGACTTCCTGTTTGTAGAAGCCTAAGTCCTGCCAGCTATTTTCCTGCATTGCACATGCCTGAAATATTGACCTTATATGGGGAAGCTTTGGCCAATTCTGGACCCAGATCCAGCAACCCAGCACCTTCACTCCCAGCTTATTCCTCTGTATTTTTATTCTTCTCCAGAGCCCTAGAAATGCTCTCTTGTTTTTGAGCAGTGCTAATTATTTTTATTTTTATTTTCAGATATCTTCCTGTTTGAAGTAGAGGAGGAATAATAAAGTATGATCATAAAACCAACTTGACTGGAAGTCTCAGCAGTATTTTTAGACAAATTACATGACAAAATCCTAAATGAAACAAAGAAGGCACATTCTTTTCTTTGGATAAAAAGCACAAAAGTTATTTGTGTCATAATGGAGTGGGTCTTGGGGGAGCCACAGGAGCAGAGACTTGAGGGCTGTAGTCCCTGGGCTGCTTGGAAATTGTGAGATTGAGGAACATAAGGAGGAGCAAAATAGATTTGTTGACTTCATAACTTACCCCTGGGCTGTCTTTGGCCTTTTGGTCATTTCAGTCACTTTGCACGTCTCAGCAGGTTGGATCACAGCCCCATTGGCTGTCACAACTTTGAATATAGAATGACAACACAAATTTTAAATAAAAACAAGAAATAACAACCTGCCAAAATTACTTAATTCTAAAGCAGCACTTTGTACTAAACCTTTTTCATCACTCAAAAATTAATTCTCCTAATTTTAAAATGTTTGACTTCAGCACAAAGGTAGAATTTCTTTTCTGCCATTGAAATGCAATCACTTGAATGATCTAAAATATATATTTATATAAAGAATACAGTCTCCCCACTTCAACAAGTCAGCATGCTGTTTCTGCACTCTGTCAGCCCAAAACCAGTGGAAAGAAAAAAATATCTCTAAGTTTTCCATGATCATAGGTTTTGGAGAAGAATGCTTCTAAACAACCACATTTCTAAAGTACGCTAAAAATATTTCTACTTACTTACAATGAAATTTACATATCTTGGTGGAGAAAAATGTTACCAAATCACAAACTCATGCCTTTGTGTTTTTAAAAAAGCAGGTAATGAACCACATTTATACTTGACAGGACTGGGAATAAATTACACTCATTTGCTCCTCTTATCATTTTTATTCAAGCTAAAAATAATGATTAAAATGAGTGACTAACTTGAAGGGGAAGGATTAGAAGGGAGTAGCTTTGCTGCTGTTGGTGGTTCTAGAGTGCTCATGTACATGTCCCAGTAGTGAAATTTTTGGTGTTTTGGGGGTGCTTCAATACCATTTCCAGAATACTTTTATATAAATCTGGGTATGGGTATTGGAAGCCCTGAAGATAAGAGGCTTAAAAATTTGTATTTAAACGTGAAAGAAAACTTGATTTTAATATCCTTGTCTGTGTGTATTTTTTATGAGTCATGTTATAGTGCTAACTATCCTCTTACTTTGTTTTCACTTTTATGTGGTGGGGTATATCAGTTTCCTATTACTGTGATAACAAATTACTACCCACTTAATGGCTAAAAAAACACAAATTCATTATCTTACATTTCTGGATGTCAGAAGTCTATAACGAGTCAGCAGGGCTGCATTCCTTCTGGGAGTTCTAGGAGAAAATCAATTTCTTTGCCTTTTCCAGCTTCTAGGAACTACCCACATTCCTTGGCTCTTGGTCGCACATCACTTTAACCTCTGCTTCTGTTATCACACCTCCTTCTTTGATTCTGACTCTCAAGCCTCCCTTTTCCTTACAGGGAATCTTGTGATTACATTGAACCCACCCAGATAATCCCAGATAATCTCCCTGTCTCAAAACTCCTAACTTAATCACATCTGCAACATCCCTTTTGCCATGTAAAACATCTTCACCATTCCAGACATTAGACTATGGACATCAATATTTGTAACTTCATTTTTTTAAAAATAGGAACATTTTTATTTTATATTTTAAGGAAACCAATGAAGTAGAACTAAATGTCAATAAAAATGGAGGAAATTACAAAATATTCTCCATTTCTACCACCTACAAATAACCACCATTAATGTATTTTGGGTGGATACATGCCCATAATTATCTAATTTATAAAAATTAAAAGAAGCACTATGTACTTTATTGTAACTGCCTTCTTGACTTAATATTGGGCATATCTATCTCTTTTCTTAATAAGTATTTGCATCTAGGAATATTTTTACCAACTGCACAATATTGCTTTGTATATCTCCATACTTATTAATCTAGGAGCTTAATGCTAAACTTTTGAATTTGGCACGTATTTATATCACTGTCTTAGGCTAAATATCTAAACATAGAATTAGTGGGAAAAAGGTATGACATTTTATTTAAAACTTTATCTTTAGATATGCATAGCCAAATTATTATCCACTAACAGTATTTAAAGTATATATTTTCCCAAACTTTCTTACATATTGGTAATACATCACCTCACTGTGATTTTCAGCCTGGTCAAGACATGACAACAATTTCCTGCTCTGTTGCCCAGGCAGGAGTGCAGTGGCAAGATCACAGCTTACTGCAACCTTGAAGTCCTGGGCTCAAGCCATCCTTCCATCTCAGCCTCCCAGGTAGCTGGAACTAGAGGCATGAGCCACTGCACCTAGCTGACACCAACTTTTAACAAGTGAAAATTATCAGAAAGCCTGTAACAGTGACTTAGATTTAAATTTTCTAACTCCGTATAATAGAAGAGAGAATGTAAAAAAATTCCATCTGTTCATTCTTTCATTTGTGTCTTCATTAATTCATTTTCTCTTTAGTCATTACAGATTCCACAGTACTGTTATGAGGCAGGGGATATGCCAATGAGAAAGACTGGGAAGGTCATTATTCTCATTCTTGTACTTTTTTATTTGTGTGTGTGTGTGTGTGTGTGTGTGTGTGTGTGTGTGAAGGAAGGTCATAGACAATAAGCAAGTAAATACCTGAATGAAAGATAATTTCATAGAGTGAAATGTGCTATGGAAATGATAGAGCAGGATGGTGTGGAATACACTCTATTTGAAATGGGAACAGATTGAATATGAAGGAGCCAGGTATGTTGTGACCAGGAGCCTGAAATTTGGGCAGGAGGATCACTCTGAGTTAGGAATGAGGGAACTGAAATGAGATCAGCATGGCTTGATGTGGAACCTTGAAGACCATTGTTTATAAAAATGGATTTTTTTTTTCTAACTGGAATGAGAAGCCATTGTAGGATTTTAAGTAGAAAAGTATATGGTCAAATTATGGTTAAAACAGCTTACTTTGGTTGATATGTAGAAAAGGAGGCACTTGTTTCAAGAGGGGAAACAGGAAGAGCAGTTATGAAGCTATTTCAAAGGGCTACTGGATTGGTTTATGGTGGCAGTAGTACAGAGGGAAAAAACTAAATGATTTGGATATATTTTGGATATACATATTAATTTATTGGTACTCTTTTCCAGTCCTACACTGAGGAACAGAAATAAGATTCTGTTGTTTCTTCCACACCCTCCATATCCTAAGTGAGTTAGGAACAAATAATTAGAGGGGTAGAGTAAAGGCAACTGTGTCTTGTAAAATATTTATAAAAAACACTTGTCTTTGTCCATTTTGTGCTGTTATAACAGAATACCTGAGACTGGGCAATTAATAAAAACAGAGATTTATTTCTTACAGTCACGAAGGCAGGGAAGTTTAAGGTCAAAGGGCTGGCATCTGACAAGGGCCTTCTTGCTGAGTAATCCTATGGTGGAAGAAGAGGGTGAGATTGACAGAGAGAGAGAGAACACACAAGAGTGCAAGAGATCAAAGTCACAGCCTCAACTTCTTTTATTATGTTCCTTAATCCATTTATGAGGGTAGAGTCATAATGACCTAAACACCTTCCATTAGGCCCCCACCTAACAACACTGTTGCACTGGGGATTCAGTTTCCAACACATTCCTTTTTGGGGGGACCCATTGAAATCATAGCAGCATACTTCATAAATAGATTTTTATATTTTGGCTTTGGGTATCTAAAATAACCACCAGTCTCTTTCATATTGAGGCTTTGTCTCCAGAATTCCATTGTAGAAACAAAAACAACTTACCTGGCAGTAATATCCCATCAGCAGTCTCCAACAATTTAGCACAAATTAGAATATAAGGATGACTAAATTTAAAGCTGGAAAGACCCTTGAAGGATCTTCCAATTTTGATAGTTTAGGCTGATTTCTCCAGAAGCGGATCTAAGATAAGAATTTATGTAAAAGTGGTTATTTAGGAAGTTTCCCCAGGAAAAGCTGGTAGGGGATCAGGGGAGTGAATGACAGAAGGGAAGAAAACCATCAGGGACGCAGTATCAAACCAAGTCGTACAGAGTCAACATTGCAGAAAAGTTCACAACTGTAGTTGTTCCATGCAGGGGCAAAAAAGCTGTAGTATTTATATTCCTTTCCCTCACAGATGTCAATTGTTGATTAAGGATTGAGACAGGGAGACATAAACTCCCTGTGTCTGCAACTAGAGTGAGCTATCTGTATTGATCTAAAGGGAGCCCACTGATGAAGATCCACAGACACAGATTGTTGGGAAGGAAAGCACACCGGACAGAACATGGGTGCACTACAACGCCCACAGGGTGTTGAGCATTGACAATACTTAGGTAGAGGAGCAGGAAATATTATAAATGCCTGAGGGCCACGGAGCTGACTATGGCAGACACATTCCCGGATGACCCCAAATGAGTCATGCGCTGTATCGTCCTTCCTCTTGAATGTGGGCAAGACCTGTATATGATGGATTAGGTTGTGCATAGAGCCAAAGTTGGGGATTTTTCAGATGTCATCAAGGTGCCCAATCAACTGACATTAATTTAACAAAAAAGGACGTAATCCTAGGTGGTCTTGACCAAATCAGACAAGCCCCTGAAAGTCAAAGCAGAAGGTATCCTCTGGGCTTGAAGAAGAAAATTGCTGTGTTGTGGAGCGTGCCAAAGAGCAGGGAACAGTGGACAACGTCTAGTAGCTGAGGAATTCACCTCTACAACTGAAAGGACCTGAATTCTACGAATAATCAGTGAGCTTAAGAAAAGACCCAGGATCTCAAATGAGATTGCAGCTGTCTCCCACAGCATTATGAGACCCTGATTCCAGGGCCCTCTTGTGCTGTATTCAGACTCCTGGCCCAAGGAAACCGTGAGATAATAAATGTGTAATGTATTAAGCTGCTAAGTTTGTGGTAACTTATTAAACAGCATAAAAATCTAATACATAAAACAACAGATAATTCAATTAAAAATGGATAAAGATCTAAGCAGACACCTCACCGAAGATGATATAAAGATGACAGATAAGGATTTGAGAAGATGCTCATATCATATGTCACCAGGGAAATGCAAATTAAAACAACAATGAGATACCACTACCAATCAATTGCAATGACTAAAATCCAAAGCATTGACAACACCAAATACTGGTAAGGATGTAGAGCTATACAAACTCTCATTCATTTCTGGTGGGAATGCAAAATGGTACAACCACTTTGCAAGAGAATTTGGTAGTTTATTACAAAACTAAACATACTCTTACCATGTGATTCAGCGATTGTACTTCTTGGCATTTACCTAAATGAGCTGAAAATTTATGTCCACACAAAACTCTGCCTGTGGATGTTTATAGCTGCTTTATTCATAATTGCCAAAATTTGAAAGCAACTAATATTTCTATCAATAGGTGACTGGAAGGCCGGGGCGCGGTGGCTCACGCCTATAATCCTAGCCCTCTGGGAGGCCGAGGCGGGTGGATTGCTCAAGGTCAGGAGTTCGAGACCAGCCTGAGCGAGACCCCGTCTCTACTAAAAATAGAAATAAAAATTATCTGGACAACTAAAAATATATGTAGAAAAAAAAAATTAGCCGGGCATAGTGGCGCATGCCTGTAGTCCCAGCTACTCGGGAGGCTGAGGCAGTAGGATCTCTTAAGCCCAGGAGTTTGAGGTTGCTGTGAGCTAGGCTGACGCCACGGCACTCACTCTAGCCCGGGCAACAAAGTGAGACTCTGTCTCAAAAAAAAAAAAAAAAAAAAAAAAAATAGGTGACTGGATAAACAAGCTATGGTACATTCATATAATGGAATATTATTCAGTAATAAAAGAAATGAGCTATTATGCCATGAAAAGACATGGAGAAAACTTAAATGTGTATTTCTAAGTAAAAGATGCCAATCTGAAAAGGCTGTGTACTGTATAATTCCAACTACATGGTTTTCTCGAAAAGACAAAGCAATAGAGACAGTAAAAAGATTGTCAGTTACCAGGGCTCAAGTTGGGGGTGTTGGGGAGGAAGGGATGAATAGCTGGAGTATGGGGGATTTTTACAACAGTGAAACTATTCCTTATGATACTGTAAGGTTGGACACAAGTCATTATACATGTGTCAAAACTCACAGAATGTACAACACAAAGAGTGAACTGTAAACTTCAGACTTTAGTGGACAAGAATGTACCAATATTGGCTTGTCAATTATAACAAATATACCACACTAACGTAAAATGTTAATTAATAGGTGCAACTAACTGGGCAAACAGGAAATAAGGCATATATGGGAACTCCATACTTTTCACTCAATGTTTATGTACACCAAAGACTGGTGGAAAAACCTATTAATTACAAAAGAAAAAAAACAAAGAAATAAAAAAAAAGAGTTAGGATTAGTACTCGAGTCATCTTATTCCTTTACCAGATTTTGTTGAGATCCAATTTGTCTCTATAGCCTAATACATGAGTTCATTTTAAATAAGTTCTATTATCATATTCTTCCTTTGCATATATATATATATATATATGCATACACACATATATAATATACTCTCAGTCTTATTAGTTATATAATTTAGATCCTTTCTAATATTTATTATGTTTGGCCATTTTTTCTTCCTTGGATTGAGTGAATTGAGGCAAAATTTGCAATTTTGTTACCTTAAGATTATGTTTGTGTTTCTTAAAGATTTGGCTTGAATATTTTGATGCTATATCACTTGAATAGATAATATAGAAGTATTATATGACTATATTTGAACTTGAAAGAAGGCTAACTCCACTGGCTTGAAAAGCTTGCTGCCTTTCCCTTACACCCCTTTGTGTCCCTTCTCCCATTTTTGTAGCTTAGCAAGAGTTGTTATGGGTTGGCTAAATGTAGGTGCACTCTGATACCAGCTGCTACATTCCAGAGGCTCCCTGTTTTTAACAAGGTCATTTCCTGGGCCAGGAAGCTCCCATTATTACTTAGTTCCCTGTAAATGTGTAGTGTCTTAGAATAAGAAACCTGGAGCCTTAGAGATTACATATAGTTTATGTTTTCAACCCAAAGTTTGAGTCCCTTTTCCTTCTCATTTAGTATTGTTTTAGGTATATTTTCATGGTGTCATCTTATTATATGTGAATTATATGTCTATCCATATATATAATATATGCATGCCTATATTTTATGTATGTGATATGTATTTATATGTTCTTTTAATATATTAATACCTATGTTACACATGTGTATATGCATGTATGGGAGCTATATATTTATATATGTTTAAATGGATATATAAACTCTGATAATCTGTAAGTTTTAAAACCTGGTTTTGATTAGGATAATTATTATTTCTATAAGACTAAACAGTATCATTAAGCCATTTCTCAAGTTATTAACTTCAATATCCAAATAGTATGCTGTGAAAACGGTCTCCAATTTGAGTGCTTTTCATTTCTCTGCTTTTTGCTATCCACTTTTGATTCTCATACATAAAAGAGTAGGGTCAATCAGGCCATTTTTAGTTCTTTCCTCTTTCCTCTCTCCATTCTACTCTAGCAGCATATCTAGGCACTGCATAAATCACTGCTTTGGTGTTTAGGCTGGGAGGCTGCACACTTCTCATTTATGAGCCTTCAGTTAATCCTGTGTTTCAGCGGAACCAGGAGGGTAAATCAGACTGCAGTTCCCCTACACTCCGTTGAATCACACTATTTTCCCAAAGACAGAGGAGGTTAAAGGCGTTCTACGAATGTATATACTTTCCCTCACTTTTAGCTGAGTATATCACCCAGCAGGAGTCTGGGTCACTGTAAAGATTCTTGGATCAAAGGGCTCTTTCTTTGATGGATCATCCTTTATTTCTTCTGTCTTGTATTTGGTCAGCTGCTTTATGTCAAGTTCTCAGAGTAATGATTCCTGCCTCTGTTCTAACTTTATTTTCCCCGCACAGTTAAGAAGTAGTTGAGAAATAAAATTCACATATTTTTACCCCATCCGTCAATGTTGCAGAAACAGTCCCGAGTTGGGTGCTTCCCACGTCTCCTCTCCCCGTGCTTTTTTGTTTCCCCTTTTTGTCCTTCTGTTTTTTGTTTCTCTCCTTTCCGTCCCTAAGTTAAGAGTTGTTGATGTGGCCTTCAGAAGGATTCTCTTTTCCGAAGTGTACTGTTTCTAATAGGGGAGAGGCTTATAGGACCATGAGGTACTTTTTGGTTGAGTTCTAAAATTCATTGTTTCTGTCACTTGTATTTTAGAATTTATTTTATTACTTTGCTCTTTTAAAAGCATAATGTATGTTTACTTCTTAATTTGGGATTCTTTTTGTTTATTTTTGTTGGTCTCATATAGGTGAGAAGGATAAATATCCATGCATCATTCCAACTTCGGTGGGTAGCTCATTCAGGAGACGCAATGGGAGCCTCTGGGCAACGGAAGTTAGTATGAGGGCAACAGCGATCCTGGACAGCAGAAGTGGGGAAGGATTAGAAATTACTCAGTTATATTATATATGGAGACTCAGATCCCAAGATGCATTTTACCACGCCATTTTTATTCCTTTTTCTATGAACACATGGCAAAAGATTGGAACACCTTCTGAATACTCCCTCATCCTCTCCACAAAAGACAGAGAAAAGTTGGATCCTGTTAGACACTCTTGTACTTGTGCTGATGGAGCTGATATTGTTTGAACACATAACTTTGCATCGTACATTGTGCTAGGTATTTTGCTTGTGTAATGGGAATTTTAACATAAAGTACTCTTTTTTGTTAAACTCAATTATGCATTCCATGAGCGATAACATACGTGGTGCAAAATGACCTAATTTGAGTGCTAGGGAAGATGAGTTCTAGCTTTGGCACTGGACTAATGAATTGTAATGCAAACCATGTTAGAGGTGACATGATTTTCAGAGAGGATAAAATCACTATATCCATATTCTCCAACTGATGAGTAATGGCCCCTTGTTAAAAGGCATGGGATTATTATGATGAGTCTGACAATTTGTATGTTTATTTTATTAATGTTTATTGTTTCATCTCCTGACCCAATAGAATGCAAGCTTAGTGATGATATACAGTGCATGGCACATGGGATTATACTTAAAATAAACTAAGAAGTGTTTGTGGCATAATTAAAAGAATGATCTTGTTCCAAGATATCTGCAGATGAAACAGAAAATGTCTCCTTATATACAAATATTACATAAATAAAATTTTTATTGATGTATAATAATTCTACATATTTTGGGGGTGCATGTGATATTTTGAGACATGTATACAATGTATAATGATTAAATCAGTGTAATTGGGACATCCATCAAAATATGGATTTTTATTGAGCTTTTAAGGAGTGACAGGAATTACAGAAAATATTGGGGGTTCGGTAATGAGCAAAAATTAGCATTTAAATTAATAAATTTAAATAAACATCAAAACAAATTTGAAATTAAAACTGTGAGAAGTGTTAAGAAGGGGTGCTTTTCCCCTTCAGAAATTTTTCTGAAAAATACATACATGTTTATTTGTTTATCATATATTCCCTATTGCGTCCCTCAACCAGGTATAAAGAGGTTTGGTCTAGTTTGTTTACCACTAGACATGTTCCAACACATAGAACAGGTTCTGGCACATAGGAGGTTTCAATAATGTTTGTTCAATGAATAAGTAAGAGTCAATTAAAGATTGATTTGAAGTATTCAAGGCTGATTGCCTTGAACTTTGCTTCTTGACCCTCGGATAGCCAAGCTAAACTGAGTTCTGAAGAATAAGCAGGCATTATGTAGATGCAAAGGTAATGAAAGAGTGTGTCAGGGAAAGGGAAATGCTATGTAGAAGTCCTGTGTTAGGAGTAAACAGAGTGAATGGAAAGGACTGAAGAAGGCCAGTGCAGACAGGAAGGGAGGAGAGCAAGCAAGCTGCTGGGAGAAAGGTGGGAATAGATCTTCAAGGCATTTGCAGAGGATGCTAATCAACTTTTTCTTTCTTCTTGGAGCGTTGAAAATCACTGAACAAATGTAAGCAGTGGGGTGAGATAATCAGATTTGTGCTTTAAAATGATAATTCTGTTAGTAATTATTCACAACCAAAGTGGCAGGAACACTCTGCAGAGAAACTATAGTTTAAAAAGAGAATACCTAGGATAAAGCTTAATTTTATCATTTGTGTTTGTTAAAGGAACATGAGATATTAAAGAAGTCAGAAAGAGCAACCAGTGAGGTAGGAGAAAAACAATACTGTGGTAGTAAAATGGAAAACAGGCAAAGAAAGTATTTTGAGGAAGGGAGAGCCCACAGTATTCAATGCTGCAGAAAGGTAAGTTGAATTGTGGAATTAATCAAATTTGACTGCTTATAAAGACATAGACTTTATTTTTGATTTTAGCAAGAGGACGTTAATAGCCAAAGTGTTACACACACACACACACACACACACACACACACACACACACATGCACATACATAAATCCTGAAGTTATTAGTAAGAATAATAAGCCTTCTTTCAAAAGTATATCACTGAGCCCAGAAATAAGACTACTGACAGGAGCCAAACTTAAAAGAGACCTGAAAACTTTAAAACCTAAACGGTTGACATGACCTAATGATGGCTGTGTTGTGAGAGAATTTTTTTTTAATGAATTTAAAGCTTTGTGTTTTAGCAGCTCTGCTGGGTCCAGAAGACAAAGCTATGGGTCTATGCAAAATGCTGAGTTGGAACTGTGATCCTTCTATGAAAGGAGGACCATGCCCACTTAGAAAGAATAAATAAAAACAAACAAACTAACAAAAACTCCTACTCTATAGAAAAGACAGTTAAAAAGGTGCATTGCTCTGCTCTTGCTGGGAAATAAACTCTACATTGAAAATTAGAAACCAGAGTTCTGCTAAGAAGTTTGAATATTCACCCCTTTTGGAGCCAAGGAAAACACCAGCCATGAAGTTTTATTTAATGTGATTACAACCATTTCAGGACAATAGACAGCATCAATGCAAATCCCTTTTGGGGAAAACACAATCAAAGTGCTCAGAAGTCTCACAAATTTTGTTCATCAGATATGAGCATAATACCAAATTACATCACATATGAGGAAACAAGCCACCATGAATAAGAGCAAAACTGCAAATGGCAGTATTAAACCCTCAAGGGCAAAAGATATTGGAATGGTTAGAGACTATAAAATAATTATATAAAATGTTTAACGAACTCAGAGAGGGATATAAAAACATGAGAAAGCAACTCTAGACCAGAAAAATTGAATAGGTATCTTTGGAAACGTTCTAGAAATGCAAAATAGAATTATTTTCATTAAAAAGTCAATGAATATGTTACACAGTATAGCTCAAGAGAAAATGGTCTAAAATATATTATTATTATATGTAATATGTATAAATTTACAAAAAAGAAAAAAGAAAACATGAAAGAGAAATAATCACAGATATGAAAGTAAAACAAGAAAGTGTAAGATATATTTAGGGAATTCCAGAGAAAGAAATCCAGAGGGTTTGGGAAAAGCAATATTTAAAGTAATAATTTACCAGAATTTTCCAGAAGAGAGAAAATATATAAATACTCAGATTGAGGAAGCACAGTAAAACACAAACATGATAAAAAAATATAAATCCACATTTAAGCAAATTTTAGTAAAGTTTTAAATTTTTGAAGTGCAAGAAAAGATCTTAAAAAACATCCAAAGTGAAACAAAAAAAGTACCTATAAAGAAACAGACTTCTCTTGAAAACCAATGGAATTTAAAAAATTTTGTGCAAAAGTAATAAAAAAATAATTTAGATAATTGTCAGTGTATATTTTTTATGTAGTTAAGCCATCATTCAAGAAAAATGGCAAAATAAAGTTATTTTTTAGACAAATTTTAGAAAGTTTATCAGCAATGTCCTCTTATTAGCAGAACTTCTAAGGGGTATATTTTAGAAACAAAATAAATTGAATACAGAAAAAAGATTTCAATCTAGAAATGAATGGTAAAATAAAATGTTAAATAAATGCAGAAATAAAACAAAATAAAAAATGTTAAAATATAAAACAATAATCTCATAAGATTCTTTTGAAGATTAAAAAGATAATAGTTTTAAAGAATTTAAAATTGTGATTTGTACATGGTAAGCATTTTTTTTAATTTCAGCATATTGTGGGGGTACAAAAGTTTAGGTTATGTATATTGCCCTTGCCCCCCACCCCAGTCAGAGCTTCAAGCGTGTGTGTGTCCATCCCCTAGACAGTGCGCATCTCACCCATTATATATGTATACACCCATCCCCTCCCCGCCACACACACCTGCTCGACACCTGATTAAAGTTATTCCTAAATGTGCTCTTAGGTGATGATCAGTGAAACCAATTTGGTGGTGAGTACATGTGGTGCTTATTTGTCCATTCTTGGGATACTTCACTTAGTAGAATGAATTCCAACTCTATCCAAGAGAACATAAAAGATTCTATATCCCCATTATTTCTTATAGCTGAGTAATACTCCATGGTATACATATACCACATGGTAAGCATTTTATAATTGTTTGTTAAATAAGTAAAAAAAAATGAGGGGTTAAAACACTAACATAGAACTGAAATATTTGACAAAGAAAATATTAATATTTAACATTGTTGGATTCTTTATGAGCATAGTTAAAATACACTAAAGTTCTGTATTGTTTGGAGGAGTGTATAGATATTGTCCTACTTTAGAATTTTTGAAAAATATTTATGTAAATATTAATGTAACCATTAAATGTATAAATAAATCATTTGATATAAAAAAGCATATGGGGTAAATGGAAAAATATCAATTAATTTAAAAGATGGCATATTTTATACATGGGGAAAAAGCAAAAAATAATCAGTAGTAATAGGAAGCAGATCATGAGTTGAAATAAACACCTGTAGGGATCATCAGATTCATTTTTTAAGAAATCTGTCTACATGTAATTCACAAGAGATTCATATAAAACTTAAAGACCGAGGGAGGTTGAAAGAAAAAGCACGAAATCACCAACCAAGACAAAACCAAAGTTATTTTAATATGAGACAAAATAAAATTTGAGGCCAAAATCATTATTTGAGATGAAAGCTTCCAATTCATATGAGAACTATAGAGTAATTCTACATTTTTTGTACCTAATAACATATTCAAAGATGTATAAAGAAAAAAATTAACAGATAGTAGGCAGAATATAATAAATCCACCACCATATAGGCAGGTCTCATTCTCACTATCAAAAGATCCAAAACTGAACTTAGTAAAGATATGGAATATTTGAAAAATACAGTTAATAAATTTGCTCCCATGAATATTTATTGAGGCCCTGCATCCTAAAATTAGAGAGCAGGTCATTTTTTTTCAACCATACATAGGATATTTATAAAAATTGACCTTGAAATAAACTGCAAAGTAAATTTAATGAAGCTTCAAATAATTGATAACATAGCAAATTATATAAATTACTATAATGTTATTGAATTAGAAATAAAATATAATAAAAAGATAATTTTAAAATACCATGTATATTCAGAAATTAAATATTATACTTCCAAATAACTAATGGGTCAAAAAACAATGTAACAAAAATTTAAGCATGAACCAAACAATAATGAAAGTACTCCATATCAAGACTGAAATAAATTCTTATATATGAAAAAAGGAAAAGCTAAAAAGCAATGAGGTAAGTATTCATTACAAAAATCTAGAAAAAAAATAACAAAATAAGCCCAAAGAAACCAAGAGGAATGAAAAATAGAGAGAAGATTAAGTAATAATCAAACATTAAATAAAAAGGATCAACAAAGAAGGTGGTACTTAAAAAGAATAATAAAATAAATAAACTTCCTCCAAGATTCCTTAAGATGGAAGAAGAAGAAAAGGGCACTCATATATAAATATGAAAAGAGATAAAAATGTCATCATACTAGAATAGGAATTTAAAAATTATATAAAATGATTCTAGTCACAATTTTACATCAGAAAACTTATAAAATGACTTACAAAAAATATAGCCTACAAAAACTGCAGAGAAAAAAATGATAGTTCAATAACCATTAAAAGTTTTGAGGCTGGGCGCGGTGGCTCACGCCTGTAATCCTAGCACTCTGGGAGGCCGAGGCAGGTGGATCGCTTGAGGTCAGGAGTTCGAGGCCAGCCTGAGCAAGAATGAGACCCTGTCTCTACTAAAAATAGAAAGAAATGATCTGGCCAACTAAAATATATATAGAAAAAAATTAGCCAGGCATGGTGGCGCATGCCTGTAGTCCCAGCTACTCAGGAGGCTGAGGCAGTAGGATTGCTTAAGCCCAGGAGTTTGAGGTTGCTGTGAGCTAGGTTAATGCCACGGCACTCACTCTAGCCCGGGCAGCAAAGCGAGACTCTATCTCAAAAAAAAAAAAAAAAAAAATTGAGTCTACTCAGTAAATAACACCAAATCTGAATAGTTTTAGGAGAAAATTATTCAAAATATATGAAACAGATCATTGCAGTTCTGTGCAAAATGTTTAACAAAAATATAGAAACAAATATAGCAGGAATGTATTTTAAAAAATAGGCAGGAAGTCCTATTTAAATGGCTTGAAGAATAAATGGGAAATGTGGAAATGGAAGAAACAAATACTAACAAAACTTTGCAAAACGTTAAGTGGAAGGAGGAAGGGAGAAATGGTGGTAGCCTGAGGTAATTTGAAAGAAGTTTTCTCTTATAGTAAAAGAGATTTGAATACATTGAAAAGACAAAGGCAAAACCCAGTTAAGAGGGACTTTTTTATATAAAAAAAGAAAGAAAAATTCTCCTTATCTCTGTTGCCAGATATCATAAAATTAGATAACTGAGAATAGAATGGTATTTAAAACATAGTTGAAGAAATTATCCACAAAATGAATAATTGCATTTCTATTTTAACTATATTGATGAAAGATAGAACAGATGTAGATCTGGTAAGGTTTATATTTTTTAATATTAGTAAAATGAGGTGTTTCCTTTGTGAATGGCTTCCATTTTCTCCAAACACTAGAATTTGAGATCATATTTTAGAGTGATTGGAAGAAGAAACAGTGGAGGGTTTCAAGTTTGCAGATAGAGAGTTTGAATGTTTGTGAGACAGACTGGCAAAATTAGAGCTTCCAGATTTGGAAGAGGGATCCTGAAAAGGGCTCACTACACATTTGAAGCAGGTGATGGCGATCAACAGTGAATCTACTTGCCTTGTTTTATGACTTCCAGGTTGGACATCACTTGACATCTTGGTTCCAGATGGAGAAATCTTTGGAGTCATGATTGTAATTAATAAAATATAAATTCCTTAAAAGCTTTACAAGGTAGCACATTCTAATTAGGCATCTTTTTAGGCAATGAATTCTGAGAGGATAAAGATTATCTTGTGAGGTTCTGAGAACATTTTTACATTAATAAAAGGGTACTCATGCTCTTATTGTAAACTATGACATTGCAGTCTTCCATGTGTTCTCAAATTATAGTCTTCCTTCACTTTTCTAATGCCGTGGAAATCTGATGAAAAGTTCCTTCAAATTGATAGCAGAACAAAGACAGAACTGCAAATGTCTGGCTACTTGTGAGTTACCAGCCTTTTCATTTAATAGCTACTGGCATTCGGTTTTTGTGTACATTAGAAGCAGCAACTTTATTCTGGGATAGATCTTTTAGTTAAACAAATGTAAGGTAGATTCTAAACCATTATTTTTGAAGATTTGTCCCAGGATGAATATCTGAACATCAGATGAGGATGTTGAATACACTGTTCATTTTTAATAATAATTGTCATGGTATTTTAGTATCTATTGAGCATTATTTGCTAGGCCTAATTAACAAATAATTATTGCTTAATTCTCATAGCCACCCTATGAAAAAGGAGCTACTATTAACCCCATTTTACTGATAAACCTGAGGCACAGAAAGGTTAAATAACTTTCCTAATGTTACCCAGTTGGTAAATATAGGAGGTAAAATGGAAACCTAGCAAATATGGCTTCTGCACCTGCACTGTTCACCCTTACACTATTCTGAAAAAGATCCACTCTCTGGTCTGAGGGGAGTGATTATAAACTAATTTTAAGTCTTGCTATCTGGACACAAAGACAAATAGGATAGGAGCAGTGTTGTAAGAAAAAGAAGAGTAAAGTTGATTTCTTCTGGAAAGATGATGCATTTTTAGCAACATAGCACTAAGAAGAAAAATATCCAGTACTAAGCATATTCGTATTCATTTCTAGATCACAGGGCTCTAGAAACAAGAGAACCTGATAACCACCAGTTCTGTGTTTTTGTTTACTATTTTGTATTTCCTTATGCTCTCAAGTCTTTGGGAAAGAGGTAAAAAATGTGTGGTCTTGTGTTAGATTTGCTTAGGGAATTTAGGGGAAGTATTTGTCTGTATCTTGAACTATCGACTATTGGGGTGAGGTTGTCATTGTATAGCAAAGTAATTATAAGGTGGCCCAAGATGGTCAGCACAGATGTCATGTGCAACAGTCCAAAGCAGAGATGATAGGAGACAACCAGTGTGGATTCACAGAATAGAAATTGCTCCTAGGTATTAGTCCTTCAAGCATCTGTTCAAATGCCACGTCTCTAGCAAAATAAAGCTCCTACTCCTTTATAAGCACCTTCCACTTATTGGGTTGTTATTTCATGTATCTCTATATGTATGTATTAATAGGTATGTATCTATCCACCTATATAATCTATCATCTCTTGTTAGAATGTACAGTTCCTAGAAGTCAGTGGTGCACTGTATTCCACTTCTCTTTATTTCCTCCGTAACTTTTAGAACACCAAACAGACAGTAGCCTGTTCACAAGTGTTTGTTGAACGCCTGATAACCTCACAAACTCTGTAGAGTAACAATTTATGGAGCCCCAACTTCTTTTACCCTAAAAGAATTCTACTTAAGCCCTTTACAGATGGACTTTCCACAGTGGCAGTGACACTTTCTCCTGGATTCCATTTCCTTAAGCCCCCTGCTCTTTTTTGCCTGATTGGAATGATGCCCACCTGACTGCCCTCAAGCAGTCCAGCATCTTAAACTATATTTTTCCCTCACCTAGCCGTATGAGACAGTACAGCGAATGCTAGAAACCAAGATGCAACCCATCTTTGAATTCTTTATTTCCTAATGCCAAATGCCCTTGTTCTTACCTGTTTCATTGGTAATATCTTCAAGTCTATTTATATATTTATTTAATTGTTTGTTTAGTTTTGCAATCTTTCCTTTTTCTTTCTTTCTTTCTTTTTTTTTTTCTGGTACACATATATAGTGTACTGGTGAAGTCAGGGCTTTTGTACCTATCATGTGAATAGTGTATGCGGTAACTCAGAGGCTATTTTTCATCCCCCACCCTCACTCACCCTCCCCATTTTTGAGTCTCCAATGTCCATTTTACCACTCTGTGTTTCCTTGCATAGCCATAGTTTAGCTACCACTAATAAGTGAGAACACGCAGCATTTATTTTTCTGTTCCTAAGTTACTTCTCTTAGGATAATGGCCTCCAGTTTCATCCAATTGCTGCAAAAGACATTAATTACTTCATTCGTTCTTATGGCTGAGAAGTACTCCATGGTTTTATGCACACACACAGACACCCACAGACACACACACACCCATTTTCTTTATCCACTCACGGGTTGATGAGCACACTCAGGTTGATTGCATATCTTTGCAATTGTGAATTATGCCACAATAAACATATTAGTGCAGGTATATTTTTGATGTAATGATTTCTTTTCCTTTGAGTAGCTACCCAGTAATGGGACTGCAGGATCAAATGGTAATCCATTTTTTGTTCTTTGAGAAATCGCCATACTGATCTCCATAAATGTACTAATTTACATTCCCACCAACAGTTTATAAGTGTTCCTTTTTCATCACATCCTTACCAACACCTATTGTTTTTTTTGTTTTGTTTTGTTTTTTTGAGACAGAGTCTTGCTCTGTTGCCCAGGCTAGAGTGAGTGCCGTGGCATCAGCCTAGCTCACAGCAACCTCAAACTCCTGGGCTTAAGCGATTCTCCTGCCTCAGCCTCCCGAGTAGCTGGGACTGCAGGCATGTGCCACCATGCCCGGCTAATTTTTCTCTCTCTCTCTCTATATATATATATTTAGTTGGCCAGATAATTTCTTTCTATTTTTTAGTAGAGACGGGGTCTCGCTCTTGCTCAGGCTGGTCTCAAACTCCTGACCTGGAGCGATCCACCGCCTCGGCCTCCCAGAGTACTAGGATTACAGGTGTGAGCCACCACGCCCTGCCTGCCTATTGTTTTTTGACGTTTTAATCATGACCATTCTGAATGGGTAAGATGATATCTCCTTGTGGCTTTAATTTGAATTTCCATGATGATTAGTGATGTTGAGCATTTTTTCATGTTTTTTTGACATTTGCATATCTTCTTTTGAAAAATGCCTGTTAATGTCATTTGCTCACTTTATAATGGGGTTGTTTATTTTTTTCTTGCTGATTTGTTTGAGTTTCTATAGATTCTGGAATTAGTCCTTTGTCAGATACATAATTTGCAAATACTTTCTCCCATTCTGTAGGTTGTCTATTTACTCTTTTGATTATTTCTTTCGTTGTGCAGAAGCTTTTTAGTTTAATTAAGTCCCATTTGTCTAGTTTTGTTTTGTTCCATTTGCTTTGGGGTCTTAGTTATAAATTCTTTGCCTAGGCCAATGTCCGCAAAAGTTTTTCCTAGGTTTTCTTCTAGGATTGCTATGGTTTTAGGTCTTACATTTAAATCTTTTTATTTTATTTTATTTTTTTATTTTTTATTTCAGCATATTATGGAGGTGCAAAAGTTTACGTTATGTATATTGCCCTTGCCCCGAATCAGAGCTTCAAGCATGTCAGTCCCCTAGATGGTGCACATCGCACTCAGTATGTATGTACACACCCATCCCCTCCCTGCCCCCACATCTGCCCGACATAGAATGGATGTTATTCCTAAATGTGCTCTTAGGTGATGATCAGTGTAACCAATTTGATGGTGAGTACATGTGGTGCTTATTTGTCCATTCTTGGGATACCTCACTTAGTAGAATGGGCTTCAGCTCTATCCAGGAAAACATAAGAGATGCTATATCCCCATTATTTCTTATAGCTGAGTAGTACTCCATGGTATACATATACCACATTTTATTAATCCACTCATACATTGTTGGGGACTTGGGTTGTTTCCACATCTTTGCAATTGTGAATTGTGCTGCTATAAACATTAGAGTGCAGATATCTTTTTTATAGAATGTCTTTAACTCATCTTGAGTCAATTTTTGCACATGGTGGGAGACAGGGATCCAATTTTATTTTTCTGCATATGGCTATCCAATTTTCCTAGCACCATTTATTGAATAGGGTGTCCTTTCTCTAGTGTTTGTTTTTGTCTGTTTTGTTGAAAATCAGTTGCTTGTAGCTATATGGTTTTATTACTGAGTTCTCTATTCTGTTCCATTTATCTATGTGTCTACTTTTATGCCAGTACCATGCTGTTTTGCTTACTATAGGCTTGTAGTATAATTTGAAGTAAGGTAATGTGATGATTCCAGTTTTGTTCATTTTATTTAGGATTATTTCAGCTATTCAGGCTCTTTTTTGGTTCCATGTGAATTTTAGAATTGTGTTTTGTAATTCTTTCAAAAGTGACATTGGTATTTTGATAGCAATTGCATGGAATCTGTAGATTGCTTTGGGCAGTATGGACATTTTAACAATATTGATTCTTCTGATTTATTAGAAGTCTATTTTGTGGTAGAAACATGATCTGATCTTCTCTCTAAGACCTGAGGAATGTATGTTATTTTCCTCTTCAAACTTGTTTTCAATTATTATCTATCCTTCAAGAATTTGTTTAAATCCCATGTAGTCTATGTAATATTTCATGTTTACTTTTATCTACTGTCATCAATTTGTTCTCAGAACTCCCTTAGCTCACTTAAACTGTGACTTAAAAAAGTTATTTTACATGCCTTATGTCATTAGATGATTTTCACATGTAAAGGAGTCCTACCTTCCCAAAATTACTAGAATTTGCTTTAGGGTACAATAACTAGCATAGTATCTTGAATAAACTACTTAATTTTGCTTAGCAGATTTCAGTAACTGTTGAAGTTATAGCAATTCTTTCATTAAAATTATTAATGATAAGATTATATAAAACGTGCTAATCAGATATAAAATTAAATGGATAATCTATATATAGTCATTCGCTGCACTTTCAAAATTTGTAATTTTATTTAAATTGTTTACTTCCTAAGGAAACACACAACCATTTTGTGTCTAGTCAGGCACTTGTAAAACAGACTGTGGAAGATTTTCATGATGATAATGCAATTATGATGAAATAATAAACATGTATATTTAGCTCTGTGATTGATAATATCAATTAAACAGTAAATGGACTTCCCATATTGTGTTTCAGATATGTACTTATTATTATATATTATAAGCCCAAAAGTACATGTAGAGGATGTTCTGCATTGGAAGAATGGGCAATGAGCCAACTAACCCCAGACTTATCAAACTGTTATAGGAAAAGTATGTCTCTCTGGCTGAGGAGAGAGAGAGAATTCTCAGCTATAATGCTCCTTCTTTAGTATGAAATGTGCACTAATAGGCTGCATTGAGCTACTGACAGTTTCAATGAAGAGTCTCTATCTTTTCAAATGCAAATATTTCAGAATCAGTCAGGTTCCCAGCACATGGATTTTAAAACCAAGTCATTCTTCACTGTAGGCTAACATAATTGCACACTTGGGACATTATATATTTATACAGATAATGGGTACAATTCAAGCAGCTGCCTACTGAAGTTAATGGAAGGTCTATCTTTTGAGAAGGGAATTTGAATATATATATGGATGTATGTGTGCATATATATGGATATACATGATTTTTCTTCCTTTTTTTCAACTCAATCTCTCACTGGCCTTATTCTATAATGCTTTATAATTTGAATTCATTGAGTTTGAACCTCATGCTATCACTCTTTTGATTTATATGTAATTTTTTAAATTGTTCTTTTTTGGAAGTGAAGAGAATTTGAAAATTATACATATGTATTTAAAACTTTAAATCTTATCTCTCCAACCAGGGTGGAAATGTTGCAGAGTTGTAAAAGTTGTGTATATCCCTTTAATAAAAACAGATTTTGGAATCAAACCCCATATGTTTTAATCCTGATTCCACTGACTACTAGATATGTATCTTTAGGTTACTTTACTCCTCTGAGACTCAGTTTTCTCATCTATGAAATGACATTTGTCTTGCTAAGGACTTGTCACAAGTTAGGTACTCAAAAAGTTAGTTTGATTACTTTACTTTTGTTTTCTCATGGTATGGTATATTATCTGAGATTATTAAAAATGTATGACCTGAACTTATGTACCCCCATGATGAGCTGAAATAAAAAAAAAATGTAATGCCTGATAAATAATGCATAATGAGTTTTTCTATAGGTTCAATGTAGTGTTATCCACAGAAAATCACCTGCCAGTCATTTGCCCTTTATAAGTTCACAGTCAAAGACATGTTCACCCTTTGCTATAGAAGTGGCTCTGAGTATATGGCGTCTCCTAAATGCAGCCCATCAAGTTTAAATGGATTTAATCAGGACAATTGAATCTATTTTTCCCCTTTATTCTTTTCTCTTGATAAAGTTGGTATCAAAGGACAATGGAATCTTTAAGCTGATCAGAAACTCTTTTGGCCTCCTTTTGAGATGTTAGGCTCCAGAGGGGACCTCTTATAAGTACTATATCTCTTCCCCACCAAGCATCTGAGCAATTTCAAAACTGAGACAAAAGAGTTATAAGGAGTCCTAAACTTCACCTTTACCACTGATAAAGTTAGGTAAGGGAACATAACTTAATGTAAGAGATAGATGGGCCTACTCTAAGAATCCCAGATCTAGGGAGATTTGCTCACTCAATTCTAGGCAACGCTGAGCTGGGACAGACTCTTGCTGTGGGTAGTGGGGTAGTGGTGGTGAAAGATCATTTCCCCTAGACAACACTCTACATAGACTTGCACAACTAAGAGGAGATACTCACATTCTGGGAAAAATCAAATATGTGCTTTGACTGGATTTCAAAATGCTTCTTACCAGGCATCTAGTTAACTATATTTCATCTCCCCAAACTTCATGCTTCTTATCTTGCAATCTCAGAATACGTATTGTAAATACATAAATTCTGAATGCCAAATTCAGTGCTAGTCATACCATAGACGGTATACTACTTGGAAAATTACTTTTTTAAAAGTATTTGATGTGTTATAACAGGGATTTTTCTCACATAGTTATTATTGGAGAATTGAACTTATTCCTTAAAATTCAAATGGCTTATTAACTATGAATTAGCATTTTTTAACTGGAATAGAACCATAATTACAAAGCCAGTTGCTTTCAGATTAGATTTACAAAGCGTAGAAAACATTGTAAAGTTAACAAAATAGCTAGAAGTTTTCAAATGCTCCCAACATAAAGCAATGATAAATGTTTCAGGTGAATCATGTCCCAATTACCCTGATTTGATCATTATATGTTATATGTTTGTATCAAAATATAACATGTATTCCATGAATATGTACACTTATTATGTGTCAATTAAAAAAAAACATTGTAAAGTTAAAAGAAAGGCATGTTATAGATTCCTAATGCAATTCAGGTCAATCCCAAGGAGAAATTCTGAAAACTGAGGAAACTTTCCCTTAAAAACACATTTGTTTTTAATTGTGGGACCAATATTGATATTTTAAGTAAAAATTAGTTTGACCAATTGATATTTTCAAATCCATCAGCTTTAATTTAATATAAACAAAATAAAAAAGTAGAAAATTATGCATTTTTATTTCTTTCCTGAAGGAAACTTTGTTTCCTATTAAACTGGTCATTCATAGTTTCTGATATTTATTTTATATATGTATAAAAATATGTATATATTATTATGTTCCCTTGATTCACATTCTAATTTTTCCATCTCTTTAAGTTGAAAATAATAACTGGATCCTCACATATTCTGAAGGACTTCAAGAAAAAAAAAAAAAACTTTCTGGAATAATACTATTCAAAGAAATAGGAAGCAAGCATAGGCCTGGTATTTTCTAAATATCACCTGGCAACCAAAAATTGTATTTTACAAGAGTTATCAATAGCATAAGAAAATGTAAGTCTGATAAACAAGTGTTTAAGTATAAACTTTTATATATCCAAAATGTTGCATAGAGCCTCTATGTATTTGATACGTGATATTTAATATATGGATGTTTTGAGAAGTTCTGTTCTGGTGATTTTAACATTGAAAATGAACCATGTGGGTGACCCGAGATCAAGGTAGATAATCATGAGCCGAAAGCTGCAGTGGAAGCAAAACCATCTCAACTTATGCGTGCATTAGGAGCAAAGTTTGACATTACTATTCCAGCAATATTGGACCATTTGAAACAAATCTGCAAAGTAGAGATGCCATGTAAGTGGGTACCGCATGAAATAAATGAGCATCGGTACAGAAATCGTCTTGAAGCTTGCCTTTCTTTGCTGTCATGACATAAAGGCAAACAATTTCTACACTGTATTGTTACATGTGATGAAAAATGGATTCTTTTTGACAATTGCACATTGGTTGGATAAAGATGAAGTGCCGAAATACAGTCTGAAACCAAATATTCATCAGAAAAATCTAATGGTGTCTGTTTGGTAGTACAGTGCTGGTATTATCCACTACAGTTTCATGCAATCTGGTCAGTTGATTCCAGTGGATGTCTACTGGAACCATTTGAATGAAATGATGAAGATGCTTGCTATGAAGCAGCCGAGATTGATCAGTAGAGACAGGCCAATCCTCTTGCAAGACAATCCTCAAACATGTCACACAAACTACGCTACTCAAACTACAGAAGCTGGACTTGGAATCTCCGTCATCCACCGTGTTCACCAGATCTTGCACCAACTAACTGCCACTTCTTCCAGGTTTTCGACCACTTCTTGCAAGAAATTCAATTCTCAAGAAACTGTGAGAAATGTCTTTTGGTATTTCACCGTCACTCACTCTCCAGGCTTCTTCACTGCTGACATAAACAGGCTACCATTAAGATTAAACTGTATGGATAGCTTAGGCGCATACTTTGATTAATTGTACTGCTTCTTATTTGAGATATAATAAGCCAAACTTTTGATTTAAAATGGTACATTTCATATTTAATGACCTGATATATAACTTATTAAGCAACCTTTTAGGGTACTTCTTCATTTTAAAACAAAGAAAACAGACATAGAATAGTCAACCAATTCCCTAAGAAAATATTACATGTAACATTTGGTTGTAAGCAGTCAGTTCTAGAGCCCATGCTTTTCACATCACACTGAGCTCCTGTTCAGATGTGGAGAAGACACAATACTGACATTTTCATAAATCAATAAATAATGAATTGACAATAAGCAATAAACAAACTCACTGAGGCTTAATATTTAGTGACATTTTGTAACATCATCATATTTGCATGTATATTATCTTACTGGATGAAACAAACTTATGAGATAGATTGGCAATATTATGAACATATAAAAGAAAGGAAATGCATATTACCTGCTCCAGTTCAGTCAATTGATAACAAAGTGGGAACTGTGATAAAAGTCACGTGATCTGAGCATGGTGCTCTCCAGTGTTCCTAGTTGCTACAGAAAGCCACTGCCTACTGCTATGTAGATGCACAGGTCACATTTCATGTGACTGAAATATATTTTCAACCTCTATTGGCTTAGCTAAAAATATGCAAAAACATAAGAAGTGGTTTGGTAAGTTGAAAGACAATAAAGTGTTTTAAAAAATCCTAGGTGTACATCTCTAATCATTTGAGTTCAATATCAAGGAGGATACTGCTATTGTCTCCCCAAATATTTGCTGGTGTCACAGTCTAAAACAGATATCTTTTTACAACATGTATAGGAGGTCTTTAAATAATGTTTGCCTTCACTTTGAGCAATTTCTATCTTGCAATTTCAGCATTTTCTCTTTGTTTTGGTTCTCATAATTTTATCTGGATGTAGTTTTTCTCTATGTGATATAGTTTATCATCTCTCTTAAACTGCCCTGTTTTGGAGGGAAGGGAAAAAAAAAAGTAAAGGCTTCATAGAGGATGGTTGCTCTCATTCTTACTTCCTCTTTTCTCCTCAAGAAACAGCAGGGAGTGGGAGAGGTCTGACTCATAGACTGTTAGAGAGGGGAGGTCCACATGGAGCATAAGAGAAGAGCCATAGGCTTAACACGGTATGGATAAAGCCACTGGCTGCTATTTGTTTACCTTTTCAAAGTCATGGGCTGCCTTTGTGGGCATTCTTCCATTACCAGGGCCAGTTTAAATTGAGGGTTCAGAAGGAATGATAAAAGATTGCTGCAGTTAAGGCACAAAACTCAATATCAGGGTGTCTCTTGGATCATTCATGTTTGATTGTTTCTACTTTTATATTCATTCATTCATTCATTTAACACATAGCTAAGTAAATAGAGTCTGTGATCTTTTCATAAGTTTCAGGTTATGACAAGAGGTTGGAAAAAAGAGATTGACATAGTTTATTCTTTCACTGGATTATGAGTCTAGTGGAATTATAGTAAATAGCAAATATATTCAGCACTTACTATATATCAGGCACTAGACTTACTATAGTTTAAATGTATTCCTTAGAGTTCTACAAAGTAGTAGTTCGAAACTTAGACAGGAGATATATATTATGATTTCAGATACAATATACACATCTAATTTATTTGCCCTAAAACTTCATTAAAACTAAATTAAAAGTATATATTTTTTAAGAAATACAACATTCAAGGATCAAGAACGTGAGGAGACAAAAGCAATACAACTTTTCAATCTTGAAGCACATGGATGGGTACCACTAAATTAGCAGATCAATTGGAGCCTAATTCTTATCCTGCAACAGCAGTCCCAAGGACCTCAACAAGTGAACATTAAGTCAGGATGGGGAGTTGGGGAAGTAAAATAACACAGAATGAAAAGCAAGATCTCTAGGCACCCTCTCTTCTCCATGCATCTGAATGCTGCCTCTCACTTCCTAGAGAAGTCTGAAGGTTTATTTTTGGAAAGAGTATTCATCCTGAACTCATAGGTTGGTTTATTTTTGTATTTCAGCATATTATGGGGGTACAAATGTTTAGGTTACGTATATTGCCCTTGCCCCTCCCAAGTCAGAGCCTCAATCGTGTGCATCCCTCAGATAGTGCACACTGTACCCGTTAGGTGTGAATATACCCATCCTCTGCTCCCCAACACCTGCCCAACACCCAATGAATGTTCCTACTAAATGTGCACTTAAGTGTTGATCAGTTAATAACAATTTGATGGTGAGTACATGTGGTGCTTGTTTTTCCATTCTTGTGATATTTTGCTTAGTAGAATGGGCTCCAGCTCTATCTAAGATAATATAAGAGGTGCTAGATCATCACTGTTTTTTGTGGCTGAGTAGAATTCCATGGTATATAAATAACACATTTTATTAATCGACTCATATATTGATAGGCACTTGGGTTGTTTCCACATCCTTGCAATTGTGAATTGTGCTGCTATAAACATTCTAGTGCAGATGTCTTTTTTATAGAATGTCTTTATTGCTCCTTTGGGTAGATGCCCAGTAATGGGATTGCTGGATCAAATGGTAGTTCTACTTGCAGCTCTTTGAAGTATCTCCATATTGCTTTCCCCAAAGATTGCACTAGTTTGCAGTCCCACCAGCAGTGTATGAGTGTTCCTATCTCTCCACATCCATGCCAACATTTTTTGTTTTTAAGACTTTTTGATAAAAGCTATTCTCACTGGAGTGAATTGATATCTCGTCATGGTTTTGATTTGCATTTCCCTGATGATTAGAGATGTTGAGCATTTTTCCATATGTTTGTTGGCCATTAGTCTGTCTTCTTTTGAAAAGTTTATGTTCATGTCCTTTGCTCACTTTTTAATGGTGTTGTTTACTTTTCTCTTGCTGATTTTCCTGAGTTCTATATAGATTCTAGTTATCAGCCCTTTATTGGATGTGTAGCATACGAATATTTTCTCCCATATTGCTCTTGTGATAGTTTCCTTGGCTGTGCAGAAGCTTTAATTAATTTATACACACTTATTCTAAATGACATACTCTCTTATCTCTTCTCACATTTGTTTCCAAATTTGACACCTTGACTCCTTCATGCAAGAAACCAGGATTTTTCTTTTATCAGAACCCTGACCAGATCAAGGAAAAACACTAAAGATTTTTCTGTGTGGTGTGCCTCAATAATTTATCTTCCTGAATCATGTTATATGGAAGCTCAAATTTGACAAGTTCCATTCACTCAAAACTTCAAAATTGTAGTTAATTCTGCAATTTGAATCATCAGCAAAAAGTAGGAATTATCAGACAAGAAATCAAAACATAATATGGAAGTGTGACTACAAAAGAAGGCATTAGGAAAAAACAACTTAGATGAAAAAAGAGAGGAAAATCAAAGAAAAATGTGATTATTAATACTGTCAGAGACAAATTAAAGGTATAGGAGGTACCTCTGTACCCCAGCAGGGCAGCATTTGAAAAGAGAAATGGAAAAGAGAAATTAATTAATTAATTAACTAATTCACGAAAATTTCTCAGTTTGCAGTTTAAAAGGTACCATCAAATACCCTGTCAGTAAAACGAAAATTTTGCCCCATTAAATTTCAGAACATCAAGTGTAAAGAGAATATCCTAAAATCTTTTAAGGTGGGAGAAAAGAAAAGAAAAACAAGACACAGATAATATGCAGAAATTACACTGGAGCAGAACCAGGTGACTTCATATTTGTTAAGATCAATTCTGGACACTAAAAGACAATGTAGCCACATCTTCAAAATTCTGACAAAAAGTATTTCTCTATTAAAATGTTATACCGAGTCATAGTGTCATTCAAACTGGAAGATAGAAAAAAAAGCTACATCTCTTAGACATGCAAAATCTAAAACAATTTACCTCCCACACAATCTGTTTCAGAAAGATGTGGAAGGGCACAAAAGACAATGAACGGATTTAGATTGTTACACTTACAAAATATTGGCGCTGACAATAGAAGAGGATCCTGTATTCAGAGCCATTCATTACCTTCGCACCTAGCTGGTAGAAGGGAGAAGGAGAAGGTGGAGAAAGGATTCCTACTTCTTAAAAGTACTGCCCTGGATGAGACATATAACTTACTTTCACATTATATTGGTGAGAACTAACCACATGACCACCAGATTCAAGAGCGTCTTGGACATACAGTCCCAGGTTGAGTGAGCATTTACCTACCTCCAAGTAATAAATCAATATTATGGATGGAAAAAACATATATCTGGATAGGCATACAGCTCTCTGCCATATATCAAAACTTAAAGTAATCTATGTGTTTATCTATAAGTCATCATGTAAATAAATTATTTAGGTATATACAATAAAATATTATATAGCCATTAAACAGAGAAGCATATTATAAACTGATAGGATCTGATTACAAAGCTAAATTTATTGAAAAATGCAAAATGTAACAAAGCTGGCATAATGCAACCATTCATGTAAAAAAAGGAAAATATATATGCTTTTTTATATACATAAAATATCTCTGAGAACATAAAGACTCTACTCCATATGTATGTTTAAATTAATCCAGGTGCTGATGTTCATTGTTGTTATAGTTAAGTTTCCATTTAATTTTCAAGTTTTCTTTTCTCATTCAAATGTAATTGGGAGCCTGACTGTTCCATGGTTTGTTCTCTGCTTGAAAAGTAGTAGCATGTGATTAAATAAAGGAAAAAAGTGTGTGTGTGTGTGTGTGTGTGTGTGTGTGTGTGTGTGTGAGAGAGAGAGAGAGAGAGAGAGAGAGAGAAAGCAATTCCGTTATATTTTTTAGACTCCAGCAAATTATTCAAACAGAGTAGCAGTGGTTAAAGAGGATACTGTATGCTTAATAAATCATGAAACACATTAAAAAATGCCTCGTAACACTTTTAATATGTTCCCCAGGGATGGCAGCTGTGTCCCAAAATGTATCCCTCATTCTTTGTTTTCTACCCAAAAGATCTATTTCTTGCAGCCCACATATGGTCTCTTTTTTTCTTCCCCATGTCATATATGTCAGTCAGGTTTCTCCAGAGAGACAGCACATACACACACACACACACACACACACACACACACACATCTCGTGAGTATTGGTTCACGTGATTAATCTGAGGCTGAGAAGCCCCCCCTTGTGGCATTTGCAAGCTAGAGACTTAAGGAGGCCAGTGGTATAGTTCTAATGCCTAAGAGACAGAGGGTTGATAGTCCAAGATTCCAGTCTGAGTCTGAAGATTTCAGTACCAGGATTGCCAAGGGCAGATCCATGTTCTAGCTCAAACAGGCTGACGGAGTACAAATCCAAACTTCTTCCATCTTTTTGTTCTATTTAGGACCTTAACAAATTGGATGACATCCACCCACACTGGGAGGTCCATCTGCTTTACTCACTCCACACTCATTATCCAAATGCTAATCTCTTTTGGAAACACCCTCAAGACACACCAAGAAATAATGTTTACTCAGAAATCTAGGCACATTGTGGCCTATTCAAGTTAACATATAAAATTAAACATCCGAAGTTCACTCCTTGTCAACTTGACACTCACACACATCTCCTTAAACCATACTTAATCTCCAAATACTGGCAATAACAAGGTCATAATTCCAGCTAACATGATAAAACAATCCTTCATACAAGCAAAATTCACTAATCCTTTTTCCAGAAGAGAAGGTAAAGTCTTTGAGTGATGTTTACTCTTCTCCTTAATATCTTATAACCTACTGTTACATTGTAATCTTGTTAATTTTACTATGATATAAAATTAACAATACTAAAATATACTACAATATAAAGTTAAAACATTCTATGTTACATAATATAGGGATAAGAGGGATAATAAGGATAAGAGAGGGAAGAAAACAAAGATATTTCATACACACACACACACACACAGAGGTATTCATTACAAACTAACGGAGACATGTTCATGACAATTACAGTCCTTGTTTTTTTAACTAGTCATGTGGTCATGGCTAAAATTTATAACTATCTTATTCCATTACCCATTCTGTATTCCATTTCTCCTGAACAAGCACCTCTGCTAGTTTTGGTTCATTACCTTTTGGCATAATCCAAACATTCATTCCTGGAGATCTGGGTCCTTAGTAGTCCTACCTGTATTGGTCCTTGTGATTTCCTTTTGTGCTTAATTGCTGGGCATGATAGCTCTAAGAGATGCACTAATGGATCTCCTATATTACGAAGATACTCTTTCTTACTTCCATTGTGGAGCAGCAGTCCAATTTCCCTCTGGCATTGAGAATCAATCGTCCCAGCCAGCACAGTAACTCTCTTCTTTGACTGCTGATTCAGAGGTATGAGGAGCCCAAAGTGGCCTGGCTGCAGTCTTAGCTTCTAGTTAAATGAAATCATTGTCATGTCTCCTGGTAGTAGTATTCCTCTTCTTGGAATTAAGACCTCTAGTCTAGCAGAAAATAAAGTTGTGGGAATAGGAAGCAAAAATATTGCTAGTGAGTCAGTAGGGAAAATAGTGGTAACACTTCCATTACCACTCTTGGACTCCTGGACCTATGAATCCTGGCTATGGGAGAAATAGTACCATGTGCTGGATGCTAATTCAGAAAACACAGCCTTCTGGAGAACTTAACCCCAACCCTGCAAGGTATTGTCACCTAGCTAGCATCATAAATGAGTCTTCAGGAGGTCTTTCCACATTTTATCAAGCCAGTTGCTTTATGATGGTGAGGAACATGGTAAGACCAATGAATTCCATGGGTCTGAGTCAACTGCTGCACTTCTTTTGCACTGATGTGAGTTCCTTGATCAGAAGCAATTATGCATGAAATACTAAGATAGTATATTAGGAATTCTGTAAGTCTGTGGGTAGAATTTTTTGTAGAAGCACTGCATGAAATGATCCAATGTAATCAACCTGTCACCAGGTAACTAGCTGATTATCCCAGGGAATGGTGCCATATTGGGGGCTAATTGTTGGTCTCTGCTGATGGAAGATTGCTCACTCAGCAATGACCCTAGCCAAATAGACCTTGGTGAGTGGAAGGCCATGTTGCTGAGTCCATGTTTAATCTCCACCCCTGCCACTGTGTCCTCTTTGTTCATAAGCCCATTGGTCAATGACAGAGGTAGTTGGGGAAAGTCTTACTGATATCCACAGAATGGGTCAGCCTATCCAGTTGATTATTAAAGTGATTCTCTGCTGAGGTCACCTTTGGTGTGCATTCATTCACATGGGCATCCATATCTTCACTTATTTTTTTACTCATTCAGAGAGGTCTGTCTACATACCTCTTCCTCAAATTTCTCCATCATCCATTTTTCAATAATGTTTCTTTCAAGTCCCTAACCATCCAGCCAAACCTTTGGCTACAGCCCATATATCATTATACAATCACATGTCTGGTCATTTCTCCTTCCAAAGAAAGAGAACAACTAGGTGAACTACTCAAAATCCTGTTCACTAGGAGAATTTTCCTTCACAAGTATCCTTCAGGGATTCCCAGAGAGGGGTTATAGTGCAGCAGCAGTCCACTTTACGGTGATGCCTACATATTATGTAGAGACATCTGCAAACCAGGCTCAAGTCTCCTCTTCCTCTGTCAGCTGATCATGTAAAACTCCCCATGAGGTCATAGGTGCAGACTGGGAGAGAGAAGGCAGTGTGACAAGAGTGAGGACCAAGGGAATTTAAGCCCTTCATGTAACTTACTTGTGTCTTAAGGGCCTGCTCAGATCCAATCATATGTATACCACTTCCATTTTATGAAAGAGTATTGCTATGCACAGCCAACTTTATAGTTTCGTGAGTCAGATAACACCCAGTTCATGATGAGTAGCTCAGGTTGCATGGTTACTTGGTGGCCTGCCACAGAACATTCAGTTTCTGCTACTACCCAGTGGCAAGTCAAGAACTGTTTCTTAGAAGGAGAATAGTTGTCTATAGAGGATGGCAGCACCTTGCTCCAAAATCCGAAATGCTTGTACTGCAATTCACTTAAAGGAGTCTTACCAAGGCTCCCAATGTTATCCCTATCTGCGACTGACATTATAAACACTATCGGATCATCTAGATCATATGGCCCAAGAGATAGAGCAGCATACACAGCAGCATGGACCTGGTTGCTGCAGAGCCTTCTCTTGTTCTAGATCCCACTCAAAGCTAGCAGTTGTCTGGGAACTTGGTAAATGGTCTGGAGTATCCCATCCAAATGAGCAGTATGTTGCCTCCAAAATACCAAGAGCTTCACTAGGGTTTCTGAATCTATTTTTATTTTTTTTTATTGTAGGAGGGATCAGATGCAACTACTTATCCTTCATGTTAGAAGGAATATCTAGACATTCTTCATACCACTGGATCCCTAAAAATTTCACTGAGCTAGAAGGCCCCTGAATTTTAATTGGATTTCTTTCCCACCCTCTGACACTTACATGTCTTACCAGTATGACTAGAGTAGTTGCTACTTCTTGCTCACTTGATCGAATCAGCATAAATCATCAATATAACAGACCAATGTGATATCTTGTGGAAAGGAAAGGCAATCAAGATCTGTGCAAACTAAATTATGATATAGGGCTGGGTGCTATTATACTCCTCAAGTAGGACAGTGAAGGTATATTGCTGGCCTTGCTAGGTAAAAGAAAATTGCTTCTGGTGAGCCTTATGAATAGGTATGGAGAAAAAGGCATTTGGCAGATCAAAATAGATGCATACCAGCTACCAGGCAATATGTTAATTTACTCACACACTTGGTAACAGCAACTGCAGTTATAGTCATGATCTGGTTAAGCTTATAATAATTTACTGTCATTCTCCAAGATTCATCTGTCTTCTACACAGGCCAAATAGAAGAGTTGAATGGGAATATGGTGGGAATCACCGTTTCCTTGTCTGTGAAGTCTTCGATAGTGGCACTAATCTCTGCAGGAATGCAGTATTGCTTTTAATTTACAATTTTCCTGGATAAAGGCAGCTCTAATGGCTTCCACTTGAACTTTCCCATCATAATTGTTCTCACTTCACAAGTCAGGGAACCTATGTGGTGTTTCTTCCAGCCACTGAGGATATATAGTCCAATTACACATTATGATATTAAGAAAATACTCGCAGGGTGAGTTTAGAAACCCACTGTGAGATGGATCTAAACTAAAACTCTTTTGATCACCTGACTCCACTAGCTCCTACTCTGACTGGTGGGCCACAATGACTTTTGAGTTTCCTAGAATTAGTGTCAATTCAGAGCCAGCGCCCAGTAATTCCCATAATGTTTGAATATTTCTTTTTCCCCAGTGTATGGTTAGCTCCTAAATGTTCCCCATAAGTCCCTTTGAGGAAGGTTGGGGAAATTAACATTTTCAGTTAATCCCAGTAGTATACTGGGATTCTTTCTCAAGGGGACCTGGCCTCACCATTATTCAAGGAGTTTTGAGTCTGTAAACTGGATCAAATCTGGCAACTGATGGAGGGGGTCACGACAGCTTTTATGATTTGGGTTCTATTTTTGTTCACTTGATCTAGAACTTCTCTTATATAGATCAGATAGGAATTTATTAAGCTTCCTATCTATGCCACATGTAAGAACACTAGTTGATCATGGGTCAGAGGTCTGCGTGAGTCAGACTGTTCTAATGGCTACTTTAAGTTTATTACCCATTAGGGTAAACACACTCACCTTACTCTTGGTATTTGAGTGCTGCCATTTGGCCCTTGCCACCCTAGGATCCAATTACTTCTATTCCAGTTAGTTTTCTTAATTCAATGCCTGCAGTTCTGACTATAATAAGGTCTGGCCTATAGAGAAGAACAAGCAGAGATTACTTCAAGAATCTTGGAGCTCCCGTTTCAAATTTGTTTTTCACAGTATTATGAAAAGTATGTTTTCTAGACTTGCCACTGTGGATGAATAAGTCTTATATGAAAAACCCCACTCTAACATTTCAATCTTCCTAAGGTTTTGAATTTCTTTTTCTACATCAAGCCAATACATATCCAGCATTTTCAGTTCACTCACTGTGGGCTGGAATTGGTCCATGTTTCAGCCAACTAGTCAAACACACTACTTGAGCCTTTTCTAACTCCCAAACTACAAGGTAAAATGCAGAATATACTTACTGAGTCTGTATCAATAAATTAGACCTGATCCAACTTTATGCCTCTTTTCCACACCCTTAATTTCCATTTCCACACCTGTTCCCTGGATTTCAGTCTGTATGAATTAGAAAACTGAATTAGTTCTTTGGGAGTATAATGCAATTTGTCATGAATAACACATTGTACCTCACCTTTAAAGACCTGCTGGGACTTGAGTCTATTTCTAGGTCTAGAAGCACAGCATTGTCTTGCATGGCGACTGCTGGCAAGGGGGCATTAAAGTTTTCTGAGGCAATGCAAGGTTAATCCTCTCAGACAAGGTGGAATGGCTTGATACCACTATGGGTGGAGAGGCCACTAACACCAGGGGTGGGAATGCCACTGTGACTGGGGATAGGGAGGTCACTTGCACTGGGATTAGGGAGCAAATTCTTCTGGGGATGGGTGGGGAGGTTAATTCTGTTGGGGGTGGAGGAGCCACTTTCACTTGGGCGGAAAGGCCTCTCTTACTGGTAAATAAGACTCATCAGAATTTAGGGGCTCGGTATCTCCAGCTTTATTGTAGTTTTCTCAAACAGCCCCATCCCAGTTTATAGGATCCCATTCTTTTTCAGTCAATGCTCTCATTTTAACAGTAGACACTCTGGGAGGCTGGGAGTTCAATTTGCATTGTAATTCAGCTAGTTACAGGATGAGGTCCCGGGTTTGATTTTCAGGAGTTTCAGCCCTGCAGCTACAGGAGATAAAGGTCTTCTTCAGGGCATATGTGAGACTTACTCTTCCATCATTTGTGAGGCTTTCTTGTTATTTGAATCCCTGATCTCATCTTTTTCTTTTGCCACTTTTCCTAGGGACATTAGGAACAATTAACTATTATATTTGTTATTATTCCAAAAATGTTTGAAAGCCCATTCAGAATTATCTAGCTCCTTGCTTCTGACATGAATGTCATTCTTATGGATGGTTTATAAGTGGTTGATTAAGAATATCCAATACAGATATTTTGTATATCTCTATAAACAGTTCACGTCATGAACTATCAATGCTCTCTTACTAGTAGAAATAGAGTCATTAGTGTCTTTAAATATAATCGGATGAGAGAGCCAACTCCAGAAGCCTGAGAACCAGTTCAGAAAACTCATTCTTAATCATTTTTTTCCTTTAGAGCCACTTTTGCTACCAAAATCTGTATTAGCAAGAGTTCTCCAGAGAAACAGAGCCAGTAGATAGCCTCAATATATATGATAAAATGTCTCGTAGGTTACAGAGGGAGGCTGAGAAGTTCCACAGTCTGCAGTTTCCAAGTGATTAGAGACTCAGGAAAGCAAATGATGTAACTCAGTACTGAGAGCTAGGGGAGCGAGGGTTGTCAATTGCAGTCTGAGGGCAGGAGAAGATGAGATGTCTTGTCTCCAGCTCGTGCAGTGAAGCAGGACAAAAAAGGGGCAAATTTGTCCTTCTTATGTTATTTGTTCCATTCGGGCCCTCAACAGATTGCATGAGGCCCAATCACATTGGGGAGGACCATCTACTTTACTGGGTTCATTGACTGATGCTAATCTCATCTGGAAACACCATCTCACCATCTGAGATATACTCAGAAACAATTTTTAATCTGGACACTCTGTAGCACTCTGTGGCCCACTCAAAGTGACACATAAAATTAACCATCACACTCAGCAAACAAAGATGGCACAGACAAAATATTTATTGAAGGTCAAGAACAGAAAAAGGAACTGAGTAGACAGAAACAGAAATCAAACAAAAAATATATTAGGTGTGAGAAAAGCAGACTGAGATAACTAACCTTTTACCTTAGTATCTTTTGTTCATGATTTTGCTTGGTATGTTGCATTAATCTCAGCTGGCACAGTCCATTTTACAACCCTTTGTATATTTGGCTGTTTTGAAAAAAATTGATGTGAACTGTTTTGAGTAAATTTTTATGTCTTATAACCTGTTGAATACACAGTAGAAAAAAAATCCTAGATTTTTTTCAGGCAGCCATGAGTCATAGCATTAACTGGAATTTTATTAGCCATATGTCCTTGGAAAATTAGTGTAATGAGTAAATATTAATATCTCTCCTTTAACAACTTATAAACATGTGATATAACATAAGTAAATCACCTAACACATAATAGGTGTTCAATAAACGGAAGCCAGTATTTAGTAAACACTGTGCTCCCCTTCTCATTCCTCTTCAATGACTGAAGAATTTTTCCCTGCCTTGAGGTACCACCAAATGACAAGTTTGTCAATCTCATTTGTCAATTATCTCCAGAAACTACTCCTGGCAGGAGAATCACCACGTCTAAAGTCACACTCCTTCCCAGAGGCATACTGTATTAAATTCCCCAGCCATATAAGGGTGTATAAGCCCAGCTCTTGTCACCCCAACTTGTAGCAATTCTACAGGGCCATTCCAGTGTCTCCTGCAGAGACTGCAGAGACCTTGCTGTGACTATTCCGCAGCCCAGCCATTCCATCTGCCCAGTCCTGCTTCTTGCACTCTCTACCCCAAATATCAATGCTGGCTCAATCCTGTATACAATTTCTGCCTCAGAATCTGCTTCCCAGGCAAACTGAAAAGCAACACTATAAAACTCACATACTTTAATAAATGTTGAGATATACCAACTTCTATTTCTTGTTTTCAAAATTAAAGTTTTCCCCCTCCTTTTTTAGAATTGACTCTGTGGTAGGTATTTTGCTAGGTAATGAAATTTAGAAAACTATGATCTAAACTCTTAAAATAATTGGTTACTCTAAAATGGAATTTGTTAGCCTAAGAATAAAGATACGATTCAGCCTCCTTAGTCCCCTTGTGTGCTTCTCATTGGCCATCAAGGCACATATGCAGCATTGTCCCTTCTCAGTGAGGTATTCAGTCACCTTTCCTGCCTGCATGATTTTTCTGGTTCCCTGATTTCACAATTACCAGTCTTATTTTATATTTATTGCTGATGCCACATTGATGGTTTTTTAATTTAATTTTTAAATTTTTGCTTTGTTCTTATTCTCAGGTTGTGGAGAGGCACAGTCATTGGAAGTAAAGTAAAAGACAGACCTGAGTCTGGAAGTCAGAAATTATAGAATGGGATTCTTCACTTACTAGTTATATGGCTTTGGAAAAATCACTTTACTGAAGGCTGCTAATACATGAAAAGACAATTATGTGAAACATACAACTGTGGGAAATGAGACGTGAAATCTTTTTGTTAAATAGGCATGTACAAAGTGGGAATCACGGTGGGAAGGAGGATGGTGAGTATATTAGTCTCAGAATTCCTGGGGTTTAAAGCATGGCCGTGTGGACTCCTGAGGATTCTATTTGTAACAGGTTCTGGTGAGCAGTAGCATGGGAGAGTAGAGACCACGTCTGTGAAGAGAGCCTGGATCGATTCAACCTCAGCCACTCATGTGGCCAAGAAGCCTAGTGCCAAGAGGAGCAGCAGCCAATGCAACGAGGAGGGAAGATGTCGGCCAAGTTGTAGCGGGAACATTTGCATCGTTGCCACAACAGGCAGAGGAGTCACCCAGGGACCCCAGTAAGTCAGGGCTCTGTTATGGATACCTTTACCCAAGTCTGCCGTGAAAACTTAGGTGACCAAATAATTATATAAACATATTAATTGTTCAACAAATTTTTATTGAGATCCTACAGTGCACAGGCACTGAGCTAGGTGGAGGTTGTACAGTGATGGCAAAAACAAACATGAACTTGTTTTCATTAGATTTTCCCTCCCCCGAGGGGATGAATTGTACTTATTTTTCTGTTCTTCACCTTCCTTGTATTGGATGGGACGATTTATCCTAAAGGTGGTGATAAGGAATCTCTCTGCAGAGGCTGGTGACATTCTGACTGACTTGGAAAAAAAAAAAAGCAGGTTTTCATGCCATAATTTTTTCTTTTTCCCATTTCTGAAATGTCCCTGTTTCTCCAGAGCTAACAGTGTTAATGGAAAATGGGTCATATTTAGCATGTAAAAGCAGCAGCATTCACTCAAACTATCCTCATCTGAGCTGAGATTCCAACTTTTACTAGTTTTTCTTTCATGTCTTACTAAGGGTCAGCTGAACTTACATAGAACATCAATTCATGCATATTTTAATCAAATTTATTTAGGAAATAATTAATATGGCATTCACCATATTTTTGTGATTTGGGATCCGACTCTCTTTCTTCTCATGACTATAATGTGTGGCTTGAATATTTTTGAAAAGAGAGATGAGAATCTTTTAATCTCATTCTCTCTGAAAGTATCACTTTATTGTTGTAAACAGCTCCAGAGGAAAATTACGTAACAGTGCTTGTTAGTAGTAATTCTCACTGTTGAGTTAGTTGGAAGGTACAGTCCTATGTATGTGGGTGCCTAACTATATTATAGACAAAAGGTTGTTTTAACTGAAATTATATGTATAAGTATTTATATTTTTATTTATATATGTATTTATATATTATCTATGTATTTATATATTTTATATGTATTTATATATTTTTATAAATATACACACACTGAATGTTTGTGCCTCCTAAAATTCAGATGTTAAAGTTCTAACCCCCAGTATGGCTGTATTTGGAGATGGGGTCTTTAAGGAAGTAATTAAGATTAAATGAGGTCATAAGGGTGGAGTCCTGATCTAATAGGATTAGTGTCTTTATAAGAAGAGGCAACAGAGGGTCTTCCTCCTAACCCCTCTGTGCAAAACAAAGCAGTCACGTGAGCACACAGGGAGATTGGCAGCCATTTAGAAGGCCGAAGAGAGGCCTCTGAATGAAACCAACCTTGCCAAAAAATTGATCGTAGATTTCCCTGCCTCCAGAATGATAAGAAATAAATTTCTGTGTTTAAGCCACCCAGACTGTGGTATTTTGTTATGGTACCCTGCTATAAAATGATTATTGGTATCCACTCAAAATTCATATGTTGAAGCCTAAATCCCCAGTGTGGTAGTATTCGCAGGTGGGGATTACTTTGGGAGGTAATGAATTCATGAGGGTAGAACCCCCATTAATGAGATTAGTGCCCTTAGAAGAAGAGACATGGGAGAGAGACCCTCTCTACTCTTCCCACATGAGGAGGATACAATGAGAAGATAATCATCTGCAAATCAGGAAGTTAGCCCTCACCAGACAACAGATTTTCTGGCACCTTGATCTTGGACTTCTCAGCTTCCAGAACTCTGAGAAATGAACATTTGCTATTTAAGCCATCCAGTTTATGGCATATGTTACAGCAGCCCAAACTGACTAATACACAGCCCAAATGGACTAATAGAATATATATATATATACACACACACATCTATATACACACATATACATATAAGCACACAATCATATACAGATACATACACATAATATATCTAGAATTTTCAAATGCTCAAAATGCTATATTTCAAAGTATAACAACAACAAGTAAATTCCCCTTTCCTACATTCCTCCCCTCCTTATCCAGACACAATGACTACTCTCATAAGTCTTTTGCATTCTGAGGTAGACTTTTGCTTTTCTTATTGTTTATACTATAAAATTAAGAAATATCAATCAGTATTTTCAGAGCAATACCAAATTCCAAGGAAGAGATTCAATAGAAAGTCCCTTAGAATACCATGGATGAAAGTGATAAATTTATTTGCACAATAAAATAAAGGTCACAAAAATCAGTGTGTTATATGCACACTATTATATGCACAGAGGAATTATGAACCCGTTATTTAATCAAGTTCATTGTCATATATATTTTGAATCAGTTTCAGAGAGAAATTCCATTGAACTTAATAAGTGCCAAACTAGCTTGGAGTGAAGATCCTGAATACCTTTTCTCAAGTCCAAAGGTGGGATCAGTAAACACTTGGTTATCTTTAGAAGATATGTGGAATGTATATTACATGGTAAAAGCACAGTAAAATCATCTATGTTTAGTTTTAGAATGTAATCAGAGACCAACCAAGAATGTTCAAGTTTTTATACACAAAAGTATTCCATCGTGCTTTGATCCAGAAATCTATTCTTCCTGGGAAGCACCTGGCAAGATCAATTAGTTGACAAACAGCCTTATGTTTCTCAGAGTAAATTCCCAATAATACAGGTTAATTATACTATTCCCTCCCCCCCATTAACAAATCCTCTAAAATAAAATGTAAGAGGTTGAAGGGAGGTAAAATAGAAGCAGCCTGGGGACAGAAAGTGATGTTAAGGAAATTCAGGTCATCTTCAGCTATAAACTTCAGTTTATTTAATGTCAAGTGGTACTGTGTCAGTTGCTGGACCAAGAAGAGTCAGTTCTTGTCAGTCCATTTAGTAGAAGGGACATTATTAAACAAATTACAATTTATTATAATTACAATAAATTGATGTGAAGAAGGAAGCAGAACAGGGACATTTTGAACCATAAGACCAGGATTCTAAGCCAGGATTAGGAAAATGCTCCTCTCTTGTTATAGAAACACTCTCTGTTTACCTGAAAGTTGGTGTGAAGCTGGAACTTGGACACAGCCACTGTGAACCTGGCTGTGTGACCAGAGCAATGGTATGGGGATTTATGAGTAAAGAAGACAAACGCTCTCCCTGTTTACATTTAAATAGATAAATGGACCTGGGAGTCCAGTAGTCATTTTCCTGTGAATACAAAAATGAATATAGTAGAGATCTTAATTTTATCAACAGTTGACTTAATAATTTAATTGAAATCCTACATGAGTGTGCCAAATTGTTTATAGCACTCTACTAACAAAGATTAAAAACTGTGAGTATAATGCAACTATATAAAAGGCAGGTCAAACAAATGAACAAACCCCAGGATAAGATCTCATTCACCCTGGGTTCCAGTCATGGCAGCACTAACTGGAACAGCTGTGGATGCCTGAACAAGGTCTTTAATCCTTCTGCGTCTGAATTCCTCCATCTGTGGGAATGGCAGGCTCACACCTGTCCGTATCTAATCTGGTATCTTCAGTGGCTCCTACAGTCTGAGAGAGTCCATTTCCTCACCCTAGGATGTGATGCATGGAGTTGTTTGGTTTGGTATTTTAAGGTTTAACAGTTTGAATGGTTTAGCACTTTAATTTTAAAAGTTTAAAAATATATTCTGCTTGTTCTGATTTTACTAAAAATGAGTATTAAAAATTTAGTTAATCACTAAATTTATCAATTTGGGACTATCCTTCTTCATTTGTACTCAATCTCTCACCTTTCAGTAGAGAATCTATAAACTCATTATAGATTTTTATAGATTAATTGGACACTGCAATTCAAGAAGCAAAACCATTCACTAAAATAGATAATTATATTTGCATAGCATTTAAAAATCAATTAAGGAATATCTCTGTATATACCTTATTTTTGATGAATATGTCTATATATGTATAAATTTGTATATATTTATATAGCAACATATTAACATTGATGAATACTTACATATGTGTATGCACATGTATAATTACATATATCTTTTTTACACAAAATTTTACACAGGAAGAACTAACACTTCCAGATTAATTTAAAATACATCTGAACTATCATAATATCATATATCATAATAGCTGCTTGCTAAAAACAAAAAATCCCTACCTCATCTCAGACATCCTAGTCTAAGAATTGATCAGTTCTTAGGAAATAAATAGCTATGTGGCGATTGCTGTCTAGGAAAAATGTAAGAATGATACTTGTATAACAGAAGTTGTAAAATCAATTATCCTGAACATTATTAAATTAAAATGTTCCATTTATGGAACTCTGTATTTTTCAAGAGGAACTGAAAAAAGCCCTGAAATGAAAAAAAGGTACATCTTTTACCTTTGATGTAAACTATGACAGAACAATGAATTAAGTCAGTGTGGTTCATAGTGTGATTTGATTTTCATGCTTTGTTGGTGGAAAATCTTCTAGGAATCTAGCAAATCATTATTAGGTTTGATGTTGCACACTTTAAGATGCCCTGCACTTAAGAGAGCTTTGCTTTAGAAGACAGAGAAAAAAATATGTACATATATCATACCTCAGTAACTCTTGCATATTTATCAGTGGCAAATTTAAAATTGCAGACTGAAGTTTTCTTTAACCTAACATCTGCATATCACATAAAAGTACTTGGGAAAAGCATGCAAATTATGATTTGTCCTAAGAAAAGCATATTTCAGAATGTAAATATTCATAGAAGAGATAGAGTCATTTATCTTTATTACTCTCCAAAAAAATAGTAGAGTAGAAGATATTCAAATGTTATATTATGGACTCTCTTCAGTGGTCTTAAACATAGAAAACATATGGAAAATAAGAATAAAATCAATATTTTTGTTTCTTTAGTGATGAGAAGAAAAGATTCCTTTAAACAAAAATTTTCAAGATTTCTGTATACATTTTTTTTCTTGTAATGAAAATTTTTTAACATCAGAATTATATATCAAAGGAAATTTCAGATACATTCTTCAAAGACTCTTTCATTTATTCAATATATATACAAGGACCTGGGGGTAATATATTGATCAAAAAAGATCAAGTATTTACTTCCTCCTAGTAGTTTAGCATTTTCTGCCAGATAAGATATAAAAACCAACTGGTGAAGATAAAAAGATCATATGGACACACCTATTACAATGGCTAAAATTCAAAACATTGACAACACCAAATACTGGAGAGAATATGGAACACCACAAACTCATATTTATTGTGAGTGAAAATGCAAAATGGTACAGTTAGTATGAAAGACAATTTAATGGTTTCTTACAACCTTAAACATACACTACACAAGACCCAGCAATTGCACTGTCTAGTGTTTTACCCAAGTGAGTGAAAACTTACATCTACACAAAAATTTGTACATGGATGTTTATAGCAGCTGTATTCAAAATTTCCAATATTGGAAGCAACCAAGATGCCATCACTGAGTGACTGGATAAAAAATCTGTGGTATATCCATATAATGGAATATCATTCAGCCATAAAAATGAGTTTTAAAGCCAGAAAAAGACATGCAAGTGCTGTAAATACATATGGCTGCATGAAAGAAGCCAGGTCTGAAAAGGCTACAGACTGTATGATTCCAACTATGCTATACTCTAGAAAAGGCAAAACTATGAAGACAGTAAAAATATGAATAGGTGCCAGAGTTCCAGGCAGAAAGTGAGAAGGATGACTAGGTGATGCATAGGTAATTTTTAAGGCAGAGAAACTATTCAGTATGATATTGTAATAATGGATGTCGTTATGCATTTGTCAAAATCCATAGAATGTACAACACAAAAAGTGAATCCTAGTATAAATTATGGACTTTAGCTAATAATAATGTATCAATATTGGCTTATCAATTGTAACAAATGTACCACACTAATGCAAGATGTTATTAATGGTAGAAACTTCTGGAGAAGCCTGATATGGGAACCTTCAGTCTGCTCATTTTTTTCATAAACTAAAACTGCTCAAAAAATAGTCTATTAATTGAGAAGTATAATAATCTTATGTTATTATCTCCACTTTCATGTATGCTTGAACATTTCTACAGTAAAAAGTTTTAAACATATAATGAAATAGAACAAAACAAATAATACTGCTGCATGACCTGAGATTGTTTTTTCTCCCCTCACCTGCTTGTGACACACATGGAAGTATTACTGCTGCTGTCCCTGAAGGAGTGAGGTCTAACTCTAAGGTCTTGCTTTTCTTGTTGGCTTTGAAGAAGCAAGTCACTCCTACAGCCTTAAGAAAATGAATTTTGCCGGCAATGTGAGTGAGCTTGGAAGGGGCCCTTTCTCCAGTTGAGACTCCAAAAGTAAATGGAGTCCTGGCTGACACATCATTTAAGGAAGCTGTGCAAGGACTCCTGACACACTGAAACTGTGAGAAAATAAATGTGTGCTGTTTTAAGCTGCTAAAAAAGAAGATCATATGGAAGAAGAGGGGATCGAAAATCAAGGGCCTCATTGGTGGAGTTCATTCATCCTATAAAATTGACACAATTTTCAAAGGCTAGGAGTGTCATTCTTAGCTCTGCATATATGGGTCTTTACTAGTCATCTTAATTAGAAAAACTTCATTTTATTTTGATGTAGCTACAGATCAGCCTATCAGTTTACCAAATTCCTCTCATTTTCATAGCTCTCTGAAGGAACAAACCCTGTGGACGCCTTGATCTTAGACTTCTAACTTCCAGACTGTAACACAATAAACTTCATTTGTTCAAGCCACTCAGTTTGCAGTTTTTTGGTTACATCAGCTCTAGGAAACTAAAATACTCAGTGGTGTGACAATTTTATCCAACAATAATAACAACTACCATGCATCAAATGCTTGCAACACTCCAGATTCTGTGTGGGTGGGTGGTCGGGGTATTGTCTTATTAAATTTCTCTTATCACAAAAAGAGGTAACTTTTTTCTCCTCATTTTAGAGATTGAGGAAACTGAGCAACCAGAAGTTACTTGCCCAGGGACTCACAGCTAGTATGTGTTCTCCAGGATCCCAGAATCTGCACGATTTTTTTTAACAGCTTTATTGAGATATAACTCATATACGCTCATTTAAAATGTACATTTTAATATTTTAAATATATTCATAGAGTTGGGCAACCATCTAACAATAAAATTTTAGAACTTTTTTTATTTCCACACACAAAAAAACTGTACCCATCAAAAGCCACTTCTCATTTCCTTCCACACTCTCAACCCTTCCCTGGCAACCACTTATGCACTTTCTGTCTCTATACATTTGTGTATTCCGAACATTTCAGATAGCTGGATCTCATAATATGAGAACACGTGGCCTTTTGTGTCTGGCTTTACTCATATAACATAATCGTTTCATGATACATCCATATTGTAGCATATATCAGTACTTCACCCCTTTTCATTGCTGAACAATGTTCCATGGTATACATATATATGATTTTACTTATCCATTCATCAGTTGATGGACGTTTGGATTTTTTTATACTTTTTGGCTATTAATAATAATTTATGTGTATTTGTATACAAGTTTTTTGCAAACATATTATATTTCTTCATTTCATGTAGGTATATGCTGGGAGTAGAATTGCTGTATCATATGGAAGGTTTGTTTAGATTTTTGAGGAACTGCCAAAATGTTTTCCCACTACCAGTGTATGAAGGTTCCAATTTCTCTACATACTTTCCAAAACTTGTCATTGTCTCTTTAAAAAAAAAAAAAAATTAACCATCCGCTTGGGTGTAAAGTAGTAGTATCTCATTGTGGTTTTGATTTTCATTTCCCTAATGATTAATGATGTTGAGAATCTTTTTGTGTGTTTATTGGCGATTTCCAAATCTTCTTTGAATAAATTTATTCAGACCCTTTGCAGATTTTTAAAAATTCAGTTATTGTCATTTTATTACTGGACTGAGATAGTCTTTTATGTATTTTTCTAGACATATGATTTTTAAATGTTTTTTCTCATTCTGTTGTCTTTTTCTTTCCATGATTGTATCATTGGCAGTAATTTTTTTTTAAATTTTGATGAACTCTAATATATGTATTTCTCTCTTTTGTTGCTTGTGTTTTTGATGTCATAACTGATAAAGATGGCTGGGTGTGGTGGCTCATGCCTATAATCCTATCACACTGGTAGGCTAAGGCAGGAGGATCGCTTGAGCTCAGGAATTCCAGACCAGCCAGGGTAAGAGTGAGAACCCATCTCTACTAAAGATAGAAAAATTAGCCAGGCATCGTGGTGGGTGCCTGTAGTCCCAGCTACTTGGGACGCTGAGATAGAAGGATCGCTTGAGCCCAAATATTGGAGGTTGCTGTAAGCTATGATGATGCCACTGCATTCTACCCAGGGTGACAGAGTGAGAGGTCTCAATTAAAAAAATCAATAGATAACTGAGAAGACGTTCCTTAATCCAAGGTCATGAAGATTTACTCCTGTGTTTTCTTCTAAGATTTTTATAGATCTAGCTCTTAGTTTTAGGTGTCATTAATTTTTAGTTAATTTTTGTGTATGGTAAAAGGAAGGGATCCAACTTCTTCTTTTTTTTTTTCTTTGTATATATATATATATATATATATATATATATCCAGTTGTAAAAAAGACTATTTTTCTCCTTTCTCTCTTAGTGTTTTGGTTGAAAATCAACTCACCATAAATGTAAATGTTTACCCCTAGACTCTCAATTCTATTCCATTGAGCTATATGTCTATCTATAATAGATGTCTAGAAATGCCTTGATTACTGTAGCTTTGTAATAAGGATTGAGTATTCCAATTTTGTTCTTCTTTTTCTTCTTCTTCTTTTTTTTTTTACAAGATTGTTTTTAGCTATTCTGGGTCTCCTGTCTTCCCACATAAATTTTAGGATCACATTCTCAATTCATGTAAAAGTGGAAGCTGGACTATTGATAGGGATTACATTGAATCTGTAGGACACTACGGGTGATAATGCCATTTTAACAATATTAAGTCCCCTGATCCATCAACATAAAGATGTTCTTTATCTATTATATTTAGGGATTTACTTTCTTTCAACAATGTTTTGGAGATTTTATTCCTAAATATCTTATTTATTTTTATGTTATTATAAGTGGAATTGATTTCTTAAATTTAGTTTTAGATTGTTCTTATTGGATTATTGAAAAAGTTAAATTTTGTACATGATCTTGTCCCCTGGAAAGGTACTAAATTTATTTATTAGTTCTAATATGTTTTTAGTGAATTTCTTAGAATATTCTATATTCCATATGCAAGCAGGGATAATTTTGCCATTTAAATGTGAATTTGTTCTCCTGGAGAGAGTTGGAACCCATTCTATTAAGTGAAGTATCCCAAGAATGGAAAAATAAGCACCACATGTACTTACCAGCAAATTGGTTTCCCTGATCATCACCTAAGTACACATTTGGGAATAACACCAATTGAATATCGGACTGAAGTGGGGGGAGGGAGGAGGGGATGGGTGTATACCTACATGATGAGTGCGATGCGCACTGTCTGGGGAATGGACACGCTTGAAGCTCTGACTCAGGGGGATGGGTGGGACATGGGCAATATATATAACCTGAACTTTTGTACCCCCATAATAAGCTGAAATAAAAAAAGAAATTAAAAAAAAAGAAAAAAAAAGAAAGAGTCATTTCATAGGAAGAGGATAGCTAAAAAAAAATGTGAATTGCTTTTTTTTTTTTTTTTTGGCTTAGTTGTTCTTGCTTAAACTTTCTATAAAATATTAAGTAGAAGTGGGAATAACAGGCATCCTTGTCTTGTTCCTTATATTAAGAAGAATACATTTAGCCTTTCACCATTAAGTATCTTTGTTATGGGTTTTTCATGGACGTCTTTTACCAGATTGATGAAATTACGTTCTATTCCTACTTAGTTGAATGTTTTTATCATGAAAGGGCGTTGGATTTTGTAAAATGTTTTTCTGTTCCTATAAGGATGATGATGTGATTTTTACTGTTTTCTATTAATATATTAACATTAATCGATATTCAGATGCTAAAACAAACTTACATTCCTGGGATGAATCTCATTAGGTTATTATGCATAATTCTTTTTCTATGTTGCTGGATTCGGTGTGGCAGTATGTTATTCAGGATTTTTGAATCCATAGTTTTAAGGGATATTGGCCTGAAATTTCATTTTATTGTAATATCTTTGGTTTTGCTTTCAGCATACAACTGGACTCAGAATTAGATGCACTGTCTTCCTTCCTCTTTCATATTTTGGAAGAGTTTAAGAAGGATTGGTATTAATTATTACAGGAATGTTTGGTAGAATTCACCAATGAAGCCATCTGGGTCTGGGTTTTTTATAATTTTACCTTTTGTCGGAAGGTTTTTTTTTTTTTTTTCTTTTTGTGTTACTAATTCAATCACTTTACTTTTGTTAGAGATTTATTAAGATTTTTATTTCCTCTTGAGTCAATTTCAGTAATTTGTATTTTTTCCAGAAATTTGTCCATTTCATCTAAGTTATCTCCCTAGATGGTATACATCCATTCATAATATTCTCTTATAATTCTTTTAATTCATGCATGGTCATTAATAATATTCTCTTTTCTTCCTGACTTTTGTAATTTGAAATTTATTTTTTTTTATAGTCAGTGTAGCTGACAACAAGTGTTGGAAAGGATGTTGAGAAAAGGGAACCCTTGTACACTGCTGGTGGGAATATAAATTAGGACAATCATTATAGAAAACTGTATGGAGTTTCCTCAAAAACTCAAAATAGAATTACCACCACATGATCCAGCATTCCCACCTGTATTTACCCAAAAGATTTGAAATCTGTATGGCAAAGAGACATTTGCACTACCATGTTCATTGCAGCACTGTTGATAATAGCCAAGTTATGGCATCAACCTGAGTCTCCATCAATGAAGGAATAAAGAAAAAACTATACATATCACAATGGAATATTATTCAGCATTAAAAAGAGAAATTCTATTATTTGCAACAACATGGATGGGACTGGAGACCATTATGCTAAGTAAAATAAGCCAGGCACAGGAAGATAAATACAACATGATCTCAGTTATATCCAGAATGGAAAACAAACTCATAGAAGCAGAGAGTGAAATGGTGGTTACAGAGGCTTGGGGAGGGTAAGGAGTATGGAGAGATGGTGGTGAAAGATCCAGTTAGACAGGAAGAGTAAACCTTTTTTTTTGAGATCTTTTGCACAGTATGGTGAATATAGTTAATAATAGTATAACGTATATTTCAAAATTTCTAAGAGTAGATTTCAAATGGCCTCACCACAAAAAATGGTAAGTATTTGAGGTGAAGGATATGTTAATTAGTTTGATTTAATTATTCTGCATTGTATTCATAAATCATAACATTACTTTTTAACTCAAAATATATATCATTATAATCAATTTACAATAAAAAAATAAAGAAAATGCTTAAAACATCTCTCTCCAGTCAATCAAGACATGTATAGAAGCTGACTTTTTAGTAGAGGAGGCAGAAAAGTAAACAAGTGAAATTCATTTAATATAATATCATAAATATCATAAAAAACATGTTGAAAATGTATGATAACAGAATAGAGGGAGTATGACATATTTGGGGCAGAGAAAAAGTATTTACCTGTAATTTCGATAGATTTAACTTCACTGTTTTTAGAAGAGAAATTCTTACAGTGAAGAACATGGAAAACTGGGAGTGGATTGAGTATTATGGTTTTTTTGAATTTCCTTTATATGGCAAGAGACTTGATTTAGTTTTGTTCTTATTAGAAATATGCTGTTTTTATGAGGTATAAAAAACTCCTTGGTGAATCTGAAAAGACAAAAAAGTCAAGGGTTCAAATACTTGTCAGTGATAATCAAATGTTTTACTGCTGATTTGTTCTTATCTCTATTATGTCTGCCACTTTTTGTTATTCTTTTAATAGACATTGAATGGTATAAGGTTATCTTGTTGAAATAATCATGAAATAAAAAATGGATTGTAGTTTGAAAGCAAAAGTGAGGCATTTCCACAAGTGATAGAATTTATGCATAACTATGACTGTTAAATTTGTCAAAAATACCCAAATATGTGCACAGAAGTTAGAGAAAAATGTTTAAAACAGAATATTAGAAGTTATAGTCTACATTGCCATGTTTATGCGCTGAAATTATTATTTTCAATTACCTTATTTTGGATAAACATGAGATCATGATCCTTACTGAAACATTTACAGATTCTCTTCACCCACTCTATAGATAAGACACATTTACATCAGGAAAATATCTTCAGCTGAAGAAGATTTATACCAAAAAACTAAATAAAGAAAGAAAAGTCCATAGAATACCATAAGTCACAGTGCTTTTGAGAAATGTGTTTTCAGACAAACTAAGAGTAGAATTGGAATATTCCTAACACAAATAAATGATAAATGCCTGAGGTGATGGATACCCCAATTACCCTGGTTTGATTAATTCACATTGTATCAAAACTTCACATGTACCCTATAAATATATACAACTATATAAACATAAATATGTACAAAACCTGTAATAATTAAAAATTGAAAAATAAAAAAAAATTTAAAATAAGGCACTTGTAGACCCTTTCTCACTTATGAAGGCCTGCTTATGGTGGCATGTTTCAGAAATGTGTGTTGTGTTCACTAATGATTCCAACTGATTATTAAAATATTACTTAAATTTAAGTTTTTCAGGCATAAGCAATGAATGGTCTTTGTTTTAAATAACTCGATTAGGATGCTTCAGTAGGCATGGATGTTTCATGATTTTTTATGCTTGTACCTTGGATGGCACCTCTTGCTGTTCCAAGTGGTATAGTGGCATTTAGCGTAAATAAAACTGTTTCATTGGCTTCATCACATATAATTACAGTTTGCAGCATCAGATAATTGAAAATATCACAAGTGCTGAGATATGAAGTGCTTCTAAATTACTGGACACTCTTTCTTAGAAGTATTACATGAGTATTTCCAGTTATTTACCTCAAATAAACAGTAAGATTCAGCACCATCATACAGGCAAGTGTAGGTTTCTAATCTACAAGTAATAGTCTTTTGCCACAGCATCCTACAACTGCTTTGTGAGTAGGTCCCACAAGTGAACAGCTTTATATGTCAAAGCTGTTGAATTTACAGAACTCAACTACCTGCCTGTCACTGTTAATGGGCACATACTCACATGTGCCCTTTTAGTGTATTCGTGTCTTCTCATCCAGGTCCATGCCAGCAAAGTGCTGCTCATTTAAATGAGGCATGAACACATTAACCTAACATCTGTGTTTTGAAATATGACACTAATTTCTGGTAAAAATAGCAAATTTAATCTATAATTAGCAATTGATTGCCGTTGAGGTATAGTGTATTTGGGAGGTAAAGGCTACAGATCTGTATGAAAACCGCTTTATGCCACGTGCATCAAGAACACCCTCGTGGCAAGCTCTGTTCTGGGGCATGTGACACATACGTAGGCACAACTGCTAATTGTTCCCTTCTTATCTTGTGAAACATTAGCTCGTCTTGAGGTAAGAAAACACTGAGGTTTGATGAATATAGAAACTCTTGAAACTCTTGAATATGAACAGAAAGAACTCTTCAGAATGCTTGTTTACTACAACCAGAGAGGGAAGGATAGAGGAGGAATATAAGTACATGGGCCTTTGAGCCAGTTATCATGGACTTGAATCCTGGCTCCATTACGTTCTAGCTCTGTGATCTTAGGTGAGTTATTTAGCCTCCCCTCCCCCAAGCCTACTTTTCCATCTCACAAATAGGTGTAAAATAGCTGTAACGTAAAGAGTTGTCATGAGTATAGATCATCAACATCTCTAGAATCCAAACAGCTTTCCAAATTAAAATATATACATGTATATTTTTAACTTATATGGTGACAAAAACTGAATTTATTTATTCAAAGTAGAGTGATTATTAATATGTTTCCTTACAGAAGTATCAGTATGTTTGATTACTAGATGTTACTCCCTTCCCTTGCCTTAAGCTGGCCATTATGGTTCACACAAACGCACACTATTCTTTTTAAAAATCTAAAATTTCTAAAATGCAAAGGTCTTTAAAGTTTGGAGTATATATATATGTGTGTATATATATATATCCCATAGCAGTTGAAATAAATTACTGTGGATTTACAATAATCAAATTAATGACCCTATATTAATATAGACTGAAAAATCTGGAAGATACTAATTCTAACTAACATTTGCCAAACACTCTAAGTCAGTCTCCTCCCATCACAATCCAGCCCATGAGATCATGGTTACCATACATAATCTGAATAGATGTGAAAGGGAAGACTGGAAAAATGCCACTTTAAATAAGAAAGGGAGAGAAAAATCCAACATTACTTTATTTATATCTAAATTCTAAAGCTCTTTAATCCAGATATGGTAAAGTGAACACAGACTCTTAAATTTTAGGAGTCAAAATGTATAAAGTTTTGTACTGGCAAAATGGATATGCTCAGGTTATTGAGAGTTATTTTATTTTTTACTTAATGATGCATATGTATTGATTTACCTACTTTCCCACAATATATGATTTCTTATTTGTTTGTTTGTTTTGTTTTGTTTTGTTTTGAGACAGAGTCTCGCTCTGTTGCCCGGGTTGGAGTGAGTGCCGTGGCATCAGCCTAGCTCATAGCAACCTCAAACTCCTGGGCTTAAGCAATCCTACTGCCTCAGCCTCCCAAGTAGCTGGGACTACAGGCATGCGCCACCATGCCCGGCTAATTTTTTCTATATATATTTTTAGTTGGCCAGATCATCTCTTTCTATTTTTAGTAGAGGCAGGGTCTCACTCTTGCTCAGGCTGGTCTCGAACTCCTGACCTCGAGCGATCCACCTGCCTCGGCCTCCCAGAGTGCTAGGATTACAGGCGTGAGCCACCGCGCCAGGCCAATTCTTGGCTATATTACAGTGGTGGAAATTGTATAGAAAATCTTTTCTCCTCAAAACGATTTTATTATAGTCAGACTCTAGGAATGTTAGAAAGGGAGTGCAATTAGAAATTTGAAGATTTTATTAACTTTTTTATTGAACTAAAGTATATCACTGTTTCCATCAGCTTCATTTGATTGCAGCTATAACTATCCATTTTTGTAACTTCTTGCTATGGTATGCAGACTCACAACAATTACCTCAATAATTTCACTATTATTTAAACCATAATTGCCTTTAGTACACCTATCATTTCACGTTATACTTTAAGATTACATTTTGATAAAATTCTATTTTTTTTTAAATTATTTATTTATTTATTTATTTTTTTTAGTAAAGGGTAGGTAAAAAATATTTCCTTACTTAGGCTCAAACTTGGAATACTATAGAAGACACAAAAGTATTCATAACCAAGATATGGTACTTGTTAAATATTTCAAACTGGATGCCAGTTGTGTTAGTAGTAGTAAAAGCATATACCTCTGATGTAGCAATGCTCTATTCTGCAAAAGAAGTCACCTTTCTGTGATGCAATAAAAGACTGTTTGTTGTATCTAATTGAAGGACACAGATTTCAAGCTGTGTGTAGGTGATACATGAGTTTTTCAACTCCTGCTGACAAGCACATTGACTACTGTGTCATTGTTTAAATTGATTCAATCAAGCCCATGCTGTTTATGCTTTTAATTGATTGAATTAAAACAGCATTTTTAAACTTTTAATCATTCCATTAGACAGGGGTCCCCTTGCTTGTTCATGTCCAAGCCAACCCAGATAAGCTATGGCTTTTTTTAACTTGTAAATTCCCACTAAATTTCTAGGTGACACTTCAACTTATTTGGCAGCAAGGATAGGCTGTACCATCATCACAAATCAAAAGGACACTTCTATTTTTGGGTGCATATTGCAACTGTCCTGATGGAGATGAATGGAGGTATTCACCTTCCCTGCATCTTTCCAAATGTACAGATCATCTGATGTCACAATCCCCTGAAGCAGAAAGATTCCTATTGGAGTCAGAGACAGAAATTACTGCTGGTCAAAAACTCCCACAATAGACATATAATTCAACTTAAGAGACAATACAAACATACACAGGATACTTTGGCCTGGAACTGGAGCCTTAGACAGGGATCTCAAGCAATGCTGTGCAAAAGGCGTGACGGGGGGTATGGATCACAAGGGCTGGCAACATGTAGGTGAATTGTCTGTAGAGAATTCCTAAAGTAGAATGAAACTCTCTGAAAGTTGTCTTGCATTTTATCATCTCCATGCACAAGCAATTCTAAATAATATCAGTGATAATTTTCTTCTAAAAATATTTTATTGGTTTGAGAGCTAAACAATTGCTGTTGTTGTTATGGATGTTAATATACATATAAAGATCAAATTAGCCTATGTTTTATTACTTGCTCTTCAATCAGCATTGCATAATCCATGGAAATGGATTCAGAGAAACTCCAGTTATAAAGTCAGCTCCTGACACACTTGGGTCCACCTGCACACATTTATCCAAAAATTATGTGAAATCTGGAATGGTTCATTTTTGCTTTTGGTATGGTTCTTGTCTTCAGTCCTTGTGCTACTGCATAAACCTGTGATTAAACAGCAGCTTCAAAATTAATAGTGATACCACGGTGACTGTAATGACAAAGAAACAAGATAGTTTCCTTCAATTCTGTTATTCTGTGTGACCACTTGCAGTTTTTATTTGTGTTTCAATTTTAACTCAGAGAAACAGTACAAAATGTGAGGTGTAGTATTTTTGTTTGATAAGTCAAATTTAGTTCATGCATAAAATATTTTATAAAATTTGAATAATATCTTTAAAATAGGAATTTATTTTTTAAATTGTTTAAACTAATGAATGAATTAAGATAATTATTGATCTTATTAGTATATTAATTAGTGAAAGTAATTGTATCATATGAAAGAAGGGAATTTTATAAAATGATCTCTGTGTTTGAAACATACTATGTGCACTGTACTGTCCCTATGCTGTAAATCAATTGAAAAACGTGCTGAGAAAAATACCACTTTATAATAGAATCTCAGTGTCAAGTAAATGCAAAAATATTACATTTGTAATCACTACACAATATCTCACACAAAGGTAGAACCTAGAATGAATTAAAGATAAAATTGTGAAGTATAAAATGCACAGTTAATAAAAGAAAAGTCACAGAATACCTCTGTGATGTAAAGGTGGAAATATTTTAAAAATTCACCATTGGAAGCCATAAAGCAAAAAAGAATTAAATTCTATTTCATATGATTATTTTTGCCAAATAAAGGACGCAGTAGACAGGTAACAGGTAGATTACAGAATGGGAAGAGATACTTGCAATGTTTCAAGCCAAGAAAGGATTAATATCTAGAATCTATAGTTTACTCCTTCAAATAAAAGGTAAAAATACATCAGTTTCAATGGACAAACAGAAAAGGTTATGAATAGGCAATTTGCAAAAGAGGACTTATAAAAAGCCTACAAGTATGTTAAGAGATGGTCTAAATCATTTGTAATCATATAAATAAAAATTTAAGAAAACAGTATTACTTAATTCCTATTATATTAGCAAAATTAGAAAGGTTTATAGTGCCAAATATTCATGAAGTTGAAGAGATATAGCAACTCTCTTCATACAGAAAAGCAATTTGGCATTTCTTAAAATATGATATTAGGTATATATAGACACATATATAACATATTTAAACATATCCATTTTAAAATAATGCATACAAATGAAGGACACATACTGAACACAGAAGAATCATTGTCTTATGAGGGCGGAGAATGAGAATGGAATATTTTGTATAAGTTATTCAGTTTGTGTTTATTATATATGAACTTACAGATTTTGAGTTAGTTTATCAAGGCAGAAAAATTAGACTCATACATCTGTTTATATAATTTTATTGTAACTTTTTCAGATTACATAGAAATTGAAATTAATCACTGTAATTTCATCACTATATAATATGTAATTTTTTTCCTACATAAGCATTAAATAATTAGCTGTGGAGTATGTAGAGTGATTAAGAGAGAGAAAGGATTTCACATCTCTGTAACCTTGACCAGGAGATCCTGAATACAAGTTCCTAAGAAGAACATACATAGAGAAGTGATCTGGAAACCGTCCCTTGTTTATTAGTTTATACAACATGTTTCAAAGTGACAACTGTTATGTTATATCTAACATATAAATTTTTCTTCAACCTAAGCAGGAAGTAAGAGGTGGTTAGAGTAGATGTATGAACCCTGAACAATAATGTTTTTTGGAAACATACATTTGAGAAATTCTATTAATTAAATATCTAATATAAAAAGAGATTTACATTGCATGTAACTATTAAAATCTTAAGTATCTTTAGGTACTGGAATCTGTAAAGGCTTGTTTAACATTGCATTTCTCAAGTGTTCATTTAGAGAACAACATTCTCCCTTCTTATTTTATTTTATTTTACTTGAAAATAGCAGCAATATCCTGAGAAACAAGGGTTTCAGTAAACACTCCTCCAGGTTTTTGTCCTCTGTGGTTCCCTGTCTCAGTGAATTGAGCTAGACTAACTCACTTGCAAGGATTCCATTTACCTTTCTAAACAAAGGCTTCTTGACTCTGTCACCTTGGCATCAATTTACAGATAATATTTTAAATTATTATGTTTATTCTTTTTCTTATTTCTCTGTCAGTGACCATTCCCTGAGTCAGATAGAGGCATTTGTGTTACTTCTTGAAGGATGGGGATACTTCCACAATAGGCTCCTGAATTCTTCTACAGACACAGAACTTTTGAAAGCCAAATAATTGCTTTGTAGCATTTAGACTTGGAGTTAAAAAAAAAAAAAAGGCTCAAAAAGTACAAAAGCAAAGCCCCAAATGAAGCAGAGAACAGAATTCATGCCACAACAGACTACCGAATTCACGTGAAGAAAGATCCAGACTATCCAAACTGCAGGGGTGACCAGAGAGAGTGACTTTGCCTGGGGAAGTAAAGAAAAAGAGTTTAATAATAGAGAGTAGCTGTCAGAGCCCAAAATGAGTTAATTGCTTGGACCCAACATGGAGAATTTAGACTTAGGGGACCACGTTGAGGGGACAGGGGACAGCACTGCACTGTGGACTGCGCCTGTCGCAGTTTATTTCACTGCCAGGAAACACTCAGGAAGGGAACCAAGCCAGTGCCCCAGACCCTCTGAAAGCATGTGCGTGAGCTCTGCAAATCACTTGTCCACCTTCGACATTGTCATTCAGTGATTTTCTAACAAATGGGATGTCTAGTCCATGCCCCAAAACTTTGCTGAGCCCCAATAAAACATCTAGATGTGCGCTTCTCTTTTAGTACTTAAATTGTACCTCCCTGCAAAAACTAGGGGGCTATGAAGAAAGGGAATCTGCATGTGTGTGAAATGCACCCCTGCTACCCACCCTGTTACGCTTACAAAGTATGTAGAAAGACAAATCTTGGGAAAGAGCATCGTGGGAAAAGTCCTTCTTTAGAAGGTCTAGAAGATTTATGTTGATTTATCTACTTTATATCTTTTTTCTCCTAGAACTTACCTTGTTTGTTATGGACCTATCAGGGATGAGGGAGACTCATGATTAAAAGTATAGTGTTTCAGGAGATAAGACAAGTGAAATGCTATCTAAAGAAAATACCAAAAGTGCAGAGAGAAAGAAATCAAAAAACGTATTTTGACTTTGTTTTAACCTCTCTCAAGAAAATTTTCACTTTAGAGCAGTGGTCCCCAACCTTTTTGGCACCGGGGACCTGTTTCATGGAAGACAATTTTTCCAGGGACCCGGGGGAAAGGGATGGTTTTGGAATGATTCAAGCATATTACATTTATTCTGTAGTCAAACCTCTCTGCTGATGAGAATCTGTATTTGCAGCTACTCCCCAGCACTAGCATCACTGCCTCAGCTCCATCTCAGATCATCAGGCATTAGATTCTCCTAAGAAGCACACAACCTACATCTCTCATATGTGCAGTTTACAGTAGGGTTTGTCCTCCTATGAGAATTTAATGCAGCTGCTGATCTGACAGAAGGCGGAGCTTATGCAGTGACATAAGCGATGGGGAGTGGCTGTTAAATACAGATGAAGCTTCACTTGCTTGCCTGCCACTCACTTCCTGCTATGTGGCCCAGTTCCTACCAGGCCACCAACCGGTACCTGTCCGTGGCCTAGGGGATAGGGACTGCAGCCTTAGAGCACTGAGTTATAGCTTCAGTTTTGGACCTCATTTATCAAAGTGGTATGATGAGTCAGGGGTATTGGATGGGACTAAGATTTCCCTAGAGAGAGTACAGTGTGTAACTAACAGCTATTATTTCAGGATTAGGAATAAAAAATCCAAAAAAGACCTAAAATATTTTAATGCAGGCAAAACCAGAAAAAAATTAAAAGAGGAAAAAAATAAGAGAAGAACAAAAATGTCAGAAAAGCAAATAAACAAATTGTTATTACTAGAATGTGGCTGTAAAAACTCCAGAAGTTAACTATTAAATATCTTTAGCTGCTCAAAGATATTTTATCATTTCTGTTACTGTTGCCTATGTTTCCAAAGCAGCTTTTCAGGTTCAGATAGATATTAAACATAATGGTTGAAACATCTGTGAGGCAATAATACAATCAACACCATCCTCATGTTTACTGATACCTATCTACTGCCAGGTAAATCTACTGGAGACAGCTTTGCACATCTGAAATTTTTATTTTTATGATAAATAGAATACATAGAAAGAGGCCAACAATATTTTACAAATCTTAAGTCAGGAGGAAGAACAGAAATATTGGGCACCAATACTTGGTTTTAAAATAGTAGTTGCTATGACTACTTAAATCATTTCTTGAGGTGATATCCGTTTCTTTCATGAATTTTTTAGAAGTTTAGTTGCTCTAACAACAGTACTTACGCTAAAGTAGCGAGTTTAATGAATTTGTTTCTGTTTACAAGGACCTTCTGTTTCTAACTTTCTACATGTTCTTGCAGCCATGAATAAAAGGTTACGAAATATATGGGTTAAAAAGGATTTGAAATACTGTCTATATTTTAGCTCAAACAGCAACAAACTTATGATGGATACATTAGTCTCCCTTTTCCTTGTAGAAAAACAAATGGATTTTTTTTAATTGGAGCTGCTGAAAGACAAATCATAGAATTATTGAATGTTATTTGAAAGAAAAAACAAGAAAATAATTCTGACATTGGAGTTCATATAGTTCTACTTATTTTTTTTTATATTTCTGATCAATGTTATGGTATGGGTTTTTGAAAGTAACACATTTCTTTCCTTATATAACTTCATGTACCTGATGTATTTTATTCTATTGCCTAATGTAGATTTTATACTTCCAGCCAAGGAAGAAAAAATTTTTACCCATTAAATATTGTGCTAGAAGATTTCATAACTCATATATAAACACTTTCATATAAGCAGTCACTGAGTTCGTAAATATGTGTGTGTATCTATATCTACCTACGGCTCTAAGTATCTATGCATATATACTGAATCAGTCACACACAAGAACAATCAAGAAATTGCAGCTGGAACTATAAATTGGTACAATTAAGAGAACAATTTGGCAATATGCATCTAATGATTTCAAAAGCAATTCTATGATTAGGACTTGCCCCTAAGGAAAGTATTTATCACAGTGTTATTGAAGAGTGGGACATCTCTGAAAATAAAGTAATTGCTTATAAATTGAAGATTCATTAAATAAATTACATATTTATTTAATAAATGCTACATTGGAAATATTATAATGGAGTATTATATAACAAATCTTTATTTTTTATTATTGATATTTCATTATTAATGAAAATATATCAATTATATGCTGTTTAATGAACAAAGCAAGTTAATAAAAAGTGTTCGGAGTATGTTCACATTTATATTTAAAAAGGGACCATATAGGTATATTTATGGACATTTTTTGAATTAAAAATGCAAATAGGCCAATAATTTAGTTTTATGATGGTGGGGTTATGGATTTAAATTTATATTATGTTTAAGTTTCTGTATTATTTTTACTGAGAAAATTTTATCTTATAATCAAAATAAAAGTAAAATTACTTGTTTTTAAAAACATGCCTTGATATTTTAATTGCTAAAACTTTGGCAAACATATAAACCACAATGTTTTTTCCACCACATTCATAATTCAAAAAGAAAATAATAAAGAAAAACAATAATTATAATTTCATATAAGATTATCAAAGTTAATATAATGAACCTATTTATGGTAAATACTAGGAAAAATAATAGAGATGAATATTTCATTTGGTTAGAAGAAGTTATTAAAGGGGTCAATTGTTTTAAATAGCCATAAAGTCCGATCTAATAAGACAACAAATATGCTATCAACAGAATGCTAATATTACCTCAAACTACCCTGTAAGAGAGTTTCAGAAAGCACTTTTATGGATTCAATCTGAACTCTTTTGAAAGTATTGCTTCTTTTTCTTGTTGGTGTTTGTTTATGCTCCACTTTCTTTTGCATTGAGCATTTGCAATTGGAAACTGAATGTTAACTCCCTTGGGGATTGGAGATGGGGAACATGTAGACTAATATGTAATCAAACAAAACAGTTTTTTACCCATTTTCCCTTCCAGTCTGTCAATGTCAAGAACCACTTCAGTTACTTCTTTGTGACCCCAGATGTAAGACAGTGCTAGATATACAGTAAGCATTTTCTATCTGCTCTGAGTAATGTGTAAGTGAATAAATACATACAAAAATAAAGATTCTTTGAATATCAAAACTGTGGAGCTGGAAACACTGTGGCAGAAATGACAGATGGAGATGAGGATATTTGTAGTTTAGAGAAGCTTTTATCTTTCAATAATTAAATCAAATTTGCTTCTTGAAATCATCCCTTGATTCTCTGCATCAAGGGCATTCTTTTTCATTGTTCAGCATCCAGTCTGGGACACAACCAGTAATGATAACTGGAAAGGACTTGGAAAGGAATCAAAGGAATGGCATGAAATTAATTAAATGCACTTGTATAATAGGAATTGGAGAAAAGGATAGAAGTAAGAGGAATTATAGACTTTGAAAGAGAGAAGGCTGTAGGGTAGTTAATTAATGGTCTTTATGGGTTCAAACACTAGAATTAGGAAAATAATTCTTTGTGTTGAGTAGAAAAATAATGTTAGTAATGTTAATTAAAATGACATTTTGAAAGGTATGAAAATTTAGCATTCTATAAATAAAAGATGATGGTGAAATTGAGGATTTATAAAACAAAGGTATCCAAGGACATTATTAATATCTACTTTGTTTTTTCCCCCTTCTGCCTTGTGTTCTGTAGTTTTCACAAATAGCTGCCAATTCTTGATTTCTGAATTGGAGAATAAAAAAATTTAGTCTGAATTCAGCATCTTTATATACCCAGGATTGTGTTAGCTGACAAAATAATCAAAAATGGATTTTTAATATTATAATTCTGTGATTAATTCATAAGGCATTATTTTAGTGTAGCAAAGTCAGTGCTAATAGCTGCTGATCATTGAGTTCTTTTAAAATATTTAATTGACAAATAAATATTATATATATTCAAGGTATACAGTGTGATGATTTTATATACATATAAATTATGTCATGATTATCAAAATTAAATTAATTAACACATCCGTCACCACCCATGCTGTATTTTAAATCCTCAGAACGAACTTACCTTATAACTGAAAGTTTATTAACCATTGTTAATAAATACTACAGTATTTATTTATTATTATTATTTCAGCATATTATGGGGGTACATAAGTTTAGGTTATGTGTATTGCCCATTCCCCCCAACCCCCCAAGTCAGAGCTTCAAGCGTGTCCATCCGCTAAACAGTGCGCATCGCACTCATTATATATGTACAAACAAATTTATGAAGAAGACCCCAAAGGGAATCACAGCAACAACAAAAATAAATAGGACCTGATTGAATTAAAAAGCTTCTGCACAGCCAAAGAAACTGTCACGAGAGCAAACAGACAACTTATAGAATGGGAAAAAATTTTTGCTTACTACACATCCCATAAAGGACTGATAACTAGAATCTATTTAGAACTCAGGAAAATCGGCAAGAGAAAAATCAAACAACCCTATCAAAAAATGGGCAAAGAACATGAATAGAAATTTTTCAGAAGAAGACAGAAGAATGGCCAACAAACATATGAAAAAATGCTCAAACATCTCTAATCATCAGGGAAATGCAAATCAAAACCACAATGAGATATCACTTAACTCCAGTGAGAAAAGCTTTTATCAAAAAGTCTTAAAACAAAAAATGTTGGCGTGGATGTGGAGAGACAGGAACACTCATACACTGCTGATGGGACTGCAAACTAGTGCAACCTCTGTGGAAAGCAATACGGTATTTTTTTTGTCATTGCAAATAACATGGCAAAAAAGTTCTGTGATGATTAACATATCATCATAGAATAATATTATCACTTTTGCTCAGATCTATTTGGTCAATTTTTTATTTTAACCAGAATTTTACTACTGTAGCATGTTTGTAATCCAAAGGGATTGATTGGGTTTATGTTGCTTTTCTTCACCACAGAGTCTATGCAGGAGAACTCTAAGGACATAGGAAAAATAGGACAATAAGCACATATTGTAAAGACTGTTATATGTTGCTGAAGCATTATTACAAAGGAAGAAGACCATTTTATTATTTTACTTAGATTTTTCTTAATGTTAATACATTATCTGTGATACAAAGTCAAATAAGGTATACATAGAAATGCTCAAATAATGTTTTTTAAAGAATAAAGACCATAAAATGCATAAATGCCTGAACTACATGAGCTATAGAAATCCCATTAATACCCTGAGGAACACTTGTTGCCCTCAGGTGGCTGCAGCATGGTATGGTAAATGTGTAATTAGAATCAATAGTTAAATTTCTCTGGGTTACTGTTTTCATATGAAAATAAAATGAAGGAATAATGCTAGGGCCAACAGCTGTATAGGAAATATATTAGGCCCTTGATAAATATTTGTTTACTAATGAATGTATAAGATGAAATAAGATGATGTGCTCAGAGTCAGAAATCCCCAAACCAAATACTTATAAATTATTAGTTATTACTATATGTGATGGCTATTTTTGTGTGTCAACTTGACTGGCTTAAGGAATGCCCAGATAGGTGGTAAAACATTATTTCTGGGTGTGTCTGTTAGGGTATTTCTAGAACAGATAAGCATTTGAATCAGTAGACTTTGTGGAGCTGATCATGCTGACAGGCAGGTATTATCCAATCCATTCACTGCCTGAATAGAACCAAAGGTGGAGGAAGGGTAAATGTACTCTTTGCTTTGGTTGGGACCATCTTCTCCTGTCCGTGGGCTGCTATGGACTGCTATGGGGATTTTGCAGGATTGAGATGACAAACCCACAGCCCTTAAAGTTGCCAGGTTTCATAATAATAACAATGAAACCAAATTGAATAGAAAAAAATCACTCAATTAGTGGTTTGTGGCCTGATTTTTTTTAAACTTTAAATTAAGTGATTGTATTAGATAATTTCTAACATCATGACCTTTAGATTTTCCTGATCCGAAGCCCTAGAACCACCTAGAATAGCGCCGTATGCACAGTGAGCATTATGCAGTTTCAAATGAAACTCTAGAAGAGAAAGATTCAATGACAAACAATCTTTGAATTGTATCAATACTTTCAGATTTAAAGAAAAAGAGTGCTGATGGGGTGAGCCATCATTCTCTTTCTCCACTGATGTCTCTTCCTTAATGAAGAAAGAACAAAATTTTTTCCAATATTTTGACCCATTTATATTTTCCTAAGACACAAAGGGAAAAATAGTGATTTTTTTCCTCTAATTGTTGGAAAAGTGGGTTTTCAGGGAATTCTGCATATTGCCTCTTTTTTTTAAAATTTCAGCATATTATGGGGGTACAAATGTTTAGGTTAGGTATATTGCCTCTGCCCCCTGCCCCCGTGAGTCAGAGCTTCAAGCAAGCGTGTCCATCCCCCAGATGGTGCACATAGCACTCATTATGTATGTATGAAAATACCCATCCCCTCCTCCCCCCTCCCATGTGCCGGACACCAGATTAATGTTATTCCTATATGCGCACTTAGGTGTTGATCAGTGAATCCAGTTTGATGGTGAGTATACGTGGTGCTTATTTTTCCATTCTTGGGATACTTCACCTAGTAGAATGGCTTCCAGCTCTATCCAATACAAGAGGTACTATATCACCGTTGTTTATTATAGCTGAGTAGTACTTGATGGTATACATATACCACATTTTATTAGTCCACTCATGTATTGATGGGCACTTGTGTTGTTTCCACATCTTTATAATTGTGAATTGTGCTGCTATAAACATACAAGTGCAGGTGTCTTTTTTTATAGAATGTCTTTTGTTCTTTTGGGTAGATGCCCAGTAATGGGATTGCTGGATCAAATAGTAGATCTATTTGCATCTTTTTAAGGCATCTCCATATTGCTTTCCGCAGAGGTTCCACTAGTTTGCAGTCCCACCAGCAGTGTATGAGTGTTCCTGTGTCTCCACATATTGACTCTTAACCTGATGCTACTAATTCAAATAATATCTTGATTATGTGGCTCTGTATTGGAATTTTCCAATTGTTATATGCTGGAAGAGAGGACACTCAAAACTTCCAACTGGTTTTATTATTTCTGAGGCCTCATTTTGAAACTATAGCCATGAGACCTATTCACTATATTTCTACAGATAGGTTATGGGGAGAAGTCAAGTTGCTATAGTGAATTCTCTTTCTACCTTAAAAATGTAGAGATCTCTTCTGTTTTGACTACAAAAAGGGACTATTTGAAGGCCATTGCTTTAAAGAATATTTTTCCCTCACGTTCTTCTATTGTATTGCCTCTTCTCTGAAGACATGTAGCAAGCAAAGCTTTATGATCATTTATGGCATCAGCATGGAAAAATAATGTTATGCAACCAATATCTATTCTGAAGCTACATCTCTGTACTCTGATTTCACTGGCTGCACTAATAGGCTTTAACATTAAATAGACTTCTAAAATAGAGAAGAAAGAAATTAAATGCCAGGAATAAAAATGTATGAAACAAACAAAGATAAAATCCTAGACTAGGGTCTTTTTATTCCACAACATGTGATCCAATGAACTGGAAATAATGTTATTAAGTAAATGTTGATAGGCACATGCATATTGTCCAGGTTCAAATCGGATTATTGAAGAGACATCATCCCCCTTATGTTAATATTACAACAAAGAAATTCCTCTTTAATGATAGAAGAATCACAAGGATCCTTTATAATGAGTATAAAATGAAAAACAAATACCATTCAGTATGCATGTAATTTTAAAGTGACAGAGTTATAGGCACTCAGCCAAGTTCAAATGACAACAAGCATCTCAGTATTTCCACATACAATTATGTCATCAAGCAAGGCTGACTTATTTGCCATAATTTCATGCAGCAGAGAAAAAATATGGTTACATGAGAAAGTGAAGGTCAGTGATGTAAATCAAAGTAATGTTTTTTTAATATCTTCAGTATGTTAAGGACAATCCCAGAAAAATACACTTAAAAATATGGATATACAAAGAGTTCCAACAGAATAAATAATGTAAATAGCCAGAAACAGTTTCAATGATTAGCAACAACCCAGTGCCTTTAATAAACATACCATCTAATTTCAAGTTTGTGACAACTGGTGTAGGTCTTGTAGTCCAACAGGCATTCGAGCTGTGCAGGATGACAGCATTTAAAACAAGCAAGGGAATTGTTATAATAAAGCCTCATCATCTGGTGTACAGTCAAAGTAAACATGAAGAAACTTCATTAGAAATTCTATACTCCCAATCTGTGCACAGCAGAGAGCAAAAGCCCGATCTAGGAATAGACAACTTGTTCCTACTGTCGATCCAAATGGGAAACCTAGACAATTAATAATGAAAACACCAACAGTGGCAACGGCAGAAAAAATAATGTGATAAGTTGCATAAAAATAGACATGGAAAAAACCCCCACACATTGCACGTGTTTAATAAGATAACAGTAGAAGAGAAAGTTATGTGAACATCGGCAAAATCATATGGTTTGTATGGTGTTGCATATAATGTTACAAATAAAAATATATCCCATACTGGTATTCCATTTTTTAAATTTTTTTTATTGATATATAATAATTATACATAAATGGGATCTGATCAAATTAAAAAGCTTTTGCACAGCCAAAGAAACTATCATTAGAGTGAATAGACAGCCTACAGAATGGTATTCCATTTTATACCTATGTCTGTGATCATTTTCATTAAGATCCTACTGACTTTTGGATATTGAAGAGTTTGACAAAAAACATAGGCTGAAGCAAATAGGAACCGAAATTTTTAAGAAGAGAGCACCAAGTAAAAGAGACTAAAGCTGACAGACACTAAAACAATCACCCACAAATTTCTGCTTGCAGACATTATTTCTTGGCTTGCTGTGTGGCATGACAGTAGAGACAAGCTTTGTCACATTGGACAGTCTGGATATTATGCTGTAGTTTTTCTCAATGATAGTAGTAATAAGCATGGGCTTTGAGTTTCTGAAAGGGTAGCTGCCAGTAAGTGAGGAAAATGAAGTTTCAGGAGGAAATAAATTAGTTCACCAAGGTATTACTTAGCTGAAGAAGTTCATTCTCACTCTCCAAGTGGAACATGCATGAGTTATTTTGTGCACAGCACCCATTCTTACATCTCCTCCTCCGCCTTCATCCCCCCCCCCTTTTTTTTTTTACCTTGGTTACAGTTTGCAACTTTTTGGGAGAAGTTACTTCTTTGCCATGTATGTGATGCTGGTCAGGCTGTGAATCAGGTACCTATTATGCACCCTTAATCAAAGTATGGAAACCTATTGTAATCTCAGATGCAGAATCTTACTCCCCATCGTAGCTCTCCTGAATTAAAAACTACAGTTTTTTAACAAGCTCCCTAGGTGATTCATAGTCACATTAGCATTGAGAGACACTGGTTTAGAGTACTCCAGTATATCATATTTCCTAAATTCTATAACAAATGCTGTAAAGTTCAGACCAAGATATACTTATAATCTTTAAAGGGGAGTGGGTTTTCTTCAACATTAGTCTCTGTCATCAATCTACCTACTTTCCTATCTTTATATCTGTTTGACCATTCTTCAAAAGCAGGATGGACCCTTAATCAAAACTTGGCTCAGATTTTGAGACTGATGCCGACACACACACACACACACACACACACACACACTAAGAGGGTATGAAAATATTTGTCACAAAATGAAACTTCCTAGGGAGAGTAGGGCAGCTCTGAAGCAGGATTGAAAATAGCTGGAGACAGCAGGGAAAGGAGGTTAATAAACAGGAGTGTCCATTAGCATTTTGGTCGGGGGTGGGCTGAGCTGAGAGATCCTATGCAAGGGAAGGGGCTTGTGTAGTTTGAACCTCACAGTGGGGACAAAGGAGGGAGCATCGGGGCTTCCTTGTCAGCTTTCCCAGATATGGGGCAGAAAGGAGGGAGAGAAGGGTGAGACTTAACAGCTATCACGAAACCAATGTTAGAAAATAGAGTCACTCGTTATTATAATTCATTTCTGATGTTTGATGACTTAAATTTACCATTTTTCATTTAATTGACTGTGATGTTGTTTAAGTAAGCTATCACTGTGCTTTGTAAGGTCAGCAACCTGAGACTAGTAAGACAGGTGAAAATTCTGCTGAATACTTTGCACAGGAGGCCCCGTATTGTGTATTCTAAGAATTGAAATGGTTGCCTTGGTTACTTTCAATAATATCTAGGATTCAGAATTAAGTACAGCATGTCTTGATGAGGCCTTGTATTAAGGCTTTAGTAGGAATAGAGGAATGCGTGACCCTGATTTACATTTTGAGTACCTGTGAGGTCAGAGAATCACAGAGTGCTTTTTTTTCTTTAAGACAAGGGGTCTTGCTCTGTTGCTCAGGCTGGAATGCAGTGGCATCATCGTAGCTCCCTGTAACCTCAAACCCCTGGCCTCAAGTGATCCTCTTGACTCAGTCTCCCAAAATGCTGGGATTGTAGACATGAGCCACCATGCCCAGCACCCCAGAGTTCTTATCACAAAAAGACAGCCTTGGATAAATCACTGCTACTGTTATTGGTTGAGTCTGATAGCCAGATCATTCACACGGCCCAAGAGTCTAAAAATGTAAAGAGAGGGAAGATTGTTGGTCAGGGGATCCAGTGCTAAGATGGCTGCCTGAAGGCACGTTGACCCTTGAGGGCATCCTGGATAAAGGAGGGAAAGTAAGCAGCATTCTTCTAGCTCCAACAAATGTGATGGGAATGATTATGTAAAATATATGGACTCTTATCATTGTCCACTATGATGATTGTCTGGGACTTTCCAGAAACCAATGGGGCAGGAGCGGGCTGATTCCTCCAGTAGTGTGACATCTGGCAAGGGACAGAGGTGACCCTCTCATTCAGGTGGGATATACCAGAGAGCCCAGGTTTGGCTCTGTCCTCTGGCAAAGAGGCCTGAGTAGCTGTTGATCTTACAAGAGGCTACTTCCCCATGTGATCTAAGGCATGGTGGATATAGGGGGGTCACAGCCCCAGGGCCTGTGAGAGCCTCTGTTCTCAGGAGAGCAAGTATTCCACAAGCCATTTTTGCTCTAATGGCATATAACAGGGGGTTGAGAAGGGCAGTTTTATGCATCAGAATCCTTAGAACAATGTGTGGCTATCATGGATGCTCTGAAAATTCACAGGAGGCATGAAAGGAGGTTCTCAAAGCCCCTACAATGAAGAATTCTCTTGGAGGCACCAAAGAGAGTACTTGTAGTATTGCAATTTGACCAGATTCTAGAGCCTTTTCAATGGGAAAGGGTCCCATTCAATGTGAGCCAATTTGCATGTAACCTAATAAATGGGCTTAAGTTAAATTTGTAAATTAGGAATATAGTGCCTCCAGAAACCAGAGAGCCTAAAAGAAGTTGCAGATAGGGCTTTAACGTATGAATTTTGGTGGAGCGTGATTTAGTCTGTAGCACACTGTGTCTAAGATTCTTTTTCTTCCTGCCTTCCTATCTTCACTTTCTTCTTTCCTTCCTCTTTTCCTCTCCTCCCCTCTCCTCCCCTCCCCTTCCTCCCTCCCTCCCTCCCTCCCTCCCTCCCTCCTTCCCTTCCTTCCTTCCTTCCTTCCTTCCTTCCTTCCCTCCCTCCCTCCCTCCCTCCTTCCTTCCTTCCTTCCTTCCTTCCTTCCTTCCTTCCTTCCTTCCCTCCTTCCTTCCTTCCTTCCTTCCTGTGATTACTGGAAATTACTTTGGGGTGTTGCTGTCTGCACTGCTCATATTTATAAATTTCTTCTTCAAGAAAGCCTCAAATCAGTAACATCGGGGTTAAAAGCCTCTCCCATGGCAAAGGTTGAATCAACCCCTTGGCTAAGGCACAAGGGTTCTGTATGTTTTTCCCTATAAAACACTGAGGATTGAGATCTTTCTTGATGACAGAGGCATAGGCAGTAAAGTGGCAGCAACAATGGTATTTTGTAGGTTCGTAATTAGCCAACTGTCATAGTCCACAATGGCAGCTTTTTTTCTCTCTCTTATAACAGCTTATTCACTCTTTTATGACTAATCACCTAATGGGCCCATACCTTGCACAGAGTTTAAGTCTTTCACTTGCCTGGTTTGTGAAGCAGCGGCCAGTGCCTGTTTGAGAAACACAACCAATCAGTCACAGAGTAAGAATCATTCTCCTAAGCTAGCATCAGTCAGCTTATGCTGGAATAAAGAAAACATTCATCCTAACCACACACACTGACAGGTTCAGAACAAGACCCGTGACCCAAGGCCACTTTAAGGAGGACCTCAATCTCCCACTCCTGTCCCTAAATGCCACTTATTAAAACTTCCAACTTAAGTCAGTTACATCTAAACTTTTGGTTTAGTAGAACTCAGCAAATGCAGCTTAAAGCCACTTAGTTCAAAGCACAAGTTAACACACACAGCAGAGTCAGCAAGCAAAAGCAAGAGCCATTCTTCGAATGGTGGTTATCCTCTAGAGATCCTGCTCACGATACCAATTGCTGGGACTACTCTTCCGAGCAGGATGGATCTCCACCTCAAATTTGAGTTGGAGGTCAAGACTGATGGTAACTCACACAGACACCAATAGGGTATGAAAAGATTTATTATTCACATAATGATACTTTCTGGGGACAACAAAGAAGCTACTCAGTAGGTCTGAGAAATGGTGTGACAGAGCACAAAAAGGAGACTTTGCTTGGGGTTAAGCTGTGGAGCAAGGATGAAAGTTCTTGCATATGGGCAGGGACTTGTGTGATTTGAACATACGAAAGGAGGCAGCACCTGGGCTTTCTTATCAGTTTGCCTGGATGTGGGACAGAAGGGATGAAAGAAGGTGAGAATTAAAAGTTTTCAGCAATAAAACATCAACAAAACGGAGCCACACTTTTTATGACTCTATCTACCTATCATCTAGTTTATTTATTTTACAAGTCCAGTTTCCATTTTAGAATTGCCTAGGGGGAAGCTGTAATAAATAACCTCGAAAGATATTTTTGTTCTTGGAAGAATCACTTGATTGAATCCTTCTGGTCATGTGTTAAATATTTATAAATAGTTACCCATTTTCTTGAAAGAATAACAGATTTATTGTTGGTGGCCTAGTGAAGAATTCCATTTCTAATAATACTTGAAATATGAGCTTGCCCTCAGCAGAAGGTGTGGGATATTGGGAGCCAAGAAGTTTCCTGGGAGCAAGTTCAATTTGAGCTGGATGGCCCGTTTCTCTTTGAGCTTCCGTATGATCAGAACCATCCTGACAGACTGAAATAGTTCCAAATAAGGGATGCTGGCATAAAAGAATTCATGCTTCTGGAAAATTTCTAAACATATAAGTATTTAGAAATATAACATATAAAAGCATATAGGAATATAACATATAAGAGCACATAGGATATTAATTTGACTGAAGGAATGAGATAATTCTCGCAAATAATAATAGGTGACTGTACTATCACCAGTGATTAAATAGTTGTAACTGATGGAACTCTTGAAGGTGACAACAAATGAGAATAATAGCAGATCTTTGCCTGTCTTCATTATATTCAAAGAATATATTATAATTCCAGCAGTAGGGTCATCGTTCCAAGAAATGGTAATTATCTACTTGCAACTGGAAAACCATGTGAGAGAGCCAGAAAAAAATGCAGTGGAATGGACGCCACCTAGTGAAGTGAGCAGATTCCTCATGTTTCTTTCTGAGAGGACTTGAAAGCAAGAGTGGCGCCTTATATTGAGTAATCCTTGCATGTTTTGGGATAATTTATTTGGGGGAGGAGGCAAAATAAGTAGGAGACCCAGAAAGATAAATATTTCTGCTATTGTGGACATGTAAGAACATGTATGTGCAACATGTAACTGCGTATCTATACTCCAAATTTGAGGTGCAGGTGATAAAGTATATAATTGTGTGCCTTATCCTGCCTTCTAGAGTGTAATTGCTACAAAGAAGACCAGAATCTTACCAGGGTCCCATATTTGACATTTAAAAACACTTGTCAAAAAAGTGACATTGTAAAAGCTGAATGAAAATGCTTTAGGAAGTGAGTTCCAAGTTGCTTTTTGTCATTATCATTTGGATCTTGCAAATCTTATATTCCTGTATTTAGGAAGTCAAAGATATCTATAATCTAAAGTATAATAAATAATGAAAATACTATGCCATTTTTGCTGCTCTCTGTGGATTTATAAAATTTTTCATAAGCCCCATCCTCATGATGGTGGAGAAGAATCACTCAGGAATTCTTTTGTTCACATGCAAACTTCACTGTCTCTTTTGTATGTTACCTTCTCTTCTCTATCTTTACTATAGAAGTTAGAATTATTGTGGTTGTATCTCTTTTAGGGAGTCTAGCAGGAAAGTGAGAAACACTTTGTAAACAGGTGCTCTGCTGAATAGAAGTCTGTTTTGGCTAAGAAGTTTTGCACTATATGTACTGTTACCTTCTCAATTTTAGCTGTGAGGTGAAATATAAACTATTATAGTTTATAAAATATAAACAGTATAAAATATAAACTATTATAGTTTATAAAACATAAACTCTTATAGTTTATAAAATATAGACTCTTGTAGTTTATAAAATATAAACTATTTCAGGTAAAATATTCTCTTATAATATATATTTAGATTAACCTAGACTTCAGAAGACATTTTGAATATACTATATTCACCCTGGCATCTTTACACTGACTTTTAGCTTCCCTGAGAAAGTCTTGGTTCACTGACTGGCAACATATACTTCATCTTCAAATTTATCCTTGTCTATACTGATATCGATTTTATTTGTCCCATTGTCAAAGGAGAGAAAAATGTCCATTTCCTTTCTCACGGATAACGACTTCACCTGTACATAGGTCATACCTTCTTTAGTTTTCTCAGCAACAATGCTCCAACAGTGTTTGTAATTCCTCACTCTTTTGGATAGATCTCCTTGGCAAATAAACATATTCAATTACTTTTGTCTTAAAAATAAAAGTAAAAACGATACTTTAATAATGTTAATCCCTCCAGGTATTAGCTATAGTAGCCACTAGGGCAGTTCACCAATATTAAGATTCTTCTCATTCCAGGTATGCAGTAGGATTGCCAATGAAGTATAATACATCTTTTTTGATATTGTACTATGATTATATGAGATGTTACCATTAGAAAAAAACTGAGTAACGGAAGTATGTGGAAACTCTCTGTACTATTTTTGCAACTATTCTATAAATCTAAAATTAACTTAAAATAAAAATAAATTTTCAAAAAGAAAAAAATAAGAAATATTTTATATGTAACTTTTGTGCAGAAGCCTGTATGAGCTAGCACAGGTCTCTACCATGCAACAGTTAGTCCAGAAGGCAGACATTTGTGGCCTGGGTCCCTAGTGATGATGATGTTGAACAGACATCCCTGCTGACCTGAGATGAAAATAGTGTGATGTGAGTAGGAAATAAATCTTTATTTTTAAGCTCTGAAATTTGAGGGTTGCTTTTTACCAAAGCATAACCTTTTTCATCCTGTTTAACATAAAAATAAATTTTTAGAATTTGGGTGCTAACATTATAAAGCCCTAATATACAATACACTGTCTCATTATCCATATGGTCAGCAAAGAGAAAGCTGTTATTTAAAGCTGAAAAGATAGTGATCCATGTTGTACAGTGGCAAAACTTTTTGTAAAATATAGTTAGTTGTAACTTGGAAGGCAGACCATGCATCTACTAGATGTGTAGTATAAAGGAAAAGGTTGAAAACAGAAATAAATAGAATGTACTGGTTACTCTTCATTATATTTAGCAAGGTGTTGCAAGAAAAGTAAGATCTCAAAATACATTGGCCAGTTTTCAAGAACAAATAAAAGGGAATAAACCATTTCCAAAAATCTGGAGCTTTGTAATGTTAAAAAGATAACTGTGTTTAGACCCTAAACAGTAGGGAAAATATTGAGGAAATTTTACAAAAACAAATAAAATATATATTAAAATTAAGTCTAGCAGGTTAAAAAACAGGAATTATTTTCAACCAATTAAATTGCCTCAATACAAAAAGCAAATTAAAAAAACTGTTTGTGACAGTCATACTTTAAACTTCTGACTAGACAAGGCCTGATTACGATTATGATGCCCAGTAAATATTTTCAAATGGGAAAAACGCCTGAGGAACAGGACCCAGGCTGTGCACCTACCAGGCCTGATAAGCTCAAGGTATTTGTGACTATTGAAACATGAAAATGAAGCTGCCCAGAATCAAACTCACAAGAATCCAACTAAGTTTTTGAGGGGAACGTACTGACAAAATAACTATCAGCTTGGACCACAAGAGACTGTTGGTGTTTGAGACTTGAAATGACGCTGGGTCTCGACCGCTACGTGTAGAAAGTAATCTGAGAACCATTTGCAGCATCCAAGGACAGCACATTCTCAATATTGATTTCAGTGGTGGCCGTAGGAGATGGTGCAAAGAAGAACTGATTCCTGCTGCGTGTGACAGTCTTCCATTTTCTAAATGGATTTATAGTTTATTGTTTATTTTGGTTACCCAGGCCATATTCTTCCAACATTTACTGGGGTATGTTTTGGGGCCAGATAATGTAGCTTTCTAAATTCATAAATCTCCAAAACAAGAATAGCCACAGTCATGATTCATCTAAACACTCTAATTTATCATTTTAAGAGAAACGTCTTTTTACCTAGAAAACTGGCACTTAGTTTGATGCTATTATTCAGTGGGACTTATGACTGAGATAAGTAAAGCCCTGTGTTCAGGAAAGAGAGTGAATAAACTATTTGGTGACTGTAATAAACCATAGTGGTTTTTATAGTTTTCATAAATATACCAGTTTTTTATTTATTAATAATTCTTGGAAGAGTATAAATTGCACTTCCACCCGTTGAATGCAGTCATAATAACATGACTTGCTATGGCCATGATGTGTGAGCAGAAGCATCACCTCTGGGCAGAAGTCCTTAATATTTAGTGCACAATTTTTAATATTTCTTTTCCCTTCCTGCCATGATAATTCTAAATTTTCAAGGTCCCATTATCTTGGATCCCGAGTGAGGACAGCATGGATCAGAATCCTCTGCTAACCTGAGAGGGACCTGAACCCTAAGCAAGGAATAAACTTTGATGTTTTAAGCAGTATGATGGAAAGGTTGTTTGCTATTGCAGCATAACTCAGTGCATTTTGACTGCTATACCATCCTTTGTCGTTCTTCCTTGCCACATTCTGAAAAATGTAATTTATGCATGTTTCAAAATTTTCACTAATTTTTTTTTCATTCCACTGCAATTTGGCTTATATTACTTCCATAGCAGTAAAATTTGTTCATTAACTTTACCAAAAGTTAATGTTAAATTCAATAGAGGCATATTAGTCCGCATTTTACTGATAGAAATACAGCATGATTTTATCGAATTTTTTTTTTTAACCTAAACTCTTTCCTTCCCTGAATTCTGTGACACCATTGTGTATGGTTAAATTCAATAGAGGCATATTAGTCCGCATTTTACTGATAGAAATACAGCATGATTTTATTGAATTTTTTTTTTAACCTAAACTCTTTCCTTCCCTGAATTCTGTGACACCATTGTGTTTTCATCCCACACTTTCCTTAGATCCTTTATAAATTTTTCTCTTCCATTTTAAGTTCCTTAAATTGTAATGTTCACCATGGTTCTAAAGCTCTTTCATTTCTACCTGCTTTCTCTGAGAAAAGCACTTAACTTCTACTACATCAATAACTAACTGCATGGGGGATTCCTAAATTATTCTCTCTAGCCCACATCATTTTGTTAAGTTCTAGAAACTCTGGCCACTGTCTCCTGACACCACTTGTATCTCATCTTGGCATGTCCAAAATAAACTTATATTTTCCTTCCAATATATTCCTTGTGATTTCCTTTGTTGGTGAACATTAGCACCATACCTCCAGCTGGTTGTCAATCTTGTTAACTTGGGAATATCTATAGCCTTTGTCTCTCCCCATCACATCCATCCAAATCATTACTAAGCCCTGCTTATTCTAACTCTTTAATGTGAGCAATCATCGTATTTCTCTTTATTCCCATTACCATTACTTCAGTCCAGGCTTTTGTTATTTCTCATTTGGCTTCCGAACAGCTGCTTTACTGCTCTGTTCCTATTGTCATCCAGTTCATGTTCTGCTTTGTGGCCTAAGTCATCTTACTAATGTAAAAGCTGGCACAAACCACTCTTCTCAAATTTCTTCAAAGGCTCCCCCTTTTGCAAACAGGATTAAATCCAGCCCCTTACTATACTTATTAAGATCTTTCATGTTCTCTTTAATTCCTTCTCAAAATTCATCTCTTTACATTTTTCCTGTGTAACACATGCCTAATCCACACTGATGTGTTTGTAATCCCTTAAAACTATGCTTTCTCATCTTGCTACTCTTCCGTGGGTTTTCCTCTACTTAGCATTATTTTTCCTTCCCTTGAAAAAGAATCTCTTTATTATTCAATTAACAAAACAATTTTTCTTTCTTGCTATTCTCCATTATACTCTTTGCATCCTTATGATCTCCCTTATCCTTCTGTGCTGTCATTAGTAAATTTTTGCCTCTCTCCCAATATACTCTAAGGTCTTTGACTACAGAAATAAGTTTACATTTCTTTGTTTCCCTGGTTTCTAGGATACTAAATGAATAATAGTAAGTATTTTACTTTTATTTGTTAATAAATAAATGAATAGAATTCATTGATGAGAATACTTTCACTGTGTTCAAATCTATTCAGAACTAAAACTACATATCCTTTGAATTAGCTAATGAAAACATAGTTATTCATCTATTGGCAAATTTCTTTGACCAAAAAATATGAAATTTCAGTTTTGAAATCATTTGAATTTCAGGAGACTATTAAAGAATTAAAATATCTCAAAATCTGTGGCACCATTTTGCATTGCCACAAGCGGTGTATGAGAGTTCTGATTTTTCCACATCCTCACCAACACTAGTTATTATTTGACTTTTTCATTTAGTCATCCTAGTGAGTATGCAGTGGTATTTCATTGTGGTTTTGCATTGCATTTCTCTGATGACTAATGATGTTGAGCATCTTTTCATGTGCTTATTGGCCATTTGTATATTTTCCTTGGAGAACTATCTATTCAGATCCTTTTCCTATTTGTAAAGTGGGTTATTTTTTTATTTTTACTATTGAATTGGAAGAGTTCTTTATATATTCTGAATACAAGTCCCTTATCAGATATATGATTTGCAAATATATTTTTCCCACTCTGTAAGTTGTCTTTTTCACTTTCTCGATGGTGTTCTTTAAGAACAGAAGTGTCAAATTTGATGAAGTCCAATTTTTCCATTTTTTCTTTTGTGGCTTACACTTTTGGTGTCGCTTCTCCAAATCCAAGGTCATGAAGATTCACACTTATATTTTTTTCTAAGAGTTTTATAGTTTTAGCTCTTATGTTTAGATCTTTGATCCATTTTGAGTTAATTTTAGTAAATGGTATAAGTTAAAAGCAGTCTGACAGTTCCTCAAATAATTAAACAGAGTTGCTATATGATCCAGTATATTCCACTTCCTGCCATATACCCAGAAGAAATAAAAACATATATCCACACAAAAATTTATATACACAATGTTTATAATAGTATTATTAATAATAGCCAAAAGCTGAAAACAACCCAAATGTTTATCAACTGTTGAATGAATAAACAAAATGTGAAGTATATCTATATAATAAAGTCTTATCTGGTTATAAAAAGGAATGAAGTATTGGTACGTGCTACAGCATGAACCTTGAAAACATTATGCTTAAGGGAAGAAGGCAATCACAAAGACCACCTATTATATGATTCCATTCATAGGGTAGTCCAGAGTAGGGAAATCTATAGATGTAGAAAGTGTTTGTTTAGGGCTGGCAGGGATGGGGGATGAGGGGCGGTATCTAAACTGTATGGGATTTCTTTTCAAAGTGATAAAAATATTCTAAAATTGACTGTGGTGATGGTTGTGTATAACTGAATACTAAAGGTACTACTTTAAATGGATGAATAGTATGATAAATGAGTCATATCTCATTAAAACTGTTAAGAAAAAAAAGAATTAAAATATTTCTGCATACATTATTCCTTTCTAGGTTTACTCCCTTAAAGGATATGCCGTAGAAATTAGCCTCCCATATATATCCTCTGGCAAGTCATTTCTTCTCAGCTTTTTCCAGCATGGTCCCAAATGAGAAGCATCTCATTATTCTCTGCAATCCTAGTCTATCTTATTAGAATTATCTCTGTTCAGTTCAAAAGACATGACACTCTAGACCCATAAATTTGATGAATTGTCTTTATTGAACAGGCCAGAAAAAGCTTCTTAATAATTTTCTCCTCACATTTCTGAGAAGATTTTTGAGGAAGAATAATGTTGATCTTACTTAATTCTGCCTTTCTTCTTACCTACCTCCCAGAAAGCAAAGTATGGCTTACATGATAATATTTAAGACCATGAATAAATTTTATTCATTACATTTGATAGATGGGTTATTGATAGCTGTAAATAATTTAAGCAAAATTTAAGTTATCATCTTGTAACTGTACTAAATATAGTTCTTGCCAGACAGAAGTGGCCACTGGGATTTGAAATACTTCTAGCTGCTTAACTGTTCATACAAAATGCTTATAGGGTTTATGCTATGGTGGATTAATTCATTAAACTGGAGTATAATCTTTATACTATATATATAGTATAATGAAATAGAAGTAATTCATTCATAAGGCTTTATAATATAAACAATCTCTATTTATAAAATACAACCCTCAAATCCCAACATATAATTAAAATAGAATGATTTCAAATGAACTCTGAAAGAGATAATTATTTCTTTAGAATATTTTAAAATTAAAAAATTTAAAAATACATATGTTTGCACAAGTCCTTATAAAATGCCCAAAAATGAAGATAAAAAATAATAAAAAGAATTTTTAAAGTAAAAATTTAATGTTATTCATTCAGTTTTGAACAAGATATTGAATTACTATTTGTATTATATTAAACACTATTGCTTCAATGTAGTTTAAGATATAGATTATACTCTCATGGTGTGCACAACCTATTAGGAGCTTTAAACATGCACAGATATCTAAGTATGCATTTAAGGAGTAGAATAACACTATGTAGTTTGGACTAGAGTTTATTCAAAGGAGAAAATAGTTTTTATTGGGAAAAATACTTTGATAAATGTTTGGAAGTCATTCTGACTTTTCAAGAAGCTCTTGGTACAACAGATTTCAAGAATTTTCTTGAGAGGACATGTCAAAGTATATGATAGGGAGACACCCTTTTTAAAAAAAGGGAGGTTCTGATGGTAATCTGGAAGGGATGAGATGGGAGTGGAAGAGAAAGCCAACAAAGATATTTGAAAGGCAATAAACTGCCTTATGGGAAACCAGGATTTTCTAAAAGCAGTGAAATTTATAAAACATTTGGATATATTATTATTGTTTTGGGAAAAAAAAGAGCTGAGTTTCATGTGATTTTGGACTGAAATAGCATAGGAAGATGTCAGTACCTAAGAGGGATAGGGAATCAGAAAACCTTAAGTCTCTTCATATTAAGCAAAATCAATTAGGAGACTTTAGGATTTTCTTAGAATATAGATATTTGCTCTAGAGCTTAAGAGGTCAAGGAGGTCCCCAGTATTTTTAACACCAAATAATACTGGTGAATTGGAAATGGAAATAGTATTTATCAAAGTGGTGAACTTGGCACAAGGCATAAGGGTTCTACCACTTGATATGAGTCCCTAGAACTTAAAATTCATGAGGGCAGTCTTTGTATTACAGCCCCTATAACAATGCCTGGCACATACTTGGAACTTGCACAAAAAAAAAAAAAAAAAAAAAATGACCCCGCAAGGCTGAGAAGTGATGACGTCAATACTTAAATATAGTTTCATAGATATCATTAGAGAAAGATGGGTGGTGCTCCAGAAGAAATATGACAATAGAAGGACATACCTCATTCAAAATAAACAGATCTAATAGTTGGGAGAAATTATATTGAGAGAGTAATAACCTTTATGGAAATCACCATAATGTCCTAGATATATAGTCTTAAATTAACAAGAGAAGAAATAATACAGCTCTGTATGAATGAGTGTATTTACTTTTAAAACATTTTATACAATTGTAGGAACAATGATGGTGCTGAATGTGGTAGAGGTGGAACAGGTTTTCAAAGAGATTATTTGAAAGATTATAGTCTTTCAGCTATATGAAATGTGGATGGGAGCCAAAAAGGTATCTTTGTTGTCCTTTCTTCAAAAATATAATTTTAAGTTCAGTAGCTTATATACTGCCAGGTCATGATAAGACAATTTTAAGCATTGTGATTACAGCTATAAGCAGGCAGTGCAAAGAACTCTAGACTGAATGGAGAAAATAGAGACCTTTTGTTCACTTTTGAGAATGATGTTTTTAAAAAAAAATCTACTTTGATAAGTTAGAGCAATTTCTATAAAATTTCTATAACCTAGAGTCATATATATGTTATATATGTATATAATACATATACATACATATATATGTGTGTGTGTGTGTGTGTATATATATATATATATATATATAGTTAGCCATTGGTATTCATGGGTTCTGCATCTGGATTCAACCAATGAGGGAGAGAGAGAGTGAAATAGTAGAAAAGAGAGGGAAAAATTTTAATGAATTGGCTCACACAGTTATGGAAGGCTGGCAAGTCCAATTTGCAGTATTGGCTAGCAGGTTCAAGTTGCAGAAGAGCCAATGGTGCAGATGAAATCTGAAGCCAGTCTGTTGGAGAATTTCCTCTTGCTCTGGGAAGCTTGTTTTTTGTTTTATTTAGGCCTTTAACTGATTGGATGAAGTCCACCCCATTATGAAGGGTAATCAGCTTACTCAGAGTTCACTAATTTAAATATCAATCTCATCCAAAAATCCCTCTAGGTTGACATAAAATTATTACAATGAACAAGATGATGAAACATATGAAAAGCATGTTTTCAGAGAAAAAAATCTAAAATTAGGAATCAAATACACATAAACACCAAAGGAGAACATAAGAGTTGTCTTTGAATACTTGCATGAGAATTGTCTTTGAATACTCATTATATTAAAGACAGATTCATTCATTCACAAATGTTTATTTAGTACATACTGTGTATGCCAAAGACTCTTCTAGGTGTTTAGGATATATCATGAACAACAAAAAAATCTTGTCATTTGGAGCTTACTTTTTAGCACTGAAAAGGCAGAAATTTAGGGTTCAATGTAAGAAAAAGAATCCTAGCTAGGCACAGTGGGAGTGCCTATAGTCCCAGTTACATGGGAAGCTGAGGCAGGAAAATTCCCTAACGCCAGGAGTTCAAGTCCAGCCTGGCAACATAGGAAGACCCTGTCACTTAAAAAAAAAAAAAAATTCTAACAAGTCATTTCTCTGAAAGGATTAGCATTATTGCTAAAATAGTGAAAATTCTTTGTAGCAGGAATATTTAAAGTGGATGCTGAATGACTATTTAATATTTTAGATCATAGAAGAGAATAGACTAAATGATCACCTTTGTCTCTATACATTTTATTCTAAGATGTTTTTAAATGTTTTACTTTGCTACAGATTTCTTTAAGAAGTATCTACAGAAATGGGTTTTATCATCCATTGATCCATACATCCATCTAAAGAATATATAGAAGATTCAAGACTACACATTTTCCCAGGGAAAACCTCAGAAGCTTTAGAAATCCTTCAAAAAAGAATGTATAAGTAATTCCAAATAAACCAATTTCTAAAGTCCAGTTATCATCATTAACAAAAGTGAACTACGAACAAGAAAGGTTAATGCTTTCTTCTTTCTCTCTCTTTTTGGCATAAGCTGGAAAAAAAATTAGAACAGATTATTTCAAGTACAAGCATTCATATAATGGAACATGTATAGTACATGGAAGAAGTTCTTTCAGAAGCATGTTTTATTATTTTTTCTTAAGCCACAGATGTTAGCTGTTTTCACATCAAAATAATGATGTTAGTCATGAGTTTCTTGGAAAAGCATTTTTAGAAAGCTTTTGAACAGATGAGATAGGAGATGTGTTCTTCAGAGCAAATGAAAAGAGTCATGTTTTCAGGAGAATATCATGAGCATAAATTCTTTGGCAGCAGCCATTGAACAGATATTTAAGTGCCTGCTGAAAAGTTGGCAGAGGAAGACTCAAAACTATAAATGAATCTATGTGAAGTAGTTTATTAAAAAGCCAAAAAAGAACCTGGAAATGACAAACTTTTTAGGAAGCAAGAATCCAGAGGAGAAAATTCAAGAGAATAGCATGTCATTTTTATACTTTTCTGTTAAAATGTATCCTACATATTTTAAAAATGTGTATAGCATGAAGTGTAAAGCTCTGTAAGTTCACCAAATGTGAACATGACTGGGCAATCACTACTCATGTCAAAAATTCGACACGGGTCTGCAAGGACTCAGAATCCTCCCCGATATTTCTCTTCAAAGGTAATTATGATCCTAAATCTTGATTGGGAATTGTCCAACACTTAGAACTTAAAAACAAACAAATAAACAAAACCTGGGAGGATATTGTTTGCCTTTTTTTATGTGTCTGTCTTCTTTCTCTCAACATTATGTCTGTGATTCAAACATGTTATTGCAGTTGCAATCGAGTAATCTTACTTGTATAGAATTCTTTTGTATGAATATACTAAAATCAATCCAATTATGCTGTTGCTGGACATTTGGGGTGTTTTCAGGTTTTAGTTACTGGGAATAATACTACTATAAACACTGCTGTACGTGTCCCATGATGCAAGTATGAGAATATCTCATTCACAGGAAATGCTTATATTTCATTTTAGCAGAGGGTGCCAAATATTTTTTTCAAAATGGTTAAATCCAACTGATGCTACCACAAAAGTGTATGGGAATCTATTTGCTTACATTCTCACCATTTCTAGGTGATGTAAGTCATTTTATGTTAGCCATTTTGCTGTGTGTGTTTGTATCATGTTGTATCATTTCTCTTCTCACTAACATACACCATTTAGCATTCTTGTTGGCTATTTGAACATCCTCTTCTACCTTTTGACATTTCTCTACTTTTTTACTAATTATCTGTCTTTTTCTATAGATATCTATAGATATGTGGAATTCTTTTTATGTTCTAGCTACAGGTTTGTCATTGATAATTGGTATTACAAATGTTTTACATTAACCTATGGAGTCCATTTTCACTCTCTTAGTGATATCTTTTAACATACAGAAGTCTTTTCAAAGAAATCTAATTATGCCAGAATCAGGAAGATAGTCTCCTGTTTCATTGTTTTATCATATGAGATATATATATATATATATATATATATATATATCTCACAAGGAGTTCATGGTGAGGGTTGAGAAAGATTTCTCAAATAAAGGTTAGCATATACAGAAGTAAACAGTTTATTACTTTCCTTAGAAAGAAAGAGAGAGAGAGAGAGAGAGAGAGGAGAGAGACAAACAGAAAAGATGGGATATGGCACAGAACTGAGAAAGTTGGGGGTAGTGCTGGCAGCTGAGGAAAAGTGGCTAGGAGTTTTTAAAGAGTAAAAATGTTTCTTTTTTTTCTGCTTCAGACTGATAACAGGAGCCACTGAAGTGGCTGTGTCTGGTTTATCCCTTTCTATCCTTCTCTGTGAGGCTGGCTTATCAGAGTCCTTGGAATGTGGTTCTGGAAAGAGCTGGGAGGTAGCCCACACCCCTGCTGTCTGCTTAGCAACTCTTCAAGAGTGTGAAACAAACTCTTAGACATAAGGAGTTAGGCTTAAAGACAACGAGTTAAGCTCCAGGTGTTTAATCAAACAAAACAAAGGGCAGTTGAGCTGTGAGTTTTTTCTTCAAAGGGGCAATTATGTGCTGTTGAGTTTATTTCTCTTACTTTCTGTTTGATAGTTTATTTTCCTCTGTGAGATGGGTCAATAGAAAGGTCACCTTTCACATATGTGTGTATATATAACTCTAATCTTCTTTCTTGTATTTTTTATTGTGAAATTTTGTTATTAAATTTATGCTAGTCTCATGAGTCGTGGATGTTTTTCCATTTTTTTTCTAATAATTAGAAATATTTGTTTCGGAAAATTGTTCTGCTATCTTTGAAGTAATTCCCAGGGGAAGTTATCTGGGCCGGCACTTTTCTTTCTAGTTAGATTTTTAGTTACAGATTTAATTTCCTTTATAATAGAGGAGAATTTAGATTGGACAGAGAACAAACTGAATAATTTTAATCATTTGAAATTTACTTGGGCTTTCTTTACAAATCAATAATGTTTAATTTGCAAAATGATTCATGTGCACTTATAAAGAATGTGAGTAAAGTATGTATTTTATAAGTCTCAATTCAACCAGTTTTGTTAATCATGCTGTCCAAAGTTTCTAGTTCTTTACTAATGGTTTTGTCTGCTTGCTATAATACATGATTTGCTGAGGAAAATTTGCTAAAATTTCTGTTTGGACTATAGTGTTGTCTACTTATTCTTTATAATATGCCAGTGTTTAAATGTTTTGAAGCTTCTGGACTGTGGAGGCTCATGCCTGTAATCCCAGCAACTTGGGAGGTCAAGGAGGTAGGATCATTTGAGGTCAGGAGTTTGAGACTAGTTTGGGCAAAAAAGCAAGACCTTGTCTCTACAAAAACAATTAAAAAATAGCTGGGCATGGTGGAGCACGCCTGCAGTCCCAGTTACTTGGGAGGCTGAAGAGGGAGGGTCGCTTAAGCCTGGGAGTTTAAAGCAGCAGTAAGCTATGATTGCGCCACTGTACTGCAGCCTGGGCAACAGAGCAAAATCCTGTCTCAAAATAAATAAATAAATAAATAAATAAATAAATAAATAAATAAATAAATAAAGTTTTGAAGCTATGCTTTCATGTGTATACAAATTTAGGGTACATATTACTCCTATTGAATGAACCTTTGTATCATTATGAAATATTCATCTACATTGATAGTAATAAATCTTTCCTTCAATTGCAGTTTTCTGACATAAATATAATTATGCTAGCTATCTTTTGATTACACTTTCCATGTTATATAATTTTGCATACCATTACTTTCAAATTTTATATATCCTCATATTTAATGGTCTATTGATAGGAACATATGCTTGACTTTTGCTTTTGTATACAGTCTAACAATTTTTGCTTTATACATGCACTATTTAGCTCACTTACATTTAATGCTTAATTTATGCTCCAGTTGATTATCAATTTTTCACCTAATTACTTTCTATTTTTCTGTTTTTTATTTATTAATATTTTTCTCTTCACATCTCCATTAGCTTTCTTGTTATGCATACTTTCATTTTTTTCTTTTAGTGATTGCTGTGGATATTGCAAAATACTTACTTAAATAATTACCTCTTTCCTGAAATAGTCTATAGAATATTAATATCTCATTTATTACTCTTTCACTGCTTATATTAATATTGCAATGTATTTTAATTTTAAATATTTTTCAAATCACACAAAACATTATTATTACAAATTTAAACAGTCAATATTAATTTACACAAACAAAATAATAATTTCATTGCACTTCTTTTCTTAGTGCATTATCTTATATTCTTCTGGGATTATATTCTTTCTACCTAAAGAAAACCTCCCATTTCCACTACCTACTACCACTGTTTTTATTTTTATTTTTTGGCAATGAATACTGTATTAGTTTTTGGTTCTGTGCAAATTTATTAATTTAACCTTATTTTGAAGAATATTTTTGTTGGGTATAGAATTCTAATTACCAGACATTTTCTTTATCAATTAAAAATGTCACCCCAATGTCATCTGGCTTCCATGATGTTTGCTGAGAAATCACTTGCCAGTCTTCATGTTTACTTGTTTGAAGGTAATGTCTTTAATAAAATTAATTGTTGTTCATAACTTTTAATGACGTTGCTGTAATTTGTCCATTTGTGGTTTCCTTTTTAGTTTATTAAGTGGAAACAAATTCTTGAAGGTATAAAGAATACTGTCCACCCAACTGTGTATGCTACTCCTCCACAATTCATGATTATGGTCAATAATGATAAAATCTATACTATGTGTCAAGTTCTGGTTTTAGCACATTACTTCAGTTTTCTCATATAATACTCAAGAAAACCATAAGAAGTTCCTACTATTAATAATCCCATTTAATAGAAAAGGGAAATAAAATTTAAATAATTAGGCCAAAATCAAACATCTTCCTTATAGAGCAAGGAGTCAAATCAGTTTGTCTTACACAAATCCCACGTGCATTAAGTAAGAATATACAAAATATATTTGAAAGAATTAATAATGTGGTACTTTCAAATCAGTAAAATGAGATTGGTTATACATAGTTGAAATGTATTGGAAAAAGCTTTGTATTATCATGAAATGTGTTCTCTAATATTGGCTCCAATATTAACAAGCTCCAGGGATTTATTTAGGATGACAACTTTGGGCTTGAAGCCTCATTTTTAAATGAGAGTGTTGGATAAGGTGACTCTCATTGAGTCCTTCTGGTTAGAAAATTCCATGAAAATAATCTTATTTTTAGCAAACTTCACTTTTTAATAAAAAAAAATCAAAAGTCTGTATGCTTATACGGAATCCATGATGAGTGCGCATCTAATCATGTTCTGGAGATGTGAGAAAAAGACTGCTGTGAACATTATCTTATTAAAAATACCCTCTCCAGATCTATGAACATTATTGTTGGTCTTCTCAGAAATCTGTCTGGCTTTTTATATTGTGTTAGAAATGAGGTGCCTAAAATTGAATGCAATTTTTTGCAGTGCAATACAACTAAATTGGATGCAAGGGTCTATTATCTTTCAGTTTCATGATACAATGCCTCTGTATATATAATCCAAAATCCCAAGCCTTTCACAGTGCCTTAGAAATTTTGTATATAATTCTATGCACTTTGATATTAAACATTCTTTAGATTTCTTTTTACACAAAATATTTTTTCTGTCTAATTATAATCCAATGACCTATTTAGCATGCATTTAAATACATTTTTGGTTTTGGTGGTGTCTATCTTGCCATTCAAGCTTCTTATGAAAATATTTGCATTAATTTTTTCTCCATTTTTTACAGCAATTATATGAGTATTATTTAGGTTTTTATAATTTTGCATTTTTACTTTTTAAAATAAATAAAGTTGTCTTAACATGCTCCTAAGCAATTCTTATTTCAGCTGAATGTTGCTTTTAGGCTAGGAATACAGTATTGTTGTTTATATACTGAAAAGCAACAGTCATAAAAATCAACTTAGCATAGCAGTGTCATCCTAAGAGCAAATGGATGGTTGTGCTGACATGCTTCTCAGAACTCAGCAATGTCTTTAATTTTCTTGTTCAAAGTGCTAAATAAAAACAATAAGCAGATTGAAATTATGTATGCATGATTGTAAGTGAAAGAAAAATAATTCATTTTTTACTGAGAAAAAAGTGCAGAAATAGTGTGTTTTGATTTTCTATTATAGTTGATGAAGTTTAAAGCTCAAAGACAGCTTTGATTAATCTCCAGCTTTCTCTGACAAACTTCCATATTTTGAAAATGAATATATTAAAGTTGGACTTGGAATTTATACCATTAAAATTTCCCTGGATATTTTAGTTGATTTCATATTGAATAATTTAAATAATTAATATTTTAATACATAAGACTTTAAAAACATTGTTTCAAATAGTATTTTAAATGAGATAACTGATAATTAATTTCTAATTTTACTTTTTCTAATGGGAATAAGAAAGAAGTTATATATCTACTATTAAATGTTAGAAGCATAGAAAAGTATTATTTGGCAATATTAAAGATGTTCTTTAATTTGATAAAGCAATAAGTAAATTTCCAATGGAATATAACCACAAGGCTTTTGAGAACCCAGTTTATTGCTAAAGCAAATGGGCATCTATCCTATTATTATTATTCTACAAACAGTATGTGCTGCCTGGAGTCTCATTTGGTGATAAACCTTAAGCATTATGCATCTCAGAGCCTACCTTCATAATCACAGAGCATGGGTATCTAACCATTAAATTCCAGAGCTAGGGGTAATGGTAAGAATATCTTTAAAAAAAGGTGGCAAATTGGGCTCTGAAATATTACAGTTCCTAAATTAGGATCCTGAGGGAAAGAATCTTTTTCTTAAAAAAGTTAATTAAAGAACAGTTTATAAAATTAACATTGAAGTGATGGAGTTATAATTTTACTAGTTTAATTACTCAGCAGTGTTTTTTCTTCTAATAAATTTACAGTGATAGTAAATTTTAGTTGTAATCAGCTAGAAATCCTAGTTTGAGTGTTTTGTCAGCCAATTAGATTTTGACTTATGAGGAAATAATTCTGAGTAAAGTTTCATTGCTTGACAACACTGGCCATGAATATAAATAACCTGCATTCTCTAAGTAAAAATTTTGTATAACATCAGAAAACAATTTTAGAAAAAGTGGCAAGAGTTATTTTTTATGTTTAGTTAAAATATGATGAGTAAAATATAGTACTATGATATCAATATCATGTTTGTACAAGTCTAAGATTAATAATAACAAATTTTATGATAAAATATATTTTATAATTTTTTCATATTCTCTTCATTTTATCTTCTCAATGTTGGTGTGAGGTAGCTATTATCCAGATTTGAGAGACAAAAATATTTCATTGGTAGGATATGTTTGGAAAAATTCCTTATCTTTTTAATTTTAAAATAATTCTGACCCATATAGAAGATGACACTAATTAAAATACATGCATGAAATATGAAAAAATATTTTCTACTGCCTTGTTTTTAATACAAACACAAAGAGTGAAAAGACGTTTTAACTTGAAGACATTAACAGCCATTTATTTTCTTAAGAAGTTAAGTATGGGAAACTGATATCAGCAGGATGGCAGAATAGCAACTTTCTACTATCATCCTCCTGTACAAGAATTGATTTTGACAACTATCCATGAATAAGAGTACCTTTATGGAAGTCCAGGAGTCCAGTGGAAAAGTTCCAGCTCATCCTTGGAGCAAAAATCTGAGAATAACTGCATTTAAGAGGGTAAGGAAAGTAGGTTTACTTTATCTGCATCACCCCTCCTCCCCCAAGGTGAAATAGCTCAGTGCCAAGAGAGACCCCCTTGGCCCACAATTTCCCCCACATCAGAAAGTGACAGTGTAGTGAGCAAGTGCCTGGTTTCCTCACTATGCAGGATGCTCACTTGTTTTTTGGGCCCTCCACCCCCAGAATACTGAGATGATCATCATGGCTGAGCACTTGAAAGAGGTTTAGAACAGGGACAAGAGGTCACGGACTCTACTAATTACTCTTCAGACTCCATCAAGAAGACTCTGATGAGCTGCATAGGCTGTCTTACCTTCAGACTCGGAATCCCTCAACTGGCTAAGGGCACCTCAATGCTCCACATGCCTCAGCCTTCCCTCCTCATGCTAGCTCCCTAAGTGTACCCCTGTGTCTCATGCAGATAGGCAGCCTAACTCTGCAGAATTGGGAGAAGGCACACAAACTTGAGCATTTCAGGGCACCACCTGAAGGAAAACAAATAGGAGGCTCTCAGTTTCCAGCCTGGCTTTGTGGGACAAAGAGAAGGCATACAATCTTAAGAACTCTCCCTTCCCCTCCAAAGGAACAAATAGTGTGGCAATGATGAATCTATAGAAAAGGTCTGAGAGAGCTTCAGATTCCCTTGCTGGGCTGATCGGTGGAATATTTCTCTCCCACAGCAAATCAGTAAAGACTGGAGGAGGTGACTGCTTCTTAAAATACAAAGACAACAATATAAGACTTCAAGGAGCACAGAAAATATTAAGGAAACATGACATCACAAAAAAACCATAATAATATTTCAGTAATTAACCCCAAAGAAATGAAGATTTATAAATTTTCAGATAAAGAATTCAAAATAATTTTTTTAAGGAGCTCAACAAGCTACAAAAGAATACTGACAATTCAATGTTATCAAAAAATAGTACAGAAATACAATAAGAAATTCAATAAAGAAATAGAAATTATACAAAAGAATCAGAAATTTTGGAGCTGCAGAATATAATGAATGGAATGAAAACTGCAATTAAGAGTGTCAGGAACAGACTTGATCAAGCAGAAGAAATAATCTGTGAACTTGAAGACAGGTCATTTGAAAATATACAGTAAGAGAAGAGCAAAAAGAAAAAGGAATTAAAAAGAATGAAGAAATCCTGTGATATTTATGGAATATCAAGAGAGCTAAAATTCACATTACGGGAATTGAAGAAGGCGAAGAGAGATAAAGGGGCAGAAAGACTATATAAAAACATAATGACTGAAAACTTCCCAAATCTGGCAGAGAGATGGTCTTTCAGGTACATGAAGCTAAATTTTTTTTAGTTAAGTTCAATCCAAAGAATATTTCATCATGATATATTATAATAAAACTTTCAAAACTCAATGACAAAGAAAGACTATTTAAAATAGCAAGAGAAAAGGGTATCATCACACACAAGATAACCTTCATAAGGCTATCAATGCATTTCTCAGCACAAATATTTCAAGCTGGGAGAGACTAAGACGATATATTAAAACTGGAGAAAGAAAAAATACCTGCCAATTAAGAATACTTTGCCTGGCAAAGCTGTCCTTCACAAATGAAGGACAAACAAAAGCTGGGGGAATTCATTATCACCAGACCTGCCTTATAAGAAATACTAAAGGGAGTTCTTCAAGCTGAAATGAAAGGATACTAATTAATAACATGAAACCATATAAAAGAATAAAATTCAATGATAAAGGTAATTATAGTTAAATTCATAATTCTAATTCTGTAATGATGGTGTGTAAATCACTTGTAATTCTAATATAAAGGTTAAAAGATAAAAACATTAAAAATAACTATAGCCATGAGAACTTGTTAAAGGAAACACAACAGGTTGTAAATTGTGATATCAAAAACATAAAATGTATGTGGGGGGGAGAACAAAAGTGTAGAGTTTTTGTATGTAACCAAAGTTACTACCAACTTAAAATACCCCCTTAGAACTCTTACATGCATATATAAGCCTCAGGGTAACCACAAAACAAAACTCTATAGTATATACAATGTATAACATATAAGGAATCAAGGCCTACTACTAGAGAAAATCATCTAACCACAAAGGAAAACAGCATGAGATGAAGAAAGGAAAAAACAAAAAAAGGATTTACAAAATAGCCAGAGAACAATTAATAAACTGACAATAGTAAGTTCTTATTTATAAATAATTATTTAAACGTAAGGGAATTATTAATAAATCCTCCAATCAAAAGACATAGAGTGACTAAAGAGATTAAAACAAAAAGAAAAGCCAGCTATACGTTGTCTACAAGAGACTAACTTTTGTTTTAAAGACACATAAACTGAAAGTGAAGAGATGAAAAAAGAGGTTCCATGCAAATTGTGGAAGTGGTCAAGGATGACTCCTACGTTTTGTTAACTGAATCTTGTTTGGAAAACAAAGTTCTTGAGTACAATTTGCACAGCCTTAGAGTCACTTAAAAATCATTTAAAGTGGAAATATGGTCTGAACTGGACATATAGGGCTGAGGATCAATAACATTTGAATTGAAAACATAGAAATTAGATTTAAATGAAGGATATTATTTAGGAAACAAATACTGAGTATTAGGAAAAATGGCCTAGAACAGAGCCTTGATGAAGATATAATGTTTAAAATTTTAAGAAAAACCTTAAAAAGAAAAAAAGGAGAAAAACAAAAAGATTATGGCCACTTGGAGCCTGAAGGAGGTGAACATTCAAAAAGAGAATGATAAAACAATGGAGAATGCTAAAAAGTCAAATCAAAAGTACCCAATGGACTTAAGGACATAGAGATAATTGGAGAGTTAGCAAGAGAGAATTCCATAGAGTGGTGATGGTGCATATTCAAGTAAAGAGGTTTAATGAGTAAATGTGAATTGAAACAATGATTAGATATAATGAACAACAAGAACAAAACTATCTCAAGAACTTTGATTTTGGGAAGAGTAAAGGGAGATGAATTGTATAAGGGAATTATATAGAAGTGAGAATCTAGGAAAAGGAAAATGTCAATCTGTACACACCTTCCTTCCCTCTGATTAAAACATATTGACTTATCTGCCACTCCAGAAGGGTACTGGCATTTATAGATCTTAGTGACAAATAAGGCATTGAGGTCTGTGAGAATCCCCTGGAATAAGCCAGCTGGAACTTTGATCTCTTTGTGCAAACTCTATAAAGTATAATGTTGGAGCCCCAAATGACAATCATAAAGAAAAAAATGCTGAGAAGATCTTGGCCCTTAAGAATTTCTGTACTTCTTATTGAATTTTGACATTGGTCATTATGAAATGTATTTAGCTTTTTTAGATCCTCAAGAAGAAAAATAGTCTATTGAGTGATTTGATGAGTTTGCCTCAAGTCTTCTTATATTTGATCTTAGAAGTACAGGTAAAGATAGCTCTACCTATGAACTCTGTCCATGTGCCTTGCATCTTTCCTGCTTCTGCAACACTGGCCCACAGGGAAGAAATAATTTCATGCTCTAACATTTCTGGGACTGACAATAAATAGATAATGTTTACTGTTGACAACAAACTCAATCATATAATATTTTAAACAAAAGTACTTATCACCATATGGCTACGGTGCCTTCTGCAGGTAGATTTTTTACAGCCCTGCTTCACTGATGATTTACTTCACCATTTGACTAGCTTTGGGCAATAGAATACATATAGATATAATTAGATATAATGTAACCATCATTGAACAAAAACTTTTAAGTTTAAAGGTGTGGTCCCATTCTTTCTTTTGATATTTTCCCATTTCTTCAGCTGGGGTGATAGTATAAGCAGACACATATGGTAGGGCTGCTCTGAAGTCAATCTTTAACCATCAACATGGGTTATGAGTACAAAATAAATATTCTTTGAGGACAATGATATTTGTAATTGTTCCTATAGGAAAGCTGAATAAAACAGAATTGTTTCTAAAAAAATTAAAAAACAAAAACAAAACTAAAATTAAAATCTGAGACATTGGATGGAGCGATTAATGTATTATAAAGGCTGAAAAACAGTTGTTCGTGTCATGCAGGCTTAAATATTTGGTGAACTCTTGCTTGTGTAAGAATAAAAGGGAAATAGATTGTGACCTAGGTTGGCAAGGCCATTTCCTCTCTGGTAAACTCTGAATAGATTGGCATGACCTCATTAAAAGCGTTTCTTTGAACAAAATTGTTTAAGGAAGAGAAAATAAGATGATGGCATATAATGAGACTATGAACATTTTTTTGGTTGTTGTTAGAAGACATGCAGTTATTAAGTTGTTTGTTATAGTCCCTATCTCTCCCATTAAAAATAGTTGACAAAAATACGAGAGACAAAATGGCTGATCAGAGACATCAGCTGCCAGGTCATCTCAGAAAGAAGGAAAAGTTTTAGATGAAATAGGAAAAAAAAAAAAAAGACAAAAAACCAAAAGCATAGACCGGGTATAATTCTGAGGGAAAAGTGCCAGAACCTACCAGAGATTCCACCAGAAGAAGATGCAGAGAAGAATAAGAAAGACCAAAATATAAGCAGAGATCAATCCATGAGAGGCTTGGAGCCCAGTGAAAAGGGTAGGTGGGTTTGTTTTTTTCTCCCTCCCTCACGTTTTTGGCCATTGGCAGGCTCCCATGCTGCTAGAGAACCTTTCTACCCTCATAAGCCCAGAAGTGTCTGCCACCAGTGAACCAAGAGCTTCTTCAGGACAAAGCACCAAGCTGCCAGCCACCTTGGGGTTGCTTCCCATTGCCACAGACCTGAGCCAAGAGAGCAGGCACCGTATTGCTTCTCCACCCACTGTGTACCTGTGTCATCCCCAGGCAGCTTCAGCCCCTCAGTTCTTGTCTTGCTCATTCCCACACAAATATTTCTGAATTCCAGCCAGGGGGCTGGAGCCAGGAGCAAGTGGATCCTGAGAGAGCTGTGTGATCCGAGAGCCTAGATGTTCCAGGTGGGTTGCCTTCCAGAGAGAAAGACTGAGATGACTAGAGTCCTAACTCTCCTTCACTCAGACTCTTTTTTTTTTTTTTTTCTTTTGAGACAGAGTCTCGCTCTGTTGCCCAGGCTAGAGTGAGTGCCATGGCGTCAGCCTCGCTCACAGCAACCTCAGACTCCTGGGCTTAAGCGATCCTACTGCCTCAGCCTCCCGAGTAGCTGGAACTACAGGCATGCGCCACCATGCCTGGCTAATTTTTTGTATATATATATTTTTAGTTGGCCAGATAATTTATTTCTATTTTTAGTAGAGACGGGGGTCTCATTCTTGCTCAGGCTGGTCTCAAACTCCTGACCTCAAGCGATCCACCCGCCTTGGCCTCCCAGAGTGCTAGGATTACAGGCGTGAGCCACTGTGCCCGGCCAGACTCTTTGATTCCCCTTCTCCTCCCAACCTGTAGCTGCTGAGACAGGTGACTGAGCTGGGCTCTCAGGAGTGGCTGCTTCCTTTCTGTTGGTGTGTATACCAAACCAAGGCTTCCACAGTGAGTGGGGCTCAAACCTTTCCTGTTAAAGACATGTAGCAGACCAAGGGGTGCTCAGACCATGAGCTTCAGCTCACCGGCCCTCTCCAATGTTGCTTGCCCAGCTGCTCCATCAAAGCAAGGCACAACCTGAACCAGAGGGACACTAAACCTGCTTGAGCACCCCACAGGCAACTTGGGCCCAGCACACTTCTCCCTGGAACAGACAGGGGTTGATCTTTGGGGATCTGGGGACAAGCCAGTAAGTCATATCCTGAGCACCCAGGACTAGATGGTGTCACTCAAGGGCATGTGGGGGAGATTAGTGAACTAAACTCGAGATGCAAGAGAGTCCACCTGGGCAGAATTAAGAGGAGAGTGTAGTGTGAATCTGAGCCATGATACACTTGTGACGCACTGCTCCCCCCACAGGAAAGCAGTTTTCTTGGCCCAGGTCAGGATCCCGGACAGGGAAGCTCCTACCCCACAGCATGATTGGTCAGGAGCTCAGGTGGTTTGGGCTCCTGCCTATCAGTAGATGGGAGTGAGAAGCAGGGACGGGGGGATAAAAATAAAACCCACTCCTGACAGCAGATTGTGAATCTCAGCCCTGACACCACAAGCAGACTTTCTGGTTTGGTGGGGCAGTTCAGCCCCTCACTTTTGGCTATTCATGTTAGTGTGGGAGGGACTTTCCACCCCTGCTGAGATAGCTACCTTACTGACTTTGTGGAGCCTGAAGGCAGGCTCATCTAACACAGCCCCGCCCAGTCTCAGTCCCCCATCGGCTTCTGCTATGTTGGAGAATAAGGACTCACCTGGAAGTTCCAGACCTTGCCTACCACCTGGGGCATTTGAGTTCTTCTCTTGAGGATCTACAGCCAGTTACAGGTCCCCAAAACAACACTACAGCTGGTTCTCTCCAGAAAGCACAACCTACTGGCAGGGAGGTCATTTCGTACAGCCTTTTACAACATTTACTGACTCAATTATCCAGGATGTGGTTGAGTCTTACCGACAAGGATGACCTACTGTCTCAGAGATTAAACTGGGCATGCCAATATAATTCACACTGTTAAGAATACCATAGGGCTGGGGAAAGAGAAAGGATTTCAAAGACCTCCAACCTCCATCATAAACAAGAGACAGGGAATCTGCCCAAAGACATAGCTCATCACTGCTACAGCTTGCAAACAACTACCAATTGAGAAAATTACCACACTAAGGGTATCTATAACCAAGGCATACATCTAGAAAGTGGACCACCATCAAAGCACCCACAAGCAAACCAAAGGTTCTTACCCCACACCCCTATGACTGAGGGAAGATAAAAAGCCTCATCTAAACAAAAGATAATAGAAAAATTAGAAGTGATAGCTGCTCCAAATGAGAAGGAATCAGCAAATGAACTCCAGAAATATGAAAAATCAGAGTGAAAGGATAGCTCCAAAGGGGCATACTGGCTCTCTAGCAATGGATCCCAACCAAAATGAAAATGTTGAAAAGACAGACAAAGAATTCCAAATGTGGATTGTAAGAAAGCTCAATGAAATCCAAAAGAAAATGGAAATCCAACACAAAGAAACCAGAAATATAATTCAGGAAATGAATGAATAATTTACTAAAGAGATAGATATATGTAACAAAAACAAATAGAACTTCTGAAAATGAAAAATTAATTTAAGGAAATACTAAACACAGTGAAAAGCTTTAAGAATAGACTAGACTAGGCAGAAGAAAGAATTTCAGAGCTTGAAAACAACTCTTTCAACACAGTCAAAAATAAAGAAGAAAAATGCGAGAGGAATAAACAACACCTATAAGAAATATGGGATTATGCAAAATGGCCAAATATAAGAATCATAGGCATTTCTGAGGACAAAGAAGAACATACCCAAGGGCTGGAAAACCTATTTGAGGGAATAACTGAGGAAAACTTCCCTGGTCTCCCTAGAGATTTAGACATCTGGGTATAAGAAGCTCAATAAACACCTGGGAGATACATTGCAAAGAGGCAACCAACAAGACATATAGTCATCAGAATGGTCAAAGTAAGCACAAAGAAGGAATTCCTGTGAGCTGTGAGGTGAAAACATCAAGTAGCTTACAAAGAAAAGCCCATCAGGCAAAGGGCAGACTTCTCAATTGAGACCTTAATGGATTAGGGCCCCATCTTCAGTCTTCTAAAACAGAACAACTTCCAGCCTAAAATTTTGTATCCTACAAAGCTAAGCAGGATACACTTATCCATATAAGCAAACACTGAAGGTTTTTGTGAAGACCAGACCTGCCATGCAAGAAATATTCAGAACTGCATTATACACAGATTAACACAATAGATGCAAGAGCTCATATAAAATACTAGCATAAGAGAGTAAACAAAGCAATAAGGTAATACCCCACAAGATGAACAGAACCACACTCCACATATCAACCCTATCAATCAACAAGAATTGACTGAATGCCCCATTCAAGAGACATAGGCCCACTGAATGGATGAAAAAATACCATCCAAATATCTGTTTTCTCTCAGAAACATGTCTAACCCACAAGGACTCATACAGACTCAAGGAGAAGGGATGGAAATAAAAATTCCACACAAATAGAAAACAAAAGAAAGAAGGTGTAGCTATTCTCATATCAGATAAATTGACATTAAATCAACAATGGTAAAGAAAGACAAAGATGGTCATTATATAATGGTAAAGGGAGCAATTCAACAAGAACACATAACAATCCTAAATATTTATGTTCCTAACACAGGAGTGCCCAGATTCATAAAGCAAATTCTATTAGATCTAAGCAAAGAGATAAATGACAGCATTGTAATTGCCGGGCACTTCAACACTCCACTGACAGAGCTGGGCAGATAATCTAAGCAGAAAATAAATAGAAAAACAGTGTACTTAGATGTGACTATAGAGAAAAATGGGTTAAACAGACATTTATAGAACATTTTACCCCAAAACTACTGAATATACATTCTTCTCATCAGAACATGGAGCATTCTCCAAGATTGATCATATCTTAGACCACAAAACATGTCTCAAGTAATTCAAAATAATAGAAATCATACCATTTGTCTTCTCTGACCACAGTGGAATAAAACTAGGCATCAATTCCAAGAGAAACACTCAATTCTACACAAAGTCATGGAAATTAAACAACTTGCTGGTGAATGACCATTGGGTAAAGAACAAAATTAAGATGGAAATTAAAAGATTCCTTGAACTGAATGACAAAGGGACACAAGTTATTAGAATCTGTGATTCAGCAAAAGTAGTCCTATGGGAAAAATTCATAGCCTTAAATGCCTACATCAAAAAGACTGAAACATCACAAATTAACAGTCAAATTACATATCTCAAGGAATTAGAAAAGAAAGAGAAAACCAAACCCAAAGTCAGCAGAAGAAAAAAAAATAACTTACATCAGAGCAGAAATAAATGAAATGGAAAACAAACAAACAAAATACAAAAGATCGATTAAACAAAAAGTTGGTTCTTTGAAAAGAGTAAAAAAATTGATAGACCACTTGCTAGATTAACCAGGAAAAGAAGAGAAAGAACCCAAATAAGCTCAATCAGAAATGAAACAGGAGATATTAAAACTGATACCACAGAAAAACAAAATATCTTTGATAAATACTATGAAAATTTTTATGCAGATAAACTAGAAAATGTAGAGGAAATGGACAAATTCCTAGAAACACATAACCTCCTAAGACTCAATCAGGAAGATATAAAACTCCTGAACAGACCAATAGCAAACAGCAAGATTGAAGCAGCAATAAAAAATCTTCCAACAAAAAAATGCTAGGCCGGGTGAAGTGGCTCACACCTGTAATCCTAGCACTCTGAGAGGCTGACACAGGAGGATTGCTGGAGGTCAGGAGTTCGAGACCAGCCTGAGCAAGAATGAGACACTGTCTCTACTAAAAAATAGGAAGAAATTAACTGGACAAATAAAAATATATAGAAAAAATTAGCCAGGCATGGTGGTGCATGCCTGTAGTCCCAGCTACTCAGGAGGTTGAGGCAGTGGGATTGCTTGAGCCCAAGAGTTTGAGGTTGCTGTGAGTGAGGCTGACGCCATGGCACTGTACCCCGGGCAACAGAGTGAGACTCTGTCTAAAAAAAAAAAAAAAAAAAAAAAAAGGCCCCATACCAGATGGATTCAGAGCCAAATTTTAACAGACCAACAAAGAAGAGTTGATACCCATAGTGCAGAAATTATTCCACAACATTGAGAAGAAAGGAATCCTCCCCAACTCATTCTACAAAGCCAGTATCACTGTGATACCAAAGCCAGGAAAGGATACAACAAAAAAGAAAACTACAGACCCATATTGCTTATGAATATAGATACAAAAAACCTCAATAAAATACTAGCAAATTGAATTCAACAGCACATCAAGAAAATAATCTACCAGAACCAAGTGGGCTTCATCCCAGGGAAGCAAGTATGGGTCAAATTACATAAATCAATAAATGTGATTCACCAAATAAACAGAATAAAAACAAAGACCATATGATCATCTCAATAGATGCAAAAAAGCATTCGACAAAATTCAGCACCCTTTCATGATAAAAACCCTCAAAATACTAGGCATAGAAAGAATATCTCTCAAAATTATAAAAGTTATATACACCAAACCCACAACAACATCATAATGAATGGGGAAACATTGAAAGCATTCCAACCAAGAACTGGAAGAAGACAAGGGTGCCCACTGTCACCACTTCTATTCAGCATAGTGCTAAGTCTCAGCTAGAGCAATTAGGCAAGAGAAAGAAATAAAGCGTACGTGCACTGGAAAAGAGAAGGTCAAATAATCGCTTTTTGCTGATGGTATGCTCTTATATGTAGAAAACCCCAAAACTTCAACAAGAGAATCCTGGAATTGATAAATAAATTCAGCAAAATTTTGGGTTATAAAATATGTGCACACAAATCAGTAACATTTCTGTATACCAATAACCAACAAGATGAGAGTCAAATAAAAAACTCAATAAAATTCACAATAGCTACAAAGAAAACAAAGTACCTAGGAATATACCTAACCAAGGAGGTGAAAGATCTCTACAAAGAGAACTACCAAACACTGAGGAAAGAAATCTCAGATGACACAAACAAATGGAAAAGCATATCATGCTCGGATTGGCAGAATCAACATTGCTAAAATGTCCATACTACCCAAAGTGATTTACAGATTTAATGAAAACCCCATTAAAGATACTAACCTCAAATTTCACAGATCTGGAAAAAAATAATTATACATTTTATTTGGAATCTAAAAAGAGACTGAATACCCACAGCAATCTTAAGCAAAAAGTACAAGTCAAAAAGAACAAAAAACATGAACAGAAGCTTTTTAAAAGAAGATAAATAGACAAATGGACAATAAATATTAAAAAATTCTCAATTTCACTGATCATCCAGGAAATGCAAATCAAAACCACAATGAGATATCATCTTACCCCTGTTAGAATGGCTTTAGTTAAAAAGTTCAAAAACAATAGATGCTGGCATGGATGCAGAGAGAAAGGTATGCTTATACGCTGTTGGTGGGACTGAAAATTAGTACAACCTAAATGGAAAACAGTATGGAGATTCCTCAAAGAATTAAAAGTAGACCTACCATTAGATCCAACAGTCCCACTACTGGGTGTCTAACCAAAGGAAAATAAGTCATTTTATCAAAAGGACAACTACACTCAAATGTTTATTGTAGCACAATTCACAATTGCAAAGATGTGTTATCAACCCAAGTGCCCATCAATTCATGAGCGGATTAACAAAACGTGGTGTCATATGTATAACATGGAGTACCACTCAGCCATAAAAAACCATGAATTAATGCCTTTTGCAACGATTTGGATGGAACTAGAGACAATTATCCTAAGTGAATTATCTAAAGAATGGAAAAACAAACACCATATGTGCTTGCTATTAAATTGGAACTAACCAATGAGCAACATGTTTATACAAGGAAGTAAAACTTCATGGAAATAAGTAGGTCCAGGGGGAGGAAGAGCTGGGCAAAAATGTACCTAACATGTACAATGAACCCTCTTTGGATGATAGGCACACCTCTAGCTGTGACTCAAGCATTACAAAAGTGATCCATGTAACCAAAAATTTGCATTCCCTTAGTATTTTGAAATAAAAAAAACAAGAGAAAAATATTGATAAACTGTTACCAAATTGGCAAAAATATGGAGAAACAGAAATGAGCAACCAACAAAGTAAACAAAAAAAATGGGAGAAGAAAGAAATATAATTGTCTATCACAACACTGAATATGAATACATTAAATTCTTCCATTTTAAGCAAGTAGGTGTTTAGGTGGGTCAAAAAAATACTACTGAGTTATATCCTCTTAACAACAGCAGGAAAATTGCTACATGAAGAAAAAAGGAGACTGGAATTAAATACAATGAGCAAGAGGGTATTGGCCAAATGCCCATAGCAACAATGAGAAGGAAACATATTACACATGCTAGAAATTAAGACCAAAGCATTAAGGAGAACAGATAGGATTATTTTTCCATGATTCAAAATTATGTGAATGATAAAGTAGTTAAAAATCTTTATAAAGCAAATAACAGCTAAATAAAACAAAACCTTGGAAATTCAAGGAAAACTAAAAAAATACATTTATAATTATAGGTTTCAGTAATCTCTTTAAAGTTTGAGTAATGCAAAAGACAGTATCAACACAGAACAAAATACAATTGATAAAATCAATTTATGGGAACACATAGAATCATGGATATCTCATACAGAATGCATATCATTTTTATGTATGTGGAAAATTTACAAAATAGCTCATGTAGTGGAACTCATAAATAAATTCATAAAATATATCTTTACAATGCCATCAAGTTGAACATTTTTAGTTACAATTTTTAGTCATCATTCAAAAAAATACAAATATTAATAAATAATCTGAGGACTGAAAAATCCTAACTAATTTTAAATTCAGAAACATAGTTCTAGAGTACCATGGGAAGTACAAGAAAATCCAAAGGGAAATTAAAAACTATACAGAAAACAATAAATATGAGAATGCTTCATATCAACACCTATAGGATAAAGTTTATATACTAAAAAAAGATTTATAGGTCTATATTCCATCATTATTTTTTGCAAATGAATGACCAATTTAAGCAATTATAAAATGAATACCACAATTGAACAACATCAACCTAAAAGGAATAAAAAGATGAACTTGATAAAAATAGAATGAAAGTTAATACAAAGAAAAAAATAGGCAGTACACAAAATTCAGAATTCATCTCATATTTTAAAAGTTTAATAAAATTCATTAAAAAAGAAGAAAGTAAACATATACATCAATAGGAGTGAGAAAGGAATAACAAAATATATTGGAGAAATCAAAAGCATTAAACATTATCCCACATTAAACTTTTATAGAACCCATTTGCAAAACCTCAAGGACTAGATGATTTCTAACAAATGCAAATTACTAAAATTGATGAAAATATTAGACAACTTGAAACAATCAATTACAACAGAAGGAACAGGCTGTGTTTTTAAAGGCTACACTGTTGAAAAAAGGACCTGGTCTAGCTAAGTTTTAGATTAGATAGATTAGTTTTACATTAGATAACTTGATTTCAATTTTATATAAATATTTCAAGCTATAAAAAGAGATAAAGAATTATCCAGTTTATTTTATACAGCCAGGTTGATTTGTTTCCAGTCCCCAAAGGGAAATAATATATAGAGAGAGACAGACAGAGAGAAAAAGAGAGTCATAGAAACAGAAAGATGCAGAGAGACACATAGAAAGAGACAAAGAGAGGTAGACAGAGAGAGACAGATCAGGGACAGAGGAACAGAGTGGAGAGAAAAATTATTTATGAATACAAACACAAATATCCTAAATAAAGTATTAATAAATGGAAGCAAGAAATGCATCAGAATGATATGTAGCCTAAGATAATAGCATTGTATAATGGAATGTTAACTTTTCACTATATGTTTTTTGAGTAATAAAATGTAATGTATAATTACTAAGGAGGATTTATTCCATTAATCAAAGTGTGATTTAATATTAGAAATTTTTTCAAAAAATTGTTTTAAGCTTCACGCATTTGAAGATGAAATAAAAGGATAAATTCTATGGGTAGATCCTAATAAAGCATTTGGCAATATCAAAATTCATTACCAGTGAAAACTATGGGCATGATAGGAATATAAGAAAAACTAAGCAAAACAATTTACCAACATTTTGAACAAACATTATCCTACAGGACAAAATTGTAAAACCATTTAAAATAAGAAAGGCAATTGGAGCACAACTCTCACCATATCCTGTACATTTACTTGAGTATTTAGTTATATAAAAACACAAGAAATGAATAAACAATATAAATATTGGGAAAAGAGATAAAATTATTTTTCTTGTGGATGATATGATTTATATCTACAATCCCCATGTTTCCCTCCAAAATACTGAAATAAACAACTGGATAAAGTGACTTGACATAAAAATTCTGATTAAAAAATCAGTAGACTGTCTTGAATTTAGCAATAAACACCCAGAAAAAGAAATAAGAAAATTAACCTATTTAAAATAACAAAAAAGTCAAGCAACCTTATATTAATAAATATTAATAACATTAATAAATTTAATAAGGAAAAGAATATACATGAAGAAGTTGAGAGCACATTATTGAAAGACAAATAAACATCTACACAGAAGTCATCCCTTATTCTTGGACATGAAGAAATAATGCCATGACATATAAATTATCTCCAAATCAATATATACACTTATTAATAGTATAATTAATCTAATCTAAATAAATTGCCTTTTGATCCCCCAAAAATATAGTAACTAAAGCTATATAGGATATGGCTATATAGGAACTAAGGGTAAAGAATGCACAGGATAAAAAGAAATTCATAAAAATTTTACAATTAAAGAATGAAGTTATCTACAGCATGAAGAAATTGCATGAGGATCAGATTTTTCTGATTAAAAGACTAGAATAATGTTTGTAAAGATCAAAGGGAATTATTATACCTTGCTTAACTATTAAGTAATTATAAGGATAAAATCAATAAATGATGATCATGAATGGATTCAGAAGGGCTATAACCAGAAGGTCTTTTATTAGTTAAAAATTTACTAAAGGATGTGCTGCTGAAAATCTAAAACTCTATTTGCACCCTCCCATAATCCATACATTTTCTGGTCATGTCTTTTATTTTTGCATATATTTTAAAACCCACAAGATATTATTGTTTTTACTATTTCATTTTATTTATTTATTTATTTATTTATTTTTGGTCAGTAGCAGCAGTGCTAATATTTTTTTGCTATTTGAAACAGTCTCTGTTCTTTTACATTTACCCAAATATTTATTTTTTTTAGTGTTCTTTATTTCTGTCTAGTCACATTTTCCTTTATCTTCAAATTGTTTATAAATTTTTTTAATTGTATTTAGGTTATTATGCATAAAACAACTGTATAGATCCAGAAAATGGTTTATTTTTCCAGAATGATTTCCCCTTTCTCTGTGTTAGCCAGATTATGAGTAACCATTACTTATGAGTAAGTATTAGTATCATCCATCAATCCACAGTTAAGCTAGAGATAGCCTGGGATGCAGATGAACCATCTCTGGTTCATCGTGGGGCCAGGTGTGTGGCCTTCCCATGGCTTTCATTAAGAAACTGGTGGTCCTCTACATCTTAGTCCCAGAAGTCTACAAGAAATTCAATTCTCACCTTAGCTCTTTTTCTTTGCTGTATCCAATATATTTGATATTCAGCAAATGTTTTGAGGGGAAACTGGCCATGTTTTTGAGACGGGCTCCTGAACTCCATCAGGACTTTTTTCATAGGAATCATGAGAGAGGTTTATTTTAATTCACAGTTTAGAAGTGTGTATCTTTAATCCCTACCTCCATTGCAGCTCCAGAACTCTGAAACTATTCCATGGATAAAGAGCTCTTTGAGGGTTCTGTAGTTTTCAACCCGTCATTCAAGAATTTACCTTAATTCAACCACCACTCTTCTGTTGGTTTCTACTTCTTGGGGTCTTCCTGGGTCAGGCCTGTTACCTAGCCTCCCTACAAAATCAGTTACTGAATCCAAGAAGAGAATGGTGGCCATCTCTACTTTAGGGTTTTCTCCTCTTTGGAATTTGAGTTTACTATATTCCTGTGGCTTACATAGCTATTCAACACCTTTAAAACTATTTTTCTAGATGTTGTAGAGGGAGCACTGTTTCATGTGACCTATTGCATCTTATCCAGAAGTAGAAGTCCCCTTTTCAGTATGTGTTATTAAAAATGTTTGCAGTCAATTTATTGTAATGAAAAATATTTTTATTTTTATCTCTGCGCTTTATTTTATAATTCTTTCTTGTCCTTTTGCATTATTATGGTGAAAATAATTACTCCATAAATGAAGCAAAGATGCTTTATTGTTTCAACATAATGAGTAAAATTTATTTCCTGTATTGAATACAGTTTACCCTTTAAGTGAACAGAGACTGTTTCATTCAAAAACTCTTAAATCCAAATACGTTTATTCTCAGGGTTAAAGTCAATGGTACTTATAACAATTCTTTCAAAATTATAGAAACACCTTTTTTGTTCTTTGTGTACATAAATATAAGCGCAAACCTAATTCAATGATACTTTGATACAGAAGATACATAAAATTAACTGATTTTATGTTAAAATACAACTCCTAGAATATAAAGATTTGTTGAACTTTATGTGTCTAATGACACATGACTAGTTGCCTCTTTGTTAAACTGTGTCAATGAGTACTCATTCTTTCAAGATTCCTTATTAAATTGCTACTGAGGCATTTTGTAATTCTAACTAATTAACAACTAAGCCTACAGGACTTAAATTAACATTTTATGTTTCCCATAATATCAACCAGTGACCAAAAGTCCTAATTTGCTCAGGACTGAGAGCTTCCTAGGACATGGACATTTGGGTTTAAAAGAAGGAAAGTCCTGTGCAAACCAGAACAAGTTGGTTACTGTACTAAGAACTGAGTAATTTTGACCTCCAATAATGAGTGATCCATAGAAAATAAATTATAATATATTCACAATGCTTACGGTTTATGTAACATTTAAAAATAATTATAACTCAACAACTAATTGTTGTTGATTTATAAATGTGTATTAGTAATAAAAATATGAACACAAAACACCCAGGAGAGAAAATTTCACAATAAAATTAAAATATTTATAACAAGAGTCAGAATTATATAATAAACAAAACATTGAATTTGGAATCAAATGATCTACATTTAACTTCCAATTTGCCACTAAGTAACTGTGTGGCCTTTGGCACATCCATGAACTTCTCTGAAACACACACATTCCTAATCTATAAAAGAAGTATAATGATGTTTATCATATCTACCTTAAATGATTGTTTTTAAGATCAAGTAAGGTAGTGCATAAAAGTGTTAAACAGTGTTAAACTAATGTTATTTATAGAGTGATATATTCAAAATATAGAAAGTTATACAACATAATTTGGTAATTAATTCATATCATCATTGACAATGTGTGACAACATCTAAAGGATTATATATTCAAATTTCCACTATTTACCTCTTCTATGATGACTGAAGAGTAAATAATTTAGCCGAGTAAAAGATTTTCTTTTCATTAAGATTAAACCTCCAGCAATGAATTGTACATCCTTACATAACTTTTCTTTTTTGGGGGGGTCACATATTATTAATACTTAAACATTTGAAAGCAAGTTTTATCAATCCTTTCCTGTGGCCACAATTTGAATATATTCTAAATTTCCAGTGATTAATATAAATCACTTGCTCATAAGAATGTAAATATATATGAATGTTCACAGTGTAATGTGATACAGATGAATAGAATTTGTATTGAGCATTTAAGAAAAAGAATATGAGAATGCTTGAAAGAGGAGAAGATGCTTGAAATGGAGAAGCTCAGCAGGCATATCAAGAAGAAGGCACTGGCTGGGTACGGTGGCTCATGCTGTAATCCTAGCACTCTGAGAGGCTGAGGCAGGAGGATGACTTGAGGCCAGAAGTTTGACACCAGCCTAAGCATGAGCGAGATCCTGTCTCTACCAAAAAATTAGCCAGGCATAGTGGCACACACCTATAGTCCCAGCTGTTTTGGAGGCTGAACAGGAGGATCATTTGAGCTCGGGAGTTTGAGGCTGCAGTGAGCTATGATGATGCCACTGCACTCTAGCCCAGGTGACAGAGCAAGACCTTATCTCAAAAATAAATAAAAAACAAATAAATAAATAAGGCAGTATTGTAAGTCAAATTATAACAATTGTGAAGGCAAGACAATAAGGAAAGTATATGGAACATTCAGGGAATCAGTTGTTCAGTTACATTGAGGTACAGACTAAATATAGTGGCAAGGCAGGACAAGAGATACAATTATTGGGACAGGCTAGAAAATATTCTAGGCAGAGGTAGTTGTAATCATTTGGAAGCTCAATGGTCAACATATTTTTTTGCTATCAGGTAGGCACTGCTAGATGCCAACCTAGTATCTGTTTTCCTAATATTCATTACAGATAGAACATCATTACTTTTTGGTTCCCAGGGTGTCTAGCTAAAATGTATTTTCCAGACTCCTTAGATTTAGAGATGGCAAGTGAAGTAATCTTTTTTTAATTTCAGAATATTGCAGGAGTGCACATGTTTTGGCTACGTGGATTGCTTTTGTACTGCTTGAGACAAAGTTATAAGTGTACCTATCACCCAGTTAGTGTACATTCTACTCATTAGGTATGATTTTACTCATCCCTTCCTCCCCCTCCCAACTGTTTAATTCCATTGAGTTTCCTTCCTTTTGTGCATCTGAGTGCTGTTCAGTTAGTTCCAATTTAATAGTGAGTATATGTGGTGTTTGTTTTTCCAATCTTTAGATATTTCACTTAGGATAATGGTCTCCAGTTCCATCCAAATTGTTTCAAAAGGTATTAATTCATTTTTTGTGGCTGAATATTACTCCATGGTATACATATAGCATATTTTATTAATTCACTCATGAATTGATGGGCACTTGGGTTAATTCCACACCTTTGCGATAGTGAATTGTGCTGCTATAAACATTTGAGGGTAGGTGTCCTTTTGATAAAATGACTTTTTTTTTTTCCTTTGGATAAATACACAGGAGTGGGATTGCTGGATCAAATGGTAGGTCTACTTTTAGTTCTTTGAGGAATCTCCATATCATTAATATTTTCCATAGAGGCTGCATGAGTTTGCAGTCCCACTAACAGTGTATAAGCATTCCTTTCTCTCTGCATCCACTCCAGCATCTATTATTTTGGGGCTTTTTGATAAAAGCCATTCTCTCTTGGGTTAGATGATATCTCATTGTTGTTTTGATTTGCATTTCCCTGATGATTGATGATATTGAGCCTTAAGCAAAAGGAAAAAATCTGGAGGTGTAACTTTACAGGACTTCAAACTATACTACAAGGATCTGGTAACCAAAAGAACATAGTATTGGCACAAAAATAGAGACATAGACCAATGGAACAAAACACAGAACCCAGACATAAAACCATCCACATATTGCCATCTGATCTTTGACAAAGCGGACAACAGTATACACTGGGGAAAAAGAATCCCTATTCAGGAAATGGTGCTGGGAAAATTGAGTAATCACATGTAAAAGACTGAAACAGGATCCCCCCCCATATCACTCCCCACTCATAAAAATTAATTTAAGATGGATAAAAGACTTAAACTTAAGACATGAAACCATAATAATTCTAGAAAATTATTGGAAAAACTCTTCTAGATATTGGCCTAGGCAAAGAATTTATGAAGAAGACCCCAATGACAATCACAGCAACAACAAAAATAAATAAATGGGACTTGATTAAATTAAAAAGCTTCTGTACAGCCAAGGAAACAATCAATAGAGCAAACAGACAACCTACAGAATGGGAGAAAACATTCTCTTGCTATACATACAATAAAGGGCTAATTACCAGAATTTATAAAGAACTCAAGCAAATCAGCAAGAAAAAATCAAACAATCCCATTAAAAAGTGAGCAAAAGACATGAACAGAACCTTTTCAAAATAAGATAGACAAATGGCCAATATGAAATAATATTGATTCTTCAATATAGTCTGCTATATTGTTTCCCTAATATAGGCACAGGTTTTTCCTCACTTTCTTTTTTTTTCTTTTGACTATTGTAAAGGCATGAGCCTGGATAAGTACTGTTGTCTTGCGACCATGAGAGTGCTAAGCATGGGGACAAAGGACTGCACAATGTAAAACAGTGTTGAAAGATGAAAAGCACCTAGAATTGTGTCTCATGTTGTCACGAACCATAACACCAGCTTATCAACAGCGTCATTCTGGTCTTATGTGAAATCAATAAATATTTGCTCCTTAAACCACGACACCTAATGCAGTAGGTATCAACAGGTATTTGTTGACTAATCCAAGGGATGCATATTCAATGCTAAAATTCTTGGATTGTATTTTACAACCAGTAGGAAATCATCAAAGTATTTTAAGCTGAGGATTAATATAATCACATTTATGTTTTAGAAAGGTCACTCCTACTGCACCAGAAATAGGCCATAGTACCTATTTAAACTGTAGAAATTACATGAATAGTACATCATTGTATGTTTAGGAAAACACACCATTTTAAAAATAAATGCAACCAAGACTGGAACATTGCCAGATATCCTAGCTATTGACCAAATTCTAAGAATTTCAACAGAAATTCAGGCTCTAGTGAATATGTATTTAAGATTTATGTTACTCCTGTGTAGGTTAGGATTGATTGGAATAATTGTATCTGCCACTCCAGACCTATATTCCCAACTCTACTCATAAGTGAGTATGAGGAGAACAGATTAAATATCAATATGGATATTATGAAATATTTTTTGATTACTATCTTCCTGAAAGACTAAAATAAAATGATAAGAAATCTTTATAAACATCATCTCATTGAGGTAATTGAAAAAATACTTTAAAACATGAGTCCTTTTTTGCTAGAGATGTACCACTATTACTGTGGTATTATCTACAGAGAAACAATCACAAACAACAGTAACAAAAATCACCAAAAAAGCTGTCAAAAGAATCCTGGATTTTAGCATCACTCACTACCATATGGTCACTAAAAGTATGAGCTCTGGACTGAGAGAACCCCATGTGTGAATCCTACCTAGCTCTGCTGTATACTAAATGTATTACCTAGGGAGAATATGTCTGAATATTCCTAAGAATGGATTTCTCTCATCTTAATTGGGGATTATAATAGATACATATAGAGAACTAAGAGATAAAATTTGTCAAATGGGTTACTTAGAACCTGGAACATAGTAATCATTCAATTCAATGGTAATTGCTATTAATAGTATAATTATTACCATTATCACTACTGTCTTCATCATTATTTCCTTCCATTAGGAGAGAAAACAACTAATTAAAATGGAAATGGCTTCTTATATAGATTTTCTTTACTGTGTGCTTTATACCCTGTCCATTCTTAATTATCCATGAGAGAATTTGGCTGCAATGATCTATTTTAGCCTGTCTTAATTCTGGGATAGCTTCTTCCATGAACTCTTGGACTTTATGTCTGCCTGCAACATTTAATGTATATTTAATAAATGCAAAATTGATTTTACTAGTAAATTCATGTAAATAAAAAGTATAGTGGTAACTACAATGCAAAAGCTTACCTAATGCATTTTAAAGCCATCATCACTTGGGTATTGAGTGATTCACATTTTTAAAAACATTTTAGTAAGTATAATAAAACTTCTGATAAATTGAGAGGTATATGTATTTGCAAGATCATTTGAACACTAATGAATTAGACATGACTTGAAGTTTACTATAGAGCCATTTAATTGACCAAAACCACTGTTTCCTAGAATGTGGTTCTGACCTCAATTTTTAGGCAATACCAAAAATGATAAATAAGCATTGGTATCTCTAGAATATATATTTAGATTATATTATAAAACAAAAACAATTTTGAAAATACAGTCTACCAAAAATACAAAGTATACCTGCTAATTTGTTTAAATCTTTGTTAAAAATTCTTGTAATATTTAACTCAAAATTTTGTTAAATTCTTGTAATATTTAACTCAAAATGTTGTTTTTGCAAAACACTCTCATGTAGATATTTACCTGAAACTGGAAACTCTGTAATAAAGTCTATGCTTGCACAAGTGAGAGAAGGAAGATGTAGATTTGAGAGCTTTCTGTGCAGTGACAATCACATGCTAAGCATCTTCAAGAAAAGGTTTATTATATTTGTATTTTGGGCACTATGAAACTGAACCTTGGAGACTAATGTTGTTTTTGTGTTGCTTTGTGTTGTTGTGATAAAAATATTTATTTTCATTTTAAGTGAGAGCGAGCAGTTTCTCCCTTAGAAATATGAAAATATAGGTAGGTGTTTCATACTGTTATAGAATAAGCTTGTTCTTTCCTCTCTAGTTGTCTCAAAAGAGACATTAACCATAAGCAAGAATTCTTTTTTTCTTTTTCTTTTTTTAAATTTTAAGATGTTACAGGGATACAAATCATTTTGGTTACATGGATAGCTTTTATAACACTTGAGTCATGGTTATATTAATAAGTGTGTCTGTCATCAAGATAGTACTCATCATGCCTGTTAGGTAAGTTTACATTCAATCCCTCCTTGCCCCTTACCCTGCTTGATTTCCACTGAGTTTTACTTCCCTCTATGCACATGTGCTTATCAATTAGTTCCAATTTAATAGTGAGTACATGTGGTGTTTGTTTTTCCATTCTTTAGATACTTCATGTAGGATAATGGTCTCCAGTACCTTCCAGATTGTTGCAAATGACTGAGTTAGTACTATGGTGATGAAAGAGAAAGAGAAGAAGTTAAGATCTTCCTGATGATTAAGAGAAAACAGCCAGAGAAAGAACTTCTGGAGAGACAAGAATTGTGCAGTCGTTTGAGATAAAGACTTTCGGGACACCACTTCTGGAAGAGCACATACTTTCATCGTCTGCCAGCTCATATTGACAAAGGCTTTCATGGAGGAAGAAAGACAAGTACATTCAAACGTTACAAGAAAGGGTACCACAATCTCTTGGAAACAGGAATAAGGACTTCATGTAGTTACCAAATTGACCACCTGTTTTGAAGCCATGTTTGCCCTAGAAGAGTTAGGGTGTTAAATTCATTTATGTGAGTGAGTTATCAAGTCAAATCAATATTTGTAAAAATGGGGATGATGACCATATATTAACAGTAATCATGAATTGAGCCCATACTTTAATATTAGATTAGTTCTATAAAACAAGTATATGTCTATGGAAAGCTGGAACATTTTGACATGCCCACCCAACAATAGAAGTATTTGTATTATCATCAGTTATCCTGAACTGAAAAGCAAATTGTTCACTGAATATGAGTATCACTCTTCTCTGGTAGTTTACAGGGAAAACATTCATATTTATAATTTTGATGCCCCAATTATTCTATTAATCCTTAACCTATATGCTTCACATGTTTAAAACTCTGAAATGAGAAAATATTGAGCCTGAGAAATTTTAAGTTTCTGTTTCATTTAAAAAAAATTGTAAAAATAAATAAAAAAATGAACTTGACTGAATCAAAGAATAAATAAATATCAAAACAGAAAACAAACCAACAGCTACAAAGATATCTTTAGTTAGTTTCCATATTACTGGATAGAGAGAGCTTCCATAATTTTAAAAGAAAATATTATTTGTTATTCATCCTACCTTTACTATCTCTAGAATGTTTTAGCTTAGAATCATTTTTATGAAAACTTCAGTATATGAATGGCAAAGTGATCAAAGTATACAATAATGATCTCTTTTTAAAGAGACCAGATTACTACTTTCTTTGATTAGATTTCTCCAAAAGAGCACCAAATTTATATATAGTGGTCATCTTTTTGTATCCACAGTTTTTTGAAGTCTGAAATTCATGTTTCCTTCCTTTTTATTTTTCTTGAATTATAAACATAGTTGGTCTTATATTATTCCTTCCATTTTATACACCACTGTAAAGGATGAGTTAACAGATGGAACTTTACTTTCTAATTCATTTCCTTTAAAAGCTTTATACAAAAGGAACATTTGTGCTTCTGTTGCACAGAGTCAAAATTTTTTGTGTTTTTTACTTTCTCAAGTGCTAAAATGGTCAAAGTGACTTCATTCTTTTTTTTTTTTTTTTTGAGGAAATAGTTTTTTATTCCTCTAAAGCACCTTTAACTCAGGCTGCGATTTAGAATTGTAGACTTAAAGGCCTACTTAACTTAAACAGCTACTATTACATGAATGACCCAATTTACCATCTCAGGGATGAATTTTAGGAGTAAAGGTCAATTATCATGACAGGAAAGCACTTTATAATCAAAATAAAAGAGAACAATATTCAAATTTCTATGATTTTCTCAAGCACTTTTTTAAAACACTTTTATGTATGTATATACACAAATGCAATTAAATTAAAAACAACAATTAAAATGAAAAATAATATCAAATACAGAGATATTTAAGAAAATCTGTATATAATTCCATGTGACTTTTAGCAATGTATAGAATGAATGAAAATAATTAGCCCAAATATTATGCATATAATTTTTCTTTATAATAATTCAATTATGTAGATTCAAATAACATAAAATGATCTGTGGAAAACATAGACTTCTTAAATAATAACATTTACTTAACATTTAGTATTGTCTACATTATTAAAAATGCATCTGATGAGTTTTCCTAAGTACTACAGTATTATCACTGGACTATTCATGCAATCAAATGCTTTGAAATTTCTAGAAAACTCAATTTTTCCTGGAAAAACAGAGGTAATTGGTTTCAATTTAGATGTTTAAAAGTATCGATAAATTTTAGAAGTTTTGCAAATCATAACCTTCTTTCTCTATAGAAAAGCTTTAACAAGATTCCCACATTATGAAGCTAAAATCCACATGAAACATTGCTCACATTTCCCAACTCACAAATGGCACACAGGACTTTCAGTTAATCCAAAAAATAAGTGTCATCCTTGATTTGTCTCTTTCCTTCAGAATCCCATATTCAATATGTTAAGAAACCATCAACCTTCAAAACATTTTTGGAATCTCACTGTCTCCATCTCCACTGCTAAAACTATAGATTCAAATCTTTGCTGTTGCCCTAACTTACCCAATATTTTCCCATTTCCCCATTTTTAGTGCCCTGCCATCCATTTTCTACATTGCAGAAAAGGGGACATTAAATGAAATTAAGTAAAATAAGTCATGGGAGAGTAGTGAGAGCAATTTTTCAACAAATTACTTTGGGCCAATTGTGGGCTAATTGGATATACCAATGGGGGAGGAGTGAATTTGATTCTTATATCAAAGCACACACAAAACCAACTGCAGGCAGATTGTTTTTCTAAATACAAAAAGATGAAACTTCTAAAAAATTTGTAGTTACTTTATCTAAAATGCTGACATCCAGAGTGTATAAAATGAACTCACTCAAATTAATAAGAGAAAAACATTCAATGCCCCTTCCCTACTCCAAAAATGCACAAGAGAACTTATTTTTATATGTAATGTTTCAAGAATTTCAGTTTAGTCTTTGCGCAAGGGCCATTCTAATCTTCTCTGTATCATTCTAATTTTAGTACATATGCTGCCAAAGCGAGCTCAGGGCAAGAGAACTTGAACAGGCATTTCACAAAAGAGAATAGCCAGAATGACCAGTACATTTTTTAAGGCAATGAAAATTAAACCACACTGTGATACTGGCACACATCCAGCATGGTTAAATTTTAAAAGATTGATGATATTTACTGTTAGTATTATGTGGAGAATGAAAACTTTCATACACTACTTTTTGGTAAATAAAGTGATACAAACATTTTTGATAGTTATTTTTCCGTATCTTCTCTGCTGAATATATGTATTCCCTATCACCCAGCAGTTTCACTCCAAGGTATATACCCAACATAAATCTGCACATAAAAAGGCTAACATGTACACAAATGATCCTGGTAGCATTATTAGTAATGGCCAAAACAGCAGTTCTCCATACTGTTTTCCATAGAGGTTGTGCTAATTATCAGTCCCACTAACAGTGTGTAAGTGTTCCTTTCTGCATCCATGCCAGCATTTATTGTTTTTGGACTTTTTAATAAAAGCCATTCTGACTGGGGCAAGATGATATCTCATTATGATTTTGATTTGCATTTCCTGGATGATTAGTGACATGGAGCATTTTTTCATATGTGGTCATTTGTCTATCTTTTTTGAGAAGCTTCTATTCATGTCTTTTGCCCACTTTTGATGGGGTTGTTTGGCATTTCTTCCTGATTTGCTTGAGTTATTTGCAGATTCTGGTCACTAGTCCTTTATTGGATATATAGCTTGCAAATATTTTCTCCCATTCTGTAAGTTGTCTATTTGCTCTGTTAATTATTTCCTTGGCTGTACAGAAGCATTTTAATTTAAACAAGCCCCATTTATTTATTTTTGTTATTGCTATGATTGTCATTGGGATCTTCTTCATAAATTCTTTGCTTAGGCCAGTATCTAGAAGAGTTTTCCAACATTTTCTTCTAGAATTCTTATGGTTTTATGTCTTAGTTTTAATTCTTCTATCCATCTTGAATTAATTTTTGTGAGTGGTGAGAGATGTGGATCCTGTTTCATTATTCTACATGTGGCTACCCAATTTTCCCAGCACCATTTACTGAATAGAGATTCTTTCCCCAGTGAATATTGTCTGCTTTGTCAAAGATCAGTTGGCTGTATGTGGATGGTTTTATATCCGGATTTTCTGTTCTTTTCCATTGGTCTATGTCTCTCTTTTTGTGCCAATACCATGCTGTTTTGGTTACTGTAGCCTTTTAGTATAGTTTGAAGTCTGGAAATGTGATGTCTCCTGATTTATTCCTTTTGCTTAAGATTACTTTGGCTATTCACATTATTTTCTGGCTCCTCACAAAGTGTAGAATTATTTTTTTCTAGATCTGTGAAATATGATGTTGAATATGATATTGATAGGGGTTGCATTTAATCTGTAAGTCACTTTGGGTAGTATGGACATTTTAACAATGTTGATTCTGTCTACCTTTGACTGTGATATGATTTTCCACTTGTTTATATCATCTGGATTTCTTTACTCAATGTTTTGTAGTTCTCTTTGTAGAGATCTTTCACCTTCTTGGTTCAGTGTATTTCTAGGTATTTTATTTTCTTTGTAGCAATTGTGAATGGTATTGAGTCTTTGATTTGACTCTCAGCTTGACAGTTACTGGAGTACAGGAATTCTATTGATTTGTTTACATTGATTTTGTAACCCAAGATTTTGCTGAATTTATTTATCAAGTATAGGTGTCTCCTGGTGGAATCTGTATGGTTTTCTTGATATAAGATAAAATATTTATTTTAATCTGAACAGAAATGTACAAAGAGTCTTCTTTAATGGCTGACTGAGGAGATACACACTTGGAAATCGGGTTTATTCACAGAAGAAAAAAATTATTCCAAAATATCCAATGCATCATTTATCAATTAATTACTCCATTCATAAATATTGAAGAATTTTTTATTGATCATCTGTTGTAGTATTTGGAATTTGAGCAGAAAAAAATGAAAATCTCTTTCACCATAAACCTTAAGTTATAGTACAGGAAATAGAAGTTAATCAAAAAATAAATAAACTATGTAATGTCAAAGAGCAAGTGGTGTTAAAAAGAAACATAAGGCAGAATGGGGACAAAAGAGTGCAAGAGAAGTATGAGTTTTAGTTACCAGAAATCAAGGAACATCTTTCTTAGGATGTAGTACTCGGCTAAGTGCGCTCTCTCACATTTATATCTCAAAATAATTATATTGAAATCCCCTTTATTCACCAAAAGGAAGTGTTTTAGAATTTGGTCCTAAAGAGAAATGTTGCTACAAGAAGCAAAATATTACAATTTCACATACTTTCAGTTTTACCAATGCATCTAAACTAATATCACAGATAAAGACTCCTGATGAAATGAAATATACCTAAAGATACTTTAAATGTGAGTTCTGGGCACTGGAAGTCAGGAGGTGACACATTTAAGAGCAGTGGTGAGATAGGCTTCTGCTATCATTTTCTCCTAGTCTTCACAATGAAGAGCCCTGTAGCTCTTTGATTACCAGAGTCCTGCTGACGCAGGAGCCCTGCAAGGATCACACCTGAAGGAGCAAGGTGGTGGAGGGAGAGCTGGGAGAGACTCTTCTACTCACTGCTGACAAGGGCTGTAGATACAAGGAAAATGGAGCAGACTCTGTTGCTATACAAGGGCTGTCCGGAAAGTATCCAGCCATGTAGTATGTTCTTGTTATATTAACAATGGTTTGATACTTTCTGGACAGTCCTTGTATGTTGTTAATAGTTTCTCAAATACTGTCTTTGAATATGCATCTAGTAACAAGATTTTTCTTCATTAAAAAATCACAGCAGTATAAGCCATATTCAAAGCATAGGCAAAATGACACTTACCAGGTTTCTCTCTGACCAATCTTCTAAGATACTCAATAGCACTTAAAAAAAATATTGGATTGAATTAATGGCTGTATTAGTCAGGGTTCTCCAGAGAAAAAGAAACAACAGAATATGTTTTATATATGGATATATATATATATATGGATATATATATATATATATATCCACACACACTTTTTTCTTTTTTTTATTTCAGCATATTATGGAGGTACAAAAGTTTAGGTTACGTATATTGCCCTTGCCCCCCTACCCCCCCCGAATCAGAGCTTCAAGTGTGTCCATCCCCTAGATAGTGTGCATCCCACTATGTATGTATACACCCATCCCCTCCCCAACCACATCTGCCCAACAGCCGATTAATGTTATTCCTAAATGTGCTCTTAGGTGATGATCAGTGAAACCAATTTGATGGTGAGTACATGTGGTGCTTATTTTTCCATTCTTGGGATACTTCACTTAGTAGAATGGGTTCCAGCTCTATCCAGGAAAATACAAGAGGTGCTAGATCATCATTATTTCTTATAGCTGAGTAGTACTCCATGGTATACATATACCACATTTTATTAATCCACTCATGTATTGATGGGCACTTGGGTTGTTTCCCATCTTTCCAATTGTGAATTGTGCTGCTATAAACATTTGAGTGCAGATGTCTTGTTTATAGAATGTCTTTTGTTCTTTTGAGTAGATGCCCAGTAATGGGATTGCTGGGTCAAATGGTAAGTCTACTTGTATCTGTTTAAGGTATCTCCATATTGCTTTCCACAGAGGTTGCACTAATTTGCAGTAGTGTATAGTGTTCCTGTCTCTCCTCATCCATGCCAACATTTATTGTTATGGGACTTTTTGATAAAGGCCGTTCTCACTGGAGATAAGTGATATCTCATTGTGGTTTTGATTTGCATTTCCCTGATGATTAAAGATGTTGAGCATTTTTTCATATGTTTGTTGGCCATGCTTCTGTATTCTTTTGAAAAATTTCTATTCATGTCCTTTGCCCACTTTTTGATAGGGTTGTTTGATTTTTTTCTTGCTGATTGTCCTGAGTTCTAAATAGATTCTAGTTATCAGCCCTTTATTGGATGTGTAGCTTGCAAAATTTTTTTCCCATTCTGTAGGTTGTCTGTTTGCTCTTGTGACAGTTTCTTTGGCTGTGCAGAAGCTTTTTAATTTGATCAGGTCCCATTTATTTATTTTTCTTATTGCTGTGATTGTCTTTGGGGTCTTCTTCATAAATTCTTTTCCTAGGCCAGTGTCTATAAGAGTTTTTCCCACATTTTCTTCTAGAATTCTAATAGTTTCACATCTTAGGTTTAAGTCTGTTATCCACTGTGATTTTATATACACTTTTAAAATTAAAAGTCTTTTCTAAATAACTATACAGCAAAATATTTTAAAGTTATGTGAATTCAAGATTGAGACATTCAGCATCTTTAACAGTTTTTATACAAAGAAATAATATTTATAGAAAATAATTAGTTTCTTCATAACCTTACTTTAAAGTATTTCCAAATGAATTTTTTCCTTTTTTTTCAATATCTCACAGGTTTTATGACTGATCATATTGAAATTACAGTTAGGAGAAACTATTCATCAAAACACTGACAGATAAATAAAGAACATTTTGAGAATTATTCTTTGTTAATTTAGTCACAGATAATCTGAAGTAAGGATTTCATTCTCCCAAAAATAGGCATACCAATTTGTTTGAGTTATGAGAAGTAAGTCATGTTTATCCACAAAATATAGGTATCTTGTATAACACTCTCTAATCTTCTCTTTAAAGTATTAATTTTGGATAAATGTTAAAATATATTGTACAAGGCATTCAATTTGATAATATAAATATTTGACATTTAAAAGTGTATACAAACTGTGATGCAATACATTTGATCTCACGCGTGCACACACACACACACACACATATACATACGCATACACACACTCACACCTCTCTTTGTAGAAGTTGGAGCTGTAGCATCCAGTATAGCACAGAAGGGAGAAAGTGTAGACCAAAAACTCAAGAAAACTGAATAGGTGGTGCTCATGAAAGCTTACAAGGATCTAAGGAAAGTGGCTGTTCATGAAGGAAAAAAAAATCACAGTGTATGTTATAAATCTATAAATTTGGAATGATAGGTTTCTGAAGAAAGTAACAGAAGCTGTTTCTTTCAAATTATTTTAAAATTGAATACACATTTTTAAAAGAAAAAGTGTGTTAAAAATTGTAGCACTACTAAAACAAAGAATATAATAAACTTCAAAGGTCTGTCACTGCTGTCAGTCTATTTCCCAAAGGCACAGAACTGTTTCTTCCAATTTTTCTTACAATATTTTTTTATGATTTGACCAGTCAATTGTTAAGATTCCCAGAAAAGGATATTCCAATACTTCATCTGAGAAATTGATAGCTCTCGCTGTCAAGTGTCTGCAAGAACTGAGGAAAATAGCGCCTCCTCAATCATCTTTTCTCAGATGAGATCAAAGTCCATTAAAGACATCACAAGATATGTTCATGGGAGAGGACACCAAGGGCAGCGTATGCGAGCAACAAAACCAAGAATATAATCTTACATCTTTTCACAACCAGGACTGTATTCCAACCACAAACATACAATGCCCTCCTATTCAAAATTGAAGTTAATGCTCCATGTTCTTACTTCCCTCCCTCCCTCTCTCTCTCTCTTTCTCCTTGCTCCCTTCTTTCATCTTTCCTCCTCCTATTATTTTCCTCTTTCTCTCCCTCCCGCTTCTGTCTCTCTCTGTCTCCATTTCTGTTTCTCTGTTTTTCTTTCTGTCTCTCTCCTTGTCCAGTTAAATTTTAGCTCTTTGTCAAGATTCATAATCAAAACTATCATCAACTTTCTTCCCACCATTAATTAAAATTCCTTTAATTTGATTTCCTCTTTTTAAGCATTATATTCTTGATTAAATAATAATAACTTCACAATACATCGTTTGATACATAGTGTGTACACATAGATTGATGATTCATGTTATAAATACTATAGTACAGTAAGGAAACATCTTAAATTATTATATAACATAGCTTCTGTCCTGTATGTTATAATAAGAATGCCTCCTGGTAGATAACCTGATTTCTATCTGTAGTTAACTAGCCTTAGATGTCACATTTAATCAGTTTGCCATGTCCCACGCTTTTCCTGTATTCCTTTCATAATCTGAAAGTATGTTAAAATGACTTTAATAATAATCATAGTTTTAAGTATTTTATTTTTTGCCATTGCAATGTGATAAATACTTTGCATAGTGTGTGTCACTTACTTTTCACTTTCTCTTCACAAATAAAATGTATTAAACTCTCCATATGACCCTATTTCATACAAAATAGTATTATGATTTATTTGTTACATATCTACCTAATTAGTTGTTTTATTGTTTAAATAAGCTGAGAAGCATGAAGTGCTTAGAACAATACTTCAAATATAGAAAACTTTCAATACTAGTTATTTTTAACTTTCTTAATGAAACTTCTATATTTGGAGACATTCACAGTCATAAAACTGTACAAGTAAGTGTTTAATACTTGAAAAGGTACAAATAGGTTTTTAATACCTGAATCCAATTTTTAGACACTTAAATGTCACCCATTGAAACCAAGTTTGGTCAGGCAACAATCCTACATTGTGTTGATGACTAATATCTATATGCATCTCTAGCTATCTATCCACCTACCTATCATCCTACAGGCCAATTAAAGAATTAAGATTAAAAAATCAGATATCTATATCAATACACACATGATTGACACATATTATAGTATAAGTGTATGTACCATTAATATATATTATACACAATAATAGTATATAGCATTTCTCATAACATAGTAGAATTTATATTATCATATCTTATGCAATATTATTAAAACGTTCTAATAGTAATAATGTAATATAGATAATATGATTATATATTTATATTTACAAATATATGTGTGTGTGTATAAATGAATAGATTGATATGTAGATAGATCTTCAGCCAATATGAAAATTCCATATGGTGTTTAAAGAAATTTTGCATATTGAGATTTAAGATTCATTTCTAGTAAAATAATCTGTACACTGCAGAAATAATGAGTTGATAGAGCAATAAGATTGGACTTAGCCATTTAATTATTCAAATATTTTAAAAGGTCTGCAAGTGAGGTATCTTGTAAGTACAGGTGAGTCAAGGCAGAAAATTTGGAAAAAAAAAAACTTTGGATACAAGTCTCGGTTCTGCCTATAATAAGATCACATAGGACAAATAACTTTAAAAAGAAGACATTAGATTAGATAAGCCTTAAACTCACTTTTCTTGCCACTTTCCAAAATATTTTATGTTCTAACAAATTATTATTTTAAGAAATTACAATCTACTGGATAAAATTTATCCTTTTGCTGGAGCATACTTTTAAATAATTGTAAAAACTGAATGTGGATGCATGTAGTTTCAGCTACTCAGAAACTGAGTAGCTGAGGCAGGAGGATCACTTGAGCCCAAGAGTTCAAGGTTGCAGTGTGCTATGATTGTGCCTGTGAATACTTACTGCACTCCAGCCCAGGCAACATAGCGAGAAAAAAAAAAAAAAGATAAAACGACTATAGGGTTTGAATATTCAGCTTTTCAATATGCAGTATTCTTTCATAACGTACCTTTGAAACTAATTACTAGAAAAAAATGAGATAGCATCCATTAACATCTAAGTTTTAGTGGGTTTTACTAAATTATGATTAGAAAAAATATAATGTGTTCTTTTGAAGTAGATAACATCAATATCAATTTTTCTCATTACAAACTTTCTGTTCGTGTGTTACTTTTTCCACTCAAAATCAGTTTTAAACATCAAATGAATTTAGTGGACCGATCCCCTTTCTACAGGCCAGCTCAATAAGACCTAAAATCTTTTGTAGAATTTATTGAATATGCAAAGATAAAAATAATGTACTTAATTCTATTTCCATTTGAGAACAAATGTACAGAATTATCATTTTGAATGCCTTTATCAACTAATTAAAAGATAAGAATTTCAGGAAGATAGTAAATAAATAATCTCTAGTAAATATTATTCAATGACAAATTTGATTTTTATTGAATTTGGTGTCTCAGACATATAATTACTGCTGCATATAGAATTAATAAGGGAAATAACATTCAGGATGGATATTATCTTTTGCAAAATCTGGTTCTCTGGAAAACAAATACACTGGAAGCTTTAGAGTTGATTCTAATGCCAATTAAATAATTGAGAGAAGAATGGAGATAATTTGTAAAACATAAACCCAATCTATTTTAGTATAATTGGTTCTAAACTCGGTGGAGATTATACTAATAAATACTGTGTATAATGCTATTTTAAAATTTTTAAAATTGAGTTCAAATTCATATATTTTCCAATGAGTCATTTTAGTTATAACTCAGCAATGTTTAGTGTACAATTCAGTATTTACAGTGTTCTGCTAACACCAGCTGTCTGTCTCTAGTTTTAAAACTTTTTCATCATCCCATAAAGACACCCCATACCCATTAAGTATTTATTCTCTGTCCCCAACCTCCTTCACTCCTAGTAACCTCTAGTCTGCTTTCTGTCTCTATGGATTTGTGTTGTCATAGAAAAAAAATCATACAAATATTTGACCATTTGTAATGGCCTTATTGTCTTAACATAATATTTTTAAGGTTTATCCAAGTTGTAGCATGTATCAGTACTTTGTTTATGTTTACTGACTGAATAATATTCAATTGTCTATGTGGATCATACTTTGTTTACTCATTTATCCATTGAAAGACATTCAAGTTATTTTCACCTTTTCAATACTATGAATAATACTGCTATATACATTAGTAAGCAAGTTTCCGTGTGGACATATATTTTTATTTCTCTAAGGTATATACCTATGAGTATAACTGCTGAGTATTCTATGTTTAACATTTTAAGGGACCAACAAACTGTTTTACACAGTAGCTGCACCATTTTACATTCCCATCAAAATGTAGGAGAGTTCCTATTTCTCCAAATCATCAACACTACATGTTTTTTTCTACATTCTCGATTGAAGCAATACTACTTGTGTGAAGTGGTATCTCATTAAGTTTTTTATATGTATTTCCTTAATGATCAATGATTGATTTTTTTCATGTGCTGCATTTTCTTTGGAGAAATGCCTATTCAATTTCTCTGCCCATTTTTAAATTGGTTGTCTTTATCTTGTTGAAATGTTAAGAGTTTTTCCTATATTCTGGAAATATTATATGTATTATATATATAGAATCATATTAAGATATGATTTGCAAATATTTTCTCCATTTCTGTAGATTTCCTTTTCAAATTCTTGATAATGTCCTGTGATGAAAATGTTCTTTATGAAAATTTTTAGAGTTTGAAATAAAATTTATGTTTTTTTACTTTTGTGCTTGTGCTTTTGGTATTCATTTTAAGAATCTATTGCCAACTCCAAGGTCATGAATACTTATCCCTATGTTTTCCTCTAATAGCTTTATATTTTTAGCTTTTATATGTAAGCATTAATAATTGGTCAGTTTTTGAGTAACTTTTATATATTGAGTGCTATTGTCTGAATGTTTATGTTCCCCCCTAAAAAAATCATATGGTGAAATCCTCACCCCCAAGGTAATATTATTAGATGTGGAGGCTTTGGGAGATTAATAGGATATGGGGTCAGAGTGCTCATGAATGGGATAAGTGCCCTTATAATAGAGGCTTGTGAGAGACTCCTCACCACTTCTGCCATATGAGATTAGAGTAAGAAGACAGCTGTCTGCGAAGAATCAGGCCCTCACCAGATGCCAAATCTGCTGGTGTCTTTATCTTAGACTCCTCAGTCTCTAGAACTGTGAGAAATAAATTTTTGTTATTTATAAGCCAAGGGATCTATATTTTATTACAGTATCCCAAACAGTTTAAGAAATCAAGTTTGGTGGGATCCAAATCAAATTGTTTTGCATGTGGAAATTCAGTGGTCTCAGCATCATTTATTAAGGAAACCGCTCTTTCTTCATGCATGGTCTTGGAGCCCTTGTTGAAAATCAATTAGCTAAAAATATTTGGATTGATTTCTGGACTCTCAGCCTTATTCCATTGGTCTACATTTAGTCTGTAAGTCATCACCATACTGTTTTGGATATTGTAGCTTTGTAACAAATATGGACATAAGGAAACGTGGATCCTCCCACTTTATTCTTTGTTTTCAAGATTGTTTTAGCTATTAGGGCCCCTTGCATTTCTATATAAATTTGGCAATCTGCTTTTCCATTTCTGCATAAAGGAGCAGCAGAAATTTGATAGGGATTGTATTGAAGCTATACATTGCTTTGGGGAATATTGACATCTGTATGAGTTAGAGTTCTCTAGAAAAACAGAACTGTCTGCAAGCTGGAGAGCCAGCAAAGGCAGTGGTGTAATTTAATCTAAGTCTGAGGGCCTGGGAACCAGAGAAGCTGATTTAATTCCTAGCTCAAGCTGAAGGCTAGAGAATGGGAGTGGAGGGTGCTGGTATAAGTTGCAGAGTCCAAAGGCCTAAGGACCATAAGCTCTGATGTCCAAAGGCAAGAAAAGATGGATGTCCCAGTTCAAGGACAGAGAGAAAGAATGCACCCATCCTTCACTTTTTTGTTCTATCTCAAAAGATTGAATGAGAGTCCCCACATTGATGAGGGCAGAGCCTCAAATGCATGTATTTCCAGATACATCTTCAGAGATATACCCAGAAATAATGTTTTAACATGTCTTAACCTAAGTATAGAGACACATAAAATTAGTCATCACATATAATATCAAGTCTTCCAAACCATGAACATAAAATCTTTTTATTTATTTATTTAGTTAAGACTTCCGTAAGTTTTTTTCAGCAATGTTTGTAGTTTTTGGTATAGACATCTTTACTTCCTTGGCTAAAGTCATTAGTGAATATTTTACTCTTTTTTATGTTATTATAAGTGGAATTGCTTTCCTAATTTCCCTTTTAGATTGTTTATTGTTGTTGTATAGAAGCATGACTGATTTTTGTTAGTTGATCTTGAACCCTGCAAATTTGCTGAATTTGTTTATTAGATCTACTAGGTTTGGGGGTATTTTATGAGTTATGCCTTCTACAGTTAGAGATAGTTGTTCCACTTTGTTTCTAATCTGGGTGATTTTGTTACTGTAAATGAGGAAAGGTTGTACTTGAAGAGTTGCTTTTATTTTATTGTTCTAAAAATTCTTTCTTTCTATTTAGTTTTTTACAGCTTCATTTTGATATGTCTTGTGGATCTCCTTGAGTTTATTTTAGAAATTTATTGAGTTTCTTGGACATGTAAGTTTACATCCATCATCCAATTTATGAAGTTCTTATCCATATTTCTCCAAATACTCTTCCTGACCCTTCCTCTAATCTCATTCTAAAACTCCCATTATATATATATTGGTACATTTGACAGTGTACCATATGTTCCATTGGCCCTGTTTATTTTTTCTTTGTTCTTTTTTATTTCTTTGTTCCAGACGGGTCATTTGTCCTATGTTTACATTCTCTGCTTCTGTCTTCTGCCTGCTCAAATCTGTTTTTGAACACTTCTCAGTTAAATTTCCATCCAATTATTGTATTTTTCAGCTCCAGAATTTCCACTTGGATTCCTTTTTATAATATCTATCTATTAAAATTCTCTACCTGTCTATTAATTCCTCTCTTAATTTCTTTTGCTTCTTTGACGATGGTTTCTTTCAGACATTTGAGCATATTTAAGACAGTTAATTTAAAGTCTTTGCTTAATAAGTTCAATTCTTAACCTCTTTAGGGTGGTCTCTATTTATTTGTTTTTTAACCTAGAATAGACCATACTTTCACTTTTTTGGATGGATTATAATTTTTTTGTTGTTGAGAACTGAACATTTTGAAAATTGCAATGTGGTAACTCTGGACATCAGATTTCTCCCCTCTCCCCTAGGATTTGTTATTACTTGATGAGTGCTTGAATTGTCAATTTAGCAACTTTTTGTATCCATTTTTGGAAAGGCTATATTCCTTGTTCTGTGTGGTCACTGAAGTTTCTGTTCTGCTATCTCCTTGGTCAGTCAGTAACCTGATAAAGATTTCTCTAAATGCCTGGAAAAGAAAAATTTTAAAAAGAGTGTCTGTTGCTTTAAATGCTCTCCCACGAATGACCTGTTTAGCTCAATGGTAAATTAATTGTCTACCTCTGTGGCAACTCCTCAGCAATCAATAGCACCAACCAAAATGAAAAACTTTAATTTCTGGAGGATAAAATCTCTATTTCTCACTCTGGCACCAGCAAGTCACACTCCATTGTGGTCTGACATCCCCATAGGGCTGGAAGATGAGCAATGGTAGCCACAATAGGAAACGCGTAATTCACTGAAATCTCTGAGAGTTCCTCCATCAAGGACTCCTCTGGATGTGTCAGGTGTTCAACCTGACTAGAGTTTCATAATGGTTTTTTCAGACAGTTCTTACCGGCTCAGTAGTTGTCTCAGTGGAGGGATCAACTCCTCAAGCTTCCAAATCTAGTGTTTCATTTCCTGTAATGTTAAGGTGTCATTTGACGCTGATACTGAATTACTCCCTTTTAGAGATAATTTAGGAATTAGGAAATACCTTCTAAAAACATCACTTTTCTTTTCTTTTATTTTAAATTAAAATTAGAGGTCTTAAATATTGGAATGGAAACTCAGAAGAAATGCTGTCTCGGTTGCATCAAATTGGATTGACAACAGGGCGAGAAGAGAATGCTTTTTTTCTCCCCTCTAGATACACTGAGGCAACCAATTTACTAGAGTTGAATATGATTTTATTTAAGACAAGAATGTCGGATCATAAAAAGGGAAGCTCGGACAGTATGAAGCAAAATGGATCAGTTTCAACTTCTTAATTTACTGTATCAGAGAAAGATATTAATCATAAGACACTTGAGATTTCAAAATATCTGGATGGTATTAAAAGTAAGATTTAGCAATCTGGGCAGCCAGGGATTTGTATTCTTTTTATCATTAATAATGTGAAACTTAAAAAGAAAATCCCTGCTTGATAAAATAAGAGAATTGGCTACTGCAGAACCCCTCTTGCATCATTGTTAGACATGCATTCATCTCTCCTGGCAAGAAATCTATAATTAGTGTCTTCACTTCCATAATAGAATTCTCATATGTTTCTGTCAAAAAAAGTTACTAAAGGCTCATAAATTTTCTTTTATGATTTTTGCTTGATTTGGGATAGTGTGACTTTGCTATTTGTTGTTGTGGGATGAATGGTATTCTGACATAGTCTCTAAGAGTAAATAGATTATTAGGAGACAAACTGTTTATGTTGGTTTATGTTGATATTATTCCTTTTTAGTCTTACATATGCATATGTGTTATCACACACATATATATACACTCTGTGATTTTATGACTGTCAACATTTACTATATCAAGTGCAGGTAAAATAGAGGCTCTGAGCAAGGGCTGTGCCACAGTGAGGTGAGGTAGGTGAGAAATTTACCTCAGAGGCAAAATCTTAGGGGGTACACCCAAAACTCAGTATTCAAGACAAATTATACTTAATGCCATAGCCATATTTTAACAACAAAAATTAATGCAAAAGAAATCACCATAAACAAAATATCAAAATTTTAGATACAGAATGGTCAACAACAGCAACCTGATGAACCATATTTAAACCTGAGGCAAGTGGAGTATACAGTGATATTACATTACCTCAATTACTGGGTATTTTTATAACTTCTTTAAACTTCATGCCTGAGGCAAATGCCTTACCCTCCTCACATTAGTCTTGCTGCATCCGAATTCCTATTCTCCTGACAAACTGGATGTGTAGGCCACGAAGTAGGAAACTTAATCTATTGTTTGCTCAGCAAGCATTTTACATATAAAATTTTGTATTTCTTAGCAACTGAAGTTATTGAATGTTGCCATTTAGTTTTAGGAGAAGTGTACTTTATTAATGCCAGTAGAAACTTTAATATGGAGAACTGGGCCAGAAACCTAGTAATAATCAACTCTCAGAGCTTGACTCTATGCAAGAGGACAAATGATTTGATATACCACATGAGGCACATTTTAAATGCTCTCAAGAATCAGTCAGTAAAGAGGGAAAGAATGGGAGCACTTGGACAAAGAATACCATAAATGAGAAAAACATCAGAATCTGAAATACTTCTCCCCCTGCCATATCTTGCATTTTCTCTGCCTCCATCTCTTGGAAACACACACACACATATACACGCACATACATACGCACACATACACAATACTGAGAGGTCACCTGTCCAATGACACTTAAAGAATATGACAAAACATCTGTTAATCACCAAAACAGATATACTATTTGAGAAACCTGACAGAGAAACTTCTTCTAAAAAAATTTATATTCTTTCATCCATCCATCTCTCTTTCCATTTACTCTCCAAACATAAATTGACCACACTCTGTAGATATGAAAAATCAAGAAGCATGTAAGAGGAAATTAAAATGTACATATGAAACCACCTGCACTACATATGAATAATATAGTCATATTGAAGGATGTGCAGAAGTATGGAACTAACCTAATTTATTTTGAGAAATAGTATTTTGACTGGATGCTGTAAGACTCAGGACAAAAATGTACACAGATATTGTACCGTAGTTACTAAATTTGTTTCTCACAGGGGTATGAGTCATCAATTCTGAAACTATTTCATACATATTCTAGGACTGTACAAATTGGTAAATACATGGTAAATAATGAGGACCAGGTTTTTCATTCCTTAGAATGAAACCTGTGGTGTTCGACTGAAATTCAACATATCACATAAAGTTATGGTATGTAGAAATACAGATGTAAATTTGTATCTCTCTCTCTATTTCTCTCTCTTCCTATCTATCTAACCTATCTCATACCTATTTATCTATCCATCCAGAAATAGAAATAAAAACCTATATTTTCCAAGCTCTAGCCATTTTGAAGGCCTAAAAAGCAAGGATTTCTTAGCAGTAATGTTTCTAAATAGCAGGTCTTGGTTTATTAATACCATTCTCCAATAAAAGAAGCAAGGTCTTATTGAAAAAAAAATGGTTAATACAAAACACAGGATGATCCTGGAACATTGTATGGTGCCAGAAAGTAAAAAAGTCTCAAAAAAAGGATGAGGGGATGCTATGGTTTGAATGTGTCACCCAGAAAGCATGAGTTGGAAACTTAATTCCCAATGCAACAGTGTTGGGAGGTGGAGCCTAATGGGAGGTGTTTAGGTTATGAGGGTGCCACCTCCATGAATAGATTAATGCCAATTATAAAAGGACTTGAGGCTGCAAGTTAGCTGTCTTCCTCTCTCTCTCTCATCCTCTCTTTGCCCTTCTGCCATGGGATGATGCAGTAAGAAGGCCTTAGCCAGATGCTAGCCCCTCAATCTTGGACTTTGAAGCCTCCGCAACTGTGAACTGATAGATTTCTGTTCATTATAAATTACTCGGGTCCGTGGTTTTCTGTATTAGCAGTACAAAACAGAATAAGACAGGGACATGTCAAAAGATTATAGTAGTTATCCTGAAGCAGCTCCCAATGGCCAAAGCTAGAATACTTAGAATAATGCAATAAATAGGATAGTTTTGAATGAAAAACCATAGGTTAAAGTAAATCCATGGGTTCATTTGAACCTAATAATATAAACTAATCATTGAACAAATAAAAAAATGAGGGAGATGAGCTAGTTCTTCTTTAGATAATAATTATAATTCATAAATGTAGAAGGGATAGAGATAAATAGAAAAATCACCATTAGAACACCACAGGAAAAATTGTGGACAGGATCCATCCATGGGTGATAAAATTGTTGTACCAACATCTGAGGAACAGGATGTTTGCATAGTGTCAAAGGAATTCATCCTAAAATATTTGATAATTAATAGAAAAAAGAATAACTTTACAATGGAGAAACCCAGTAAAACACCGCCTTAACCAAATGATTTACATCACTTCTGTAGCATTCATGCCACAAAATGTACAATCTCAGCCTAATGATGAGAAACTGTCAGACATTCTAAAATGTTGAGACATTCTATAATACAAATGATCAATACTTTCCCAAAACATGAAGATCATGAAAGACAAGGAAAAACTGAATCACTCACATGTGGGGGAGACTAAAAACATGTGGCATCTTAAATGCAATGTGGGGTTCTGGAGTGGAACATGGAACAGAAAAAGGGCCTTACTGGAAAATCTGGTGAAATTTGAAGAGAGTCTGCATTTAAGTTAATTACAGTATTGTACCAATGTTAAATTCTTAGTTTTGATAAATATGATACAGTTATGCAAGATGTTAATATTAGCAGAACTAGCTTTTAGTTTCTCCCTCCAGGGCTGGGGTGTTACCAGCTTTATAGATAAGGACAGTCCTGATCTTAGACCCTACTGCATTTGCACAAAACAGTAGAGTTAGCCTATACCTTCTTGCCTTTAATCCTGGTGCACATTTTTCTTCCTTACTAATATCTATATCTATCTTTGTGGCATTTTTCCCCAAATAGGGCACTTCTGTCTGTATAAAAAACCTGCCAGGCAATATACTTTCTTCTCAATGATTTACTTAATGGCATCTGGGAACTTGTATGCTTGGTCAGCAGAAGTTGCTTCTCCTGTTATCTTGATATTTTTTAAAGACAAACCTCTTTCTAAAATTGTCAAACCATCCTTTGCTGGCATTAAATTTTCCAGCTTTAGATCCTTCACCTTCCTCTTTACTTTAGGTTGTCGTATAATGAGTTTGCTTTTTCTCGAATCATGTTACAGTCTATAGCTATGGCTTACTTATAGCAATCCTGCACCCACATAAAAGTTGCATTCTCAATATGAGACAAAAAGGTATTTTGCAAAATGTGCAAGGTTTTCATGCCACTGATGTAGCTGCAATGATGGGTTCAAAATTTCTTTCTGTTACAATGGTCTTTATGCTGAATTCATTTATCTTGAAATGGCAGGCAACCACAGCTGCAGACTTTAATCTGTGGTACATATCAATCAATTCAACTTTTTTCTTGTAATTACATGACTTTTCTCTGCTTCTTGGGAGCACTCCCAGCATCACTGGTGGCACTTCATGCAAATGCCATGTCTTTATTCAAGGTTTATAGTATAGCACTAAACATGATGAAAAATACATGAGAACCACAAGAGATCACTTTTTATTGCAATACAGAATTTACTGGAGAGATGAACTGCTCACGAGATGATTAGCACTACAAGGCTTTATAAAGTGAATGCTCACAATACTTGAGTTCACTGCAATAGCAACAGGAGATGGTTACAAAATTATTACAGTAGTACAGTGTACACTACAGTTAATTTTATGCAGCTGTTATCAGTCTTGCAAAGTAACCTCCTTTCTACTTTTTCTTCCCTCAGAATGTGACCATCTGAAGACCCTGTGGCTTCAAACCGCATTCAGCTTGATCTGCATTCCACAGCCCGCTGTAAAAGCCCTTACCCTTAGTTGGTCGGTGGGTTGGATTTTAGATTGTTTCTACCATTCACCACACAGACATCTTTTGCATTAAAATTACTTTCTTCCTTGACACTCTTCATTGTCTTAATAATTGGTTCTTTATGCAGTTAGTGGCAGGACCCAGGCTGGACCCCTTTTTGGGTTCAATAACACAGTTATGAGCTAATACTGCATCTTTACATTTGTTTATATTTCTCTCACTGTGAGTGGTGCCATATATGATCTGTCAGTGTGTGAGTAAGTTTTAATAACTTTTAACTTTTTATAATAGATTTGGGTATATTTTATGGTAGAAAATGATACAATAGAGTAGTATCTACATATATTTTATGGATTCATGACATTCTTAAGTTAAAAAAATTTTTTCCCCTACATTTCTAGACTATATGATTCATCTGTGAGTATTTTTCAAATTGTCACAAATTTCCAAAAGTTTTCCCAATATATTTATTGAAAAAGAAATCCTCGTATTAAGTGGACCCATGCAGTTCAAACCTGTGTTGTTCAAAAGTCAATCACATAGTAATTTTACAGGAACATAAATTGACATTTAGGGAGGTTACGTAATTCAAGATCTTCCAGCCAACAAGTTCTGGAGGTATGACTCGGTTATGTCTGTACTTCACATTATGAAGGCAGTGGGTAGCGATGATCAAAGTATTTCTTTTCTAGCTATGTGAGCAGTTCACTTGAAGAGCTACTAAAAACTCCTTCCTTAGGGAAGAAATCTATTTATTGAAATGGACAGAGGAGGGATTAATGGCAACAACACTCACACACAATCCTTCTTATCCAGCATTCCTTACCAATTTCCCTCACACACTCTGGGCTTCAGGCAGGACTCCAAAGATGTCAGATCTTTCTCCTTAAAATAAATGAGTTGAGCAGTTTTTTAGTAACTTAGCTTAGCAGTTTCTTGTGGAGTAATGACTGGACCCTTGACTTATTTCTATTTTTCTAGCTATCCACCTGAGTACCCATCATCTTGTAATTTTTTCTTGTTCTTTCATGATAAATGAATCTTGCTTTATACTAGTCTATTACACCCAAAATATACCATCAGAAGTGAATAAGCTATTCTTATATTGGTGCAGCAAAAATATAGTAAAACTAGAAACTAAGATGTTTGTAGTAGTTAGCAGTTGTTGCCTGAAATTAGAGTACTTTTGATTATGGCATATGACTTTTTTTTTTTTTCTTTTTTTGAGACAGAGTCTCCATTTGTGGTCCTGGGTAGAGTACAGTGGCATCATCATAGCTCACAGCAACCTCCAGCTCCAGGGCTCAAGCAATCCTCCTGCCTCAGCCTTCTGAGTAGCTGAGACTACAGGTGCACTTTATGATGGCTGGCTAATTTTTCTATTTTTAGTAGAGATAGAGTCTCACTCTTGGTCAGGCTGGTCTCAAACTCCTGAGCTCAAGCAATCCTCCCACCTTGGCTTCCCAGAGTGTTAGGATTATAGGCATGAGCCTATAATTTCCCAGCCAGAAATTTTTAAACCTTGATCTCTTTCTTTGTTTCCAAAGGTCACATAAAGCTGAATGTTATGCTAAGAAAAATTCATTTTACACCCCCCTCTTTCAATTTAGGGGAAAGAATAAAATTATTCTAACTGGTAATTTTTCAAATAGGAAACAAACAGTGCTATTATAGCAGGATACACAAGAAACATTTTCTTCTTATTTCTAGACATTATACATATTTAAGCCCAACTACATAATGTATTAAAATTTTATAAAGTTTATTTTCAAGATAATACTCCCCCCAAGATGACCATACATAGCTCATATTTATTTGACTAAACTACTTGCAGATATTTGTGTACTGCAATAGTTCAAGTAAACACAAAGGATTATAGGTTTTTTTTTCTCCAAAATACCAAATGTTATTGAAATAGACGAAATAGGGATTAGTGACAGCAATACCCACAATCCTTCATCAACACTTTTTATCCATTGCCCCCAACCCCTAGACTTTGAGATGTACAAATTGTCAATGAAGTACATCTTCTAGTTAAATCTGTTAGGTTTATCATTTGCCTCATGGGAGAATATTGTTTCTGCTTTATTAATCATGATCATACAGAAGACCTTAATTTTTAATTTAATTTTAGATACAGACTTGCAGAGCTCTTCAGCGTGAGTGCAGTTTGTGTGTTACACCAAGGAGCACAGATAAAGGGGTCTCTGGGAGCTGCAATCCAGTTGATAATTCTGCTAGCTAAGCTTGGAGGCCTGGTGTGAGGAATCTTTGCAGATACTGTGCAGCGCTGCTGCTTGTAATTCACACAAAACTGCCTATGAAATCCGTCTTAATTAAAGATGATAACTTATCCTTTGGAGTTTTCTTAATTTTGATTTGTTTTACAAAACCTGCTCCTCTCCTCATTGTCCCTGTTGGAGTGAATGACCATGTTATACGTAGATATTCAGACCAAAACCTGGAATCCCGGTAAACTCCACACTCTGTTCTTGCTCCTCAACCAATCTATCAACAAATATTATTGGTTCTGCATTTTCAAAATTTTGAATTTGACCTTGTTTACTCCAATGCTGCTTGTCTAGTTCATGCAGCCAGCTTTTCTTGCCTGAAGTATACCAATAACTTTCCAACTGTTCTCTCTTTCTAACTACTCTTTTTAAAATTTTTAAATTGGTACATAACATTTTACGTATTTATGGGGTACATGTGATATTTTGTTACATGCACAGCATAGAATGTAATGATGAAGTCAAGGTATTTGTTGTATCCATCACTTTGAGTATTTATCATTTATGTTTGGGAACCATTCAAGTCCTCTCTTCTAGCTACTCTGAAATATATAATACATTTTTGTTAACTATAGTCACTCTGCTATTATAAGTAGAAAGTACTCTTTTGACCCTTGGCCTCACCTAGATCATCAACCACAGAGAAGTCAGCATAGCATACTGAACGCATAATTCTCATCAAGCCAAAATTGATGTGTGCTAATGTTTTCACAAAGCACATAGACTTGAGTTGAAAGTCCTCCTTTTAACCTTAAAGACCTTGTACTATCGGCTTCTGTCTCTCTGTTTCTCATCCTCTGCTGCTGTGGTCTTTGCTTACCCCACTCTACCCACACTGGCCTTCTTGCTACTTTTTGAACTTTTTCAGTACTCTCCATCTCGGAGCCTTGCCAATGAACACTCCCTCAGCCTTGAAATAATTATTCCTGAAATATTTACATTATTTTTTCCCTTCACCTTGGTCAGGTTTCTGCTTCTGTGTCAGTTTTTCAAAGAAATCTTCCTAATTTTTCCCAGCTAAAATAGCACTTCTAACACTCTTTTCCTTTAGCCTGCTTTATTTTTATTACGGGACTCATTACCACCTGCCACTATAGTATTTAGGTGTTTGTTTGTTTCCAATCTCCTTTATCATAATGTGAGCTCCCTGAAGGCAGGAACTCAGTTTTATATATGTTGTTTATCCAGAGCAGAGCAGGCCTCTATTCGGCTCAATATTTTATTTCTTGAATGAATGATTAAATAAAAGTTGCTTTTTCACATTTAAAAAGTGGCTGAGAATAAAACTTTTGAGCTGTCTCACTTTTTCTAGGCTTTCTTCATTGTTTTCTGGTATTTCTTGTTGCAGAAGGCATACTGGTCTTTAGTGACTCTTCCATTAGTTACTTTGTAGCAGCCACTCTGGCTGTTGGGCCAGCCAATGTATTGCACGCATTGGCCATTGACCTAGAATATTCTTCATCTTCTGTTTGCCTAAATATATCTTAACTCTTCAGGCTCAAGTATAAACACGATTTCCTTAGAAAAGTCATCTGTTATTCTTTGTTTCGGTCTTATGACACAGGTTACTGTTCCACTATTTACTGCTACAGTTGCCTACCACATACGCAGCAATTAATAAATGGTTATCATTTGCTCAGTGTTTGAAGGTAGTTTTTTATACCTAGGTGGTAAGATATTTTATATATTTATGATTAAAAAAATAGCAACTCAGAAATGGGTGTGTGTTTCCTACTTTGTTTTGCCTAAAGCACAAATAGTTATTCTTTACTTCAGTATATCATTATTATTATTACCTGTAGTACTATTTTGCACAAGGACCATTTCTTTCATCTCATCATATCTTTCTACGTTTACTTTTTCACTATGATGTGTTTATCCATTGAATACATTTCAGGATTAGAATAGCACCTGGTTCTTCTAAAGCACATAGCCACATTGAAAAAGTTGTATATCTAAAGAGAATTGGGGCTCCTCTAGCAGGAAAGATGAGAACAGACTGAGGATTGGAGTCGATGCAAAGAATTAAAACTCTGTGTTCTTTGTACTTCAACTAAATGTGCTTTAATTGTAGTGGTGACATTTAGGATACTACATGCAACCCATGATATTCCTTGTTCAGTATTTCTCTAGGAGGGTAGACACAAAATACCTGAGAAAAAAGTATATAGTAGAGCTCAAAATGTGTGAGAAAAAATTGTTGGTGAATTCCAAAACTTATGGCTATGCACACAAATTGTTCCAAACTAAAGGACTCAGAGCTATTTTAACATAGGAAAAAAGCCATAGAATGATGTAATTCTGGCAAGGTAGGAGAAAATGATTCAGAGTCATGATTTACGAGCAGTTTACCATCTTATAAAAGAAAAGAAAAACACATAAATAAATATTCCTGGGTTGGAGGAAGTGTTTTAAAAATAGAAGTAAAAGAATAGAAATGGTTTTAAATGCAGGGGTAGAATTTATGGAAAAAGATAGCTATTTAAGGGAATCTGCTTTTCTTATATATTTTGAAAAATTTATGGTGTACATGTGTTTTTTGTTATGTGGATAAATTATATCATGCTGAAGTCAGGGCTTTCAGTGTACATGTCACCAGAATACTGTACATTGTACTCTATAAGTAAATTGTCATTGCTCGCTGCCCTCCCACCCTCCGCCTTCTTAGTTTCCAATGTCCATTATTGCTCTTTATGACCATATATACCTTTTATTTAGCTCCCACTTATAAGTGAGAACATGCAGTATCTGTTTGTCCATTCCTGAGATATTTCATTTAAGCTAATGTCCTCCAGTTCCATCCATGTAAAAGACAATATTTCATTCCTTTTTTATGGCTGAGTAACACTCCATGGTATATTTTCTTTACCCCTCATCAGTTGATGAGCACTTACATTGATTCCATATCTTTGCTATTCTGATTTGTGCTGCAATAATTATTTGGGTACTGTTGTCTTTGTATAAATGATTCCTTTTTCTTTGCCTAGATACCCAGTAGAAGGATTCCTGGATGAAATGGTAGGTCTACTTTTAGTTCTTTGGGAAATCTCCATGCTGTTTCCATAGCATTTTACAAGTTGACATTCCCACTGACAGTGTATAAGCATTCCCTTTTCACCACAACTGCACCGACTTCTATTTTTTTACTTTTTAATAATAGCGATTCTGAAAGGGGTAAGGTAGTATCTCATAGTGGTTTTAATTTGTTTTTCCCTTATAATTAGTAATGTTGAGCATTTTTTCATATGCTTGTTGGCTATTTGTCTATCTTCTTTTGAGAAGAGTCTGTTTACATCTTTTACACACTTTTTAATGGGGTTATTTGTTTTTTCCTGGCCAATTTATTTGAGCATTTGGTCAATTCTGCATATTAGCCTTTGTTAGATGTATAGTTTGTGAATATTTTCTTCCTTTCTGTAGGTTGTCTGTTTGTTGATTATTTCCTTTGTATTTCAGAAACTTCTTAGTTTAATTAAGTCCCATTTATTTATTTTTATTGCTGCTGTATTTGCTGTTGGGGTTTTATTCATAAATTCTTTGCCTAGGCTAATCTCTAGAAGAGTTTTTCTCACATTTTATTTTAGAAATTTTATGGCTTCAGGTGTTACATTTAAGTCTTTAGCCCATCTTGTGTTAATTTTTATATGATGAGAAATAGGGATCCAGGTTCATTATTCTGTATATGGTTCATCCAATTTTCCCAGCAAAATTGACTGAACAGGCTGTCCTTTCCCCCATGTTTTTGTATGCTTTGTTGAAAATCAGTTGGTCATACTTATATGGTTTTATTTCCATGTTCCCTATTCTGTTCCATTGGTCTATGTGTTGACCTTTATACCAGTAACATGCAGCTTTGGTTACTATAGCTTTGCAGTATAATTTGAAATCAGGTAATGTGATACCTCCCAATTTGTTCTTTTTGCTTAGGATTGCTTTAGCTCTTTGGGGTCTTTTCCATTTCCATATAAAGTTTAGTATTACTTTTTTCTAGATCCATGAGAAATGATGTTAGAATTTTGATGGGAATTGCATTGAATCTGTAAATCACTGTGGGCAGTATGGATATTTTGACAATGTTTATTCTTCACATCCATTAGCATGAGATGTTTTCCCATATTTTTGTGTCATCTTGGATTTTTTTTGTCAGTGTTTTGTATTCCTTGTTGTGGAGATCTTTTACCTCCTTGGTTAAGTATATGCCTAGGTATTTTTTTGTAGCTACTGTAAATTGTGTTGCATTCTTGATTTAACTGTCAGCTTGATTGTTATTAGTATATAGAAATGATATTGATTTGTGTACATTAATTTTTTAACCTGAAACTTTACTGAAGGTTATTTATGAGTTACAGGAGTTATTAGGTGGAGTTTTTAGAGTTTTCTAGGTACAAGATCATATCTTTGGCAAACAGGGATAGTTTGACTTCCTCTTTTCCAATTTGGACGCCCTTTGTTTCTTTCTGTTGCCTGTTTGCTCTAGCTAGGAATTTCGGTATCATGTTGAATAGAAGTGGTGACAGTGGGAATCCTTGTCTTGTTCTGGTTCTTGAGGGGAATGCTTTCAGCTTTTCCCCATTCAGTATGATGTTGGTCATGGGTTTGTCATATATATCTTTTATTATTTTTAGGTATGTTCCTTCTATGCCTAGTATGTTGAGGGTTTTTGTAATGCAGAGGTGCTGGATTTTATTAGATGCTTTTTGTGCATCTATTGAGATGGGCATGTGGTCTTTGATTTTTATTCTGTTTATGTAGTGAATTACCTTTATTGATTTGCATATATGGAACCATCCTTGCATCTTGGGATGAATCCTACTTGATCACTATTTTTTTGATGTACTATTAAATTTGCTTTGCCAGTATTTTCTTGAGAATTTTTTCGTCTATGTTCCTTAGGGATATTGGTCTGTAGTTTTCTTTTTTTGTTATATTCTTTCCTGGCTTTGGTATCAGGGTGATACTGGCTTCATAAAATGAATTAGGGAGGATTCCTTCCTTCTCAATGTTATGAAATAGTTTCTGCAGAATGGATGCCGGTTTTTCTTTGTAGGTCTGGCAGAATTCATCTATGAATCTATCTGATCTAAGGCTTTTTTTTCTTTTTCCTGTGAGAGTTTTTATTACTGTTTCAAGCTTCTTACTCATTATTGGTCCATTCAGAATTTCTATTTTTCATGATTTAATCTTGAGAAGTCATGTGTTTCCAAAAATTTACCCATTTCCTCTAGATTTTCTAGTTTCTGTGTGTAGAAATTTGCAAAGTAGTTATGGACTGTATGTCTTGATAATGTCCTGTTTGCTACAAATCTTCCAGGTGTTTGATGACCATCTTGTATCTGGATATGTAAACCTCTGGTGATATCAGGGACATTTTCCCCTATTGTTCTCTCAAATGGGTTTTCCATGTTCATTGCTTTTTCTTCCTCTCCCTCAGGGATACCTATAATTCTTATATTTCTCTATTTTGAATAATCTCATATTTCTCTCAGTGATTACCTGTTTTTTTTTTGTTCTTTTTTCTATATTTTTTTACTTACTGGGTACTTTGAAATCCTTGTCTTCAAGCTCTTTCTTCTGTTTGGTCTATCCTGTTATTAAAACTTTCTGTTATAGTTTGAAATTTCCTAAATGACTCTTTCATTTTTTTAAGTTCTGTTATATCTTTTCTCATGTTATCTAACTCTTTAGTGAATTTCTCATTCATGTTTTGAAATTTTTTTTGGTTTCTTTGTGATGGTTTTCTACCATCTACTCAATTCCATTCATCTTACTTGTCATCCATAATCTGAATTCCCCTGTCATCTCAACAGTTTTCTTTTGGTTGCAATTATTCATTGCTGGAGAGCTGTTGTGATCCTTTGAGGGGGTTGAGACAGTCTGTTGCTTTCTTTTTTTTTTTTTATGTTGTCAGAGATTTTATAATGGTTCCTTCTCATCTGGGGCCTTTTCTCTTAGTTTCAAAACAGGTAACAGATATAATATACCAGTTCTCCTCTATTGCTTGATGAAAATAATTATGGGTCCCTAGATGGTGTGCTTGGTTCTTACTCTGCAAACTTGACCAGGCAGCAGAGTGGCAGATGTACTATGAGTCTTTAACACTGCTGCTATGGTGTGTCTTCCCTGTGCCCCTGTGGTTGTCACTGGGCTACTATGGCAGGGTTGGCCCCTGGGGCCAGGTGCTCAGGAGAGCTGGAGCTGGTTAGTAGAATGGGGTTTGTGTGCTGGAGTGCTGTGGGGCAGGGTACATGGGCAAGGCAGGGCTTCTAGGGTACCTGTGCAGGATGGTGCGGGTCTTTGGTGTGCTGCCTGCCCAGATCCAAAGGCCATGGCTACACTGTCTTTCATCTCACTCAGAGCCTTTCAGGCAGTGGTGACAATACCTGTCCTGCTACTAGGCATTGGGCAGTGGGTGCTGAGGGCCACCAGTGCATGCTCTGCAGGGTGCCACAGGAAGTACAGTTGAGAGGGATTGCCCGGGCTAGAGCAGTAGGCACTAGGCCTGTGATCTCCTGCTCTGCTTAGGGCCCGTAGCTGCAGTGGCGGCAGGGGTGTATATCTCCTGCCCATGGCTGCACGAGATAACTAGGACTCCCTGCTCCCTCCCCACTTGGCAGGAACAAGGGTGAGTCAGCAGTCACAGATCTAACCCCTGGGCAAAAGTAGCGTCCCAGGGTTGGGAGGTTACAGTGGTGCCAATGGGAGCACCCAGGGCTCACCAACCAATAGTCCCTTCTTTCCGGAGCAATGTAGCTGTATAGCGTCCAGTCAGGTCTCTGTTACAGTTCAGAAGCCTGCTGTGGTGGAGGAGCCCTCCCACTACTGCGGCTGTAGTATCTTCAGGGGAAGCGTGGAGTCTGAGATTTTTTCCTGTTTTCCCTTTTCCTGATGTGAGTGCCTTTTCTAATTACCAACAGTCCTATTGAACAGCTCATCCCACTTCTATGTCCTTTACTTCACCCCTGCCTCAGCTCCATGAATTCCCAGTGTTCTAGCTCAGATGACTGATCCAGAGGTGGATATCTATTGGTCACTTTTAATCCTCTCCAGAGAATAGTCCTGTGCGGGCTGCTTCTAGTCCGCCATCTTGCTAGGCAAGACATCTGCTTAAAATATAAACAGATTGGAGCTCTAAATATTACTTAGGGATGATATAGGGCTGGTGGGGGGTTGGGTAGGATAATGTTAAAGAAAAAATTATTTTGGCACTTCTTAAAAAGGTAAGGAAGGCTTTATTCAAGACGATTGTAACAGGAGTCAACACTATTACAATAAAGGGAAGAGATCAGGTTCAACTCTGAATACAGCAAAGACAAATGGGAATATATAGCCAAGGAGCAAGGTTGGAAGGTGAGGTGATTAATGGATGGAAAATTGCTAAGAGAAGACACCAAAGGTAAAATAATTTTTGCTAAACTGTCCTAATAAGATTCTTGCTAAAGCCAGGCTAAGGACTTGGATATCAATGGTAGGGGATGAAGAAATTGATCAGATATCAAGGGTGAGTGGAAGGAATAACTAATCAGGATTCATTGCTAAGACAGAGCTAGGTAGGCCAAAGATAAAATGGGGACCAAGGTTAAAGTCTAGAGTAAAAGAGTGCTCAGGAAAAGCTGAATAAAGTTTGATCAAGGACAGAGATTTTGTCAACGGTTAGATTTATTAGTCATGCTGAGAACAGTCCTATTTGTGACTATCTACTCTAGGTGCAGCTCAGGATAATGCAATTTGAATACCAAAGCCCCCTAGTCAACCTGTGAAAAGTGTGTAGGAAGATGTGTGTCAGGCAAAGCACAGAGTCCCACATACCCCTATGTGGCAGAAAAGAGTAAAGGAAGGGTTCCTGTGAGCTGGTAGACCCAAAAGACATCATTTGAGATGAGAACAACTCAAAGTGTGTAGGTGACTTTGAGGCTTGTGGCCACTGGTGGATCCATAGACACAAGCCACAGTTGTCACAGTGCCTAATGAATAAGACAACGTAAAATGAAAATGCACCATGGCAGAGGTCAGTGGATAAGGCTTAGTCTAGGTATAACTCTCCAATGCCAGGATGGTATATATGCACCAACCCAGGCTGCAGACTTAGAAAACCCTAAGGAAGCTAGGAGAAATTAAAAATGAATACATTTGAGTGGAATCAATTTGATATCTACATTGACCACACTTAAAATTAGAATAGCTTACATGACCTTGAATTGGCAAGATGAAGTGTTGAATATCTTTCTCTATGAAAAGAAATGAAAGTTCATATATTCATTTCAGTTCTAGAAAAATAGTTTTATTTACAACACTTGAGTATGGTGTTGTGATTGTAAGATTTGTGTATGATAAACATGTTTGTGAATGCAAGAAAAAATGTTGGAAATAAGAATTCAAGATTTTATTTTAGCAATGTTAAAGTCAAGCATTTTAAAACCATCAATGTAAAATGCGGCAAGTTTTGCCCAGATTTGTCTTTAGGGGAACATAAACTTGTCCATGACTGAAATATACTCTAATTAATATTTAGGGCTCAAATTTGTTTATATTTAAAGTAAATGTCTTTCAATAGCTATCTTTTTTCCATAGCATTTACTGCAATACATGAAACAAGTCTCTGGCTAGTTTTAAAAACTACTAGCAGATTTCATCAGGATAAGTAAACTATTCTGTAATAAGACTCTTATTTACTATTATAATTTTTTAGTGTTTATTAAAGATAATTATGTCAGTGGCACTTCATGAAATCATAAAATTTATGGCTAAAGAGAGGATTTATTTTCTTTTAAAATGTACTGCTTCCTTTGGCAATATCACCACTCACTTCATAAACAGGGATGAATCTATACCAATCTAAGGACTGTGTAAATGCTATATGAGATTAATAATGTCTGAGAATCTGTTTTTGTTAAGGGTTTTTCTGCAAATATGCGTGTTGCAAGGACTTAACTTTGGTTACTAAGGAAAACTCTGTTAAATCCTGAGTACTGTATTTAACAGCTAGATTTCTCTTGGGAGTAGGAAAGAGCCTGTGTCCTTTGGGAGCAGAAAATGTCTCCTTTATGCTTGAAAACTTAATTTATTCAGGCTGTGTCTCTGGGGACACTACACAATTATAATCTTAACCATCTTTCTACCTTGGAAGAATAAACCCGTAACACTAGAAGCAGCTTCGATGGATGGTTGCTTAAGGATGAAATGCTACGTCTTCCTGCTTATCCTTCTTAGATGCCTCTCTTTCAAGTACAAAAAGAAAACCCTGAGAAAACAATTATAGTTTCTATGTAGAGGGAAACTTTAAATATCACTTTTGAACTTAAAAAAGCAAGAAAAAACACCAAATTAGATAAATAACTACTATATCTCAATCCAGTTATGTCTTAATAGTTTAAAAATTGAAAGATAAGAGTCAATGGTTTTGGGAGGAATTTATGAGAGCCTAATGAATAGTTGGACACCATTTTCTTTGTTCCAGTTCTTAATCAAGAAGACAGAGAGGAGGACAGAACTCCAAATGTCGCCTTTCTTCTGATAACTTTACCACTAGTGTGAAACTGCCAATGGAACTCTGCTATTAGTCTGAATCTGCTATATCCAAAACTCCTTCTAACCAGAAAAACATTTCCCTGTCTATGACACCTATATCATGATACTCTGGCTATTTTTACTATTTCCAACCTAGATTCTAACATTGTCACCTCTTCCTAAATCTGTCATTGCCTAGACTGAATTCCTTTCAGATCAATAAATCAGCACGGGTTGGTTACCATGCTCCACTTGAGGGTGTGATTGGAACTAGTTAGCAGCACTTCCCTGTAGATGTCCAATTATATGCTAGGTTCCCTTTATTCCCAGTTTTTCTTCATTAAACTTCCGGCCTCTGATGCATTAGTATGTCATGCTATGTTCATGCAAGTTCTTACATCATTCTTTATTGAACAACATGATATAATCAACAAACATTTTATGTTTTTGTTTGGACAGAATCATCACACATCCTCACGTGATTTTCATAAGACTACTAGTGAAATTATCTTTGGTTAGGGGATAAATGTGATTCAGGTCTGAAAAATAAAGGTACCTTACAGCTCTGGAAGCATTGATGAGTCTTCAGATTGACCTGTGATTTGAGTCAGGAATCAGAGATAAAAACAGAGGAGGAAGAGAAGAAAGAGGAAAAGCAGAAGCAGGGCAGTGTGGTCACAAGACTGAAAAGAACGGAATATTGACTTGAAATTGTCATCATTGTTGGCAGGTATGGAGAACTTGTCAGCAGTAATAAGGAATGAAGCCAACATACGGACAGAAGCAGAGCAAGAGAGAAAGGAGGAAGAGAAGGTAAACATGCATGATGAGAGAAGGAGAGAAAGAGAGAGAGATTGCATAACCAAGTTGCTTGTTTGAATTGCTGGATCCAGCAATGCCAGAAGTCACTTCTACCTCTGGATTTTCTGATTGTGTAAAACCAATGAATCTCCCTCTTACTTACTTTTTGGGCATGGGGCTTATTTTTAAATTGACACTTTGATCATTTGCAAGTGAAATATGTAAGACTTAATTTTATTTAATGGAAGGAAAGAACAATAAATTAAAAGCAAAAACATTGAGGTACTAGTCATGGCTCTGATATTTACGTGATCATTAGCAAGTCATTTATTCATTTTAAACATGTTTCCTTTTCTCATGTGAGAAAGACACTTTACCTTTATACCTCACAGCATTTCTTGTAGATCCAAAGGAAATAAAATTTTTTGAAATGTGATGATTGGCTCTGTCAGACTCAAAACCCATATTCTTTCCACTTTGCTGCAGAGTATATGTTAGAATTCTTCTGTTTACAAGCCTAGTGCTAGTGAGGCTATGTAGTGTTTTATATATCGTTTTATATAAAAACCTTCTTGGCTTGGAAACTGTCTTTCTGTCCTCCAGTATTCAAAAGTACCATTTTGTGTCAATAATCTTTGCCCAGAGAAAATCATTATCCCTGAATCATTAGTTCATAAGCTCTTTTCCTGCTTCCTTGGGAGTTACCCAAATTTCAATGGAGAAAGTTACAGGAAAACCTTGATTCATCAGTTCTAATTCTCTGTAGGTATTTGTTTGCATTGACAATGTATCTGAGCCTTTGATGATCATGATGCCTCTGGCCTGTTTTGTTGTTGAGCGTGCTATCTCTCAGAGCAGAGAAGGTCAGAGAGCTCCCAGGGCATAAACAAAATAATAGAACTAATGAATTACATGGCAGTTAGACTACACGTATTTCACACTAAATGGATTGCTTAATTTGGTTAGTTCAGTCACGCAGCTGGTCAATTCATTTCCTTAATCAGTTATATTTAATGCTCAAATTGACTAATATGCTTAGGCAAATGGCCAAACTGATTGTCCAGTGTAAACAATGTGTAAAGGACTATTTTTCTCAAATTCTAGACATTTATAAATATATCTGAAATTATAAGAATTTTTCTGTTCATTGATGAATTTGTGTACAACGTAGCCCATGGAAAATGCTGTCCATAACCCATCAGTAATGCACCTTACCATGCCTTGTACCATGAACTTGAGAGAACTAATTTATAATAGTGGATAAATTTTGGTAATTCAACTAATTTGCAAATTTTGTAATGGTATCTGAACTCCAAAGCTTTTCTCAGAGACCTTTGTCTCATTTTGACCTATTGCCTACCTTTTTCATGTAGGCAACAAACTCAAAAGAAGTACTGGCATTTTAGCTAGAATCACAATAAATCCCAAAATGTCGTTGCTAGTGTTATCTCTTCCTAATATCTAAGGAATCTTAGCCTTAAAAATATTAAGAAAGTGAAGCCAGGGGTCTTAATAAAAGTAAATATCCTGGGGATAAATTTTTATCAAATCGTATCTTTTGAACAGCCAGAATTTCCTCACCATTGTGCTGCTCCAAAAATCACCTTGAAAATTATGATTTTCAGATATTTTCATTTCTTGTTTGTAAGACAGAAAATAACACACATACACAACTTTGCAAATAAGTATATTTTTAAGGTTTAAGAAGATATGTGCCAGCATTTCCCTAGAGGATTTTGGCAAGACATATGTGAATTTAGGTAGCACGGTGGTGAGAGAAGTCTCTTTCATAATATTTATTGATAATCTGAGACATGACATTAATTAAAAATCTGCATTAAATTATAGATTTTCCTTTGGGAAATACCTTATTTCCTCCTTTTATTTCTGTGCATATTTAATTAACAGGTTCTAATTCAGCATTTTCTTTCTATAAGATAATAGACCATTTCAAATACTCTCTTTAAATATTCTTTCCTGGTACAGTGTAGCCAGAAGACAAGCCTGATATCTTAAGCCTAGAGGGAGTTGTAGAGATCATTTGGGTCACCTCTGATTTTTAATTGTGGTGGAACCTAAGTCCCAGTGGATTTAATGAAATGCTCTTTGCTAGTTAATGGCTACAAAGACCTAAGAACTCAAGCTTTTACCCCTCCCTGTCAAGTATCCTTTCCGTTAAAATTATTCAAAGGAATGCTGGTTAAAAGCCTTCTTCAGGTATAATTCATCTAAACATTCCTAGGGCAATGGAAAGGCAGGTTTGTGCCTCAATACAGTTTTCCTTTCTGAGCTATTATAGAAGAGAAAGTAACTGAATTGAATAAAAGACTGAAAGAATAACATGACTTTTTTTTTCTTTCATAAACTCTTCCTGCTGTCACTAGGGCTAGGAAGAGAGGGTTTAATACCTTTGTGCATGTGAATGGATATGTTGTAACTCAACTTTGTGGCCAACTGATAAAGTAAGGCTAACTCTTTGTTGACAAAACAGTTTTTCTACTGAACTATTAATCACAATCATCAATTAAGTTAATTTATATTCTATATGGGATGGGTGGGGAGGAGTAGAGTAAGAATCTGTGAGTTTAAAAAACTTTTAAGTGTGAAATTGGAGTTACTTTCATGTTTGGGGGCAAGTTATATTTGTTTACTTCTGTATACATTTGGAAATATCTTGGGTTATAATAATATACATTTTCTATTAAATCAAATTCAGAATATGGATAACAGCTGCTTTTCCATGAGCCAGTAGAATTAATTTCATACAGAAAATGGAAAATTACTTCTTGATTTCTCTAAGAGTCAGAAATTACACCAAATATTATAAGCAGAAGAAGATTTAATCCAGAGCATTACTGGAAAAGTAGGCTCTGAACTATACTTCCGAATATTACATTATTGAATTGTCTGGCCAAGGGAGATACAACCTCTGACACAATCAGGGAAGTGGAAAATCATCAGGAGGTTACCACTGGACTGCTGAGTTTGGCATGCTCTTCCTAATGAATGAGGAGGTGGCTGATACCCCAGGACTACACTTCTCCTTCAAAACTCTCATGTGAATGTCTCTACTTGAAAGAACCTTATTTGCATCTAATACTTGTGAAAGAATCTATGAAATGAAGTCTTTAGCTTGCTGCCCTTACAGTACAGAAGAGCACCTTGTAAGGTGGTAGGAATGGATCATATCAATGGACCATATGCAGCACAGCTTTCTTGCAAAGTACTCCAGTGCACCTGTAGCCCTAAAATCCTGTTCTGATTTATCTAAATGGCTGATCTCCTGCTTAGCTGCTTACATTTTTTCAAAAACTAGATCTACTCTTTATAGACAACCACCCATTGTCCAAATAGGAGTAGACATATACCAAAGTGCACATGATTTTATGTTTCCTTGCATTCTACTTTCAAGCCCCAATAGCATGTAGAACTCTATTGCTGCCCAAGATTTCCCACACCTCATCCCATTACATTTTTAAACAATAAACTAAAACATCTGGCTCTGTGTTTATGGTAGTCATTTTTTTGGAATTAAAATTTAATAACTTTGTGGTTTCAGGTATATATCTATTTTGAATTTTAAAGCAAAAGTAGCAAACCGTATATTTCTATATATAACATTTTTCTCATCCTAAAACTTATTTAGGAAAATGACCAACTTGGTCTTAGCATTTTGTATTCGTTTTCTAGGGCTGGCATGACAAAATACCTAGACTGAGTGGCTTAAATAACAGAAGTTTATTTTCTCACAGTTCTGGAGAACGGAAATTCAAGATCAAAGTTCTGGGAGGTTTGGTTCATTGTGAGGCGTCTCTCTTTGGCTTGCACACAGCTACCCACTCCCTGTGTCCTTTCATGGCCTTTCCTCTGTGTGTGCCCTTCCCTGGTCTCTTCCTTTTCTTGTATGGACACCAATCATATTGAATTAGGGCCCAACCCTTTTGACCTCATTTAACCTGCTTAAAGGTCCAAATACAGTCACATTGGAGATCAGGGTTTCAACATATGAATTTTGGGGGAACATAATTCAGTCCATAAAAAATTTATGTAGGATTTTTGGGAGTAAAATAAAAATACAAATAATTATGGATATTGCATGTTAAGTTAAAAATTTTGATTATTAATAACATACATAAAGTGCATGATATACTATGAAACAAGATTGCACTGAATAGATGTGGCAATATAAACTACAATTATATTATTTAAACTACTACAGATGTTTCTGATTATTTTTACTATTGTAATCTTTCAAATAAAGTATTCAACCCAAATGACAAATTTTGTTTTGAATTTAAGTAACAGGATATTTTTAACAACTCAGATAAAATAAGTGGAAAGCTCCTATTTCAATTTTTATCATTACATTTAGTCCAATCACAATCTAATTAAAAATGATTTTTACTTTGTTTACATTTCTGGTATGTTTAGAGGAATCTCCAGATGAAATCTATGTTTTGTAACTATTGAGCTGAGGCAAATATTTTCTATTGAATTACTAAATAAGTATAATTTCAAATCAAATGTTTATTTGGATCTTTTACATAGAACTAAATTTTTATTGTTTTTTTCAGATTTTTTTTTCTTCTTTCATCTGTATAATAGCAATAACATTTTTTGAGCCAAAGATTAAGATTTAATCACATGGAAACACATATTTATTTCTTCTCACTTTTCTTAGATAAATATAAGTGGTAGAAACATTAGAGAAAGAATTAATAGGACTTAAAATGAAGCATTTGTCTGATATTGTGCTCTCTTGCTAACACTTGCGCTTACAAATAAGCATTTCCGTTAAAAGTAAGTTGCCCAGGGTTTTGCCTCATCACAGCCTTTGTTGAGTCATAGGAAGTTATATGCAGTGCGGCAATTTAAGCAAGTAAAGTAATGTAACAAAATTATTCAAGTTATCTCCCCTCATCCCTAGTGGCAAAAATACGTCACGTTTCCACAAGACCACTAGGATGAGTTAATTGTTCCTTGGGACTGAATCCATCTATTTCTGACCTTTCATCTTCTATTCTCTTTCTGTCTACAATACTTTCTTTTAACATTCTTATTCATCAAACTTTTTGGTAATGTTTTATAAACATGAACTTCATTTTCAGTTCCACTATTTCAGGGTAATCCTCAAAGAACTGTGCTCCTATGCCTTTATGTTTAGTGAATTAGACACTTGATATATGACATTCCAAGATCACAATTCCATGCCAAAATATTTTTAAAATTTAGCATTACCATTTTTCAAACAGAAACACATTTTCAGAGAATTTGCATGTGAAATGACTAGATTATATTATGAGAAAAAAATAAAAAACAATAACTCCTAGAACTACTGATTCCAGAAAATTAGCTAAATGAGTTCACTAGTGAACTTACTTCTTCCTGGATACTTTTCTTACAATTCATATATTCCATATATTTCAAAAATTAAAATGCTAAAACAATTAGGGTAGGTCAGATACCTTTACCTTTTGTCATAAATAAATGGAAATCACAATTGAACAGATACAAGATAAAGTAAGGGAAAAGTAATTTTGTTAGCTTTATTTGGAGAATTTAATAATTAAAAAAATAGTCTGTCTTTAAATATTTTTACAAGATCCTTTGACCAGGGGATTGGTTAAAAAACTTAAATTAAGGTTTTTCCCATAACAATTGATATTTGTGCATAAACTTATCAAATTGTGTTGTGTGGCTTGTCATCTCAGGATGTATGACAGTGTGGCTAAATAACCTAGCCTAACATGCCCTGAGTTCCATTTTGGAAAATGATTAGTTGAAGTGAAAGAAGGCATTTTCAATCGAAGACTTCTTTTACGTGAAGAAGTAATTTCACAAAAATAAGTTATGGGTGATGAAAGTGAGCAACTATAAGAAAAAGACAATAAGAACTTGCTGGCAGAAAATTTCACTGAAAAGTGTTATACAGTGAAAGGGTGTTTTCAGACACATTTACTAATTAATGACTGATTCTGAGAGTTAAAATCAGCTTTCCAAGCTTTGGTTCCTGATCATCTTTGTAGCCTCGAATCTTATTCCTAGCCATTTGACAGCAGTGTTGCATGAACCATTTTCTTGAAAAGTCGTCACAGAAAAGTTAGAAGGAGAAAGGCAGTCAGCTTCCCACTAAGCAATATTCTAACAGAGACAGAACTAGTGGAGTGTTTTGACTAAGAAGCCATGGAGATGTCTAATCTTGAGATTCTTTCTTTTTTTCTATTTCTGATGGAACTTATTAATTCTGACATTTACTTTCACACGTGACATTAGTTTTTCTTTGATAAGCTGTGTGCATAATTTTAAACCCACTGCCCATAATTTTATGCTTAATTGTCCCCATTTCATATTATATTGGTAAATCAAATTGTTTTTTGAAATTCCAATGTTATCAATATTAATATTTTAAAGAACATCAATGGTTTTGAAATTCAAATTGAAATAGGAGTTAAAACATATTGTACTTTCACTTAATGGAAAAACTTACAAAATAACAGAAATGATTCTACAAAATTGTATGGAAAAATCTTAAACTCATTTTTACACCATGTTATTTTGTTTCCCTAAAAACTCACTACTTTTAATAAAACATCCATACCCATAAACATATCTGAAGATGCATGACAAATTGAGTGAATAGGCAACATAAATGATTAAAAATTAGAATGATAAATTAATAAGGAAACATACAAAAAGTGATGAAAAATAAGGTGGAAATCAGAAGCTTCTGTGAATAGTATACACTAATAAAAATATATCAATGTAAATGCATCATAAAATTAATAAAATGAACCAAGAAGTAGTTATGTGTCTTAAATATCACTCCTCAAACATCATCCTACTTAACTCTATATAAGAAAAAGGATGAACACTTTAGTTCATAATCATATAAAATAAGAATCAAAATTTATAAACGACATTGTATAGAATAGCATGCATTAGTTTTCCCAAACATAAATAAGACGTTGAAATATATCTTCTAAGTTGTAATGTACTTCGATATTTGTTTTATTAAAGTTTAATTGGCCAGAAATGGGACTTGTGAGATTGAAATTCATGAAATACTTTACTTTCTTGTTAATAAATAAGATATATGATAGCTGGTAAGGGAAACAAGTGTTAAAACCCATTTTAAAAGCCTAACCTTGTACCCTCAAAATGGATACTCAAAGTCTAGAGAGAATAAAGTAAATACATAAAATAAACATCTAGAGAGAATTTGGTATATATATAAAATAAGCATAGTAAATACCAGGTACAAATATTTGTAGTCATTGGAGAAGTAAATAAAAAAGTAATGGAAGCAAATATATCTTTACAAATACAATTCAATAAAACTTTTAAGAAGTAAAAGATGGTTTGAAGATACCTTTTGAAGGACACTATGGTATGCCTGTGAAACTGTCCTTGAATGGTCAACACACATTTTCAATCTATTAATAGGAAAAATTTTGAGTATTGCTCATCCAGTTTGTGATTCACCTTTCTCTTCCATATGAAAGCATAATCAAGTTGTGTTTCTGTACCTAAAGGTTGCTTTAATTGGCTGTTTGAGAGTTTATACAGGGTTGGTGGAGTAGTTAAACTTATTTACTCTAGAGGCAGACTGTATGGATTCAAACGCTAACTTCACCAGTTATCCCTAGCTTGTGTAAATATTAACCTTTCATGCCTCAATTTCTTCATCTTGAAAATGTGGAGAATAATACTATCTATATCATCAGTTGGCACATACACTATATGTTTATTAAATAAATAAAAATAAAGTAAAATATGTGCTTGGCCATATTAAAAAATGAGACAATATATTTAGAACAGCTTGGAGTATTAGGCTAGATAAAATTAAACTGGAAATACTCTTCCTATTCTAAATAATAAATAAAACTGGAAAAAAAAAGGATCCTGTCTTCATTAGCTAAATACATTTTTGGAAATAAATGGAGAAGAGAATACTATCTTTGTTTTATAATGTCTATATTCTTCACTTATTACTAGTAAGATCTTAAATAAACAGCTCAGATGTTCTGAGTCTGTATTCTTGTCTTTAAAAAGTCAAAAATAAAAATTAAATTACCACCTTCACTTTAGCATATATCTTAAGAATGGCAAATACATATCACCTAATTTTAGCACAGCAAACAGAATTTTAAATTTTTTACTGCTCTGGAATAGTGTGCTTCAAAGTACTTTAATCACAATCACAGAAATCTTTCAGTAAGCTAATCATCACTTAAAATTATGCAAAAATAAATATAGAAATATATTAATGTTGATATTAAGATATTTACTTCAGGCTAATATAAGTACATTGAATATATTATGGCTAATTCCTATTTTATTCTCCAGGTTAAGTTAGAGGTTATTGTTTTGCACATGTATGCAAATAAAATTATTGATTAATCCATTATTATCAAAAAGGATCATGAAGTAGAAAATCACCATAAAGATTTTAGAAGTTTTGAGTAGATAATTCAGCTACTTTCCACCGGAACTTACTTTCCTCTGAAACTTGCCTATCACAAACTGAACTATAAACCAACCTCTATTGAACTGCTCATATTAAGTTCACTAAACCTGTCTTAAAACATGAGAAATCTGCAATAAATCTTGGAATTGAAATAGCATGATGTTATACATTCTAGTTCATTTATCAAAAATGAGTCGATGAGTAACTACTTTTCACTTTCATCCATTTTTTCCGTGAAAATAGATTACTTCAATACACTAGATTTTCAATAAAATAAAAGTATATCTTTATAGATCTATGCATTTTGAAAAGATTACAACAAATATATAAAATCATAATCATTCAATACTGCCATGTGAAAAGCCCTCTTAACTGGCTTTATAGAAACTACAGAAACATTGAACATATGAAGACTTTGGATTCAAAAATTTACTACCTACTTTTATGGATAGAATTGTGTCATCCCCCCAAATTCACATGTTGAAGTTCTAACCTCCAGTAGAACTGGAGGTTGTGACTACATTTGGAGATAGGGTCATTTGAGAGGTGATTAAAGTTAAAATGAGGTCATTAGCATGGGCCCTAATCCAATGTGACTCATGTCCTTATAAAAAGAGGTGATTTAGACACAGACATATACAGGGAGAACACCATGTGAAGACACAAGGAAAAGATGGCCATCTATTAATACAATCCAAAGAAACAGAACTCAAAAGAAACCAACCATACTTACTGTTCCCTCAGAACAGTAAGAAAATAAATTTATCTTGTTTAAGCCATCCAAAACTTTCCTGTGGTAGCCCTAGAAAACTAATGTCTGTTTGAGGAGTTACAATTTCATGTGCCAGTGGGGACTATCTTCTTTTCCTCTTGTGCTCCTTCATTTTCTTTTCCTGCTCCTATTTCTTTTCTCTTGTTTTTTTTTTTTTCTTCCTGATTTAATTATACCAGAAAATATTTCTTTACTCATGTCTCATTTTATGAAAGCTCTTCCACTTTATGAATTTATCTATATATGCTGCAATTTAAATAGATATTCAAAGTGATTTTCCAAATAATTGTATTATTTTATCTTTTTTATGACATGGGTTCTATTAATGACAATACTATTCTTTGTTTTTCTTATTGTTGCTCTTGTTATTTAGTAGAACTGAGATGTTCATTTTTCTACCAATTTCTTTGCCATTTTTATAAATATAGCTATCTCCTACATCTCTTCATGCCACTGTATTGTGTGGCTTGCATGCCTACATTTGAAAGTCTTAGTTACATTAACATCTTTTATACTAATAATTTACTAATAACACACTATATAGGGTTCATATTCTCAATCTCATTAAAATAATAACAAGAGTTTCCTTTAAAATTGCCCAACCGATGTAGTTATATAAGGCTTTATATTTGTACAAAGCATTTAATTTACTCCTACTCATAGAATGTAGATTTCTGCTTCTGGCCGTGACTAAATAACTGCTATCAGATAGTCCTTCCACTGTAAACAATTAGTAAACTGAAAAAAAAAAAAAATGAAACAACTGTTTTCAGAATTGGACAACTGGCTGCAAATATTTGATTTCTGAAAGAGAGAAACAAATGAGATGAGCCTTCACAATTGTCCACGTTTTTACCTACAGGAATTTACCAGATTAGGAGGGGAATTAAAACATAATGTAACCTCCCTGAACTAAACAAAGACAAATCTAAGATTGAGAGGCTCAGGTAGCCAGAAATTGTGGAGTAGAGTTCTAGAGAAAAGCTCATGGAAACAGGGCACGCTGTATGGGGGAAGGACATGTTTGTAGTTCTGGCTGGGGCGAGGTAAACACATTTCATGTAACCAAAATGCTTATACCCTCACAATATCCTGAATTAAAAAAATACATTTTAATATAATCATTAAAAAAAAAAAGAAAAAGAAGAGAAAAAAACTTCAGAAATTTGTTCAAGTGTTCCTTTTGTGTCCTTGTCTGAATACCAAGATGTGCATGTTGTGGGTAGGATTCCACAGGCTCAGAAAAGGACATCAGGGAAATAACAACTACTGGAGAGCTGGCACAAGATTAAGAGACACTTCATTTCTGACTGACAAGAACAGGCAATCTTTAGGAACCACCTAATGCACTCAGTAGATATACCAGTAAAGGCACACATTTAGGAGGTTTATCTAGCCTGATCATGTGGATTAAAAGCTATTTTAGACCCACAACAACATAGCCTTAAAATATCAATCTGATCTGTCAGAAAATTAACTGCCTGTTTTTTTTTTAAATAACAACACTCTTGAAACAACAATCTAAATATTAAAAACAAAATTTGCAATGTCTAGCATATAATCCAATATTACTAAACATGAAAAAGAAGCAGAGATATATGACCTGTAACCAAGAAGAAAAATCAGTCAATAGAAAAATTTAGAAATGACAAAGACAAAGAAATAATCAAACAAGGATTTTTCAAATGTCAATTATGAAGATTTTTAGGTCACTAAATAGATATTATGGCAAGACATTCCATAAAAAAGACATCTACACTAGAATGTTTATAGCAGCATAATTCACAATTGCAAAGATGTAGAAACAATTGAAGTGCCCATCAATACATGAGTGGATTAATAAAATGTGGTATATGTATACCATGGAGTACTACTGAACCATAAAAACCAATAGTGATCTAGCACCTCTTGTATTAGCTTGGATAAAGCTGGAGCCCATTCTACTAAGAAAATATGCTCCCATTCTTATTAAAACAGTCTTGCTATATCAAATAAACAAAATAGCATTTGAGCAGGAAAAGTATTTAGATCTGAATTGCCTTAATTGGACATTTATATTGATCAAGTTGAATGTCTAATAGCTGTGTTTTATTGATAGAATAAATTTAGTAACTCAATCCCAAGAGAGGATTTTGCTTAATACAATTAACAAGAAAGAGCACCACATTCATTTTATTAAAAAGAGCCTTCATCATTCAATTTAATCTACTTAACGATACTCAAGCATAGTTTGGTAAGTTGATATCTTAAGTATATTCATGACACAAATATATATGAACACAGATTTGTAAAAAGAAAAAAAGAAAGGAAAAATCTGCAAGGAGTCAGGTATCTAAAAATCTGTAATATCTGCAATAAGTGAGTATAATTTGTGTACTCATAAGCTAAGAGTTTTTCTTCTCTCTGGTAGTAGAAATTTTCAAAGACTTATTTTCTTTTAATGCTGTTTCAAATTTATGCATTTTCATACTTTGTATTGTCAAAAACATTTATTGGATCCTTTATATATGCAAGAAATCTATTCTATTTGTTACATTTCTCTATCCAAGTGAATTTGTTAACTAAGCCATACTACTTCCTTGAGCTACAAGATCTGTGAAATTGAAGCAGAGGCACATTTAAAAAAATTAAGACATAGATATGGTAAACAAAGCTTGTTTTAAAAGCCATTTTGCACCATATTCAGTCATTAATTCATTATATTTATTCTTATTCCCATCTTTAAATTCTGTATATATACTTTATATGAGTTATTTTTTGATCTTTCAGTGGTCATATTATCCTGTGAAGCCTCCTTATAACTATACAGTCTTTTCATAACAATATATTCAGACATTTATTATAGAAATTGTTACATTATATTATATAATGTTTCATAGCACAAAAGTGGGCTTATTTTTAATTATCATTTTTATTTATTCTTCTATTCTACAAGCATTTATTTCATGAACTCTATGTTAGGCAGTATACTGGAAAATTCTTTAGGAAATAAAATAATACATGTTTGTCTCCCTAATACATGCAAAGTTGTAACATTTTTAAATGAATGGCTAGAGAACTGGATGAATGAATCAATAAATTTCCACTAGCTTGTATCTTTCTGCATCAATAAGGAGTTTTACAGTCACTAACAAGGGAAAAATAATTTTCTTTCCTTTAACAAAACATTATGTGTCCAAAGTTATAAGCTCAAAATTAAAACACGAAACAATTAGCTCATAACTAACTCTTTAGTCCCCACAAAATTTGGTGTCGGGCATCTTTGGATTCGTCTTGGAGTAATGGAAATATCCATGATTTTATTACTTGAGTTATAGTAATTGCTATAAACTAGTAGCTTTATCATCATGTATTTTTCTAATTTCTATGCATTTTACAGACAATTTATTTCAGTGAGGATGAAATTATCCAACTGCATCCTGACTTTATTGCATTTTGCAACTGAAAGATAAAAACACAGAGTGCTAAAATAAAAAGACAGCACATATTAATTACAATAAAAATATTATTTACATTAAGAAATGTGATTGGTAAAATTGTTGATATGTACAAAACAACAGAAAGTGTAGAGGTGGTCACCAAACATTGAGGGGAGTAGGAGCGGGAATTATCGGGGAATGCATATGGAGTTTCAGTGTTGCAAGTTGAAAAATTGTAAGAGATCTGTTACACAACAATATGAATATAATTAATATCACTTAACTGTACACTTAGAAATAGTTAAGATTGTAATTTTAATGTTATGTGTTTTTATACCATAATGAAAATAATAAAAGTTTTTGATATGTAAATTTCTTGCAGAAACATTTCTGGCAATCATTAAAGAAAACATTTATCAAAATATTAGTTATGTACACTTGTTAAGAAGTGAGTGAAACAAAAAAGACTAAAATAATAGTTAAAAATACCAAAATAGATTCTTTGTGAACTACTTTTGACTTAAAAAAATATACATATTCTGGAAAGTCTTCCTTAACTATTCTCATGCTTTCATGTTAGTGTTAGTTGGACCTCTATATTGTCTCTCTAGACTAGTAACTTACTTTGCCTCATTGTTTCAAATATCATATATTTTTATAAATGAATAATATTTACATTTCCCAGACATCTCTACAGGGCCATATGCCAATCAATATTCTAACTCCCTTACATCCAATAGGTCTTTATGTATTCTGTTATCTTCTAAAATTTATCCTTCCCATGATATTATCTATCTTAACAAATAGTATCTTTCCCAATACAAATATTCAAACCAGAAAACTGTGATCTTTTAAATCCCCTTTCTTCAAAACCTTGTTAATACATGAAGACACTGACACCCAATGAGATAGATACAATGCTATCGCAGACAGGAATTGCAAAAGGAGTCAGAAACAAGATTCATTACTTCTGCATCCAGCCCAGTTCTCTTTCCACTAAGCCATAATGCAGATATAACTCACATTTCTCTCCTTCTAGCTCTCAATTTTTTGATAAAAAGTTTGGAAACATACAAGTGGCACATACCATGTGGTGCCTAGAAACAAAATATATCAGATCACTTCTAAACCCTCTCACTTCTTCGTTAGCAGAGAATCTGACTTGCTTTTAGGTTCCAAATCGTCCTGTGCTTTAGAGGAATCTGTGCCCTTCCTTCATCCCATGTAGTGAATCAAGCTAATTAAAGATAGCAAGATGATTCCATTCTCAATCTCAGTCTTGAAAAGAGAATATAGTACAATTTTGCCTGTCTTTGAATTCTGAAAGAAGACTTGGGGAAAAAAATTCTTGCACTTCAAAAGGGTCTCAAAGAAATAATATTCTGGGCTTGTGGCTTATAACATTATTGGGTTCAAGCGTATGAAGCTTGGAGCTAGTGACAAATCTTATAATCATGAGAGGGATGCCTGATGGCCAACACCAAATTGTCATGGGTCAGCTCTGCAATATCAGAAGATTTCTGATTCCTGATCATTTTAAGTTGCTGAATGAATAGTCTTAAACTCACGTACTTACAGATTTTGGGAAGGACTGTGAACTTGTAAATCCATTTCCTGTTTAAGCCATTTTGAGCTACATTTTTTAATATTTTCAGAGAGGCAACCAAAACGTGACATAGTATGGTGCAGTATGGGAGGAGGAGGAAAATATCCCTTTTGTTTATTCTGATGTGTCTCATTGCTTTGGTTTAATGCTTAAATCCAACACATGTGCCTGACACAAATTGTATTTTGTTTTTCTGGTAATCTGTGTGGTATCCACCCACACTTCATCAAAGCAGAGACAAAGTAAGTTTATAAAGGGATAGTAAATAATAGGGAAGCAGCAAAGTGAAGTGAAATATACCCTGGAAATAACAGAAACAAGTGCCTTTCCCAGATATCTGTGAACATCTCCTAGACAGAGCCTAAACTCAGTGCCAGTCACCCTTTAATCCCCAACGTCATTCTAAAATTTCTATGCACCAGAATTTGGTAGGCTGACAGAATAAAAGACAGAAAACCAACCCACCAGGAGATAAAGCCCTGACTATTGTCTCACAACTAGAAGAGAAAATAAATGGTTCTTAGTTTTTGATGCTAATCATTCTGCCGATAGCACAAAACAGTTAATTTTCAATTGTTATCCTTTCATACAATCCGTAATTATTATCCACTGTATGTCCAATGTTGAACTATGAGTTATTAAAGGTACAAACTAAAACCACATTCTGCCCTTAATGAATTACACAAAACAATTAAAAAACAAAATTTACTGGATTTTTTAGAACTGATAATAGTTGCCATTCAAATTGAAATGAGGAAGAGAAGAATGCTCTAAATAATTGTAGAGGACTAGGGAAAAAACAAGAATTATGTTGGACTTTGTGTTTTAAAAAAAGGTTTAATTAGGAAAATGGAGGAAAGACTTATGGAACTTATGGAGAAGGAGCTTTTGTAGTGTGTTAACCTACTTAGAACAAAGCACACAAAGAAAGATAAAATAGTGGCGAAGAAAAGAAACTGTGGAATATTATATAGTGGAATACAAGAAAATAATAAACTTGATGAATCCAGTCTAGATATTTAAAAGTATCAACTTCAAAAACGTTTACAGAAAGAAGGGAAGACAGCAATATCCTGGTATTATCTATCTTTTCAAATTGATGGCAATGAGACCTAGTGTTTTAAGTGACACTAGCAAGGTGATGAAAATAATGACAAAAATGAAGCTTGGAACCAAATTTCCAGGCAACCATGCCATTGTTCTTTCCGTTTAGCAAAGAGCACAATGATGCAGACTGAATAGGATGAGAGATAAAGGAAAGAGAGTAAATTTGGCAGGGCTATGAGCAAGCCCTCAGATATGTTTTAAGGCCATATAATTTAGAGCCTTTGATTACAATAATGGAAGATTGGATAGAATGCAAAGGGTGAATTTTCAAGACATGCTAATGATGAAAAAAGGTAATAATCATTAAGAAAATGAATACATAGTTTAATTGGACGAGTCCAACATGAGAAAAGAAGGCAATATTGCCAAGAAAAATGACGTGAGGGCAGAGATGATGTTACTGAATTCAGTTTTATAAAATAATTTTAATACCTTTTGTTATAAATGTAATAGACATTTGTAAAAAATATAGATGTGTATAAACATGAAAATTTTGAAAAAATTCTCCATTTTACTCCCACTTACCCACTCCCAATCATGATTCTCTTTGACCAAACTCTGCACTGGCTCGCTTGAAATCTTTTCTAACTAAGTCCTGAGGTTTAGACATCTTTGTGCATTTCTGCATTGTTCAATTTTAGCAGGAATCACACTAAGTCAGTGTAGCCATTGTATTATCCCTGAAATGTGATCAGTTTCCTCAAACTCCACCATCCCGCTAGGTGATACCTGTCACCCTGGCATGTGTTCAACAAGAATCCTGTTAGGTTGGGTAGCCGGAATTCCCCCACCCCCCTAAAGTTTGTTCTTAATAATTTTCCATCCATTGACCCTCATCCTATCCCTTGGCTATAAATTCCCACTTTTTCTTGATGTATTTGGAGTTGAACTCAATTTCTCTTCCTCACTGCAAGACCCCAGGGCATTGGTACCTATACCTGTTGTGTGTGATAGCCTCCCCCCAGAATAAAGTCTTCTGTATCTTCTGGAACAAGTGTCATAAATGAATAATTTTTCTTTAATAGTGGCATAACAGGCATTTAAGATTTTTATACTCTCAGGGGACATTTTATTAGTAAATATGATCTATGACAGTGAAACAAAAATTCATGGAAGAATAAGTAGTAATTTTCTAGGGTCCTATGTATTTTGTATACAAAGAATTGTACATGGGGACGGCTTACATGTGTGGACAGCTTATCACACATTTCTGAATTCCTTTGTAAAAATTATTTGGTTATTACAAAATAATGTGTAATTTTAAATCTAATCAAATTTATAGGAAAAAGTTAATTGGACAATTTCAACCTCTTAATTAGTTTCGGATTACCCCCTGGTTAATTGTTAACAGAAAAAGCCTAAACACTGTAATTTAAAGTGGTTTATTCTAAGCTGAATATGAGTAGCACAGTCCAGAGAACATATCTCAAGAGGTCCTGTAAGTATGTCCAAACCGTCTGGGTTACAGTTTGATTTTATACATTTTAGGGAGGCAGGAATAGCAGGTAAAATCATAAATCAATACATGGGAGGTGTACATGGGTTTGGCCTGAAAAGGTGGTATATCTCGAAACGGGGGCTTATATGTTACGGTGGGTTTAGAGATTCTTTGATTTGTAATTGGTTAAAGAAATAAAGCTTTGTCTTAAGGCTTGGAATCAATGGAAATGAATGTTTTAAGATAATGAAGTCTCTTAATCATGGAGCAAGTCACAATGTACCGACTCAAAGTGATCTATTAAACAAATTGATGGTGTGCAGGTGTGACTTAACCTTTGCCTTGAATGGCTTTAGGCCCTGTTTGAAATTAGTCTAAACTCCAAAAAGGAGAGAGTATAATGAGGTGTGTCTGATGTCCCTTCCCTTCATGGGCATTTACTCAGTTTTAAGATTTTTCTGGGGTCCCTTGGCCAAGATGGGATATGGCCAGTCAGCAGGGGCTTAGAATTTTATTTTTAGTTTACAATCATTAATTTAATTTTCATATGGGGTGACCTTAACTTTTACTTTGGAATCTGAGAGTGAAAATGTGAGAGGATGAATGACTAGTGAGAAAAACAGTTGGCAGGGGGGGGGGGAGCTGTCTATTCTCTTAAAAACTGTTCCCAGTGACCTTATATCACCGGAATTTGCCCATCTTTACACTGCTGAGGTGGTCTGACCCTGCCAGTTGCTCTCATCAGGTACCTCATTTCAGAAAATGTTCTCAAAAATCAGTTCATTTGAGCTCATTCCAAAGAAACTTCAGAAAATGTGCATAGAAATTTATCAGGGGAAGAATGCAAATGCTCTAAACTATGATGCAATAATTCTTTAAATTCAGCATTTCTTAAAGCTCTTTACAAACACTAGCTTCTATAATTAATCCTCCCAATTTCCCCATAAGTCATATTTCATTATCCTTGATTTACAAGCATAAAACTAAAATACCAAGGAAAAGCACAGCCTGTATTGTTGGACAAATCTTTTTTAAACACTACTTTTATCATGTTATTCCCCTCTCTGGAGCTTTGATGTTTCCTCCTATATTATTTTTAAATCCTTCTACTCCTGCCTCCCTAATCTAGCCTCTAACTGTCTAATCAATAGGTCCTAATATCATGCTAAATACAGCTTTTAGTCTAAGTCAAGTCTCTTGATTTCTCACTGGACATAATAATAATATCCTTCCTTTTATAGCCGTTTTTATTGTAAGTGTCATCTCTATCTACATTCATATTCTGATATCAACCTCTTCTAGTTCATCTTCTATGCCATTGTACAGTGAATTTACTATACAATAAAATCTGATAATTTTGATAATAACATTTCCCTCTTGATAGCTTTCATTTATTGGTTAAGTAGGACACTAGTCATATTGGATTAGGGCCCACCCTAATGAAAATATATTAACTTAATTACATCTTTAAAAAAATCTACCTTCAAATGCAGCAATATTCTAAAATACTAGAGATTAGGACTTCAATATATAGATTTGGGGCAGGGAGGGATACAATTCAGCCCATAACAACAGACAATTTAGTAGTTAAATATATTAATACTTATTCTTCTAAGAAATAATTTATATACTGAGAGAAGTTGGTTAAATGTTCTCTTTGAACAAGTTTCTAATATAATAATTCTATGCAATGGAAATATGCCAGAGAAGATAAAATTCAGAGAGAAAATTGACATAGGAAGAGTTAAATTTGTGCCAGGAAATTTTTTCAGTTTTCTACAGAAATATAGTCCCATTTGGCAGAAGACCAAGTAAGAAGAAAAATGAGAAAAGTTAGGATGTTATTTTGCTTTTGTTCATTTATCCATCTGCCTGCATGAACCCTGTTACGTTGCTTTCCAAAAGGAAGCCTACTAATGCCAGAACATGGTATTTGGATTGAAGTTATCAATTCTTAGCCAGTTTCAGTGTAAGAGAATATAATAATTCCAGCAAAATCCATTCCTTAAATGTGGTAAAACTTATCAAAAATTAAAATTTTCAATAACATTGCTCAGTACATACTTTTTAGCCTTTAAGTCTATAGTCTATTTTGCTTCATTCATGTAAGGAACAATATTGTATTTCCTTTGGTTCATTCATATTTTCCCAGTGTTACTGAAGCTATTACATGACATGGTTAAGTATTAGTTTTGATAATAGTCTATGAGAAAAAAAATTTAAGGATTTCTTGGGATGTTTTACTTTTTCTTTGGTATTTTAAATGTTTTCATTTAAAAAGAAGTAACAAATGTACCTTGTTTAACAAAATTCATCATTTTTTTAAATTTAATTTTTATTTTAAAATTTATTCCAGCTTTATTGAGGTATAGTTAACAACTAAAATTGTGTATAGTTAAGGTGTACAATATTATGCTTTGTTATACATATACATTGTGAAATGATTACCACAATCAAGCTAATTAACATGTTCATCTTCTTACCTAGCTACTATTGTTTTATGTGTATGGAGAGAATATTTAAGATCTAGTGTCACAGCAAATTTCAGGTATAAAATGAAGTATTAATAACTACAGTTATCATGTTGTACATTAGAACTCCAGAACTTTTTCATCCTGCATGATTAGAACTTTGTACATTTTGGCTAATATCTTACCATTTTCTCCCAGTCCTCAGCTCCTGACATCTGCCAGTCTACACTGTGCTTCTATGAGTTTCACTTTTTTAGATTCCAGATATGAGTGAGATCACACAATGTTTGCTTTTCTCTGCCTGACTTATTTCACTTAATATAATTTCCTCCAGGTTCAACCATGACAGACTATTTTTTCCTTTAATGCTGAATAATATTCCATTGCACATGTGTGTGTGGTATATATGTACAGTTTCTGTGATTGATATATATGTATATATAAAACACAGTTTATCCATTCCTCCCTTGATGGACACTTAGGTTGATTTCATATCTTGCCTGAAAATGCTGCAATGAACATGGGAATGTAGATATCTCTTTGAGATACTGATTTCATTTCCTTTGGATATATACCTAGCTGTAGGATTGCTAGATCATATGGTAGTTTTATGTTTAATTTTTTTTTGCAGTCTTCATGCTGTTTTCCATAATTGTTGTACTAATTTACATTCTGGTCAACAATGTACAAAGCTTCCCTTTTTTTCACATCATTGCCAGTAATTGTTATCTTTTGGCTTTAGGATAATACTAGTCTCATAAAATGAGTTTAGAAGTGTTTCTTTCTTTTCAATTTTTTGGAAAAGTTTGAGAAAGATTGGCACCAATGCTTTAAATTTTTGGTAGAATTTACCAGTGAAGCCATCTAATCCTGGAATTGCCTTTGTTGGGAGATTTTTGACTACTGATTCAATATCCTTTCTTGTTATTGGTCTGTTCCAATTTTCTATATCTTCATAATTCAGTCTTGGTAGGTTCTATATTTTTGGAAATTTATCCATTTCTTCTAGATTATCTAACTTGTTTGTGTATAATTGTTCATAGTAATCTCTTATGATCTTTTCTATTTCTGTGATATTAGTTATAAAGTCTCCTCTCTAATTTTTAATTTTATTTGAGTCTTAAGATTTTTCAGTATTGTTTATCTTTTCAAAAAACAGACTAATAGTTACATGGATCTTTTCTTTTGTTTTTCTCATCTCTAGTTCATATATTTATGTTCTGATTTTTATTATTGTCTTCCTTTTACTAACTTTGGGTATGGCTTGTTTTTCTAGTTTCTTGAGGTATAAAATCAGTTTGTTTAATCAAAATCTTCATTTATTCTTAATATAGGCATTTATCACCATAAAATTATCTCTTGGTACTGCTTTTGCTGCATCCCATGCCATTGAGAGGCATAGACTATTGGAATGGATTTTACAAAACACAATCCAATGGTATGCTACCTACCAGAGATTCACATTAGATTTAAGAACACATGTGGGCTGAAAGTGAAAGAATAGAAAAAGATATTCTATGAAAATGCTAACCAAAAGACAACAGGGATGGCTATACCTATAACAGACAAAATAGACTGTAAGTTACAAACCATCACAAGACACAAAGAAAGTCATTATATAATGATAAATGGTCGATTCATCAAGCAGATGTAACAATTGTAAATGTGTATGCACCCAACTTTGGAACACCTAAGTCTATAAAGGAAATACTGAGAGAACTGAGGGGAGAAATATAAAGCAATACAATAATAGTAGGGGATTTCAATGCCCCACTTTCAACAGTGGATAGATTATCCAGACAGAAAACCAATAATGAAACAGCAAATTTGAATAAAGAAAAGATCAAATGGACCTAACACACATATATAGAATATTCCATATAACATCAACAGAATACACATTATTCTGAAGAGCACATGGGACATGCTCCAGGATAGATCACATATGTCAGGCAAAAAAACAACTCAACAAATTTAAGAAGATTAAAATGATATGAAGTATCTTTTCCAGTGGAATGAAACTGGAAATAAATAACAGGAGGGAAATTAGAAAATTCACAAACTTGTGGAAACTAAACAACACTCTTCTGAACAATCAATGGGTCAAAGAAGAAATCAAAAGGAACATCAAAACATATCTTGAGAAAAATAAAAATGGAAACACAAAAGCTAAGCAAGAATGCATGACTAGATGACTTTTTTTGAGTGATATATCACTTTGTGATGTCAGACCCACTACATTTATTATTGTATTATTATATGGAAATATTTATATTTTTATTTTGTTCTCTGTAGATTTTCAACTGCTAATACATATTGTTTACTGGTAACATGGTAACATGATTTGTTCAAACAACAATACCTGTTGATAAATTATTATATTAATATCTATCATGTATCTATCCACATATAATTTTTTTATAAAACAAATGTATTATGTATTTCTAATTATTTTTATTTTTTTAATTATCAAAGGGAGATATGTGTATATATGATAGTATTCATATATATCTTAGTATTTCATGTATATGTGTATACACAAATATATGATATATTGTGAAGTACAGAAATAGCACTAATTACCTTCCTAAGCTACATAGGGTTTTAAAAATATCTGCAATATTTAACAACTGTGTGCAGTACTGATTAGCATGCTACCCAGAAAGTAGGCAAAAATTTTATATGTTAGTTATTTATATCCATATACATATAGTTGTATATAGTTGGGATCATTCTGAATATATTTTTTCTCAATTAATAATTATTTTCATGTCTGAATAAATTGGATTGGTGCCAATTTGTATACTATAACCAGAATCTAACAGTGCATCATTTTCCTCTCTTTCTGCTTCATTATTTATAACTTGATTAAAGCCCCCAAACTCTCCAAAACCATAATAGCACTTAGAAAACAGTATTAATATATAACTTCCTGAAAAGTTGACAATTCAATATATGTTTGAAGTAAAAGATATTTTATTTGCTTCTGCTTAAGTACATTAAAAATACTCCATGATTTATTTCATTAATACTAATATTAGAAGATATTTCTTTACTATAACATTGGGGATTAAGTAAAAAAAAAAAGAAGACTATATTTTCTGCACCAGAGATGAGCCTTCTGATCTATAACCTTCTATATTTCCTTATATATTACGGGTACTTTTTAACAAGATACTAGTTTTTAACCTCTAAATGATTACTAGAGGATGGGAAAGGTAGTGGGGAGAAGGGATAAAGTGGGGATGGTTACTGGGTGCAAAAATATAGTTAGAATGAACAATATTTGATAACACAACAAAATTTATGTTATAAAATTTATTTATGTTTATGATGCTGGATGGTAATGTCATTTCTTCTTGTTTTTTTTTTATTTGAGACAGCATCTCACTCAGTTGCCTGGGCTAGAGTGCAGTGGCATCATTATAGTTCACTGAACCTCAAACTTCTGGACTCCAGTGATCCTCCTGCTGCAGCCTCCTGAGTAGCTGAGATAACAGGCGTGCACCACCATGCGTGGCTAATTTTTTTATTTATAGTAGAGAAGGGGTCTCACTCTTGTTCATGCTTGTCTTGAACTCCTGAGTTCAAGTGATCCTCCCACCTCAGCCTCCGTGAGTGATAGCATTACAGGTGTGAGCCACCACATCCAGCCAAGTTGTGATATACTTCGTTTATGAGTATCATGCTCCTTTTTGTAATCTGAAGTTAATCTTTTATTTACTTTTTTCATCTAGGTAACGTTAGAATCAATTAAAAAATTTAAAAATATGTGAACATTTTGATTGGGGTAATATTGAAAGCATGTACTATTCTGGAAGAAATGACTTCTTTGTAATAGATTTTTCATACGGAAACACCCCAAAACATTATATGTTCCTCCATTTTTTAAAATTTATTTTAAACCTAAAATTGATTTTATACTTTTCATATATTTATAATTCAAATATCTTATCAATAATACTTCAGTGAAATGTTTTTTTTTTGCTCTTTCCCTGTTTTTAAATTATGTTTTGTAATGAATTATCTTGGATATACAATTAAACTACAGATATTTATGTATTCTTGTTTCATTGTGCCCTTTTGTTAGACATTTGCATTGGGCCTTTTTATGTCCATTACTAAACAATCACCTGGTTTTTTTTTTTTTTTTTTGCTTACTAAAAACCCTGAAGTTTTATTTCATATATTGATCATCCATCCACTGGATGGCACACTCACATAATCCATGTCTTTCCAGGAAATGTCACCCTTACTACAACTCTAAAGATGCACCCTTATTGGTATAGTCAATTTATAAACTCCATTTTATCCAAAACAGTTATTAGTTTATGAATATGCATGGAACCCATGGTGGGCTCCAGGACTCTGATTTTCTCCCCCTTATGATTGATGTGGACTGCAGAGGTCATCTGGACATGCTGTAGTCATGTTGTGAACGTAAAGCCATCTACACTCTGGATGAAGCTCATATGGAAAACAAAGTCTAGCACTGGATCTGTAATGATAGTGTCATGTCTTTGGATTAAAATCAACTTTTAAGCATACTTTCCTCTAGACTTTCCAATGCTACTGTTTTAGAGTTTGAGTAGAATTTTTGTTAATGGAAAACTAAAGTTTTCTCATGAAAATAACAAATCTCAAGTCTAAGCATATTTTTAATTGGATTTCTTGAGTTATCTAGGTTTCATATATATAGATGGCCCTCTGTATCTGTAGGTTTTGCAACCACAAATTCAACCAACTGCAGATTGGAAATATTTAAAAAAAATCATAAATAAAATACAAATAAAAATACAGTATAACAACTATTTACATAGTATTTACATTGTATTAGGCATTATAAGTAATATAAAGATGATTTAAGTATATGGGAAGATGTATCTAAGTTATATAGAAAAGCTACATCATTTAATACAAGGGACTTAAGCATCCATGGATTTTGGCATCCATGGAAGTCCTGGAAATAATCCCCTGTGAGACTGAGGGACAACTGTACATATATACACTTGTGTGTATGTGTGTATTGGCATGCATATATTACACATAGGCTAATAATGTTGGTTTCCCTCATTTCAAATATTTATGTCTAAAATATCTTGAATAAACTATTATTTCCTAAAATGGTAATAGCAGATAGTACCCATTATTTTTCCTAACTTTTTAGGACACATCTTCAGAGATATATTATTAAGTTTGATAATGACTATTAGTCTAAAGTAAGTGTCCTTCATGATAGGAAATCTTCATGATATGAAAAATACCTTGCAGTAGCAGCTTTTTAAGGTTATGTTATTATATTTTTTCATAAATAAATAAGTGATTTGTTGAATTCATTTGAGTAGCAATTGAAGCAATACATAGATATATATTTGAGCAATTAATGTCTATGCAACGTAAGTAAGTTCTAATATACTCATCTAACCTCATAGTAACAGAATAAAACAAAAACAAATATTATTATGGTGAAGAACTTTCTTAAACTTGCTGCTATTTTATTTAGGTATTTTGCATTTATATTCATAAGATAGGACAAATCTAATTCTTGCTATTAATGCAATTTTTAGGTTTGTTATATTGTTTGTTTTAAAAATGCATTTATTTTGTAATATATTACAAAAACCAAAGAATATATGTACATATATGTACGTTATGAATGCAGTAGAATAAGAAATACAGGTAAAATAACAATCTACTTAAAAATAGAAAATTACAAATAATGGTGAATCTAAACGTGTACATCTCTTGAAAGATCATATTGTCTATCTTAGCTTGGAGAGAAAATGATGATTCCGAATATTGTGTTTACCATTCTTTTTAAATTTTTATCTTATTTCTGTGAAAGATAGACAATATTATTTTATAGATATTATTTAGTTTTGCTTGGACAGAACTTTATAAAAGTGATGTTGCATAGCATGGAACCTTTTTCACCTTAATTTTTTCACTGGAAAAACATATTTCTGAGCTTTATAGCAACGCATATAGTGATAATTCATCCACTTTCTTCATATAATTTATCCTAAAAGTGTTATATTTTCTCTTTTATATTTAAATCATTAGTCCATGTAGAATTGATAATTATGCGAGGTATGCAGTAGAAAGTATTCAATTTCTTTCTGTTGTTGTTTCATATGAATAATCAATTGTTCCAGCATCATTTATTGAATATCTTCTTTTCCCAGTTACTTATAATGCAGCTTCATCATATAGGGGGTTTTCTTTACTCTTTTGTTAAGTTTTACACATAAGCCTGTTTTTTGTCTCCATAGCCTATTTCATTGGTCAATTTGTCTCTCTTTGTGCCAACTTCTTAGTGACTTAACGACCATAGGTTTATAATAAATTTTGATGTATGACATTAATTCTATTTGGAACTTCAATTTTCCATATAAATTTAAGAATCATTCGTAAAGTTCCCTGAAAAACCCTAAGAGTTGGAGATATGAAATAATGAGTTACTAAACTATTGAGAGGAATGGTTGAGAATGTCCTGGAGTACAGTGAAGATAGAGAAAGAAAGAAAGATGAGGAAAGAGCTCTTGGATTATTTAAGATCTGATGGTGAATGAGAAGCTAGCAAAGGAGAAGGAATAGAAATAATTAATGAATTAAAGTTAAAATTCACATGAGTGCCACATTACAAAAGCCTGGATAATAGATAAGAGAGAGTTCTGAGAACAATAGAATTATCAAATTCTCCTGTGGACGTGGAGAGTTGACCTTGAGAGCCACACCTTGACAATCCTAAACTTGAGATAAGGAGATTTTTGAGACTGAGTCTGTCAGACTGTAATACTGTGGATCTGTTAGACTTACATTTTGATGTTTTGAAATTGTCAGACTATGAGATTGTTAAGAGCTCTTTCTTGCAATCAAGGTGTCAGCTGGGAAAAAAAAAATAATAACAACAACAAAAAAGAGCTTTTTCTTACATCCTGCCCTGCCCAGCTCTTTTTAAATTAGTCTACAAAAAGAAATACCTTATCATCTGGAACTCTTCCTGCTTCCAATGTGAAAATGTAGTCCAAAATTTTGTCAGAAGTGTGTCTAGTTTGTGCTGATGGGGCAAATACAATCCCTTTCTTTCCATCTCTTGTGCCCATCAACCCTGCCCAGACATCCACACTTGACAAGAGAGTGCTCCCTGCCCCTCACTCATCACGGCAGAGTTTCTTCTTTTATATGCTTTGTTTCTATCACTGTTTTAGGGCTTTGAAAAAAGTATTTTTTGTATATATTGTGATTTCTTGTTATTTTAATGAAGCTTATATTTTCTTATATTATTCTGCATCTTATCTGGAAGCAAACATCTTCCACATAAACTTTTAAGATTATTTTATAAATTGTGTTGAATTAAGTTAGCTAGGGGAAATTTAATTTTAAAAATTCACTGAAATTTTCATTGTATACTAGTATACATAATTTATTTTTTAATTGCTCCAAGGTCTGTGGAACATGAAATTAAATGCTTAAATCAATAAGTTTGAATATATCTAAGTAATAATTTTTTATTGCTTTACCTAGATTTTTATAATGCATTTGTCATAGACTGATAGTGGTGTATGAAAACTATCCTAAAAATTCTTTGTTTTGTCCAATAATTCTTACATTTCAAGCTTTTTTTTTTTTCCATTTTAAGTTTGGTGGTGGTACATGCTTTGACACAGCAATCCAAATCTTTACCACATATTACATTTTAATGCAAATAAAACACCTGCATACATTTTTGCTTTCTACTTTAAGTGGCCTGATAGTAATACCCATAACAACTTCTTTTTTGTTGTTGTTGTTTTTCTGGTAGGAGCAGTTGCCTTTTCCTCTACTTTAAGTTTAAACTCTCTTTCCCAATTTGTTAGAATTATCATTTGTCACAAGAACATGTTTGGACTTTTTCTATTCAATATTGTGACATTTTCTTTTTAATAGGTTTATTTCTAAAATGTTAATATATATTTTCACTACTAATACATTTGGGATTTATCTTCTGTACTTGTTTGTGCCTGTTTGGATTATAGTATAGCTGCCCTTAAGACTGTTTAATTGTTGCTTTTATAACTGATTTTATCAGGCATATATTAATAACAGGCCATTTTTACTTGAAGATTGATACTTTTCAGATGAACAAAGTTTATTCTACTTTATCTTGATTATTCCTTTGACTTGGACTTTGTATGTTATTTTGCATACCTTTTATTAAGTTAAAGTTTATTGTTTTAGTACCTTTTTTCTTTGCCTTTGCTTCTGTTGCCAACTTCACATTGTTGCTTCTCATACCATGCATGCTATTTTCTGCTGTGTCCATTGAGTTTTTCAACTCCTTGATAATGGTTTTCAAGTGGAGGCAATTTCTTCCCCCTCAGAGACTATTTGGTGGACCTCATTATCAGGAGACACCTTTATCTTTCACAACTGAGGGGTACTACTGGCATCTAGTGTGTAGAAGAACGCTGCAAAACATGCTATGTTCTACTCACAACCCCACGTAGGGCGACCAGGCTCGAACTGCCAATAGTGCTGAGGTTGCAAATCCCTGTTCGAATGGGATATTGAGTTATATTGAATTATTTGCTCACTTTGGCCAATTTTCTTTTAATCTTACCCTTCATTTCAACCTATTCTGATTCAGAGAAAACATGTTTTTCATTTTCTTGAAAATACAAAGATCTTTTCTCAATTTTTTCTGTCAGTATAAATAAAATCTTTTCCCTTTAAAAAACCTTATGTCACCTTGCTAGTTTAACTTTATTTTTTCAAGCTTGAATGAGGAAATATTGTTTAAAAAATATAAAGAATAGAAAACAGACTCAATGAGTTGGAGGGAGAAACCTCTAGTCTCATTACTTATGAAAGAAATTTCCATGATTTATTTGGTTTATTGGATTTGGGAGGAAGTACTGTCCCTGACTATCAACTCAAAGATAAAATAAAAAGTAAAGATGTGTCAAAACCTTTCTCTTAGCTAAAATACTATTTGAGTAAATTAGATAGAATACTATTAGTGTATGTTTTTGTTATTCTACCAAAACAATCTACAAAAGTTAAAGAACATATAATTTTCTTTACTGCCCTCTGAAGTTTTGCTATTTTTCTTTATCTTCTATTGAATTAGTAAGAGAGACTGGGAGATGTCACATCATCCTTTCTTAGATGTTTCCATGTTAGTTTTATACATCTATATTAAGGGAAAATAATGTGCCTACTTTTTTAGAAGTACTACTGAATGCCAAGTTTTGATGGGAACTGTACATACATGATTTCTAGATTGTTTTAATCAATTCTTCAGACTGGATTTGAGTATCCTCACTTTACAAATTTGACTCTTATTTCTTAATTAACTTCCCCCAAATCACATAGGTAGTATGAGGCTTAGCTAAAACTAGAATCATGTCTAATTGACTGCAGAACATGGGCTATGTCACAATATCAAATAACTTCAATACTTACACAGAAGATATTTTGATAGTATGTATGAAACTCTCAGAAGTGGATGGGAAATGTATGTGTGCCTCCCCACAACCCCCTTTGCACACTGAATCTCATTTCTTACTGAAACATAATATTTGTAAAATATGCCCAGGAGAATATGATGTTACCATACAAAACCAGATTGAGCTCTTGAAAATAGTAGATAGATATTAATATATTTCTCTCGTACTATGTCTATTTCATGTTTTAATATGACAATATAAAATGGTAAGCTGAATTTGGGGTTTGAGACTATATTTTTGTCTTTTTAGGTAAATATATAAAACAAGACAAAGTTCATTCATTTTCTTTCTATTCCAGGTTAAAAGCCATGTTTCTTTCAGGGTACAAAAACTGAAATGTTTTCTTGGGAGGAATAATAGCTATTTCTTTGGGAGGAAAAGTTTCTGGACAGTTCTTTTTGAAGATAATAAAATGGAATTTTTCTGTTAGAAAAATACTTCAGAGATATTGCTGTTAGGTTAACACCTATAAAGTGAGCCTCTTAGGCTTATTACAATTATTTTTTGTCAGACAGTTTTATTTCTGGCTTGTATTTTCCTTTGAGGATAATGTGATAAAGATTTGCTTGTCAAATTGATTTTTATTTTATGACAATTATTACATTGCTAAAAGGATAAATAAATAATATGTGGATCTACATTTCTAAGAGATTGAAAACTTACTTGGAGATCATATCAGAGAAGGCAATAGAAGTGGGATAATGGAACAACTCTCCCTCCAAAACCTTACGATTACTGTGCTCTCTTAGTCTAGGAGACATTTCACGAGGTCTGTTCATGTTATCTGGTCCCTGATATCCTGAGGATTTATATTTGTACATTTATTTTTTGATATTTACTTAGTAAATGTACAAAAACCTAAAACCAAATCTGGAAGGTAAACAGTTGTATTTGGGCAACATTATCTCCTAAGATATTTTTCTATCAACTGCTCACAAATTCCTTGATCCATTTTTTGTTTTTTGTTTGCTTTTGAGAGAAAATATATGAAGGAACAATTTTACTTGGTGTCGGTGTTGACATCGTGTTGATGGTTCCAGTGTGTTGCTGATTATCCAGAAAGAGCAGTGTTAACACTTTAAGTCAATTCAAAAATATATTCAATATATTGAACATGTTATCAAGGAATTTACATCATTCAAACTATTTTATATGTAAAGATAATTTAGGGTAATAACTTTTATTATAAGGAAAAATAGCAAAGAAAATTTAGCGAAGATTAAAATAAGGAGATGAAGTTTAAGATAGCTAACTTAGAGACATTGCATAGCCATCCTCTCTAGAAAGATGAGCCAAAATTATGAGTAGAAAAATCACACCTCGAATAGAATATGAAGATCGCTCCAGTACAACAGAGACTCACAGGAAACACCTAGAGCACAGAAGGAGAAGGAAGAGAGAGGCCAACTCAGTGGAGGCCGGCAGGAGCCCAGAGGGACTCGGTATTGCGGGAAAGGGTGAGTGAGTTTCAGCGGTCCATGTCCATGCTGCAGACAGCTGCAATCCCAGCCACGGGAGAACTCTTCTACCCACACAAACCCTGTCACTGACCTGGGCAGCAATTTAAACAGCTCCAGAGAGCATTGCACCAGGCTAGAACTGGTGCCACCCACTCCCACCCCCAGAACTGGGCGGCTGTGGCAATGCCATTGTGAGAACAGGCCTTCTCAGGACTGCATCCTCTCCTGGGAACCACGGCCCCCAGGTCTCCACATCCTGGGTGTTTTCGCTGACATCCCCAAGTGTCCAGCCTGAGGGCTGCAGCGGCTGGCACTGGCTGGACCCAGGGGTGCTTCAGGGTCCCCAGTGCTCTAGCCAACAGCGAGTGCTATCCCCTGGGGAAAAGAGTGCAGCGCACCAAAAATGTGGCCCTGGAGACAAAGGACACCAAAGTGCCTCCACTCCAGAGTCTGAGATCTCCCTGCCTGGGGCTGTGAAAGGTAACTCCAGCCCCAGCAGAAGCACACTCTGTGCTCTGCCTCACCAGCAAAGAGTGAAATCCCCTCCCGCTGGCAGAGAAGCCTCTGTGCTCCAGGTCACAGGTAGAGACCAGAGCCCATTCTCCACTTCCACACACCACTGTGGGTCCAGCCACTGTTGCTGCTGCCAGGGGAGACCGGGAAGGGTGAGCCAGAGGGCTGTGTGACGAGCTGTGAGTGGTGATGCTCACCCCACTGGAGCTGTGGCCCCTCTACTGGAACCTTGCAGGAGAAGGGCAGGAACCCCCCCTGCTCTGAGCAGGGCTGTGATATTGCTGCTGTTGAGAGCAAGAGAGACTGTTTGGGGCTATAGGTGGCGTCCCTGCAGCACAGCCACTGCCAACACCTGCCAGCACTGCATGGAGCCCACAGGGTCATCCTGGCCACTGCTACTGGAACATGCTCACCTGCTGGCCCACCGTTGCCACTACGTGCATCCAAGCAAAAACTATTGCATCTGCTGAGAGAAGGCAGGGCTAGCAGTGATCTCTCTGAGCTGCCTGTACCTTCTGGGAGGAGCCTACGTTCCCTGGAGGCAAGCTTATACCTCCCGGGTCAGAGCACTTCAGCCACAGCCCATAGCCAGTCTGGTAGCATTGCACATAGTGGGTTGTGCTGCCTCCGCCACCTCTGTAGCACCTGAGCCAGAGTGGAATCCGGGAATATGGGAGAGTTTGTGCTCCCAAGGGGCAGAGACCACTGTTACTGCTGAGAAAGGGAAAAGCAAATAGTTTGTATGCACCACAGCTGCCTGCCTCTCTGATAACTTCCTCAAGAGGGGCCTGCTCCTACTGTCACAACTCATAATGAATCTGCTTTGCCCTCCTGAACATTCCTTCTGAACTTCCCCTCCTGAACATTCCTCTGGACCAGGAGATCACCCCTCCTTCACTATCACAGCCAGTGCCTGAACTCAGGGAGGCTTGAGGGTAAGTTTGCCAGCCTTGTCTTGATCTGATCCCCCCAGGATACAATCATGCCATCCAGGGACCTGGGGACTGGGGATTACCACAACTCCTGGTACCTGAACCTTCTCCCAGGGGTGTGAGGGCCAACCAACCCAAATTGCCAGCAACACCACAATGGGTCCCTACATGCAAGATCAAAAGGCAGGGTACCTCTCCCTCTCTACACCATGGAACAGAGTTCCCAGAACAGGAGAACGAAGATACCTGTTTTGAGAAGAGGGTCCATATGAGAAGGAACCAGCACAAAAACTCTGGCAATATGAAAAACAGGTTGTTTTGACACCCCGAAAGGATCACACTAGCTCTTTGACAATGGACTCCAACGAAAAGAAAATTTTTGAAATGTCAGATATGGAATTCAAAATATGGATCACCAGTAAGCTCAATGGGATCTATGAGAAAGATGAAAACCAACACAAAGAAACAAAAAAAAAATAATAATTCAGGACATGGATAAAACAACCACTAAAGAGATAGAAATTATTAAAAAAAAAAAAACCCACATAACAGAATTTCTGGAAATGAAAGAGTCATTTAAGGAATTCTAAAATAAAGTGGAAAGTTTTAACAACTGACTAGACCAAGCAAAAGAAAGAATTTCAAAGCTTGAAGAGAGGTTTTTGAATTAAACCACTCAGTCAAAAATAAAGAAAAATAAAAAGAATCAAGAAGAATGAACAAAGTCTTCAAGAATTATAGGTCTATATAAGATGATTGAACATATGAATAATAGGTATTCCTGAGGGAGAAGAAGAAAAGGCAAAAAGCATGGAACATGTATTTGAGGGAATAATGGAGGAAAACTGCCCTCGTCTTGCTAGATATGTAGATATCCAGATATAAGACAGTCATCAAACTCCTGGAAGATTCATTCCAAATAAGACATCACCAAGACATAGTCATCAGACTGGCCAAAGTCAAAATGAAGGAGAAAAATCCTACAAGTTATATGACAAAAGCATCAAGTAACTTACACAGAGAAACTAATCAGACTAACAGTTAACGTCTCAGCAGAAACCTCACAAGCCGGAAGGGATTGGGACCTCATCGTTTGTCTTCTTAAACAGAATAATTTTCAGCCAAGAAGTTTGCATCCTGAAAACCTAAGTTTCATAAATGAAGGAGAAATAGAGTCTTTCCCAGACAAGCCATCATTAAGGGAATTTGTCACCTCTAGACCTGCCCAATAAAAAATGCTCAAAAGTGCTCTAAACAATAAAAAGAACAGTTGATACCAGTGTAAAAACCCTTAAAAGTGAAAACTCACAGCTCTTATAAAACAGTAACACAGTGGAAAATACAAAGCCACTGGCAACAATCAACATGTTGATGGAAACAGTATCTCACTTATCAACATTAACATTGAATGTAAAGAGTCTAAATTCTCCACTTAAGAGATATAGACTGGCAAAGTGAATTGGAAAAAAACCCACAACTAATACACCTCCTGCCCTCAAGATACCTATTTAACTTGTAAAGAGTCTCACAGACTCAAGGTAAAGGGGTGGGAGAAAAATGATCCACACAAATGGAAACCAAAGGGTGTGGAGTAGCTTTTCTTATATTAGATCAAACATGTTAAATCAAAAACAGTAAAAAAAGACAAAGATGGTCATTATATAATGATAAAGAGGTCAATTAAACAAGAAGGCAAAATAATTCTAAATGTGTGTGTGTGTGTGTGTGTGTGTGTGTGTGTATCTAACACTGGAACTCTCAGATTCATAAAACAAATGCTACTAGACCTCATTAAGGAAATAAACAGCAGCATAATAATAGTGGGGGATTTCAGCACTCCACTGACAGAACTGGATAGACCACTGAGGTAGAAAATCAACAAAGAAACACTGGAATTGAACAGGATTCTTGGAAAAAATGGATCTCACAGACATTTACAGAACATTCTACCCCCAACCTGAAGAATATGCATTCCTCTTATCAGTACATGGCATGTTTTCCACAATAGATCATATGTTAGGCCACAAAATTATTCTCAGAAAATTTTAAATATTTGAAATCATACCATGTATCTTCTCAGACCACAATGGAATAAAGCTAGAAATCAATTCCAAGAGGAACTCCCAGAACTATAAAAATATGTAGAAATTAAACAAACTGCTGTTTGTTTAATGACAAACAATGGCTCAATGACAAGTTCAAGATGGAAATAAAAAAAAAGTTTGAATTGAATGACAATGACAGTGGCTACACTAGCTCCCCAAATCTCTGTGATATAGCAAAAGCAGTGCTAAGAGGAAAGTTCATAGCGCTAAAGCCTATATCATAAAGATAGAAATATCACGAATTAAGAACCTAATGTCACACCTCAAAGAATGAGAAAAACAAGAATAAACCAAACCCAAAGCTAGCAGAAGGCAAAAATTAACAAAGATCAAAGCAGAACTAAATTAAATTGAATTTTAAAAAGTACAAAGGATCAACGAAATGCTAATTTGATTCTAGAAAAGGTAAACAAAACCAACAGACCACTAGCTAAATTAACCAAGAAAAGAAGGGAGAGGATTCAAATAAGCTATTTGAATTAGGTTTAATTTCTAATGCAAATGTAAAATAACCTAACAATCTGAATGAAATGTTTTCAACTGGATATACTCCTTGGTTGTGTTTTGTATTAATTTTCTTGAGGAAAACCATTTTGTAATATTTTGTATTCCCTTAGTAGCTGCTGTAAATGAGACTGCATAGGTGGTCAATAAAAGTACTTACACATTGCATACAAATTCAGTTAGAAACACAATTGCCAAGGTTTTGAAACTTTTAATTTTCATTTATGTCTATTTTGTCTACATTTCCTCTACATGTTGATAAATAAAATTCTTCCCAAGCTTTCTTAAATAAGAAAGCATTATTAGTGTTATTTGTCTCTTGTATATTTGTACATGAATAGTTTATCAACTTGAAAGACAAATTGGTAAAATTGTCATTATTCTCAGAGACAATAAAGCATAGAATTTAAAAAAATTTAAGAGAAAACAAAAATCGGGTTGAAATGGAGTGATTCTACTTATGACTTCTCCATCATCTGCATCCTCTCTCTTTCTCTCTGCTTCTCTCTTTTCTTTTTCTGTTTCATTCACTCTCTTTCTCATTCACTCCTTCTACTATTTGTTTTCTAACTACTAGACACATATTTGTTTAGCCTGTTAAAAGAATGATCAGTTGTCATTAACAAAAATTGAAGTTGTACAATGCATGCTCTGGTCCTTATCAATCTGTGCTTCTGTAGTTGATTTGCTTTCTCTCCTTAAGTATCTTGATGTCCTGTATTTCTCAGCCCCATCACAGGAGCCTGTAGTTAAATCTGTTTAGTGCTAATGAAGAACTTAACTCATTTTTTTATTATTCTTTAGATTACTAGGACATCTAAGTAATAAGGATTCTTTACTTCTTTCTCAATAGATTGTAGTCTTTATATTTAATTCATTGTTTACTCCCTCACATACCATCTGTTCATATTGTTACATAACTGAAAAGTAAGTGGTATAATATACAGGGCATTCATACCTTAGTTAGATATAAGCTACAATGAATTCTAGTAATTTTGCATAAATTATTTAAATTTCTTGAGCATCATATTAATATATTACTTCTGTGACATAGGAAAATTGAGAGGATAAAATAAAATAATGAGCTCAAACAACAGCTTTGTAACTTACTAGCTGAATGAACTTGAAAAATTAATAAGCATTTTTGGCTGTGGGGTTCTCCTGTGTAAAATGGGGATTCTATAGTTTCTTCCTCACATAAGTATTATAATTATTAATTAAGTTAATATTTCTAATGTACTTAGAACAGTGTCAGGCAGAAGTATATACTATATGCTGTATAAATAACAAGGGATATTTGATACCTATGTATAAGTATATATAAACACTGACCATATGGATTTCATGTTGCATTCAATAATTGTTTCTTTAAGTTTTATGTCACTCCTTACCTTGTTTCTAACTTGCTATTTTTCCTTTCTTTCAATACTTTGCTTGGTCAACTTTTTATGACAATCTTGGTTTAGTTTAGACCACAAGGTTCTGGGTAGCCATTCCTGGGCCTGAAAATTAACTTGGTAGATTTTCCCTTGTCATTGTTTTCTCAGCTTTACTTCCCTCTTTGCCTCTGCTATTATTTACTGTCAGAGTACTGTTGTTGTAACATGTCAACTACCACTTTTTACATATATGATGATTTCCCCTTGATTTGATTTTTAATGTGTCAGCGGAAACTGTGCTGCCCAAAGCCAAATGCAGTCAATGGTACATACCAATTTTGATATTCCACTGGGTAATTTTTGTCAAATCCTTTTACTCCTTGGGGTATGGAATGTTCCTTGAATGGGTTCTGATTCTGCTCACTGGGAATGGTCCCAGTTAATTGTTTGCACAACTGTTGTTTTCACATTCTGGTACCTCCTTCTTTTTCCTGTATTCACCCAAACTGTATCAGCAAAGGACATTGGGGTATATACCCTTTTTGGAAGCTGACCAAATCTCAGTACCTATTTTCTGCCTTTAGAAAGTTGGTGGCCTAGAAGTTTTTATAAATAATCTTAATTTCCTCCAGTCCTGACTGTCAGTACTTTTGCTAATAATGATCTTTTGAACATTTTGTGGGTTTTCTATGTATTTAATTCTAGTCTATAGCAACTCCCTCTGCCAAAAGCCACATACCAAACTCTTTTTAAGACGTTCTCCAATCTCTAAATTTAATTACCAGTTTTTGGACATGCTAGTTTATTGACATATATTTTCCCTTAAACTTTATATGACACTTTTCTAACTTAAAGAGTTTGTATGACTATTTGACTATATCCTTTCTGGAGTCTTAACAAAGTATGTTATAGCCATAGTATACATTTGATCTTCATTCTGAGGCTATGTCTTACCTAGATTCTGTCTTTAGCCTTGAGTTTATCCTAAACTGAGAACCTATTGTTGCTTGGAAAGAATGGAGATGAAAAATATCTTTTCTTTTTTAGAAAGTTGTAACTCTAAATTCTAAAAACAAACTCCGAAGTGTTTTCTAAACTCATTTTTTTTGTAGTATTAAATATATTTAGGGAAGAGCAAATAGCTCACATTTGCGGTATTTCGCATGGAGATAACCTTGTCCAATTCCAAAGGTTTATTTGATACTGTAAAGCAACAATTTTACTTAACATTTTCATCACTTTACAACAAGTGTCACCACTTTTCTGGCCTAAATCTACTTCTTCTCCCAAATCTCATGACTATGAGATTAATTTGTAAAATTAATTTATAACAATTGTGGATTTTTGTCTTATGTATATTAAAATATTATGAGGCAGTGACTATACGTGATTAAGAGAAACAACTACTCTTTATTAGCATAGCATCAGATGATGAAGATGACAACTATTGGTAACTCATTCTAATGAACACCTCCCAGTAAGAAGAAATGCTTTATTTTATATCAGTCTCTAGAATATTATGCTTTCCTCAAAAGGATTCATGAAAATATTTTTTCAGTTTTCTCAGATTTTTTTAAAGGATATTTTAAGTTGCCATTCAAGTTTTCTTATTATCCCTCTTTCTGCAGGAGAAAATAGAAATTCTCCAACCAGAGACATTTTATAACCAAATATAAATACAGAGAAATAAACCGACGATAATTTAGTTATTTTACAAAACAATCTTGTGCCTTTTTGCTTTTTAGGTTTTATTTTGGAAACAAAGTCTTGCTCTGTTGCCCAGGCTAGAGTGTCGTGGCATCAGCCTAGCTCACAGCAACCTCAAACTCCTGGGCTCAAGCAATCCTTCTGCCTCAGTCTCCTGAGTAGCTGGGACTACAGGCATGTGCCACTGTGCCTGACGAATTTTTTGTCTACATATTTTTAGTTGTCCGGCTAATTTGTTTCTATTTTTAATAGAGACAGGGTCTCACTCTTGCTCAGGCTGGTCTCGAACTCCTGACCTTAAGCGATTCTCCCACCTTGGCCTCCTGCAGTGTTAGGATTACAGATGTGAGCCACCATGCCTGGCCTGTAGTTTTCTCAGTAGAAAAATAAGGAAGATAAAAATAGCTAAATATTAATTAATGAGTAAACATAATAATTATTTTTAAAGGTCTTGAAAAATCTTTGAAATTCAGTTTTAACTACACAATACTGAAAATTTCACAAATCTTGTGCCTTAAAGTAATAATACAATTTAATTTAAATGAATGGGTAAAATATGAAATATATCAATGTCAAAATGAGTTGACAATAAGAGAAGTTATTAGAATTAACATGATATAAATAATGGCCAGTAACTGCAACTACAAATTGGAAAATTATCTTAGATAATGCCTATAATATTAGAAATTATTAATTAATTAACTTTAATTATTTATTAATAATCTAAACACATCCAGTAAGGAGACTTATATCATGACTTCAGAAAAGAATCATAAAACTCTGAAGAATTTTCCAAATGCATTTGAACAATCCTGGCATTCTTTGAAATGACATTCAAAACTGCACATTAAATTTAGAGATTGCAAAATAACAGGTTATTTCACACAAATTGATGTAAGTGTACTAAGGTGCTAGAGGAGAAATCTCAAATCTAAACAAAAAGCCATTATTTCAGAGATGTTATTGTCTATCCTTTTAAATTTTTTTTAAATGTCATTTTAATATCCTTGGTTGAAGGGTGAGTGGTGTAGGAACAAGCAAAGCTTAGAAATTTTATGTTAAGTATGAATAAAATTCACAAACAACCTTACTAGAGAAAACAAAGTGTACATGTAGTATTTCCTTGTCGTTTGTTGTTTCTCTTATGCTATCACTTTCTTTACGATGGTGTCAGATTTCAACATTTATCAGAAATATAATCTTTAATGAATATAAAATGTCACCCATTCACATCTTACACATGTCTTACTTCTGGACTGGACAATTTAAAATTTCCAGGTAGTCTGTGAAGAAATGGTTTTCCTTTCCTTTCCTGGGGAGAAAGGAAACAATCTTTTATTTTTTGAAACCTGACTAGATATTTTATCTGAAGTTAGTTTTTAGTGTTGAAGTGGTAGTTTTTAAAGATGGTAGTATTGCCATATTCTGCAACAGAGGCTGTTCTTAAGCCAGGTGCTGTAGTAAAAAGATAGGCTATGTTATTTGCTCTGAAAGGTTAAACATATAAGTGAAAGGTTAGTTAAAATAGATTTATAATTCCATTATATAATGTTGTCTTCTTTTTTTATTTTGACACAGACAGAAAAAAACCAAAACACTAAAAATTTAGAATTTTCCCCTTAAAATAGTTTGAAAATGGGATATCAATGATCATGTGCACTTTGTTGTTCTGTGGCCAAAGCAACAACAGAAACCTTAAAATAATATTGTTTACTAAAATTTGAAGACTATTTAGTGAAGTCAATCATAAGAACAATTTTTTTTTAATTTCCTTATATTACAGGGCATACAAGTTTTGGTTACATAATTTGTTTTTGCACAGTTTGAGTCAAAGTTATAAGTGTCCCCTTCACCCAGTTTGTGCATTGTATGTGGTAGGTGTGAATTTTCCCATCCCCTCTCATGTTGGGTATAAAGACAATGAACTATGGAAATGAGGTTCTGTGCTTGTTCATCATATTAAATCTTCCTGGCAGTAGAAATAAGCAATCAACAATATCTCTAGTCCCGAAAGAATTCACTTAGTAGAAAACTGATTAAATACAATGTACAAGATAAAATTTGAGATTTTTAAACATTTTAGTTTTTTTTTTGTTGTTGTTGTTGTTGTTGTTTTTTTTTTTTTTTTTTGAGGAAGAGTGTCACTTTGTTGCCCTGGCTAGAGTGAGTGCCGTGGCGTCAGCCTAGCTCCACAGCAACCTCAAACTCCTGGGCTTAAGCGATCCTACTGCCTCAGCCTCCTGAGTAGCTGGGACTACAAGGCATGCGCCACCATGCCCGGCTAATTTTTTCTATATATATTTTAGTTGTCCAGATAATTTCTTTCTATTTTTAGTAGAGACAGGGTCTAGCTCTTGCTCAGGCTGGTCTCAAACTCCTGATCTTGAGCGATCCACCCGCCTCAGCCTCCCAGAGTGCTAGGATTACAGGCGTGAGCCACCGCGCCTGGCCAAAAAATTTTAGTTATAATAAGCTATTTCTGAATTAAAACTAGGCCATAAAAATGAAGATCCATAGCCACTTGCTACTCCACAAAACATCACATGCGAGAATGGCATTTGACGATTTAGGGAAATTTTGTGTGTACTTTTATTATGCAGGTATGTAACTAAGTATAGTTGACAAGTTGCTACAGAGTGGATGTTTGACCCCTCCAGCCCTCGTGTAGGAATTTGACCCCCAATATTGGAGGTGAGGTCTCATAGGAGGTGTTTAGGTTATGGGGGGCAGATCCCTCATGGATGGTTGATGACAATCTGTAGGTAATGAGTGAGTTCTTGCTATCTTAGCTCCTATGAGAGATGATTGTTAGAGCATGGCACCTCTCACCTATCTTTCTTGCTTCCTCTCTCACCAAGTGACCTCTGCACGTGCTGGCTCCCATTCATCTTCGACCATGAGTAGAAACAACCAGAAGCCAAGTGGATGCCAGCACCATGCTTCTTGTACAGCCTGAAGAACCTCGCGCCAAATAAACCGATAAACCTTTTTTGTTATAAATTTCCCAGCCTCAGGTATTCCTTTAGAGCAACAGAAACAGGCTAAGACAGAATCATTATGAAGGAAATACCTTTTTAAAGAATGACAAACATTTTAACACTTTCTTTTCCAGAGGGTAGGAGGGCTTTATGTCTGAATAGAAGATGCCATCATTTAAAATTTAAACTATGGGGCTGGATGCGGTAGCACATGCCAATAATTCCAGCTACTCGGGAGGCTGAAATGGGAGGATTGCTTGAACCCAGGAGTACAAGATCGTCCTGGGCAACATAGTGAAACCCTTTCTCAATTTTACAAAATTCAAACTGTAAGAAAGGAATTCTGGCTCTACAACTTTCTAGCTTATGTGACCTTAGGCAAGTCACTTAACTATCATGGCTCCCTCATGTTTAAAATTTGTTGATAAAATCACATATCTAACAGTCAGGTTTATAGAATTATTTGAGATAATACATGTAAATGCCTGGCACAAATAAGAACTCAGTGGCATTTTAGTTATTATTATTATTATTTGTAGTAATCATATTGTTATATACAGAGCAAAAATCTTAATTTTATGGAATATATTGTACCACACCATTTTTGCTGCTAGGAATTTTTTTTTTTTTTGCTTAACTACATGATTATTGGTAGGAAAACACTTAATCAGCACTTTATTATATTTTGTTAAAAATGAGAAGTAATCATGATGATATAATGAAAAATAATTATGAAGACAGAAGGGAAGAGTCTTTGTTAATGTGTTAAAGTGCTGCCAGGCTCAAGTATTCTCAAGTTATTCTAATAACTGCATTTATATTAAATCTACCTAAGATGATATTTATACTTCTGTTCATATCAGTGGACCTCGTAAAAAACCAAATCTTCTATTGTCTCTAAGTTTATATATCCACACTATGTAATTAAAAAACAGCAATTAATAATCCAGATTTATTTCTTCAGAAAAAAAAAAAATTTTAAACTGCCAAATAAAATGTGGTACAACTGAGGATAAATCGTACTCACTGTATATCATACTCACAAACTATTTTTCTTAAATGTTTTTGGTCAGTAAGTTTAAAAAGTAATTTGAGTAAGAATATGTTACTTCTCTGGAAGGCTATTTGATTAATGGTTTCAAGATTACAACAGCAAATCATCCATTCCAAAATTTAGTTTTAAAGATAGAAATATGGAAAAAGCATGATATTTAGAAAAACTGCTACACCCATCTCTTATATTTCTTTTTCACTGCTTTCCTCTATTGTTAGTAATTGAATTACAACTGTACATTTTTCCAACTTTGGAAACGTCAGTGGAAATGTTGATATACATCTCAGCTATCTTGAAAGTTGTCCATGTCTAATGTTAGCATCTCTCTGGTGCAGTTTTTCAAGAAATAGAAACTATGTGTATGGTCAAAGACCATCTTTGAAGCATGAACTCCTATATAGAAAAGTCAGAATAGCCTCTTTAACACCTCTGGAGGTATCAATATTTTATAGATGTTGCTTTTACTTTTTAGCTATGGATGCTTATCAAGAAAACTATTTTGACATGTATTTTCAATTTATTCAAAATAAATAGAGGGTATATTTGTTTTTTCTACATTCTAATGAATTATAGTGGCATCACTTTAGGAGTCATAAATCTATATGTTTTCTGCCAAAGTATTACCCTCTGTTTTGTACTTTTCTATACATACATGGTATAAGGAAGGGATAAAAAAGAAATCCTGTGACTATATATAAGTCATATGATTTATTTTTTGGATGCACCTTCCTATCAGTTAATTCTTGTGTTTCCAGTAAAAGGAAAGGAATTTAATAGAAACAACAACAGCAAAAACAAAGTCTTTAGGAGACTTTAGGTGATTCTTTCCTAATAGCAAATCTAGATTTCAGGAAGGGACCTATCGTATACTTCACCGTGAGATCAACTTCTCTGAAAGTTTGTTCTTATCTGTAAAATGTTGATGGGGATAATAGCTGCTTCCTTCATAGAAGTGTTTTGAATAGCAAATAAAATCAAATCTAGAAAGTCATTTTAAAATTAATCAATCTTTTTATTTAATATTTACTGTTATTATTAAGTAAATAAAAATATGGGCTTAAGATAATTTTTTATCACCTCCCAGGAAGTAAGAGGAAATGGCTATGATTTAATTAATGACATGATTAAATATATTACAGATAAAAAATATTATAGATTCAATAACTTTTACAAAATATATTGAAAGTTAATAACTGCCAAGTAGAGAGGTAATACATTTAGTAAGTTACCCTGATAGTCTTGTTGTTGTTTCCTATACTGATAATGGATCTTCTTTTCTCTTTCTGGACATTTATTTTTTAATATTAAATACCCAACTCATGAATCTCCTCCTCTGCAGAGATGTACTTGAGTCTCTCTAAGAGACTTAGTGATTCCTCCATCCATGGTTTTATGGTATTTATGCAATGGTGGAACCTAACATTATATGGTCTGTCATTACTTATGAGTATGAATTTGTATGATACAGTGAATTCTCTAGATGAGAGACATTAATAAGCAACATTATTTATGAACAGATTGTCCTCTGTAAGGCCTCAGAAATTTTCTGTAATGTATCAGATATTACTTATATGTTTTTAAATGAGATGGTCCTAGAAGATCCCCAGTTATACAATGAAATAAGATTGTTCTACCCAGTCTAGGCCACAGGAGTTTGCAATGTTCTCTCCTTTAGTGAGGCATATGATACAAGCGTAGAAACAGGTGACAAGTTCTTTCACCATGTTGTAGAAACAGATACTGAAAAAAATTACTCCCACCAAAAAGTCACAAATAATACTGAGAGCTGCAAGACTCTTTTAAAGTAGGTCATTCTGAATGGCAAGTTTCCTAGATTTTGTGTGTGTGTGTTTTCCTTTTAAAGTGAATTTGGAGCAACTGCTTTTTAAACACTTCTGAAGAAAATTCAGCTTAGATTTCATTTTTAAGTAATGCCTTTGAATTCTGAACAAAAAACATAACTTTGCATTGGGACTTAGTAGTTCTATTAGGATACTAGTGTGCTTCATTTCACCAGCATCTGGACTAATCAGCGATCAGCTAGGTTGACTTCATTTACATGTAAAACCGTACAGAGTTCTTTTTATTTCCTTCCTTGTGCATATTGCACCTGAAATTTTAAAAGGCATAAAAGCTATACTCAAGTGATTTCAGATTAAAACAAAATAGTTTGGGCACTCAAGCTTTAATCAAAGGTTTAGTCTCTACATATTTATGTGCACAATTCAAAAGTAATATTTATTACTAACAGCTATATAACCTACACTTCTGTATATTATGTAGTATTTAATTCTTTTTGAGCTGAGAACTTTATTCCACACATAAATCTATTTATATAAACGCGGCCTTCCCAAAGGACTCCAAAAGCACTGGTCTACGCAACATGTATTGAAGCCTTACCACAGAGAAGAGGGTGGAATATGTGGACATACAAGAAAAAAATGGTCATGATCCTTACCCTCAAAAAAATTAAAAGCTGGTTGAACTGGAATACAGTGCTTGTTACCAATAGGCTAACTAAGGTTGTGGAAATACATGGGAGAGAGTGAGCAATAATTTCCATCAGTATATAAATAAAAATTAGGACATTTTCTAATAGAAACGGAAAATGTAAATTTTGTACTCTTTTGTCCCAGTTTCTTACAACTGAGGTTAAAAGTAATAAAGATAGATATTTCAGGCAGAAAGCAGAAACCTTGATGTGGAAAGCTTTCAGTGCACATTCAACTTTATCTCAGGCTCACCTCAGGGCTGGGCTGTAGGGATTGCATCAGCTAAGTAACATGAGTAAAAACTTGAAGATATATCCATATTGTTTTCCACAGAGGTTGCACTAGTTTGCAGTCCCACCCGCAGTGTATGAGTGTTCCTGTCTCTCTGCATCCATGCCAACATTTATTGTTTTGGGACTTTTTGATAAAGGCCATTCTCACTGGAGTTAAGTGATGCTTCATTGTAATTTTGATTTGCATTTCCCTGATGATTAGAGATGTTGAGCATTTTTTCATATGATTTTTGGCCATTCTTCTGTCTTCTTTTGAAAAATTTCTATTCATGTCCTTTGCCCACTTTTTGATAGGGTTGTTTGATTTTTTCTTGCTGATTTTCCTGAGTTCTAAATAGATTCTAGTTATCAGTCCTTTATTGGAGGTGTAGCATGCGAAAATGTTTTCCCATTCTGTAGGTTGTCTGTTTGCTCTCCTGACAGTTTCTTTAGGAATAACATTAATCAGGTGTCAGGCAGATGTGCGTGTGGGGGGAGAGGATGGGTGCATACATACATAATGAATGCGATGTGCACCTTCTAGGGGATGGATGGACATGCTTGAAGCTCTGATTGAGGGGGGATGGCAAGGGCAATATACGCAACCTAAACTTTTGTACCCCCATAATATGCTGAAATTAAAAAAAATTATAAAAAAATTAAAAAATTAAAAAATAAAAAATAAAAAAAACTTGAAGAGCATGACTATGGGGTAGTGTATTCCAGGCAAAGGGATAGGCAAGTTTGAAGACTTTAAGGTCCAGCATGCCTAGCATATTCCAGGAGCAACGAGATGCTGGCATGACAAGAGCAGAGAGCAGTGAAAGATAAGGTCAGAGAGAAAATGGAGAAGGAAAGGAATTCTGCAGGGCTTGGTAAGCTATTTAAGACTTTAAGTAGGTTCGGCGCGGTGGCTCACGCCTGTAATCCTAGCACTCTGGGAGGCCGAGGTGGGTGGATCGCTCGAGGTCAGGAGTTCGAGATCAGCCTGAGCAAGAGCAAGACCCCGTCTCTACTAAAAATAGAAAGAAATTATCTGGCCAACTAATATATATACAGAAAAAATTAGCCGGGCATGGTGGCGCATGCCTGTAGTCCCAGCTACTCGGGAGGCTGAGGCAAGAGGATCGCTTAAGCCCAGGAGTTTGAGGTTGCTGTGAGCTAGACTGACGCTACGGCACTCACTCTAGCCAGGGCAACAAAGCGACACTCTGTCTCAAAAAAGACACTCTGTCTCAAAAAAAAAAAAAAAAAAAACAGACTTTAAGTGAGCTGAGAAGCATAGGAGGGGCGAAAGCAGAGGAGTCAGGTGATATCCTTGCTCTGTTATCACTTCCATTCATGAAGTCAAACATTTAACACATTCCATGAAATGGTCTCAGATGCCTTGGAGGTAAGTGTAGAACTTTAAAACTTATTTATGAACCGATTGTTATTGTATGTATACATCTGGCATGTCTTTTTCCTGAGCTTTGTAGGTTTCTCTAGAAACTATAAGAAAAGCTTTGTCCATTTCTACGAGGAAGTGACTTTAATGGCACTATTTATTTTCAAAATTTCATATAAGAAGTAAAAGCTGACATAAAATAGGGCATATTATCTTCTCAGACATTTACTATCTTAATTGTTTTCCCCCAAGCATTGATTTAAAATTGGTAAATTTTACATAACTCTGGATTTATTGTCTTTCTTGGGAAAAAAAAATTATCATCTGAGCAATGAAATACTGAAGGAGACAATGGATTTCTGGAAGTTATGTAACATTAGGCTTATAAGAGAACTCATAAAAATCAGACAATAATAAAGTTATCTCATGAAGTTTTTATGGCAAATGAATGAAATAGTACATGTAAAATATTTGGTATGTGGTAAATGTGTTATTATCAATTATGACTAATTAAAATGACTATTATGTTTATAATTTAAATATAAGTATTTAAATTTATTTTATAATAACATATAAATTTATTTTGAGATATTTATAATTATCCTTATTATTATTAAACTTTCCAAAGTTTTCTTTCTCCTAATATGGTTACTTATATATTACACATTTTGGTTAAATTAATATTTATTATTTACATTTCTATAACACTTTTCACTGCTATCCAAATTGTGAAATATACTTACATTACATTTCTTATGTTTTATTTTAAATCATTTCTTTTGGAATTAATATATGATTAGTCTACAATTTTGACAAGTCCTCTCTTCTTCCTGAAAATTCTTCTCAAACACCTTCCTAATGCTACTTATCCCCATATAGTCAAATATATCAGACAATCTATCATTTTCCTCCAAATAAATATTTCATTCATGAAAGAACTGCTTATTCTTGTTTATTTTAAAAATTGAAATGTAACATACACATCTCAAATTATACTTATCATAGATGCATGATAAGATGATTTTCACTAAGTGAACATACCCATATAACTACCACCCAGATCAATAAATAGAAAACTATTAGCAACCCAGAAGTCCCTAACCTGTCTCTGTCCCCTAAAATAGCTGTGTTTCTGATTTCTGTCACCATATGATGAGTTTTGCCTTTTTTGAACTACATAAAAACATAATTACACAGAAGTAGTCCTCTTGATTGGGGCTTCTTTTACTCAATTACCTATTTTTAGATTCATTCTCATTGTTATTTGTAGCAATACTTCATTAAATTCTATTTCTCTGTAGCTGTAAGGTCCAATTAGCAATGTAGTGCAAGTAATCCCAGCCCAGTCTAGCCCAACTCATGAGTAAGCTTGGCTCTAGTCTCTCACCTTATTTGGAATATTTTGTAAGAACTGAATTCTGGTAGGTCTGGTAGGTCATGTCCCAAAGCTGGAGGGAACACTGTTTATTTGCATGATGAGTGCACTTCATTTGTATTTATTTTCTAATATATGTAAATCTTTCTCAATTTTTTTATATGTTTGTTTTTAGTTCCTCCTTGACTTTTTAATTCTTCCCTTTTATATTTATTATCGAAACATGATCAAAGAACAAACATATCTTATTTATAGGAAGTCTCAAAATACCATTTATGAGCCATAAAATGAATGTAAAAACCACAAAACTAGTGAGGACATTTATCAATATGACTTCATGTTCTCCATAACTCTTTATAAAATGTAAACGTCTCCATAATTCTATTTTTTCTCAAGGAGGTCTAAATTTCTTAAAATATATCATAAAATTTAGAGAATAATAGTCTAGGCCAAATGAAGTGTTGATAATGTCAAAAATACTAGAAAATTAAGCATTCATCATTTTCTTTGAGAGGTGCAAGTTGCCTCTCATAGACAACATAAAAATGTTTGATGCCAAAAATATTACACCTATCCTGTAAAATAAGGTAGTCTCATTTTTCCCCTCAGAGGAATCACAGAAGAGTTTACTGTGGAAAATCTTAGATTTAGTGAAGATGAATTTTTTAGCCATTCATGTTGACAGGGGTGGCTTACTCTTCTTACCAGTTGCCTACCTGGCTTGATGTTATTGGGGTCCTTTCTTCTTCTGGAAAGATAGAATTTAAAAATGGAGTATTTCAGGAGACATGATAATTCCACCAAACATAACACTTGAGAATTAAAGGTGAACTTGGGGAATACAACCAGTTTCTCCTACCCATCAGAAGATATTTAAGCTTGCTGTATAATAAATTCAAGTGAACTTTTATTCCATGAAAACACAGGAAACAGGATTCCTAAATGTCCTTAAGGACAGTCCTGCAGGATATCCTTTCTGTGGTCCTGTTTTCACCATGCTGATGTGTTAAGTACCTGGATGACCTTCTACATTTTCACCTCCTCAACCATTGCCTTGGCTTCTCTTCTCATAAATCTTATTCTTTTTCGTTTTGTAAAGCAAAAACAAAACAAAAAAATGCACATGAATGACTGAAATTGTGGAATATATATAGTGTATATGTGTGTATATATATATCATGCTCATGTGTGTATATATATTTATATATTTTTTCTTTATGTAAAAATATCTAGTGTGTGTGTACATTAAAAATACATACACACACACTAGGTTGTGAAACCTAGTTCCTAATATTTTGATCATTTTTTGATGTATAACATACTTTGAATATATTAAATATACATGTGTGTGTATATATAGATCTATCTATCTATCTATATATATATATTTTTTTTTTTTTTTTTGAGAGAAAATCTCACTCTGTTTCCTGGGCTAGAGTGCCGTAGTGTCAGCCTAGCTCACAGCAACCTCAAACTCCTGGGCTCAAGGAATACTACTGCCTTAGCTTCCTGCGTAGCTGGGACGAAAGGCATGTGCCACCACACCAGGCTAATTTTTTCTATTTTAAGTTGCCCAGCTATTTTTTTCTATTTTTAGTAGATGTGGGATCTTGCTCTTGCTCAATCTGGTCTCAAACTCCTGACCTCAAGCAATCCTCCCACCTAGGCCTCTTAGAGTGCTAGGATTATAGGCATAAGCCACCACACCTGGCCTAAATATATAAAAATAAGTGAAGTTTATCTTAAAATTATCAATCCTCGGTTGGTTAAACTTAGCATATCAATGAGATAATTTTTAAGCTACTGGTTAATGTCTTAGAAGGGATTCTAGAGAAGGTAACTTATTAAGCTTGTGTGTTTAGGGGTGGGCAGGGTTGTCAGAAAGATATATCCTTAAAAGAAGATTAAAAAAAGGGATATATGTTGCATCAACTTTGGTGCCAAAAAAAGAAAAAAAGAAATAGATGTAATTAGTTGAAGTAGAGAGAAACCATCAACATCTACCATTGCTTGCTGACAATTTTTTTTGTCAGAATGAATACTAGCATTTATCCATAGATATTTCTACAGAGTCTTTACTAAAAACAATTATCTCACCAGCTATATTTGGTGAGTTTGCCATATGCTTCCAACTGATGATCTAGACTCTGGGAAAATTTTTGTGTATATGACTATTTTCAATGTTGAAAATGCTTTTTCACACATTTACCATGAAGTGAGATTCATAATGTTCCAAATACTTTCTAGGCAATAAGTCTGCATCTGTTAACATGTCCCAGTATTTCCTTTACTTATCAAAACTCTGTTAACCTTCTTAACAGAATGATTTAAAAATGAAAACAGTTATCTTGTAAACATGCTTTGGCTCATAAACTATAAACTGTATGATTTAAATTAAATTAATTTATATTAAATCACTATTTGATTATATAAAAGTAACAATTTTGTGCCTGGTACATTATACGTAACCAATCAAAGTAGATAATCATTATTAGTAACATTAAAATGATCAATATAAGTATTCCAAATTACATGACAAACTGACAAAAGCAATTGATCAATCTAAGCTTCTTAACAAAAGGTTTAAACAATGAAAGGAGTAATTTGAATTCAGCTTCATGGTTATTTTTTTCATATATTATTTCAATCAACATTTATTTATTAATTGTTTACTACAGATCTGGCAATATGCGAAGCATAGCATGAGTACAAACTAAAGTAAGACACATGGAGCTTACTGATGGTGAGTTTACAATCTTAAAATTGGAGATGAGATATGCCCATTAGAAGCTACAGAGGGTGGCATATGGATTATCTATACTGCCCCATATTTGACCATTGTTTTATTTACTCATCAATCTATAATCCATGTGACATTTCTTGGTAATAAATAGATTTATCATATAAATTGGCTCTAGCCAATTCAATTATTTTCTCTTCTAATAATCAAGCTATTGATTTCATCTGGAATTCTGAATTTATTTTGAGGACAGCCATAAGTTGACTATTAATCATACCAAACCTAAACTTTTGACCCTGTGGATAGTAATTTTTCTAACATTGTAAAATGCTCATTCCTAATGCACTATTTCTATATTTACAAATTTTATGCATTAAAATGGGTACCATATTTTTGGTATCTCAATGTTTTGCATTATTTTTATAAGATTTTCCTTCCTAATATGAAATAATTAAGTGCACATTATTTGGACACAGTGACAAATTTGGAGCACTGTTTTTGTTCTAGATTGACTTTCTGCACATTGCCATAAATTACATTTTCTTATGAAAAGAGATAGCTTTTATGTAATTTTGATCATTAGATAAATGTTTGTTATATTTTACTTTGACTATCTTAAATAAAAAACGGAATGTTACATTAAATTGAGTGTGGTTTTGAAGACTAAAAGTGCCAGGCATTATGGCATTATCCAGAATAAAAAATGTCCTTTAGAGTTTCAGTTATTCATGTAAGTGTATATTACATGATTCTTAATAGATTTAATTTACTAAAATATAAAATCTTGTATATATTACAATGAAAGAAAATTTCATTATGTGAACCTCAATTATTCTAGCTGTTAAAAATGGAAGGTTAAATATAAAGAGTTAGAAAATGCATTATGCTATATTTCAATGAATGTGGTATACCACAGCATCCTTTCATGAGCTTTCAGAGCTATAGGTTTATAATGGTTCATGGCACTGCCAATAATGATCTGCAGGAAGCTTTGCTATAAATGTCCCAATTTTTTCATTTGCTCTATTCCCAGTGCATGCTGGGATGCCTAACTGTGTGAAATCAAGCCATGGATTATTCATTGACTGTCACTTTATCCCAGGGGAAATGAACCTGAAAACAAATAGGCCATACTTTTGTAATAAATTCAGAGAAAAATGTGTTTGTATTTTAGTGAAAAAATGACAAGCCAAATTTATTTTGAACTTGAAAACTTTACTTTTTGCTAAAGCATGGTAACTATTTATTGGCTGGAGTTTTGCAATATATACTAAAAAATATATTTATATATATAGTATTTACTTTTTTACTGTAGTGAGTTTTATAATAATTTGTCTTTATTATGTTTATTTGTTAGTATTATTTATTTGTGTTATTCTTAGTGTATACTCATCTTTATTCATAAATAAAAAGGATCAATCTTCTTGGAAATCTTTATATTAAACCACTATTCTTGATGTACAGTGAGTTGATTCAATTATAAGAAAGCCTAACTCCACGAGAGTTTCTCACTGTAGGAAATATTGGGAACTCTGCTCCTTAGCAATTGCATAATCTGACTAAATTGCCAGTGTTTTGGGAGTTTAATGAGATGTTTATTTTCTTATGGAGAATATAGTTACTATAGCTTGTAAATGATTGGAGTGGATTATATCAATATACAATTTTTAATGGCACCAGTAAAATAATGTTAAGAAAATACTGGTCAATTTAAATAACATACCAAATTAAAATATTATGCATGCTATATTTTTCTAGTTTATTAGTATAGAGGTTAGAAGACTAACTTTGTCCAGAGAGAACAAACTGACGAAGAGCAGTTTTAGGAGATTTTGTTTAAAAATATTTTATAACTGATGCTAAATTTAATTTATCTTATTAAAGAAGTGACCACATGATTCAGTATTATGGATGTAAGTAACAGCGGCTCAGCTCTCCAAATAAAGTATTCTATAAATGTGATTTGACTTATTCAACAGCTAACTTTAAAGAAACTTTCCACATCAGTTTCTTAGGAAAATATATCTTAAAACTCTAGAATACAAATGAAATTTTTCTTTGACAGGAAGCAGAATGTTTGGATTGCAGAATAAACTAAGCTGCAAAAGTTCTTTGTCAATTCTTTTAAAAGCCTCATAGTTTCTGGGAAACTGTAAAAACATATCTTGTCACAAAATCTTCAATTATTAAAAAAAGAATACTATGATGTCTACCTCCCATTGGGGGGGGAAAAACGATAGGAATGAGTGAGCAAATACATACTCATTTTTTAAGTTTTAGAATTTAATTGAAATTTAATATATTAACCCTTTCTAATTTTCTCTGAATTAAAACGAGTAATTTGCTGTGAGATGATAGTGTGCACTTGTTATATGTCAGGCAAATTATCAGTTATCAGTATTTGTCATGCAGAGAAAGTAGCAGGTGTTGCCTTGTTATTGAGTCTAATGCCCCAAAACTGAAAAAAAAACGTAAGTTATTGTTACCTACTAGTTTCTAAAAGGAATCGCAATATGCCTTAGAAAGGGAGGGCTGAACAGGTCCACGTTACCATCTTTCCTTTACTCCACTCCCACTTCTTCCTTTCTATTTAAGCAGAGTGGAGAAATTCAAGGAGAAATGCCGCAATGTGGAGTCTTCAGACTGAAGAAAGAATGCAATGGCTTTTTGCTCCTCCCTACCCACGCTGAGGGATTGCTTACAAAAGTCACTTGCGCAAAGTGGGTGATGCCTATGAGAATAAGAGCCAGTGGCACATGACCTAGTAGGATATTTTTGTACGAGAAATGCGTGTTGATCTGCCCTTGAATTTTATTGAAAGAGAACTTGAGTAAGTTGACAGCCTGGAAAGAGGGTGAAGAGAAGACCAGCTTCCCAAAGACCAACAGAATTTTATTTCATATAGTCTAATTTTTAAACAATTCAACTCACAATAAATATCCTAAAGTTTTATTAGCTTAACCATCATCTTGACACCTTTACAGACTCCCCTCCCCCCGAATGATTTTCTCCCCTTACTCTTCCGAGCAATTACCTTCTTTTTTGAGAACACATTTTTAGGTATTTTTAATTTATTTTCCTTTTGATTTTTTTTTTATTTCAGCTTATTATGGGGGTACAAAAGCTCAGGTTATATATATTGCCCATGTTCCGCCCATCCCCCTGAGTCAGAGCCTGAAGCATGTCCATTCCCCAGACAGGGCGCCTGGCACTTGAAATTACAAAGTCCTGTAATGACATGAAAGTAATTGTTTTTTAAAAATAAATAAAGTTAGATATGGAGTGGGATGGGTATTTAAAAGTGACTCTGGAAAATCAGTGTGTGAAAAACTTAGCTGTGATGGAATCTGGCTTCTGGTTAGTGGTCAATCTCCTCACTTCTTGCTGCATGAAGATCTTTATGAAAAGAATATAGCTGTTTTTCCCTAAATGTTGAAACTGTGTCAACACATAGAGCTAAATGTGAGATGTAAGTACTGCAAGTATGCAGTTTGATTTTAAGACTAGTATTATAGACACCTGAATTTTGTACCCCAAAAGCCAAGCCACTCTATAGACCTCAAATTGAACTGATTTCAAATATAATGGAATCCAGTAATATATCACGAGCTTTGCATATTTAAAAACTGACCACTAACTCAGGAATCTCATTCAGATAACATTTAAAATAATATTAATGAAAACTCTTACATGTAATCTTTTTCAAATAAAATTAAAAATAATATTACTAATGAATGCTCATATATAATACTGGTAAACTAATGCTCAAATGTTTATATGATGTACACAAGTTTAAATATATGAAAAGTAGTTAACTCAAAAGCAGTACTCAATATTTTCTTTTCTCCTACTAGTGACTATTAGTCTAACTTTAATCAATACTAATGGTGCATTGAAAACAGAATAATTTTTAGACACTTCTGTTTTGAAGTTGAATACTAACAGATATTATACTAAGTACTTATCTATTACTATCAACCCTACTAATTATTTAAGTCTGGGAAGATTTGAGGCAATATTCTATATTTTTTCATAATATGCATTTCATCCCCATATACATACTAAATATCTTATTTCATATTTTTCTATTTTTAATCCAAAAAAATAAAAATGTTTACAGAAGAAATTACAATAAAAATTTTTGCAGAAACTTATTTTCAATGAACTCCTCCTAACTTCCTCAGATATTTATTTTGAATATTCCACAGGCAGAATCGGAAATAAAACACACAAGATCATTTGAAAGAAATCTCATTTTCATGAAGACGTTTCCCAAGGTGTGATTTACAGCTGTGGTCCCCGGCCCCAGGGCTGCGGACCAGCACCAGTGCGCGGCCTGTTAAAAACTGGGCTGCACAGCAGGAGGTGGGCGGCTGGCCAGCGAGAGTGAAGAAGTTTCATCTGTATTTGCAACCGCTCCCCACCTCGCTGGCATCACTGCCTGAGCTCCACCCCCTGTCAGATCAGTGGTGGCATTAGATTCTGCGTCATGGTGAGTTGTATAATTACTGCATTATATATTACAATGTAATAATAATAGAAATAAAGTGCACAATAAATGTAATGCTCTTGAATCATCCTGAAACCATCTCCCTCCTGAACCCACCCCTACCACTGCACCGCCCCCCCCCAGGTCTGTGGAAAAATTGTCTTTCATGAAACCTGTTCCTGTTGCCAAAAAGGTTGGGGACTGCTGCATTATGGTACACTAAGTGCCAAAGAAGACACGCACACAAACACACACTCCTGCTTTTGTGGATAAATACATAAGTGAAAACATAAATATAGTACCCCCCTCTTAAAACTTTATAACCAACTTTATCATACTGAATCTAAGAAATTCTTCACTGAAGAAATAGGTAGCGTGTTGTGTTGGTGACTATAACCTTGTAGTATAATTTGAAGTCTGATAATGTGATGCCTTCAGGTTTCTTCTTTTTGCTTAAGATTGCTTTGGCTATTTGGGCTCTTTTTTGGTTCCAAATGAGGTGTAAAATTATTTTTTCTAGATGTGTGAAATATGACATTGGTATTTTGTTGGGGACTGCATTGAATCTGAAACCGCAAAAATTTTAGGAGAAAATGTAGGAAAAACTTCTACACGTTGGCCTAGGCAAAAAGTTTATGATTAAGACCAGAAAGGCAAATATAGCTACAAGAAAAATAAATAAATGGGACCTGGTGAAATTAAAAAGCTCTACACAGCAAAGGAAATAATCAGAATCAATAGACAACCTACAGAATGGGAGAAATTATTCACAAACTATATATCCAGTAAAGGACTGATACCCAGAATCTACAAATAACTCCAAAAAATCAGCAAGAAAAAACAAATAACCTCATTAAAAAGCAGGCAAAAGACATGAGCAGCAGTTTTTCAAAAGAAGATAGACAAATGGCCAACAAATGTATGAAAAAATGCTCAACATCACTAATCACCAGGGAAAAGCAAATTAAAACTACAATGAAATATCACCTTACTCCTGTTAGCATGACTTTTGTCAAAAACAATGGATGCTTGTGTGGATGCAGAGAAAAAGAATGCTTATACACTGATGATGGGACTGAAAATTAGTACAAGGTCTAAGGAAAACAGTATGGAGATTCCTCAAACAAATAGATGTAGACTTACCATCCACCCAGCAATTCCACTACTGGGTATCTACTTAAAGGAAAAGAAGTCATTTTATAAAAAGACACCTGCACTCGAATATTTATTGCAGCACAAGTCACAATTGCAAAGATGTGGAATCCACCTAAGTGCCCATCAATTCATGAGTGGATTAAGAAAATGTGGTATATATTAATATATACCACGGGGTACTGCTCAGCCATAAAAAGGAATAAAATAATCCCTTTTGACGCAACTTGGATGGAATTGGAGACCATTATCCTGAGTAAAGTATCTTAGGAATGAAAAAACAAATATAACATGTACTCTCTAATAATTGGGAACTAATTAATGGGCACACATTGGCACAAAGAAATGTGACAGTTATAGGAAATCAAGAAGGGGGGAGGAAGAGGTGGGCAGTAAAAACCTACCTATCAGGTACAATGAACCCCGTTTGAGTGATGGGCATGGTAAAATCCCTGACTTAAGCATTATAAAAGGTCTTCATGCAACAAAAACTTTTGTACCTCCTTAATATATTAAAATTTCAAAAAGCCAAAAAATAAAAATTAAAAAAAGGAATCAGTTTAATTTGATTAACTTGAAATTAAAGAAAATATTTGAGAAACTTTTACTTTTACATTAGACATATTAAGAAGAGTAGACTTATGAAACATACTTGGTTTTCAGATTTTGGGTATCATCACATTATTTATAAGAATAGATTTCTTCTTAGGTATTGCTTCTGTAAATATTTATTCTTGCAAAATTTTGTGAGAGGGATAAAATTCAGTTGTACGTATTTGACTTATGTTAACTGAAAATTTTATTTTGAATATGGTTTTTGCTGAAATGTTTTCTACTAGCAATAACATGCATTTGTAAATTAGCTTAATAATACTTCTAAAGTGACTGCTCTGGTTATGACCATATCACCTGTGCTTCACTTATAAAGTGTATCAAATTTCAGGATTTACAACATTTGTATAGGTTTCAAACTCAATAGTAAAAATCTCATAATGGCAAAATCTTTTTTTTAATTTTTTTTTTAAATTTCAGAATATTATAGGGGTACGAACATTTTGGTTACATGCAATGCCTTTGCCTTCACCAAGCCAGGACTAGAAGCGTGCCCCTCCCCCATACAGTGCGCTCTGTCTCCATTAGTTGAGTTTACCCGCCTCCACACCTGACTGGCACCCAGTGAATATTACTACCATATGAGCACCTTAGTGTTGATCAGTTAGTACAAATTTGATGTCAAAATCTTGACTTACAATCTTCCTGCCTGAGGGCAAATCATTTTTATGCATTTTTGTGTAAAAGAACTATATACTTTGAGATTTAAAAGAAGTCACCCTTTTAAAGCAATATAGGTCATTCTTTCCCCTACTCAGCTGTACAAGAAATTCATTCAAGAAATAGAATACAAAGAAATATCTTGAAGAATATATTAAACAAGAGTTAGAGTAGAAAAATGTGTTATGTTTCCTAAAATTATATTTAACTTTATATTCTGTTTGCTCATTCATTTTTTGGTTTAGATTTTGGTGCTTTCTCAGAAATTATTATAAATTATTGGCATTTTTCATGTAAATGAGCATTAAATACCTCTAAAAATAGTGCAAGTATTTTTCACTTATTTTAAAGCATTTAGTTGAACTCTAAGAACTAATTTTGAAAATGTAAATTAATAAAAACTGTAGTTAGATGGAAACTATTTGGCTGCTTTAAAATTTGTAATTATTCAATGCATATTTATTTTGTTTTCTGAATGCAATGTAGCATTGTGGTACGGACTACGAAAAAAAGTACAATATGCATGTTCTCGAAGACTTAAAAATGTCCACACAAAGGAAAAAAAAAACTGAGGCAAAATTAATATAAATGGAGAGTTTATTTGGGCCAAGTCTGAGGACTGCAACCTGGGAGCATAGATTCAAGTTGCCCTGAATATATTCTCCCATTAGCAGAAGTTACAAGTGGGTTATCGAGGGAAAAAAGAAGAGGAAGTTCCTAACTTGTTTATTAAGAATTTACATTAAAATAACATAAGCTACTGATTGGCTATACATTGTTCTTTGTATCAAGAACATGAACAAAATGCCTTTAAGCAATTGCCCCTGGCACAGGTGCATGGGCAAAACTGAGGCTCCATACTCTAGTATCTCTGGACCTGATAAATTATGCGTACCTCACAAAACTCAGAACGCTCTGAACTCTTATTCTTTTCTCATTTTTCCCTTTTTAACAAAATTTTTCTCTTCTGAAAGCATCAATGATCAACATTATAGATGTAAGTTTGTTCCACATCACGAAAGTCTTACTCTCAGAGAATCTGTACCATTGCTTAAGAATTTAGCAAGGTTGAATTGATTGGCGACACAAAGAAACAAAACAAGGGTATCTCAGTCAGGTCGTCTGCTTACAAAGGAGACATAGCATGCATGTTGGATCATTTTTAAGCATCTAGCTATCATGTTTAGTATCTTTGTTGTTGACTTTAGTCATCTAGAAATACAAAGCATAATTAAGAATTAAAAATATGATGCAAATATGAACAACTATTAATAAAACAATTTGAAATCAATATCTGAAAAGTGTCTTTATTCCTGAAGGTAACCAAATAAATATTTCATTTACTTCTTGTCTTGGTCAAAAGAACAAGAAGTTGAAGATCTCCAGTGATGAAGGTGTCCACTCAGGCAAGGCTGCCTGATAGATAGGGTCCTTCCAATGCGGTGGAAGGAATCTTTTATTTCATGGTATTTTCCAATACACAGAATCATCAGTTTGGAGACCATGATCTTTGATGTCTTCATTCCTTGGAGGTTGCTGTTAAAAAAATTCTTAATTAATATAGAATTTTATGGCCTTGGAAATAATAAAGAAAATTATCTTTAAGGAAAGCTATTTGCTAAGCTGCTTAATCCAGGTACTTGAGCCTTCCTCTTATTGTTTCAAAGAAAAAATGCTGATGTTTTCCAAATGGGATGGAATGTAAGTTAAGCAAATGGAAGAACCTGTGGCCAGGGAAGGTTAAAAGTTTCTGTAAGCCTGACCAATTGATTTGTTATTATCCCATTTGTCTAGTCCACCAGGCCAGAACACTGAGGGTGGTATGCACAACAGAGATGCTGATCCATCCAAACTTAATCAGCTTTGACCAACAAGATAAGATTTCAATAAACCTTTTGTAACCTCTTACAATTATTCCCATTCTCTTTCTTTACCCAACTGTCTATATATATATTTGATTTTATCCATCATTCTCTTTTTATACCTTCAACTTAAAACAACCTTTACAAACCTCTAGATAAAATTACTTTTCCTTTAACAAAAACCACAGTCTCATGACTTCTTTATAAGTATCTTTACCAAGAACACATCAAAGAACACATCCTATTTTCCTTATACCCAAATAAATAAAATCAGAGATTAAAAAGGAGACATTACAACTGACACTGCAAAAATTTAATGGATGATTATTAATAGAGACTACCACAAGAAACTATATGCCAGTAAATTGGGGAACCTAGAAGAAATGGATAAATATCTAGATACGTACAACTGATATTGTAAAAATTGAATGGATAGAGACTACCACAAGCAACTATATGCCAATAAATTGGAAATCCTAGAAGAAATGGATAAATATCTAGACTTGTCAATATTGAGTCAGAAAGAAACCCCAAACCTGAATAGACTAATAACAAGTAATGAGATAGAAGCAGTAATAAAAAGTCTGCAATCAAAGAAAAGCCTGGGATGTGATGGCTTCCCTGCTGAATCCTGCAAAACATTTAAAGAACAAACAACAATCCAACTCAAACTATACCAAGAAACTGAGGAGAAGCCAATACTCTTAAACTCATTCTATGAGGCCAGTATCACCATGATACCAAAACCAGACAAAGACACAACAATAAAAGAAAACTATATGCCAATACCTCTAATGAACATAGATGCAAAAATCCTGAGCAAACTTCTATCAAACTGAATTCAACAATACATTAAAAAGATTATTCAGCATACACAGCATGATCAAATGGAATGCATCCCAGGGATGCAAAGACAATTCAACATATGTAAATCAATCAATGTGATACATCACATAAATAAAACAAAAGACAAAAACTATATGATGATTTCAATTGATGCTGAAAAAAATTGGATAAAATTCAACTTTTTCATGTAAAAACTCTCAAAAAAAAACACTGTGTTTAGAAGAACATGGCTCAAAACAATAAAAGACATATATGAAAGGCCCACAGCTAATATACTGAATGGGGAAAAAATAAGACTTTCCTGTAAGATATGTAACAAGACAAGGATGTCCACTGTTATTCATCATGGTACTGAAAGTTCTAAGTGGATCAATCAGACAAGAGAGAAAAGAAAAAACATCCAAATTGGAAAGGAAGATGTCAAATTATCCTTGTTTACAGACAATATAATCTTATATTTAAAGAAATGTAAAGAATCCATCAAAAAACTACTAGAACTGATAAACAAATTCAGTAAAGTTATAGGATATAAAATCAACATACAAAAATCAGTAGCATCTCTAGATGCCAACAGTGAACAATCTGAAAAAGAAACTAAGAAAGTAATTTTATTTACAATAGCTGTAAATAAAATAAAATACCTAGGAATAAACTTAGCCAAAGAAGTAAAAGATCTGTACAATGAAAACTATAGAATATTGATAGAAGATATTGAAAAGGATGTAAAAAAATGAAAAGTTATTCCATGCTTATAGATTGGAAGAATGAATATTTTTAAAATGTCCATATAACCCAATGTATTCTGCAGATACAATTCACGATCAAAATACTAATGACATACTTCACAGAAATGGAAAAAATAATCCTAAAATTTCTATAGAACCACAAAAGACTCAGAATATCTAAGGCCATACTGACTAAATATTAACAAAACTAGATAAATCATATTACCTGTCTCCAAATTATAATACACAGCTATAGTAATCAAAATGGTACTGGTGTTGGGTTGACAGTCTGTTCTTGTTTTTTGGTGTACTCTTGGCCTAATGACTAGACACACCAAAATCAAGGCAAGCACGAAATAAAGTTTATTGTGGAAGAACAGGATAGGTTTATAGAGCAAGAGCAAGATACATTCACCAGATGATGAATGGGCCCCCTTGACAAGGGGCTCTGGTTATCATCTGGGGTCCTGTTTTATACTGTCTGGATTGGGCCCTCCTCATGGTTCAAATGTCACCACTGAACCACTGTGATAGACAGTTAATGACATGATAATTAGCCTTAGGTTACTCTAGGTCACTTTCCAGATCCTATTGTGTCTGAGATACCTGGCCCTCAGGACTAGGGAATTCCCTTCATTCTTTTGCAGATTGGCAGGGCATCCGTGCTTCCCCCAGGTGTGGCAATTGCTCAGGGCAACATCAAGGTGGGGAGCAACAAGGTGGAGCAGCCCCAAGGCAGAGCACCTGCCTTTGTCTCTAGGAGAACTGGAGTCCCTCACTATCTACCTAACACTTCTGTAATGGTGGACACATAGATCAGTGGAACAGAATAGAGAATCCAGAAATAAATCTACCGCATATATAGTGAACATATATTTGACAAAGGTGCCAAGAATATGCAGTAGGGAAAGGACAGTCTCTTCAATAATGGTGCTGGGAAAACTGAATATCCAAGTACAGAAGAATGAAATTAGACATTTACCTCTCACCATATACAACAAATCAAATCAAAATAAATTGAAGACTTAACTCTAAAACATGAAATTATAAAACAAAACTGTTTAATACTAAAAGAAAACATTATGGAAATGCTCCATGACATTGGTTTGTGCAATGCTTGCTTAAATAATACCTGAAAAGCATAGTCAACGAAGCAAAAGTAGACACATGGGATTATATCAAGCTATAAACATTCTTCATAGCAAAGCAAACAATAACAGAGTGAAGAGACAACCCACATAATGGCAGAAAATATTTGCAAACTACCCATCTGACAAGGGATAAATACAATATATAAGGAGCCCAAACAACTCAATAGTAAAAGGAATATCAAATAATCTGATTCAAATATGGGTAAAATATTTGAATAGACAGTTCTCTAAAGAAGACATACAAATGGCCAACAATTATATGAAAAAATGTTCCACATCATTTCTTATCGGAGAAATACAAATCAAAACTACAGTGAGATATCTCTCCCCAGTTAAAATGGCCTTCATCAAAAAGACACCAATAACAAATGCTGGTGAGGGTGTGGAGAAAGGGGAACCCTTGTACACTGTTGGTCAGAATGTAAATTAGTGCAAGCACTATGGAGAATAGTATGGAAGTTCCTCAAAAAACTAAAAAATAGAACTTCCGTAAGACCCAGCATTCCCACTGCCAGGCATATATCCACAGGAAAGGAAATGAGTATATTAAAAAGATATCTGCACTCCCTGTTTACTGCAGCACTATTCACAATAGCCCAAGACTTGGAATTACCACGTGTCAATCAATGATGAATGGATAATGAAATTTTGGTATATACACGATGGAATATTATTCAGCCATAAAAAGAATTAATTCTGTCATTTGCAATATGGATGAAACTGGAGAATATCATGTTAAATGAAATAAGCCAAGCACATAAAGAAAAATTTTGTATGTTCTCACTCATGTGTAGGAGCTAAACTTTAAAATAATTGATCTCATGGAAACAGACAATAGAATGATGGTTTCCAGAGACTGAGAAGGGTAGCAGGGAAGGGGACATAAATTTAGGATGGTTAATGCGTTAGATAGAATGAACAATATTTGAGATCACAACAAAGTGACCATGTTCAACAATAAGTTATGGTATACTTTAAAATAACTAAAAGTGTGGAATGGAATGTTCCTAACACACACACACACACAAAATGATAAATACTTGAGGTGAGGGATACTGCAATTACTCTGATCTGATTGTTACACGTTACATGCCTGTATCAAAACATCACATGTAGTTTATAAATATATACAATCTTTTGTACCCATAATAAAGATAAATATTTGTTTGAAAAGATGGTTTCAGTTAACTGAAAAAAAGCTCCTAGAAACAGGATCCAAAAGAGAACAAAGGAGAAAGTCCTTTTTTCTTTCAAAAAATATATCATAGCCTGAATATCAGCTTTTGATTAAGATGACTTCTGACCATAGAACTTCTTAAATAAAAATATTTTTGAATCTCTATTATCATACGTCAGCCAGGACAAACAGAAAGTAGGTCTCACATTCAATTTGTGTGGTTTTAAAAACAGCTTTTTCCAGTTGTGCACACAAATGAATTATTTTAGGTATTTCAAATCCCCCATTTTGGCCATGGCTGCTTATGACAGTCCCAGGTTATGTGGGTCCTTTTTTCTAGATATATATATAAGAGGACACCCCATAGGTGGTGTACATAATACCAGCTGGTGTTTCTAAAGAAAATTGTCCCTTAAAAGAGCACTCATATATAGAAGTTTGATTTCCCAAAACTTAGGAATTTTCAAGAAGTGCCTAAGGCTGAAATGTGTTTTGGGTCAAAGTGTGCTACTTATGAGCATCACTCCTCAAGGTATTACCCAAGTGTCATGAATTTCTCTCTTACTTGTCTCAGAATCTCTGATCACCTTGCAGTTAGAGTGCTCAGGGTGCTGAGTAACTACCCCTTATTTCACCTTTCAGCTGAGCTGAAAGTCCATGTAGATGTTCTTTTTCCAAAGAGGCACTATAAGACCATTATACATCATAGACAAACATTCAGACACCTCTGCAAAGTCTCTAGTTGCCTAGAGCACCCGAATGGGTCAGAGGGAGCAATTGTCTCTTTTCTTTGGGGTGAGAGAATTTACCCTCATGCATTTTTCAGGAATTGGTAAGAAGTGAAAAGTCCCAATTACAATCAATATCAAGTAACTGCAATTTAAGAGCATGCTATGTAATTTTAGGTAAAAAGAAATGAAACCAACAGTGCTAAACTGTCATGAGGCAGTGATGGAAAAGGCAGAAGTCCTCTGCAGAACTTCTTGCTCAGTCACGACCCCAATCTCTTGCCCTGAAGCAGAGGTAGAGAAAGCAGTTTTCTGTAGACCTCTTTGCCTGAATCTCCCATCCACAGACAGAGAATAAAGCCCTCACTCTTAAAGAGAAGGCTTGAAAAAGTAGCAAAAATAAAATCTAGATCTCAACTGAAAAGAAAAGAGATGTCTGGATTCAGGAGAACTCACCTGTTTGCACTTAATGAAACCTCTGGAGTCTGAGAAACACAATGTGTTTGTGCAGTTCTGAGTTCTGAGTCTGAGAGGGAATGCTGGTTGAGCAGGGAAACTACTGGGAAGAAGAGAAGATCAACATTCCATTAAACATTGCCCATGGGCATGATGCAGTGGTGGGGCTGAAGTCCCACACTCATGTCTCTCTAGACCTGCTAAATTTTGTATATTCACATAACTCAGACTGCTCTGAGCTATTTTTCTTTTCTCAGTATTTTTACCTAAACCAGTTAATTTTAAGAAATAGTTTATTATTTTTTAGTGTATATTCTTTTATATCCCTTTTGATATTATGAAATATATGTGTAGTCTTCTTCCTTATTTTCTAATATATAGTTCCTAACATTCGAGTGAAAAGTGTGCCTTTTGTATGCTAATGAGATAGCTAGTGGTTGGGACTCCTGGAGAACCTCAAGAGGGGGCTGGTTGTCAGATCCATCAACCACATGATTAGAGGGTTGGAACTTTCAGCCCTTTCACCTCTTGGGAGAGGAGAGGGGCTGAGGTTTGACTTAATAAACCAATGGCCAATGATTTAATCAATTATGCCTAGGAGATGAAACTTCTATGAAAACCCAAAAGGACTGAGTTCTGAGGGCTTCTAAATAGCTGAACACATGGAGGTTCCTGGAGGGTGGCATGCCCAGGGAGACCGTGAAAGGTCCAGGCCCCTTCTCCCTCACTCTATGCATCTCTCATCTGGCTGTTCATCTGCATCCTTTGTAATATATTTATAAAACTAGTAAACACTTTCCCCTGAGTTCTGTAAGCCAATTAATTGAACCCAAGCAGGGGGAAGTGGGAACCCCAATTTTAACAGATGAGTCAGAACTGTAGGTATTGATCTGACACTATCTCCAGGTAGATAGTATCAGAATTTAATGGAATTTGAGGACATCTATCTGGTTTTCACTGCAGAACTTATTGATTGCTTTGTGTATGGGAAAATACCGTCACATATCTGGGGTCACAGAGGTTTCTGTGTTGTGAGGGTACAGTAGAAAAAACTGTTTTTTACTCACTCTTCCTATTAGTTTTATGTTTATTCATTTTTTGATCATTTTTATGCCATATTTCTCTTTTAATATGTAAGCGAGTTGTGAAATAATCTATTAAGTTAGATAAATCTTCTCATCTACCAGCTAGGAATATCATTATAGATAAATATATTTTGCGAAGTATATTTTCTCTAAATTAAAAGACATACAAATAGCATTTCCTAAAATGAAATTTACTTTTACAAGTCCTATTTCATGAACACTGAATAAACTATATTAGATCCATCTCTGGTATTTTTCTATTACATGATTTCTGTTTCTCTTATATTTGATTATTGATTATATAGAGGAGTGCTAGCAAAGAAACTGTAAAGAAACCAGAATTTTCTATCCATAAGAAAGAGCTGAACCTTATTTTATATACAGTGGATTCCCTTTTTTTTCAGTAGTTACATTTTATGAAGTTGCTGTGGATACTACATTAGCGACTATTGAGCCATTGCTTCTATGAAAAACATGGGGTTAGTTCCTGTGGACCGCTCTTCACACATTTCCATCAACCAATCAAACATAACCTGTTTTAAGTGTGGTTCTATTGAATATACCTCATTTAAAGCATATATGTATATATACATAAATTTATTTATATTTATAAATAATTCACTATATGCAATATTTATAAGGAAACATTAATCAAATCATATTTTCCTAATCCAGATCAGTGAATTTTCTCTCCCTTTCTCTGGATGTAAGATATTATTGATTCATTAACATTGAACTCATGACAACAGCACTATAGCTCACACCTGAGCAAAGTCTATCTAATACACATATTTTCCTCACAAGGCACATCACAGTCTTCTTGCACTTAGGTACAGTACACAGCACTTCAGCACTACTATTGGGGGCATTGTAGACAGCAAATTCACTGACAAAACAGAAAAATGTGAAAAACGTGTCACTGAATAGATGGCAAATTGACACTCATTTACAATGTGAAAACTGAAACAAAAAGGCAGAGCATTGCCTTGTTTCAGCTCATCGATGAACATACGTGCCATGTGACTCAAAATTTTTGCCTCCCTGCACATGTCTTGAAAAGCCCAGGAGTATTAATTTTGGGGTCACAAATACATTTTAGTGGTAGGCAAATTTGCAAATATACATTCTGTGAATAATGAGAATCGACTGTATTTTAAGATTTTTTTGAAATATATAAACCAAGAGAAATCAGGGACTAACACTGCCTCTCAGAAGGGCACTCGGGCTTCTAACTCTGAAACTGCCTATATTAAAGAAATGTAGGGCCATAAAACAAGAACTGTGGTAAAAGTCTGATTTCTACAGAAGTATCAGCATAGCTAAAAATTAACCAGCCATTGTTTCAGAGCTTGCCATCCTATAATTGCTTAATACTTAACAGTTATATATCTCTGGCTGCCATAAGATTTGTAACTTTTCATATTGCTTCTATAGATAATGTCACTATTGTGAAACCTAAGACTGATCTTGGAGACATTTTCCAGACTCTGCATTTCTGTGAACCAACTGATGCAAACCGGACCAGTGACTCTCTGCCCAGGAACTATTTCAGCACAAGAAGACAACTTCTGCTTCCCAACCCTATGAGGTCATGCCCAGCCAGTTAGCAATACCTATTCCCTAGCTCCATGACAGTCAAACCATCCTTAAAAACCATAGTCTCCAAATTCTTGGAGAGATGTATTTGAGAAATTCCTCCCATCTCCTCGCTTGGTACCTTGTGGTATTAAACTCTTTCTCTCCTGCAACTCCTGCTATCTCTGTATATTGGCTTCCATCTGTGTAGTGGGCAATAGAACCCAGTTGGGCAGTAACACCTCCTGTTAACTCAAATTTCCTTAAAATGCCCTAGAGTCCTGCTTACAAAGTAGAGGATGGAGATATGGCCAAGAGCAGAGACATCCAAAGATCACATTAGCTATTGCTTATTTCTGGAGTATGTAAAGAAAGACGGTAGGAAACCTAGGCACATACAGAAAAGAAGGCAAGACAGCTGCATGTTTAAGTGAGGATGTCTTTAACAGAAATGAACATGTATAGAAATTAGAGCAAAAAATGATTTTAACTCACATATTGAACAGTAAAGAGGATTATGTGGTTAGGGACTTATTATTCACAGGCTACGATTCTTATTATGTGTCCATCTAACTCCAAAGACTTCATATTTTACAAGGGTGTTAATTTTGATTTAAGCTTGCAGGATAAACATCAAAGTCCAACTTCTAATGAGCCTATTGTTTGTAATGTAAGTTTAAAAGGAGAGTATTCCAGTACTTGAATAAGATTTATATAAGTTGAGTAATTGTCACAGTGTGGCTCAAGTATCTATAAAACTATAAAGCCATTGCTTGCTAATATTATTAACAAAGTTAATAATAATAACAAGTTAATTTTTAATATTCTGGTTACCTGTTTGTTATAATTTAAACAGAATAAAATTGATCTCTTAATATATAATGATTTAAAAATCATAATGAAAAGAATTTTTTAAGGATAAAACTTAAAGACAATTTTAAAAGCCAAGGAAAGAGGGAGATCATAAAAGCAATCTAATTTATAAGAAATGTATATACTTCACATTTTTTTCACAAAGGTAAGGTAATTTAATAATAACAAACACTATTATAAATTCTGTTTCATATACACATAATGAGGAAATGATTCCTGTAAATATAGGAGAAGAATCCATTAGTGTAACCATGAAAGGTTCTAAGTCTGAAACCTGTACTCTGATCATTTCTGGCCACTTCTGCCATTCTCTTTTCCTTTGCATTCCTTTACATAAATTTTCCTTTACATTCATGTGTGAATTTTCTTAGAGATACCACCACTGACATTTTAATCTAAAACAAAAAGAAAGAAAAAAACCTATGTCACCATTTATATTTTTCCTATAAAATAATCAGTAGTTTTCCTGATTACTAATTTATAAAAGTTTACATGCTGTTGATTCTACCTCTATCTTCCCATGAACACTGAACACATTGCATTCATTTAAATTCCCATTTTATTTTCACTGTGAAGCCTTAGCCCACATTCATGCTCATGTTTATTTGACCTCTATGTTTCCATGCCAGATTTGACCTTTTTATTCTAGAATTTGGCATTTTGTTCTCTATTTGTTTGATTGTATTTTTTTCTCCTTCTCTATAATATGCATTTTGGAGCACGAATTATGTCTCATTTCTTTTTTCTATTTAAAATGTCTACAGTTACACTCAGTACATAGTATTAAATTATGAAGACAAGCCATCCCTAAAAATTAAAAACTTGTTTCTAATTTTTAATAAAGTCCAAATTTAATAAGTCTAGAAGAAGGTAAGATGCTTTTTAAATAGAGTATTTGATTCTATTTCTGATTTTTCCCTACATTTTTATGGTAACAATGTTTATTTTGTCCGTTGCACCTCTACCCCTAACTTCAGGCCATAATGCAAATAGCTAGGTTGATCTTAATTATTCAGTGACTACAGACTTCAATCCAGTGGAGGGTGAGATAATTATGCAATCAACTTGGCTAGGAAAATAGAGAGCAACCACACAATGGTTCTTTTTTTTTTTCAAGTCATGCAAAATAGCTTTGAAATAAATCTGGAATTTGCTAATTATGGTTAAAACTTGTTCTTAATTTAAGTTGTATGACTTAGCAGCCAGAGTTCGTTTTCAACCCTAAAGCTAAAAAAAAATTCTCATTGTTATACAGTCGAAAGGAAAGTTTCCAGGCTTAAACTTAAAATCATGATTGATGCAGTGCTGGCAAGATTTTACTTCTAATTCTTCCAGGACTTAACTCCATTATAATAATTCTAATTAGAATAGTTATGAAAACTGTAATACATTCTCTGCAGTTCATAAGGTGGTTCGTTTGCAATCCCTGTCAAAATATTATTTTTAAATATTGTTGTGAATATTTAATTTAACTTTAACAAGTAATGTTCATGAAATATGCATTTATAAATAGCAGACCTGTTTCTATTACTTCCAGCACAGTAATTCATAATGTAATGGAGTGAAGCTCAAATGGTGATACTTAATCTCATTTCTTCCCCAGAGTCCTCAAACTCTTTGTCTATTCCGTTCTACTCAGAACATGAAGTAAAACAAGAAGAAAAATTTTTTCTTGCCGTTTACTTGAAAAACTGATGGAAGAAGAGAATACGCAATTTGAGAGTTGTGTTTACAAAATGAGAGTGTTTACAGAATGAGGCGAATTTCAGTATAGTAGTTCAAAAAGCCCTTCACGTCTATATCACAAGAGACATTAAAGGAGTATGACCATATAGTCCTTTAAATCTTTACCCATTCTCCACAGCAACTCAATGGAGCTTGTGCCTCTATTAAATTTCTTGATAGATTTCTCACAGACTTCTTATTTGTGATTGACATGCATATTTCTAGAGCACAATGTCCCTTCCCAAATCTGTGCAAGTGGTGAACTCTGCTTGTTTCCAGGCCTTGCCTATTGAACTTGATGGAGCTTGTTCTTCATGATGATAGCCTATCTGGGAACTCACAGATAAACAGATTATTAAATCTTAAAAATTGAGTAGCAATACAAAATAAGTACAACTAGCAACAGAAACTTTTAAAATAATATAAAATACCTGGAAATAAGCTTTATAAGGTGTGGGCTTTGAAAAAGAAAACTAATATTTTATTATATATGCATATTCATAAAAATAATCGTGATGTAAAAAAGTTAATGTTATCAAGATTCAATTTCCTTCCAAATTAAAAATCTCAAATTTTCTGTTTGTTTTCATGGTTTGAATATTTGAATAGGTAATTGGAATCCTAAAGAAATGTAAAAAAGAAAAATTAAAAATACACAAAATAGAAAAGTGATGCTTATGAAGCTTGTCCTCCTAGATTAAAAAAATATATCATAGAACTATCACTATTATAAGTAAGATATATCATATCATTGGGAAACCCATAAAGAGACATATAAATGTTTAAAAATTCAATACTAGATTTGAAGATGACATTTTGAAAGTATAATGCCTAGAAGTGGCCATTGAAATTTTTCATATTTCCAATGTTTATATATTCTTGACTTCTTTTTCCTTAGATTGAATGAGTTATTTGGATCTGTATTCCTATTTCACCACTATTAACCATGTAACTCCGAGCCACAATATCCTCATCTACAAAAAAGGTAATTGAACTTACTGCAAGTAAATTGGCTGCTACTTAGGAAGCACTCAATGAATTATGTTAGCAGAAGTAATATTAACGGTAATAGTTGTATATTCATACGCGTAGCAGCAGCAAAAGTAGTAATAATTGTAAAAGTGGAAGAATAATCACATTAGTTTTTATTTCTATTACCTTTGCTTAATATTATTTACAGGTATTTGGCCATGTCTTTCCTATCTTCCATATTATAACCAAGGCAATACTTGCAATGTTTGAAGAATATGTTCAGATTCCAAGGCTGGGTGCTTTTTGTTTGTTTGTTTGTTTGTTTGTTTGTTTTTACACCAACTAATGCATAGAAGTGAAGAGAATCAAATTAGATGATGCTATAAAAACACATTATACATGATAGAAAATGTTAAAAAATGAGTAATACTGTTTCATACTGATGATCAAGTAAATGCTGTTAATATATTTTGATTTGATCAGTGTTTGGAAATTTCTCTTCAGAATTTTTTTATAATAATTAAGTTGTGTGTATTCATGGCTGATTGGATAATATTCCTAATGTCTTGTTTATTAGTAGATTATTGTCAATTGGGAATGAATATATATTGCTTCTTATAAATTCTTGAAGAAATTTAATGTGCTGGTGAAAAAAATGAGGTATGTGAGTTTATACAGTTAAAAAACTCATTATTGTTATCAGTAAAATGGAGATAAAATAGCACTTAATTCATATAATTGTGGGGATTAACAAACTAACTATAGGAAGAATCTCATAAATAATCTTTCTTTATATTTTGCTATGGTCAGTGTGGCTGTTTTTTGTTAAATGCCATTATCAATGCCAATTTTAACATGTTTATCACTTACCTATAATAGAATATAGCCATACATTTATATTTATTTTTATCAAAGGACCTAAAGCAATCCAGAGGGGAAAGGAATATCTCTTCAACAAATGTTTCTGGACAAACTGGATATTCGTCTGGAAAGATAATGAGCCTCAGTTCATATTATACATTAGACACAAAAGTTAATTTGAGATAAATCATAGACCTAAGCATAAAAGCTAAAGTCAAAAATATTTTTCGAAAAGAGAACAAAAGGAACTCTCTTTGTGTCTTGAAGATAGGTAAACATGTTTTTACTCAGGACACAAGAATTAATAACTGTAAAAGAAAAAATTATATTACATCAAAATTAAAAATTCTGCCCAAAGACACTCTAAAGAAAGTGAACAGGTAAGTGACATATTGACATGAAATATTTTTAAAATATATATTTAATAAGGACTGGTATCCAGAATGCATAAAAAGCTCCTACAACTCAAGTAGAAAAACAACAACAACAACATAAAACCCAATTTTTTAAAAATGAGCAATATGTTCAATCATAAAAAAGATCTCTAAATGGCCAATGTGTACATAAATAATTTTCAACATCATTAGTTATCAGGGATATAAACATTAAAGCCACAAGGTGGTATTTTTGCACCCTTACCAGCATGACTAAAGTAAAGCAGACTAACATCAAATGTTAGTAAGGCTATGGACAACTGAAGCTCTTATATAGTGTTTTTGAGAAAACAAAATGTTACAACCACTTTAGAATAAGTTCTGTCAATTTCTATAAACTAAAAACACACCTTCCTTGGACTTAAGAATTTCACTTCTAGATATACCCTCAAGAGAAATGAAAACATGCTCATGAAAAATCTAGTGTATACAAAATTATAGTAGCTTTATTCAAAATAGCCCACACTGGAAATAGCTCAGGTTTCCATCAGCAGAAAAATGGCTAAACCGATCAATGGTTTTTTTCATGTCATTGAGTATTAGTCATAAAAATGAACAAACCCCTGACAAATACAGCAATATAGATGGATCTTGAAATGAATGAAATAAAACTGCAAAAAGCCATTTACAAGATAGTTACATAATCTTAAGATTCCATTTATGTGAATTTTTAGAATTAAAAAAACTAATTGACTCAGAGAAAAAAGCATAGAAGTGTCTGCTTTGCTAGAGTTCAGAAGGAGTTTGATTGGAAAAAAGCAGGAGAAAAATTTCTGGACAATATTAGTGCAGCTTATTTTGACAAGGGTTAGATTCCATAAGTAGATGCACATGTGAAAACACAGCAGTGTACACATTTTATTGTATATAAATTTAATTGCAAAATAAAACTTGTAAATAAAGACAATCTTAGCTAGTGATCTATGTACTGAAGTATTGAGAGATAACTGTACTTATGTCTGCAATTTTCTTTGAAATTTATAAAGAACTTAAATGGATTGAGGCATGGATATTAAAAAAAGCTATATGGATAGATATGTGATAAAACAACTACAGTCAAATATTAATAGAATCTATGTGATGGGTAGGTCACTTCAAAGTTCTTCCAAATTTACTGTATGTTTGAACATTTTCATAATAACACACTGGAAATATTAAACATACTGCCAAAGTTATTCTATTCCTAGGTATTTACTTAAGAGAAATGAAAACAGTTCACAGAACAAGAATATTTATAGCAGCTGATAACTGGAAAAAGCGCAGGTATCCATCAGCAGGTGAATAAATAAATTGTGTTATATTTACACAATGAAATAACACTGAGCAATAGAAATGAACAAACTATTCATAATGCAACATTGGATGAATCTTAAAAACATATATTGGGTGAAAAAATAAACATATATAAGTACACACTGAACGATTTCATTTATATGAAGTTTCAGAATAGTCAAAATTCATTTTCAGTGACACAAATCAGTGGAGTGGTTGCCTGAGGGATTGTGTGTCTTTGCCTGGTATTGGTAACATTCTGTATCTTGAATAGCAGCTGGAATTGGACATGTATATAGATTTATCAAAACTGATTTTTCTATACACTTAAGATCTGTCCCTTTAAGCATATGTAAATTAAACCTAAATTTAAAAAATAACAGAAGAGAATATGTATGTGTGTCTATAACTTGAATTTCAAAAGTTCAGAGACTCTGATATACATAGTAAGACCATGTTCCCAAGTTAGGACCACATTTCTCAAACTATAATGCACTTATGAATAACCTGGTGATCTTGCTATTGCAGATTCTAATTCATATTTCTAGTATGGGGTCCTTTTGCATTGTTATTTTTATAAAATATACATTTTTATAAATAAATTTTATATTTTTATTTTACAAATACATTTTACTTATTCTGGGTCCTGCTAATAATATTGCTGACTCACAGATTACACTTTGAATGTAGCAAAGGATGGAGATGGTAATGTTAAATCCCAAGAAAAGATCTAACAGGACAAAATTTTTGTCTTCAAATATTTAAAGCTCTATCATGTGAAAAAGGACTTCTAGTTCTTTTACTTCAATACATAGAATAGAATCAATTATAAACAATTTATTAGGAGGCAAATATTTTATCAATGTAAATATTTACCTTCAAACAATTAGATATTCTTAAAAATGCAATTTATTGTTTAATAATATTCATGAGTAGAATTAATCAAGCAGGGACTTAACAACTCTTAAGAATACAGCAGAAGCCAAGCACAGTGGCGTGTGTGTGTAGTCTAAGCTATGCAGGAAGCTGAGGGCAGGAGGTTTGCTGAAGCCCAGAAGTCCGAGACTAGTCTGGGCAACATAGTGAGACCCCAACTCTTAAAATAATAAATAAATAAATAATAAAATAAAATAAAAAATAATATAGTAGAAATGTGTATGCGTGTGTGTGTGTGTGTGTGTGTGTGGTGTGTATTTAAATTGGTGTGAGATTCTATTAAATGGCCTGTAAATCCTTATCATATCTATGATTCTGTAATTCTGGTGAGGAAGATACAGCTATTACAAAATAAATGTTACAGCAAATCTATAGCATATATTTTGAGTCTAAGAATATGAAAATGATTTAGGCTCTTTTAGTCAAGTAGGCAGACCTTTTAGAAAGTTCCATATTATATTTATTTTTATTTTTAATTTAGCCAAAAATATATGCTTAACTGAAATAATAAACTTTTCCTGGCTTCATTTAAATATTTTGATACCATACCACAATAAAATTATCTTCAACAAAAAACTAATTTTATCATTAGGAATTTTGGCTCTAGTTGGTCATTATTTCTACTCTTTGAATTTATACAGAATGTTAAATTATATAAATATAATGAGACATTCACATACTGTGCTCATGATGCTATCAGGAGAACTTATTCTTCCCTTTTCTGGCAAAAGACAAATCGTGCTACAACCAAAATAGCCTAATTTTGTTTCCTTTGTCATGCTGGAACTAAGGAGATGTCATTCAAAAGAGTTAAGTATTCAGAAGATGTGCAAAATTTCAAAACTGGAATGTTAAGATACATCATTAAACTACCCAAGGCTGGTTTTATTCATAGATTTCCAAATATTAACTTTATGTTAAGTCCCCACATTACCCACTCATTTCTAAATCTTACCAAACACAAGTGGAAGCAATATTATGTTTTTCAAATATTACTTTTAAATTTCAAATATATGATCATAAAATAGGCCGGGCGCGGTGGCTCACGCCTGTAATCCTAGCTCTGGGAGGCCGAGGCGGGTGGATCGCTCGAGGTCAGGAGTTCGAGACCAGCCTGAGCAAGAGTGAGACCCCGTCTCTACTAAAAATAGAAAGAAATTATCTGGCCAACTAAAAAATATATATACAAAAAAAATTAGCCGGGCATGGTGGCTCATGCCTGTAGTCCCAGCTACTAGGGAGGCTGAGGCAGTAGGATCGCTTAAGCCCAGGAGTTTGAGGTTGCTGTGAGCTAGGCTGATGCCACGGCACTCACTCTAGCCCGGGCAACAAAGTGAGACTCTGTCTCAAAAAAAAAAAAAAAAAAAAAACCCTCCAAAGGTAAAGAAATCCTATGTACTGTAAAAGAGAAAGAAGGGGAGTTTTGGGGTCTAGATTCCAGTCACAGCTTCACCATTAGTTTATCTTGTGACTAAGGGAGTCATGTAAAATCTTTGGCCCTCAACTTCCTAATATGTACAAAAAAGATCAGACTGCATATTGGGGAATACCTCTTCCCCAGATACATTATATCGAAATTTCATGCAACTAGTAACCCAACTACTTTGTTCAAAAAATTACATTGTCTGAAGGCAAAAAATATTTTTTGTCATGACACAATGATACACTAAAATTTCTCTCACTGAGATTTATAAGGTGGAAATAAAAGCAGAGAGGATAAAGAGATTTGATGAGTGGAAGTACATTTTCTCTAGTGCAGCAAAGATAATACAAGGAAAAAGCTTCCAGTAACAGCACTTGATTCTGAGATTCTACGGAGTTCTATGAGAGTTGGATTAAAAACTAGGAGAGAAAGACATAAAGTTTATGAATTTAAAAAAATCATATTTTTAAAGTTACTGATATCAGCTTTTACTTCCAATGTTTCATGATGTTCCTTAGTACCTGGGTTTAGCTGACATTAAAGTCATTCATATTTCTAAATATGAATAAGTGCTTATCTCTGAGATAGGTAAACAATATCTGAGGCATCAATCTACTATTCATGCCACAGGTTATTCAGTCCTGTTGCATATTTAAAACCTCTTGAAATTTAAGTTGGAAAACTCTGACTTATAGTTTTAGTATAACACTAGCGGAGTTTCCTCAGAGAGTAGGAAATCGTTTGCATAAGAATTATATCATATTTAATGTTACAACATATAGAAATACTGTGGTTATTTGGATAGACATTCTTCATAACTATAGTCCCAATATCAATTTCCTTAAAAAAACACAACTCAAAAAAGGACTTTTGAAACATCTATGCAAAAGGCACAATGAAAATCTTTATCCCAGTAGAAATAAAGGCACAGATTTTATATTAATATAATAATATATAAATGTAACCATAATCATTGAGGTTTCACTTAACTGGCTTGACCCTAAGATTCACATTTGGCAATATGATTTTCACTTATGTTACTTTTTTTCTTTCTGATTAAATCAATCATAAAGATATAAAATATATTCTAAAGCTGTGTTGTAGATTTAAAAAATCCTACTACACAAACTTTTATTTTTGTTTGCTTTATAAGGTACAATACATTTTGCTAGGTAGTCTCACTGTTGCTTTTATTTTTCTTTTTTGCTATTTCCACAATTGTATTACTGTAACAATAGGATGTGCGTTTTGTCAATTTTAAAATGCCTTTTCTGGAAATGACAACTTGAGATGGGCAAATCTGACCTTAGCACTATAAAAGCAAAATAAACATAAGAGAATGTTTTTAGAAAGTTTAAAATGTCTAATATACTATCCAAATAAATGAGCTCGATTGTGTCAACATCATTAACTAGTCATTAGATTTTTACCCTTTTGAGTGGATTAATAGCTGTGCATGTTTGTAATTAGATTCACTAAACTTATACATATTTATTTAATTTTAGTACCTGAAACCATGCTGAAATTATATTAAATCATAAGTTTAACTTGGTCTGTCATGGGATATAGGTCAGCAGCACATAATCAAACTGAACTGTTGGGCTGTTATGCACATTTATTCTCATATTTACTTCATTAGCAGTTTTGTGTGAGTGTGTGTGTGTGTGTGTGTGTGTGTGTGTGTGTGGTGTACATATTCCAAGGCAATTACACAAGTAGCTGAAAATATCAAAAATTTAGAGCCTTTTATTATGATTCACAACATTATAGGTTGCATCTACTACACACAAATGTCTAGAATAAGAGTGGTGAAAAATATAAAGGGATGGGCCCTTATACAGCTTCAAATTTAGTGTGAGAAATAGAAATTAAAAATTCAACTAAAATACAGTGTGATATGTGCTCAGAGAGAAGAAAATGCAGGGTACTATCAGAACATTTAAGAAAAATATCTAGGCCGGGCGGGTGGCTCACGCCTGTAATTCTAGCAATCTGGGAGGCGAAGGAGGGCAGATCGTTTGAGCTCAGGAGTTCGAGACCAGCCTGAGCAAGAGCAAGACCCCGTCTCTACTAAAAAAATAGAAAGAAATTAGCTGTACAACTAAAAATATATGAAAGAAAATTAGCCGGTGCTAATGGTGGTGCATGCCTGTAGTCCCAGCTACTTGGGAGGCTGAGGCAGAAGGATTGCTTGAGCCCAGGAGTTTGAGGTTGCTGTGAGCTAGGCTGATGCCACGGCACTCTAGCCTGGGCAACAGAGTGAGACTCTGTCTCAAAAAAAAAAAAAAAAAAGAAAGAAAAGAAAAGAAAAATACCTAAATTTAGGTAGCCTGCTAAGGTTTTCTGAAAGAAAAATAGCAGTACCAAAAGATAGTTAGTGTACAGCAGCACACTCCCTGTACTAGCCACCAAATTTTAATAGAAACAACTCTTGTCTAATATACTGTATTGTGTTTTACAAATATAGCTCCAAACTGCTATGCATACACTGAATTATAAGGCCAACCCCAGGACCTTCCTATACGGCCAATCTGGAGCTTGACAGTTGTGCTGTTTAATCTCAGAATTGAAGGATGAGCAGCATTGCTTCAGGTAAAGTGTACCTGGGACATGTATCAAGGGGAAGGGGTTAAAGACAGCTTAGGGTTGTGAATCATATGAGAACCTAACACCTTCAAAAAACTAGAATAACTGAACAACAACAAAAAGAAAGTAGAAAGGAGGCTAGAAAAGAATCAAGCTGGGGACACACCATTTTTTACAAAGAAAAAAAAATGATATCTGTATAACTCCTAATGGAGAATAAGGTATAACATTAGGAACTTCTATATATGACTTGGTGAAAAAAGATGTACTATTATATTTAATTAAAAATTCAGTAAAGAAAAAATAAAAACCAAGATTCTCATGTTTCATCTCTGTCTTGGATTATCATCTCTGGGGAAAGCAAGCTGACATATTGTGAGTAATCTAATTAAGAGACCCTTGTGGTGAGGAATGGAGTCTAGCCAACGGCTGTCAAGGAAATGAGGCTTGCCAAAAACCACGTGAGTGAGCTTGAATGCGGACCCTTCAGCTCCAGGCAAATCTTGAGATGAAACCACGCTGAACAACTCCCCCATTCCTGGCCCACAGAAACTGTGAGGTAATAAATGTTGTTTTAAGCTGCTATATTTTGGGGTAATATGTTGCACTGCAGTTGATAACTGATACAAAACCCAAAACCCAAATGTCCACCAGTGGGAGAATGCATATATCACATCTATAAATTTCAATACAATAAAATATTAACTAGAAATAATAGAAGAATGAAATACTGCTTCACAAACAGTATGGGTGCATCTCACAGATCTAGTGATGGACAAAAGGAACCAGGACAAAGAACACATATTGCAGGATTTTTTTCATATCATATTTAAAAATACTGAGCAAAACTAATTTATGTAGACAGAAGTCAAAATAGTGGCTACTTTGTGGAGTACTGACTTGGAAGGGGCAGGGAGGATCCTTTCAAGAGGCTAGAAATGTGTTATATCCTAATCTTTGAGGTATTTACATCAGGTACATATTAAGTAAAAATTAAACAAGCTTTATACATAAGATTTGTATACTTTGTTGCATATATGTTTTATTTCAATACAAAATTTTTAAAAGAATATAGGAGGTAAGTGTTTTAAAAATACTACATAATAATAAAAAGATAAGAATGTTATATAATAAATATATATTGTATTACATTTGCTTGCTCATGCAGAACATATGGAGTGATTATGAAACAGAGCACAGACCACTGAACCCCAAAGAGAACCAACGTAAAAGTGCCAGGAAAGGAAAAACGAGTTTCACTGGAGGACAGATGTGTCAAAGGAGAATCAAGGAAGTACTGTTTCATAGAAACTAAGGATTCTGAGTTTGTTTCAATTAGAAGGGAGAAGTCGACTGCATCACATAATGTAGGATGATCAGGTAACTACAGACTGAGTACCATTCATTTAGGTCATTGACAAAGAGATCATTTCTGACCTTGAAGAAAGTAGTTTCCAGAAGACAGGGCAAACTACAGTCATCCCTATAATGATTTTGTGTAGAAGTGATTTTCAATTCAGGGTATAAAATAGAAACAAATTTAAGTAAGTTTCTGGTTGCCATAAAATCTTTTCTCTAATTATATATCACAGGCCATCTGAACATATAAGAACCTGTCATACTTAGATCAGTAAAATAAGTTGAATTCAGGCAAACAACCTGTTATTGTCAAAATGATGCCAAATACCTCTTTAGATTGAATGTAATACTTTTTCACTAGTTATATGGTTGTCATATGGCTATAGTTACAAAGTTTCTATCTCAGGAGTTTAGAGGCTTTACAAATATTAAGTAATCCTAAAGATATGTATTGTCAACCCCTCCTCACCCCGTGAGAACTAATCATCTATGTTTCCAGATGGAGTATGGGAAATCCAGTTAAATTGTATTTACTATTACTCATGAATTTCCCACCTCTATTAAAAAATGATAAACTGTTTTCACTGAAGAAAAAAAGAGGAGAAACTATTTTGGGAAAACATTCCTTATTTTATCATTTTATTAATAGAATATTGTTTCTGTAAGTCTGAAGTTAAATTTAGATTTTGTCAAGAAATTTTGATCCATTTACAGGTTCAAATGACTCAGTAATCTATTTCCACCCTCAATGTTAATACTAGATCAGACTACCTCACCCAACATGCAACAAACAGGGGATATACAATGGCATGACCTCAGTGTGCTAGGCGGAGGACAAATATTGTTATGGGTCACAACCGGGTGGAGGAGGATCTCTAAGTCAAAGTGTTTCACCTAAGAAAAGCTCTAACCTACAATCCAACAAGACTATATGTTATGTGTTTGAGTGTGGCTGTCGGTAAGTTCACTTGTAATTAGATTTGAAAATCTAGCTAATGCCCTAGATCTCCTTCAGATATAATTCACAATTAAATTTAAGAGGAAAACAATTATTAGATTATTAAAATCTAATAAAGAAACCAGTTGAATCTGACTACAGTGTCAAATAGACTATACCCCCCATACATACACACACACACACACGTACAAACCTAAATATATTGCTGATGCTAGCATATCATGTTTAGTTAAATTTTTCATTTCCTGTGTCTATACAGTTTAGTTATTGTGTTTATTTATAATTTCCCATCATTTACAAAAGAAAGCATCCAAAATAATGAAAATTTGTAAAGTTTAATTTTTATAATATGGATTATGCGCAGATTATTTTGTTTCTCAGTAATGTTTTCATGTTTTTGTTGATATATAATATTTCAGTGATTTTTAATATTGAGATTTATGAATATGTTGGATAGTTTAGGATCATGTTTAGTATCATAAACCTAAGCAGCTGGTTAAGGCTTGAAAATAAGTGTTAGGTACCTTAGGAAAATACTGGCAGCTTTTTATCTGAGAATATATTTTTGGAATGGTGGGAGAGATAGACATTAATCAACTAATACTAGAAGCCAATCTAAAATTGTACATGTAAGAAATATTTTGAAGGTTCACTAAAGAATTTTCATTCAGTTTGAGATATCAGGGAAGGCTTCGATGAAAAAGTCCTGTTTTTAGTAAGGTGTGACAAATTAAATGGCGTTATCCAGATGAAAATATGAGGAATGTGGATAATTTCTAAGGGTATCTATGTGATGAATTCCATAAAATTGAGTGACAAATGGATGCATAAATGTGAGAGAATGATGTGACCTCGATGACTTGGGTTTTATTGCTTATGTTCTTGGAAGGATGGTGAAGCCATGTGTTGTAACATGTTACCCTAGAAAAAGTGATCTGTTGGTGTTGGAAATTTGAAAGTCCATGAATTTAGTAATGATTTATTGCCTTTGAAGTGTGTTTCAGCAACAATGAGCTGTCAAGGAGTAGTTGGATATACAAACCTAAAATTCAGAGGAGATACCTGAGCTGGATATTTAATTTGAAAATCACCCGCATGTAAGGGAAACTGGAGGCTTGGATGTAGGCGGGGTCAACTTATGCAAGGAATACAGAATGTGATAAAGAAAGGGCTTCAGCTTGTGTTTGAGAAATTGAAATATTTAGTAGTTGAGTAGAAGAGGATGAGCATGGAAATGGAGTAGTCAGAGAGGAAGGTGTTCATTCAGCAAAGGGTGATATCAGTGAAGTCAAGGAAAGTGAGTGCTCCAAAGAACTAATTGACAGGAGTGGTGCCTAAAGCTTAATGCATGGCTGAATATTAAATAACCATTGGATCTAGCTGGATGGAAGTTACAGGTAACCCTGCCCAAAAGTTTCTTTGGTGGAATGATTGGGCCAGGTTGAAGTTAGATTATTGTGATGATCATGAAAATGCACTGCACGGATCTGCTGTTGCAGGAGCATACTATGATTAGTAACTCCAGCTGCCCCTGTGTATCCATTAAGGATTGTATATTGAAGCCATGCTTACTGTAGTATATGCCCAGCAAATAACTGATAATAGGATAATAAATTCAGGGCAATAAGAAAAGCCCGATTAGGTGACATATGGAATTCCCCCTACAGGAACTTTTGTTCCAGAACTGCTTCTTGGCCTGGAACCTCTATTGAAACTAAGCTGCTGTCTATGACCTTTCTTATTTAATCCTTCTTTCTTTCCTCTCTCCTTCCACAGGTGAATAACCTGCATCACAGTCTGAAGGCCAATGCAATTGGACTTGGGAATGGGCTAAGGAAACAGATGGTAAAACGGCTTTGGCTAACTTACCTCCTGCAGCTGAATTGGGCATAATCCTGAGTGATAGGTGGGGCAAGAGAGAACCTGCTATAAGAGGGTGCCTGGTGATAAGGATTTAATGGGTAGTGATACAGGAAAACATCCCCGTGGAAGAGAGGGCCTTTGTTGGTGTGATGATTCAAACTTTGAAACACAGGTGGGGAATAATGCCTACAAAAACAGCAGAGTTGACTAGCCACTGTTAATTTGTATTCATTCACTGCCTGCCAGTCTCAAGGAAAGATGTTGGTGCTATTTATGTTGATGTGTTTGTATGTGGCGGGAATTAGTTATAATCAAAATGCCCTTTGAGAGGCTGAAATGATATCAGAACAACCGGAATATGGGGTTTACTAACTCATTCTTTTCATTCTTTTTGATACTATTGAAAATGTATGAGTTATTTTTCTAGAGAGAGAAATTGGTCTTTAAAATAAAATAGGAACCAAGAGCATGGTTAAGAGTATCTTTAAGCCACTAGTTGATTCTAAAACAAATTATCAATTTGATTTTAGAGTAGTGAATTTTGTTCAAAAATGTCTTTGCTATTTCATATATATAGGGCTGATTATAGGGGAGTTGGTCTGAGATCTCTAGTGTGAGGAAGATTGTATGAGATGACTAAGGATAGAGTTTCATGCCTATACAGCTTGAAATTAAAAATAAATCATAAGCATCTTCAGTCAGTGTGGTGCTACTTTATCTAAGGAAACAGAAATGAATGGAACCATCACTGTTCCCAAGGCAGAAGAAACAGATCTGGGATAAATGTTATCTAGAAGATGCAATTTGATTTTAAAATAGGAATTCTGAATTCGGATGGAATCATATGAGTTTAGCCTTTACAAAAAATTGAATCAAGTGGAACAGAACATTAAAAGAACTAGGCAGTATTTGTATGTCTTGAGAAAATTAGAGTTAGCAAAATATTTTTTAGAAAAGCTGATGGTAGAGATAAAATGTAGAATGTTTCCAAATTTACAAAAATGTATTTATATTTATATGAAAATATAAACATGTTATTTTTGGATGTACAAATATGCATTGACAATGTTTACCTGCTATGCATTCTTCACCTTTGATACTCTATGTAGTGGTCACTATACAATTGCAGATAACAAAGTTATATTAATATTACTCTAATGAAGATAGTTCAAGAACTGAAATAAAAATGAACATCTATATATCAGGTGAAATAAATCTATCATGAGAAAAAGTCAATTATGATAATGCCAACTAAAACTTATATGGTATATATTAAATTTTATTTCAATGAGATTTAATCTTTTCATATGTTTCAGAGAAAGTAGTACATAGAAAACTCCTTTTCTTTCTAATCTTGTCAATATTATGTCTTTTGTTTAACAAACACAAGAAAATTGTGCTTTACTGTATTCAGAGAAGAGTTATATTCCAAAACAGAGAGCTATTTGTGCTTTTTGTTCTTGTGCGCCCCCTATTCAAAAATCTTTAGTGATGTTTACCTTCCATATATGAAGCCCAATCTGGAATCTATGCTTCTCCCAAATTTGTCTTTTGTATATATTTGTTCAGTCATATCTTTCTCTGGACATCCCTATGGATGTTATCCATAGATTTAAATTGTCCAATATGTTAGTAATGATCCACATTAGCTATTTAAAATTAAATTTAAATCATTAAAATTAAATAAAATTAAAATTTCAATTTCTCAGTCACACTAGCAATGTTTTATATGTTCAATAGCCACCTGTGTCTAAAGTATTTCATGTTGGATAATTTGGACATATGGCATTTCCAAAATCACAGAAAATTTTATTGGACAGTGTTACTACAGACAATAGCATTCATTCATCATTTATCCATTCAGTCAGTGATTAGTAGTTTACTGAACACTTGCAATGCTTCAGGCACTGTCTTTAGTTCCAGTGATATAGTAATGAATAAAATAAACACAGTGTCTGCTTTCATGGAGCTTACATCCTTGAAATTGAGACAGATATAAAATGTAAACCAACAAAAACTTATGATTTATATGATATGATATTCGATGTATTAGAGTCTATAACCAGAGGAATTTGGCTAGACTAGTGGGAAAGAGTAGTGAGCAGAAAATGCTTTCCTGGAGGAGACTATTTCCTGAAAAATAAGTGTGAGTTAGCCAGGTAAAAACCAGTTAGAGACTATCTTCAGAAAGTAAGAGAGTGGAAGAGGAGTTGACTTGGGGCATAGAAAATAGCATGTGCAAAAGTTCTAATGCAATACAATTTTCATATACTTGAAGAATAGTCATAAAGCTTCATTGCTAGACTACTGAGAGGGGTTGGTAGTAGGTAAGAGTAGAGAAATAGGCCACACCATACAGGCTGAGTAAGCCACGGCCAGGCAAGACACACAGCAGTTTAAAGAAAGGAAATGCTTGAAGACATTGAAGTTGATTATTGAACTGTGGAGAGTAAGCAAATTCTTATATTGTAATAATATGGGCCTCTGTGTGCTGATATGTACCCACACCCTGTCCCTCACCTAGTCTAATCCATGGTAAGCTGGAGCTGTGCCTTTATTCTCCTCTCCTTGGGGGATTCCATGTGCTACACAGACTGCTAGGGCCTCTGAACTTCAGGTGTTCCCCTGTAAAACATAAGAGATACACACATTCTAGCATGTATTCTGATTAGTGCTCATCTTTATTTTCTGTCTTTGCTGGTTGGTTAGTTAAAGTCAGGCAAAATGTGAAGTATCTCAAGAATGGAAAAACAAGCACCACATGTACTCACCATCAAATTGGTTTTAACTGATCAACACTTAAATGCACATATAGTAGTAACATTCATCGGGTGTGGGGCAGGTGGTGGGGGAGGAGGGGATGGGTATGTACACACCTAATGGGTGCGGTCGGCACTGTCTGGGGGATGGACAGGCTTTAAGCTCTAACCCAAACATTTGTACCCCTGTAATATGCTGAAGTAAAAAAAAAATTTAAAAAGAGGTTATCCTAAAATAGCCTGAAATAGAATGGACTATGAACTCTTGAATTTAATAAACTTCAAATTAAAGAAAAAAATGAAGAAAAAAAAATAACGTCAGGCAAAAAAAATGACACCAGTTATTTTAACAGAGTGACTGTAATATAGAGAACTGATTGAACAGATATTGTACAGAGCTGTTCGCTATAGCTGATGCTGAAACCAAAGGTGATATATAATGTGGGGCCCGTAGGCATTTGTTACATGGAACTTGTGAGGCCAGGACTTTTACGGGTGGTACAGCCTTATTTTGTTTCCACATGTATAGGATGTTAGTTCCTTTAATCAAACAGAATTATCATGTTTAAATGATGTATCACTTATTTGACCCATAATCATTGCTAAGTGGTGCCAGACTAGAATATATCAGAACTCATTTTCTGATGTTGAAGCCTTGTGTTTTGGCTTGTGCTTTTAGCAAATTTAGTAGATTTTTGCTTTGATTTCCTTTTTTGGTCCCTACTGATATGAATGGGAACAAGTATACCTAAGTGGTTTATGATAGATTGATGTTGAGGAGTTAAAAGCCCCATTCTCTGAGATGGAGAAAACAAACATGTGTTTGCTTGGGGTATAATAAACTTAGTTTTCAAGAAATTGAGTAAAACACTAACAAATGTTCTGTAGAATTTCTATGTGGAGATGCCTAGGAGGCAAATTGGGTTTGCTAATACGAATGGAGCTCCAGGAAAAAGTCTGTCCTGAATACATAGATAAAGGTATTAGCGTGCATGAGATACTGTAGGACAAAATAAAGAGTTTTCCCAAGTATAGAACATAGTTTCTGGGGAACACCAGTTAACACACGGATTGCCACACTAGAAAAAATTTTTCCCTGGGGCCATGGCATTTTATTAAAACAAATGATCCTTCCTAATTTGTTATTTTTTTATTGTTTTCTGTGTGTGAGTTATATGCAACATAATCCACGTTTTTAGAATTAAATTGCCAATATTAATTGTAACAATAAGAACATCAATAAGTACTGTGTTCATGAATCAATTGCAGAGTTTTGCTTCATGAGGCCCTGGACTCAAAACTAGTGTGAGTTAAATACAATTCACATGGCAGTTAATGGTTAGAAGCTCAGACAAGCTCACGTAGGAAGGAAAGAATAACTGAAAAGATAGGAAAATACCTGGACAGATTTGTGTCATGAAAATCAAGGAGATTTAATAATGAAGAATATGAAGAAAATTACCCTAAATAGCAAGTGGTGCACTGGTAAAATATGCTCTGAAGACAATCCACTAGATTCAGCAATGAGACTATTGATATATTGATCAGTAGATGATGAATCCAGATTTCACTGGTCTGAGTATGAATGTTACATGTAGAAATAAAGTAAGTGACATCATTCTTCAACTGCTGTTTAAACTGTTGAAATAGTTTGAGTATTAATGGCAAAGAGAAAGGGTTAGCTTGCCAGTGGGAGGAGTGCATAGGTATAAAGGAAGAGCTTTAGCAATCTGAACAACTTCATATACTGAGAATATTCATTCTTAACCTAAAGTACTTTTGAAAAATGCATTCTCATTCTGCCAAAAACCATCATGGGAATAGCAGTAAAATCAGGCAATTAACTTCTGATTTAATGAAACTCTTCATGAAGTTTTGGACATGTCTTTTCTCCTTCCATGATCTATATTAATTAATTGGTTTGTTTTAGAAGATGAAGAATTATAACTCCAAAATAAGAAAAGAAAAGTTTCACAAAAAAGTTCCTTTCATATTCTAGTGAAAAATATTAAGTCAAATTTACATATTACGTACATTGTGTTTTAAGGTTTCTTTTGAGTTTCTTCAAAAGCCTGAAGAGTGAAGAGCTCTGCCGCCCAAGTCTCCACCCCACACTCCATCGCAGAAAGCGCTGATGATAATGGATTAATTTATGGTCAGTTTCTGTGGATACAATCTGGTTCTCCTATCCCCTAGGGTTAAATTTTGTTTCTCCCTCTACTCCATTTTTTCCTGTTTCATTGGTAACATTGAGTAGCGGGTTTAACTATTTTGTTATTGAAATAGCTAAAAAATAAGGCCTGCTAATTTTCTCATGAGTTTATTCCATCATTATTTTATAACATGTAGTTTTTCTCTTTGTCCCATGTCATTAGTGGCGTGCTTACCAATTGACGGTTTATCAATAGGGAAATGCTCCCTGATGAAGTGAGAATTAGCACTCCACCAGTGACTAGGAGTTCCCTGCAAATCAGGATTTAGCAGTGGTTTCCTGGCACAGCACTCTAAAAAGATGGCAAAAGAGATGCCACTCACAGAGGAAAGAAATGGGCTCTGAAAAAGATTCAGTAAAATGTGAGGACAAAGGAAAGATCTTTTGCCTCCAAATAATCCTGAAAGTGTTATATAAGGATATAGAGATTAATGGGATGACAAATGTGACAACCTCTGTGGTAAGTAACAAGATATATTACATTAAAATATCCAAATTATGTAAATTGCTTTGACTTTATACCTTTCAGAAATCATAGATCAAAGCTTAATTGAATATAAATGAAAAACGCTAAGTGATGTCATATTGCTGAAGTATTATTTTCCAAAATATAAGACTGTAACAATTGCTTTTGTTTTTCAATTTCAGATAATTCAAAAAACAGTCAAGGTAATATATGTGCTTCATTCAATCCAAATCAGAATTCTTCAAGTCTGTATGATAAATGTGTTGCCCTACATAAAAGCATTATGATAAAAATAAAGTAAGCCATTATATATAAGAATTCCAGGTGATTTTTGTTTTAAATTGCTATGCAACATCAATTATATCTGGGGACACAGAAGGCCTTTAACCTAAATCTTAAATTTCTCCATGCCCTATATGTGTGTGTATGTGTGTGTGTTTATGTGTGTGTGTGTGTGTGTGTGTATTGTCTGGAATCTAAGAAAATAAAATTAGAAAAAAAATTTCTTTTTAAATAAGTTCATTTTCCCCCTGAATTTTCACTTGTAGTAGAGTGAAACTGACTTTATATACTATACAATTAAACCAAAAAAATTTCTAAAAGATCTTCTTTCGTTAAGATTCAATGTGAAATCACATTTATTACTTATCTCAGTTTGTTTCAAACATACCTTTTGACTTTCTAATTATCTTTAATAATTTTCAACAAAATCATTGTTTTCTAGGTGTATAATTATTTAAAAAATATAAACAGAAAAATATCCGTATACTTACCTTATTGTTAGTACCTGGATTCAATAACCATTTTTTTCCCTGCTATGATCCACGAACCGTATTGATCCTTGTATTTAGCGACTATTTGCTACATGAAGTTCATTTCACTTCCTGTTTTACAGAAAGGTAAGAAAATATAAGTTATAATTCCACCACAAAATCATGATATTTATAAATTGAATAATTGCTAAACTAAGCAAGGCTTATCATATCCATAAAAAATAACTCAAATATCAGCCAATTTGGTGATATCAAGTCCTTGGTATTCCAAATTACTCTGTCCATCAGTATTTAAATATTAAACATCGAATCCTGTATTATGTATGGTGGGAAACACAGCATCTCCCAATACTCCATACATGGCCAAGGGGCTTAAATTCCTCTTTATTTCCAATGTCTTAATTGCATTGAATCTTTATATTCCTGAACAAGAAGTATACTGCATATATCACTGTCTCCTTCACTCTCCAAAATAAGACAATTTACAAGCTTTGAGTTAATGAGAGTGGAGTTCACATAGCACACAGTTCATCATGGGAATCACCCAAGTCAGACTACATGGAATTTTGCCTTCATGTAGATCCATTAGATTCATTTAGATCATCTAGATTCATTAGATCCAACATCTGTGAAGATGGTGATCATGAGGCTTCCCTGAGTCCATATTTGCAAGTGTCCTCATTGGATTATTTTCTGACCATTTGCCGGCACATTGTTCCAGCCCCCCACACCTGCTGTTTTGTGGGTGTCTTGGAATCTTAAATGTTTATGCCATTTTATCAAATAGAGAACATTTTTCTTTTTGTTTTTTCACCATATCCCATTTGGCCATAATTTTAGAGTTGTTTTTACAAAATAGAAAGGTTATTAAGAAGTTACACTACACCAAAAATCAGCAAACTTTCAGTAAAGGGCCAGATAATATTTTAAGGTCTCTGTTGGAACTACTCAATTCTGTTGTTGTAGCACCAAATTGGCCATAGAAAATACATACATGCACAGGCAGGCTGCATTCCAATACACCTTTACAGAAACGGGAAGCAGGTGGATTTGGTTGTTGGGTCATTGCTTGACTACCCCTACACTAAATGGAGTATGAGCTCGTTTAGCAGTGCAGACACTCATGGGCCATAGTTTGCTGATCCCACAGCTAAACAGAGTTTGTATTAAAATAATTTTATTGTAAAATATCTCATAAATATAATTTTATATGTTAAATAAATGTTATATGCCATATATAATAAAACAATGATAAAAGTGAGCAACTGAGGATTTAATATCCGAATTATCCAATAAAGCATTACCAGTACAGTTAAAATTCTCTCTTACCACTTTCCAGTTGCATGATTCTTCTTTTCCAGCTCCCTCTACCACTGCTCCTCATTCCTCCTGGAGTATTCATATTCAGTATTTTCTTAGTTTTATCATTATTAGTTGGTTCTTGTTTATTCTTGGCATTAATGCTCCATAGAATTGAGGTGAACATTAAATTACTGAATGCTGAACATTGCTCCTGAGGAAAACTTGTGTGCACTCACACATGTACACACACACATTTCACGTGGATTATGATCTTAAATCGTAAAACAGCTCATCCTGGTAGGTTCCATATGGTTGATTTTACAAAAAAGCTAACGATGTCTAGAAGTGCTAAGTGACTTCCTTGAAGCTGTCACAGTTGGGTTTTGAGTCCTACCCAAGAAACAAGTCCCAGAGCTGAGTTTCTTGCAGTACATTGCTTTGCACTGCATTGCACTGCACAGCCTCTTTTCCAGTCACCTTTGTGTGAGACCTGAGACCAGAAGAGCTTGCCCTTCTTAGACCTCCACTGGGAATATGTGCTTCCCTTGGCTTCTCAAATTTTTCACTTTTCCGATCATGTCTGCAAATGATTGTGAAAGTGCCCTGAGTATTGATTTTGGGATTACGAGTAAATTTTAGCAAGTAGGCAAATTTACAAATAGAGTATTCTTAAACAATGAGAATCAACTGTAATTTTGTTAAATATATATTTCCTTAATTTTGTATACTTTTGATTTTATGTAATTGGTACCATACTGGATACAATTTGGATGGGGGCAATCTTATTGACAAATTACTTATATTTGTGAAATTGATCAATTTTGATTTATATGGCTGTGGCTCATTCATTTACACTCCTGTAATTAATTCTAATGTAAAAGATACATAATTTCTTTGCCCACTCTTCTATTTCAGGGCGTATTGGCTGTTTTAAATTTCTTGATATTAGAGACAATCATGGTATAAATTCTTGTTTGTGACTTTTAGTATATAAAAGCTTCTATGGGGTATATTTATTTTATCTATTTTTATTTACTTGATTATATATTTTTCTCTTTAATTACTTTATGGAAGGGTCACATTAGTGGCTTTTTAAATGTTAATCCAAATTTTCATACAGGGGATAAAACTAATTTAGCTACAATCCTTTAAATTTTAAAATAATCTGATTCAGTTTTCCAATGCATTGCTAAAATGCTTTGTATTCATGTTCATGAATGTGAGTTATCGTATAATTTTTATTACATTTTTATATTCTAGTGTTAGTAAAATGCCTCTAAAATTAAATAGTAAATGTTATCAATTTTTCTATTCTTTATAAAATTTGTGCATCTCTTTCTTGAAAATCTGGTAAAAATTTTTTTTTTGGTAAATATTTTCTGTAAAAAAAAAAACCTGATGTTTTATTTCTTCTCCCTTTTAGTATTCTTTTCAAATGATAAATTTATTCTCTACATTTTTTCCTATATTCATTTAACATGTATACCCTCAATTTTTAATTTTTTGGCTCTTTTTTGAAAATTTCCCATAATCTATTTAACTTTAGAAACCAATCAATTGTTATCTACAACAATAAAAATATACAGGAATACTTTGATATCCATCATCCCTATTAATGGGCTTATATGTTATCATGATCCAAAAATTAGACATTGCTACTATTTTTTTAACAGAAGACATTTGTTTTTGACACAGAGACTCACTCCATTGCTCTGCATGGAGTGCCATGGCATCAGCCTAGCTCACTGCGACATCAAACTCTTGGGCTCAAGCAATCCTCCTACCTCAGCCTCCAAAGTAGCTGGGACTAACGGTGCACACCACTACACCCAGCTAATTTTTCTATTTTTCATAGAGACAAATGGAGTCCCGCTCTTGCTCTGGCTGGTCTCACACTCCTGAGCTCAAATGATCCTCCTGCTCGCCCTCCCAGAGTGCTAGGATTACAGGCGAGAGCCACCATGCCTGGCCTACTTTTGTTTAAATTTAAGTACCTATTGAAGTTTATATTTGTCTATCAAATCTTTCTTCATTCTTAGTTTTAGATATGCTTTACTTTTTTGAAATTAATCATGTATGGATATGTATATATACATATGTGTACATATGTGTACACATGCATACACATATATAGGTATTCTTTTAGAGAGGGTTTATTGATGGTACATTTTGTCAGTCTTTGTTTCTCTTGTCTTGTTCTTAAAAATTAGTTTGCTAGGTTCGAAACAACAGATTGTACATGATAAATATTATATATAAAATTTTTCTTAGTCAATTTATAAAGTTTTAAAAAAGGAAAAAATGAATGATATGATTCTTCAAGAAATATTTTGCTAGATACACAATTTAAATTTGATAATTAATTTCTCCTAACAGTTGCACATATTCTTCCACTGTGTTTTGGCTCTTAATGCTGTTGTTGCAAAGTTTGTTATAAGTTTAATTATAAATTTTTTGTTTTGGTTTGTGGATGATTTTTTAAACATGGTTTCATTTGCTCTGTGGGTATGTAATTCTTTCTATTAATCCTGTTAGGAATATATTGTTTCTTGAGTTTCAGGGTTTGTCTTTTATCAACTCTAAAAAATTCTTAGCCACATTTTACTCAAATATTTCCTCCCCATAATTTTGACCCTTAGCTTTTGTCCAGACTGTGATGAGAAAAACATTAGTCTTCATTATGTTCTCCATGTACTTGAATCTATTTTCTGCAATTTTCAGATCTAATTTCTAGTTCACTAATTCTCTTCAGTTTTGTCTAATTTTCTCATTAACTCATGTAACAAATATTAATTTCATGAATATATGTAAAACACACATATATATGGAGGTATATACACATATTTATTAGGTTGGTGCAAAAGTAATTGTGGTTTAACATTGTTGAAATTTGCCTTTGATATCGGAATATATTTTTTTTTAGACCAGTCAAGTGTAGTAGTGAGAAGAGGGGAAAGTAGTAGAAAGAAGAGAGGAATACATTCTTAAATAAATGTGGTTATGTTCTACATCATTTTAATGTGCATTTCTCACTTTATGTTTTTTTTGTTAATGATTTATTACTTGCTGTTTATTTTATATTTATTTTAGACTATGGAAATGTTAGACAAAAAGCAAATCTGAGCAATTTTTTTATCTGAGTTCAAAATGGGTTGTAAAGCAGTGGAGACAACTCGCAACATCAACAACACATTGGGCCCAAGAACTGCTAAGGAACGCACAGTGCAGTGGTGGTTCAAGAATTTTTGCCAAGGAGATGAGAGCCTTGAAGATGAGGAGTGTAGTGGTTGGCCATAGGAAGTTGACAACAACCATCGAAGCTGATCCTCTTACAACTACACGAGAAGTTGCTGAAGACCTCAACATTGACTATTCTATGGTCGTTTGGCATGTGGAGCAAATTGGAAAGGTGAAAAAGCTTGATAAAAAAATTGTCATTTTGAAGTGTCATCTTCTCTTCTTGTAGGCAACAATGAATCATTTCTCTATCTGATCTTGACTGGCAATGAAAAGTGGATATTATACGACAATCGGTAATGACAACTCAGTGGTTGGACCCAGAAAAATCTCCAAAGCACTTCCCAAAGCCAAACTTGCATCAAAAAAAGGTCATGGTCACTGTTTGGTGGTCTGCTGCTGGTCTGATCCACTACAGCTTTCTGAATCCAGGAGAAACCATTACATCTGAGAAGTATGCTCGACAAATCAGTGAGATGCACTGAAAACTGCAATGCCTGCAGCTGGCATTGGTCGACAGAAAGGGCCCAATTCTTCTCCATGACAATGTTGGAGTGCAAGTCACACAACCAATGCTTCAAAAGTTAAACTAATTAGGCTACAAAGTTTTGCCTCATTTGCCATATTCACCTGACCTCTCCCCAACAGACTACCACTTCTTCAACTTTTTGCAGGGGAAACGCTTCTTCAACTGGCAGGCTGCAGAAAATGCTTTCCAAGAGTTTGTTGAATCCTGAAGCATGGAATTTTATGCTACAGTAATAAACAAACTTATTTCTCATTGTCAAAAATATGTTGATTGTAATGGTTCCTATTTTGATTAATAAAGATGTGTTTGAGCCTAGTTATAATGATTTAAAATTCATGGCCCGAAACAGCAATTATCTTTGCACCAACCTAATAAATAGAACTTTAATTTCGTTGTCATTTTTAATAACCTCCTGTTTCATGCTTGTTAATGTTTTGAGTTTTTATGTACGTATTATAGACATAGCTATTTTATATTCTAATGTTGACATTTGAATACCTTAAGTCTTGTGATTTAAACATGTTGACTGATTCTTTTTTTTGCTGATTCTTACCTAGAATACAGGACTAGGACTATGATTAGGTGAATGAGGCATTTTCTCTGGGTCAAAATGTAAGGGATCATTTATCTCTGTTGTCAATATAAATAATACTTTAATGTAATGTTTTTAAAAAATCAAATGAATGCAAAATTATGTGATAAAAATTACCCCAAATTTGAATAAAGACAGAATATGATTCTGAACTTGTACAAGTCAACACACTCACTTCACCCTAATCTGTTGGTGCACAGCCTCATTTTAACTAAAATTTTGATATTTTATCCTGGAATTTTGTATTAATTTTAATTTTAAAAAATGATCACATTAAACTATGATTTTGCTGGTGTAGTATTTTGTCCCCTTACATTTTCCACCCAAGGTGAGAGCTTCACTTACATTATCCTGGACGACTCAGCCTGCTATGATAATTTACTTCTATGATATTTATGATAATTTGTTTTTGATAATTTTTTAATGACTTGCATCTAGTTGAGATTAATCTGCAGAAAACTGGGGAAGTCTGAGTGTAGGGTATGTGCATGCAGGGAGGATATGAATTTGCATCTGATCTTTCTGATCGTATAGTTAACATAAATCCAAACCGCAGGCCCAAGTGAGAAAAGATTTGTTATTAATATAAATTATAGCAGAAATGATAACTTTTTATCTTTCTTTTCTACCCGATTTCAAGGGGATCTCAACAGGTTTCTTCACTGTCTTTCCAAACCTCAGATAATGGACTTTGTTTCTCAATCCATCCTTTAACAGTGAGTTTGTGATTCCTCTCAGCATTGAAGTTTTGTAATGAGTTTTGATTTCAGTCTCTTCCACCTGTCCTTACCCCTGGCATCGGTCTGAGGCCTATATCTTTAAGTTTCTTTTTACCCAAATCTCCTGGTCGCTAAAATAAACATTTGTCCTTCAGTTTTCACTTTCCACTACGATTTAGATTGTGTGTATGCCTTTAGAAAGTTACCTGATTTCTCATGAGCTTAGCAATGAACTTTAATATATATTTATGGCAATGTCTTACTCCACTAGGTGGCTCACGAACAGAAGAAATTTGTTTCTCATAGTTCTGGAGCCTCTGAAGTCAAAGATCAAAGCACTGACTGACTCAACGTCCGATGAGGACCTGTTTCCTGATTCATAGATGGTAACTTGTCTTTGTGTCTTCACATGGTGGAAGGGGCGAAGCAGCTCTCTGGAGTCCTTTTTATAAAGGCACTAATCCCATTCAAGAGGGCTCTGCCCTCAGAATCTAATCATATCCCAAAGGCCCCATTTCCTGAGACCATCACATTGTGATTGAGTTTCAATACAGGAATTTTGGCCAGATAAAAATATTCAGATTATATTAGGTAATGTATTCACATTTAGATACTTTGAAGTATGAAGGGTTTTCAAAATGTTTATTTACCGTATTCCTAGAAAAAATTTCTTGATCACTCATTTCAAAATAGTTTTTTTTTTGCTCTCTTATGCAGCTAAAATATATCAGTGCCAAAGCCCGGGCAATTTGAGGGAAAACTTTATGTTTAAAATTGTGTTCCAGCTTGGCCTTTAGTACTTGACTTTATTCTGTAGACATCTTGGGTTAATAGCAAATTAAAACCTTGTGTTTAGAAATTCTTGACTATTTGCATAAAGATAAGTAAGCACTATTAATAAGGAGGAAATGGTGGTTGTGCTAAAATAGCTTATACTTTTATACATACATTTGGTTCTTATTCAATTCTTATCCATTTTCTTTTCCCTTTCACATTTTGAAATTCAAGAAAACTTGGTTGTCTCTGTGTATCTTACATTGTGCCTGTTATAAATTTTCTTCAAAATCTCTTTCTTCTATGGACCTTTAATCTGATTTCACATTCTTAAAATATAAGGGAGTTACAGATAACTTTTTTCTCTTGAAAATCTTTACCCTACATTGCATAACCCTTGCTTATTTTAACTGTTTTACTCCCAAATTTCTGCTAAATTATCAGCCTTAGCTCTATTATTAATTAACTGTGTATATTTGGGCAACTTACTAAATATTTCCATTTTTGACCTATGAAATAGTAACAATAATATAACTGATTTCATAAGGATGTTTTGGAATTAGATTAATTTTGTAGAATAGTCTCAGGCACACAGTGGTGCCACCATAAATATTTGCTTAATCAGGTAACAAATATTTTTTGGCCACATATTATGCTCTAGGTATTGTTCTAGATCATTGGGATATATGACTGAAAAAAACCAGATATTAATGCAGCACAAATTGTGGTAGAGTGAGAGAAACAGTAACCAATAAATATAACACATTAATAAAGTATTAAATATATTAGGTATTAAGTGTTTGCAAAAAAGTATAAAAGATTAAGGAGGCTCAGAAGTAACTGGAGAAGGGATGGTTTTGTATTATAAAATAGTCTGGTCAGGATATATTAAGACCTTACTGAGAAGGAGGTCTTTGATCAGAAAATTGAAGGATATGACTGAGTAGCTATGAAGACATGAAGGAGAATATTCTAAGCAAAAGAAACAATGGGTTCAAAGCCTTTGAGACCTGCAGTATTTCAAAATAGCAAGAAACCCAGCTTGTCTAGAACAAGAGAAGACAGTTGGAAATAGCACAGATAAGATCAATGAAGGAGAATCAGAATCTAGGTCCTTGAAGGTAGTTGTGAAAGCTTTGGCTTTCACCCTGAATAAAATCAGGACCTTTTATCAGGCAGGTTTCTCCAGAGAAACATAACCAATAGTTTACACACACACACACACACACACACATACACAATAAAAAAAAAAAAGAATTGGCTCACACAATTATGGAATCTGATATGTCCCAAGGTCTGCAATTGGCATGCTCGAGTCCCAGGAGAGCTGACAGTATAAATTGTGGTACAAAAGCTGGAAGACTCGAGTCCCAAGTAGAGTTTATGTTTCAGTGCTAGTCCAAAGGCAGGAATAGACCCAAATTGCAGCTCAAACAGTCAGGCAGGAGGACTTCCCCTTAGTTGACCCATTTGTTCTATTTAGGTCTTCAATTCACTGAATGAGACCCACCCACATTAGGGAAGCCAGTCTGCTTTACTTAGTCTATAATTCAAATATTAATGCAGAAACGTCTTCACAGACACACCCAGAATCATGTTTGACCGAATGTCTGGGCACTTGGCCCATGAAGTTAAAACATAAATTTAACCATTGCAGATTTTTGGAGATTTGAACCAAAATGTAGCATGATTTGTCTTTGTTTAAAAAAAAAATTGCTCTAGTGATGTGTTATAAATCAACTGAAAAAGAGCAAGGGTAGAAGCAGGGAGGCCTTTTAGGAGGGCATTAGTTAAAAAAAAAAAAAAGGTCAAGAAACAGTACAAGGATGGCTGCTGTGGAAGGGGTGAGAAGTGACAAGAATCTTAATAGATTTTGAAGACAGAGCCAACAGAATCTGGATACGGGTTGCAAAAGCAGTGAAAGAGTCAGGATAATGCCAAGATTTTTATTTAGAAAATGGAAGGATGGAGTTGATAAGTTGACATGATCTGTCTTGGTGTAGTAAGAAGGTAAGCAGATTTGGGTGGGAAGAGAGCAAGATTTGTATTTGACACCTTAACTTAAGGTGTCTATTAGACATTTAAGCTATTATTCATTTATTGAGGCATTTGTTAATAATGAATTAAATTTTGACACATCCAAGAAGTTTATCAATATTCATAGGCACTCAAAAATGCAAAAGTAAAAAAAAGAAAGTTTAACTATTATATAGTGGAAATGTAATGATATGTTTTCAGAGAGGGGGCTCTATCTGAGCACTTGCAAATCATGTCAAATATCTGGCAACCCAGTTTGACTTTGTATAGCCTGGACTTAGCCAGCCTTCTCTGAGCACACAGCTATGTACTGGGAAGCAGGAAGATAAAAACACAAACCTGATACCTTTCAGTGGCAGACAAATTTCTCTGACTTTGCCCCAAAACTGCCTCTCCAGTCTCATTAATCATTTCCCTCCGGGATTTTTCTCCAACATTTCAGTTACCTCTTCTTGCTAGAGCCTTTTTCCTACTCATGTCTTTGCCCACGCTTATCTTTCAGTATGAGAAGAGCTGGTCTCCCAATTTTCAACTCTCAAAATCATGCATTTGAAAGACTTCAAACAATTAACGCTTCCCTCTTTAAAGATTTTCTGATGTCAAAATAAATGGACTTTTCCCACTATTGTCTTCATCGCAGGTTTTGGAGGCAGTGAATATTTTAAAAATTCTGCCATGTATCCTTTTTTTGTTATTATCTGCCTGTCTTTTTTTTCCCCATAAAACTGTAGTGTTACTGTGAATATATGAACAGTGAACAATGTTACTGTGGACTTAAAAATTTTTACATTTTGTACATAAAAGATACTTAATGTTTTGTATGATTATTTTCATTCTATTGAACAAATAGGGTATTTCAACAGCAGTGAATGAAGCAATGAACACTGCAGCCTTTTTACAATCTCTGTTATTTTGGGCAACTCTAGCATACTTTAAAAGTCATCCTAATGTGCATCAATGCTTGGTGCCATGCAAGAAATGGGAAAATTCATCTGGAACCTCTGGAAGTCTTATTTTCCTTTTGGAGATGAATTCAGAAAGAGTTCAATATACCTATGATGAACATGGGACAGGTCCTTGATAAATAAGGATGAAGCAAGAAGCATTTCATTTGCACATCTTTCTTGGACATGGAATATAATGTTCCAGTTTATTAGCAGCAACTGCTAGAGAAAGGATTTTGGTGTTTTGGGTTAATTGCTTCTAAGAAAAATGTCATAGTGGACTGTTTAGAGAGAGAAAGGAAAGATTCAGTTTGGGATTATGAAATAAACCACAAATTAAAATTTTTGTTTAAATTGTCTAGGATCTAATTTAAAAGTTTGGTCTTTATTTTATGTGATTAAATGGTTTGTTTTCTTAGAAGATAATGTTACTCATTGTAAAAACTACATATTTTTATTCTGTACTATTCTTTAAAATCTTTCTCCCATTTAAAAAATAATCTGTTCAAGGTTTTGTTTTTTGCCTATGAATTGAGAGCTATGATGTAAAACTTCTCATGGAGTTAAATAATGATTTATTTTAACCAAACATTCACCAAAGCAAAGAAAGATTTCAGACCTTTGAACCAGTATGGTTTTCCAGAATAGTTTCAATTTTAGCTGTATTTGATTACTTAGGGGAATTAAAAAAAATACAAGTCAAAACAAAAAAATACATACTACAGGTTAGTAAGTGTAAATAACAATTGGGCAGTTTTATGTCTTTAGAAATGTTTTGCCTTTCTAAGCCTTGAGCTAAAGGCATTTAATATTGGTGCCAGATCTACTCAAGGGGGCATTCTAGTCTTAACTTAAAAGTTGTCTGATCCGTCCCCACCCCCTTTTTTAGGTTTTGAGTAAACCTTAAGGGTGTTTGTTAGTCATAAAACTGTGAAGTGACTTGTCAGAACAGTCCAGACTGGTAAGGACATTAATGGCTTCACTTGAATTTAAACCAGCTCTAGATAGGAAAAAATCTGAGTCTCCTCATTTGCTTTTTTAATGGGGTAGTACATTCCATATTTTAGAATAAGTAGGGGTGCCTTGCTTAAATAAAAATAGCATTTAATGTATAATTGTGTGAAGGGTTTATGGATAAAGCTGTACTTCTGTCACATGGTGGCAGTACTTTCTGTTTTAATGTTGAACAGCTTGTTATTTAAATATTGGACAAAATGGCTGGCTTCAAAATGTAGTCATTAATAAACTAACTTTATGTGTACCTGTCTAGGGGAATCAAAGTTCTGTATACTTTCTTTGCCTTGTTCCTGTTCTCAGGGTGACAACTGCCACCAAGAGATGCAGTTCTAGTTCTTAAAATTGAATTTGCCAAGATTTCTTAGAGTTGGTATCTGGAAGAGAGATTATCTTCCCTCACTTAATACATAACCGTCTTTGATTACCAGCTAAGAATCAGAATCACTGTACTGTAAGTAGTCAATAAATGAAGGTTTATTTCAGGCAAAAAAAAAAAAAAAGAAAAGAAATGGGAAAATTCAGGTTAAGTATCAGTAACCATCCTCAAGCTCATTTCAATATTATGTGTTTATTTTTATTTCTTGCTATTAGAGATTGACACATTATAATTAAGTAGTAAAACAAATCACAGATATACTACCGATCAAACACTTAAGAAGTACAGTAATTAAATTGTGCATTTACTGGTGGATATAAGCATTATTTAAAACCAATAAAGAAGTGCACATTATGAAGCAGGAGCATGCACTTTGTATGATTAGGCTATGAGGGGACAGGAAATTTGTTTTTAACAATTTCTAATTTCCTCCATCTCTCCCATGTAAATGATCACCATCATATTTAGAATTGCTTGTGGCTTCCACAAACTTATAGTCTGAGCAATAAAGAAAATAATTGAATACTTACCTTATTTTTTCCATTTGCATTGTTACTATTTATGCAACTACAGTCCATCACCATTAAGGATTAAATGAATTATTCATAGAACCATTATAATTAAATGTGTTTAAACAGGAAGAAAATATTTAATAATTGAATTATTTTCATAATATTGAAACAGCATCACTTTTATGATTCCTTAGAGACCATAAAAAAGCAATATTTTATCACATACTGAGGTCATTAGTTTGACAACCTAAACTATGCAGTCTTTATCCAAGTACAAGAAAGGTGAAAAGACATGGTGCCCTCCCAGACAAAATTAATGCCATAAAGTCTGTGTATAAAGCTGATACACTTGTTTTTTTTTTTAAAGAGTTCCTAAGACCTTGGATAGAACCAACCTACTCTTATGTAGTTGTTTTCTAGCTTTGTTATTTCTTGTTCCACCATAGAATTGGAAGAATAAGTTGAAAGTAGAGAAAGGCTGTTAAAGAAAAATGTATGACAGTCACAAGAAGAGAGTCAAAACCATAACACGAAACCAGGAGACGTCTAAAACATTCTCTATATCTGAATCTCATAGATGTACTATTATCACCCAGAACATTTTAAAAAGACATGAATCTCTATTGAGTACCTATGTATGGTATCATATTTAATCTTCACAATAATTATAAATGAGAAAACTGAGGCTTACAAAGGTTAAAATAATTTTCTATATTGGTTTGAATTATTCACTTGTGACACCAGGCTGGGCTAGGTATATTCTCTGAAAAGCATCAGTGGTGTCATCTGGAAAACCTGCAGAGAGTCAATTTAAGATCCCAAAATGTTGGCATGGATTCCCGATGACTTTATCTATTCAACCTTGCTTCCAGATAGAGTAAAGAATCTGAAGCAGGATTCTTAACTCTGTTCTAAGAAAAGATTACTATAGTGCCTGGTTTGTGATAATCCAGATTTTCAAAGCTGTCGAAAAATACTATCCTCATGAAGAAAAATGGGATTGGTTCTCCATTGAATAAGCTGAGAAGATAAGGCTAAGTTCCTCCATAGATGAGCAAAGACTAAACATTATTCACTGAAAAGGACAAACATGGTTTACAAATTGGATCTTTGAGTAATAATGAGATCAAAGCCCTGTTGATGATATTACTGTTTTTTTTTTAAAGAAACCATATTTTGTGGAAATTAAGACATTACAAAACATAAAAGAATAACTAAAATTCTTAAGTCATCCCTAAGGGGGGAAAAAAACTTGGCGGTGTTACGTCATTTAATAGTTTTTATCATAAAATTTTCAGACAGAAATGATAGCACACACAAATGTCAAGAAATAAACAGGTATTTTTAAATCAACATAAAAGCTAAGGTCATTAAATCTGAATCAAAGCAAATAAACCCCTCCTTGAAACTTATATTCTTGGTTGTTATCACCCAAAATAGATTTTTCTGGTTTGTGCTCATGTGTACACACTCTCTCTCTCTCATCTGTTCATCCATCCATCCTTCCATTTGAGTTTTCCAAATAATATAATTTAATTGCTGTTTTTCATCACTACACATACACCAACCCATCTTTCTATGTTTTCTGTGTTTTTCCAGCACTTGTTTGCCGTTGGATCCTTATGTCTACCTTGGTTACTTTTCATTATTTTGCTATATGTTATGGGGTGACTGGGGCTGTATTTCCTAAAGACTCCAGTGAGCTGACTTCCTTCTAGGTATGGCCTATGGATGGTATTGTTGAGGTTATCAGCTGAGGTTACAAAAGGAATAAATGAATTTATCCACTTTTTTTTCTATCTTGAATTACATGGGGGTGGTACTGTCTCTTCTGTGGATGCAAATTCTGTCAGGTAAACCCGCCACGTATTCTACCTCCTCTAGTCTATCCTGGGTCCTGAGTCCTGGTAAAAGTACCTCTTTGCTTTATGTAGTACCTTTTGCCTCCAGCCTAGGGGTCACAGTGGCTCCTCATATTGTTAATCTCTAGGCTATTCTGCTCTCTGAAGTCTGGACTCTCCACTTTTCTTTCACTTAAATAACAAATTATTTGCATTATTCTGTTTAAACATTCAGGTGGTTTCTGTTAACTGGTTAGACCCTGATTAACACAGCAACCTAAATGTTTTACCTCCTCACTCTAAAATGTTGTTTCAGATGCAGTATGAACAAAATGAATAATGTTTGAGTCGATTTTCCATCTTCTCTTTGATACAAAGAGGTTCTGGCTCTGTCAGTTGGTTTTCTTCCATTCTCCTTCCTCTAGGGGATTTGTTTATTGATAGACAAATTTTTATTATGATAAAAGTAGGACTAGAGTTATTCAACTAGATGCAGAAGGATGGTGTGATATCATTTTAGAAGAATGAAACGTGTATGTAGCTGTTGCATATGCAGGAAATAGATGATACAGAAAAAAGATAAATTTTAAGAAATACTAGTGTTACATTTATGGTGTTCAACAGTGCAAAATAAGCAAAGAAAGATCATTTTAAAATTAATGTTTGTAGTGCTATGTGTCTTTGAACATATGTATCTCACGGGATATTCAAGAGAAATAAGAGCTGTTCCTCCTTATGTGAGTAATGATGATTTATGGGAAAAATCTTTTCTCATTCTCTTCTGTGTATTTTGTCTTCCTTCTGTCAGTCTCCTATATACTTTCTTTCTCTCAAAAGTGTTTTTTTTTTAAATTTAAAAACTCTGAAATTATGGTTGATTCTAGAAACTTATTTAACACTAATATTAGCAGGTAAGATTTATTTTGTACTGATTATCTGAAAGATACTGTATACTTGTCTCATAGATTTTACCGCATTGAATCCTCACAAGCATCCTGTGGGTTCACCAACATTATTTATCCTTATTCCATAGCAGAAGAAAAAGTTCAGAGGCCAACCTGAAACTCTGCATTCCGATTTCAGAGCCTAAGCTTATAACTATTATACTACACAGATAATACAGGGCTTATTGAATATTATGAAAATGTACATGAAAGTAAATTTGTTAATTACTGAATTTCAGATAAGAATAGTGCAGTTCTGGAGTTGATGACCTTGCAAGTTCATTGCTAATAGTAAATGGAAGCAGATAGCTCCTTAGCACCCATGTTTACTTGTAGAAGCGAATTTCATAGGTGGAATATATTTATAGTTTTCCAGAGGCAAACATTTAAAGAAAGAAATAAGAAAATACTGATTTCACAAAAGTAGAATGAACTGAATGATTATAATTGATTATTTTATGAGAGGTTTCTCTACAGAGAAAAAATATATTTGTTTAACTTAAGTACAAATAAAATAAAAAAATAATTTTATTATTTATCACTTCCTTTATATTCTAAACATGATTCAAGGTTTACACATAAAATCTTTACTAGTTACTTCTTTTTCTTTTTCTGCATTTGTTTACTCTTGTGATTTTTATTCACATACCATTTATTTATAAAAATAAAACTCATTAGAAAATTGTTATTGACTCAAAGAAGATGACAAATGTACATAAATCCTTGACATTTTTCTGGGATTATGTTTCATGCTGAGTTAATGGCCTAATAATTCAGGGTGATATTTTCATAACCATGTAGTTAAAATACCTGATTATCTGAGATGCAGTTTATGCTCTGTGAAAAATCCATGCATTCATTGTTGAAGTTAAAAAATAGGGTTTTATTCAGAGTTTTTTTTTTTTTAAGTCTCTTTTTTCATGTCTGTTCCCAGCTCTATCTTTGTGTTTGGTGATTATTTTTTTGCCTAAGATACATACTCCATTCCTCTTACTCATCTGTGTCCATCTTCTTTTTTGCCTAAATACAACCCAGCTTAAAGTCTTTAGGGAAAATTTGAGGCTCCCGTGTATAGCTAAGTTTTATGAGTATTCATCCTTCTCTCTGTTATAGTCAAATACATGTCATTCTCACTTATTGAGAGATTATTTAACCAACAATCAAAAACTGGGCAGCAACAAAAATACAATAAAAAAACTGTCTTCCAAAATTTTCATTTGCGCATTTACAATATTAGAAATCAAGGATCCTAGAGAAGCACCGCGGTATCCAAACACCATCCAAAGGATTTATTTTGTAATTCTCCTTCCAAAATACTTGCTTGACTATTGGTCATTTTTATTCTAATTCACTTTAAAAATATTTCTTCTCAGTTTTTCTGCAAACTTGCCCACACACATTGTTATGGGTTGGTTGGCTTGTGTCCCTTAAAAAGATCTGTCCAAGTTATATTAGCTTTTCACAGATGTAGTCAAGTTAGGGTGAGGTCATTAGGGTGGGTCCTAATCCAAAATGGCAGCATCCTTATACAAATATGCACATTTGGGCACAAATATACACAGAAAAGAGAATGTCATGTGAAGACACACAAGATAACAACATGAAGACAGATGCAAAGATTGCAGTTTACTGCCGAAAAACAAAGAATATCTACAGCTACCAGAAACTGAAGGAGGCAAAGGAGGATTCTCTCCTACAGGTTTCTGAAGAAACATAACCCAGCTGACACCTTGATTTTATACTTCTAGCTTACAGAATTGTAAGACAGTAAATTTCTGTTGTTTTAAGTCACCTAGTTTGTGGTTCTTTGTTACAGCAGCACTAAGAAACTAAATAACCCTTGACTTCGATCATGCAAGATACACAATTTCATTAATATACCCTCTATCATGAGCCTGACAATCCTTTAGCTTTTCCAGTGGGGTTGTCTCTGCCATTACAGGTGCACTAATAACAGTGTACACAGCTCCAAAAATTGGCATAGTCCTATGTCATGAATATGGATATAAAAAGTTCATTCACTGAAGCTCATGAATTTCATTCTTCGATTGACCTTCATGTCCTCATTATTGCTGTATGCTATTTTCATATCCAAGTCTTCAAAAATTAGTTCTTCTGATTTTCCTGTTCCATAGGTGATTAGAAGCAGCAAATTGAGTGGGAAGGAAGGAATTCAAGAAATACAGTCAGAATAGGAATTATTAACAGAGCTACAAAGTGAGAAGTTTAAAACCTGACTTAGAGTGTAAATTCTATTACTAATAACCTTCTGAAAATTGAGAATTAGACTTAGTTTCTCAAGACTCATTTTCCTGATTTACTAAATGGAAAAGCATAACATGATTGTTATGACACTTAATGATGTAACATTTGATGAGCACCCAGATCAAAGAGGCATACACTAGAAACTTACTGTCAATTCAATTATTCCTTCTTTTATTTCACAGAGTATACTGGTCTAGCATCACCAAATATAAAGACGAAGCCAATTCTTACATTTTTAGTTAGTGCTATAATTTCTAACTATGGATTTTACCTTGACTCTTCAATAAATAATTAAATTATGATCAATAATTAGTAAGAATTTATACAAGAGATTTTTAAAATTGACATCCATTTATATTCCTGGGAGTACATTGGAGCCATCACATATCCAATATTCCTGTTAATGAAGTCCTCTTAAACATTATACTAATGAAGTAAATTTTAATTGCCTCAATTATTTATAATATTTTCTAGTTGGGATATCCCTTCCCTGTAATATTGTCCAGAGTTGGTAAATTTATTTATGTATTTATTTTGCTTGTTGTGTTAATTCTAAATCCTATACTCTAAATAGAAATGTGTGTAATGTATTATTTCAAATGTCAAAGCTTCAGAATGCAAAGTAAAATGAAGAAATATAAACAAAGTTTCTTGAATCAACATATTTTAAAAATTTTTTTCTATGCCTAATTTTAAGAATGGGAAAATCCTTGTCTATTCTCCTAATTCCTCAGTGTTCTAAATAGGTTTCCTGAAAAGTAAATCCACTAAGGATTTAAGCAGTGCCTCTGATTGTGTGTATTTGAACTGCAAGTGCTTTACAAACAGAAACAGGAGCACTAGCATCTAGATATTACTCAGCGTAATTTTTTGAATCAAAGAATTAATGAATGTTAAAAGTAAAACATAAAAATTACAAGGTCTAGATTTGTTAGATTATTTTAACATAGTCACAATACTAACCAAACTAATTTTAATTCTCCTTTGGACTTATTAACAAACTTAGGGAATGAAATCCTTTACTGAGGCTGGCCTGAAGCCAAAGTGTAAGTATGAGTTCATTTACTCAACAAATACTTATTTGGCACCAGACATTGTACTAATTGCTACAAATAGAGTGGAGAGTGAAAAAGATCTTCCCTTGCCCTTCAGCGTTTACAATTAACCCAGGAAAAATTTGTCATAGGCATGTGTTTCCATAATCAACTTTGCTGTCCTTAAGTGACAATAATTTGCCTAATTTGAAAGTTGACTCCAAGTTTTTCATATTAAATTTATCTTTGGCATAATACCAATATAATAGGAAAATCTAGAAAATTAAATAAACTTCAAAAGCTTAAGGAAGAATTAACAAATTTATGTTTTCCAGCAAGAAGGGAGATAGTAGGGGTAAAAAGGCCTATAATTAAGTATATTCCAAAAGGGTCATTCTAAGTATACTCGATAGTAATTAAATTTAGAAATTGATAATGTGATTATTAAATTATGCAATATATTTAGTATTATATAACAAAGATTATGAATAAAGAAAATAAGCCTCTAATATCTATCCGAATTTTAATTTTTTGAATTCTTGTGGGTTCTCTTCTAGAAACAAAGGTTCCTTGGAAGGAAGAGAAGGTAATACACTGTCAGTGCTGCCTTCGCCAAGTGGGAAGAACTCCCCCATAATCACCACAGCTGCTAACAAAGGAATGACTCTCAATAGCTCATTCTGTAAAAGTAAAAAGTTAAGAGTCAAATATTTTATTTCTATGGACAGCTGATCCCCACTGACTCATTTTGTGAATTACAAAATAAATCACTCACTAATAATTTCTATTTACATGCTGCCTTTCTTCTGAGAAGCTAAAAAGATTTAATTTCTTTCTACTTCAGTTTTTCTAAAGGTTAAAAAAAAAACAGAATGCCAGCCATCGCCCCATGATGCTGGAAATGAATGCCTTTAAAACTACTTCAATCACTTCTGATAAATAATGCTACATATAAAATACTATTATTAACTACACATTGATCACAAGATGCCCATCATTAAAGAATAACTTTAAAACCTAGAAATCTTCACTGCTGTAGCGAACAGAAACAATTTGATTAGAAAGAAGGCATGCATTTTCAAACTTCAAAACTGAAATGTCAGGTAGTTACGGTGCATTTATGTGGGACATAAATGCAAGAGCCAAAAATGTGCATTCCACTTACCACCACTGAATACTTCCTTCTCACTGCCTATTTCTATTTTTTTTTTGATGCATTAAATTATTCTTTGGGTAAAGCGTCCATTTAAATGATTGCTATGTTTTAAACAATTTTGAAAATGTGATGAGATGGCCATTCCTCATGCTGTCTAGATGTTCCAGGCTGATTCTGATGGCTTAAGTGAACTCACCAGCAGGGAGAGACACCATAGTAATCATAGGAGACCACAAAGCCTAGTTATTGCTTTTCCCCCCTTTTCTTCAATTAAATACATTTTTGGTATGCTCAGGGTTCCCAAGGAGGGAGAGTTTTCTTTCATTCAACAAATATTTATTGAGATAGTCTATGAAACTTTACTTTTTGGTCCATCTGCAAATAGTCAATTGATATGGTACCTCTTAAAACACATTTACTTTTCTCCTTTGATGTTTTGAATTTATTAGATCCTCTGAGGCATAACAACAGTGAAATAATTGTTTTTATGCATCAAAATTAAAATATCTACTCTTTTTTAAGGGGATAATTTAAGCCACGCCCTTAATCAATGTTTCAGATTCTAAAATTTCTTTTGTGTTGGAAGAAAAAAACAAAATATCTGCAAAAGTGGCTGTTTCATTACTGAGAGAGATTGTATTTAAACAACTAAGTTTCATTGCAGCTATAGTGTTGAGCCATTCCAACTCATTGATTTATAAGCATCAAGAGGGTCTATTTATTCCAATAGTCATCATTACAACTCTCTTGGGTAAAATAATATTTGGGGGCTCCTTAATGACATCTGAACCGAATTCATAGCTTTTGAGTCACACATATCTAATTATGATAATTAAGGCACACTCCTCTTTTGTTTTGTTGTTTATTTAATCTTAACCTGTACGTAAAGCTTGATTTTTCTTCTCTTGCTAATTACAGATTAAAGTAGAGGTCTTGGCCTTTTGGCATAGAGGGAAGAAGAGATCCGTGGGCTATGAAACAAACTCTGCTTCTTCTAATCACAAGTTCCTCCATTTGTTGTGACAGGGAAAGCGGAGTCGAAAAGGCTCACGTTTTGTTCCTAAGCAAGGTCAGGTGCAGCCCTCTCTCCTGGTTGATCATGCCGTGCCTCTGGCTAACACTGCCAGGTCCTCAGTGTCCTTTTGGCGGTCAGCATCCAAACACCAGCTCTCTTTTGTGGTGCTTGCACGGGTAGTTCAGAGAAGTTTAACAGCCACCTTCACACTTCAAGTTTAACTGATTTTTGTGATCCAGTCCTGCTAAACCTAATTCCTATATCTGACCACACTTTCCCAGCCAGGACTGGTGGCCAGTCAAAAAATATTTCTCACAGTTAGGGAGGCTGGAAAGGCTGCACATCAAGGTGCCAGCAAATTTGGCACCTGGTGAAGTCCTCTTCCTGGCTTATAGACAGATGCTTTCTCTCTGGGTCCTCATGTGGCTGACAGAGACAGTATCTTTCTCATCTATCGACTTGCCAAGGCACTAGTCCCATCCACGAGGGCTCCACACTCATGTCCTAATTACCTCCCAAAGATCTCACCTCCAAATATCATCACATTGGGGATTAAGGTTTCAACATATGAATTTTGGGGGAACACAAACATTCAGTCCATAGCAGGACATGACAAAACTACTTGAGCAGGATCCTGCAGTCATTAACATTAATATCAAACCACATTCTCTAATAAATTGTGACTTCCTCTTATACAGGAACTTATAATATTTCTAAAATATCTCTACTGCTTAGCATGCAATAGATGCCAATATTGCCTGTTAAATTAACAAATCGAAATCATTTATTAGAATTAGAAGATTTTGTTTCATGAAGATGAGTAATTTAACCATTTCTTTCATCAGGTATTCACAACTGAATTTACTTGGGATTTCCTGCTCATTGCCATATGCCCAGTAATCTCCAGTAAGTACTTGGCAGAATCTACCTTTTATAGAGAGAGCTTACTAATTTTCAGACAGTATGAAAAGCATTGTACATATAATTTTCGTCTTAATGTTAGCTTGGTTTTAACCTCTTCTAAAGAGAGGGAAATGAGGTTTTGAGAAATTACTTTCTTGCTGTAATTGTAGTTTTTAAGAAGAGTCTTGGATGACATTGTACACAGACTGAGCACTTGCTCAAAGAATTGAAAAAGACAGGCCAGGCGCGGTGGCTCACGCCTGTAATCCTAGCACTCTGGGAGGCTGAGGCGGGTCGATCGCTGGATGTCAGGAGTTCGAGACCAGCCTGAGCAAGAGTGAGACCCCGTCTCTACTAAAAATAGAAAGAAATTATATGGACAACTAAAATATATATAAAAAAAATTAGCCGGGCATGGTGGCACATGCCTGTAGTCCCAGCTACTCGGGAGGCTGAGGCAGGAGGATCGCTTGAGCCCAGGAGTTTGAGGTTGCTGTGAGCTAGGCTGACAACACAGCACTCACTCTAGCCCGGGCAACAAAGTGACACTGTGCCTAAAAAAAAAAAAAAAAAAAAAAAAAAGACAGTAAAGGGAAGTAATTTGATGTTTCAAAAAATTAAGTAATCATTTTGGATCACATAGAGTTAGAGGATTTGCATCATATTATTTTCAGTGCTTTTTTCTTTCAATTGTTTTGATCTGTCTTTGATTAAGTCTTGGAATGGGAAAGGAAACAGAGCTTGGCTCTAACTTGGCCTTGACATTAACAAGTTTTGCAACTTCAGGCAACCTCTTTGAGGCTCACTCAGATTCACCATCTGTAAAATAGCAATAATTATACCTAAATTGTAGGTGATTAAGGGGTAAATGAGAAAATGCAAAGACCTTAGCAAGAACACATTAAGAATTCAGCAAAAGAGTAGATAATACTTTTCTTAGTGGAAACAAATCTAGAATTCCAAATCAGATCTGCCTCTCTCTAAAGCCTACGGAGGAGCCGCTGCACACAATGACGCCGACATTATTTTCCAGGCAGTTCACAGTGATTTCCCAGTGTCTTACACAGATGTCTATTTTTGTACTGCTTCCATTCTTTATTTTCCTGTGTCTTTTACCGAAAAGCAAGGCATAGCAGCTGCAAATAGGTGTTCTATTAAGAGACTAATACTGTTTACTGTAGTGTCTTGAAAGAGCTCTCTCTTTTCGTTTTTAATGCCTTGTGAAACAACATTCAATAATCTATTCCCTTGGGCAGTTTCAATTTATCCAAATTTCTGGGAGTGTTTTAAGGTGAAAACTTCAATACTGGGTGTTTCCCTTGAAAGAAAGTGGTGAGGAGTAAGGAGCAAATTTTACCATTTGTACTTGCTAAGACACCTGCAGAGAAATAATTCTCACCATCCTTAGATATAGCCTGGAGTTTTCACAAATATAGCATCTGACAATGATTTATTTTGGCCTCTATTTACAATTGGGAGTTAAATTCTGAGGACAAAGTAAGCATTTACAGGTTGTGGCAAAGGAGTGTGGGAATGGGGCAGATGACAGCTGAAGTCAGTTACCAGTCTTGTAAGGATCAGTCATATCCAAGGACTTACCACCCAGGAAAAAATAAAAATGAAATATCTGTATTTCATACCATGTTTTCTAACAACAAAAACAAATGGGAGAAAATGACTTGACAATTATTTTAATAGCAGAATTATATAAAACTATATTTGTAGCAAATTTTTCTTCCTTCAAATGTCTTGCACAGTTTATAAACTTCTGCCATAGAAACAATAGAAATTTAGAATTATTGCAGTGTAAGGATGTTCATTTCAAATATTTTTCACATTAAACTTAAGTAGTCCTCTAATATAAAATATAGATTAAATGAGTGCTTTATTAAAATAAGTTAATTTTATAAGTTCAAATTAAGGTATTTATAAATTTAAAGTCATTCTATGAAAAAAAATGAGCCTATTTTTATAAATACACAAGTTAGTATCAGTTGTTATGGGTGACAATTACAGTTTTATGTGTTCCTGTATCCAATTTATTTCTTCTTTTCTTCATTTACATAATATTGAAAACTAGGAATCCACACAGAGAACTCCAAACAAATGGGATAGTTTGCAATAGGACTTTTGGAAACCTCAACACGCTGTTGATTTAAACAAATGAAGAAATTTGAAATGGAAGGAGATTTTTGTATTAAATTTCAAGATCTACTTTTCTCATTCCTGGTCAATAACATAACAAAACATACCCAAAATTGACAAATAAGCACAAAAATCATATTCCAATCTTATCAATAAAGAGTGAAGAAAATGCTTGTTATTTTCAACAAACAATTGGGTAGTTAGTTCTCACTTATCCCTACAAACTAACTGGTGTACGTTAAGCAGGCACTCATGTGCTTCCCACTGAGTTCTCTAGGTCAAACTTAGAAAATTGGGCATGCCTACACCTGTGTTTAAAAAATCTAATATAGAATATTTGTCATTCTTAATTACATTATTTATAAGAAATTATATTATATGCACAGAGATAGCAGGCAAAGAATCCTAGTTTCAGAAGTCAGCACAAAAATAGTGGCATAAATTAATGTTTACAACATATTAGTATTTCAAATTGAATAGAGGCTTTTTTAAACTTTTTACTTTCACACTTTTAATACTGCTTAAAACATATTAAAAATAAAGTTATAACCAGATTTATGGGAACTCTAAATATCTGAAGAACACAGTTTGAAATCTTTGCTCTTGTTCAGTGTTATCAGCCTCTCAGAGAGAGACAAAGAGAGAGACAAAGAGACAGAGAGAGAGACAAAGCAACAGAGAAAGAGAGATATGTATTCAAAAGTACTTATCAGAAACAAAATAAGAATTGAGATACTCTCACCTTTATTTCACCTTTAAAAAAATTTATCTCACATTGCCTTAGTTCAGTTGTTCTCAACTGGTATGATTTTGACACCCATGGGATATTTGGCAGTGTCTGGAGACAGATCTTATCATCAAAACTGAAAGGGTATGGTGCTACGGTATCTTAGTATGCTACTGAACATCGTGCAACACAGAGGATAGCCCCCACAATTAAGAATTTTCTAGCCAAAATTTCAGTGATCTCAAGATTGAGAAACCCTGCACTAGACCACTGATGTTAAGTTGAAAACTAATACATCATGTTATTCTCTGCTGGGAACCATATAGAAAAATCTTATTTTAATACATTTCCACATTATATAAATAGGAGCTAAAAATAATACTAATAACTACATAATATTTGAGATCTAAATGTCTTAAAATGACAAAAATTACATATAGCACAGATGTTTCAAAGTTTTTAAGAGTGCTTGGAATAATTTCCATATGACCATGGTTTCTAATGATAATGCTGTGGTTTGACAGACAGAACATAACACATAATCATCCTGTCCTTCCATAATATTTGCCATTTTGCATGACAACTGATCATGCAGTTTCCAGGAGCTCTATCCTAAAACAAGGTTGTGAACCTCCATACACTCTAGTATTTTGTATTTACAGAGGTTATGACTTGAATGTATTGTATCAGTAACATAATTTACTCTGATTGTTCTCAACTTCAAAAATTATCTAGATTATCTGAAAATGGCCTTCTGTGACATAGGATTTTGTAGGTCATTTCTTCAGGAATGCATTCTTGTCATAAATTATATCTCTCAAAATAACATTATAGTTATAAAACTAGCAGGCTTTTGATTTTTTTAAGGAAGAACACCACCGCAAATACTCCATAAGTGTAGTTTTGTATGATGAGGACTGCAGTATGCATAATTACAAAGCTTCGTAAATGCATATGCCATGTAACCCTTTATAGTAATTCATAAGAAAGGGGTTTCAGCCATCATTGAGCTATGGAACACCAAAGTCGAAATTCGCAAGTTAATGGCTTGCCCTTTTCTGACAGCACACCAGATTTTCACACTATACCTAACACTTTGTCTCATTCAACAACTGAACTGTTGACAGGGGCACTTAAGCTAGTCAGAGCAGCAAAAAAATATCAAGTACATAAAAAACTAGTGAATAAGAAAGGAAAGTAATAAAACTAAGGAAAACAATGAAGAACTCTTAACTTTTCATATTGCTAAAATCAAATACCTTGGTTGAGTTTTTCCTATATCAGTTATGCTATATATTAAATACAATGTAATTTTTTCTCCTAAAGTATATATTTTAAGATGTTAATTTTTGTGAAAACAGCAAGGAATTTTTTTCACAAACATTAAAAACATGATCAGCAAATTTTCCAGAGCCATTCTCTGGGAAATAGGATGGTATTCTAGGTAGATTTGTGTGCATTTGTTAATAAATTCTATTTTAAAACCACACAGTTATTTCACTCATCTCAATTCAAAATTTGTATTCCAAGCCAAAGTCCATTTGCAGTTCTGAGTCTTTTGCTTTCAACCTGTTTAGTACATTAAAAAATAAACCCATTTTTCATTGATTGATATATGCCTCAGCTTTTGAATTTTGGTCTCCTACAGGACTACCTATGAGTACCTCAACAGAGGCATCCTTGTTAAGTACCTTGGAGACAGATGGAGACTTGAAAGGTCAACCGTATCAGCACAATCAAGTGGAATATTTTAACATAGTAGGTATTATTAACATATTTGATTCAAGAAGAACATCTAACATATCTTTGAAAGTCATTATATGAAAAAATCTAAGGAACGTCTATACATAGTCATACTTTAATTAAGAATTAATAAATTCAGCTCTCTTTTTGTAAATCATTCTGTAAAACAAAAGTACCTTGGAAAATACAAATCACATATATGGCTTTGAAGTGAATTATACTTCATTTTCAATTATAGAAATGCATATTTAAGATCACCACAAAGTTGACAATATGCAAGGAATGGAAAGATTTTATAAGAATAAATTCCTTTCCATGAATATCTAGAGCTTTTAGGTGGCTGGGGCCTTCTTATTTTATCTGTAAGTCTCCAATTTTTCTTGTCCAGTGCACATGTTCTGTATTCTTCAGAAATGACTGCATTTGTAAAGGCACTTTATTCTACAAAATTAACATGATTTCATTACTCTTTTCTTTAACTTTGAGGCAAGATGGTACAATGATTACAATGATGAACATACTGGCATTTCAGTATTGTTTCCACTGTATATTGGTCCAGGAATTTCTTTATCTGTAACATAACACTAGTAATAAATAGTATTTGGAACATAGATTTGTTGACAAATTAAATGAGATAATGCTGTAAAGAAGGTAACACTTTGCTTGCAAATAGAAGGCTCAACAAATCATAGTTATTGTATTGGTTTGAAATTATAATAAATTTAGGGTTTAATGGTATTAAACAAGAATTGTCATGATTGTAGAAAAATGGTAAACCCATTCCTTTGTGGGCCTCCTGGTAGGAAAATGAGAGCTTCCCCAAAAAACAAAGCAACAATAAAATCCACCCAAAATACAGTCATATTACCAAAAACAACATAAAACTCTTAGAGCATTCAAAGAAGGAAATTGATTATCCTCTGAAAAAACACAAATAAAGTCTACTCTATTTAGAAAGAAATGAAGTATTACACAGACATTACAAGTACTCAATGGAAAGATATAGAATTATCTGTAATTGGTAAGAAGGATTACAAATTCAGAAGAAATAATTCCCTACCATTCTAATCTGTGTGGCACAAGGGAAAATGGAAATGTTAGAAAGAAATCTGGAGCCAATAATTACAGAGATCAGCACTAAACTATGCTTACTATTCCTTCAATAAGCAGGGACAAAAGACTGATACTAGATAGTATTATACTATAGCCTTTCATTTTCATCACACAAAATATAAGTCCTAAAATGTACACCAATTTCCATATTTTGAAAATAGTTCATCTTAAAGATTCTTTTAGTTATCTTCAGTCCAATAGGTAATTATTGAGGTTTTACTGTGTATCATCCACTACTCTAAGAGGCATTGAGAATATATTGGTAAACAAGATAGACTAACTAGTCTCTGCCCGTGTAGGCAGTGTAACATAAATGATAAGATAGATATTGAACTAATGATTATTAGTTTGTTCAGTATTAAGAAAGAATCAAAACATTTGTACCCCCATAATATTCTGAAATAAGAAAAAGAAAAAAAGAAGTTAAATAAACTTTAAAAGATAGGAGAAATAAGGAGACTTAAGAGTATGGAATTTTTAAGAAATTGGAGACCATTATCCTAATCTCTAGAGTGGAAAAACAAACACTATATGTACTCTGTAATTAATTGGAACTAACCAATAGGCAAACAAGTGCACAGAGGAAAGTAAAAGTCATTGGAAATCAAGCAGAGGGGAGGGAGGAGAAGGGAAGGGGAAAATACCCATGTAACAGGTACAATGAACGCTATTCCAGTGACAGGCACGATTATAGCCCTGACTCAAGCCATGTAACAAAAACATTTTTACCCTCTTAATATTTTAAAGTTAAAAAAAATAGTATACTAAATACAAAAACAGCATGTGGGAAAATCTAAAGTCAAGAGTGAATGTGGCCCCTTTAAAGAGCTGAAAAAGTTGCAGTATACCTGGAGATAGATACCTAGAGAGTTATAGAGGAGTAGGAAGGAACCAGACCAAGAAAACAGATTAATTGCAAACCAAAACCCACAATACTTTAAAATTGTATTTCTTTTAGTCAGAGTACAAGCTGGATTATGTGAAACCAACATGTTGCTATTCACTTATTCAATAAATACTTACTGAGTACTTAATGTTTCCCATGCACTGAGATATATGCTGTCAGTACAAAAGTTTAGTAAGAAATATAGACTAAACATAGGCCAAAATACCTGATCTAATAGAACTTAACCATCTAGTGGTAAGAAAAACAATTAAACTAATAATTACAGTAAAACAAAATACACAAACAGCAACCCCAAACAGGGGCACATGCCATAGTCTATGAAGTATCATAGTCTTCTAGGAGGATGTGAGATTTAACTTGAGACATGAAAGGTATATAAAAGCCCAAGGGCAGAAGAAAGGGTAGGTGGTATGTAAGAGTCTGGAGAATTCATGTTGCAAGTTATGTCGTTAAACGCTAAAAGTAAAGGCAATAGGAAGACGCTGAAAGGTTTTCAGAAGACTGATATTACTCTAAAATCACCTTTAAGAAAGGATTTCCTAATCGCTGTGTGGAGAATGTAGTGTAGGGGAGCAAGATCTGAGGCAAGAGGCCTGGAGAAGTTTTCTGCAGTAATACAGCCCAGTAACGCTGATGGTCTGATGCATGGTGAATGCTGCAGAGAAAAGTGGCAAAATGAGAAGATAATTAAGCTTTTCAATGGGACTTAGTGAATGATACAAGATAGTTTGTGCAGAAGGGGAAGGAATCGAAATTCTAATGGCCCAGAGCTTGCAAAATAAGCCAGGCGTCTCTACTTCCTGATTTCTTTCTAAATAAAACATTAATATCTAGGTCCTTCATATTAAAGTATATTCGACAATTTATGCCTGTAGTTTGAAGTTCTAGGTACAGAAAATTTATGTACATACAAAATTCAAAACATCATGTGTTTCAATATACTTGCAATGTGACATTCTCAAAACTCTAGTCACATAAAAAAAGAGAAAACAAACTAAAGAAAACTACAGTCATTTTTAAGGGGGAAATACACTAGGCATGAGATAGTTATAGACTACTAAATTGCTAAAGGGTCAAAATTGCTAAAGGGTCGGAATTATAATGGAAGGTTTTATTACAATGAATGCTATGATATGAACTTAGTATTTGAAATTATAGGATCTCATATGCAATTTTCAAAATCAGGTCACTTCTGTTTATTTTTTATTACAGTATATATAACTTAATATTTGCCCTTTTTACTAATTTTAAGTGTACAAATCAGTGGCATTAATTACATTCACAATGTTGAGCACTATCTATTTCCAAATTTTTTCGTAACTGCAAACAGAAACTCTGTACTTATTAAGCAATATCTCCCCAGAGCCCCTCTTCCCAGCCCTGGAAACCTCTAATCTACTTTCTGTCTCTAAGAATTTACCTATTCTCGATGTTTCATATAAATTGAATTGCACAACGTTAGTATTTTGTGCCTGGCTTATTTTACCAGACACATTGTTTTCAAAGTAAATTCATGTTTCAGCACGTATCAGAATTTTATTTCTTTTTATTGATGGATAATATTTCATTGTATGTATATACCACCAAATTTGCCTAGTCATTTGTCTATAGCCACTTGGATTGTTTCTACTTTTGGATATTGTGAATAATTGTGCAAAGAACATTGGCATACAAGTATTTGAGTCTCTGTTTTCTATTCTTTTTGGTATATAACTAAAATTGGTATTGCTGGGTCATATAGCAACGCAATGGTTAACATTTGAAGGACCTGCCAAACACAGTCACAGTATCATTTAACATTATTAGCAGCAATATATGAGGGTTCCGATTTGTCCACATCCTTGCCAACACTTGTTACTTCCCATTTTAAAAATTATAGCCTTCCTAGAAGGTGTAAAGTGGTATATTACTGTGGTATTCATTTGCATTTCCCTAACGACTAATGATGTTAAGCAGCTTTTCATGTGTTTATTGGTAATTAATATATCTCCTTTAAAGAAAGCTCTGTTGAAATCCTTTGTCCATTTTAAAGTCCGGTTATTTTCTTTTTGTTGCTGAGTTGTAGGAGTTCTTTACATATTCTAGATATTTAACACTTATCAGATATATTATTTAAAAACATTTCTCCCTTTTTGTAGGTTCTCTTTCCTCTTTCTTAATAATATCTTTTGACACATAATAGTCTTTGATTTTGATTTTGATGAAGTCCAATTTATCTATCAGAAAAATTGAAGTAATACTATGAGTCTTCTCAAATGTTTGTTGTTGGAATAAAAGAAGAACACATATTCCTGGAATACAGTAACTAATAAATAATAGGACTTTATTAAATATCATATTTTTCAAAAATTACACCATTTGTTGGTTCTAGCTAATTAAGCTAGGCTTATTTGATTGATATTATTTTTTTAAGGAAGAAGTTTAACATTCCGGTACAGTACAAACTGTGAGCTGGTGTCAAAAGTCATTGTACTGCCTGTTTTTGTTTCTAATTTAAAGCATTCAGGTGCTATAATATTCAAATGGTGTCATAAAAAATTCAGTCCTTTAATTGTGGGATTTTTACATTTTTACAAATGACCTAGCAGATCTGAATAACCCCATGTCTCTGTAGAATAAATAAAGGTTTAATCTGCATTTTATCAAGGGATACTTCAAGTGGAAAGTAGTTTCTTCCCTTATACAGTCCATCCTGAGGTGGAGAAGATCTATTTTTTTTTATTTAAAATGGATTCAGGGGGCAAGTTGGCTCTGTTTCTTGTAGTAATATTAAACAGCAAAGACTTTTGGACAAAAATTTATTTTTTACTTTTTTTTTTTTTTTGAGATGGAGTCTCGCTCTGTCACCTGGACTAGATAGAATTCTGTGGCATCAGCCTAGCTCACAGCAACCTCAAAGTCCTGGGCTCCAGCAATTCTTCGCCTCAGCTTCCTGAGTAGCTGGGATTACAGGCAAGCGTCATCAATCCAGGCTAATTTTTCTATTTTTAGTAGAGATGGGGTCTCACTCTTGCTCAGGCTGGTCTCGAACTCTTGACCTCCAGAGATCCTCCCGCCTCAGCCTCCCAGAGTGCTAGGATGACAGGAGTGAGCCACTGTGCCCTGCCTGGACAAATATTTCTTGTATGAACTTTAGCAATATATTATTTGTTACAAGAGTATGAAATTTATTTTTCTGAAAAATTATTACTCAGTGGCTTTGAGGTGTACTCAGAACTGATATACAATATTTAATAGTCACAATTAACTTTATTATATTTTCCCAATAAATTGAAAAATATCATTACATTTCTAAAGCAAACATTTATAAGCAAAATTTAAATATTTCTTTATTATTAAAATCTGAAAAATAGATTTAAGAAAAACTAGCTTTCTAACTACACAGTTTGTTATTAAACCTTACTTAGATATACTGATACATTGATTGTTTTTTTGTTTATCATAGAGAAGGGGCTTTTATAATTGATGTTAATGTACTTACTTTTCAACACTGAGAATAAGTGAAACTAAGTTCTCTCCTCTTAAATGATTTGTAATAAAGTTTTGTTGAATTTCTTGTATTCATTAGTGTTTTTTCCTTGTTCCTTTTGTATTTCTAAACCTAGTAAATTTTTGCTCTAGGTAAAAATTGAATGATAAATGTAATCAAGACACAGCTATAATACTAATGTTAATAGTGTGGAGTATAAAAATGAAATCAATGATTATTAAAGCTTTTTTTCTATTCTTACTGTTTCATATTTGCTTCCTATCTAGCAAGTTGATTTTTTTTTTTATGTTATAGATATTTTTGAAATGAAAGCAGCTGCTTGATTTGGCATGAACTAACAAGGAATCAATATGCTTTCTTTACATGTATTGAGTTCTAATCTAATGATAAAACTGTACAACACCATTTCCTATATGCTAAAAAATAGAAAAAAAATAAACCTCTTGTTAATATATGGTTTGGCCATTTGCAACATTCAAAGAACACTCATGTAGTAATTTAGTTAAAGGATTTAACTAAATCCTGGCTATGGAAAAATGCCTTGAAATAATTTCTATGTGAAAAACATAAGTGTTTCACATAGTTTCTGTCTGCTTTACATACACACACACACACACACACACACACACTCATACTCATAGATCTAGATATCTATTTATTCATAAAATATTTAATATAACTTTGGCCTACTCAAAGTTTACTCATAAACTTTGTGAAGTTTATGATTAAACAGTACTCTTCACATGAACTTTCACCATACCAATTCTGGAGTATAAAAATGACCTATATGTACAGATATCTGAAAATGAATCAAACTACAGTGTAGCATAGTAAAGACACATACACAAGAAACAGCTTGGGTTCAAATCCCAGTTGAACCACTTTACTATTTGTGTAACTGTGATAATTAATTTGATGTGTCGATTTGACTGGGAAACAGGGTACCCAGGTATTTGGTCAAAAGTTACTCTGGATGTTTCCATGAGGATGTTTTAAGATGAGATTAACAGTTTAAAAGGGTGTATCGAGCAAAGCAGATTGCTCTTTTTAATGTAGGTAGAACTCTTTAAATCAATTGAAGGTCTGAATAGAACAAAAAGGCTGATCAACCCTCTCCCTCCCAGAAAGAGAGAATTTTTCCTGCTTAACCATCTTAGAACTGAGACATCAGCTTTTTTCCTGCCTTTGGACTTGATCCAAAACAGTGGCTCTGCGGGTCTCCAGCTCGAAGACTCACCCTGCAGATCTCGGGAATTGCCAGCCTCCATAATAATATGAGCCAATTCCTTATAAAAAATCTCTACAAATATATAAATAGAATATATATACGCATATATTCTGTTCATTTTCTTTATTTGATGATCCCCAAGTAATACAATAAACTTCAGCAAATCATTTAATTTCTGTATGCCTTAATTTCTTCCTATGTGAAATGGTAAAAACCATATTATCTACCCATCCTAGTGGCTGTGAGAATTTAAATAATTAGCTAGATACTTAACAATGTTTTTCTTATCACTCAACTGATGTTAGCTACTATTAATATTGTGTTCAAGAGCCTATTAACAAAATCAAAAGAAATGGAGGTAAGCATTGAAATTCCCACTTTTTAAAAACAAAAATTAACAATATGACCTTAAATTTTTGGTAATATAAAAGGAATTAATTAACTACGACCCATTTCATTTTGTATTTTTAATAATGAAGTCACTATTACTAAAATGTATCTCTCTAAATAATGTTTGTTTTACATTTAGAAAGAAAAGAATCCATGGGCTCCTTCATCAAAGGGAGTATAAACCGCAAATTAGTATCACAAATGTAAAATGGTTTATGGTCACTCAGTTTAAGGAATTTTCGTCTAAGTCCACTATAAAGTGGAGAGAATGGAAGATTTGAGTAGTGAGTGACTAAACCTTTCATCTTCTTTGAAATTCACTTTATTCCTTAGTTTGTATTGCTAAGAAACAGATTTCTCAAATTGTATTGATTAAAATAATCTCAAAGTTTAAATGCAAATGATTTTTGGATTATTGCTGAAAAGTGGTCCCTAAATAGATATATCACATTAAAACCCCTGGAATCTGTGATTATTACCTTAAATGGCAAAAGAGTGAATTTTATATTATATAGCAGAATATGTGAATAAATTAAGGATTTTGAGAGGAGCCATTTGTCCTGGATAATCTAGGTGGAATTTAAATACAATCACACATGGCTTTCTGAGAAAGAGGCTGAGGGAGTTTCAGAGGAGGAGGAGGTCCATGTGAAGGTGGAGTCAGAGACTGGAGTGACGTGGCCACGAGACAAGAAGCACCTGCTGCGCCAGAAGCTGGAAGTTCAAGGACTCTTTCTAAGTATCTCTGGAGGGAGCTGGCCCTGCTGATACATCTTGATTCCAGACTAAAAAATAAATTTCTGTCATTTTAAGGCATGTAGTTTTTGGTAATTACTTTTTTAATTTTTTTTTTCTTTTTAAGTACCTGTACCTGAAATGCAGAGTGTTGAATTTTTACAGCAGCCCCAGGAAACTAATACACTGCCTTTCATTGGTAGTGATTCCTGACAGCTCTTTAGTTGTTAAATTAGTGATTCCAGATTAAATCAAACTTTATATTACACATTACTAGATTTTTTCTTTGACAGAAAATGTACATACAAACATCATCACAGCTTTATTTATATGTAAAACTTACATTTGCAATAAAATGTCATTTCCTTTCTCTGCTTTATTTTTCTCCCTAGATATATTATCATTATTTTCTTTTTTTTGTCTGTATCCCAGCAATGGATTTTAAACTCTTTGAGGCTGAGGCTGTTTGTCAATTTAGCTCAGTGTAATATCTCCAAGAGCTATAAAAGTGCAATACATGAAGTAAATGCTCAATAAGTATGCATTTAAAAATGCACGAACGAAAAGGAAAAAAAATAATTGTTTGAAAATCGTTGAGTGACAGGATCATTTTTAAAAGGAGATGCATCCAGTAACATTAATCAGTTATACATATGAGTGTATCTTTATCGAGAAATAGTCATGCAACCAATATTTATTAGACACATTATATTTCAGGCAGCATTTTAGGTATTAAGGATGCAAGAGCAAATAGATAAAGTCCGTTTTCACATAGAGATAACATTTTAGATCACTTTCCAACACTATGATTAAAGCATTCTGCTGTCTGAATAGATGTTGGGGATGGGAATGAAGTATATATTATACTGATGTCATTACAAATGAAATTGTTTTACGGCTTATTTTTCTTTTAAAATATTTCTTCTTGGAGATAGGCTTGTTCCAGGGAACCCATACTATCAATTATTTACAGGACTTAAATCATATTTACTGACCATCCTAACTGCACAAATGCAAAAGAAAATAATTATATTGTGTTTATTTTATGGCTATTTGAAATTGGCTCCAAATCTGAGAACCTTTTCCTTTTGTCTCATATGCCAAAGTATAACATTAAACTTATTACTTACTATGTATATATCACTACATTATCTCAAAACGGTATTAACTGCAGGATTTTTAGGGGAATATACATGCTAATGAAATGAACATTTCAAAGGCAACATTTAAAAAATTATTATTTTAGCTAGCAATATTCATATTTGCATATACTGAGCATAATAGCTAAATTTAAAAATGTCTTGCATTTTTCACCCCATTTAACAATTTCTCCTACTTTTAAAGGGTAGTGTGGTGAATTAATGTGGGAATATTTGCATTATCTTATAAATAACATATGCATTGTTAAACAGAGGAAGGAGACAAATTCTTTAAGAATTTTGCACACATCTATTAATCATTACATTATGTGTCTTTTCATGTACTTGCTGCAGTGCTTCCTTATGCCTATATAAAATGACTACTACCAAGATAGTGAATTCTTGCCAAAAATAAAATACATGAATTTCCTTAACATAAGACGTTTTTATTAGCATATTTTAATAACACCACCAAAAGAGTCAAGAAAACTATGCATTCTGAAGAATGAATTCTAATTTAATTTTAATATATTTAATAAAATATATGCATAGCCTTATATATGGACATATTTTTATGTACATATGGACTTTAGAGTCACTAAGTTGAAAACTGCTATAAAAACATGTAATAGATATAAAATTGAAAGAATCATAGTAGACATAATAATGAATATTAGAAAATTTGATATTGAAAGGGACACATATGAGAGGTTTAGATGCAATTTTTCAGTAATGTGCAAAGAATGAAATTACTATGAACAATATCATAGAAAATAATTCTACATCTACATTACTAAAGTTGTTATATAATACCAATAATATAGATAAAATTATCACTGCCCTAAGGAAGCTTGCAATTTAAGTAGACAAGGCTAAGACTGATGAAATAGCTCCAGAAAATAAGAATACAGAAAAAGTCATTGTTGGATCAATAGATCACATGCACAGCCACTGAATGCTATAGGAATTCACAAAACTGATGGCTGTTTCTTACCATTCCAGTGAATAACTGAAGCCAATATACCAAAAGAAGTCTACACGGTACACTGAAAAAATATTGATACATAGTTGACAAATGGATAGATATATGTTTAAACTTTGAATGTGAACCTTTGACTTGGAACAACACGGCTAAAATTTGCAAACTTTGAGCAAGAATGATAGTAATAATACAAACATTACAGGTGTTCTGTGATATTAAGTGAAATAATGCATATGAATACACTAGTATAGAATCTACACAGGTTAAACACTTAGTAATTACTATCATTGCTACTATAACTATACGTTGGATAGATACATAATCTATTTTTTGCCCCTTATGTGGGAAAACACTGAGCCATATGTTTTATAGTGATTCCCAAATCCCTCAGTTGGAATAATGTACTCCAGTTGCACATAATAGTAACTTGCTTGATAATGTAGCCTGTATTGACTGCCTTCCATATTCCGCCTCACTTCTTATTCCCTACTGTTGTTTCATCTTATTCCCTATTGTTGTTTCATCGATCACTTCTCAACTACTGCACTCGAATCTTTGTTTCAAGGTCTTTTGTGTATAACAACTAAGACAGGTTAGAAATACAGCTTCAATCAATGTCATATATCATAAACAATTGAACTCTATTCAATGTGCAAATGGAATTTTGAACACAGGGTGATGTGATATGAGTGTCTTTGGGAAGAAGTCAATCTAGAGGTTGACTCATGGATGGAGTGAAGACATGAAATACTAGAGAAAGAACAATTAGGGACTTATTGCAACTGGGTAAAAGTATGGTGATAGGGATTCAAATCAGATTTAAAGCAGTAAACTAATAGGAAATAATAAACAAGATAGTGGTAGGTTAATAAGGTGAAGGGTTTGGCAATAGTAGTAATTTATGTACTGAATAAATTAATCATTAATATAAGTTTTTTAAAAATCACTAAAAAAGCAAAGAATCATCTCTTGTGGTGACTTAAAAGACATATGATTCTTACTTATTTCTAAGGAAACAGTGAAGAAATTGTCTACCAAGATAGAAAATGGAAGTAAGAAAGAAAAGAACATATAATTTTTCAAAATTACATAAAATATTGGGAAATTAATGGGTGTAGAACTTGTCAGTCACATGTAGTGACAGAAATCATGTTAACTTTATTCTGAGAAATCATATGAGTTTGTGAAATCTTCCTTTCCTCATAACTACTTGTCTGCTCTTTTGAAAATGTTTTCTTGTTACTTTGTGTGTCAGTTGGTATGCCCTGGTACTAAGTACACTGAAAGTCTCAATATGTTGGTAGCTATAATTACATCAAAATGAAAAATAAAGATCCTGTGTTAGGTGAAGACTGGCCCACATATCTGATTTTGGCAGAATCAATACTCATCTTTAGGAAATAAAATAAATGGAAGAGCTACAGAAGATGCTACATTTTTACCTGTCTTGATTGGCAAACATAGAAGAAAGCGAATTGCTCGGAGTTCATCCAAACATGGCATGTAACTCAAAAGTGTTCCATGTGATATTCTACAAGCTAGAAATCTTGCCACTAGGAACCTTTAGTAAATTGGTATACTATCACTTCATATAGTGCATTTATTTAGTATGTTTTGGGGTGAAAAAAATAATTATTCTTAAAGGTAATCATTGTCTGAGAAAAAATTTTTTAAAAGTTCAAGACTAAGTTTAGCAAAAAACATTAGCTAATTGGTTGTATATTAGGGAGGTCCATATCCTTCTCTTGGCTATACTATTTTTTTCCCTCTTCATCAATGTCTCTTCCCATTCTTTTTCTTTCCCTAAGTCAATGCCTATCTATTCTTCAAGGTCCATTTCAAATGTCAGCATCTTGGGAGGCTTCGCTTACTTTTAATTCTAGCCTTACACTGACTCTCTTCCTTTCCTGCCATCTCCAATCCTTCACATTTACTCATTTTAGAGTTCTTAGCAAGAAATGTGTTTTAGAAAGATCAGTCTTGTAAAAGTGTGGTGTGTTCATTGGATTGGAATGGTGAACCGAAGAGTGAGGAAAACCAGTTAAGAATCGGCATAATTCAAAAGAGAAATTATGAAGTCTCAATATGAAGTAATATGGTAGAGACAAACAGGGAGAACAATATGACAGATATTTAGAAAATATAAAATAGAACAAGTGAAACAGACTAAAAAAAAAAAAAGAAATAAAAAAAGCCATACCAAACAAACTAACAAAAAGACCTTGTACTTCATCAGACTTAAAAAAAAAAAAAAAAAGGTGGAACAATTTGGGTCACTATGTAATTTGTCATCCAATTTGGGAACCTTTTTAGAGTGAGAGGGGACACTATTGATAATTAAATTAGAACAAGAAGCCACTAAACAGGGCAGATTCAGGAAAACCAGGGCATCTGGTCTCCCCAAGTCTAGAGGAGTAAGTGCTAAATTATGAGTTGAAATTTATAAACCGTTATCTAAACATATCACTACTGATGTGGGAAACTGTTGGAAATTTCAGTAAATGGTTTGGGGCTTAGTTTCATATTGGAAATACTTGTCTGAATATATGGATGGATGGGGTGAGAACTTAAAAATCCAAGCATCTAGCTACTTTTCTAAGACTGTAGGAAAACAAAGAAGAGAAAAGCTCTGATCCTTTCTCACCCCCACAAATTAAATAAGGAAAACAAACTGCATCCAAGGAAACCAGGTGTTCTCTAGGACCAGATAGTGCCCATACAAAAATGATGCTCCTTGCAAACAAACTCACTTTCTAATTGACTGATTCAGCCCCAAAGCTTCAACATCATACTTTTACTGACTCCTTCCAAATTTGTCTTTAATTTTAACCTCTCTTATGTACTCGATACTTAATTTCTTGTATCATCTACTCAGTATCACTTTTTTACTCAACATTAACTCTCAGTTATCTATAAAGCACTGTCCAATAGAAATATAACACAGGCCACATATGTAATTTAAAAATGTTTAGTAACCACAGTAAAATAGTAAAAATAAACAGGTGAGTATAATTATTTTATTTTTTTCTGAGCTTTATTAAGGTATGATTGACAAATAAAAATTTTGTATATCTAAGGCATGGAACATAATGTTTTTATATATGTATATACTGTGAAATGATTCCACAATCAAGCTAACATATCCATCACAAAGTAAGCTTAATTTTAATAATTATTTTATTTAAACCAATATATCTGAAACTATTTCAATTTATAATAAATATAAAAATTATTAATAAGATATTTTGTATTCTTTTTCTTACTAAATCTTTGAAATACATTGTGTATTGTACATTTAAAACACATTTCAATTTGGATGCTAAATTTTCATAAAATTACTTGGTCAGTATTTGGCTTTCATAAAATTTACAGTTAAAAAAGTCGATTCACAAACCAAGTTGATCCAACTATACCTAAAAGTTTTCAGTAACTGAATTGAGTAGGAGTTTTTAAGTTTTAATTTAGGCAATTAAATAAAATGCAAAAATTTGTTTCTACTGGCTATATTTCAAGTGCTGGAGGCTACGTTAGATAACTCATAAATGACAAGTATCTCAAAGTTATAGAGTCCCAAGCTCAATGTTTGCTTTACCCCCAATGTATTCCTCCCCTGAGCTTCCCCATTGTACATCCAGCACTGCCACTTGCCCGTGTGCAAAGGTCAAATGATTTTAAGTCAGCCTCGATTCTACTCTTTCTGCACACCCCACCTGCAGTGACCAGAAAAATTTTAATATATATGAAAAAAATCCAACCAACTCTTACCATTTCTGCTGTTAAAACCCTAGGCATCCTCTCCCAAACATAACTGACTCTTCTTCCAACTTTTAGTGCCCTCAGGGTATTTGCCATAGTAATCCAACTAAGACTTTTGATTTGAATATATCATTTCCTTGCTCAAAGTACCTCAAACATTTTTCATCACATATAAAAGATATATTGAGATTCAAAGGCTGACACAAGGTGGTCCCCGCCCACTTCTGCTACCTCATGCACCATCTCTCTCTCACTGCAGGTCGGCCTGGTTGCTTGTGCAGGAAGCACATCCCTAAAGCCAGGCTTTGTCTTTGTAGTCTCCTCAATGTTCTTCCTCATCTCTTTGTGTGGCTATCCTCCTCTTCTTCTCATTGGCGCTCTCTTTGACTCCATTAACTAAAATACCCTTCTCCTCTATCACAAACTTGTGTTTGTTTTCTCCTTTCATTTTTTTTTTCAGAACTCCTATTATTTTTCTCAGAACACTTATCACACTGAAAGCTAATTCAGTCTAGTGGTTGAGAGCACAGATTTTCTGACCTATTTCCTGGGTTTTACTATTTATTAATACTACAGGTATGACCTCGAATGATTTTTACCTTGCCATTCTATGCCTTAGTTTCCTCAACCATAAAAATGAGTATCAGAATAGCATCTTGCTGGTACACTTGTTGTGAAGATTAAATAATGATATCCTCTCTAAGATGCTTAAAACAATACCTGGCACATAGGGAATGCCAACATTAGGTTATATATTTATTCTTTACTATTTAATATTATTTTTCTCACATAAATGAAAGATACATGAAAAGGTATAATTTGTCAGTTTTATTTTCCGCTGCCTTCCTAGAATCTAGAATAATATATGGCCTATAAACTTGCTAAGTTAGTATATGAATAGACTGAGATTTTTAAAAAAACATACAAAACAGACACAAGAAAAATAAATAATTAGAATTAGATAAAACTCAAAGGAAATACAAAAGTGGGAGAACTGGGAGAGGCATAGATTGAAAGAGGAAAATCCATCTGTGTTGTTTTAAATTAAATCAAATTGGTCTTTTATTATCACTGTTCTTGTACCATATTGATGCAGCAATGTCTTTGTTTAGTATTTTACTTGGTTAAGGCTAATTTGCTTTGGCTTATCAAAGAGGCAAAGCAAGAGACAGCCAAGATGTTCTGTTTAAAAGCTTTCCACATAAATCAATCTAGAGAAGGCCACATTAGTTAATCAGAAACCTCCATTCATATCTTGACTCTGCTACTCAGGTACTGACGTCACTTTACCTCTCTCATCTTCAGTTTTCTTGAGAATAGAAGAAAAGAGTTGGAGTAAGTAGTTCCTATTAACACTTCGAGCTCTGTAAATTGCTGCATTTTCATTATATACTCTATCTTTTCTCTGAACATTTTCTATCTGCCTCTGTCTTCTCAACCTCTGTCCTCAATTGACATAGGCAGAAGGAATCTAAGTAATGTAGTAACGTTAATTTTATGGTAAATGAAGCATCGTTGCAAAGATAAATACAATAAGCAAAATTATGTGCTATACATGTATATTTGATGACAGGTAAATTTTCTGCTATCTATATTAACATTGGTAATAACTTTTTGTACATTCAGAAATGATTATATAAATTGCTGGTAATTGGTACAATGAATGATATGAAAATAAAGCAGCATAAGTAAATCAACTAAAAAAAAAGGTACCAGATAAAATTAAAAATAGGCAAAACAAAGAAAAGCAGACTCTAGAGCCATCACTGATATTTTCCTAAGGTTTTAAACTCTTTCTAATTTACAAGTTAACAAAGACTACTTCCTGGCAGAATGAAGGAATAGAGGGAAACAATAGACATTTCTAATCCTGTATCTGATTTCTCAAGTGGACATCTTATTCAATTAAGATGCATTGCTTTCAAGTTACAGAGCAGCTGAGTAATTTTAGGATAAATTGTAGGCACATGTATGTTTTCCTTTCACAGAAATTTTGAACGTAGGTGATACCACACAGGGGGCTTCAGTGATATAATGTGGGTTTTTCCATCATTCTTAGGATGTGGGATATTCTCTGTGTTCATTAGACAGCACCAAGTTTCAAACATCATGTCCTCAGTCAACAATGTTCAAAAGCAGCAAGAAAGGAATGTGTGGGAGAGATCTCTTTTCTTACTACTCTATTTCACCAAGAAGGAATATTGTTCTCAGAATTCTCCAGTATTTTCTCCTTATGGTGTCTTTTAAACTGATCCCTGTGAATATAGCTCATTCCCTGTTTTTAGGGTATCACCAACCCTAGGCATATTGACACCCTTTATCAGAACTTATTTGGGGTTCTCCTAGTAGGGGAGGAGGGGTGAAGGACAGGGCAGGGTGATGGCAAATAATTGAAGGGTTTTTGTTTATTTTTATTTTCCACACATACTTTAAGGAATAGTTCTAAACAAGGCTTATATTACTTGTACCTTATACATAAGACTATGCTCTATTTTAAATCATCTTTACCTCTCGTTTTAACACTATGTTCCCCAACAAAGGTTGGAGTTGGGAAGATGGAGGTCATTTTTAGAATGGATTTGCTGCATGCTTTTGTATGAGTAAATCTGACGACTACATATGAAATCTCATGAGACCTACTCTCTGGTGGTGCACTTAAGGCTTTTTATAAATTATCATTACCATCGTTGGTGCATTTAGTTGGTATGCACAAAGCGACAAAATGCTTGTAAAGTATTTTAGGAAAGAAACTCCTGCTCTTCTGCCATTTTGCTTATCAGAGTGTTTTGGGCCATCAAGTGTACTAATAAAACAAAGATTCATACTGGGAGCTTTACAACCACTAAAACCACAAAACAAGTGTTGCTTTGTAGTACATAGTGGTTAAGGCTTTGGAGTCAAACTGGTTTAGCATTTTAATCTCCACTGTATCATACTAGCTGTGTGACCTTGGCATAATTCACTCAAACTTTTTGTGCCTTAATTTTCTTATTTGTACAATGGCAATATTGCATCTCTCTCCAAAGAATATCATCAGCATTTAATGAGATTATGAATTTAAAGCAACAAATATAAGTCTACAGTGAGTCCTATAATATTTTATATGTTATATTTATTGTGAGAATTCATCAATGTAAGCTCACATTTTTCACATTTTAACATCTCTAAAATTGGGATGCTTCTTTTACGTGACGATCTCTGACAGTACTGCTTACTAATTAGCAGCTGTTGACATCATTGTCATCTGTGCATAGGTAAACTAAATTATTATCCCTAGTGTTAAGATTGGAGGTCTACAACTGCTTGAAGTTTGAGGCAATAAACTAAAGAATATTTCAGAAAGGAATATGGGTCCTTGTTATTATTTGAAAAGCTTACACATTGATGCTTCCCAGTAAAATACAGAAAATTTCAGCAACAAGACTTGCAGACTAAATGTCAGCAGAGTGCAAGGGAAAGTGGAGACAAAGATTGACCAACTTCTCGGTGGAAGGCAGGACCATATTCTGTGAAGAAGACATGGACATTAGCCATTCTGAGTGAAAAAAAAAAAAAGAAAAGAAGAAGATTTAGAATAGTTGAACTCTGAATACAGAGAAGAATTAAAAATACCTTAACCAATAGGTTTTTCTCCTCTTTTCTTTTGTATGTTCAGGTGAATAAAATATAACATCACTAAATGCACTTAAAGAGGTCTTTCAATAAATATATGATTTTCTGTAAGGGAATTTCTAAATTAAATTTTTTAAATGATTTATTCACTTAGAATAATATATGGAAAATAACTACTGAATTTTTGTCTTATTTTCATTTTTTTTATTTCAGCATATTATGGGGGTACAAATGTTTAGGTTGCGTTGAATACCAAGAATGGTTATAATCCCTGGAGACACCATAGAGAACAAAATGAAGAATAAAAATATTTATGCCATCATGGAGCTTACATAATAGCAGAGAACATAGACAACAAAAATATGTAATGATGCTAACAGAGAAAAATAAAGCAGGTTATGTGAATTGAGGTTGATGAAAACAGATTTTTCAAAACAGTGATCCAGGAAGACCTCTCTGAGAAGGTGACATTTATACTAAGAACTCGAAGATGCATACTGGGATGAATGTTAAAGATCAGTTATATGAGACTTCTTACAGCCAAGAATCCCTTCTCAATTATTTCTTAGTTATTTAGTGCATGAATTTAATCTCATTTATACTATATTTTAAAAAATGAACTGATCTTTTACAATTTTTGATTTCTGGGCTAAAAAATTATGAAAATCCTTCTGAAGTTTTCCCTTCTAACAATATCAAAGTTTTGAAAGACTAAGACAGTTGAAATTTAAAGTAACACCATTTTTAATTTTGTGAAAACGCTGGTCTACTTCACTAATATTAATATTTTGCATTAATTGAGGATTGGGCTAAAGTCAACTGTAATATAGTGTATGAATAATAGTATATTCCTAGACACATTTCCTTTTTAAGATGGAGAACTTATTAGTGTCAAGTATTTTTTTTCTTTGTTAGCGTTTGAGTGTATGTGTTTATATATACTAAGTTATTGAATATCAGAAGCTATAGTTAACTATTAGAATTATTTGTCTTATTAGGAATACCAAAGTAGACTATAAAGGTAAAATATTTGTTACAAAGTTTTATTTGTGTCCTTAATTATAGCATTCTAGTAATTTATTATAACATTTATTTTAAGATGCTCAAAAGCTTTATTGATCAAAATGCAATAAAATTATCATTGAATATATTTAAAAAGTTAAAATGCAGATAAAAAATAAATGTATAAATACTGGGTAGTATGCAAATTGCATGTTGTCATGGTAACCCAGAGTGTCAGACATATTGGAATATTTTAAAGAATAGCAGACACAGCTTTGCTACATAAGTTTCTGGATTTTTGCTTCATGTATTCACATTTTATGTGTTCATATAAAACCTTATTCATGTCTTATTAGCTAATACGTAATATAGGGGACTGATAATAAACTAAGTACATCATTGCAGAAGATATAATTTTAAAATATATGAAATCAAAGTGAATATTATACAAGGATCATGAATGCAGACTCCCTTGTCATAATAGATTAAATAAGCATTCTAAAAATGCTGCCAGTGTAACAATTTTAAAACACAGAAACTTATGTTCATCTCTTCCAATCATCTTTAGATGGGAATGCTATGTTATTGTGCAATTTCCAATTAAGTGGCCATTTCTTCCTTCCCTTGCAGTTGTCAGTCACGAATATATTTGAAATGTATAGCCTAAACATGTATTGCAAGAGCTCTTCAAATGAACAGCCAATCTGAGTTAAAACAAACAAGCAAAAAAAAAAATCAACTCTGTGTTAAAAGGAAATATAAAAAACATATGGAGTTATTTAATTTAAAAAAATCTTTAAATATAATTTTTGATCCTTAAAAGTTAGATAATGATACAGTTTAAAATTGCATGTTTGCCCTTGGTTAAGGTATTTAAAATGTGTGCATGTTAATTAAAATGATAGCTATAATGGATATTAAACATTTCTCTCATAATCATGAGTTTGTGCTTCCATTGTTTGAAAGCTGTATTTTGTTAATATTTTCTTATAAAATAAAATGAATGCCAATTAAATGCCAAGCATTCTTTTTATTACTATTTTTTCTCTTTTATAAGGACTGTGTTTTCTTCTGACAGTTAAGTTCTTTTTGAAACTGCTACATAATGCTAGTATTATTGAAAATACCACAATTGATTCTAGATACATGCAATTTTAAATCAATTTATCTGATACATGTCTTTGGGGGCAGAAAAATAGGCATATCTCTCTCTCCTTCAAGGTCTTGAGGGCTATTGTAATTGCCAACATAACAAAAGGCAGAACTCATTATTCAAGATGAACATATCAGTGATTTGCTATATGATAATCTGTTTTGAACTACTCAGAATATTGTGACCGAATGTGTTGCATTTCTACATGAATTGAATTTTATTATCTCTTATCTCCCTTCCCCCACATTCACAATCAATGTCAGAGGAAGTATTGAATCAATGGTTATGGATGTAGCTCATAATATATCATTGTTGAATTTCACAAAAACACATGATTCTTATACTCATTGCAACTAACTCTCAGTCAGTGCTCTATCCTTGGCTATATTCTAGGGGGAAAAATAGCAAGTTATTGTGAGGGAAGTTATTGGTATTTAGTACAACTAGCTTTGCAATTTGGAGCCTATACAACAATGTTTGTATTATATTTTGATGCCAGTTTATTAACTGTAAGTTCTTAGGTAATGTCCCAGAACTTAAATTTCTTAATGCCCAAAATAGCTCACCTTTTTGGCTTCAATCATAAATATGTGTGGATAGATTGTTCATATTTATCTCCAGATTAGAGAATCTTTGCATTTGTCTTTGTGTCAGCTAACTCTAAGCTAGAGTACTGTTGTTTTTAACCCTTTGAATGAGTAGCAAATTTTAATCTTTATGCTTGAGAGCCTGAACTGAACACAACCACAAGAAATAAAGAAAATGAGGTAATAATAAAATTTATACAGATAGAAGTAAAGACAATGATCATTTATAAGTACTAATTTTGATAATGATTTTGATGACAATAATATAAAATATAATATAAACTGCTGTAGGCTATTATAATTTTATGTATTTTAGCTTATTAAGCCTTCCTAATAATCCTATGAGATAAGTACTATTTTATACCCAATTTTATATTCAAGGACATAGACACTGAGTACATTAAGTTACCTGCTCAAGGTCATGCTACTTATAAATGACAAATGGTATTAGAGCCAACAGAGCCCTGGATTTTTACACTGTATTGATACTTCTTCCTTGTGGATCTCAGTCTTTTCTTGGTCTCCAAACACCATAAATCTCTACTGTTCCTTCTTAGTCTACTTTATACCTTGCTTTTATTCTCCCACCTTTTAAATAACCATGAACCACGGTGTTCAGCTCTAAGATCTTATTATACTCTTATCTTTCCTAGTTTACTTGTTAAATCTTAGATATAGTAATGTTCTTCAAAGGGGATCAGATTTTTGTAGATTCAGATATTTCTACTACATATTATTCCATACCTGCCACAGAAGTCTTCTTGCCCAAAGCTTACATCTTACATGAAATTGAGTCCTGAAGCTGGCACATAAGGTATTATCTGAGTGGAGGCAAAATATTACAATATGTTATATCACCCATAAATTATAGTATACATATTTTTATATATTCAATTCTACACTATATGTATGGTATGTACATAGATGCAAAGTATATAATGATAAGTGTACATATAGACTTTTACTTTCTTTTATGAAACTGTTGTGATACAGAGAGAGAGAAAAAGAGACAACACTGGAAGGCTGTGAACAGTTGAATTTGAATAGGCCAAAATGATGTGAGGCCTCTGTCCCCGCTGGCCTTGCCACTGACTACCTGAAATCCCCACATCAGTTGTCCTTGTTTACTCAAGGCATTGAAAACTCTTGATAAAGTGCTCTTCTTCAGCCTTGAACTGTTTCATCATTCCACAGAGGGTACAATGGTTGGTGAACAGGTGTTGAAAGGCAGAAAATGAAGGGTGAAGTTTGATATAGGAAGTGGAGAGTAGTCAAAGCAAACTCAGGAAGGAAGTCATCTGGGCAATTAGATAGCTGTGACTGGACAATGAATTCCTGAGATATGAAAAATGGGAATACCACAGGATAAGGGGACTGGAGAATAATGGCATTGCAGGCAGACTTTGCCTAAGTCTTCATGTTGTTGGGCTTGTGTTTGTTTGGAACCATGTAATGGCTCTGCTCTGTTTTCTGTGGAGTATAATCCGATATAAATTGAACTCTTCTCAAGCTTCATCCAAGACAATTTACAAAGGCCTGATACAGGAAATTCTTCCCTTTAGTGTCGCATGCTTGTATGTATCCTGGGAATGTACCTGATGGCAAGCTGCTTTCCAAGGCACAACAAAATCCTTCCGTGAGGAATATCTATTTTCCAGAAAGTTTAAAACAATTTGAAAATGTCACATTATATCAACTTTAACAAATAGAACTGTAGAGGCCTAAAGAGCTCTTTCTATGTGCCTTCCTTTGGTGAACATGGTTAAATTGAGATATCACACCTCTATCTCGGAACAAAAAGGATAAGAAATTCAATATTCTGTTTATCAGCACCTCCCATCCACCTCTCCCCACCAATACTCACTCTACTTCCTCCATCACCGGACAGTTGCAGAAAATGATCTGTATTTAGAGACAATAGATCATGGAGTAATAGTCATATTTCAAAGAAAGATCAATAATCCCTTAGCCTCCTAAATATGGGTATATGTAATGCAGTCTTCATCAGATGCATAATGGGTTTTAATAATAGGATAACTACTAGCAGTTTCTATATGATAAGGAAAGTTTTACACATAAGTTTATAAATATATGTATCATGGATTTTTTGATATTTTATGTGGTTTTATGCAGGTGTGTGAATGTAAAAATAAGTAAATGCATTTATGTATACACACACACACATATATACTTAGTGATGTTCCTAAGGTAGACTATTACATACATTTTTGAGACATATTTAAGTTTCAAAAGACACTGATAAACATTTTTCAAGGACACTAATTCAAGCATATTGCTCCCAAATATAAACAAAGCTTAACTATTTGCTTACTTTTCCTTTTTATGTTATAGAGCGCTATGACATGGTGGTAGATATAAATGCAGTATGGTCCATTGTGAAGGACCATAGATACATGGAGCTATTTTCATTAGTAAATATTCACAGCACTCTGGTCAAATCTCCTGATAATAGTGTTGTCTTCATAATTGTCATCCACTAGCAAATATAAGAATTTACTCCTTCATTGTACATTGCTAATTGCAGAACAATTAGCTGAAGGGTTTTGAGATTTATGTAAATAAAGTCTGCAATATCTATGGTTTCGTATACTATATACACAAGCACACATCAGCCATGTTAAATATAGCTGCAATGCTAACTGAAAACAAACATATTTGGATAAATGCAAGGACAGTATACAACAGATATCCAGGTAGCTTTTTATATCAGAACACCTCAGAGAAGAATTCAGAAGACACCTGACAGATTTGGAAAAGTTAGTAAAGTGAAGTAAGAATCATAGATATATTTTAACAGGGAGGAAAATGATTGATTTCAAAATAGATCAGGTATCTACTTTTATTATGTGATTTAAAAGACTTTTCAGCATTGATTTTTCCATGGTGTGATGAAATTACAAACAACAAGGCCAGTAATCAGCTCTTCCTGTTAATTCTCTGAAGAATTTCATGATAATTCAAATATTAGTTTGTACAAGATGAATTTTAGATTGTTATCAGTTAGTACCCAGCAAATTAGCCAATCACCCATAATAACTATGGTGGATTATGTATTGATCTGGTAAATATGGAACATAGGAAATCACACATAAAAATTTGAAATGCGGGGTTCTAGTCAAGAGGATAGTCACAATAGGAGGTGAGAAGTGGGAATAAGAATGCTTCATGGAAGAAAAATTGCAAATGAAGAATGGTACATGGAAGCATAAAAGGAATTATAAGTGCTTCCTATGTCAAACATTTAGTCTAAACTAATTATGCAAAGATCTTAGTGTACAGATGTTGTGTTAAGAATAAAGTAAACAGGTGAATGGTTTGGCTGAATAATTGAACCAGGAAATCCTGGCCAGACCTTAATGTGGGTCTAGTGATCAGGAAGCAACTAGATAGAACATAGAGACTATCTCCTGTACCTCACTCACTCTTTTTGTTTTTTCAGATTGTTATTACTAAGTGCACATTATATGCTATCAAATTGTTATTAAGTGTATGTCCCAGTATGGGACAATTTACAAATAAAAAATTGGTAATGAAGTACAGGTACTCAAGGAAGTCATAATGCTGAGAGCTGTCAATCATTATTCAGAAATTATCACAAAAATCTGCAAGAAGGATAAGAAACTCTTTGGTATAGTTTTAAAGAGGCATGAAAAGGAGTTAGCATTAATAATTGAGACTGGAAAGATATCTAGGAGTTAAATAGGTGGAAATGATGGAAAATATTGATAAAAGATTTTGCAAGAGGAAAAGGAAAGAATGACATAGTTTATTCACTCATTCAACAAATATTCAATATCTAATGTGTGTCAATATGTTAAAGAAGGATGAGAGACAATATAAAAATATGGAAATGCTTATGTCTTAGTATGGATTTCTCCAGAAGCCCACTCTGAGACAAGACTCAAGGGCAAAAACTTGGTTTGGGAGAAACACCAGAAGTGTTGGGACAGTGATATTGGGAAGAAGAGGGCCAATGAAGCTTCTTTACTAAGTCTCAGTGGTTTAAACTTGAGAAATTATGTAGAACACATTTCAAAATTTTCCTACATGAGGCAAAAGGGAGGTAGAGTATTTCATATGCTTGGTATTTATGTCTCAGGCATACAGATGAACACTCTGGCGGTTAGAAGTTGGTAAGAGCACACTATAAATTCTATAGGCTCTGAGTGTGTTACTGACAGCATTTACTACAAATTATAAAATGGTACGTGTACAGAGAATATACTTAAGTATGATATTTAAACTGGATTAAACTGGATTAAAACTGGAAGAAATTTTTAAGAATACAAAAAAAAGTTTTTTGAGTGGTGATGGTTTGTCAGTGAAGACTTTCTGTCCCCATTTTGGAATTTTATTTGTGTTAGCCTGGTGTTTGTATAATGAACACGTTTGTCAAAAGAATGTATCTGGTTCTCATCCAATGAGTAGAGTCTCTAATTAGCCTCTGGTACCTTACTTCATTATTCAGCAAACAAAGATTTATTGATCTCACATTATATACCAGGCATGGTTAGGGACATTAAGATGGGATTCAACCCTAAACATGATAGGAGAAAACAAAAATATTGTTATTGACAAGAGCTATGAAGAAACTAAACAAGAAGATGTGATAGAGAGTGACAATGAGTGATTAGAAAAGGCCTTTTAGAAGAGTAAGCATTACCAATGTGATTTGGATTACAAGAAAGAGCAAAACAAGCAAAGTTTTAGTACAATCTGATCCCAGGCGAAGTTGCATTAGCAATGTTTATAGCAGGGCTCCACAAACAAGCCCAGTGTGCCGCAGGTGGTGCTGGCCAAAAATGTGAAGGTTTCTGGCCACCACTGCAGAGCTACTGAATCAAAATAGCTGGATATGAAGCCAAAATATCTGCATTTTTTGAGAAGCTTTCAATATAATTTTCACCTACACTGAAATTCTAAAACCACCAGGTTGGTTCTTTTAGAAATTGTTTTCTAGAAATTTTTGTGTTCCATACAATAGAATATAACTAAAGTATTTTGAAAATAAGTGATACATTAGGAAAATTAATAACATATTAATTGATTATAAGTTAATACCGTGGTTTTATGAAAGGCATTAGATTGTATCTGCATAAGGGGATTTCAAATAGTCAAAATTTGACACTACTTGTGGTTCACATATTATTACAAATATAAATTGTGTTTTGGCAAGTGCAATTGATGGGGTCATTTTTGTTTTCTGGGCCTTGGGATATACATCTTCACAAAGAAAAAATTGGACCACTATTTAATGTGCCTACCACGTCTTTATAATTTGAACAATTTGAATAACAATACAAAAGCAATCAAACCTAAGAACCTAAGAACCCAAATTTTGAGTCATTGTTATAGATTTTATCTACTAATGCCATGAATAAAATTTAATATTTAGAACAAATAATAAAAAGTAACAGAAGCAAGGACTATTTTTTTTTGACTACAAAAAGTTAGTTGATAACCTTTCTTTTCTAGAGAGTTTAAAGAAATGGTGAGATGAGATTTACAAGTGGCTCTATATTTTTTTCCCTGTTACTTCCTGAATATTACTACCTCTTTTTCTCTCAAGCTATGTGAGCATAACATATAGATACTAACAATCCCATATTTAAGACTTAGGGAATAAAATAAAATAAAATAAAATAAAATAAAATAAAATAAAAGAACACATATATTCAATGTTTGAGATGGTATACATATACCACATTTTATTAATCCACTCATGTATTGATGGGCATTTGGGTTGTTTCCACATCTTTTTTTATGAAAGGACAGGAATTACTACTTGCTCTTATTTATCTCCACCCTCTCAGTCATTTCAGTCTTAAGGATAGTGAACTATCTTACTGGTAACTTGGACATGCATGGCTTAACCCATTTCCTTCATTTCTCTGGATTGTGGCTGCCTGCAAAGAGCACACAATTCTTGGCCATTGAGTTAGTAATTGTCTATGGTTGCCTGTAATCAGGCCCATATTGTCCCATTGCTGCACCATGAAACCCATTCATGCCACATATTTACAAAACAACATTTGATCCTATGTTTTTCCACAATAAAACTGCCATTTGCATTTAATTTCCTCTGAATCATGAATGTTTCTCAATTGGTTTCAAATTTTGTGGGGAATAGGGTGACGTATTGGGCTATCTCAAATCTCAACTACAGATGATACCAGAAAACACTTTTGGACTTGAACTTGGACCTAAAAGAATCTTAGCTGGCCTGGCTCTGGCTCCTGGCTCAACTAGGAGTGTGGTGTAATTGCTAGTTTGGTTGGACTTGTATTAGGGAAAGAATACTAAGACTTGAAGGTATCCCTGTTTGAGATGGCTCACCCCAATTGGATAAAGGTGTGAATGTATGCGTAAGACAGAGATTAACTGCACAATAACTCTAGCACTACCAGCAACCTCTTTTTAAACCATGACATGAGCTATGACAACACCATTAGTTGGTTTATCAGACTCGTGCAGAAATCTTGATTTTTCTGATTTGACATATAGTGTCTAAGCAACTTTCTATCCCACTCATTTAGGACTTATCCCCCTAGAAAATGATTCAGGACAAATCTTTTAAGGTGAGATTTTAAACAGGTAGGAATATAGTAAATCATTTCCATCTTGACAACTTTGGGTACTGTGTCGATGGCATACCACAACAAAACTGCTCTGCTTAGCTTTTCATTTTTCTTCTTGTTAGCCCTGTTTGTGCTTCTTTTATGGACAGCCTACATAATTATAGCTAATCAGCCACATCTAAAAAAGTGGATTCACAGCTATTTCGATGTTCACAATGTACAAATGTTTTTCACTCTTACATTTGAACCTCAATACAGTAATTTAAGAAAGACATGGTTTATTTTTCCAGTTTTGAAGATGAGAAAAGTGAGCCTGGGATGTTGAATTAGAAATATTTGGTTTTAAATGATGGCTTCATAACTCACTAGCAATGTGAACTTGGATGAGTTACTCAGTATCCTTACTTGAAAAATGATTTGAATGATTAAATTGAATGTGGGAGTTACAGCTGTTAGTGCAGAATCTACTAATTAATAATTATTTAAGAAATGGTAGTTATATTAAGATTCAATTCTACATGTCCTAACTGCATCAAGTTGAACACCAAATGTCAAACATTCAAAAATTTCAGAATTTCTGTATATTGGGCAGTGTATTCATAAATATTCATGTAATTCACGTTTTAAACCCAAAGCCTTATGTTTTGACACAAATTCTATTCCCTATGTAATGACAAAGATATGTTGGCCTCATTTATCAAATGTAGCTACGAAAGGCAGAAAGGGGAAATGGCACCAGTAAATAGTTCCATGTAAATTCTGTGAACCACGGATGCTTAAGTTGAGCTATGTTAATAATTTCATAATTCATAATAGATTAATTTATTGCAGGTTACCACCTCCAGCTGTTTTATAAATGAAAGTGTTAAAATTGTATTTAATAAATGGTTTTTATTCGCTGAGAATATGTAAAAGTTTTAACTGTAATATCAACCTATATCTCAGGTACACAAATGGAGTTTTTATGAAATCTAGCTAACTGAATAGTCTAAGAAATTTTATATATTAAAAAACAGCCTTTCAAAGCATTTGCATAGTACTTTAAGATAATATGTTTAAAATGAATTTCATCTTTTTCACTTTATCAGTCAGATCAAGTTTGTTCAGTTATTGGCCAAAAGAAGAAACCTCCTGCACATACTAAAGTTTTTCTTTATTTTCTGTAGAGAGCTCTGTTAGAGGTCCATATTTCTTTTCAACAATCTTTTTTCTTATTTCTGTATAGTCTCCTATCTCACATTTTAGGTATATGGTTTTCTTTTTGTCTTTCCAAAATTATCATGTGTAGACTATTCAGAATGAATTTGTAATTGAGTTAATTATTTATATTTGACCCTGACTAGAAGCAAATCTAAAAGCTAGAAATGTTAAGAAATAGTTGATTCTAAGTTTTCTTTCAAGTGACTTGTTCAAATTGTGATTGATAATTTTTTGAAAATTTTAATTTGATATCCTTTTAGATGATTTGCAGTTAAGTCAGTAGTTTTTTGTCTCTCCCTCATAAGTTTTTAAAATGTTATCAAAAATCTGTAATTTAGTAATCAACAAAAAAGCTTTTTCTGAATGCCAAACAGAACAATATTGGTGACACTGTTCTTCTTATATAATATTTGATAACTGAAAATAAAAATAGAAAATTAAGACTTATTTAGATTTTTAATATAGGAATTATAAAAGAGGAAATTCTGGAGAAAATGAATGAGTTAATATTATCATGTACAAAATTTAAAATTTTGTACTTTCATTTACAGAGTTTTTAAATTTGCATTTCAAAAGAAATCTTTTCAATATAATTAATGCAAAATTAGCATTATATTCAAGATTTAGTATGCTTAAATTATTGTTCAGGATATTTTTATATGTTATATATTTTAAAATCACTTAAAACTGTTTTCTAAACATATAGTTTGTATTTTTCTTCTTAGTTAATTATAATATATATTATACATGTTATATCAAGCGAGTGAGAAAGTTCCCTCTCTCTGCATTACTCATATCATCCCTCTACCCTCCTCTGCGTAAATGTCAGCTTGCCCACAAGCCCTTTTGGACCTAATTTTATATATTCTTATATTTTACACTGGTTTGGATTTTCTGTCGCCCCCTACTGGATTAGGAGCTTCTTGAATTTAAGAGATTGTCCCTACCAATTAGGATCCTTTAAGCCTGTCACAGTGACTGTTGAATGGTAGACTACAAAAACTATTAATTAAAGTACATTTTTAAAGACAGATCACAGTCCATGGAAGAATAGCTATCATAAAGATGTCAAATAATTTTATATGTTTAATATAATTTGAATCAAAAGTCCAAAGTGTTTTTTTATGTGATAAAATCATATGTTCTTCCCTCATTCAAAGGAGTAAAATATCCATCAATGAGGGTGTTAAATATATAATGATATATCAACTCAAAAGGCATTTATGCAGTCTCTAATGATTATGAATTCTATGTAACATTGTGGGAAATTATAATAAAATGAACACTGAAAAAAGCAGGACATGGATTTCCTCATGTACTAGGATTACAACTGTTTCCTGCTTAAAGCTTAGGAGAATATGGAATAACAGTTATAGCATGGTGTTAAAATGGGTATTTTCTACATTTTTTAAATTTCCTCTAAAGTATTTGTTATTTTTATAGTTAAAAATATTTTAAAAAATTAAATTTAGTTAAAAACACAAGAAAGCAAATGAATAGCATAGTATTGAAAGAGTCCAGGATAAAAGGACAAAATAGATGGCAGTCAAACACGTGGGCACAGGCAAACTATCCAATTTATGAACATAAATCTCATTTTTAACACTTAGTAGCTTGGGACAGTGATCTATATGCTCTGAGGCCTAGTATTTTTAATATTTAAAATTGGAAATGATATTAATAAAACTGTCCATTTCATAGGTAAAGCACTAAGAAGAATGCCTGGGATATCATGAGGACTCTTAAAAGCTAGGTAATGATTCCCAGTAAAAAGTAAGAAGTATGCACTGCAAGGCTGGAGACTCAAATCTTCACCATAGGTGTGTGTACCTGGTATTTAATAGTTTCATAATAAACACACATTAGAGAAGGAATCCATGAAAGGAAGAATATAATAGAAAATAATTCACAAAAAGCCCAGGGAGTTTGAAGACAGTAAGTATAGGACAATATATAATGAATGTTTTTTTTTAAATAAATTTTATTATTTGGAAAATGTCTGAGAAGGTAACTAAAATAACTTTATATTTCCTGAAGAAAATTAGTCCAATTCTTCTACTGTGTATTGTTCCCTAATAAAATAGGTACCTTTTTCAGAAACTATTTTGACATATACCTTGTAGTAATTTACTGTCTTTGTTCAAAATCATTCCCTTGTAGTTGGTTAGTAGAATCAACCACTGTAAATAAGTAAAATAAAATTACTGTAAAAATCATGAATAACATTTGATAAGATCCGTTAATACTTTTGAAGGAGAAAAGACAGAAACTACCTAAAGCTTAGGATGCTCCTACTGAAAAAAATGTTACATTCCTATCTTTCAAATTCATCTTGTTGCCTTTGCTCAGTGATGTCATTGAAATACACTGACCCCCACTCTCCTCTCTCTCTCTCTCTCTCTCTCTCTCTCTCACACACACACACACACACACACACACACACACACACATGCACGCTTTACTTTTTCCAACCTCAGGTCATATCAGATTTGCAGTTTGCTGTCTTAAAAACATACCTGGAATACATCCCAGTGTATTGATTACCTCTCAGATTTAAAATGAAAAATATAACTGACTTGGAAGGCAATAAACTAAGTGGTGGGCAGTTTTCTCTATCACTTTTTCTATGAGTAGCACAGCAGCTATCTAAACATGTTCAGGATAAAGATTTGAATGATCCCTTTAGCACAGGAATAATAAACTGTCTTCCAACACGCATAGGGAATGTAACACTGACTTGGAGGTATTCTAGGAGATATTGATTCAAAGCTTAGTCATTGAAAACATACATGCACATGCACATTCATTGAGCATTTCCTTCATGGAAAATAAATAAGAAATTTACTTTCTAAAAACTTATATTCTAATTGGTAGAAAAAGACACTAAATAAAAGAAAATAAGTAATGTCATTTTAGAACATAAAAAATCATTAGTAAAGAGTAAAAATGACAAATTCATGTCCTTTGTCCACTTTTTGATAGGGTTGTTTGATTTTTTTCTTACTTATTTTCCTGAATTCTAAATAGATTCTTGTTATCAGTCCTTTATCTGATGTGTAGCATGGGAAAATTTTTTCCCATTCTGTAGGTTGTCTGTTTATCTCGTGACTGTTTCTTTGGCTGTGTAGAAGCTTTTTAATTTAATCAGGTTCCATTTATTTATTTTTGTTGTTGCTGTGATTGCCTTAGGGGTCTTCATAAATTTCTTGCCTAGGCCATGGCTAACAAACATATGAAAAAATGCTCAACATCTCTAATCATCAGGGAAATGCAAATCGAAAACACAATGAGATATCACTTAACTCCAGTGAGAATGGCCTTTATCAAAAAGTCCCAAAACAATACATGTTGACATGGATGCGGAGAGACAGGAACACTCATACACTGCTGGTGAGACTGCAAACTAGTGCAACCCCTGTGGAAAGCAATACGGAGATACCTTAAACAGATTCAAGTAGACCTACCATTTGATCCAGCAATCCCATTATTGGGCATCTACCCAAAAGAACAAAAGACATTCTATGACAAAAATACCTGCCCCCGAATGTTTATAGCAGCACAATTCACAATTGCAAAGATGTGGAAACAACCCAAATGCCCATCAATTCATGAGTGGATTAGTAAAATGTGGTATATGTATACCATGGAGTACTACTCAGCTATAAGAAATAACAGTGATATAGAATCCCTTTTGTTCTCTTGGAGAGAGTTGGAACCCATTCTATTAAGTGAAGTATCCCAAGAATGGAAAAATAAGCACCACATGTACTCACCGTCCAATTGGTTTCCCTGATCATCACATAAGTGCACATTTGGGAATAACACCAATTGGGTATCGGACAGAGGTGGAAGGTGGGGGGAGGGGATGGGTGTATACCTTCATGATGAGTGTGATGCGCACTGTCTGGGGAATAGACACGCTTGAAGCTCTGAATCAGTGGGATGGGGGGGCATGGGCAATATACATAACCTGAACTTTTGTACCCCCATAATAAGATGAAATAAAAAAAAAGAGGAAAAATGAAACAGTGGGAGAGAGAGTGACTTGGGACAGTTTTTGATGGCTGCTTTAGAATCAGTACTCTGAATAGCTTCTCTTAGGATGCTACCTTTTAAGCTAAGAGGTGAATAATGAGCAATCAGCTATGAAAATATAAGAGCATTTCAGGCTTAGAGGAAATATTGTACACATCTCCAAAGAGGGTAGTAGCTTGAGGTTTTCAAACAATTTTAAAAATTAAAGAAGAAAAGGGAAAAAAATGTTGGGGCTGAAGAAAATGATAAATGTCTTTATAGGGAGGCAGAGAAAAATAATATAGGCTCAAGTTGGCAATGAAAATTGGTTTGGATTTCTTTCTAACTGTGATTGGTGGCCAATAGATCATTTTTATTAAGGCAGTGATATTATGTAATGGATAATTTAAAACAGTTTTCGCACATCCAGACGTTCATACAGACACACACACATTTGTAATGTGTAGGTAAATTTTTTACTGAACATCTCTCCCATGTCTCTTCTATGCTGACATTGTGATAGTGGAGCACAGTGACACACATAAGCACATTCTACTCCAGTGTCCTACATCTCTTGGAAAAGGCTAACCTAGTGTCTGGGCACAAGGATAGGGCACTATATCTTCAAGGAGGTTAGAAAAGATGTCCAAGAATCAGTGTGAGAACTGAATTTTGAAAGCTTTAGTTTGATAAAGGAAAGGAGATAATTTTGGTACAAACAAGCAAGAGGAAAAAGGACACTAAAGTATGAGATTCTTGTCCCAGAGACACCAATGTTAATGATTTGTAATTCATCTGATACTTAATTGATTCTAATCAAATAGGTATTTCCTGAAGTCAGTGACTAATTCTTTAATCTCTTTATCATGATGCTTGCCCTATTTTAACCACCATCTCAATAATTTAGAGGGTATAGAGCTATATTTATTTACTTTCTGTAAGTATATATTAATAACATATTTGGCAAAACAGACTATACCCTAAGCTGAAAAATTAATGTGATTAGTTGATTCTTAAAACATGGTATTAAAATGTATCATACTGAAGCTATAATTTAATGTTCTCTAAGTTCACATGCTATCATATTAAACTTAGAGATCTATGTCAACACATATGAAGTATTCTTAATATTTCTATATGTTGTAACTCTTGGCTTCACTTCCTTCACCATATTATAAGAGGAATTACTAAAGAAATATTGTGTGAGTCACAAAAACACTTTTTCTTACTGTCAATACTACTGATTAGCCTTCTAATAATTTTGTCTTTAATTGAACCTTTACACATAAATTTTTAATTTCTTGATTGTGTCAAAAACACATAAATATAAGAAAGATGCAATTAAAATTAGCTGGTATCCCTAAGATTTTAAACAATGCAGCCACATTTGCTCGAATAAAGTACTTGATAAGATGACTTTTCAAAATTTAGCATACATATATTGTATTTACAACAAATATGAGAAAACTTCATGTATACTACAGAGAGAATAGAAGACAGAAGATGGTCTTTGTATTCACAAAAAGATTTTAGTGTATATTAATAAAGAATCTACAATTTATTGGAAAATTGTACTTGTCATTAAATATTTTAATTTTTCAATAAAATAAAATTTTACATTGACACTGATAGGCAGCTATTATCATGATCAATGTGATGCTGAAGAAAATGTGGATCAGTGAGGCTTACTCAACTCATCTCAGTTTGTAAAAGTGGGAGAGGGCTGGATCTGAACTCATATCAGCCAACTTATGCTGCTCTTCTCAATTCAAACCATGGGTACTTTCAAAGCATGCTTGAAGATTCAGAAATACAACATTGGTTTGTTTTATTGTACAGTTTATTGTGAAAAGAGTAAAAGTAAATAAAACTGTGAAAGAAAAGGAAAGAAAGTTTATACATAACTTTATTTTTTGGCTCTTCTACATCACTCCCTTCCTCCTCACTTTTTCTTTTTCTTCTGTCATATGTTTTTTTCATGTCATAAGTCTTTTTTCTCCCATCTATAGCCTTCTATAACTGTAGTGCCTGTGCAACCATATCTTATATCTCCAAGAGCAAAATATGTAAGATATGCTCATAGAATAGCAAACTTAATATGACTCCTATTTTATAATCCTCTACAAATGCTTTGGTCATGTTTAAGCTTATAAACAAAATATTTGTGTGAATGGTATGTTTGCAAGTATGCAAATACCACACATAAAATAACACAATTCAGATATTTTTTCATAAAAGATATGGAAATAATCCAGAAGCAAAATACTTATAATTGTTGACACTGCAGAGAGAAAGTTACATGGTTTGCATAGCCTCAGAGTACCTGTTATCTGAATATGAACCAAAAACATTTTTAAAAGATCCTGGGCATATTAATGAAAACATGATTCCCTCCAAAAGGAAATGAACCTGTAGACAACTGCTTCAAGAAACTGCGTAAGAGTAGATAGTAAAATATTTATTTAATTTCAAAAAATGGAAAATATGGTTTCTTCCCTATAATCAGAAGACATTCAAGTACCAAGTATTTGGGTGAAAGCATAAAGGAGAGGAAAAATAATTAGAGAAAAGACTGAGTAGTTAATTTTCCAAGAAAGTGTTCCCTTTTCTAAGGTCTGCCTATATGCAAAATATAATCCTCTTTCTGTGTCTAGGTTTCAAAGAGAATAATTTATAAACATTCCAAAATGCTATATTCTAAATTGTGTAGCTCAAGTGTTCTAAGGCTTATTGATATTAAGGATGTTTCCTCTCTGAAAAAACACCTATTGTAATTATTTTTAATTACAAAATACATAAAATTCATGACACCAGTGATAAATTATAAACATGACCAAAATACTTTACATCACCTTTCATCACATAGTGGAATCTATTCTTCAATCCTTTGTATTTGGGCTTGTCTTGTGATTTTCTTTAACCAATTTAATCTGATAGAAGTAATAATGAATGGATCCAGGCTGCAGCCCACCTACTTGCTGATGCAGGCACCAGGCCATCACACCTAAGGACTGAGCAAGCCCACAAGTGAAACATTCCAGATGGCCTGCCCAGAATATGTCTATGGGTTTATCAGTAAAAGGCTTGCCCAGACAATTGCAGTCTGCAAAGACTGGAATAAGTCCCTAATATCTTCAAATGCACAGACATCAACTCATGGTCACAAGGAGGAAGAATAATCAGGAAAACATGACACCATAAAAGCAACTAAATAAAGTACCACTAAAAGATCCTAAAAAAATGGAGATTTATGAACTTACTGATGAAGAATTTAAAATAATTGTCTTAAAACTTAGAAAATTTCAAGACAGTACAGAGAAATAAATGAAATTGGGAAAAAAACAAATAAGAAAACTTATAAATTTAGCAGAAAGACTGAAATTATAAAAAAAACAGAAATTCTGTAGCTGAAAAATACAATGAAGGAAATGCAAAATGCTACATAGTGTGAATGACAGAATTGATCAATCAGAAAAAAATCTGTACACTCAATAACAGTCTATTTGAAAATATACAGAGAAGAAAAAATAAAAATGATAAATGAAGAATGCTTATGGGATTTATGGAACAGTATCACAAGAGCAAATGTCTGAAGTATAGGATTTTTTTTATTTTTTTATTTTTTTATTTTTTTATTTTTTTATTTTTTTTTATATATTATTTTTTTTATTTCAGCTCATCATGGGGGTACATAAGTTTAGGTTATATACATTTTCCATGTCCCACCCATCCCCCCGAGTCAGAGTCCCAAGCGCGTCCGTTCTCATTCTCCCGACAGTGCACCTGGCACTCATCATGTAGTCATACCTCCATCCCCTCCCCCCCCCCACCTCCCCGGGTCTGCACCTTCAAGCATGACCATTCCCCAGAGGGTGTGCAACGCACTCATCATGTAGGCATACACCCATCCCCTCCCCCCACCCCCCATCCCAGTCTGATATCCAATTGGTATCCTTCCCTGATGTACATTTAGGTGATGATCAGGGAAACCAGTTTTCTGGTGAGTACATGTGATGCTTGTTTTTCCATTCTTTGGATACTTCACTTAGTATAATGGGTTCCAGCTCTCTCCAGGAGAACCAAAGAGATGTCGTATCATTGTTATTTCTTATAGCTGAATAGTACTCCATGGTATACATATACCACAGTTTACTAATCCATTCGTGGATTGATGGGCACTTGGGTTGTTTCCACATCCTTGCGATTGTAAATTGTGCTGCTATAAACATTCGGGTACAGGTGTTTTTGTTAAAGAATGACTTTTGTTCTTCTGGGTATATGCCCAATAATGGGATTGCTGGATCAAATGGTAGGTCTACTTGAATCTGTTTAAGGTATCTCCATATTGCTTTCCATAGGGGTTGCACTAGTTTGCATTCCCACCAGCAGTGTATGAGTGTTCCTGTCTCTCCGCATCCACGCCAACATGTGTTGTTTTGGGATTTTTTGATAAAGGCCATTCTCACCGGAGTTAAGTGGTATCTCATTGTGGTTTTGATTTGCATTTCCCTGATGATTAGGGATGTTGAGCATTTTTTGATATGTTTTTTGGCCATTCTTATGTCTTCTTTTGAAAAATTTCTATTCATGTCCTTTGCCCATTTTTTGATAGGATTGTTTGATTTTTTCCTGCTGATTTTCCTGAGTTCTAAATAGATTCTTGTTATCAGTCTTTTATCTGATGTGTAGTATGCGAAAATTTTTTCCCATTCTGTAGGCTGTCTGTTTATTTTCATGACTATTTCTTTGGCTGTGCAGAAGCTTTTTAATTTAATCAGGTCCCAGTCGTTTATTTTTGTTGTTGCTGCGATTGCCTTAGGGGTTTTCTTCATAAATTCTTTGCCTAGACCAATGTCTGTAAGAGTCTTTCCTACATTTTCTTCTAGAATTCTAATTGTTTCCCATTTAAGGTTTAAATCTGTTATCCACCGTGATTTAATTTTTGTGAGAGGTGAAATCTGTGGGTCCTGTTTCAGTCTTCTACATGTGGCTATCCAGTTTTCCCAGCACCATTTATTGAATAGGGACTCTTGTCCCCAGAGTATGTTTTTGTCTATTTTGTCAAAGATTAGATAGTTATATGAGGATGATTTTATATTTGGGTTTTCTGTTCTGTTCCACTGGTCTGTGTCCCTGCCCTTGTGCCAATACCAAGCAGTTTTAAGAACCACAGCTTTGTAGTATAGTTTGAAGTCTGGCAAATCAATACCTCCCATTTTGTTTTTATTGCTTAAGATTGCTTTTGCTATACGGGGTCTTCTCTGATTCCATACAAAGTGTATAATTATTTTTTCTAAATCTGTGAAAAATGATGTTGGTATTTTAATAGGAATTGCATTGAATCTATAGATTACTTTGGGTAGTATAGACATTTTAACGATGTTAATTCTTCCAATCCATGAGCATGGTATGGATTTCCACTTATTTACGTGTTCTGCAATTTCCTTCCTTAGCGTTTCATAGTTCTCTTTATAGAGGTCCTTTACCTCTTTAGTTAAATATATTCCTAGATATTTTATTTTCTTTGTTGCTATTTTGAAAGGTATTGAGTCCTTAATTTGGTTCTCCGATTGAATGGTATTGGCATATATGAATGCCTCTGATTTGTGTGTATTGACTTTGTAACCTGAGACATTACTGAATTCGTTAATTAATTCCAGGAGTCTCTTGGTTGAGTCCTTGGGGTTTTCCAGATACAACATCATGTCATCAGCAAAGAGTGAGAGTTTGATCTCTTCTGTCCCTATTTGGACACCTTTGATTCTGCTCTCTTGTCTGATAGCTCTCGCAAGGACTTCCAATACTATGTTGAAAAGTAATGGGGACAGTGGGCAGCCTTGTCTGGTTCCAGTTCTGAGTGGGAATGCTTTCAGTTTTTCCCCATTCAGTATGATGTTGGCTGTGGGTTTGTCATATATGGCTTGTATTATTTTTAGGTAGGTCCCATTTATGCCTATGTTGTTAAGTGTTTTTATCATAAAAGGGTGTTGAATTTTGTCAAATGCTTTTTCTGCATCTATTGAGAGGATCATATGGTCTTTATTTTTGCTTCTATTTACGTGGTTAATTACATTTATAGATTTTCGTATGTTAAACCACCCCTGCATCTCTGGGATGAAGCCTACTTGGTCATGATGAATTATTTTTTTAATCAGCACTTGGATACGATTTGCTAGGATTTTATTGAGAATTTTTGCGTCTACGTTCATGAGAGAAATTGGTCTGTAGTTTTCTTTTTTTGTTGCATCCTTTCCTGGTTTTGGTATTAATGTTATATTGGCGTGGTAGAATGTGTTGGGGAGAATTCCATCCTTCTCAATATTGAAGAATAGTTTATGTAGGATGGGCACCAGTTCATCTTTGTATGTATGGTAAAATTCAGGTGTGAACCCATCTGGACCAGGGCTTTTCTTTTTGGGAAGGTTTTTTATTGCTGTTTCAATTTCAGTTGTTGATATTGGTCTATTCAGGAATTCTATTTCTTCCTGATTGAGCTTGGGAAGGCTGTGTGATTCTAAAAATTTGTCCATTTCCTCCTCATTCTCCAATTTGTGTGCATAAAGATTTTTGTAATATTCATAGATAATGTCACGTATCTCTGTGGCTTCGGTTGTGATTTCTCCTTTCATGTTCCTGATGGAAGTTATTAAAGATTTTTCTTTTCTGCTCTTGGTTAGTCTAGCCAGTGGTGTGTCTATTTTATTTATCTTTTCAAAGAACCAACTTTTTGTTTTATTAATTTCCCTTATAGTATTTTTGTTGTCTTTTTCATTTAATTCTGATTTGATCTTAATAATTTCTCGCCTTCTGCTGGGTTTGGGGTCAGTCTGTTCTTCTTTCTCCAGCTCTTTGAGTCTATTCATTAAGTTGTCTAGTTGTAAATTGTCTGTCTTTTTGAAATAGGCATTTATGGAAATGAATTTTCCTCTCAGGACTGCTTTAGCTGCATCCCATAGATTTTGATAAGTTGTGTCACCTTTGTCATTTAATTCAAAGAATGTTTTGATTTCTGATTTAATTTCTTCCTTTACAAAATTGTTATTCAGGAGAAGGTTGTTTAGCTTCCATGACTTTGCGTAGGAATGAGAGTTCCTGTTAAGGTTCATTATTATTTTTATTCCATTGTGATCTGAGAAGATGCAGGGTATGATTTCTATTTTTTTAATTTTTTTAAGACTTGCTTTATGACCTAGGATATGGTCAATCTTAGAGAATGTCCCGTGAGCTGATGAGAAGAATGTATATTCAGTGGTTTTCGGGTAGAATGTCCTGTAGATGTCAGTCAGGCCCATTTGTTCTAGCATTCTGTTTAAGTCTACTATGTCTTTACTTATTTTCTGCTTGGAGGATCTGTCCTGTGCTGTCAGTGGGGTATTAAAATCTCCAACTATTAAAGTGTTGTTGCCTATGATTTGGTTTAGATCGAGTAAGATTTGCTTTATGAATCTGGGTGCACCTAGATTGGGTGCATATATATTAAGTATGGTTATGTCTTCTTGTTGAATTGTGCCTTTCACCAGTATGTAGTAACCGTCTTTATCTTTTATTACTTTTGTTGGTTTGAAGACTAAGTTATTGGAAATTAAAACTGCCACACCAGCTTTCTTTTGGCTACCATTTGCTTGAAATATCAGGTTCCATCCTTTTATTTTCAGTCTAAATGCATCTTTGCCGGTTAAGTGAGTTTCCTGAAGGCAGCAGACACTTGGTTTGTGTTTTTTTATCCATTGGCCCAGTCTATGTCTCTTGAGTGGGGAATTCAGGCCATTGACATTTAGTGAGAGAACTGATAATTGGGATAGATTTCTGTTTATCTTATTGGGTAGAACTTCATTGCTATGTTTTCTCTCTTGAGCCATTGTGGTGGCTAGAATTTGATCTTTAGCTCTTGGGTGGTTTTACATTCGTGGGTCTTTGTTGTGATGATCCATGTGTAACTCTCTTTTGAGTACTTCTTGGAGGGGTGGCCTTGTCTTGGTGAATTCCCTCAGTCCTTGTTTATCCGAGAATGTCTTAATTTCTCCTTCATATAGAAAGCTTAGCTTAGCTGGGTACAAGATTCTAGGCTGGGCATTATTCTGTTTCAGAAGAGTGAGAATGGGGCCCCAACTTCTTCTTGCTTGTAAAGTTTCAGTTGAGAAATCTGGCGTAATTCTAATGGGCCTCCCTTTGTATGTTACTTGTTTCTTTCTCCTTACAGCTCGAAGAAGGGTCTCTTTAGTGGATATTTTGGTCAGTCTGACGACTACGTGGCGTGGTGTTTTCCTATTTGCTATGAATCTACCAGGGGTTCTTTGAGCTTCTTGAACCTGTATATCTAAAGTTTTAGCAAGGCCTGGGAAATTTTCTTCTATTATGTCTTCAAATAGTTTATCCAGCCCTTGCTTATTATCTTCTTCACCTTCAGGGATGCCTATAACTCTCACGTTAGGTTTCTTCACATAATCCCACATTTCTTGAAGACTCTGGTCTTTTTTCTTATTTCTTTGCTCTATCTCTGTGACTGTCTTATTTAATTGGAAAGAGTTATCTTCGATTTCTGAGATTCTGTCTTCTATTTGATCTACCCTGTTCTTGAGACTTTCCACTGTGTTTTGTAGCTCCCTGAATAAATCCCTCATTTCTAGGAGTTCAGTTTGGTTTTTTTTCAATACGTCTATTTCTTTAGTGAATTTTTCTTCCAAATCCTGGAATTTTTTTGCGGTTTCTTTGCGGTGGATATCAATTTTTTCTTGTATATCATTCAGCTTATTTATAACCCAAGACTGAAATTCTTCTGGTAACATATTGGTATTCTGAAACTGGCTTGTGCCAATTGGAGGAGAGTTGGTATTTCTCTTTGGGGGCGAGGTTTCCGTTTGGTTTTTTGTGCTCCCCATATTTTTCCGCTGAGCCCTTCCCATCTGGCTCTATCGTTAGATCTTTTCTCACAGCTTTAGTCTAGTTAACAGCACGCCTTGTACTCTGTTCTTAGGCTATGGAACAGTCTAGGAATGTTGCTTCCTTTATCTATAGGGGGAGACTGTTGTGTGCTGTTTAGAGTTTCTTTTTTCTATCTCAGTTGGGGGACTGCTTCTGATGGGTCCACCCCCAGAGGGTTGGCTTGACCTAAGACCAGTTTGGCAAGTTAAATCATTGTGTTGCGGACTTTCAGTTAGTAGGCAGGATTCACACGATTTGCAAGCAGAAAGCCTCTTCTCCCTCTCTTTTTTTTTCCCCCCCCTGGCTTTTTGGTTCTTCCTCTGGATGTGTGGTTTCTGTCTCCTTCAGCAGGAAAGACACTGGCTAGGCCGAGGAGGCAGTGCCCTCACTCCCTCAGTGCCCCAGCTGCTGCAGCTCCCACGGGCAAAGGTCTACACTGTCCCAGTGTTCCCAAGGTCCGGGCTCCACACTCTTGCGTTTAGGGAAGCACTCAGTGTTCACACCTGGGAAGGGGACCTGGAGAGGGTCTATGGATCAGGGGATGGAGCCTCCTGAGGAGTCGCCTGGCACCCTATGGCTCTGCAGCAATTAGACCTTGGCCCGCACAATTGTTCCTGCCCTCCCGCAGATCACTGGCACTGGGGGGTAATTTTCAGGGTCCGATAGGAATCACAGCTGGGGGTCTGGAGCACTCAGGAGTTTACAGTAGCTCCTGGGCTGGAGGGACACCGGAAAGGAGAAAAGAAAAAGAAAGGAAAAAAGAAAAGAAAAAAAAAAAAAAGGAGAGAAACAATATGAATAACAAGAAGAAGAAAGAGAAAACAAGAAAGAAAAGAGAAAGAAAGAAAGAAAGAAAGAGAGAGATAAAAAGAAAAAAAGAAAAAAAAAATCCCACTTTAATATTTCAGGCTCGGGGCCCCTCGCCTCGGTGCAGGTCCGCGTCTGTCCCTTTAAGAGATAGGGCTCCGGCACCGCAGAGGCCTGCCAGAGTCCAAGGTCCTTTCCGCTTAGCTGTGGGAACCGAGATGGCCACCGCGCGTCTGTCGGTCGCAGGCGCCAGGGGAGAGCGTTCAGAGCTCGGCAGGCGCCAGGGCCCACAGCGGCTCCCCAGCCAGAGAGCTGCCGTACGGGAAGAGAAAAGCAAAAAAGTCCCGCTTTAATATTTCACGCTCGCGGCCCCTCGCCTCGGTGCAGGTCCGCGTCTGTCCCTTTAAGAGATAGGGCACCGGCACCGCAGAGGCCTGCCAGAGTCCAAGGTCCTTTCCGCTTAGCTGTGGGAACCGAGATGGCGACCACGCGAGAGCGTTCAGAGCTCGGCAGGCGCCAGGGCCCGCAGCGGCTCCCCAGCCGGAGAGCTGCCGTACGGGGGGAAAAAAGCAAAAACGTCCCGCTTTAATATTTCACGCTCGCGGCCCCTCGCCTCGGTGCAGGTCCGCGTCTGTCCCTTTCAGAGATAGGGCACCACGGAGACCCGCCCGAGTCCAAGCTCTCTCCCGCCTATGTCACCTGTCCTCGGAGCTCCACGTCTCCCGCGGTGATTCTGCACCGATTTCAGTCAGATCCCTGACCGAGTGGATGTGGGGGTCAGTGGGGAGATCAAGCCGCTCTGCTGTGGGGCTGCACCCGCCCCACTCGCCGGTGAGGCGGGCACGGCCGTCCCGCACTCCGCTGTCTGTTTTCCGTCCCGCACTCTCCAAATTATCTCGGTCTGATTTCCCACTCGCCTCTGTTTTTTCCTGTTCCCCGTGTCCCACGGTGATTCTCCGTGGGTTCACACCGCCGTTCCTGTGGAGAAGCAATCCTCTAGCGTTGTGGCAGGTGGAGATCCACGCCTTCCTCTCTGGGAGCACAAATCCAGGAGGTCACCTCCACTCCGCCATCTTCTGATCCCCGCCCCTGTTCAGGTTTTAATTTATAAGTTTATTTCACTTATGTAAAGATATGCACGTTTTGTTTCTTTAAAATACCTATGGATGCCTTTATCCATGTTTTTACTAGGCTTTTCTTTTTCCTACTGAGTCATGTGAGTATATTCTTAAAAGTAATTCCTCTTTCATATCTCTTGTTCCAGTGGTGACTTGACTTCTCATTATTTTACAACTTATTTAAATAAACAGTTTTTTGAATTTTAGTTTATTCAGGCAATCAATCTCTTTTTTTGGATAACATATTTTGAGTCTTCTAAGAGAACAAAAGCATTAAAGTATTCTATATTGCCTTCAAATTTGCTTTTGTATTTAAATCTTTAACACATCCAGAATTAATATTTTGTATGTTGGGTATGGTGAAGATGCAATTTCAAATTGATGTTCTAAATGGGAAGTTATTTTATACCATTTATTGTGTAGATCACTTCTTCCCCAGTGGGATGTAATGCTACTTTGGCCATATATCAAGTTTCCATATGTAGCCTTTTTCTAAACTACCTTCTGTCCATCCCACTGGTAAATATATCTCTGGATTAATGCCACATGGATTAATTACTGTAATTTCATAAACATCTTAATAGCTGGGAGGAAATTCCTTTTCTTAGGGGCAACTTTGCCATTCTTAGACCCTTTACCTACATTTGAAATTTAAAATTATACTGTCAATTTTCTCAAAAATCCTTCTGAGATTTTAATTAAAATTCTAGTATATATATGAATCATTTATTGGAGGAATAATGACTATGATTATGATTTTTATAATAGCTTTCAGTAATGTTTTGAAATTTTCTCTGTAATGGTTTTATACATCTTTTACTAGATTTATTCCTAGGTACCTAAACTTTATTTTTTGTGTTTGTATATTAGTACTTTTTAAAATATACTTTTACTTTGTGTCTGGAGTACAGAAAAGCAAAAACTTTTATTAATTCTAATAATCAAATAATGTTTTGAAGTTTTCTTTCTAGAAGCCATAGCTTCTCTAAATAATAATAATTTCAGTCCATCCTTTTTCTCCTCATATTCATGTCTTTTTGTGTGCATTATTGCACTGATTGGGACATCCATTACAATGGTGAATAGAATAGACTGCTGTGGGTTCCTTGCCCTATTTCTTTCATAAAGACAACGTTTAATGATCACAGTAGGAATAATGTTGACTCTGTGTTCAGATATTCTTTATTAGATTAAAGCACTTTTCTTTTATTCCTATTATGTAAGATTTTCTTTTAAATACCTAATTAGATATAGGCTTTCAGAAAAGGGTTTAGTCCCATTCATTAAAATGAAATAATCATATTCATCTTTGTTAATTAGTATGAATGACTTTTATAGATATTATAATATTTAACCATCCTTGAATTTCTGATTTAGACCTTATGTGGTCATCATATATTGTCTTTCTTTTAAATACACAAATAAATTTGACTTACTAAAATATTCTTCAGAATTTTTATTCTATGTTTATGAATATTATTTTCTTGGTTGTAATGAAGTGATTTTCATTACCAAATAAGAACATTTAGGGCTGCGTTTTCTTCTTTGCCCCATTTTAATGTTTACAACTTTGTGTTCTCTCAATTCTGTAAACTATATTATAATGAAAATTTCCAGATGTTTCTTTGACTGTTTTCTTCTTTAATATATAAATTTATTGAAAGAGAAATATTCCTACATAGAAGAATAATAAAACACAATGATAGCATTGTGACTCGGCTATTAAGATATTTTTCCAATTGATTTAACAAACAATTATTGATTGCCTCTTATTTTCAAGGTAAAAGAAGTACAACTATAGCTCTTCAATATATACTCACCACATATAATTCAACATAAATGGAAATGCATGTATTAACCCTACTTTTGATTTTTTTTCCTTGAGTAATTTTTTATTTCTTTTAAGAATAACCTATTAAAAAAAGAAAATAAAGAAACCCAAAGAGCTGAATTTCTACTCAAATCAAGAAATTTGGCATGCAGATTTCTACATCAAAGTTAACACTTCAAGTCATCTAAAATTTGTGGAAATTATCTTAATTGCTGATTAATAGAAAATTCAAATTCCTCAGTTCATAAAGTCTAAGATTTCTTGTGATGGATAAGATTTTTAAATTGCAGGAATATAACAAAAATTCAGGAAAGACGAAGCATGATTTAAAAGAATAATCATAGTACATAATTCTTTTGAAAGTATTGCAAGGGGAATAAATTAAAGCAATTTAGATTATAAAATCTGCCTTAAAATGTGTAATATTTGATATTGTCTCTTTTAATGCCTTATTTGTAACCTGTTTATATTAGCTAAATATCCTTTAGAGGAACTACAATCTCAATATAATTGATAAAAATATTAAGTAAAGGGTAACATAATATCCAATTTATGTAAATGTATTAGGTAATATGAATCACTTTCAATCTTAATTCCCTCTTGTTGAGCTTCCTGGTAGTGAATATATAAGAAGGAAAAGTGAGAAAACTGCATTCAAAATATCTGGAAAGTTAAGAAAAGGGGGGAAAACAGTGAATCAATTTTTTCACAGTTTAAACAAAATACTTATTATCAAAATCTGGGGGTATTGATTTTTTTTAGATGGAAGTTTTGATACACTTATACTAAAAATTGTTTGTGGCACAATACAAACTTTAGGAGAGCTCTAGAGAAATTGATGTACCTCATAACAAATCCCTACAAAGTGCATTCTGATGAGGATTGTGGGAAACACTGACTCTATAATACCCTCCTCTTCACAATAAGTCATAATAACAGATAATATAGTTTTTAATAGGAAAAGAAAAGGTATTATGCCGATAAGTGGGCTTTTAGATTAACTTCAAGGTTTCTGTGTTTTCTTTATTTTCAAGGCTAATCTCACACACGTAAACTGAGGGATTCTTTCAGGACAAGCTCAAACGGAACCAGATTGAGAAAGAGGAGAGGACAGCTCAACTCAGCAGTAGGAGGAGACAGGAAGGGAGATCCTTCACCCATGGTTGATACATGGAGTGTGAGACAAGAGTGTTGAAGCATCAGATTGAACCCTGAGCAGGAACAAGGTTATAAGATAATGGTACATGAACATTACAGGCTGAATTTTGTTGCCCCCAACCTCAAAATTTATGATGTTGAAGTTCTAACCCTCAGTACCTCAGAATGTGACTATATTTAGACACAGGCTGTTAAGGAGGTAATTAAGGTAAATGATGTCATATGGATTTACTCTAATCCGATATGACTGCTGTTCTTATAAGTAAAGGAAATTAGGATATAAATAATACAGACAGAGGAAAAACCATGTGGGGACACAGCGAGAAGTCAATCATTTGCAAGCCAAGGAAATAGATCCCAGAAGAAACTAAACATACTGACACCTTAATCTTGGATTTCCAATCTCCAGAACTGTGAGAAAATAAAATTTTGAAGTTTAAGCCACCCAGTCACCAGTATTTTGTTATGCCAGCCCTAGCAAACTAATATATCTAGTAATAGTAATAGAGATTGATCTTTATCTTGTGAATTATGGAAACCACTGGTGACTAAATAGGGAAGTGACTCCAATTACCTAAGAAATTAATTTTATAAGACTCTCAATATTTCATATTTTCGGCCTTGCTCTGAAATCCACAGGGAACATAGACTTCACTATCAGTTAAGATATTAGTCTATTTTTGAACAGATCTGATTGCTATATATATAGATATAAATACAGATTTTTTTTCCTTTAATGAAATCCATCATGAAGCTTCCTGTAATTTTGTTGCTCTAACTTCTTGTTAGAAGTTACCTAAAATAAAGCTATTCTATTTTGCACATGAAAACTTTTCCAGTATTTAAAATGAGTTGCCAATTATCATCTAAATATTCTTTTGAAATATAATTGTCATATAAATGTAACCTATTATTATATGATTTTCAAACCATTCATTACCCTTGAATCTCCTCTGGACTAGAATTTTTTTCAGTACATACATCTTAAAATGCAGCACTGAGTGTGAATATAATAGTTAATGACTCATAACATTTATTTAGCTTTTACCATATGAAATGCACTATGTAAATCACATCACTTCCTTTCATTTTATGAGTTGATTTTTATAGAACTTTTCTTGTGAGGAAACTGAGACAAAGAAGGGGTAAATAATTGTCAAATAGCAAAAAAGTCATGAAGCCAAAATACAAACTATCAGATTCCAAGCTCAGTTTTTTTTTTTAACAGGTACATTATATCATTTCTAAACATCATTAGATCATTAGTTCAGTAAAAATTTGTGGGCTAAATGAAAAAGAGGGGTATATTATAATTTTCTTTGCCCTGGAAACTCTTCTATTGACTCAACTTGGTTTTAGAGATGTTTTCTATAAAGAACATACCAAAATGACTTTTGAGCAAATTGTTCAGTAGCCATGTTCCATAAACATTTTACCTATGTGATACCTGGACACACAGTTATGCAGTTGTTGAATGCATGAACAAATGATGAATAAATATAAAAGTACCGAAAAAAAAAAAAAAAAACATTTGGTCTTTGGAACTCAATTGTTTTTAATCCATGATTTGCCTATTCTTAATCTTATAAATCATTTCTTTTATCTGAGTCCAGAAGTTTTTGTTTATGTTTTATGCTTACTCAATTTGGCCTAGAATTTCAACATATTAATGTAATTTTATAAAATCTTGATTATGAAATATAAACCACTTCCTGTCCTTTTCAGATTTATGTGCTGAAATTTTGGGTAATTTTTTTATTTAAAAATTTGATAGTCATTTAGCAAGGTACAGAATGTTATAGTAACATCCTTAGAGCTTAATTAACAACCTTGATCATATTTTATCCATTTATGAATCTGTCTCACTGTATTATTATTCAGTTTGTATTGCTCTAGATTCTTAGGGGTACATATTTGTCAAATATATTGTTGAAAACAAAATTATATGCAGATAACATTCTTATAATGTACCATTATAACACTAAATAAAAAGAAGTTGGTAAGACTTATAAAAGAAAGTTGGGATTATTAGACATTTCTTTTCATAAGTTACATGAGGCTATATAGGTACTACTTTTTAAAAAACTGACTAGAAATAAGACATAGTCATCTATCATTTCAGAGCTATCTTTTAATTTCAAGAAGTAATTTCATTAATATTTAATTTAAATAATAATAATGAATTTTATATAATTCACATTACTGTTAAGAGTATTATTAATAAATAGAGGTAGCTTGTCAAAGCATCATGAACTCATCAACCCACCTACCAAATGTTATTACAAAAGGTTCTTTACTTTCCACTGCTTTTATACCTCTTCAGTATTTCTAGTGTCTGGGTGCTTTCATTTCCTGCTAGTTTTCCACAATAATTTATATGCTTATAACTGCCAAATTAATAGCAACAGCATATACCTACAAACACTTAAATTACAATATTTGTAATATGGAAGTTATCATCATCACCACTCTCATTCTGACACAATATTAGTTAATAACCCCAATAATCATTAAGTCATTTAAGCTAGTAAATTGGGACTCTTAAAAGATTCCTTCCTCTTCTTCACTTTAAAATCTAATTAATCACTATGTCCTAACTAGCAAACTATTTTTCAGAAATTGTTTCCATTTTATTTTGGCGAATACAACAGAAAATTAAGCAGCCTGTCTGTTTCCAGGTTATCTCAAACTTCTGCACGGATACCAGTCATCTTTTTGAAGTACAGGTGTGATTATTCTATTCAATGTTTTAAAACCTATCAAAGATTTTTCATCAACCACAGGGCTATGTGAACCTGTTCACAGGGCATACAATTTCCTTTATACTCTAGTTTCAGTTTTGAATTACCCTAGGTTACGTTAAAGACACCAGAATGCAAGAATTAAAAAAAAAAGATCATTTTGAAGAATAAGAATTTTATATTTCAAAACAATTTTAAAATATTATCAGAATAATCTGTCATTTAGTGGGCTTTTTAATTTACTTCATAGTTTAATTTTTTTAATATTTTAATTACATGTGAAGATGAACCTCAAAGATTTCTCTGATTAGACAATCTAAAGATCTCAGATTGATTATTTAATACTAAAATTGCCACCAGATTTTCCCACAATTCTCTGCTTTAAGTATTTTCTATACTCATTTTCACAGGACTTGATGTTCTCACTCAGTTTCATTCTTTTCTTTGTCATCATATTCTTTTATTTTTTTAATATTATAAACTTTAATCAAGCATATAACCATGTTTTCATATATTATGATGGATAACCATTTACGTAAAAAAACAAAAGTTTTACACAGAATTAAAGTTTGTGTTATATTTTCACTCAAGATCATTTCTTTCATCTTACCTGGGGTGTCAGAATTATATATTTTTTTAATTTTTTTAAATTTCAGAATATTATGGGGATACAAACATTTTGGTTACATGTATTGCCTTTGCACCACTTAAGCCAGAGCTGCAAGCATGGCCATTCCCCACACAGTGCATTCAGCACCCATTAGTTGTTAATTTACCCATCACCTCCACCCCTCCCCCGCTGCCTTGCACCCAGTGAATATTACTTCCATGTGTGCACATAAGCATTGATCAGTTAGTATCAGTTTGATTGGGAGTACATGTGGTGCTTGCTTTTCCATTCCTGCGATAGTTCACATCAAAGAATGGACTCTAGCTCTTTTTAGGATAATACAAGTGGTGCTAGTACAACATTGTTTTTTATGGCTGAATAGTACTCCATGGTATACATATACCACGTTTTATTAATCCATTTATATTGATGGGCACTTGGGCTATTTCCATATCTTTCAATTGTGAATTGTGCTGCTATAACCATTTGAGTGCAGATTTCTTTAGTATAGAATGATTATTTTTTCTTTGGGTAGATGCCTAGTAGTGGGATTGCTGGATCAAATGGTAGTTCTATTTTTAGTTCTTTGAGTTATCTCCATATTATTTCCCATAGAGGTTGTACTAATTTACAGTCCCACCAGCAGTGTGTGAGTGTTCCTATCTCTCTGCATCCATGCCAACATTTCTTGTTTTGGGACTTTTTGACTAAGGCCATTCTCACTGGAATAAAATGATATCTCACTGTGGTTTTGATTTGCATTTCCCTGATTATTAGACATGTTGAGCATTTTTTATATGTTTCTTGGCCATTATGCTGTCTTCTTTTGAAAAGTTTCCCTTCATGTCCTTTGCTCACTTTTTAATGGGGGTTGTTTGATTTTTTCTTGTTAATTTTCCAAAGTTCTATATAGATTCTAGTTATCAGCCCTTTATCGAATGTTTAGCTTGCAAATATTTTCTATAATTCAAAGGTTGTCTATTTACTCTAATGATAGTTTCTTTGACTATGCTGAAGCTTTTTAATTTGATCAGGTCCCACTTTATTTTTGTTGCTGCTGTGATTGCCTTTGGGGGTCTTCTTCATAAATTCTTTGCCTATGCCAATGTCTATAAGAGTTTTCCAGACATTTTCTTCTAGAATTCTTATGGTTTCATATCTTAGGTTTAAGTCCATGATCCAGCATGAATTGATTTTTGTGAGAGGTAAGAGGTGCAGATTCAGTTTCATTCTTCTTAATGTGACTATCCATTTTCACAGCACTATTTATTGAATAGGGATTCTTTTCCCAAGTGTACATTTTTGTCTGCTTTGTCAAAGATCAGATGAAAATACAAGGATGATTTTATATCTGGGTTCTTAGTTACGTTCCATTGATCTATGTCTCTGTTCTTGTCCCAATACTATGCTGTTTTAGTTATTATAGCCTTGTAGTAAAGTTTGAAGTCTGGTAAATTGATGCCTCCCAATTTGTTCTTTTTGCTTAATATTGTTTTGGCTATACAGGGTCTTCTCTGTTTCCACACGAAGTGTAGAATTATTTTTTCTAGGTCTGTGAAAAATGATGTTGGTATTTTAACAGGAATTGCATTGAATCTGTAGATCACTTTAGGTAGTATAGATATTTTAACAATGTTGATTCTGCTGATCCATGAGCATGGTAGAGTTTTCCATCTGTTTATATCCTTTGCAATTTCTTTTTTCAGTGTTTCAAAGTTCTCCCTATATAAGTTTTTCACTTCCTTAGTTAAATATATTCCTAAATATTTAATTTTCTTTGATGCTTTTGTGAAAGTTGTTTTATCTTTGATTTGAATGTCAGCTTGACTCTTACAGCGTGTATGAAAGCTACTGATTTCTGTGTATTGATTTTGTATCCTGAGACTTTGCTAAATTCATTTATAAATTCCAGGACTTTCTTGGTTGAATCTTTGGGGTTTTCTAGATATAACATCATATCATCGGCAAAGAGTGAATGTTTGACCTCTTCTGCCCCCATTTGTATACCCTTCATTCCCCACTATTGTCTTACTGCTCTGGCAAAGACTTCCAGCACTATGTTGAATTGAAGTAGTGGTAGAGGGAAACCTAGTCTGGTTCCAGTTCTAAGAGGGAATGCTTTCAATTTTTCCCCATTCAGTAAGATGTTGGCTGTGGGTTTATTGTAAACGGCTTTAATTATTTTGAGGTGTGACCCATCTATGCCTATTTTGTTAATAGTTCTTCTTATAAAATGGTGTTGAATTTTGTCAAATGCCTTTTCTGCATCTATTGAGAGGATCATATGGTGTTTGCTCTTGCTTTTATTTATGTGGTGAATTACATTTATAGATTTGTGTATGTTGAACCATCTTTGCATCTCTGTGATGAAGCCCACCTGGTCATGATGAATTATATTTTTGATGTGCAATTGAATTCAGTTTGCTAAGCTTTTATTGAGAATTTTTACATCTATATTTATAAGGGATATTGGTCTGTAATCACATTCTTGATAAGATTTTTCCTTTTTGTACAATGAAACTCAATCCCCTCCATCATTTTTATCTAGACCTATCCTATTTTATTATCTAACATTTCATCATCAAGAACTCTATTAGTCATGTAGCATGCCTTCCTTATCAAAGATATTTTCCTCCAAGCTTTCTTAAATATACAAGAAACCACATATACTGTTATAATTGCACCTATAATATTGTACTACAATTATCCAATTATGCATATGTCTTCTACATTAGACAGTGAATGCATTGAGGACAGGATTCATGAGATTTATCCCCTTTTGAAACCAACATACAGCAATGTCTTCCATGTAGTTTATGTTCACTAATTATTTATAGAATTAATTAACATGCATTGCACTTGTAAATGAAAAAAGATAGATAAATAGAGAGAGTTACAGCATTAATGTTAAATGTTTACATATTTTCAGTTCACATTCCCAAGAAATGCCAAAGAAAAACTCCAAGGAAAAACATAAATCTCATTGGTTTGTAATATTTATGATATGCTTTATTACTCTTTTGAAAGCAATGGGATATATCTATCTGCAGTCTATTGATTAATTAACAACTCCTTAGAAAGTATATTTTAGTTGATTAGACTCTGTGTACTTAACAAAAAATTTAGAATTGGAATGAAGGATAAGTTACAGGAAAGCAACGGGTAGGGGTACGTGTCCAAACAGTGCCTGTAGGAATTAATCAAAATACACAATGTAAAAGGGACTGTTAGCCTTTTAGCTACAAATATTCACATGCAGCATAATTGCTGTAAACTGAGTGTAAGTATATAAATGGTCCTCTTCACTAATTTAAGGAATAATTATAGTCACTTCTTTTTAATTCAATTTTTAAAATGTAATATTCCCATGCCCTATTGTTAGGAAATCTGGTACATCTGTCTTAATATGTTCTTCTAAATTGTCTGAGATTTTCAGCAGTTTGGCAATTCATTTATGTTTTTGGCAAATATTTGTTGAGTACCAACAGTATTTTAGGCATACTCAAGACATTTGGGATGCATTAGTGAATAAAACATTCAAACTCCCCGCCCTATGAATCTCAAATTTTTGTAAGAGGAGGCAGACAATAAGGAATTAACATAATTAAGAGGTAAAATGTATAGTATATGAGAAGATAATAGGTAAAAAAATAAATAAGTACACAGGAGTAACAGGGATTAGAAATGAGTGCATGTGAGAAGATGCTGGAAAAAGCAGCAAACTGCACTACTAAATAGGGTGATCAGAGTAGATCATGGCATCTCTTCCCAAATTTGAGAAATGTGATATGGCTAGCAAGAAGGTATCTGGTATAGACAGGCCCACAGAATGGAAAGAGCTTGAATGAAGGCCCTAAGACAGAAGTGTACCTGAACTTTCGAATTAATACAAAGGATGCCAGTGTCTCCGAGCATCATGAGTGAGACAGTGTTGAATATTGAGGCCAGACAGGTAAAGGGGTCAAATCAAGGAAAGATGCATATGTCTTTGAAAGAAGTTTGGCTGTTACTCTGAGTTAAATATGGAGCCACTGAAAAGTTATAAGCAGACATATTATTTAATCTAACTTAAATTTGGAATAATGGGATTCTGTTCTTTGAGTTTTGACTGTAGTTCTGTTCAGAGATAACTCAGGTGAGAAATATCAGTGCCTTGGACCAGAGTCGGAACAGTGAGGTGGTTACAATTGCCCTGATCCAGATATATTTTATGTATAGCCAATAGGATTTCCTGATAGAGTAGATTTTAGGCTTGGAAAAAAAAAGTAAAATTTATCCCCAGGAATTTGACCTAAGCAAAACCTAAACAACTAATACAATAGAATCAGGCACGACTGAGGTCGGGAAGGCAGTGAGTAAAATACATGGAAGGGAGATTAGGGATTCAGTCTGGGATATGAGTGAGCTGCTTCTTAAACATCCTGCAAGCTGTTGTTTGATAATGTGAGTTCAGAGTTCAGGAAGTGAAGTTCATAGGACATTGCATCTTTCTAACTAAAAGTAGCAACGAAAAGAGGCTGAGCAGTCCATTAGTGCTATCACTTTTTTTATTGCTGCATGTTCACAGTTGAATACTGACCTTTCAAAATCTAAGAACATTATATAAATCTTTTTTTCTGTCTTCCGCAAATATAGTTTTTCCAGGAGGATCAGCCTTTCTCAGAGCATAAAAGGTGATGCTATAAAGTAGGTGCTTAGTAGACTTACATTTTCATAACTAAGAACTGTCACTCAACTGAATTTTGTCAAAAAGATAGAAAATTTATTCCAAGGTGATTTGATCCTCCTTTTTCTGGAAATAAATAAATAGCATAATATAAACACATTTTTCATATCTTGTATTTGTAAACAGCACCAACCTTGTAAAAGCAAGTCATATACATATTAACAAGGGTAAATATTGACTTATGTATGTTGTTTGGGATGTGTGCATTTACTTAAGTATTCAGTTGGAGATGTACTGAGTGAGATGTTTCTTAAACATCCTGTAGGCAGTTTGATATATGAGTTCAGAGTTCAGGAAGTGGAGTACATAGCAGGATACTGCATCTTCCTAACCTATTGTCAAAAGGCAAGAGATAAGAAGTGTTGGTGAGGGTATAGAGAAAAAGTAACTCTACACTGTTGGTAGAAATGTTGATTAGTGCAGCCAATGTGAAAAACAGTATAGATGTCCCTAAAGAAAATAAAAATAAAACTACCAGATGACCCCACAATCTTTCTTCTGGGTAAATTCCCAAAGGAAGTGAATCATCACTTTGTAAAGATGTCTTGACTCCCATGTTTATTGAAGCATTATTCACAGCAGTCAAAATATAAAAACAACCTATATTTTTGTTGAAGTTGTGAGAATATATGTATATATTTTAGTATTATTAACTTTGCCGTGATGAATGATTTGAACCTTTATGATCCCTTATGCACATGTACAAAAAGTTCTACAGGCTATATACTCCCTGGAAGTTTCATTTTAAAAGTGCTGTTGATTTTTTCATTTTCTAATAAAAACAACATAACATTATGCAAATATACCGAAAATACTTGCTAACACTAAAAACAGAATAATATTTATGATGTGTGTGCATATATATGTACATATATAGCCTATAAAATAGGAGATTCTGCCATTTAGGACAACATGGATGAAACAAGAAGTGATTGTGCTAAGTGAAATAAGCCTAGCAGAAAAAGAAAAATATTGCTTGATCTCACTATATGTATGATCTAAAAGAAAATGGAATGCATGAAACAAAGAGTAGAAATGTGATTATTATGAAGGGTGGGTGGATGGGGAAAAAGAGGAGATACATGCCAAAGGGTATAATGTGGCATTTTTGTTGTGTGCTAAAGGCCTAATAATATATATTGCAAAGACTATAGCTAGTTAAATTGTATTATATTCTGGAAATTTGCTGAGAGTAGATTTTAGGCACTCTTATCTTACACAAACACACAAGAAAGGTAACTATATGAGATGGATATATTAATTTACTTTAGTTATCACTTCACTATGTATACGTATATCAAAATATGTAGTACACCTAAATATACACAATAAAAAAATTTTTAAATTAAAACTCTCATCATATCACCAGCAAAACCTCGTACATATGTATTTAGAAATAAACTTTGATTAGATAATGGCACTGGCAATAGGAATTGCTAACATTTATTGTCACTTTACTATATGCAGGCATTTTTCTAAATTACTCTTTCAATTTTATCACTCAGGTACTTTTACCATGCACATGAGAACATGAGACACTGCAGGTTAAAGAACTTGCTCAAGTTCACAACTCCAGTAGTGGTAGTGTTGGAAATTACTTAGGCAAGCTGACTTTAGTATCTTATCCTTTAGAATGCTTAGACTATCCTGCTTTTTATGATAGACATCAAAAAGTATAATTTCTTTTAAATTTTAGGTAAAAGAGACTATTAATTTTTTTTTGTTTGGATATATGTAGTTTATACACCTGAGTCTCTAATGTTAGAAAAAAACTAAAATCTTCTTAAATTGATCGTAGTAAACAAGATCTCTATGACTGATAAAATTTCAATGTCTAAATTATTTTTATGGTCCTAAGCTATTATATCTCTATTTGCTGAAAAAATAATAATGAAAAAGTATTTGGACAACTTTAATGGTTTAACAAATATTGCTGGCTTTAATGTTGATATTTGTGATTTAATCACAGTAATAGATTTGCTGCCTATTTAAGAATTAAGAGCATACACAGTGACCTTTTCTGGTTTTCGTTTTCAGAAGCTTCTGTATATGTATTCAAATATGCTTCTTTCTCTCCAGTGGAAGTTAGTGAGCTGTCATGGCTTCTTCCTAGAGCAAATTCTTCTGTTCGCACCCAGAATCACTTCCCCTGGTGTCTGAAAGGAACTTCTCTTCAGGCATTTCTCTTTTCTTGTCCACATCATCATCTTCTTTCCATTCCTATGAATGATTTGCCTACTATTACACAGATGCTGACTGTTCTGCCTTCTATTTATGCCACATCTCTCCTCAAATGCTGCAGCAGCTCCCATTCATATTAGTTTCCCATAGCTGCTGTAACAAATTACCACAAACTTCGTGGTTCAAAAAAAACACACCATTATTCTCTTGGATTTGAAAGTCAGAAATCTGAAATCAGTTTCATTGGGCTGAAATCAAGGTGTTAGCAGGAGCTGGGCTGCCTCTGGCAGCTCTAGGGTATTCCTTTCCTTGCCTTTTTCAGTTTCTAGAGCTATATTCCTTGCATTTCTGGGCCTGCGGCCCTTTCTTCCCCAATCAAAGTCAGAACCATAGCATCATATTTCTATTGTTGAGAAGGAGCAGGGATCCCTCTTAGGGACCTGCTGGGTCCCTCCAAGCATGGAAAGAAAGGAAATACCTTGAGTCCCTTCAGGGGAAATTCTGGGTACCTAACTAAACTTGAAAAGTAAAAAACCAACCTGAGAGTGAAGAAGATTGTAATAATGATAGTCCTTTAAGCAAGCCAGAGTCATGGTGTTTTGGTTTCCTATGGAAAGTAAAGGATAACATCTTAACATATATTCTTGAGTTGTTTTCCAGAAACTCCCACCAGATGGAAAATGCAGATAAGGGGGAACTGAGGACTGAACTTTGACAGTAATTTTTTGTTCTAAATTTGTCTTTGAAGAGCCTGGAAAGAGTCATTCCCCACATTTACGCTCCTTTCCACCAATCACGGAATCTCTGAACCACCTATGACCTGTAAGCCCCCTCTTCAAGATATCCCACCTTTCTAGGTCAAACCAGTTGATTACTTCCATGCATTGATTTATGATTTTGCCTGCAACTTCTGCTTTCTCAGAATGTACCCTTGCCTTAAAAAACCCTTGTTTGTAAGCTATTAGGGAGTTTGGGTCTTAGGCATTAGCTGCCCATTCTCCTTTCAGGGCGCCATGCAATAAAATGCCTTTATTTCCTACTGCAACTCTAAGCATCCATGTCTGGCTTTGTTGTGCCAGGCAAATAGACCCCAGTTTGGATCCGTAACATTGGTCACATTGTTTTCTTCTTCTTTGTCAAAATTCCCTTTGCTTCCTTTGTCTAAGGGTCCCTGTGATTACATCTAATGCCTGTCTGGATAATCCAGGAAAATCTCCTCATCTCATGGTCCTTAATTTAACCACATCTGCAAAGTCCCTTTTGTAATATAAGGTAACATTTTTAGATCACAGGGATCAGAATCTTGATATCTTTGGAGTAATTTATTTAACCTATTACACCATCTCACTCAAATATTAAAGAAAATACACTTAAAAAGCCCTTATATCCTCTGGCCTTCAACAATTTCACTGATCTAATCTCCTACTACACAATTCTATCACCGTACCCTGAGTGCATTGGCCTCCTGGCTGTTTTCATAGCACACCAACCTCGGGGCCTTTGCATCTATTATTACTTCTCTGACTTGAATGCTCTCCCCTAAATAACCGCTGCACTCATTCACTTTACTTTGTTCCTTCTATAATGTTGCATTATCAGAGACTTCCTATAATAAATAACAGAGTATAAAAACATGTCCTGCATTTCCCTTATTTTCCTGAACTGGCTGCTTCTTTCCTCCAGAGTATGTCATCCCCCAGCATATGAATATTTTTATCTGTCTCTCCCCTCTAGACTATAAACTCCACAAGGGCACTGCCCAGAAGAAAGCTTAATTTTTGAGTCAATAAATTCAAGTCCGTATCTCCTGGAATTGCAATTTGTATTTCTCATTCAACATCAAAAATATGGATATTATGAATAAATGTAGCTAACATGATAAATAAGTAACTTATTTTTGAGTCAAAGAGAAGTCCAAAAAACTAGAAAAGATGGATAATTCACTTTCTTCACTCACAAATTGCATCAAATGGATAGCTAATTTAACTTTAGGATGAGTATGAAGGACATGAAGAAAAAATTTTGTTTTTATTTATGCTATTAATTTCCCCAAACATTAACACATGAAATAAACTTTTCATGAAAAATACCACAGAGGCCTAACTAGTTTTAACAGCAATCATCATCTCATTCCAATAAGATTACACATATGATGATAAAATCTGTCTTAAATGTACTAAATGCAAAGTTTAAAGAGGAAAAGAAATTTAGAAATAAGTGTCACGATATTTGGGTCAGATAACTCAATTTTGGATCAAAGCTCTGTCATTTATTTACTGTTTGACCTTTTCTTCTAGTACCTACTGAAAATCTCCTTAATCTGTAGCTCATTTCCTCACTTTAAAAATACTTACCTTATTGGTCAAGAGATGCAAGTTAAGTCTCATGTGTGTTATTGATGTGTAAACTGTAAATCCCAACACTAATATTTTTATAAAAAAAGTGATACACATTTCTGCTCTTAAAATGTCTCATAAGTTTATCAAATTTACTTATTCAAAAAGTAATCTTGTTGAAAAACTAACTTCATAAATTTATAGACATATTAGTAAACAGAGAGAAAGAAAGATGATATAATATAGAAAAAGGTGCATTTGGAAAATCAAATTGAATCAGAAAAGGTGGTAATCAGTATTATTTGATTATCTAGATGTTTTGAGTATGGTGATATTACTTTGCATATTTTATTTTTAATCCCCCATATTAGTCAATTTTATACAATTAAAATTTACAAATATTAATTTATATGGATATTCCTGCCAGATTAAGCTAATCAAGTTGCTAAACCTCACAATTTGTTTATTTCCCCCAGTTTTTACTTGGATATTCTGATGAAGTGAATAGGTGGTCTAAATCTTTCTCTATAATAACAAACTTATTAATACTTCTTTCCTTTTTACAATACTCATTACAACCTTGCAATATTAAGTTATTCAAAAATTATGGTCTGCATGTATTTTCTCCAATATCCATTTTTAACTAATACAGATGCATGGCTCCAGATTACTACAATTTTCCCCGTAGGTTATACAGAAAGAATACATAGAAATACTTTTGTTTAAGCCATTAATCAGGTTTAATCAAAGAGGAAATGTCTATTTTTTTTCCTGAATATTACGGACATGCGAAAGCTTTGGTTACATAAATTGCCTTTGCACCACTGGAGTCAAACTTAAAGGCATGCCTGTCCCCCAGGCAGCACATGCCTGCACCCATTAGGTTTGAATTTACCCATCCCCTTCTCCCCTCTCCCACCTACCTGCTCCCTAATGAATATTACTTCCATATGTGCACATAAGTGTCAATTGATTAGCACCAATTTAATGGTGAGTGCATGTGGTGTTTTTTTTCACATCCTTGTGATACTTCACTTAGGAGAATGGTCTCCAGTTCCATCCAGATTGTTACAAAAGCTATTAATTTGTTGTTTATGGCTGAATAGTACTCAATGGTATACATATACCATATTTTATTAATCCACTCATGTACTGATGGGCACTTCGGTTTTTTCCACATCTTTGCAATTGTGAATTGTGTTGTTATAAACATTCTAGTGCAGATTTTTTTTATAGAATGTCTTTTTTTCCTTTGGGTAAATACCCAGTAGTGGGATTGCTGGATCAAATGGTAGTTCTACTTTTAGTTCATTGAGGTATCTCCATATTACTTTCCACAGAGGTTGCACTAGTTTGCAGTCCCACCAGCAGTGTATGAGTGTTCCTGTCTTTCCACATCCATACCAACATTTATTGTTGTGGGGCTTTTTGATAAGGGCCATTCTCACTGGGGTTAGGTGATATTTCATTGTGCTTTTATTTCTATTTCCCTGATGATTAGAGATGTTAAGCATTTTTTCATAGGTTTGCTGGCCATGAATCTATCTTATTTTGAAAACCTTCTGTTCATGTGTTTTGCCCACTTTTTAATGAAGTTGTTTGATTTTTTTTCTTGCTGATTTCCTTGAGTTCTTTATAGATTCAGTTATCTGCCCTTTATCAGATGTATAGAATGTAAATATTCTCTCTCATTCTGTAGGTTGTCTATTTGCTGTAATGATAGTTTCCTTGAGTGTGCAAAAGCTTTTTAATTTCATCAGGTCCCATTTACTTGTTTTTGTTGTTACTGCGATTACTTTTGAGGTCTTCTTCATAAATTCTTTTCTTAAGCCAATGCCTATAAGAGTTTTTCCAATGCTCTCTTCTAGAATTCTTATGACTTCTTGCCTTTGGTTTAAGTCTGTTATCCATCATAAGTTGATTTTTGTGAGAGTCGAGAGGTGTAGATCCTGTTTGTCTTCTACATATGGCTATCCAATTTTCCCAGCACCATTGATTGAATAGACAATCTTTTCTATAGTGTATGTTTTTGTCTGCTGTGCTATGCTGATTGTTTCCTTATCTGTGCAGAAGCTTTTTAGTTTAATCAAGCCCCATTTCTTTATTCTTGTTGTTGCTGTGATTGATTGCCATTGGGGTCCTTTTCATAAATTCCTACCCTATGCTGATATCTGGAAGAGTTTTTCCAATATCTTCTTCTAAAATTCTTGTGTTTTCATATCTTAGGCTTAAGTCTATTATCCATCTTGAATTAATTTTAGTGGGTGGTGAGAGATATGATCCTGTTTCAGTCTTCTCTATGTGGCTACCAAAAGTGATTTATAGAGTCAATGTAATCACCATAAAAATACCAATGTCACTTTTTGGAGATCTAGAAAAAATAATTCTTCATTTAATTTGGAGCCAGAAAAGAGTGTGAATAGCCAAAGCAAACTTAAGCAAAAGGAACATGTCTGGAGGCATCACTCTGCCAGACATTAAGCTATATCACAAGGCTATAGTAACCAAAACAGCATGGTATGGGCACAAAAATAGAGGCATAGATCAATGGCACAGAACAGAGAACCCAGATATAAAGGTATCCATATATTGCCATCTGATCTTTGACACAGCAGACAGCAGTATACACCAGGGAAAGAATTCCTATTCAAAATTGGAATTTGGAGGTTAAAGTCTCAATCTAGTGAAGTCACCAGCAAGACTTTCTTTCTGCTTTTATTCAGAAAGCCATTCCCCTACCCTTTTCACTCTCTACTGTGAACTGAGTCTGAGACTATGTTCCAACCATACTTCCAACCCCTAGCCTCAGTGGCTCATGTTAAATATATCTACATGTAATTAAATGGCTATCTAAGTCTGTTTGTGCTGCTACAACAAAATGCTTGAGGGTGAATAGTTTACAAATAATAGAAATTTATTTTTCAAAGTTCTGGAGGCTGGGAAGTCCAAGATTAAGAAACCAGCAGGTTCCATGTCTAGTGATGGCCCATTTCTCTTAGATGACACCACCTAAATTTCCTCACATGGCATAGGCAGAAGGGCAAAAAAGGGGGATGAATGGTGTGTCCTTACATGGCAGAAGAGCAGAAAAACAAAAGGAGAGTAAGTTAGTTCCCTCTAGCACTTTTGTAAGGCACTGATCTGTTCAAGAAAATGGAGCCCTTATGATTTCATCACTTTCCCAAAGACCCCTCCTCTTAATATCACCACAATGAGGATGAAGTTTCAACCCATAAATTCTGAGGGGCATTCAGTCATAGCAGTGATACTCCACCAACATGTTGCCATTTAATTGTTTCATTTCTTTATATTTGGGTTGTTCCTACCCTATACTCAGCCCTCCACTGCTACCTCTTCCAAAATATGTCTAGAAATATCTCACAAAACCATAGCAACAATTAATTATGATTATTATGGGCATTAATTTCAAAAAGGGTAATCAAATTTCCCAAGCGAATTTTGTGATTTCTAAAAGTATACAAATAAACAACCAAAAAACCCTCAAAATGTGCTCTTACAAGGTGTGTGAAGTTACTAAATAGGATCCTCCTCCAACACATTGGGCAAGAGCAGTTTTATAATTAAAGCCAGAAGGCATCAAGTGGTTCTGTTACTCATACTCCATGGAATGATTTCTTACCCCTCATATTCAAGTGAGCTCTTCACTTGCACTCCATCAAATTTACAAAGAAGGTAATCATTTTTTTATTAACCAAAAACTAAGGAAAAATTTTAAAAATACCTGAGAGACATTGCTAATTACTGTGGAATAGCAATTTTTTCAGGGGTGCTGCTCTCAAAAAGTCAGAGATTGAACCTAGTCCATATTAATCTGTCGGACATTTTAAGAGTCAGAGCTTCCTGAAGAGTTTTCAACTTGCAAGGCAAAGAGAAAATACATTTTGTATTATCTTGTAGGTAAATTTTTCCTATTTTTACATCATTTCTCTATCTTAATCCTGTGTGCTTCAGCAATTTTGGAGCAATAAAAATATAAAATATACTAAATAATTTTTAATATGCACACTAAATATAATATCATTTAAAAAATGTATGTAAGATTTGAAAAACTACAAATATGGTGACTGGAGGAACCACATGGCCTCTGGGAGAATTCCTGTTTATGTCTGTGGTCTGGTTTAGTTATTAATAATACTCTCTTTCACTCTCAAAAATGTTATGATTTGGATTATAAATGATATAGCCACTCTGCCTATAACTCATTAAACCAAGCATTCCCTTTTTCTATTTTCTATTATTTTTATTTGGCTTTCTTCAGGACTGAATTATCTTTTCTTTATTTCTCTTTTGTCAGGTCATATTTTTTCAGAAATATAAAGAGATATTTATTTAAGGATACTGATGTTGAAACAAATTTATATTCTTTGCTCTTTAAGTTACTGGTATGATCTAATCACTATATTCCAGTTTAAGAAAAAAAAAACAAATATATATAGAGCTATGAACTAAAATATTAAAATATCTAATTTAGGTCAACTTGATTTGATGTAAAAGGTTAATAAAATATATTTATATTTTACTTTTTATATGTATACAATGAAAAAGATAGACACAGAAATATAAATATACATATATATTATAGAGAGAGTTGAAAAATATTGTGTGTGTGCTACATCTAAAAACATTTTCTTTTTCCTTAATATTAAGAAGACTCTTTGGAATAAACAGCTTCAAAGCACAGCTTGAAACGGACCAACTGTAAGGAACAGAGTGGCAAACTTACCCTACCACGCACAGCTGTGAACAGGCTTCCAGACAGTTAAAATGTGTCGTTTAGAAAGAATGTGTCTCATTTATCCATTGTTTAAAATGATTGAAATACATTGCTCTCACCCAGCTCCTTGGCAAGTGTTTCAATTAAGTGGGCACAAAATTTATCCGCATACAGTGTTCTATTATTCCACTCTGTAGTGTATAATTGCTTCTGACTTTGGACTTATAGAGGCCTTCATTGTCAGAAAAATAAAATAACACATCTCTTTTAAGGTAATAACCATAACTTTTCTCAGTGGAAATTCTTGTTTGGTAAAAAGGCACTGATACTGGAAGCACAAGACATTTATTTTAGTCAGTGTATTATAAAATAATGGGAAATGTATATCAGCCAGTGAAATCTGTAATGTGTGAAATATTAATCTGTGTAAAAAAAGGTAAAATCACATGGAAGATGCCATCATGATGATATTTTTGTCACAGAAATAATGTTTATATACTGGACATGTCAAGCATAAAGATTATCCAAAATTCATATTTTCCCCTTACCTTGAAGTAGTAATTATTTAAAGTGCACAAGACCTGTCTTGGTTTTATTCTGCACTCTATAATATAAACATTCTGATACACTTTGCTGTCCTAAATGCTGTTCAAATTATAAGATTACTTCTTCACTGTTATTTATTTTTTTTCAATTTGCTAGCATTTGTGTCTCCAAAGTTTCTTACCTTCTTAGCATCTTATTTTCTTAAGTGGAGAAGTTAGAATGTTGGAGTAGTGTTTAGTCAAACACACACACACAAAAAAAAATATTTCTACTCCTTTAAGAGACAGCACACAAACACACAGCCAGACAGGCACTTACAGGCAGCACATACAAGAAATTGGAGGTAAAGTCATACATTTTCATATGTATTAAACAATATCTTGTGGAATAGAATAGCAGAAAACCTCTGTTCTGAAGATCAGAAAACCTAAGTTCCCTTCCCATCTTGACCAATAGGATAGCTGTGCATATTTGACTAAATTGGCTACTTTCCTGAATCTTTATTTCCTTATTAAAAGAAATGTGCTTGTTTATAAACATCTAAATATTATTCAGTTCTTCCTGTTTGATTATAGGAATAATTTAAATCTCAAAAGTTTGTGTCATACTAGACTAATCCTGCTAGCTTCAGAACTTCTGATAGGTTTTGTCTATGGTATGCACCATTTAAAAATTTTTTTTTTCAGGAAAATATCATGATTGGGAAAAAAATTCTCTCCTACAAAAATCAAATTTGAGTTTTACAGTATATTTTTACATATAATATTTTCCATAGACTGGGTGTTAAATCTCTAACCAGGTATTTTGCATTGTCACAGTTATTCCCAGTAGTAAACTGGGAATTCATGGACTTCTAGTCACTCTCTAAACAATAGGCAGTGTGATATGGCAGAGCTGACTCAACAGGAAGTCTCCCAACCTGGTCTCCACTTTAAAAAGCAACCTTCACCACCATATTGGTAGCTGCATTTGCTGGACTTGTCTATAGCAGGAATTAGTTATCATCAATAATTTATTTTCTAGATTTATCTTTCTGTATTTGGTCATGCAAACTAAAATATCTTTGTCATTAACTCCTAATTTTTATGGTAAATATTATTGATGTGTCCATTTTCTCATGCATAGAAATTGCTCTGAACCAGATTGGACCAAATATCAATTTTCTACTTAAGAAGAAAACAAAATCTTAGGGAGATTGTGAAACTGGCCAAACTCCCCATTTTCAATGATTTCATGTGGGCTTCCAGTTATATTCTAAGCCCACTTTCTAGGAATCCTTTTTTTAGTGCTCTGCTACTTTCTATATTGAAAGGAACTCTTGGAAATATGAGACTTGTAGTAAACCACAAAATGGCCAAAATTCTTTATTCTTCCTTGTATCTGTCCCCTTTGGAATGTGACTTTGAAATCCATCTCATTAGTAGGTAGAGTCTGTTTCTTCTGCATTTGAATCTGGGCTGACCTTCTGACCTGCTTTGGCCAACAGAGTTTGGAAGAAGTAATGTCATGCTGTTTCATACAACTCAAAAGGGCACATGTGCTTCTGCTCAGTATCTTGGAACTCTGAGGAGATGCCATGGCTACAAACTTGGACAAACAAGCAGGAGAGTGAGAGCCCTCTTAAAGCAGAAATGAGCTATCCCAGCATAGGCCACGCTAGATTAGCCAGCCCAATAAAGATGAAAAGATATGCCTAGCTTCCTGGTACCCTTCTCCACCACCAAATTGCTGATCCCTAGAATGTTACTTATTCTACGTCACTAAGGATTGGGATGGTATGTTGCATATCCAATATTAACCGGCTGTGGTTCAAGAACATAAGTCATTCCACTAGAAAACTTTGGGGAAATTTTTGTGTGCATGATTTTCTTTGTTTAATACATTAAAATATCTGACTTTAACTGACCTGTGCTATAGAAAATAGCCAAATAAGATGCCAAGGGGAAAAAATCTCTGCATATTGAAATTGTGAAAATAATTTAAATTGCTTGAGAAGAATTGTATTCATAGCAATATTGCATGTAACGATAGCATTAGATAGCTATGGTAGCTGCATAGGCACTTTTTCAAAGGAAGGAAAAGTTATTTCAAGTCTTATGAATATGCTCATAAGCATCCAGTTTACAAAATACGAAGAAAATTTACAAAGATGACTGGAGCAGCATTTCTGCCATTCAAGAGAGTAATGGTTCAATACTCATCGATACCAATAAGATTTGCCAGGAATTTTGAGTGTTCTGAGGGGATCTTTATAATTCCACTATAAATCCCTAACAAACAAATCTATACTATTTTCTGCAAGACCTGTGGTAGGTTCCCACAATGCTCTTAAATGTCAATTTGGCATTGAAAATTGCTGTTTCACAACAGAAATTGAAAGAGACCATCACAGTTAGGTTGAGAAAAGTAATAATTTTCAATTCAGGGGAAGCTTAGACTTTAAAAAAATTACTGACTTTCTCATGAGGTTTTAATTTGGATATCATTATCAAGGAGAATAGAGTACATGTTGCAATAGAATTCAACAGCTTTCTCACTGAGCACGGCTTTCATGTTTTCTAGCAAATTGATACGGTCATTATTCTACCAAATAAACGTTCATTGACTAATTATACAGTTCAGGACATCACCTTGAGCTACTTTGCGTAGTGTAAAGTTAATTTCTTTTAAGTCTCAAAAATATTTTCTTTGTTTCAGACCTTCTGTGCTTGTATAAAAGAGCTGCTAACTTTGGCTCTGGCTAAACATGATAAATCACCCAGATGCTCTTTCATGCCTTTTGTGACATTAGAGGCATTACTGTTATTACCATGATTCTTGTGTTAGTTTTTCAGAAATTTTGGAGCTTCCAGAATGATTACCCATAAATAATACCAAATAAGTATTTGCATCCTAATGTTTAGGTCACACATGAGACTGATCTATTTCTTTCTTTCTTTTTTTTTTTTTTTTGAGACAAAGTCTTGCTCTGTTCCCCGGGCTAGAGTGAATGCCATGGTGTCAGCCTAGCTCACAGTAACCTCAGACTCCTGGGCTTAAGTGATCCTCCTGCCTCAGCCTCCCGAGTAGCTGGGACTACAGGCATGAACCATCATGCCCAGCTAATTTTTTTCTCTATATGTTTTTAGTTGTCCAGATAATTTCTTCCTATTTTTAGTAGAGACGGGGTCTCGCTCTTGCTCAGGCTGGTCTCGAACTCCTGAGCTCAAATGATCCACCTGCCTCAGCCTCCCAGAGTGCTAGGATTACAGGCGTGAACCACCACGCCCGGCCAAGAGACTGATCTATTTCTAAGGAAACATTTATGGATCATTAATTTCCATGATATTTTATGTATGCATTGATAATTTACTCATGTTACAATGCTTTATACCTTGGAAAAATTAAAATTCTCCTTTGAGAAAAAATGTATTTATAAATAAAATGAGCTCCTAATTTATCAATGGAAGTAATTCAAATTTTAGCATTTTTAGATTCTATAAAACTTTGCTGGGGGTGCTTTATAAAGATTTTTAGTGATTCTTTTTGAGAAAGAACATTGGTGTTTATTTATTTGTACATAAAATAAGATAGTTATGATATACATAAGTGAAATATATAAAAATAAAAATGCAAACCCCACATTTTTCAGGAATGTTCTAAAATCATCATTATGATGGTGCCAAATATTAGTGTCATCCATTGATAAAGTAAATTAATTTGTTATTATCTGTCAAATTTTGTTTATAAATATATAAATAGAATAATTCATATGGCACCTTACTCTTTCTAAATTGGCTTCTCATATCATATTCTTTTTCTTGCATGGTATTCTTAGCACTTTAGTTAACTATTATTTTTAACCTTAGCAGCTATCTTGTAGGAAATGCTTTCTTCTATTAAAATCAACTGTGAATCCTTCTACCATGTTAGCTATCAGTCAAATCAAACACACGCACACACACACACACACACACACACACACACACACACGGTTTCATACACACAAGTGAAATTCTTCAAGTCAATTTTTCACCAGTGGAGATTAAATCATTTGCCGAGAGAGCAGAAGGAAGGATCAGGCACAAAGAATCACAATGAAAGACAGAAGTACATTTGGTGCCAAAGATAAAGCTAGAAAACAGCTGCCTCATTTGCTTATTTTTTAGGTTCAAACTCTTCTTTACATGGATACTAGCTGTGTTCTGCTACCATTCAGTCCCTTGAAGACCTCCAACAAACCCCAATTTATGTGTGTTTACTCAAATGAACTTCTATGTCTAGCAACTAAGAGCTTCTAAAACTGCACTGAAAAAAAAATGATATCTTTTATCCTGAGTCAGGTCTTCTTAATAGGAATCAGGTCAGATTGTTGAAAAATGACTGATTTAAAAGAAAAAAATGTGTATATATGTATGTGTATACATATGTATGTACATACATGAATATGTGTATATGTACCACAGGTAGGAAGCAGTTGATCTGGTGTCTCTCTATGTATTTGAATTATATGCGGCAATACCCTCCCTGCTTTAATGTTAGTTATTAAGCATTGATTCTGTTTTCAAATAGTAAACAATTTTGACAATGCTATCTATGGTGGAATGTTGAAATGAATCAATAGTTTTCGTAGGAAAAAATCTCATTCTTAGCAAAACAAGCCTATTAAACCTAAGGTTATTTCCTATTGCTTTTAACTTTTGAAAAATGCTAACACTGCCAGCTAGACCTTCTTGTAAAATTGGAAACAGACTGGTTATAGATATATAAGTCAGTGATTCTGTGTCAGCACTTTCTAAATCTGTATCGGTGCTTTCATTCCAAGTATAATCAAGGCCAATCCTGTACCAGCCAACACATCTCGGAAATGTTGTACAAAAAACTTATGGGTATATCAATAATGATTTGCTCATGCCCTTTACAGCACAAAGAATCTCTTAGGAAGCCAAATGTAGCTGCCTTGGTGAGAACATATAGGATTATTCAATACAAAGTATGCACTAAAAATGTAATTCTAGATTTAAAATACAGATAAAGGAGAACAGTCATATGGTTGTATAATAATTCATTTATTTATTTTTGTAGTCGTTGGTAAGAAAAAAAAACATACTTTCAAGTGCCTACTCTGTGTAAAGTATTCTTAAAAGCAAATCCTAGCACTAAAGCTTTCCAGTGTAGTAGGAGAAAAAGTACATACATACAGGCTGGGCACAGTGGCTCACACCTGTAATCACTGGGGAGGCTGAGGTGGGAGGATTGCTTGAGGCCAGGAGTTCCAGATCAGCCTGGAAAACACAGGGAGACTCTGTCTCTACAAAATTTTTAAAACATTAGCTAGGCATGCTGGTACCTACCTGTAGTCCTAGCTGCTGGGAGGCTGAGGCAGGAGGATCACTTGAGTCCAGGCATTTGAGGCTGCAGTGAACTATAATCTCTCCACTGCACTCCACCCTAGGCAAAAGAGCAAGATCCTTTCTCTAAAAAATTAAAAATAATAAAAGCATAAAAAATACATAATAATTTTATATAATCTATTTTAGAAAGTCTGAAATTACCTAGGAGAGGTACAGTCAAATAAATAGTCATGTTAGGTTAGATTATATTATGGTAACAAAACATTTAGAATGTCACTCATGTGAAACTATGAGAACCCTCATATTCCCTGAGGGCCAGCTGAGGCCTCTCTTTTTTTTATTTCAACTCCAGAACTCAGTGATGGAGCAGCTACTCTTAGCACTATTGCGTGATATGAGAGTAGAAAAAATTATGGAAATTCTTGAACTGGTATTGAATAACCAGGAAAAAGTATGGGTCTCCTCTATGGACATGAAGTACAAATATTCACATGGATCCTCCCAATCGTAACAGGGGCCAAAGAAGGAAGTTCAGACTTGCATGTACCCAGGATGAGAGGAAGATTAATAACTAAGGACAAATAACTAACCAGTAAGTTAACTACAAGGAGTTGTATTTGATCAGATCTTCAAAGGTGAACACATATTTGGGCACATGGATTTAGAGAAAATGTTTCTCCAGACAAAGGCACGACATAAAACAAAGGACAAGGATGGCTATACTGTGTAGCTGTATACAGAGAACTGCTAGGAGAGCCATTCAATGGGATACATGTCTGATGTCAATGAATAACATGGTCTGATGCTGGCTAAAGGCATCAAGACAGATTTATTTAAACTACTGCAGTATGGGAGACAGAATCCGCTATAAATTGACCTCAGCTCCAGCTAAGACAAAAGTGACTGAGGTTTTCACAGGGAGAACAGAGAAAACAGAAAGGATCTATGGGGAAGTGAAAAGCAGGGAACAAAGAGGAACTAGGGGGGTAGGGGCGGCTATGGGGGAAAGAAAAATTATAAAAGAGGGTAAGTGAAGAATTACTGAAAACAGTTTGACAATGTGGATTGGGATGGGACAATGTATATTTTGTGGCTTGGCAGCATTGCATTTTTCTGAGCAAAACTTCATTAGTGGGGCTGAAGTGACCTTTAGGGACACAGCTTAGTGTAGGTAGAAGCCAGACTCAGGTTTGGTCCAGTCTCTTAGAACAGCGTTCAGGCAAGTCCTTTGTGCCATGAGGAAGTTCATAGTCTACACTGATGAGTTCTGAAAGACGACAAAAGGCGAGAATCCGTTCATAAAGTAATCATGCCTCATTACTACATCTAGACTTTTATAAAATTTGAGGCATAGGAGAGTGATATGATCAGAATTGGGATTTATGAAGGTTAACATGGAGACAATGGTAGGATGTGTTAGAAGAGAAATGAAACTAAAAGGAGAAAGATCAATTTGAATGCTAATGAGAAAAATCTATGAGGGATTATTAGGGAGTGAAAGACTGAAATATTATATTATTAATATGAATATGATTTTGAAGACAAGGGAGAAGGAAAAAACCAAGGAAAACCCAAACGTTTTGGAGCCTGCATTACTACTGGAAATGGTTCTGATATCATTATGAGAAATAAAGAAGGGAGCAAGAAAATCAGGGGTGAACACGTGCATTCAAAACTTTCTGCTTTCTCTGATTTGTTTCCGGTCAGAGCCACCTCTTGCCCTTTTCTGCTCTGTGCAGTTTCACAGGGGAGATGACTCTTGTTCAGCCTGTGAGAGCCATTATCTTCAGGACCTCACACACCATCTCCAGTTGTGCCTCCTCTGTGGCTTTGTGAGCCGCCTCCAAGTGCAGGTTTTTCTGCATTCTTGGTGATCGCTGGGAGAAAAGAATTTCAGGAAGCAAAACGTAAGCCAAACAGGCGACAGCTTTTCTCTTTTTTTTAATTGAAAGTGAAAGTACATGCTCAAGAGAAAAAGTGGGCAGGCTTGAAAAGGAGCAGCTGCACGGGGAGGAAGTGCGTTTTGGTCTTTTGAAGTCTTACTAATTGAGGGGAGAAATATTCAAGGCTAAGGCATTGGCTTTTACTAAGAATTTAGGTAATTTTAGAATTGGGTTTCTTCTCATTTTTATGTTTTATATGGCTCTTTCAGCAACCGTCACGGTGATTTCAAAGGTGGAGAAATTTTAAAATGGCAATGTAAATAATATTGTAAGTAGCCAATGTTCATGTATGATAATGTTCATGCAGGATGATGCTGACAAGCTGGTTGAAGCTGGTTCTTGCCTGTGGTTATCAGCCCCTCTAGTTAGCTTCTGCTTGAGGGTTTTACTTTAACACCTGCACCCAATCTTCAAGCCTGTGCATGTGGTCTCAGCCCTGTCTCCTAGTTTCCTATTCTAACAGCTTCAGCTCCTGTGGGATTACACCTTTGGGTTGGGGATCCTGTACCCTGCACTCTGGTAGAACTGCTTCTTCGCTATGTCCTTCCATCCAAGTGGTTCTAGTGGCTTCCTGAAATAGGTGGGTCATCAGCAGATTGTCTCATTGTCCCCTGTTGGCCACTCAGCTCTGTCTTGGAGCTATGTGGACAATTCACTTCATTAAATTTCCTTGGTTTGAAATGATAGACTGGCTTCCATTGTGGAAGTCCATTGGTTGGACTATGGCTAATACAACCTCTAAAAACAAATTCATAGTCTACATAGACCATAACAGTGGCTCATAATATGTGTGTGTGTGTGTGTGTGTGTGTGTGTATGTGTGTGTGTGTGTATGTGTGGTGAGGGGAGGGCAGGGTCAGTGGGGGTTGAAAGTGAGGTAGAATAAGTGAGGAGATTGCAGACCTATTTTGAGATCTGAGGACAGCTATCGACCACTCCTGGAATTTAGGCTATGTATTTGGGGAAGGATCCATACACACAGACACACATACACACAATACACACAAACACAGAGATAGATTGACAGATACATGCAATAATTTGCAGTATAATTATAAGGTCTCTTGGAAGTATGATCCATGTACCACTCTATTTAATAATCCTTGATGTGGACTGTTTAAATATATTGAAAATAAGTTGAAATTTTATTACTTATATACTGAATACATTACACAATATAAATTTGTGCTATGTTTGTATTTATTATAAAACCTGGAAGAATTTAATATTACTATTATAAGATCATAGAGACACAAAATGTTAGAAAGCACAAGAAAAATTAGACATCACTAAATCCAACTTCATTTCCCAGAAGAGAAAATGATGTCCACATCTGTGAAATGACATGACTTCGCTGTTGAATTAGTAAGTTATTGGCAGAGACAGACCTGGTGCCAAGGTCTTCAAATTTCTAGCTTATATGTCCTTATCAAAATGTGGCTGCTAACAGTTCTGTGTTTTAGGAATACAATAGTGCAAAGAGTGCTCTGTTGTCCTGGCATGTTTAATGGGTACATGGAAGGACATGGAGGAATCTTTGACATTTTGCAGATTCTTAGGTCAAGATAACAGTGCACAGAAAAAAGGGCATAGCATTGGACCAAAAGTCAAAATGTCTGTGTTGTGTTTGGAATTACTAAATACCTTAATTATTCTAGGTTAAATTCATGGAATTACTACAGAATAGTATTCCTCTTTACCTAATCTTCTCAGTGAACTCATACTTAGCCTTTAAAATTCACATTATTCTCACTTCCACTGAAATGCATTCCTTGACCTTACATGCTAAATTCTGCTCTCTTCCTTAACATTCTCTTGATACATCATGTGCATCTCTATTCTTGTACTTGTGAAACAGTTTTGTAGTTGTCACTTTCTTGTCTGTTTTCCTCACCATGATGTAAGTTATATAAGTTCAGGACCAGGTTTTATTCATATCTGCATTCCCAGCACATGGCATTGTGTTTTTCAAAGAGGAACTTCAGCTAAGTGTATGTTAAGTGACTTAAAAAATTAATAATACGATAAAATGAAAAGCTTTGGCTATAAGAACAAATGGTCTGTCCTAGTTCGTGAATTTCATGATTATTGAATTTTAACCTACCACTTACTTTAACAATGCACATTTGTACTGATCCTTTTTTCTCCATTTTATATAGGGCCCATGTATATTTTTCCATTATATAGCAGGTGTATCATGGGTAATTATTCTATTTCTTGGAAGACCTTTAATGTATTCCATAAATTTTATCCTAAAATCCCCCAGGAGATTTTTATAACATTTTTCCCATTTCTATCATTTGGGTTGGTCCTAGTAAGTCTCCCAGTTACTGTAAAAACTGAAATTAATAATATAGAAAGTAGCTTTATGTGACGGAAGGGACATTCTTCCAAGAATGATGTTATTTTTTAACTTCAAGCACTAATTACATAGTAGTTTTGTTTTGAATATTCCTTTATAATGTTCTTCTTTAAGACTTCAATCTTTAATATCAGGCCCAAATATTCTCATTTTCTCTCTCTCTCTCTTTCTCTCTCTTCTTTGCCTGTTTTTATGTTTATCTCTTATTTCGGGGAAAGAGACATGTGCATGGATAAATATTGATAAAAACAATGTAATAAAGAAGAAACTGACAACATAGGAAGCCAAAGGTGTATCTTTTATGAAAAGGGAATGAAAGAGTGAAAGAAATAAGACCCAGGAAGACTAGATACAGAGCCTTGGTCAAAAAGAGGGATATTTCTTTAATTGATACCAGAAAGAAGAAAGAAAGAATAGATGAGGATTCAGGTAAATTCACAGATAAAATGGCAAAAAATTGTAGTGGTGTGGTAGATGAATGCATTTGAGGAATTTTGTGTGTGTGTTTGTTCACTTTCCCTCAACAGTGACAGAGATATGAACACACTCTATAAGAAACTCAGCAGCTCAGCATCATGCTATACAAGAGGGGTTCAGCCAGAACCTCTACTCAAAGAAATGTGTACACCTGTGTTCCCCAACCTCCAGGCTGCATCTGATACCAGTCCATGGTCTATTAGGAACCCAGCCAAGCACCATCGCCTGAGTTCTGCTTCCCAGCCTCGAAACCCTCGTCCAGGTTCATGGACAATTTATCTTCCATGAAACTTAGGAACTGGGTTGCAAAGCAGGAGGTGAGTGTCAAGTGAGCAAGAGAAGCGTCATCTGTATTTACAGCCACTCCCCATCACTTGCATCACTACCTGAGCTCAGTCTCTTTCCCCCCATCTCACCACCATTCATGGTTTTCCATATAACCAGTCCCTGGTTCCAAAAAGGTTGGGGACTGCTGGTGTACATCATGCTCCATCACGTTTCTCTGGATTCCTCTTCACACTATCTCTGCTGACCAGGGTCCTAGAGGAGAGATGCTGAATGTTGGGGAAATTTTTCTGCCAGTTCAACTCCCTTTTAGGAAATCATGGATACTCATGCAGATGCAAATTCTGGCTTAAGCATATTATACATCAATTAATTTTGCGGGCTTTCTGGCCAGTGTGAATATTGTGAAATCTATAAAGGTTTGAATTATTTATGGATCTATTACCACAGTCAAGGCATTAATAGAATTGTTCTTTGCTATGTTTTCACTAAGTAAACCTAATGCAAAGCCATCTGGCTTTCAGTGTGGGGGGTAAAACTTGGGGCATAAAAATAACTAAGGACATCAGTCTATATATTACTTTTTTCTAGAATAAAACAAAATTTCTATCAGCTTTGTAGTGTCCATAAAAAGGAAGTCTATAACAGAACTGAGGTACTGAATTTCCTATAGGAACATAGTTTCTGGAAAATTTTGCCCTCTTGGTTAATAATCAGAAGTAAGGAGTTACAGAAAGTGATCTTCTCATCAGGAAACCTCTCCAGCACTTCTCGTTTTCTACCTTAGAATTCAATTTTTAGCACACATTTCGATTTCCATGATACACTATTTGTCTTGGACAAAGAGATAAATGATAGTGTCCTATAACATTTTACCTCACACAACATTAGTTCACAGTTGTCTTCTGGGCATTCACTGAGATATAATGAAGCTATTTCCCTTTACTCAGACTGATTTGCTGTCTGAATGCCTCTCCAGAGCATCCTAACTTTGAAATTGGGTCCGTGACACCAACATGTAAGAATTAAGGACGTATTCATCATTGAGGAAATCATGGATTTGGCCAAGTTTGATGCATTAGCTATTAGTGCTGTTGTTGGCCTTCAGAATAAAGAGGCTCCTGAACACTAGTTTCATTAACAATATATTTATTAATATAAATACCAATCCCATCATTGTTTTAATCATATAACCCTATTTATTGTACATGCTGGTATACCAACATTATGTAAGCGTTACTCTAGGTACTAAAGGTATAAAAACGAATAGATATTCCTTTTTAAGCAGTTAATGATTTCTCATTAATTTTAACTCTACAGTAAGTTCCTCACTCTTGAGGCTTTGGGTCTCTATATGAATATTGCCTTTTATTTTTGAAGCCAAGTCACCATAAAAAAAAAAAACAAGTAAGTGCTAATTATATACCTACACTTACAGACACTTTTTTAAAAATTAAGAGCCCACTCTATCATTGTCTTCCACATTTGTATAACCTGGGCAGCCACACAGGAGAACGTACAGAGCTTTCTGAGGAGAATAATTTGTCTGTCCCATTGATGATCACTCAAGAAATTATCCTGGATGCATTTTGATGACTAAAAGTATTTTTTTTTTTTTTTGAGACAGAGTCTTGCTCTGTTGCCCCGGGCTACAGTGCCATGGCATCAGCCTCCCTCACATCAACCTCAAACTCCTGGGCTTAAGCGATCCTTCTGCCTCAGTCTCCCAAGTAGCTGGGACTACAGGCATGCGCCACCATGACCAGCTAATTTTTTCTATATATAGTTTTAGTTGACCAGATACTTTCTTTCTATTTTTAGTAGAGACGGGGTCTCACTCTTGCTCAGGCTGGTCTCCGACTCCTGACCTCAAGTGATCCTCCCGCCTCGGCCTCCCAGAATGCTAGGATTACAGGTGTGAGCCATCGTGCCCAGCCTGAATAAAAGTATTTATCTCATTATATCAAGCAGGTTTCTGCTTTTGTCACCTAGTTCTAACATCAAATTTAGACCACAATCAAACCCACAGCACTCCTATTCTTTGTGCATTTCCTTAAAAGAGAAAACACATACATTTCAAACGTCATAAACAAATATTTTAAAATACAAGACCTGCAAAACCAGATCTGGTGTTAGAATCATTACAAAGCACAAATTCCTTTGTGTCTGTGACCTATTGGTCTAGAATATACCCCACAACACAAAATAACCAACTTCTCTGAATTCCACTGAAAATTATAGGTTTAAGTGAACTGTAATGGTCAGTAATAAAAAAAATCATCTTTTTTTTTGACTCAAGAGTCTATGTATTACTGCTCTCTATAATACTGACTTTTAGCACAGTGCGTGCCATATACTAGGCACTCTATAAATGTTTGCCAGCTGGCTGGCTGAGTGACAGGATGTAAGACAGATATAGATGTCATCCATATAGTAATAGCCAACCAAAAGAAATAGTTATATTCTTGTACCAATACATGTTTTTTTACACAGAGTTCAAAAGGACATATAAATGTAGACTCCTTGACAAACAGAAACAAAGAAGAAGATTCCCACTGACTCATCTTCCATGGACTTTCTCCAACATAATATCTCTCCCAGAAGGAGTTACATTAATTATTAGATATTTAATCAGATTTTAATTAATGCTGTAAACATAATATGAAAATTGACTTTGATTTGTGTTGTCATTTTAGGATCACTAATCCACTGAGAGGTATGAATAATCATGTCAGGGGATTGAGATTTGAGCATAGAGTGTTACTGTTTTTAATGAATCTAGTATCACTAGAAGACTAGATATTCTAAATTATAGAATGTGAAAGACTATTAAATTATCCCATATAAATCCATGCCCAAAAGACCATTTTTGATCAGGGCAGGCTAACTCATTTTTGAGGGCATTAGGAAAGTAAACTTCATATTTTAATCACAGTTCACGTCAGCAATCCTTTTTATTCTTTCATTGTAGTCAAAGGCAGACTCTATTATTCACCTTCATCAAGAATGAAAATGAAAAGGGTCTGAAAAATAAATAAGGGCTTTGAATTTAAAAGCTTTGAAAATTTCTGTCATTTTTATTATTTTCTCAGTATTTTTCTCTATAATTATTACTAGTAAAATACTCAAAGTGAGTTGGTATATATGTACAATTTTTTGAGCTAACTCTCCTGATAAATATATATTTTCCCATAACACACGCATGTACACATCAGCATGCAAGTTCATACACGCGCACACACACACATACACACACACTGCACACACACTGCATCCACACATCCCTGATTACCACTATTATTGTAGCTTTATAAAAATCTCTTAAGTTTAGGACCAATGTGATTGTTCTGATCTCTACATCTCTAATGAAACCACAGAAATGCTTTCTTCACTGCCTTGCTTTTGGAATAGTCATTATCAAATAATTACATTGCCTATAATTTCTGATTATGTGTCTTTCACTATCTCAAGAAGATTAGTGTACTCACATTGGGGACTATGATTTGAGCTTCAGTTCTATCTGCAAATATCCATCATAAGGCTTAGCTCAGATTTCTTCAGAACTTGTATTCTGAAATAGAGCCATAAATTCAATCGGAATAGTCTTTTCTAAAAATCTCCTTTGATTTTTGTTTTAAATGGATTTCCAGAATTTCAATTTGCTTTGGCTATGATTAGGTGTTTGTAAACATTTTCCAAAATGGATTTGGACCCATGATAGTCAACATTTGTACATTTATAAATTATGGAAATTTGCACAATTGGTTTACTACAATGGTTTGAGATAAGTATTCAGCTGTGCTACAAAATTAATAATAATAAGTAAAACAGTCACATGAAAAATTCAATAAGTTTTCTGGAAGCTTTATTTATGATCTTTATAATTCACCTTATTTTATCTGGGTAACTTCCTTTTGCATTAGTTAAATTATGAGATTAGAAAAGATAATGTTGAAAGTTCTTTCCATTTCCAAGAGACATATAGTACAACCTTAAAAATCTATTCAGAATAACATTTGTATTTCTTATGATCATTTTCCATGTGTTCTTGGGCAGAAGTGGAAATTGTTGGTTTAAACATGTTAGTATTCAGTGTTCATTAACTATACTAGAAGCAAATATTAAAAATCATGACTTTTTAATAAAACTAAAAGCTCTGAATTTTCCTCCAACTAATTTTTATCAGGAAAGCAGCTGTATAAGATTCAAAGCCACAGTTACAGTTCTCTTAGTAGCCCACACACTTTGTTTTTCCATGTAATAGAATTTGTAAGCTATCCATCTTGGTGTGTGTGTACGTATTGCCAATATAAAATAAATGGCACATATTATCTTAGAAGTCACCAGTAAACAATTAGTTAACAGATGACTAGTAAACATTTTGTTTTTGTTTTATTTTGTTTTCATTTCAAATGTGAGCACTACAGTATATAAACTTAAAAATCTATCATCACAGACTACAGAACAAGGAGACACAGACATGACAAGATAAGCATAAATTGTTTTCAAAAGCCTCCATTTTTAAATAATATGAAATATTTATTTACACAGATTTATTTGTTTAGGGAAATCATTCAAAAATATATTGTCACAGTTATTTGTGAAATAACAGCTTTTATAATTATTATGGTTTTCAGTATACATTCACATATTATTCTCACTGCTATAATATAAAGTTGGAAGAAAATCAAATGTTTTATAAATGAGAAAATTAAAGTACAGGAAAAAGTAATTGACTTGTAGTACTTTTCTACATTGTCAACTTGGCTAACCTAGAACTGTTACCTAGAATGACCTACCCTGTAGGGTGCTTTGTTAATTGGCTCAAAATCAAAAATTTTATGAGTTTTGCAAAGTGCAAATGAAACAGAAGTCTTTATTCTCTGAATGTTTTTGTATTAGAGGCCATGAGAAACAAAGAAAATGATATTGGCAGATTATAGCTTGTTCTTGCTCTTTTTGGCTCCTTGTTCATATCTTCTTCCTGAATACAAACTTTGCAAACTAAGAAAAACCCAAGACCCATCACAGATGTAGAAGTAGCAGGATTCAATGGTCTTCTTTGCTAGGTGTCCTTGGCAGAACTTCTTGAGCAGCTGGAACTGGCTGCTTCCAAAAGGACTGTTTACTGACGTTTCTCAGATCCTCCAGATCTCTCTCTTAGAACTTTATGTCCCCAGCAATATACACAATTTTAGAGAGTGTTATTCCTGTAATAAACCCCAAACTCCATAATACTCGGACTTGTTCTAGTTCTCTGATTGAGTTGAACTCAGACATGATTATGATGAGGTCACAAAGCTATTAAATGTCAGTATCAGAAATCAAATATGTTTCTGATTATTGACCAATGTCAAAAAAAAGGTAAGATTTATAAAGGAGGTCTTGAGCATTTATCTACTAAAGGTATGTTGTATGGAGGAAATAAAAGGTTTCAAGAAATAAGGAAGAGAGAAAAAGGGAGAAAATCTATCAGCAGAGAATGATTCATGGTTAAGAGTGTTTCCATGGTAGCCAATGCTGTACCCAAGTGGTTGGTTATGTCAGAAATACTGCTATAACCAATAATATGGAAAACACACAATGCATTTTGCCCCTAGCATATATTAAAGTGGTAAACATATCAATTATGTCAAAATAGGGTAGATAGGTTATTTTTTGGTAACATATTAGGTCATTAAATATGAAATGTCAGATTTCAAATCAAAAGTGTAGTTTATTATATCTCAAACAAGAAGGAGTACAATTAATCAAAGTGTGTGCCTAAACCATCAACACAGTTTTACCAGCTTAACAGTAGCTTATTTACAGCAGCAGTGAAGAAGCCTGGAGAGCCAGTGGCAATGAAATCACAAAAGGCATTTTCCAAAGCTTGTTGAAAATGAGACACAAGATGTCTCAAAAATTGCCATACATACGGAAAATGGGGAGTTGTAGCTAAATATACCTTTATATACAAAATATTCATTACAAAATTTTACAATTTTTCCTTTATATGGAGACTTTTGGTTCTGTGCATGAAGTAGTCCAAAGCCCAAAAGAAGCAGTAGTCAGTCGGTGCAAGGTCTGGGGAATATGGTAGCTGACAGAGAGTTTCCACTTCCAGTCTCTGTAGTTTGAGCAATGTTGTTTGTGTAACATGTGGTCGATCTTGTCCTGCAAGAGGATCGGCCTGTTTCTGTGGATCAATCTCAGCTGCTTAATCACAAGCACCCTCATCATTTCACCCAAGTGGGTGCAGTAGACATCCGCTGTAATTGACCAGATTTCATGAAGCTGTAGTGGATAACACCAGCACTGGACCTGTCCACAGACATCATTAGCTTTTTTTAATGAATATTCAGTTTTGGACTATGTTTTGGCACTTCGCCTTTATCCAATCATTGTGCTGAATACTTGCAATTGTCAAAAATGATCTATTAATATTTTTCATCATTCATAAAAATATGGCGTAGACATGGTCTGCTTTTATGTCATGACAGCACAGAAAGGCAAGCTTCAAGACAATTTCTTCTCTGACGCTCATTTAATTCATGAAGAACACATCTATCCAGCCTCTTTACCTTTCTGATTTGTTTCAAATAGTCCAATATTGTTAGAATAGTAATGTCAAACCTTGCTGCTAATTCACATATAGATTTAGATGGATTTGTTTCCACTACAGCTTTCAGCTCATAATTATCCACCTTGGTCTCAGGTCACCCACGTGGCTCATTTTCAAGATTAAAATCAGCAGAATGGAACTTCTCAATGACTGGCATACTGTGCATTTGCTAGCCACATCCTTCCCAAACACTTCCTTGATATTTCAGGCTGTCTGGGCTGCATTGGTTCTACGACAGAACTCATATTCAAAAATAACACAAACTTTTGACTTATTCATGACTTTAGAAACAATTGCTGTAAAAAATATTTGAGAGATAATCACAAGCCAAACCATATGTATGAAAGAATGAGAATGTACCTTCACAATAAAAAAAACAGGAAGTGTCAAAGTGAAATGTCATAGATATCAACTGTCAAACTTAGTACTTAAGGAAATTGGACATTTCATACTTAGTAACCTAATAAAATACAAAAATTTTGATGTATTAAAAACATATATTTATAATTTACTCAAACAAAGTCTGTATCCAGATGATATGCAAGGAAAACTTTCCCATGACTGGCAACTCAGTGATTCAGAGTGGAGCAAGCACAGCCTTGTTGGAGCACCACCATCTGAAACATTCTGTCTCCTTGGTGGGCATCTCAGAGGAAGAGGCACCTGTAAGGTCACTGCTGATTTCTCTATGCTTTGGGACAAAAATCATACACATAAATTCTGCACATGGCCATTGGCCAGAACTAGTCACATGGTCCTAATGAACTTGGGCTGCTGAAAAATGTAGCCTTGTTTGTGACCAGAAGGGAAGAAAATGAGATACTGGTGAGCACTGGTAATACTTTCCTTATATAGCCTAGTATTTGAAATAATCGTCTTTGGCATTGGGCTTTATGATACCGGGCACATTAGTAAAATTATCTGAGCCTCAATTTTCTAATTTGTTAAATGGGAGGCAATGATGTTCACCTAATAGAACAATTAGGGAGTCAAATGAGGTAATTACTGAAGGCACAGGGCACTCAATAATATTAGTTTTTGACATCATCGTCATCATCATCAATATCTTTCTATATCTATTATTATCCCTTAATACCATGTATGACCAAGCTGATAGATTTTGTCAGCTCTTACTAATAAACATAGGAACCCAGAATATTAGGGCTGGAAGGGATTTTTCATATTATATAATCCAGTCTTACACTTTCACTTATAAGAAAATGGATACCTCCTAGGATTAAGTGACTTATCCAAGCCTAAATATCCTTAGAGGCTAATTTGGCACCAGAATCAAGTCCAGTGTCCTTTCCTCTCAGTTAGGAAAACTGCAGCTTTCCATCAAGTTGGGCTGAAGAATGAAAGTCAAACTACTCAAATACCCTTTCTATACTGCTGAACCTGTTCTATGGGGCCTCCTTTCATTTTAAGCTATTCATTGATTGGCATTTTGTAATTACTTAAAATTTTCCAAAGAGGTGTCAGTCTTAAGGACTAGGTAAGCATGGCAGAGATCTGTTGATAAACTAGAGCCCTGGCAGCCTGCGAAAATGTATTTCCCAGTTTTTAAGAATCGGTTGCTGATGAAAATCTTGCTAACTGTGTTAAAAATTAGGGAGTTTAATGGTGGAAAATTAATTAGAAAAAATGAATTAGTGAAAGTGTTAATAGATAGTTTATTTACAATATTTAACAAATCATTAAAAGTAAGGTAGTATCTGGCTTGTAATGATACAAATGAATTTTTGCTCCCACCTTCCCCAAAAACAGCAAAAAAAAAAAAAAGAGAGAGAGAGAGAGAAATTCTATTAGAATTATATGGGTATGACAGAACTCAAAACGAAGAATATAACTAATGTTCTTGCAATCATAAAATATCTTCGTGGAAGAAATTTGTACCATCTGGACATAAATGAATGGGATACAAAAGGTCAAGCAACAGAAGCAAGTTAACTTGCTTAACAAATGGATGACATAAAAAGCTAAATGCCAATGTGTAAAAGTCCATTTTAAATTTATAAATGCTATAAAAAAGACTTTTGAAAATATTCTTACCCCTTTCCTAAAAAAGTGAAATTTTTCCTTTTAATCATTTACATAAGTTTACATAAATACATAAGAAAATACATGAGAAAATGTTGATTGTGTGTCATCCAGACTTCTACAAAATGACCCTTCAAAAAATACGTTTGCCATCTCCATGGCATGTTGTTGAAACTATTCAGAGAGGGAGAGATAGAGAGAGGGTGTGTGCACACATGTGCCTGTGTGTATGTGTGTTTGTAGTTTAGGAGGGACAGGAGGTAAGAAAGTAAAGTATACAGAAGACAAAAAGTCTTTGTATTGGGTGTTTTAAGCCTATCAAGATGATGAAAATGCTTATGCAAATTCATTTAAATCTGTGACATTTCATTATGACAAAAGAATAGAAATCCAAACGCATTACTTCTTATTTAAGGTTAAAGAGACTATTATTTAGAGGCTAAAAAGTATAAAGATATGTTGCATAAAAAAACTGGATTTAAAAACTGTTATCTTCCTTAATGTGTATTAAGAGACACACTGCAGGATATGATATTTTACATAACAGAATAGAATGAGGAGGGTAGGGAGTGTGGTATACTTCCATTTCAGAAACAACTATTTTCAGAATAACAGAGTTATGGGCTGACCACTTCAGGCAAGATTTGATTTGTCTTGGATTTAGCAGTCTGAGATCCATGAATTGGAGGAGTACAACACAGATGCAGGAAGTTATGAACTATTGCAGTTGACCAGGAGAGGATTTGAATGGTTGAAAAAGATGGATTGATCCAATAAATATTAAGGGAGTAGAGTTGACTATACTTATTTACTATTTAAATGTAGGTCATGAAGTTAAATGAGGAATCTAAATTGATCTTCAGATTGCTTGTTTGGGTAACTGTGTCAAAGGAGTGACTTACAGCAAAAGAGAAAATACAGGACAGGTAACAACACAGGAAAATGTAATAAATTTAGTTTTAGATGTGTTGGGTAATTTTTGCCTGAATTTTTTGAGATATGCCTGGGTTGTATATATAAATAGTTGAAAACACATGATTTTGATATTATTTAACAAATATACGTGATACTCAAGAACATACGATGATGGAGGATCAGCATCTACCATATTGACAGAGGATGGCAACTCAAATTATTAAGGATTTCTAAGCAATCATAAGAAAGAAGAGCCTACAAAGAATAGTGAATTTATTAGAAGAAAGCAAAGAGAAGTGTATTGTTAGGCTTGCTGTAGCAAATTACCACAAACTTAGTGTTTTGAACAACAGAAATACATTGTTTCATAGCTCTGGAAGCTGGGAGTCTGCGACCAACCTGTCAGCAGGACTGCTTCCTTCTAGAGGCGAGGAAGACTCTATGCTATGCCTCTCCGCTAACTTCCAGTGGTTTTCTGGCAGTAGTTGGCATTTTTTGATGTGTAGAAACATCACCCAAAGTTCTACCTTCATATTCTCATGGCATTCTTCCTGTATACAGATATTTCTGTGCCCAAATTTCCTTTTTTCTTTTTTTTTAATAAGAAGGCCAGTATATTAGATTAGGGTCCTTCATTATTCCATTATGACCTCATCTTAACTATTCAACATGCAACAAACCGATTTCCAAATAAGGTCACTTTTGGAGGTTACATGAGGTTAGAACTTCAACATATGAATTTCAGGGGGACACAGTTCAATCCATAATAGAGGATTTTGGAAAAGGCAACTGTCAAGTAAAAACTATTTCAAAAATCAAAGGTAGAGTGCAGATTGAAAAAGCCTGTTAAATATGGCCACTAGAAACTCATTTTTACTCACCAGTTACAGTTGGTAGTAGAGTCAGGAGCTGGAAATGGGTTTATTTATTTTTGATTGGGCTAATTTTAATTCTTTCTCTTTTATTCTTGGTTAATCTAGCAAGTAATCTATCAATTTTTTTTGTCTTTAAAAAAGAAACAGCTTTTTGTTTCCTTATCCTTTATATTGTTTTTTTCTTTATTTCAATTTCATTTAGTTTTGCTCTGATCTTTGTTATTTCTTTTATTCTACTACCTTTCATTTTTTTTTTTTTAGTTCTACTTTTTCTAATTCCTTGAGGTATGATATTAGGTTGTTAATTTGTGGTCTTTCTGATTTTTGATGCAGGCATTTAGTGCTACAAACTTCCCTCTTAGCACTGTTTTTACTTTATCCCAAAATTTTGGTAGCTTGTGTCCCAGTTGTCATTCAAGTATGAAATTTTTTGATTTCCATCTTGTTGTCATCATTTACCCAAAGATAATTCTTCAGAATGTTGTTCAATTTCAAGATATTAATATTCATGTAGTTTTGAAAGTTCCCCGTGGAAGTGATTTCTAGTTTTATTCCACCATGATCTGAGAAGATACATGTCATGATTTCTATTTTTAAAAAGTTGCTGAGATGTGTTTTGTGGCCTAATATATGATCTATCTTGGAAAATGTTTCATGTGCTAATGAGAAGAATGTATATTCTGAAGTTTTTCTGTAGAGTGTTGTATAAATGTCTGTGAGGTCCATTTATTCTATTGTCTTGTTTACGTCCAGTGTTTCTTTGTTGATTTTCTGCCTTGATGATCTATCCAGTTCTGTCAATGGAGTACTAAAGTCCCCCTCTAATATTGTGTTGACTTTTGTTTTATTTCTTAGTTCCATCAGTGTTTGTTTTCTGAATCTGGGAGCTCCAGTGTTAGGTGCATATGTACTTAGGATAGTTATATCTTCTTGCTGAATTGATCCCTTTATCACTATATAATGACCATTTTTGTCTTTTTGTATGGTTCTTGGTTTAAAATCAGTTTGATCTGACATAAGAATAGCTACTTCTGCTTGCTTTTGGTTTCCATTTGTGTGGAACATTTTTTGTCATTCTCTTACCTTGACTATATGAGACTCTGAGTTGAACAGCTTTCTTGAAGACAGCAGGTATTTGGGTTGTGTTTTTTAATCCACTCCACCAATCTATATTTTTAAGTAGTGCATGTAGAGCATTCACATTTGATGTTAATATTGATAAATGAAATACCATTGCAGTCAACACGTTGATTATTGCCAGTTGCTTTGTATTCTACCTTGTGTTACTATCCTATAAGGGCTGTGAGTTTTCTCTTTCAAGTGTTTTTACATTTGTGAGTGCTGACTATTCTTTTTGGTGTTTAGAGCACTTTCAGGCATTTTTAGCAGGGCAAGTCTAGTGATGACAAATTCCTTTATTGTATACTTGTTTGGGAAAATTTTTATTTCTCCTTCATTTATGAAACTTAGTTTTGTAGGATATAAAATAATTCTTGGCTGACGATTATTCTGTTTAAGATAAGACTCCAATCCCTTCTGGTTTGTAAGGTTCCTGCTGGGAATTCTGCTGTTTTTCATCTGGCAGCTTGTAGAATTTTCTCCTTCACTTTGACGTTGGCCAGACTGATGACTATGTGATTTCATTTGGAATGAGTCTTCCAGGAGTTCAATGACCTCTTTGTATCTGCATGTCTAAATATCTTATAAAACCAGGGAAGTTTTCCTCCATTATTCCATCAAGTTGATTTTCCATGCTTTTTGCTATTTCTTCTTCTCCCTCAAGGATACCTATGATTCTTATGTTTGGTCATCTTATATAGTCTGGTAATTCTCAAAGATGTTTATTCTTCTTGATTCTTTTTTCTTTTCTTTTGATTGACTAGTTAATTGAAAAGCCTTACCTCAAGCTCTGAAATTCTTTCTTCTGCTTGATCTAGTCTACTGTTAAAATTTTCTATTCTCTTTTGAAATTCCCTAAATGACTCTTTCATTTCCAGAGTTCTGTTTTTTGATTTTTTTTTAATATCTATCACTTTAGTGAATTTTTCATTCATGTCCTGAATTATTTTTCTGGTTTCTTGTGTTGGTTTTCAACTTTCTCATCAATCCTATCAAACTTACTTGTGATCCATGTTTTGAATTCCATATCTAACATTTCAAAAATTTCCCTTCCTTTGAAGTCTTTTGCTGGACAGTTAGTGTGACTCTTTGAGGGCACTATTAAATTATGTTTTTTCATACTGCCAGAATTTTTGCATTGATTCCTTCTTATCTGTAGGAGCTGTCCCTTTTTGTTTTTGACTTTACTTTTGTGTAGATGGGACTTTTTTTTCCTTTTAAGGGTTTGACTGTAGTGTATATTAGGTAACAACCTTTGGCTTTGCTTTTGGGCACTTTTATATGTCCAAGACTCTGAATAAATTCCTTAGTAATAGATAGCTTAATGTGGTTTTCTGAAATGCTAATTATTTATAGGCTGCAATGGTGAGGTACTTTATGTGTGAGCAGGTTACCTGCCTCCTTCCGAGAAAGAGGAAGAGGGATCTCTGGAATCTTGACTCTTTCTCCATTCCTGTGCACTTCCAACGATTAGAATTATGTTGAGACATCCTGTTTTTTTCCATATCAGTAGGTGGCATTTGTGTTTAAGAGTCATTCAAATGAGCAAATGATGAAGTCTGCACCAGTGTCTAGATGAAATGGGCCGTACACATTGACCTCCCTGCCAATAAGTGTTGCTGGCAGGAGAGAGCTAGGTGTGGTGTTGTTTATGGGAGCTATGCCTGGCCCTATTGTATAAGAAGAATCACTCAAACATCGCAGGCACTGGGCAGGGGCTTGGAATTCCCAGTAGGCTCCTTGTGATTGGCCACCACCAAGGCTGATGTGGGGGACAGAGCCAGGTGGGGTTGGGTAGGGCAAGTTTGTGTCCAGGCTCCCAGAGGCTGGTGCAAGTGTGGTCCCAGCAGGTGTCTTAGATCAGTTCCCAGGCTGCTAGGGGAAGCAGCCTGGGGTGGGGAGGAGTTGTGGAGATGCCCTCACCATGCCAAAGAACCTGCTCATGGAGATGCGACAGTCCACAGTCTAGCAGATAGAAGCAGGATTCAAGTTGTTCCCCCTCCTTGCTTATCCCTTCCCTGGGTCCTGGTCTGGATTCCACTGAAAACATCCAGAAATCTCATGCAGGCAGCCCATGCTCTAACTTCACCCTCAATATCTTCCATTGTCTCTCTGTTGCCTTCACTCTTTCTCCCAAAAATGATCTATTCAAAATATGGACATTTTGCTGGATATCCTGGTTTTTTTCTGGAGAAGAGGCATGCTCTAGTCATCCACCTTGCCCTCAAAAAAAAATTTTAAATGTCCAAAAACTTGTACAGAGATATTCATAGAGACATTATTTATAATAGTTCAAAAGTAGAAACAAGCCAAAGTAAATCATCTAACTAATATGTAAAGCAAATGTGGTATATTTGTACAATGAAATATTAGTTAGCCATAAAAGGGAATAAAGTACTGATTCATGTCACAACATAGATAAATCTTAATATCATTATGCTAAATGAAAGCAGCCACACACAAATACCCACCTGACATATCATTCCACTTATAAAAACTGTACAGAATAGGCAGGTCAATGGAGACAGAAAGCAAATTAAACTAGTGGTTTCCAGAGTCTAGGAATAGGGAAGTATGGTAAGCGACTACAAATAGTACATGGCTTCTTTTTGGGTGATAAAAATGTTCTGGAATTAGAGAGTGGTACTGGAATTAAATAGTTGCGTAACTTTTAAATGTACTAAAACCCACTGAATTTTATATTTCAAAAGGGCAAATTTTACAGTATGTGAATTACATCTTAATGAAAAATGAGCAAATATTTATTTTTTGATTTATTAGTGACACATTCTATGCCCATAATGGGCACATAAAATATTCTCCTAGTCAACTGATATATGGATAAATAGAGGATTGAATGAATAAAAGTGATGAGATAGAGGGTACTTCAGAATAATCCAACCCGATATCTTATCTTTTTTATCATTTTTGCAAACCTCTTTTTGGTTACACTTTTTCTTTAAGCAAACAACACTAACTGTGAGGCCATAGCAGTCATGTGACTGCAAACTGCTGTGCCTGCCTAAAGAAACATGAAGGATGTAAATAAAGCTATCTTTTAAAAGTGCACTTTTTCAGGCTTTAGACTCAATTTCTCAAAGACACTCCCTACTGTTGTAGTTAGGGCCTTGGCTTTGTGGCAGTCTTTAAAATTGCATGGATTCAATCAATGAGTTTAATGATGTTTAACAACAGGAATCTGTAAATACAGGAGGTGGAAGTTGTCAGTTTGCTGATATAATCTTGCATGGGTAAGCAATTGAAAGTCTCCTGCAGTCAGCCTTGCAGAACCATCTCTGGTGGAAAGAAAACATTTCTTAACTTTTTTCTCCCAGTTTTCAGCCAAAAATACGTCAAGTACAATGACTATATTTAATCCACTTTAGTTACTCAGAAAAATTGGCAAAGGATGACTAAGATGAAAAAACACAAAAACAAGATATGAGGTCAGGCTATGGCAAAAGGCGATATTTTAAATATTGAAATATAAAATCTGTGTGGGAGAATTTTACCCTTTTACTCTAGACTTATTAAACTGAAACAACTCAGCTTATTGCAGAGAAAAACCGTATTGCATTCAGATATGAAGATGTCTGAACCATTTTTAAGATTTAAATAAGCTGAATCATCTATAGAAACAAGTAATAGTGTTGCCAAGTGCTGAACTTCTTTCCATTAAAGACTTTTTTAATTTGCCCATGACAGGTAGCTGAAGTATATTTTAAATTACTGCTACATCTTCTTTCTACTTTATTGATAAGGATTTCATATCCTTTCACTTATCAGTTTTTATTGAACATGGAAAAGCATTGCAGGGAAATGAGCAAGCTGCATAAATGATAGTCATTTATTGAGATGGCCAAATTTTTTAGCCAAGCATTTCCCTTTAGTGCAGTATAATTTAGTATGGTTCAATTTTCTATTGAGAAACAAAGCTGACCTCGTGTTTGTGTTATAGAATTTGAATTTTCATGTACGCAATTTAATAAAACAGCATAATCCCATTTACATTGTATTATCACAGCTTTTCAAAAAGAAATCTAAGAAAATAACTGCTTTTTATTATTAAGATATGTTCCAGCAAGAAATGATGAAAAAAAATGACCTTAAGAACAGGCAATGAAATGAACATTTTAAGGAACAATTAGGCCCTTTGGTCCCATTCAATTTCTTTATTATTAATTTTAGCTACTATTCTTCAAACTTTTATTCAGAATGATTGGTAGAAAATATCCTGAAATAAAATATTTCTTATGAACCCATTTCTATTTCTCCTATTACAAAGGAGGAACAAAGAAACAATTGATCTCAAATCTTCGCTGGTGCTTATAATATTTGTCAGGAAAGTGAGTAAATGATCAAAATAAGTGGAGGTAAATATTTGTTTAGTCAGTTTACATTTAAGTAGAGTGTCATCTTGGGGTAATCAAAAATCAATGGCTTAACAACAAAGTGACTCTAGTCAACAATAAGTTAGAGTATACTTTAAAATATCTAAAAGAGTGGGATTAGAATGTTCCTAACACAAAGACATCTTAAATGCCTAGGTTGATGGATATCCCAGTTATCCTGATTTGATTAATTCACATTGTTTGCCTGTACCAAAACATCACATGTACCCTACAAAGATGTACTCTATTATGTAACCATAATAATGCTAAATTAAAAATTTTAAAAAGTCAATGGCTTAAAATCCTTGTTCTATCCTTTATTATCTATGTGTTCATGAAAAATTTATTTAATATTTTTTTCTTTGATATCCTCACCTTGAAACAGTAAATACTAAATTCTGGGGATAGAAGAAACAGTGTTAGAGAATTAAGGGGAAAAAAAAAAGAAAGGATTTAGTATAGTGCCTGACACAACATTTTTTTCAACAAATGCATTCCCCTCCTTCCCTTCCTCCCATCTTCCCTCCCCTATCCTCCTTCCTCACACCTCTGTTCCTCCTTACATTCCTTCCTTCTTTCCTTCTTTCCTTCCTTCTTTGCTATTTTTTCCTGATATTAGTGATCCAGTTGCTAGCTACCACGGCCATTTTATCACCTCATAAAGCCCTACACAATCACAGTTTTCTCCATATCATTCTATAATATATTACAGTAATATGGTAAGCACAAATTTAACAGATTATTTTTTAAAAATAAGTAATCGATTATAGGTTTGATTTTAAGTTATTTGACCATTTAATTAAGGTAATCCATCATTTCTTAGATATCATTAAGTATTCTTTGTAATGCTTAAGTGAAATATGTACCCAATGGGATGTTTTCAATTGTATATTAAATTTAACAATGAATTGCAATAGTTTTGAAGACATGTATAAATTTTGTAAGATTATTTTCATATAGTGTACTCAAGACAGGTATTGTTTTCACATGTCAACTCTGTAGCCCTTTGAAAATGGATCTTCTGATGCATTTTGGATTAAATTCATTGGTCGGTTAATCCTTAAAAGAAAACATTAAGTCTCTGTTTATATTCTTAGTTTTACCAGTAAATCTAATAAACTACTATTTAATTATTGATGTTAACAAATATTTGATAGATTATCGGTGTTATTACATAATAGAATGGATGATTGAATGCAAAAAAAAAATCCAACAATGCCATTTTTCCTCTACTGAAATCTCTGTAATGACAACTACCTTTTACATATCTAATGGTTACATTTGGTTAAATGTTGTCTTGAAATTATTATTTGGAAAACTCAAGGCTCCTGGATGCTGGCAACTTTAGGCATAATCCATGTTCACAATTAGTGATTCTAAGAAAGTTGCTCCAACTCTAGGTGAGAAAATCTGTTATACAAAGTTGGAGAGGAGGAGGCATCACTTTCAGATTTTCTTTTCCAAAAACACATGCGCTTTTTTGCTAACAAGATGTTTTTGTTGTTTGTGTTTGAGACATAAGACTTTACTGCTGAATCCCTAATCAAAATGCTTTTTACCCATTTTAAATTTATACTGAATGACGAAAGGGTCAAGAGAGATAGAGCAGTTAAATTAAATTCTATATTTTTAGTTTATAAGTGTATGTCCCTAGACTTTTGCATAGATAACAATAACAATGTTTCAAGCCATTCTAACCAAAAGCAAGCAGTTCTCAGACTTGGAGTGTCTTGTTTTGCTTTTAATTTACATTTAGAGTGTATCTTATTCTAGCTAGGAAGTAGTAGTCACTCCAGTAAGTAGAAGAGTGAAACTGTTTATATGTCTGAAATTGTTACATGTTGGCATTATTGTGTCTGTTGGGGATGCTGACATAAGTAGGTTTGACAAAGTGATTCAATTTTGAATCTGTTTGAATGTAATGAAAACTAAATTGTATAGAGTGATACTCGAAGCTTTAATTAGAGGTTAATTTCAGGTCACTGAGTAGTTTTACTTATATCAGGGCATCACAGACAGGGTGGAATGATATGTTGTAATGTTTTGGATATGATTACTTTGGTTTTCACACTAGTTAAAAGGTTTCCTTCATGTTCACTAAGGACAGAGGGACAGGAGCTCAGTTTTTCAGGAAATGATACATTTGTTGACCTCCTGTTCTGCATACAGAATCGTGCAATGCCTAGATTGATTAAAAAGGAATGATTGGCTATTCTTCCCTGTGTAGATTAAGGGCAAGTCAAGAGAGAAACTATAAATGCAGGCAATTAAAGGACAAAAGCATTATGATTTGTAAATTACTACAAGAATGTAAAATAAAGGTGAAAAAGTACATCAGTGATGGTTAACTTAAATCTTAAATTGTAAAACAGACTGTAACCACATAATTAAGCTGAGCTACTTACAATTGCTCCAGTGCTTTTTTGTAATCTCAAATCTTTCACCCAGACTAACCATTCTTGGATCCTATTATGCTGTTATTTAAAGTATTTTAAAAGTTTTCAGAATAGCTAAAAATCATCTTTCTTTAAATGTCTTCTGAATTACCCACATGTAGAATTAAGTGTTTCCTGTATTGTGTTGCACTATCACCTAGTACTTACTTTCATCATATAACTATTTAGATACTTGTGTATCTCTCCAACTTGACTATGAGTCCCTAGAAGGCAAAACTTTGCTACATTTATTCTGGATCCTGGTTACCTAGTACATCTCCCAGACTTGACTCCTCTACCCAAACCCTAGTGTATCTAAACAAGAATTATGTTCTTCACACCCTCTCTTTGGGGAAACTAGTTTGATTCTATTATTTTAAATTGTAGTTCAAAGCTCTGCAGTTATATCTGTGACTCCAATTTGAGTGTCTTCTCTGAGATTTGACTTACAGTCAACTATCTACCTGATATCTCTATTTGAGTACATACAGGTGCCTCTGTCTCCACATTTTGCAAACTCTGGTCATTTTTCCCATTCACTATATTCCCTATCTATCTTGCCTCTTAAGCCAGGATGTTAAAATAATCCTTGATTCTTTTCTCTTTCTTATTCTTCACATAAAATTTATCATCAATTCTGTATAATTATACTTTCCAAAATCCATCTCCTTGGTCCTCATCATCATTGCCGCCACCTAACATCTTCTAATATATTTCTCTCTTTTCAATCACCGAACTTATATTTCATTGGCCTCTTTCATAGATCCAACACTGTGACTCTTGCCCATCTCAGTACTTACACATAATGCTGTTCTCTCAGAGGAACTCAAATATGAATTTTTGGTCATGGCTAGTTTCTATTCTTCATTCAGCTTAATTTTGCTTCCCTAAGGATAATACTGAGCCACCCAGTTCATCCTGGAATCTGCTCTCACCCTGATACTTCCTTACGTAGCACTTTGTCTCCTTCTTAGCACTTAAAATCTCATTATTTTGTACTTATTTCTGCCTTAACTATTTAATATTTATTTCTGCATTATAATTTAAGAGCCATGAAAGTGTATTCATCTCACAAATATTACCAAGCACCTAGGACAAAGCTGAGCAAAGGACCCCAAAAAATATTCATTAAAAAGGTGAATGCATACATTTAAAAATAATCAGGAGAAATACCACAACCAAGTGAATATGGGTAAAATAAACTAGAATAAACATGCTAGAATACAAGTTTCAAAAAATAAAGTAAATAATTTTAGTTTTAATCACAATGTTCCTTTGTCTTAAAACAGTTTGGAATGTTGTATGTGATCAATAAACATTTTTTTAGTACACGGAAAATTTAAAAGGTAATGTTTAAAGTAATTTTGAATGACAGAATAAACTTTGAGATCTTCTTCCAAGCTAAATAAAAAAATAGACCCTTTCTTTTCCATATGCTATGTGAATAGAGACACTTTGTTTTCTGTAAAAATTCTGATAAATATATTCACTGTTTTATAAGAATAAAAGAGGTAAAAACAGGTTTTTTTGGGTCACTGTATAAGATAATGTAATCAAGGTAATGAAGAAGACTAAAATAACCTAAAAATCAAGAGCACAGTAATAAATTTACTAACCATCAGAATGACTTTCACAGAGGAAAAGAAAAAAGGAAAAACATATTTTAGACTTTGATCTGTAAGTAACAAAAAGAAAAAGCAAATTTTTTTTTAAATTTAAAATATACATTTGGTGATATAAATCCTCTATAAATATTGGTTTTCTGTCATTTCATACGATAACTTTTCAAGCATAAAACATTACAACAGTTTTGGCATTTATTTCTTCCCAAAGTTGATGCTTTAGGCTAGCTTTTCCGACCCTGTTTATGTGTCTTTCTACTCTCTCCACGTGATGATAGAAAAGACTTCTAAGATAACCTCTGAGTTTTAGAGAATTCACAATACAAAAAACAAGCAAGTCAATAGCATAAGGAGGAAAATAATCATCTTTATTTTGGGTTTAACGTTCAAATGATAAGCAACTCTCAGTCTATTTGAGGAAGAATGAGAGAAATACATTTTATATAGTTAAATGTCCCTCCAATTCTGTAAGTTTAATAAACATAATATAAATCCCCTTTGAGAAATATACATATATAATCATATTTAAGTTACAACCTTTAAAAATAGCAGATTAAGTTTAATACTAATTAAGCTATGCATATCTTAGGATGTGTTCGTGATGATTTCAAAAGGGAAGGCAAATCTCAAATCTTCTCAAAAAGGAAGAAGATTTTCACGTTTAGTGATATTTGTTTCATGGGATGTTATGGGAAACACTTAGAAAAATTCTTTGTATAGACCCCAAGACCCCTGACAACACCATGATATGATTCATTTTTAACTTGAGTAACAGATGGGATTCTTAGCAGTGGTTTTGGGTTATTGTCAACAAAGTGCACAACATTTCTTTGTAAAGCTAAAAATCATACGATAAGGAAAGACTTATTAAGGTAATAGTAAATTTATTATATTAAACTTTTTGATGAAATCCTGTTTTCAGGACCTGGGCTTATTGTTTCTCTTTGAATACTAGATTCTTACCTAAATAATTTGAAAATTGTAGTTTGTAATTTTTTTTTTTATTTCAGAGTATTACAGGGGGTACACATATTTTGGTTACATAATTTGCTTCTGTACAATTTGAGTCAAAGTTATAAGTGTGCTCTTCACACAGTTAGTGTGCATTGTACCTATTAGGTGTGCATTTACCCATCCCTTCTTCTCCCCTTCCCACCCTACTTGATTTCCCTTGAGTTTTACTTCCATATGTGCACATAAGTGTTGATCAATTAGTTTCAATTTAGCATGGAGCACGTGTGGTGTTTGTTTTCCCATTCTTGTGATACTTCACTAAGAATGATCTCCAGTTCCATTCAGATTGTTACAGAAGATACTAGACCACAATTTCTTTTTTTATGGCTGAGTAGTGCTCCATGGTAGACATATACCACATTTTGTTGATCCACTCATGTTGCTGGATCAAATGGTAGGTCTACTTTTAGTTATTTGAAGTATCTCCACACAACTTCCCATAGAAGCTGAACTAGTGTAGAGTCCCACCAGCAGTGTATGAGGGTACCTTTCCCTCTGCATCCTTGCCAGCACCTCTTGTTTTGGAACTTTTTTATAAAAACCATTCTCACTGTAGTTAGGTGCTATCTCATCGTGGTTTTGATTTTCATTTCCCTGATGAATACAGATGTGAAATTTAGCATTTCTTTTTCATGTATTTTTGGCCATTAGTCTATTTTCTTTTGAAAAAATTCTGTTCATGTCTTTTGCCCACTTTTTAATGGGGTTGTTTGAGTTTGTAAATGTTTAATAGAATAGCATTTTGTTATAATGAAGTAGTTTAAATTTAAACACAAGAAGTCTGTTTCAACTTTTAGATTGTCTTCAAGTTTTCTTGTTAAATTTATTTTTTAACTGACAAATAAACATAGTATATATTTATCATATATAGTATGTTGTTTTCAAATATGTATATATTGTGAAATTGCCCAGTTATACTAATTAACATATGCATTACCTCACATACTTATAATTTTTTTGTTGAGAACACTTAAAATCTACTCTCAGAGATTTCCAAAAATACAAAGTGTTGTAATTAATTACGGTGATCAAGTTGTACAATAGGTACCTTGAACTTACTCCTCGTAACTGAAATTTTGTATCTGTTGAGAAATATCTCCCTAATCCTCCACATGCCACAAGTCACTGGTAACTTTCATTTTACTTTCTATTTCCATAAGGTCAACTGTTTTAGATTCTATGTGTAAGTGAGATCAGGCGTTGCCTAGCTTATTTCACTTAGCATAATGTCCTCCATGTTCATCCATGTTGTTGCAAATGACAATTTCCTCTTTTTAAGGCTGTGTAGTATTCCAGTGAGTATATATACCTGTGTATATATACCACATTTTCTTTATTCATTTATACATTGATGAACACTTAGGTTAATTCTCATCTTGGGTAATGTGAATAATGCTACAATGAACAAGAAATGGATATATCTTCTCAACACATTGATTTCATTTCCTTTGCATATATGCCCGATAGTGGATTGCTGGATAATATGGTTGTTCTACTTTTAATTTTTTGAGGTACTTCCATAATGGTTGTACGTACTACTTTACCTTCCCACCAGCAATATGCAAGGATTCCTTTTCTCTATATCTTTACCAACATATGTCTTTCATCTTTTTGATAATAGCCATTCTAATAGTTATGAGGTGATATTTCATTATGGAAAATTTGCATTTCCCTGATGATTAGTGATGCTAAGCATTTTTATATACCTATTGGTTATTTGTATGGTCTTCTTTGGAGAAATGTCTATTCAGGTCCTTTGTCTATTTTTTAAATGTTTTCTTATTGGTTTGTTGATCATTCTTTCCTTTCTTTATCTAGCTTTCTTACGTTAAGATTAGGTAATTTTCTCTAGTAATATGCTTTAATTCCTAACTTTTTATCTTTTGTGTTCCACTATAGCTTTTTGCTTTGTGGTTACAATTAGGCTTACAAAAATATCTTACGATTATAGCAAGCTATTTTAAGCTGATAATGACTTAACTTTAATTACATAAGAACCCTACCCTTTAACTCCATCCCTGTCTGCATTTTAAATTTCCAATGTCACTATTTACATCTTTTTATGTTGTATATCCCTTAACAAATTGTTGTAGCTATGATTATATTTAATAGTTTTGTCTTTTAACTTTCATACTAAAGACATAAGTGATTTACACACCACTATTACAGTATTAGAGTATTCTGAATTTGACTATGTACTTACTTTTATTAGCGGGCTTTACACTTTCATATTATTTCACGTTACTAATTAGCGTCATTTTCTTTCAGTTTGAAGAGATCTCTTTTGAATTTCCTAAAGACAGGACCGTTGGTGATGAACTCTTTTAGCTTTTGTATAAAAAAAGTCTATCTAACCTTCATTTCTGAAGGAAAGCTTTGCTGGGTGAATTGTTTTTGTTTGACAGTTTTATCTTTCAGCAAATTTGAGTACAGTAGTCCTCCCTTATGCATACTTTTGCTTTCCATGGTTTCAGTTATCCATGGTTAAGTGCAATCCAAAATTATTAAATGAAAAATTCTAGAAATAAACAATTTACAAATTTGAAATTATGTGCTGTTCTGCTTAGTGTGATAAAAGCTTGCATCATCCTATTCCATCCTCCCCAGGACCTGAAGCATCCCTTTGTCCTTTGTAGATATGCTTGTATATACTCTACAGGAAAAATATAGTATATGTAGGGTTTGGTATTTTTTGTGGTTTCAGGCATCCACTAGAAGTCTTGGAACACATCCCTCACAGATAAGGGAGATACTACTGTTTACTACCCCACTCCTTCCTGGCCTGTAAGGTTACTGCTGAAAAGTCTGCTGCTGGACTTATTGAAACTCCCTTATATGTGTTATGCTTCTTTCCTCTTATTGTTTTCAGGATCCTTTCTTTGTTTTCAATTTTTTTTATTTGTATTTATGGGACACAAGTGTAATTTTTACATGGATATATTGTGTAGTGTTGAAGTCAGGGATTTTAATGTTTCCGTCATCCAGAAAACATACATTATACTCATTAAGTAATTTTGTTTATAATATACCTTTGTATATAGTCTTGTTTGGATTGAATCTGATTGGAGATTTTGGTCTCCCTATGCCCAGATATTTATATCTTTCCCCATATTTATAAAATATTATGCTATTACTTTTTAAAATAAGCATTCTCTTCATCTTTCTCTTTTTCTTCTTTAAATCCTATACTTCGGGGGGATCAGAAGATGGCGGAGTGGAGGTGACCTCCTGGATTCGTGCTCCCAGAGAGGAAGGCGTGGATCTCCACCTGCCACAACGCTAGAGGATTGCTTCTCCACAGGAACGGCGGTGTGAACCCACGGAGAATCACCGTGGGACACGGGGAACAGGAAAAAACAGAGGCGAGTGAGAAATCAGACCGAGATAATTTGGAGAGTGCGGGACGGAAAACAGACAGCGGAGTGCGGGACGGCCGTGCCCGCCTCACCGGCGAGTGGGGCGGGTACAGCCCCACAGCAAAGCGGCTTGATCTCCCCACTGACCCCCACATCCACTCGGTCAGGGATCTGGCTGAAATCGGAGCAGAATCACCGCGGGAGACGTGGAGCTCCGAGGACAGGTGACATAGGCGGGAGAGAGCTTGGACTCGGGCGGGTCTCCGTGGTGCCCTATCTCTGAAAGGGACAGACGCGGACCTGCACCGAGGCGAGGGGCCGCGAGCGTGAAATATTAAAGCGGGACTTTTTTGCTTTTCTCTTCCCGTACGGCAGCTCTCTGGCTGGGGAGCTGCTGTGGGCCCTGGCGCCTGCCGAGCTCTGAACGCTCTCGCGTGGTCGCCATCTCGGTTCCCACAGCTAAGCGGAAAGGACCTTGGACTCTGGCAGGCCTCCGCGGTGCCGGAGCCCTATCTCTTAAAGGGACAGACGCGGACCTGCACCGAGGCGAGGGGCCCCGAGCCTGAAATATTAAAGTGGGATTTTTTTTTTCTTTTTTTCTTTTTATCTCTCTCTTTCTTTCTTTCTTTCTTTCTCTTTTCTTTCTTGTTTTCTCTTTCTTCTTCTTGTTATTCATATTGTTTCTCTCCTTTTTTTTTTTTTCTTTTCTTTTTTCCTTTCTTTTTCTTTTCTCCTTTCCGGTGTCCCTCCAGCCCAGGAGCTACTGTAAACTCCTGAGTGCTCCAGACCCCCAGCTGTGATTCCTATCGGACCCTGAAAATTACCCCCCAGTGCCAGTGATCTGCGGGAGGGCAGGAACAATTGTGCGGGCCAAGGTCTAATTGCTGCAGAGCCATAGGGTGCCAGGCGACTCCTCAGGAGGCTCCATCCCCTGATCCATAGACCCTCTCCAGGTCCCCTTCCCAGGTGTGAACACTGAGTGCTTCCCCAGACGCAAGAGTGTGGAGCCCGGACCTTGGGAACACTGGGACAGTGTAGACCTTTGCCCGTGGGAGCTGCAGCAGCTGGGGCACTGAGGGAGTGAGGGCACTGCCTCCTCGGCCTAGCCAGTGTCTTTCCTGCTGAAGGAGACAGAAACCACACATCCAGAGGAAGAACCAAAAAGCCAGGGGGAGGAAAAAAAAAAAAAAAAAAAAAGAGAGGGAGAAGAGGCTTTCTGCTTGCAAATCGTGTGAATCCTGCCTACTAACTGAAAGTCCGCAACACAATGATTTAACTTGCCAAACTGGTCTTAGGTCAAGCCAACCCTCTGGGGGTGGACCCATCAGAAGCAGTCCCCCAACTGAGATAGAAAAAAGAAACTCTAAACAGCACACAACAGTCTCCCCCTATAGATAAAGGAAGCAACATTCCTAGACTGTTCCATAGCCTAAGAACAGAGTACAAGGCGTGCTGTTAACTAGACTAAAGCTGTGAGAAAAGATCTAAGGATAGAGCCAGATGGGAAGGGCTCAGCGGAAAAATATGGGGAGCACAAAAAACCAAACGGAAACCTCGCCCCCAAAGAGAAATACCAACTCTCCTCCAATTGGCACAAGCCAGTTTCAGAATACCAATATGTTACCAGAAGAATTTCAGTCTTGGGTTATAAATAAGCTGAATGATATACAAGAAAAAATTGATATCCACCGCAAAGAAACCGCAAAAAAATTCCAGGATTTGGAAGAAAAATTCACTAAAGAAATAGACGTATTGAAAAAAAACCAAACTGAACTCCTAGAAATGAGGGATTTATTCAGGGAGCTACAAAACACAGTGGAAAGTCTCAAGAACAGGGTAGATCAAATAGAAGACAGAATCTCAGAAATCGAAGATAACTCTTTCCAATTAAATAAGACAGTCACAGAGATAGAGCAAAGAAATAAGAAAAAAGACCAGAGTCTTCAAGAAATGTGGGATTATGTGAAGAAACCTAACGTGAGAGTTATAGGCATCCCTGAAGGTGAAGAAGATAATAAGCAAGGGCTGGATAAACTATTTGAAGACATAATAGAAGAAAATTTCCCAGGCCTTGCTAAAACTTTAGATATACAGGTTCAAGAAGCTCAAAGAACCCCTGGTAGATTCATAGCAAATAGGAAAACACCACGCCACGTAGTCGTCAGACTGACCAAAATATCCACTAAAGAGACCCTTCTTCGAGCTGTAAGGAGAAAGAAACAAGTAACATACAAAGGGAGGCCCATTAGAATTACGCCAGATTTCTCAACTGAAACTTTACAAGCAAGAAGAAGTTGGGGCCCCATTCTCACTCTTCTGAAACAGAATAATGCCCAGCCTAGAATCTTGTACCCAGCTAAGCTAAGCTTTCTATATGAAGGAGAAATTAAGACATTCTCGGATAAACAAGGACTGAGGGAATTCACCAAGACAAGGCCACCCCTCCAAGAAGTACTCAAAAGAGAGTTACACATGGATCATCACAACAAAGACCCACGAATGTAAAACCACCCAAGAGCTAAAGATCAAATTCTAGCCACCACAATGGCTCAAGAGAGAAAACATAGCAATGAAGTTCTACCCAATAAGATAAACAGAAATCTATCCCAATTATCAGTTCTCTCACTAAATGTCAATGGCCTGAATTCCCCACTCAAGAGACATAGACTGGGCCAATGGATAAAAAAACACAAACCAAGTGTCTGCTGCCTTCAGGAAACTCACTTAACTGGCAAAGATGCATTTAGACTGAAAATAAAAGGATGGAACCTGATATTTCAAGCAAATGGTAGCCAAAAGAAAGCTGGTGTGGCAGTTTTAATTTCCAATAACTTAGTCTTCAAACCAACAAAAGTAATAAAAGACAAAGACGGTTACTACATACTGGTGAAAGGCACAATTCAACAAGAAGACATAACCATACTTAATATATATGCACCCAATCTAGGTGCACCCAGATTCATAAAGCAAATCCTACTCGATCTAAACCAAATCATAGGCAACAACACTTTAATAGTTGGAGATTTTAATACCCCACTGACAGCACAGGACAGATCCTCCAAGCAGAAAATAAGTAAAGACATAGTAGACTTAAACAGAATGCTAGAACAAATGGGCCTGACTGACATCTACAGGACATTCTACCCGAAAACCACTGAATATACATTCTTCTCATCAGCTCACGGGACATTCTCTAAGACTGACCATATCCTAGGTCATAAAGCAAGTCTTAAAAAAATTAAAAAAATAGAAATCATACCCTGCATCTTCTCAGATCACAATGGAATAAAAATAATAATGAACCTTAACAGGAACTCTCATTCCTACGCAAAGTCATGGAAGCTAAACAACCTTCTCCTGAATAACAATTTTGTAAAGGAAGAAATTAAGTCAGAAATCAAAACATTCTTTGAATTAAATGACAAAGGTGACACAACTTATCAAAATCTATGGGATGCAGCTAAAGCAGTCCTGAGAGGAAAATTCATTTCCATAAATGCCTATTTCAAAAAGACAGACAATTTACAACTAGACAACTTAATGAATAGACTCAAAGAGCTGGAGAAAGAAGAACAGACTGACCCCAAACCCAGCAGAAGGCGAGAAATTATTAAGATCAAATCAGAATTAAATGAAAAAGACAACAAAAATACTATAAGGGAAATTAATAAAACAAAAAGCTGGTTCTTTGAAAAGATAAATAAAATAGACACACCACTGGCTAGACTAACCAAGAGCAGAAAAGAAAAATCTTTAATAACTTCCATCAGGAACATGAAAGGAGAAATCACAACCGAAGCCACAGAGATACGTGACATTATCTATGAATATTACAAAAATCTTTATGCACACAAATTGGAGAATGAGGAGGAAATGGACAAATTTTTAGAATCACACAGCCTTCCCAAGCTCAATCAGGAAGAAATAGAATTCCTGAATAGACCAATATCAACAACTGAAATTGAAACAGCAATAAAAAACCTTCCCAAAAAGAAAAGCCCTGGTCCAGATGGGTTCACACCTGAATTTTACCATACATACAAAGATGAACTGGTGCCCATCCTACATAAACTATTCTTCAATATTGAGAAGGATGGAATTCTCCCCAACACATTCTACCACGCCAATATAACATTAATACCAAAACCAGGAAAGGATGCAACAAAAAAAGAAAACTACAGACCAATTTCTCTCATGAACGTAGACGCAAAAATTCTCAATAAAATCCTAGCAAATCGTATCCAAGTGCTGATTAAAAAAATAATTCATCATGACCAAGTAGGCTTCATCCCAGAGATGCAGGGGTGGTTTAACATACGAAAATCTATAAATGTAATTAACCACGTAAATAGAAGCAAAAATAAAGACCATATGATCCTCTCAATAGATGCAGAAAAAGCATTTGACAAAATTCAACACCCTTTTATGATAAAAACACTTAACAACATAGGCATAAATGGGACCTACCTAAAAATAATACAAGCCATATATGACAAACCCACAGCCAACATCATACTGAATGGGGAAAAACTGAAAGCATTCCCACTCAGAACTGGAACCAGACAAGGCTGCCCACTGTCCCCATTACTTTTCAACATAGTATTGGAAGTCCTTGCGAGAGCTATCAGACAAGAGAGCAGAATCAAAGGTGTCCAAATAGGGACAGAAGAGATCAAACTCTCACTCTTTGCTGATGACATGATGTTGTATCTGGAAAACCCCAAGGACTCAACCAAGAGACTCCTGGAATTAATTAACGAATTCAGTAATGTCTCAGGTTACAAAGTCAATACACACAAATCAGAGGCATTCATATATGCCAATACCATTCAATCGGAGAACCAAATTAAGGACTCAATACCTTTCAAAATAGCAACAAAGAAAATAAAATATCTAGGAATATATTTAACTAAAGAGGTAAAGGACCTCTATAAAGAGAACTATGAAACGCTAAGGAAGGAAATTGCAGAACACGTAAATAAGTGGAAATCCATACCATGCTCATGGATTGGAAGAATTAACATCGTTAAAATGTCTATACTACCCAAAGTAATCTATAGATTCAATGCAATTCCTATTAAAATACCAACATCATTTTTCACAGATTTAGAAAAAATAATTATACACTTTGTATGGAATCAGAGAAGACCCCGTATAGCAAAAGCAATCTTAAGCAATAAAAACAAAATGGGAGGTATTGATTTGCCAGACTTCAAACTATACTACAAAGCTGTGGTTCTTAAAACTGCTTGGTATTGGCACAAGGGCAGGGACACAGACCAGTGGAACAGAACAGAAAACCCAAATATAAAATCATCCTCATATAACTATCTAATCTTTGACAAAATAGACAAAAACATACTCTGGGGACAAGAGTCCCTATTCAATAAATGGTGCTGGGAAAACTGGATAGCCACATGTAGAAGACTGAAACAGGACCCACAGATTTCACCTCTCACAAAAATTAAATCACGGTGGATAACAGATTTAAACCTTAAATGGGAAACAATTAGAATTCTAGAAGAAAATGTAGGAAAGACTCTTACAGACATTGGTCTAGGCAAAGAATTTATGAAGAAAACCCCTAAGGCAATCGCAGCAACAACAAAAATAAACGACTGGGACCTGATTAAATTAAAAAGCTTCTGCACAGCCAAAGAAATAGTCATGAAAATAAACAGACAGCCTACAGAATGGGAAAAAATTTTCGCATACTACACATCAGATAAAAGACTGATAACAAGAATCTATTTAGAACTCAGGAAAATCAGCAGGAAAAAATCAAACAATCCTATCAAAAAATGGGCAAAGGACATGAATAGAAATTTTTCAAAAGAAGACATAAGAATGGCCAAAAAACATATCAAAAAATGCTCAACATCCCTAATCATCAGGGAAATGCAAATCAAAACCACAATGAGATACCACTTAACTCCGGTGAGAATGGCCTTTATCAAAAAATCCCAAAACAACACATGTTGGCGTGGATGCGGAGAGACAGGAACACTCATACACTGCTGGTGGGAATGCAAACTAGTGCAACCCCTATGGAAAGCAATATGGAGATACCTTAAACAGATTCAAGTAGACCTACCATTTGATCCAGCAATCCCATTATTGGGCATATACCCAGAAGAACAAAAGTCATTCTTTAACAAAAACACCTGTACCCGAATGTTTATAGCAGCACAATTTACAATCGCAAGGATGTGGAAACAACCCAAGTGCCCATCAATCCACGAATGGATTAGTAAACTGTGGTATATGTATACCATGGAGTACTATTCAGCTATAAGAAATAACAATGATACGACATCTCTTTGGTTCTCCTGGAGAGAGCTGGAACCCATTATACTAAGTGAAGTATCCAAAGAATGGAAAAACAAGCATCACATGTACTCACCAGAAAACTGGTTTCCCTGATCATCACCTAAATGTACATCAGGGAAGGATACCAATTGGATATCAGACTGGGATGGGGGGTGGGGGGAGGGGATGGGTGTATGCCTACATGATGAGTGCGTTGCACACCCTCTGGGGAATGGTCATGCTTGAAGGTGCAGACCCGGGGAGGTGGGGGGGGGGAGGGGATGGAGGTATGACTACATGATGAGTGCCAGGTGCACTGTCGGGAGAATGAGAACGGACGCGCTTGGGACTCTGACTCGGGGGGATGGGTGGGACATGGAAAATGTATATAACCTAAACTTATGTACCCCCATGATGAGCTGAAATAAAAAAAATAATATATATATAAAAAAAAAAAAAAAAAAACAAATATTCGCTCTCTTCCCTCGTCCCACAACCTCATGGGAGAAGTATGTTTCCCATGCTGTTGATGTTGGACTTGGCCATGTGACTTGCCATAGCCAATGGGATATCAGAACATTAGGCAAGTAGAGAGATGTGAAATGTGCTAGTGTGGGTGGGGTATTGCTCTCCTTCCTTTCTCCATGAGAAACTTGTGGTTCCGAACTGGACCCAGGCCCAAAAGCCAAGCCCAAGCAAGCCTAGCCTAGGTCAGCTGGCCCTCACTCAGCTGCTGGTGTATGAGTGAAAAATAAATGCTTGATTTTATATGTCAAAAAAAAAAATAAATAAAATAAAACCTGAACAGTCTTGTTAATATAGTAGAAGTGTATATTTGCACCACAGTATGATACAATTTATAATTCACTAGATAGACAAAAATTAAGATACCTGACTATATCAAATTGTAGCAAAAATATGGCTATACAGGGACTCATACACTGTAGTGAGATGGAAAATTGCCGAAAATGATTCTGTAAAATAATATGGCCTTATCTTTTAAAATATCTATACTAAAACTTTGGAATTTCACTTCCAAGCTTACATGTATGTGTCAGAAAATTTATGCTTAAATACTCATAGCGAGAATCATTCATAATAGCAAAAGCTAGACACAACAAAAGTAACTATAGATGGGAGCACAGATAACTAAATTTGGCTATATTTGTGTCATGAGGGGATTAGTATACTATGGCCCGTGAACCAAAGTTGGCCAGCCTCCTGTTTTAGTAAATAAAGTTTTATTAGAACACAGTTATATTCTTTGTTTTATGTATCATGTATAGCTTATTCTTCTGTCTGATAGCAGAGTTGAGTAGTTGCAACAGACTATATGAACCATAAACCAAACATATTTACTATCTGTCTATTAACAGAATTTTCTGATTTCTGGCCAAATGGAATATTACATAGAAGCAAAAATAAAATAACCATGACATAGCTTGAATGGATCTCATAAACATAATCATAACTAGGGAATGATATTATATTTAATAAAACTATAATGTATTAGGTAGCAAAACTAGGCAATATATTTTTAGGAATACCTAAGTATGTCATAAATTTATTTTAAAATGCAAAAAAAGCAAATGAGTGATTACAAAACTTCTGGTAATTGGTTATTTTTATTTTGATGGGAGATAGCTGAACAGATTAGAGAACTTTCAATATTATAATTTCTGAGATTTCAATATTATAATTTCTGTTGGATGGCAAACTCAAAACTGTTTTTTTCCAATTTCTATCATTCATATTCTTATATTGAGTGTTTTGTGTGTCTCAGTTATCATATTATTTCATTACTAATATAAAAATAGTCCTAGGTAGGAGTGGGAAGGGTATGTGCCTATCTTTATGTCTATGAAAAAATTGAGTTGGAACAGAAAGTGAAAAATGCCTAAGGAAAGAAAAAAGAAAGACGTGTTTGAAAAAGGGTAAGCTGTATGTATATGTGTTCACATGTGTTACTATTAATAATAACTAAATGTTATATTTTAATATCAATATGTAGTAGTCGTTTGAACAGAGATTCTGAAACTAGTATATATGGATTTGAATTATAGACCACAACTTCTTAGCTCTTTAATCTCGGACAATCTAGTTTACGTATAAAATGAAGCTAATAAAGTATGTACTTCATAGATTTATTGTGAGAATAAACAGAGATAAGGATAAGGCTTTCTAAGAGCATGTGACAACATTTAAAAGAGCTTAAAAATCTTCTTTAAGTTTTATTATTTCATTTTTAATATATATCTGTAAATATTGTGTTTGCCTTTAAGAAAAAACAGAAATAATTATAATTTAGAGAAGCATTTAATAAATTGCAAGGCACTTTCTAGAGTGCAAACGCTCTCAAGTGACCTGCTGATTTAAACATTTTTGAGAAAAGGGTGAAAGTAAAAAAATGGGTGTGTCCATATGTGTGTCTCTTGTTGCTGGATTTTTCTTAGTTATGCATAAATTTATTTTTGTCAATACAACATTTTGAAATTGGGAAGAATGTGATAATATTCTGAATTTGTTTATACTTCAGGTATTACAAAATTATTTATACACTGGAGTGAGAGGGGTCTTGCTAATTTCCAAATCTGCATTGTTATATTCATGATTAATACTTCTAGCTTCTCACAATGCTATTCATCATATCCACTCAAGATTTGTTCTGTTTGGTCATATATATCTCAATCACATTTATAATACCAACTCAAAGAGATACAGCTCAGACTATTCAGTGTAAATGATTGGTAAAAGACATGTTGCATAAATGAGTTAAGAAACGAAGTTTCCATATTTTAAAATTAAATATTAAGATGTTAATTTTTCTCAAGCTAACTTAAAAAATCCACTTTACCTAAAGTCCTAAATAAAACTTAAGGAACTTCAAAAAATCATTTCAAAGTTATGTTTTATGTTTTGTCTAGAAATTTTAAAATATTATAATGCTATATATTATAGTATTTAATAAAATTTTAATATATACAATTAAAACTTGTTTTATCATTTTATTTATTTATTTTCTAATTTGTTAGAAATATGTATCTATTTTTGGCTGTTCTATCAAATGATTTATTACTGAGCTTTCTCTTGATATTTGTATTTATTGGCTATTTAAATTTGTACATATATGTGTTTTTTAGATTTTAATTGGGGGTGTTCACTTTTTGAAACATTTGTTGAATGTATTAGTGAATAAGCAGAAGAACTTTTATGTATTGTAGAATCTGGTTATGTGTTGGCAATAAACATTCATTATAATCACATTGTTATAATATATCTCATGTTTCTGGTGTTTCAAAATACAGTCAAATCTATTGCTTTTCAAATTTGTGGTTTCTTTCAGTTTTAGCAAGACTCAGCACTGCTTCTCAATACAAAATTGAAGAAATATTGCCCTATATTTTGCCCCTATTCTTTTATGGTTGATTTTTTTCACCTAGATATTTAATTGATCTTGTATATGCACATACATATACATACAAAGATACATATATATAAATAAAATAGTCTTGCAATTAGTCATGATATTGAAACTGATATTATTTTTAAAGATATTTTCCAATATATCTAAATACATTTTCATTTTTTTCTTTTTCTCTATTATTAAGTTTTTCTTGTTTGACATTGGGAATAAAATAGCAAAAAATGGTGGCATTTGTGACTCCTCAATCAAAAAGTTACCGCATTTATGCTTCATTTATTGTATTGGCTAAAACACTTAAAACAATATTGAAACAGCAGTTCTGGCTTATTTCCTAACTTCAGATGAAATAACCCTAGTGTTTCACCATTGATTATAGTATTGGCTGATGGCTTGAAAATATACATATATACACTAATATATATATACAATTATATATGTTATTATGGTTAGTGTTTTTCCTACAATGCTATATTTTACCATGTGTTATTGCTGAAATTGTTTGAAATTGTTTAATTGAATATAACCTTTTATTTCACTAATTGCAATTTTATAAGCTTCTATACTGAAATGATAAAAATTTCAGACAAAAGAAAACTTATTTTACATACAGTTAGGCTCATTGTAATATTTTAAGAGCATTGTGAGTTCTAAGGGCCTTGCTTGTAAAGCTTAACCCCAGTAAATATTTTTAATTTTATAGATCTATAACTGAGTCCTAGGAAAGGTAAGCAAATTGTCTACAGAGACATGGCAGAATTGGGAAAGAGATGCATCTGATTTAATACTACTATCCACTTGATGTGTGCTGTGGATGCAGCTGTAATTGTTTTACACTCATTTTATCCTTTTTCATTTCAAAATGAGATTTCTACCAATTAACTAATGTGTCAAGGAGTTTGAATTGAGACAATTGAGACATGGCTGCAACCCAGATTTCTGGAATGGTACTTTGATGATGTTTCAACTTTTTGTACCACAGAACAGCCAGACTGATGGAGAGAGGTGTTCTCTCCTATTCCACTCTTTACTACTAAGTATGTGACACTTGCCACTTTTTTCTAATCAAGTGTCTAAAAAGAATAGAACACCTGTAAGCATCATTTCTTTGAATTGACTACCACCTTTGCAGTGTGTGATATGAGCTCCCTGTGCCCTGTAGGGAAATGTCAAGAATTCATAGCCATTTTCAGATTCCTGTCACCTCTGTTATCCAGCAACTGAAGCATTGTCATCTCGTCAGCATTGTCAATCCCTCTTTTTCTAACAACATTGCAATTGTCATTTTTCTGACAGATGTCTTAGAAAATTCACATATTTGCTAAATTTTAGACAGAACAACTTTAAAACCTGAGTGTTGGGAAGAAGACCTATTCTAAACTAGAGGAGTGGACGAACTGCCCTTCATATGCTTTAATCACTGTTGATCAGAGTAGTTGTGTGTCTTGACAAAACTGTGGAGCCTGGCACAAGCAGGAGCCTAAAATGCTGAAGGCAGACCTGCTTCTTTGGATCAGGAAGGCTCTGCTGATAATGCTTAAACACAATAACCAGGCAGGCGTTTTAAAATCCAGACTCTGAGGCACATGACCAAGATTACTTCAGCTGATATTTATTTGGCATCTAATATGTCTTACTCACTTCCGTACACACAACAATAAATCCACACAACTACCATATTGCTATAATTTTATTTATTCTCCATATAAGTTTGGGTCCAGTAGATACCCTCATGCTCCAAGGAGAAAACTGATGCTTGTTTCATAAAGGAATCAATTGCATAGTTAAGATCTAAGATGTGAGAACTAAGAAAACTCACAAGAGATAGAGATAGAATCCAAGTCATTGTCACCACCAGCCCTGAACTTACTAACACCCAGCAAGACCTAGACCTGTAGGAGGCAGAATCCTGAGAAAAAGTCAGCATTATAAGTCTTCAGCCTAACAGAGAGAGAACCAAAGAAATAAACATCCAACTTCTATTTATTACCCCCTGCTGGTGCCTCCTATTCAATGAACTCAACTGAAAATCAGAAGGCCTTGTTTATTGATTGGTTCATTCCACAAATATCAATGTTCAGAGGCACAGAGCAGGGAGAGAGGGGTGCGGGGAGAGGATTGCACATTCAAATGACGAACACCCATCACATCCCCTTCTCACAAACGAGGTGAATGAATTCATCAGGTTTAAATAACTTGCCTAGGATGAAAAGACATGTAGTTGCTGAGCAGGGATTTAGTCCATGATCTCTTAATACCAAGCTCTGTGTTCTTGCTCCTGTGTCACCATTATGCTACTTCTTGTTAAAAAGAAATTCATTCACTCCACTTTTCCTCTTCTGCAATACAGAATTTTATTTTAGCTGAAGTCAAAGGAGTACAAAAACACATCTCAGAGTGATAAATGCTTATTTTAGCAACACAACATAAAGTTGTTTTCTATCTCTTCAATCAATCAATTCATTTTCAGAGAACCTCAAATACACACATTCATACACTCATATTGAGGGTACCTATAAAAATACCTTTATCATAATGAACCCTCAATGCACTCTTTAAATACATAAACTATTTCAAAAAATTAACTAGAATAAGTTTTACAATAAAATAATCAACTACAGGGGAAGAATGTGTAAAAATTTCCTTATCAAGTATTTTATAATAAAATATGCTCCTGAAGGGCTATTAAAAATTTCATAAACTAGCATTCAATCATTCACTTTCTGTTTGCAAGAAATAATTACATAAAAATTATTCATTAATCTTGTTATTTAATACTGTGAAACAAAAATCTAAGATATTTTTCTTATGGGAGAGTAGATATTAATGTTTGATATAGTTCTAAGTAGTTAATTTTACCTTAAATTTTATAGAATAATTTTGTAGTGATATATCTGATGAAAAGAGCCAACAGTGTCTTTCCAAAAAGGCAAATAATTTTTATACATGTGCAGCCTTCCCAAAATCATAATATAAAAGTGCTTCTTTGCAAAGTTCCGTACCCTTTGCTTGCACAACAAGGCACTAAAGATAAGTGGGTGCTTGAACTTGATGCTGGCTTTTTAGGCAGATTCTAAAGATGGGGGAGAAACACAGAGCAGCAGCCTCCTGGCATGTAGGTTGCCAAGAGTTCAGTAGCCTTCAACATTGAAGCAAAAGTGAGGTTAATAGTCACTGGCAAATGAACCACTTTAGCAGCACTAGGGAACCTATTAGGGTAAACTTTAATTGTTTCAGATTGGACCTAAGTTGTCAAATTGGATATTTAAGTACTATCAAAACTGTGCTAAAATGGCACTGTTATTCTACTAACTTCTGCATTCAGACGCATCTGAATACTTTGATTCATGGCAAGCGAAATGTCATAATGACAATAAACTTTGAGCATAATGATTGATTATCTAATCAATAAATGCATTTATAAATTATTGACTATCTTTGATGTTTCTGATTCAACATCGTCTTCCCAAAATCATTCCCTGTCTCTGAGAAATCTATAGACAAGTTAAAAATACACCATAAACACCATATGTGGTATTTACATATCTCAAATACAAAGCACAAGATAAAGAGTATCCCTTGCACGTTGGAATTGCTTGGTTCTCTGGCTCCGTTCTGTCCAAACATGATCCTAAGAAGAGAGCAGAGGTGGGTAATCTAAACTTGTTTAATTTACAAATTGATTTCATTGGTATTAACAAGGAATTCTTGGAATTAGAGCTTCTTATTGTCACTCAAGTTAGGAGTGAAGTTCACGGAAGAGTGTCCATTCTAAAGAAGCAAACACTGTTTTAAAAGCTACAATGCATAATATTGCATGATTGGGGAGCGCGAGACCTTCAGTCTTAGGTGGCAGATGCTGCTTCCCACGGTATGAACAGATGAAACATGTATGTCCTGTTACCCTCACTCTGCTTACCTAATTATACCATCTGTTGGGATTCTCATGCATATGGAGGAATAAAAAAAGTTTCATTACTTGAAAGAAATACTTTGGACATTAAGATGCAAAAAATAGCAAGCCCTTACAAATATTTGTCCACATAGTGCCTGGTTGTGAGTCTAAATTATTCCCTAGTACTAAGTTTGGACCATCAACACATTGAGAGCATAGATTCATTTATAACACTAAGTTTCTGAATGAGAGAGTTAATAGCTGTACACTCAGGCTACTCACAAGAAACCTGTTGAGAAAAGGTAATGATCACAGGGACTATTTTGGCTGGAACAATCCCAGTTTAAACCTCTTGTTCCAGAGTAATAATCAATAATGCCTCCCTTCCCTCTTAAGAATTGCTATTTGGGTGATAAATTACAAGACCACCTTAATTATACGATAACTTAGAGACAGCACCTTTATTTTTTCTTATATGTTACAGAAAGAACTGAAATTTAGAATGTTGGATTTGTTATAGTTGTACGTTCCATTATGTGCAGTAGTATTATATTCCATATGCCCCTTATATATGTATATACTATGGATAACTTTAAAAAATTGTCATGACAATTTTAGGTGTGCTCTCACTATTTACATAATACATTTGATAAACTTTTTAAAAATAAATTATAGCCAGCATCAAAACGATGGTAATAAGATGAAAAAGCAAAAAATCATAAGGCATTGAAAAGCACTGAGCTATTTGCGTTTTTCCCACTATTTAAAGGATGTATATTCTTGATGTTGTCATATTTTTAAAATATATTCTTTGAGCCAACATGATTTAGTTTATCAAACAATATGCCTTATATTTTTACATTAATATTAGAATTATCAACTTGCTCTTTCATGCCACTAAAAATCTAGTTGCTTAAAAGGATTTAATTTCAAACATGGGTTAGTTTTTTTTTTGTACAATACTTTAATATAAACACATTTTATAGTCCTCCAGAGCTAACAACTATAAATATAAAATATGACATTTAAAAACTGACTTCTGATTATTGTAAATGCCAAAAAATAAATTTCAAAATACAGTGTTTTTATCATGAATGCTAGTTGAATCTTCTTTTATTGAATTTAGAGCAGCCATATTAATAAACACAACTTTTCTTTAATTCAAGTAATAGGAGCAGGACATTTATGAATACTGTTTTTAAAACTGAATTGATTTTGTTCAAAAACTATTTTAAAGAAGTTGAACTTTTCATTTCTATAATGATCTAAAAACTATTTTATCGGCTAGCCCGAAATGACTTTGGTATGTTACTTTTCCAGAATAAAATAAGTTGATGAGATCAAAGACCAACAAGGAATTAATGAGTGGCCAAGAGGAGCATATATTACAAGTACAAAAGGAAAATATATATTGAGCATATGAAGTAAAATAAGACCTGGAGATATTGAAAAAGCTATTAGCAACCCTAGATTATTCACAATTTAATGTGAACAAAACATATTTAAATACAAGATAAGTTGTGTTTCCTGTTGCAGAGACTTGGTAAAATTATGTAGAAGAAAAATATATGGCATTTTCTGCATGTTACTTATTTAATTGATAGAGATTATGTACACACATACACAGACAAATACACATTAGCATGAATACCCACACATATGTATATACACTTTCCCCATTATAACGCAGTATTACATAAAAAGACTGAAGAAAATTAAAATTCACAGCAACTAATGTTAATTCTGTATTATTTGAAGTAAATGATATTTGTATTATATACTTGTTGAAAACTAAAATGGGTTTGCCTGATTTATTAACTTGAGGAAATCAATATAGTTGCATGGATTCAATTTTGCTATTCAGATCTTTAGCTTGGAAGAGACTGTACTCAGCATTATGTCATGTTAATTCTTGCATTCCAGTGTACTCTTCATGCTGACTCAGATCTTACCAGAAATATATTGAATACACTTGCAGTTCATTAGTTACAGTGCACTTTGGCTCATTGGTCAAATGGAATGTTTGGCAAAACACAAGAAAACCAAAGGAATGCATGTAATTTGTGGTGCATGATAAGCATAAAAATCACTGTCCAATGTATAAGATAAAATAAGTTAGCTATCATGCCAAATCAGATCAACATTTATAGAGACTGGTGACGCTTAGATGATAATAACAAAATAATATCGTAACCGATTTTGATGTTTGATTTTTTGAAAAATGGAAAACATGTAAATCTAGAACAGATGATAGTGGAAACATTCATGCCCAATTGAGTTTACCATCAACAAGAGTATAGTACACTTTTACAAATGCTCATCAAACACTTCTTTAGTTTTCCGGTGAAATGTTTGGTCCTGAATAATACTGGCGTTTGAAAACTTCTACTGGCAACAAGCATAATCTCTCAGGAGAAAGAAAAAATGGCAGATTAGTGGTGGCCCCCTGGCTCACTGCTCCCAGAGAAGCAGGTGAAGAACTCAGACAGCTACACATCAGTGGGTCTCCCCCGCTCCGCCCCCAGATCAGCATTGTGAATCTGCAGGGAAACAGCGTGGGACACGCAGCACAGGAAAAAGGTGAAAGGGAGATACATTAGCAAATACTAGAGAGTGCAAGATATACAATAAATACGAAATAAAATGGAAGGGACACACACGTGCAGCCAGCGCAGTGCAATCTGACCCATAGGAGGATGCCTGGATCCCCCACAGACCTCCACACCCACTCAGACAGGGGTGTGCCTTGAAGTCAGCGCAAAGACGTGGCACCAGACAACAAGCTCTGTGGAGAGGAGACACTAGCAGGAAACATTTTGAACTCTCCGGTGCTCTGTGCTGGGACTGCACTGAGCCGGGGAGGGACTGGTCTGAGTGGACACTTCCTGAACCTGTGACTGCGAGGGGCAGTTTGGAGACAGGCACCTTGCCTCTGGTGGGCAGCGGGACCAGAGCACAGGAGGTGAATGCCAAAAAGGGGCTCTGCCCCTGGAAACCGCTGGTGATTCAGCCAGCTCAGGATGAGACAAAAAGAGCAGGATCCTCTGCTAGGCAGACATGAGACTGCGGGACTTTGATGCAGAACTGACAGCTGGAAGCCTGTTGATTGAGCCCACTGGACTGGCATCTGCCAACTCCTGAGTGGTCACTCCCAACGCTAGCTCTCCAGGGGTGGGCAGCCGCCATCATTGGGGTCCCCAGCCCAGGGATGCTGGTGCACGTGGTGGTTTTAGGCAACACCCCTGCTCCGGCCCAGGTACTTTCCTGCTGAGCTCGGCAGGCTCCACCCTTGGAGGTGGGGAGAAGTAAGAAAAGGTGCTTTCTCTGTGCAACTGGTGTGAATCTGTAGGACTTTGGTGCTGAAAATTAGTCGGTGGACTGTTGATTTGGCCCACTGTACTGGCTTAGGTCATCTAATAAGAACATAACTCCAGGGCCTCTTCTCCAGGTCTAGGTGGCCACCAGCATTGGGCTTTGTGGACATGGAAGGAAAATCCTAGCCAGAGACCTCAGCAATTGCACCAATTGACCCCTCCAATCAGGAGCAGCCCTCCAAGTGTGGTCAAAAAGGCTGAATAACATATTAACACTCCCCCTAGCAGCAGATCAAACAACCACAGAAGGACACATACCCAGGGTTGCAGACACCAGCTGAGATCTATCTTGCCCCTACCCCCACCTTAAGGGGGAACAGGGTCCAAGTAATCCTTGGGAGTGGCAAGGCCCCTCCCCCAAATTAAGGCATTTGTATACCCGATCTGGGGGACCAGAGCCTACCACAGAGACATCAGATTACCTCCAGAGCTGGCTCCTTCACACAAACTATAATCAATAACAGAGAGGGTAACCCCATAGCTTAACATAGGGCCTTCTATCTCAAGCAATTAGAGGGCAGTGGAGTCATACCCACAAGCACCATCCACCAACTTGGAGCTTAAACTGGGGACAAAACTCACTAGACTCTATTGGCAAGAGATGAAGACAATAGGTCAGAGGTAACCCATCTTGCTAAAATATCCCTAAGGCAATACAGGATCAGTGAGCCTCTCCCCAGCACTGTCAAGGAACAACCGTTGGGGACTTGGAGATAGGGCAATAAACCAGCTTAGCACCTCCAGTTCTCAACCAAGAAGCCTGATGAAAAATAATCAGCAAAAGAATGCAGGAAACATGAAAGAGCATAGAGAAAATTCACCCCCAAAAGAAATCCTTAGATCGACAACAATGAATATCAACTTAAACAAAATGATTAAAATGCCAGAGGAAGAATTCTGAAGATGAATTGGAAGAAAAGTGAATGGAATTGAAGAGAAAATAGAAACCCAACATAAAAAAGCCTAAAGAACAATACAGGAAATGAATGAAAAATTCTCTAAAGAAATTGAAGTGTTAAGAAAGAACCAAAGAGAAATACTGGAAATAAAAGAGGCATTCAAGGAACTACAAAACACATGGAAAGCTTTAAGAATATGGTGGATCATGAGACGAAAGAATTCCAGAGCTTGAAGATAATACCCATGTGCTAAACAAATCAGATGAAGAAAAAGAACACAGAAGTAAGAGACATGAACAAAACATATAAGAAATATGGGATTATGTAAAGAAACCAAACATAAGAATTATAGGCATCTCGGGGAGAGAAGAAAATGCAAAGGACTGGAAAATATATTTCTTGTAATAATGGAGGAGAACTTTACCTGGCCTGGACAGAAATCTAGATATTCAGGTACAAGGAGCACACAGAACTCCTGCGAGACTCAATGTGAAAAGGCAATCACCATGTCTCATAGTTCTTAAGTCGGTCAAAGTGAACATGAAAGAGACAAACAATCCTTTGAGCAGTAAGACAAAAACAGTGGATAACCTACAAAGAGAAACCTATCAGACTAACCACAAACTTCTCAACTGAAATCTTACAAACCAGAAGGAACTGGAGACCCATCCTCAATCTTCTAAAACAGAATAATGACCAACCTAGAATTCTTTGTCTGGCAAAACTAAGCTTCACATGTGAGGGAGAAATAAAGACTTTCCCAGACAAGCAGTCAGTGATGGAATTTGCAAAGACCAGACCTGCCTTGCAGGAAGTACTCAGACCTGCATTATACACTGAACAGTGCAATAGACACCCACCAATGTAAAATCACTCAAGAGTTAAAGTCCAGAACGCTGATTCCACAATGGCTTGATAGGTAAAACAATAAGAATTTATCCAACAGTATGAACAGAAATCTATCCCAAATATCAGTTCTCTCAATAAATATGAATGGCTTCAATTGTCCACTGAGGTGACATAGATTGGCTGAGTGGATAAAAAAACCACAAGCCATAATATTCTGAAATTATATATATATATACATTATATATAATATTATATATTATATATATATAATAAATTATATATATATACATTATATATAAATTATATATATATAATATATATATACATTATATATATATGTATATATATATACATAATATATAATGTATTATATATACATTATATATATACATTATATATAATTATATATATATATATAAAATTATATATAATTATATATAATTTTTTTTTTTAATATACATATATAATATATATGTATATGTATATATATATATATATATATCTCAAAGCTCAGGTCTTCTGCTAGCAGGAGTCCAGAGAAGAACTGTTCCAACTCTTTTCTCCTCAAAAAAAAAAAAAAAATATAGTAAGTATATTACTGTGAAGCATCTGCACCATTTTTCTGGACCCCTTAAATCATGTAGGGATGGCTTTGTGAATTATTTTCAAAGGAGATTTAATAAAGGGTCCACATAGATAGAACAATTACTGGATATTGGATGATTCTAAGAAAACTTTGCACACTTTTCAAATTTAATAATAAAAATTATATTTTAAGAAAGAGTCATATGTAAATATATTAATAAATATTTAAACAATTATAAGTGAAACACAAAATTTCTTTTTTTTCTTTTTTGTAAATTTATTTATTTATTTTATTTTTTAAAAAATTTCTTGGCTCTTAGCTCTGTCTCAAACTAATCCAGGAGGCGTGGGAAGAAGTAGGAGGGAGTGCAGGTAAAACAAGATTGGCCCAGAGTTAAACTGGTTAAAGTTGTGTTATGGATTTTTTAAGTTTTACTGTATTATCCTCTCTACTTCTATATGTTTTGCTCTCTACTTCTAAATTTTTCCATAATAAGGATGTTTCCACAATAAAGATAAATATCACTTCATATATAAAATCAAGTCAGAGTAATAAGGGAAAGGTTATGCCATATACACACATAACACTTTGTTTTTTGGTTTACAGAATATAATACACTCTTTTGATATAGAATAAGTGCATGAGCAATATTCCGATGTCGCCTCCAACAGACTTCAATAACCTTCAAAGTATTCCCTATGTGTCTTTTAAACCTTCAACTTTCTTTCTATGCTCTCTCACACATTTGTATACTGTGTCTTCATAAAGGCTTTTTACTGCCATAACACTAATTAATACACTTAGCTCCCCTTACCATACATGAAGCCACTTCCATTTTTTTGGTCTTCTAATTTCTTCCTCAATTCCTCCTTCCCTTTCCTCAATACAAACCATTTTTTCTTATAAACTATGATATGTTAAAATGCAAGTAAATATATTCAGTTTATCCCAGGTGATAGGAGTTCAACATATAAATATAAAGAAAGTAGAAAGCCCCCCCCCAATCTTAAGATTTCCATAATCAAGTATAATGAAAAAATAAAATGTCATTTATTACTACTCAGAATGCAATAGTGGCTCCATTTAGTAGTTTTATTTGGTTTATTTACCTTAATTCTCTCAATGTAGGTGAAAATACCATTAGGCAGCAAGCCAGGAAAGGTGGCAAAAGACTTACGTTAAAAGACATTTCTTTAAAAATGCACAAAATCTGAAAATTTTATGTGGTAATAACACAGGAAAGATTCAAATAGTCTTACAAACACTTTTAAAAAGAAAAAAATAAAACATAAAAACATGTCCCATTGCTTCACTCCCCATCATTCTTGTATTGAACAGAAAAACTCAGGAAATATGAGCAAATATTCAGACATTCCTGGGTCAGAGGAAAATTGGTAAGAAAACTTCTCAAACAACAGTTATTTAAAGACTTTTTCACAACCTGGGAATACTACCTAAAGAAACAACAACAACAGATTGGAGTTCTGGAAATGAAAGGATGAGTAAGTAAAGCAATTCCCCTCTGAATAAAACAATTATAAAGCTGGATGAAATCACCAAAAAGCAACCATTTCAGTGAAATTGAATTGAGGAATTGATCTAAGTCAGATAAATTGAGAGGCATTTACTGTTGAAAAATTGCAATGACATTGGGCAAAAATATTGAGAAATTGCCTTACTCTAATGAATTCCCTTGCACCAGCCAGCCAAAAACATAGCTCTACTAGATTAGGGCCAGTGGCAGGGGCTGGAGGTGGGAGCATGGCCTACTAAAAGTGGTGATCTTAATTCAAAATGAATGGAGAAAATAAAAAAAAAATGTTAGCTCAAGTTTGTAGCCCAGTTCATGCAGGGTAACAGACCAATCAAAAATTTAATGGGTAGATTGCAAAGTTAGAAAGATATAAAAGGTCTGAGATAAACTCTCTTTATACACTGAGATGAGTATTAAACTATGATGCATGAAGAAAATATAAGAATGTACTGTGAAATGTTAAAAAAAAAACAGGGAAAAATTAAATACTGGTGGCAATTATAAGTGTGTACCTCAATGGGTTGATCACAACTTGACCAACCATGGTTGGAAACCTTATGAGTTTGAAGTATCTGAAAACAACCACTGTCAAAATAATTGGCTGATTATAGGCTGTGCCAACACAGGGTAGACCCCTTGTGATCCAGTTAAAAACTCAAAGTAGGGGAAAAATAGAGAAATCAATGGCTACAATCCTTAGGAAAGAGATATTTTGAAGTTTAAATCCAGGCAGGCTATTAAAATAATCTTAAAAATCAAACAAAAAGAAAAGGTCCCATTCCCTGCAGATGCCTCTGGGTAGTGGCTAGATTGTGTCTCTCAGCAGCCACAGGTACGAAAGGAGAAGGAGAGAATGAAGCAATATGGCGCCTGTCATAATACTGCCAATGGGCTTGGGTCTACAGGCTGAGAGGTACCCTGTCCGCAAGAGGCTCACTGCTCACTGGCGGTGGCTGTCTCTGGGCTGGTATTGGCAGGTCTCTCCAACTGCTCAGGAGCCCACCAGCTGTCCAAGGTGCAAAGGAGGGGAAATTTAACCGCTCCACCTACCCTTGCCACTGTTCTCCAGGCATCTGAGGGGCCTTTCTCTTTCCAGTTCTCCACAACTTCTTCCCGTGGAGTCTTTGGTAATTTCAGGCACCCTTCCTTCCGACCCTCATCTGATCCATGTTTGTCTGCCTGTTTATTTATTTATTTATTTATTTATTTATTTATTTTACTTTCTTTTAAAATCTGTCTTTCTTACAGAGACACTCTGGCTGGCAGGTTTTTCTCATCCACCATCTTACCAGCACTATGTTACATAGAAGTGGAGATAGTGGGCAACGTTGTCTGGTTTCAGTATAAACAGGAATGCTTTCAATTTTTCCACATTTAGTGTGATATTGGCTGGGGGTTTATCATATATGGCTTTAATAATTTTAAGTATGCCCAATCTATACCTATTTTGGAAAAAGTTTTTATCATAAAAGTGTGCTGGATTTTCCCAAACACTTTTTCAGTGTCTATTGAGAGAATCATATAGCCTTTGTTCTTGCATTTATTTACATGGTGAATTGCATTTATAGATTTGCATATGTTGAACCATCCTTGCATCTCTAGGATAAAGCCCACCTGGTCATGGTGAACTATGTTTTGATGTGCTGTTGAATTCAGTTTGCTAAGATTTTGTTGAGGATTTTTGCATCTATATTAATGAGGGATATTGGTCTGTAGTTTTCTTTTTTTGTTGTGTCCTTTCCTGGTTTTGGTATCATGGTGATATTGGCTCAATAGAATGAGCTGGGGAGGATACCATCCTTCTCAATATTGTGGAATAATTTCTGTAGAGTAGGTATGAGTTATTCTTTATAGGTTTGGTAAAATTCAGGTGTGAATCCATCTGGTCCGGGACTATTTTTTGTTGGAAGATTTTTAATTGCACTCTTAAATTTCTGTGCTTGATATTAGTCTGTTCAGGAATTCTGTTTTTTTCTGATTGAGCCAAGGAAGGTTGTGTGTTTCTAAGTATTTGTCCATTTCCTCCATGTTTTGTAGTTTTTGCTCTGGGGAACGAGGAAATAGAAAGGTATTAATCAAAGGGTATAAAGTTTTAATTATACAAGATGAATAAATCCTAGAGGTATTTAAAGCATAGTTTCTATAATAAACCATACTAGAGTATAGTTAAAAATTTTGAGTGTACATATGTTAAATGTTCTTATCACAACATAAAACAGTAATAATAAATAAAGAGGTAGGAGAAATTTTTGTTGTGAGATATATATATATATATATATATATATATATATATATATATATACATGCATACATATACATATATATTAAGTGGTCATGATTCCACAGATGTATACTTCATTTTTGTAATGTCATTCATACTTCAATAAAGTTCTTCTTTTTAAATGAAAATACCAAGGCCTGGACTAGGTAGCAATGTGGGGAAACTACTGAATGACAAGGCAGAGTTTAGGATGATTATAAGTTTCTGGAGATGAATAGTGGTGATGGTGCACAACAATGTGTATGCACTTAATGAACTGAATTGTGTACCTCCCAAATGGTTTAAATGGCAAATGTTATAGTATTAATACTTATATTTTAACAGAATTTTTAAAAATGTAATGTAATATAATAAAAAAGTACATGTAATGTTCTTAAAAATAGGGCATATCACAGAGAAATCTATTAAAATTAGCTGAGAGATATAATAACTGAATTTAAAAATTCATTAGAGTCACTCAATCTAATGAGTGAATCTAAATTTGCAATGGCAGAAAGAATAAAAGGTTATCTTGAAAATAGATTAATAAAAATATTTAACTTAAAAAATAGAGAAATAAATATTAAAGAAATAAAAATAGACTCATAGATCTCTGGGACAATATCATGCATTCCAACAAATATGCAATAGGATTTCCAGTAAGAAAAGAAGGAAAGTAGTGGCTGAAAAAATTATGAAGAAATAATGATTGAAACTTTCCAGCTTGATTAAAAACATTAATTTTATATCCATGAGGCTTAACTAACTCCACATAAGGTAAACATAAAAAGTACAACACCTGCACACATTATAATGATCCTTCTGATAGTCAAAAGGAAAATTTTGAATCCAACAAGATATAAATGGCTCAAAAGTTACAAATTCAATGATACAATAAATAACTAACATTTTTTACAAATAGTGGAGTTCATAAGGCAGCGAATGACATATAAAAGGTGATGAAAGAAAAATAAAATCTCAAAAAAAGTCTAAATCCAGCAAAATTGTTCATCATAAATAAACATGAAATAATGTTTCTAGGTTCCAAAAAAGATAATTTATTGCTAGTATCCTCGTACTACAAAAAATGCTAACAGAAGTTCTCAGAATAAAAGACAATGACAACAGGACTTCTATTTCTGAAAAGATGGAGTAGACATATTTTACTGTGTTCCTCTCACTAAATACAATTAAAAACTGTGAATACTGTATACAAAACAAACAAAAAAGACTAAATATGTAGAGAAGAAGGAAGATTCATTGAGGATATAACATTAATGATAAATGATCTGAGTTCACCAACTAAAAGACAAAAATTGGCAGAGTGAATTAAAAAGCAGAACGAGCTATAGGCTGTCTGTAAGAAACTCACTTTAAATATAACATTATAAGCAGGCTGAATGCAAAATATGAGAAACAGTATATGTAAACACAAATCAAAGTAAACCAGAATTGGCTATATTAATATCAGATCAATTAGAGTTCAGTACAAAGAATGTTATTATTATCAGATACAGAAATACATATTATTTATGTATGTGTATAATATGTATTATATATGCATATTAATATGTGTTTCTGGCTCTGATCATTGTTTACACTATATGCTAAAGGTGTCAAACAACATAGAAAACATAGCAATGCTAAATGTTTACATGCCACAGAAAAGAGCTGCAAATGTGTAAAGACAGACTAATAGAACATAAAGGAGATACAGATAAATCTACAATTATAGTTGGAGACCTCAATATCACACTCTCAATACCTGATACAGCAACTAGACAAAAAATCAGCAAAAGTACACAAGAACTCACCAACTCTACCATCCAGCAAGATCTAATCAACAGTTACAGAACGCTTCACCCAACAACAGCAGAATATACATTATTCTCAAGTGACATGGAAAATATAACAATATAGACCATAGGTTTAGATTATTAAGCTACCTCAATAATTTTGCAAATTGAAATAATGCAGAGGTGTTCATGGACCACAATGGAATCAAACTAGAAACCAATATCAGCAAGATAACAGGAAAATCTTTGAACACTGGAAACTAAACAATACACTCTGAATAATTTATGGGTCATAGAGGAAATCTTCAGAGAAATAAAAATATATGTTTAATTGAATGAAAATTAAAAACCAAAATATCAAATTTTGAAGGACATAGATAACACAATTCCAGGACAGATATTTATAACACTGCATGCACACTTAAAAAAGAGAAAAATTCTGAACTTTATGATATAAGCTTTCTCATTGGAAACCTAGAAAGGGAAGTGGAGAATAAATACAAAGCAAACAGCAATAAGGAAATAATAAAGATAAGATTAGAAATCAATAAATAGAAAAGAGAAAAACAGCAGATAAAATCAATGAAACAGTGTAATTTATCATACTTATAAGCTAAATAAGAAACATCACACAATCATAAAGATTGGCGCATAAATCGCATTTGGCAAAATTCAATGTCCACTCATGATAAAAACTCACTAAAAATAGGAATAGAGGGGACTTTCTCAAACTGATGAAGAGTATCTGCAAAATACCTACAGCTAAATTGATACTTAAAAGTACAAGGATGTACAATCTCACCACTCTCATTCAAAATATTACCAGAACTTCTAGCCAATGCATTGAGGTAAGATAAGGGAAGAAAAATTACACAAATTAGAAAACAAGGAATGAAACTTTCCCTATTTGTAACTGATATATTTGTCTATGTAGGAAATTGTAAGAAAATTTCCTAGAAATAATAAATGAGTTCAGCAAGATTGCAATATATGAGATGAAGTTACAAAAAAATCAATTGTATTTTTACATACCAGTAATGTGCATGTGGAAACAAAAATTACAAATTCAATACTATTAATAATCTCTCAAAAAATTCAAGCAAATAACTGCTTGAGAGTAAATCTAATGAACACAACAAGACTTGCATCCAGAATGTACACAATATTAATAAAAATATTAAAGAAGAACTAAATAAATGGAGAGACATATCATGTTCATGGACTGGAAGACTCAACATAGTAAACATAATAATCTCCCCAGATTAACACAATTCCTATCAAAATTTTGGTGAGAATTTTTGAAGATATAGATAAGATTATTCTGAAATTTATGTAAAATGAAAAAAAACTAGAATAGCTAAAATAATTTTAAAAGAAAGAATAAATATGGAAGGATTCATTCCCTCTAATTTCAAGAATAAATATACAGCTACATTAATAAATAATGTGTGATATTGGAAGAAGGGTGGAAACACAGATCACAGGAACAGAATAATGTACCTAGAAATAGACCTACACCAATGTGCTCAAGTGATTGTTTTGTTGACAAAAATGCAAAAACAATTCAGTGGAGGAAAGGTAGCCTTTCCAATTAATGGTAATAAAATGATTGGACATCTATAGAAAAACAAAAAGAAAAAAGAAAAGAAAGAAACTCAAGCCTCATGCCTTATATAAAAATTAACTCAAAAATTAATCATAATGGATTATATACTTGAATATAAAAATTTAAAACTATAAAACTTGTAGAGAATTATTAGATGACACCAAAAACATGATTTATAAGAAGAAAAAATTATAAATGGGCTTTATCAAAATTTAAAATATTTGCTGAGTGAATGACCCCCATTAAGACAAAAAGTTAAGCTACAGAGTGGGAGAACATATTTGGAGAACATATATTTAACAAAATACTAGTATCTAAAATAAATAAAGAACCCTCTAAACTTAAAAAAATCCAATTAAAATATGGGCAAAAGACATGAAAAATATTGTACCAAAGTAGATATACAGATGCCAAATAAGCATGTGAAAATATGTTCAATATCATGAGAAATTAGAAAGAAAATTAAAAGCACTATGAGCCATCACAGTGGCTAAAATAAAAAATAGTGAAAACACCAAATGTTGGCAATGATGTAGAGACACTAGATTACTCATATTTGCAGGAAGGAATGTACAATGTCACAGCCACTCTAGAAAATCAAGTTTATATCACACAAAAAATGAATTATCTGAAAATAAAAGAAATTCAACTCAAAATAACATTGCAAATAGCAAATAATTTGGTAGAAATTTGACTAAAGAAGTTCAACATAAGCACACAAAAAATAATGCTGAGTGAAATTTAAGATTACTGAAATATTCTAGAGATATATAGTTTGTGTCAATTGGAGTATTCGTTATTGTTAAGATGTCAATTCTCCCTTAATTCATCTATAATTTCAGTAAAATCCTTTTCAAAATCCCAGTAGCCTTTTTTAATTTTTTTTGGTAGAAATTGACAAGCTGATTTTTAAAGTTTAATGGAAATACAAAGACCTTAAATAGCAAAAACAAAATTAAAAGCAGAACACAAAACTGAAAGATATATTCTACCTGATTTCAAAATTCACTTTACAAATAAAATAATTAAGTGTGATATTATTTTATAATAATAAACATAAAGACAAATGGGAAAGCATATAGATACTAAAAATTGATCTTTCCATATATGTCAATTCATTTTCATTAAAAATGTCAAGACAATTAAAGGAAATAGGATAGACAGTGTTTTCAACAAATGGCTTTTACATAATTGCATAGCATTTTTTAAATTCTCAATCTTTCCTATACTGTATAAAAATTAATTCAAATGCATCCTAGATTTGATTGTAAGCTATATTTATAAAACTTATGAATAAGTTTTCCCTCTGTGCCTTTAGGCATTGTTTTTTTTTAAATATGGTACAGAAAACACAAAGAAGAAAAATGTCTAAATTGGACTTCATTAAAATTAAATTTTCTCTTCAAAAGGCAATCGTAAGAAAATGGCAATACAGGCCATAGACTGGGTGAAAATATTTGCAAATCAAATATCTAAGAAACGAATTATATATATCCAGAACTTATTAAGAACATAACATTGAAGAAATAACCCAATTAAAAATACAGGCTAAAGATTTGAATAGGCACTTTAGTAAATAAGATATAAAAAAGTAAATAAGAACATTAAATTGTTTTAACAGCATTTGTCATCACGGAAATACAAACTTAAACATCCAAGGAACTATAACTACTACCAGTACCACTATTTCTAGAGCTATTACTACATACCCCTTATAAGCGCTAAAATCTAAAAGACTGCAATACCTAATATTGGCCAAGTTGTAAAGAAATAGAAATCTTTATAAATGTGTAAGTTTAAATATATTGAAAGGTAAAATGGTACCACTAATTTCTAAAGCAGTTTGATAGTTTTTAAAATATTAAACATAAATATTAAAAATAAACTTACCATATGACCAGTGGTTCCATTCCTAGGTATCTGCCCAAAATAAATGAAAACATATCCACACAAAGACTTGTATATAAATACTCATAGCAGGATTATTTATAATCACCAGAAACTAGAAATAATTGAAATGCCCCTGAACTGGTGAAAGGATAAGCAAAATGTGCTATATCCATACAATGAAATACTACTCAGGAATAAAGAGAAACAAATTTCTGACCTGCACAGCAGCACAGGCATGCCTCAAAAAAATCAAGTTAGGTGAGAAAAACCAGAAACAAAAGACCATGTTTTGTATGATTCCATTTATATGAAATTTATAGAAAATGAAAAGCTACAGAAACAAGATTGGTTATTTCCAGGGGCCAAAGGTGGCAAGGACATTGACAGCAAAGGGGCACAAGAATAATTTCGGGAATGATGGAGGTATTATAGCACAGGATGATCATGGCTACACAATTGTGAAATGTGTAAGAGTTATTAGACCGCAAACACTTAAAATGTATGAATATTGTGTCTTAATACAACTATTGATTATTTAAAAGAACAAAAAGAAACAGCTAAAAATAGCGAGGTCTTTCTAAACTGTACAGTTTATATATGCTAATTACTAATCTAGAGGTCACAAGTTAGCAATAAAAACTTGATAAGTCATAATATTTTTTTATTTCATGTTTAGTTAGGGAAGAAAGGGCAGAATTTACTCATACATACATTCACATACATTTTCCAGTGGAGAAGGATATGATTCACAAAAGGAAAGTTATAAAGGTAGAAGATGTGTTTAATATTACATTTTTTAGCCACCTTTAAGGTGAAATCCATAGATCAGACTATGTATTAAGAATTTTACAAGTATTATTTCATCCATTATAAAGCCATCATTATCATTTTCTTCATTGTTATTGATGAAGACCTGGGGCTGAGAGATTAATTAACCTCTTCTAGGTTAACCAACTGGTACATGTCAAAAATGGGATTCATACCTGGCTTCATCCTATTCCAGATCTTTTACTATTAACCGCTATAACATGCTGCCTTTTGAAACCTTGATAATTTAGGGGCTTAAAAAATGATATACCTAATCCATACAAGTTCAAGTGTTAGATCTAGTCATATCTCTAAAGGAACTCATGATGGAGTTAGAGAGAAAGAACATGTGTTTTCAATTCAACTGCTAATAACCTTTGAACAGAATGACATTTCTCTCTGTCCCTGGATGACTGCTATGATAATAACCTCAGGATTTCACTTTTCTGAAGCTAGGGTACCCCAGACTCTCAGTTAACATACCATATTTACTTCCAGGATGTTCTCTCTATCTTTAAGTAGGGATGTGATAATAGTGCAAGTATAGACTTAGTCTAAAACTAGTTACAAGCTTGAGGGTAATATTCCCTGGGTTGCTCTACCAAACTGCTTTTTCTCTAAATGCCAAATTCTCTTCTGAGGCAGTTATACACTCTTTGACACAATAGGACATAGTCCACAGTAGTAACCTATGATGAGACTTTGTTTCCAGAGGTATGGGGAGAGGAAGGTTACAGGAAGTTTCTAAACTAGCTTGCCAAGTTTCCAGTTATGGTCAAGATCTTGCCAGTACCATGGTTCCACAAACTCAGGTTGGGTAGAATGGAGTGAGAGGAGAAGGCTAGTACAAACATTTTAGGGTTTTTTTGTTTATTTTTAGGCACAAAACACACCTAAAGGAAACTTGCAGATTTAGTTATTGGTTTATTTATTTGGTTGAGCAACATTAATAAACTTGCCACTCCCTTCTGGGAATTTCCTGGTATCTTGTATCTAAAATGCATTTTGTTTTAAGATAATGTGCTAGATATTTTTCCTTTTCCCCTTTAGATCAACTCTTACTTTTTTCCATATTGTTTTACTCCCAGGAGACTGTCTACTGTGCACTGTTTCAGTGGGCTCCATCTCAATTCAGCTTCGCTGGGCTCAGTAAATGGGAGTCACATGCAGGAGAGTAGAGGACAGTGTTATGTCCCTAAGGGCTGACACGGTTCTTGGAGGCCATAGGTTATTCCTCACCTCATTCAGATTCAGGTCCCTACAAATCCTACCCTGCTCTGTCCCTTCACACCATATCCAAACATTTGTACATAGTTTCCTTATTGCTCTTCTTAAATTGGGTTAAATACACCACATCTTTCCGCCAGAAATCATGAAAAATGTTGATAGTTATAGTAAGTCTAAATAGCTACCATGACTTCCTATGTAGTGCCCCTGCTAGTAATCTCTCACCTCTCCCAATAATGGCATATTAATATATTATTGCCAGACCAATGATTATGCAACTTTCCTATCATTTTTGTTTGTTTGCTAGTTTGTTTTTAGACTTATGTATTCCAACTTTTAAAATATTTAGTGAGTCTTATTGCCTCTGTAATAGTATACCAAAGTACTTTCAAACTCTCCTTTCCATTCTTATCCACTATCAGTCTTCTAGCTTAGCCATACTGGTTTAGTAACTGTTTCAAAATATTTTCAATTCAATTCAATTTGATTCAACTCAGTTTATTTTAAGTCACATTCCTTGAGTAGTACTAATTTCTAAGAGGAAGATATACCTCTTGTCTAGGTGAAAAGGGGGATAGCTAGAGATTGAAGAGTTTAGAATAGATACAATATGATATTAAACCAAGTTCCTCCAAAGGTACTACAGGCCATTCTAAAAACCTCTATAAAATACATGGATACATTAAAAAAAGATGGCTGACTTTATTTGATAAACTGAATCCCAGGTCAAGGGGAATAAATTTTAAAATGCTTCTTGGGGAACCTAAAAGAAAACATGTAAAAATATCTAATATAAATGCATTTATTATCTGTGTATTGGCTTTATGCCCCCTTTCAGGATGTAAAAACCAAAAATATGCTTGGATAAACTTAAGTCAGAAACCCTCACTCTTATGTCAGTAAGCTGCTACTCCCCCTATTGCCACCAAGACTCTCTAACCTTAGGCTGGGTGGGGTTGTCTATATACTCTAATAATGTTTCAATTCAAACCTGAATACCAGGAACAAAAATTAGTATAAATATATTCCAGGTTGTCTGGTTTACTACTATAAGTAATTGTTGTATAACAGACAATAGTGCCATAACAACTATATGGCATTTGAAACCAAGCAGAAATGTCTTACGGACTGTGAGTTGGCTAAGGTGCCTCTGTCCACCTGGGTTAACCTTGAGTCCCAAGGTGAAGGGGCAGCTGCTGATCAATGCAATGCAGACACATAAGAGACAAAGTGCGATCAGCATCTTTTCAACTCTGCTTCTGTCATATCTGCTAACATCCCTTTGTCCAAAGCTAGTTACATGGTCAAGTTCAAATCAAGGGTCATGGATGTGCCCTCAACATCTATGGGAGTGACTGAAAATTTACAAAACATAGAACCTAGTGAGGGAGTAATTATTACTGCCAATTAGTCAGTCTAAAATAGCACAATGATGGTGATGCAAACAATTGAATTTGTTTTGGGGAATGAATGTGTTCCAGTAATTTGACAATCAAATGATAACAAGGTTGCAATTTGAAAGGTTTTGCAGACTGAATAGACAAGAGTGGTATGACTCATGCGTCTTAATATGACATACTCTACTTAAGATTTTCAGACACATAATGATCTGTTCCAAAGAGGTGAGTTCAATATTATCAGTCTAAAATGATCCCATCTGTGTAATTACATACTCAAAAATCAATACTGCACAACTGGCCAATAATAAATGTGTAATGAAAAAAATAGTTCTTCTGCAGAATCCAAGAATAATTACAATGGGTAGCCATTTAACACAGATATGAATAACACTAGAATTGTTGTCAAATAGAACATGAGAGCATTATAGAGTTATCCAATGAAACCTCATTAAAATTGCCATTTAAACATTTTATGTAGGCATTTTTACTAAATATTGGGGTCTGATTATTCTAGCAAACAAATTATTAAAATTATCAATGTATTTTGTAAATATTTATTTAGACTATTGTTATTTGGTTTAGTGTCATTGGAATCAAAATCCATAAACAGATAAATATGGAGCCAGACCTAAGCCTAGATCTTTCTTTTAAACTTAACGTTAGTGGTCTAGCTTCAGTATCATATCATCACAAGTTATATTCATTAGCTAAACTTTATAGCTGACAAGTTATTGCCAGCAAAAATCACAAATTGTTTCACCAATCCATAACATACTTTTCCAGTTTGCCAGTCTCCTCAATTTCTTTATCATTTTGCCATCCTCTGCTCACTTGTTGTCCTGAAGCCATGTATTTTAGGTTTTATTATGTGGCAGCAATCGAAATCTAGGCATCAATTTCTTTATTAGCTCTACATTGCCATGATAATTCTATGAAATTAACCATCTCAAAATAAGGTGGCATAAATAATACACATTTACTTAGCTCATGATTTGTCAGGTGTGTGCTTTTTTGTTTATTTATTTGTATTTCAGCATATCACGGTGTGTGTTTTAGCTGAGAGTAATTTCACATGTGATTTAGGCTGACTTTCATTTGGGAGTTGGTTCCCAGCTGCTAGGAAATGAAACATTTGCAGATCAACTTTATTTTGGCTGAGACAATTTGGTTCAGCTCCATGTTTCTCTATAGCCACCCAGAAGGTTAGAACAGGTGTGGTCTTTTCAAAGGGCAACGGTGTAAGAGCAACTAAGCGGAAACACATAAGTGATCTTGACGCCTGCATTCAGAACTGTCACACCGTTGCTTTTGCCATATTCTACTGCCAGAAAAAGTCACAGGGCCAGATTTCTCTTCACTGAGAGGAGCAAAAAAGTCACATGGAAAGAGTGTGGATAGGGGTGGGATTTGAAACTCAAACTAATTGATGTAATCATTCTTTTTCAGTTTGCATTTAATCAATTTTGTTTTAAAAATTCTTATGTTCTATAAGCAAAAGAAATTGTAACTTCTGTTTTTTAAAATATTTTCATGATTTTGAAATAATCAGCACAAATTATTCAATTAGGTAGTTGTTGATCTTGGGATATTTCTTTGTCATTTTACTTATTTTTAACCTGAAATGGAGCTCATGTATTCATGTTTGATAATCTCTGCCTTTTGGTTGGAGATTAATTTTAACACAGGTAGGGATGAAAGGGGCAAATCTAGGCTCAAGCTATTCAATTTAGAACATTGATAAGAATACCACAATAGAGGTAATAGATTAACAGCAAATCTAATTAAAAGGGAGGAAAACAGAATGAATGAATGGCAGATTTCCTCAGGCTGACTCTCAATGTCCTAGCTCTGTGACCTTGAGCAAGAGATTAGTCTTCAGTTTCTTCATCAATAGAATGGATAGTGATAAAAGCAGCACTTACCTTATATGGCTGTTGTAAAACTTCAGTGAACCCATTCACATACACCACTATCCCCAACACACAACTTAGAGAAATGTCTAGCACAAACTAGACACTATATAAGTGTAAGTTACACCATTTTTAACCTTTTCTTACTATAATTTAGCTTTTCTTTGCTGCTTCTCCTGTTGTTGGTGATGAGTAGTACATCTCTCTGGGTCTCTTACTTTATAAAACCATGTAAACGAGTATGATATAATTTAGCTGTGTCAACATAATGATACCAGCTCATCTAAGTCCACTGAATATCCCAAGCAGACGACCTGGAAATAATTAGTTGTGAGAGCAGAGTAACATGTTATAATACAAAGCATGGAGATATGTGTACTATTCCTAGGTCTGTTTATTTCAGAATAATTATTCATCATTTAGTTGACGTTGTCTTTGTTTTTTCGAATTGGAACTATTATTAATAAAGATAGACATGAGCAATGAGTATACACATTTTTTTCATATGTATATGTGTATATTTCTAGCCTAGATGTATGAAAGTAGAATTGATTTGGGTTAATAGGCTCTCTGCATATATATATGTACCTTTTTTATTAAAATTATCCAGTAAAAAACAATAAGTAAATAAATAAATTTACCGATCTAATGGTTAAAAGTAACACATTAATATTCTTGAATACTATGCCGATTCACCATCTAATAAAATATTTATTATATATTTATATGTCCCCTTTTTTATATCTCACAACAAAAGTCTTTGCCATTTTTCTATTAGTTGTCATCTTTCTCTCTCTTTAAGTGGGGTGTGGTCAGTTGCTAAACTACATCTTCAGAAGGAGAAAACTTGCTTATTGTAGGAGGTTTTTAAATTTCTCTTTATCTTGAGATCTCCAAAGCCTATAACAGTAAAATAAGATAAGCAAGAATACATATTGTACAAGTTACAACTACAGCATTTAGTATTATGCCAGTTTGCATAATGTTTTAATAAGGTTTTGCCCTAGTCACTTATGCATAATGGCCTCTTAATTTCAATGTACATGATTAAAGCAGTATCCTAAAGGCTCTTTAGTGTATTACAAAACTTTTGTGATGCTGTTGTGAGCTGTTTTATAAACTTTATTACTTCAGTATTTTTTTAGGTTATTACTCATCATTGTTTTCTTTTACATTTTCTTTTTTTAAAATGTTCATATTGGGAAGGGACCAAGACCACACTAGAAACAGCCCATACATGCCACTCTGACAGAGAGGATCAAAGCTGGGAAAAGAGTCACCTTTGATGGATCATCTAAAAGTGAGTGTTAGGCCAGGCGCAGTGGTTCACGCCTGTAATCCTAGCACTCTGGGAGGCAGAGGCGGGTGGATCGCTTGAGGTCAGGAGTTCGAGACCAGCCTGAGCAAGAGTGAGACCCCGTCTCTACTAAAAATAGAAAGAAATTATCTGGCTAACTAAAATATATATATAGAAAAAATTAGCCGGGCATGGTGACGCATGCCTGTAGTCCCAGCTACTCGGGAGGCTGAGGCAGGAGGATCGCTTAAGCCCAGGAATTTGAGGTTGCTGTGAGCTAGACTGATGCCACGGCACTCTAGCCCGGGCAACAGAGCGAGACTCCGTCTCAAAAAAAAAAATAAAATAAAATAAAAAAATAAAAGTGAGTGTTGTGAATCAACAGCGAGGTGACTGGAGGCACTCAAAGTGAAGGAGAGGAAAGTGGGCAGACCTGCTCAGCAGGATCAGAGGTACCTGGCAAAGGCACCTGCATGTGGGGAAGGGACAGAGGAGAGAATACTGGGCCTCCCCACTTCCCCTGTGGACATTAAAATCCAACCTGTGGAGGGCGGGGGGCTCCTTCACTGCTGCAGGCCTCTGGACTGATGTAAGGAGCAGCAGGGAGACTGCGGTGACATTATCTGGAGAGAAGGCACAGCAGGGTTCCGCTGGCTTCCGAACCCTGGGTGCAGCAGCTGGTGCCATTGTGAGGTCCCAAACCCAGAGCATTGTGTCTGGGATTAGCTCCATTGCTGATACCTTCCCATCTTGTCTGCTGGGCCTGGGAGGGAGTTGGGAGGCCAGGTACTCTCACATGTTCTGTGAAGGGGTGCCAGGTGCCCCTGCTGCCACTGGGGGACCTGGGCAGAGCAAGTACCCACAGCCCCAGTGCCCACTGCCACCACTTAGGTAGCCCTTGCCCAGCCAGCACTGCCACAGGATCCTGGCAGAGCATGAACCCATGGCCCTCAGCCCCCACTACTGCCACCGGGGTAGAGCAGCCACCACTGCTACCACCAGTGCCACCACCAATTGCCCTGAGCAGGGCAAATGTCTAGACCGCCGCGGCCACTGCCACCACTGCTATTGCTGCCGCTAGACCTGGGTGAAGCAAATGCCCACACTGCCACATGCTGCCTGGCACTGTGTGCTGACATGCATGCACAGCTGCCAGGCCAGACCTTGGTGGGGCAAACCCCCACAGCCACCTACTTTCACAGAGAGGGACCAGCCCTGCCCCGACCTGAGCTTCCGTAAGCAGCCTGGAGAGCAGCCCACCCTTCCACACAAATATCCTTTCAGCATCTGCTTGGACAGTGACAACCACAGGGAAATGGTGAGACACAGAAGAGCAGCAGTGTTAGAGGCTCACAGTGCATCTGCCCCTCTCCTGCCTAGCCCATCATGTGGAGCAGGACTCAAGCACACCATTCTGGGACCTTTCCCTCTCTTCACTGAGCAGCAGAGTTCCCAGCAGAAGAGAATAGGAGTAACATAAAGCCATCTCTTTTGCACTTAGGGAAGGGATTCCAGATGCAAGGAACCAGCATAAGAACTCTGGCAACATTAAAAAACAGGCTGTTTTGACCCCCACAAGGGATCACACTAGCTGTCCAATGATGGAACCCAACCAAAAGGAAATTTTTGAAATATCAGATGTGGAATTCAAAATATGGACCACAAGTAAGATCAAATGGGATTGGTAAGAAAGTAGAAAACCAAAACAAAGGAGCCAAAAATAATTCAAGAAATAACAAAAAATTCACTAAAGAGGTAGATATTTTAAGGAAAACATAACAGAACTTCTGGAAAAGAGTCATGTGGGGAATTTCAAAATACAGTAGAAAGTTTTAGCAATAGACTAGACCAGGAAGGAGAAGGAATTTTAGAGCTGGAAGATAAGGCTTTTGAATTAAACTAGTTAGTAAAAAATGGAGAAAACATAATCAAGAAGAATGATTAAAGTCTTGAGAATTATGGGACTATGTAATGTGACCAAACATAAGAATAATAAGTATCCCTGAAGGAAAAGAGGAAAAAACAAAAAGCATGGAAAATCTATTTGAGGGAATAATGGAGGAAAATTTTCCTAGTGTTCTAGAGATTTAGACATCTAGGTACAAGAAGAGCATCAAACTCTTGGAAGATTCATTATGAATGGGTCATCTTCAAGGGACATAGTCATCAGAGTGGCCAAAGTCAAAGTGAAGGAGAAAATCCTACAAGCTGTGAGATGAAAGTATCAAGTAATATACAAACGAAAACCCATCAGACAAAAAGCAGACTTCTCAGAGGACTCCTTACAAACTAGAAAAGAATGAGGTCCTATGTCCTATATTTAGTCTTCTTAAACAGAATAATTGTAAGCCAAGAATTTTACATCCTTCAAAACTAAGATTCACAAATGAAGAAGAAATAAAGTCTTTCCCAGACAAGCAGATACTAAATGAATTTGTCACCCCTAAACCTGGCTTACAAGAAATCCTTAAAAGTGCTCTATACATTGAACATAAAAATTGATACAAACAAGTGTAAAAACTACCAACAACAAAACAAATAACCCCATCAAAAAGTGAGGAAAATATATAAACAGATCTTCACACACACACAAACACACACACACACACACACACACACACACACACCACGGAATACTACTCAGCCATAAACATGAATGAAATAATGTATTTTGCAGTGACTTGGATGGAGCTGAAGACCTTTTTCCTATGTAAAGTATCTCAGGAACACAAAAACAAATGCCACGTGTTCTCACTTTTAAGTGGGAGCTAAATGAGTGATATAAATTGTCATAAAGTGTTGTGATAGACATTGAAAACTAAGGAAAAGGGAGGATGGTAGTGGTGTGAGGGCTAAAAATCTACTTTTTGGATACACTATTCCAGCGACAAGTATGCTTACAGGCCTGGTTTCAGCATTATACAATTCATCCATTTAACAAGAGATGCTTATACCCTCTAAATCTATTGAATAAAAAAATGTTTATATGAAATGAGATTTTTGCTCTTCCCATCATTTTCACTATACTGTGATCTTAAAATGAGAAGAAAAAATATGTGAATTATTTTGTGGCATGCAGAGATTTTGTTTTCCAATTTATAAATATCAAACAAGTCATTGATGCATGCCTGCAATTACCTATATAATTCCACATACTTAATGAAAAGACAAATTATGACCACAGATATATATAAGAGTATATACCCATCAAAATGGCTAAAACTAAAAAGACTACCAATACCAAGTGTTGACAAGTGTGAAAAACAAAATCTCTGATTTATTGCTTATGGTACTTTTAATTGATACAACTAACTCAGAAAAATCTTTGGCCATAACTATTAAAGATAAGTATTGTCATTCCTTGTGACCTGAAATCCCATTTTCAAAGTATTTACCCAACATAAATGGCTGGATATTTCTACTAGAAAGCATGAACACGAATGTGTATTACAACTCTATTTACAAAAGCGCCAAACCTAAATAAGCTGTATTTGTTTTGTATTGTGGTGTAATATATTACCATAGATTTAGCAGTTAAAACAATCCATGTGTATTATTCACAATTTCTGTAGGTCACAAGAGGAACATAATTTAACCGCAGCCTCTGCTTCCATTATGGAAAAGTTATACAATTAGGGTACTGGCCAGGCTAAGTTTACTTCTAACACTTCTTCAACACTCACTTTGTTGTTGTTTACATTCAGTTCCTTATTATAACTATTGAAGTGAGAACTTTAGTTTTTTTTTGCTCAGCTCATGTGGTTGCCCAAAGTTCAGAGATGTTGTGGACACAGTTCTTTCCATGTGGTCATCCCAATATGGTGGTGCTATGGATTAAATGTCTGTTTTTCCCTAAAAATCCATATGTGAAAACTTTAATCTCTAATGTGATGATGTTTGGAGATGGGACCCTTGGGAGTTAATTAGGTCATAAGGGTGGAGCCCTTATGGTAAAATTAGTCTCTTATTCAAGAAACAGGTGGGAGCTTGTGCCTCTCTGTTCTCCTCTATGTGAGGATACAGTAAGAAGACAGCCATCTGCAAACCAGGCAGAGAGCCCTTACCAGACACTGGATCTGCAGGTGACTTAATCTTGAATTTGGATTTTCCAGCCTCCAGGACTCTGAGAAATAAATGTTTATTGTTAAGCCATCCAGTCAATGGTAATTTCTTACAGCAGCGTGAACTAAGATGGGAAGCTTATTTCATGAAATAAGCAAAGAGAATCTGCTAGCAAGATGGAAGAATATAATATAGTGATCACAGGCACGATAACCAATCATCTTTGCTACCTTCTGTTGGTTAAAAGTAAATCAGGGAGAATTGACACTTTTATCATTATGTAATGTTCCTTTTTCCCCAGGTAATTTTCATTGCTCTGATGTCTGCTCTGTCTAAAATTAACATAGCTACTCCAGCTTTCTTTTGATTAGTGTTGGCATGGTACATCTTTTCCCACTCTAACTTTTAATCATTCTGTGTCTTTACATTTAAAGTGGAATTCTTACAGACAACATATAGTTGTGTCTTGTTTTTCTTATCTACTTTGACAGTTTCTGACTCTTAATTTGTATATGTAGACCATTCACATTTAAAGTAATTATTGAAATAGCTGGATTAATATCTACCACATAGGTAACTATTTTCTTTTTGTTGCCCTTGTTCTTTAATTCTTTTTTCTGTCTTCACTGTTTCTGTTTTTCTCTGGTTTTAAGTGAGCATTTGATATGATACAATTTTCTCTCCTCTCTTAATATATCAATGATATTATTTTATTATTTTTTAGTGCTTTCCATAGAGTTTAAAATATACATTTAGAGACTATTCTAAGTCTACTTTCAAATAACACTATAATACTTCACAGGTAAGGCAAGTATGATGAATTCCATCCCCATTGTGATCCTTTTCTCTATGTAGATCCAAGTTTCTGACCTATATTCTTTTCATTGTCTCCGAAGAACTACTTTAATATTTCTTATAATGCAGGTCTACTTCAATTTTTTTGGAGGGGGGGCTCTGGGGAATTCTTTATTTCTCCTTCACTTTTGAAGAATAATTTCACTGGATACAAAATTATAACTTGGTAGGTTTTTTTCACTTTTAACACTTTAACTATTTCATACCACTCTGTTCTTGCTTGCATGATTTCTGAAGAGAAATCTAATTAAATTCTTATTCTCGTAGTACTGTAGGTATAAGTGTTACGTAGATTTGGATGTACCTAACAATAGAGCATCAAATTATGTGAGGCAAAACTGATAGAACCATAAGGAGAAATAGATGAATTCATTCATAGTTGGGGATGTCAACATCCCTCTATAAGTAATTGAAAGATTAAGCTGGCAGAAAATCAGTAGCGAAATAGTTGAATTGAACAGCACCATCAGTCAACTGTATCTAATTGACATTTATATAATAGATGATCAAACAGTAGCAGAAAGCGCATTCTTCTCAAGCTCACATGGAAATTTCACTAAGATAGACCTCATTCTGGGCCATAAATGCACCTTAATACAGTTCAAAGAATATGTATCGTACAAAGTATGATCTCAGAATATAACGGAATTGGACTAGAAATTAATAACGAAAAGATAGATGGAAATGACCCAAAGTATTTGGATATTAAGCAAGAAACTTCTAGGTAACATATGGGTCAAAAAGCCTTAAGAGAAATTAAAAATATTTGCAATAAATAAGAATGACAATGCAACCTATTAGAATTTGTGAGATTAACTGAATGGAGTGATTACTGGCAAATTTATAGTATTGAATGCATACATTAATAAAGAGGAAATATCTAAAATAAATAATTGAGATTCCACCCTATGGAACTGTAAAAAGAAGAAAAAGTTTGAGGAAGTCAACAAAATCAAAAAAATGCTTTTTGAAAAAAAATGAAATTATTAAAACCCTACTAAAGCTATCAAAGAGAAATACCATTACTAATGATCCCAGTGACATTAAAAGAATAATAAAAAGAAATTATGAGCAACTCTTTTCCAAAAAAATTGATAACTTAGATAAAATGGGCTAATTCCCTGAAGGACACAGTCTATCAAAACTCACCCAGGGAGGGATGGATAACCTTAATAGGCCTGTATCTATTAAAGAAACGAAACAATACCTTATATCCTTCCCAAACAGAAAGCAACAGGCCCAGATCGGTTCACTGGTGAATTTTACCAAGTATTTAGGGAGAAATGATACCAATTATCTACCATCTGTTCTAGCAGTAGAAGCAAAGTGGACATTTACTAACTCATTCTACGAAGTCAGCAATACCATAACACCAAAATTTTACCAAATATTTAAGGATAAATCATTCCAATTATCCACCATCTATTCCAGCAGTAGAAGCAAAGTGAACACTTCCTAACTCATTCTATGAAAGCACCAAATCACCTAATCACCAAAATCAATACCCTAATTAACAAAATCTTCTTAAGGTGGAAGACCTAGTATTTTTAAGATGTTGGTTCTTCCTAACTGGATTTATGGATTAAATATAGTCCTAATAAAACTTCCAGCAAGTTACTTAGTTCATATTAACAAACAGATTCTAAAGTTAATAATGGAAAGGCAAAAGACCCCCCCAAAATCAGCACAATATTGATGAAGAGGAACAAAGACAGAAAACAAATACTACCTTATTTCAGTGCTTAGTCTAAAGTTACAGTAATCAAGGCAGCGTGGTATTGATGAAGAAAAGGACAAATAAATTGATGAAATAAAAGAGCCATAAATATACCCACTTTATAGACAATTTCTCACTGATTAATCATTATAAATTTTAGGCAATACAAATGAAGCTTTTTCCATAGAAGAACAAATTCAAATTGATGATATTAAAAGTTATTTTTAATAATTAATACTAAATATTATTAAAATAATAATTGTTATTATTAAGAAATAATAATTTAATTTATTGAATTTCTACAATATACAAATAAGTATTCTACATATATTAGATTATGGGGTAGGAAGAAGATTTTGGAAAATAATTTTATTACAATGAATAGTGGCTTTTTAAATCTGCATTATCTGTCTAGTAAAACCCTCAGTAGCATGTTAATAATTACAAAATTTACTGACAACTGAACTGACTATAAAGATTCAAAATATTGATTTTTTTTACCAAGGGAAGTGGCTGAAATAAATAATAGAATCTCTTCTCTTATCTACTTTGACAGTTTCTGACTCTTAATTTGTATACGTAGACCATTCACATTTAAAGTAATTATTGAAATAGCTGGATTAATATCTACCACATAGGTAACTATTTTCTTTTTGTTGCCCTTGTTCTTTAATTCTTTTTTCTGTCTTCACTGTTTCTGTTTTTCTCTGGTTTTAAGTGAGCATTTGATATGATACAATTTTCTCTCCTCTCTTAAAAGAACAAGGATTTCACATTTACTATCATCCACTTAATCACCTCTCACATCTGATCACTGCTGAACATTTGTGCTATAACCACACTATTGCTGTTTCTTTCAGACTTTTGAATGACCTTAACTTATTTCTCTAGGCAATTTCCTGATATCAACTGCAATATTTATTGGAACATTATTAAAACAAATACTTAAAAAATCTAAAATGAAGAGTTGAGCTATATAGGGTTTATCCAATATTTGGAAGGACTGATAACTTTAAAAAGTGATGCTCTATAAACAGCAAGAATGTCTGATTCAAATATGTTTCCTAAACCCCAAAGTAACAAACATATATACATAGTTGTTAAAATTTTAAACAGTTATATTTAGGTTATTATGCATGTAGCAAACATAATTGTATTCCCATCCTTAATTATTATCTCTTTCAACATGTTTCTTAATATTTTACCTGGTACAAATTAAACTTTTATTTTTTAAATAATGACTCAAGATATAGTATACTGAGCACTGAAAGAAAAATATCAGCTTAACTCAGTTTTACCCAGTGGGAGAGTTCATGCACACCAGTGGATACTTTTCCCTATAGGTAAGCCCCATTGAGAATATTAATATATCATATTCATTATTTTTAATGTTAAAGTCATCCTAGTTATTCTAATTCTCCAGAGATAAACCTAAAGTACGAAGTAGTACCTAATAAAAATTTCTAAAGTATTTGAAATATTTTATCAACAAACAATTTCTGCTCAGCAATTGTAAGTTGTCATGTTGCTTAACTTGTTCAAGTTCATTCAAATCTATTTATTTTTCCAAATGTCAGCAGTATTCTAAACTATTCCACATCACAGGCTGCTGACAGTTGATATATAAGATAATAAATAGAATTGCATTTACTTGGGGCAGTGAAATTCATAGATTTTCCTTTCTATGGGCCCAGTTATCACAGAATTTAGATATTAGTTTTTCACAGTAGTTTTTAATTCAGAGAGTTAAGGTAACTCAACTGATACTCCAGCTCACTGGTATCAAAGGAAGTGTTAACGATCTGTATACAAACTGATATGTAGGCCAGTGCATTTGCTTAATTCAGTGTAGAATATATGAAGTAATAATGTATATATTTATTCAAGGAATCTTTCAGATGCCATTTTTCCATGATTTGATTTTTTTTAGTAAATGATCAAGAAAGTAAAATTTTATTTTCCAAGGGAATATTAGAATCATGAGACCTAAGCTATCAAACTCTTACAATTCTGGCTTTAGGAATTCAGATACTAACAAAAAAGAAGAAAATCTAAAATATTTCACTATCATTTGCAGAAAACATTGGCATGCAAATAAAGAGGGAAGAAGCATACAAGTAAAGACTTAATTAGTCACTGATTGAAATCATATCTTGTAGTCATTTTTTCAGGAAACACACAACAGAAAAGTGTAATTTTTCTGTGTTCTCCCCAAATTTCCCTTATATATCTTTTCTTCCTCCATTAATATCATGATGGGGTCTGTTGCTTTCATAGAATTTCAGTCAGGTAAACTAAATCTTGCTAGGGTGTTCTTAACTTCCTGAATCTCCTTAAGTAAAAGAAAATTTTACATATTCTGAATGATCCCAGGGTGAGAGCAATGAAAACCCTAAAGTCATATATCTTAAGTTTATTCTTTGGTTTTCTTCTTATTCATTCTTCGATGTTTAGCTCAGCTGTTAACTCATCCTTTAGTGAAGCCTCTGCCATTTTCCACCTCCCAACAAACAAATCTTATCCTTCTCTGAGACACTGCTGCACCACTTTTGTAATTCCATTCCTGTACTTATCACTCCATGTTATATTTCTTTCAGGAGTCTTCTCAGAAGCTAAGCTTTTCTAACCTCAGCCTCAATTTCTGGGGAAAAGATAACTGAGCAAAATGAAACTCTTTCTTGTGAATGTTCTTCTGTTGTGTTACCTGTTTCCCTGAGTTGATAACTGTTTTAGTTTTTTACCCAGAATTTTAAGGTTGTAAACTCCATCCCCTTTACAATCCACGGCTTATAATTTCATTGCATAATTTTTGCTTAATGTATTAATAATATATGAGAGGTTGAAAGGTTCTTTTTTATCTGTGCCTGACTTTACATATGACAAAACAAAGCCACTCAAAAATTAAACATCTACACTGACTCACAGTTTTCTCATCTGCAAAAATGGGGCTAAGTCTTACCTAAAAGAATTAGTCTAGGAATATCTGTATGCTTGGCACACTACATGAAATGCAGTAGGTAAAGAATAGATGCTTGGATTAACTTCAGAAAATCTCAAGTTTACTGCTTCTTTCTTGAATAAATTAATCATATTTCCTAAACAAATAAAATCTTGCTTTTCCTATTACCATTTATATTTCTCTCTCAATTCAGTAATATCATATTAACCCGTTTTTACAGAAATGAACCTTCCCGGGCTGCAGATCTTGTGGTGTTTAGCAGAACCCTCCTGGAGAATCCTGCCACTTTCCTCTCCAGCTCACCTCCGGTGCAATGGCTATGCAGTCTCCCCTCTGAGCCATGGTAAAGCTCATGGGTAGAGTGGTAAAATTCATATAGTAACTTAGATATATAGAGTACCTTTCATATCTTATTTTCACATTTTCATTTTCTTGAAGCTCTTCCTACAAGCTTTCCCTATGTTGTCTACTAAATTGTCTTTAGATGAGATCTAACACATACTAATGGTTAGATTGCCTGGTATATATTTTGATTTTACTCTTTTATTATATTTTGTACAACTAAAATGAAGTAAGTATTTATATAATTATTTTCTGCAAACCTATTTCCTCTATTAGATTAATTTGTGGGAAGGTATGTACTGGACATATTGTTTATAATATATATTAAGTTTATAATATAATTGTATATTAAATATTAAGTTTATAATTGTATCTCTCATCCATTGCCTGTGCCTGGGCCTAGAAAACTCCCAACTATTTGGCGAGTTACTTTTTCCCCACATCATTTGCACCCTTACATCAGCCTTCCATATGTAAATTGTTAATGTAATCATGAGTGTTTCTTTTATTTCAAACCAGCCAATTACTTTATTTGAACTATTAAGGAAAAATAAGCAGGAGGCCATTAGCTTAAGGTTGTTTCTGTACCCAGAATCAAACCCTCACGCAAGCAAATCAAAACTTTACTTAAAAGCATTTCTTATAACTGATTACTTTGGAATCAAGCTTCAGTCAGTCAGAGACAGCCCATCACCTCCTTGGTTATATTACTAGGGACCTCCCATCAGACCACAGCAAAGTAAGGCAAACCACTAGGTGTAGCCAATCAAGTGATTTACTTATTTTACTTTCTCTTTCAGTTCACTGCCCAGGCTGCTGGAGTAGAGCTCTCTGAACCTCTTTCAATTTTGTGTGCTGCCTGATTCATGAATCATTTTTTGTGCAAACAAATTCTGTTAAATTTTTTTCTAAAATTTTCCTTTTAACCATTCATTAATATTTATCTTTCTGTCAGCCTTTATGTACCCATTGTTCTCATTAACTTTTTTATAACATGTTAGTTTTCAAATATGTGTGAAAATAGTATCTACATGCAACTTAACCATAAGTTAATAATTTACGCAAATAAAAATGTTCATATTGGTTCTCTCTGGCAAGGTTAGAGAAAGATTTAAAACATATTTATATTAATATTTACTTATGTATGCATAGGTACATATAATTAATTATTCCCTTTAACAACTCCTTCTTCAGTGTACAACAGCATTTATAATTTATAATGATCTAATTTCTGAAATATTCACCTAAATATATACCTACCTGGCTGAAAAACTAGTCATGTCTATATTTTCCATGATCTGAGAGCTAACATGTGTCCTTCTTCAATGAGAGGCAGCAAACATTCTCAAAGATACATACTAGAAGAGCAAGGGTTAATGCATCATACTATGCATTCTTTCTTTAATGGGTGGTATTTTCTTTTCTTTTGAAACAGGTGTTGCTTTTCTTTGGTGGCCTCAATTTCTTCTGACCTGGGAAGAGTTTTGCCTGATGTTGGGAGACAAGGGAGGGTAAGTGGTAGTACTAGACCTACACCAAAGAAACAATGCATGGGTGTCAAGTTCAATGTTAAAGTACAAAAATCAGAATGCTTTAGTCTCCTTTTAGAAATCTTTGTAAATCAGTAAAGATGAGTAATCTGGTATTGAAACATTCATAAGAGTTAGTGTAGCCCTGGGAGACCAGTAATTACATGAAGGTTTTATAGAATTATTGCTAAACAAAGGCATATCATAACTCACAGGAATTTGGAGATGAAAAAGAATTGATTACAAGCAGATCTGTAATCCACTGTCTCCTTTTTATGCCCAAGAAAGAAAAGAAATGACTCCTTCAAATCCCCTTGTAAATGTTTTAACAAGCCTTCATAGCAAACACATTAATTTTATTTACTGGCAGAAAGAGTTCTTATCTATGGAATGCCTTTACTGATATATACTTGGCTTGACTACAGTGCTTATTGAAAATAAATCTTCAATGTGTGGATTTATATGGGCATTTCTATTTTATAGAATATCATAATAGTTGTGGAACTAATGAAGTATAACATGGAGACATTTTATAAAGAAAATGATTACCTTTGAGCTAGAAATGTTAAAAGTAAACAAGAACGCAATCCAATGCTGCAATAAAGGACCTGTAGAACTTCACTGACAATCTCAAATTTCTCTGCTTTCCATGTTTTGATATTTCTCCTATCTTTTGAATTATCAGTAAAATCAGAGAAACTATGATTCCTGTAAATGTAGTTTGACAATTCCACTCCTTGTGTTTTCTAGTGTAAGATACCTGGAAAGCATCTCTGTAGGGCTTGTGCTACAAGAAACCCAGACCGAATTGACTATGGTTTGAATTGTGCCTCCTCCCACAAATTCATATTTGAAATCCTAAACCCCATACCTTAAAGAGTAACTGTATTTGGAGATATGGTCTTTAGAGAGGCAATTAAATTAAACTGAGGCCCTTAGTGTGGGCCCCTAACCCAATGTTGTTGGCTACCTTGTAAGAAGAAGCAGAGACAGCAGAGGTGGGTGCACACAGAGAAAAGGTCATGTGAGACATTATAATAAATCCTATTAAGGAGGCCATTAGGCCTAGTCCCAGTGTTTTCAGTTCCTATATAATCAGAATGGAGCCCAATGTAAACAATAAAATAAAACTAGAGATTCTACCATTGAAGAAATGCCAACTGACCATTTGAGTAAAGCTAGTCTTTCTACTCTATAACAGTCAAATACATTTACTTTGTCCTCCTTTCATGTAGAAGCTTGCTTCCCATGTTATTGCAGCAGAACACTCTGAAACTTATGATTCTGGGTGATACTAGAATAAATCCTTGTTTGCTAAAATAAATTCTATTAAATTTATTTTGTCTATTTTTTTTTTTCTTTTACCGAAGGATGTAGCAAGAATAAGGCCATCTTCAAACTAAGGAGAAAGGCTTTAGGAGAAACCAAACCTACTGACACCTTGATATTAGACTTCTAGCATCCAGAACTATAAGGAAATACTTTTTATTTGTCTGTCTAAGCCACCAGGTTCATGTTATTTTGTTATGGTAATCATAACAGACAAACATGAACTGGTTTGTCTACCATTCCCAGGAATACATATTTTCACTTAGAGGCATATGCATTTAATCTGGTACATTGTCATTAGTAATTTATTAATAAGTCAAAGCTAAAGCTCCATGGAACCTTGGAACTTTAGAGATGGTCCACTATTTTACAGATGAGAAACAGAAGCCACAAAAGCAAACTGACATTCTATAAACTATGTGCTTCTAGATATTGGGGGATTTAAGAAGGGCCAATAATTAACACATTTCTTTCTAACCCATATTCTAAACATCGAAGAAATAAGAGGAAAAAAGTAATGGCAAATGTAGCCCAAAATACCATCTCTTTTACTAACTATTAAAACCTAACTAGAGAATGCAGCTTAGTGGGGAAAAAAAAATGGGCTAGCATCTAAATGCATCTCAGAATTCATCATGATAACCTACCTTCTCAGGGCAGTGCTGGCACAGGGCAGACACCACCAAACACTTCACTTAAGAGTCAGACTTTCCTCTTGAAGGAGAACAGAATGCTTGCACTTTTTGTGCAAATAGTATTGAAGAGATGGAGAAAAATATGTGGAGTTGAGTTGCTTTGAGTATGTATTATAGCATAACAAATTATGCCAGCATTTAGTGGCTTAAAACAATATTTATTTGCTCAGGACTTTTCTACTGGGATGGATCTCATTGTAGACAGATGGTCTGCAATACAAGTGGCATGAGCTAGAACTAAGACATCCAAGATGGCTTCTTTCCTAACATGAGAAACCTAGAAGAGATGGTGGCTGGACAGGCATTTGACTCTACCCACATAGCCTCTCTGTGTATGTAGTTTTGGTTTCTTCTCAGGGTGGAAGTCTTAATTTAGGCAGACATCTTGGCTGGTAGTTTGTTTCCTCTAGAACACAAAAGTAGAAGCTGCAAGGCTTGCTTAATACTTGAACTATGAAGTTTCAGAATGGTATTTCTATTATGTTTCTAAAAAATTAAAATAGTTATAGAGCCATACTGGACACAATGGGAAGAAAAATAGGCCCTGCCTCATGATGGGGATGTGTTAAGAACAAATTACACACTGGTTTTGTGTGGTAGGAGACATATGATTGTGTCATTTTTTAAAAGTATGAACTACCAAGGGATCCCAACCCACTCAGTTTATTCTTAACGAAGTGTCATCATCTAACCTGATATAGAATAAATAGTGTCAGGGAAAAACTATGTCAGTTGAAATAATCAGGCTTAGACTAATATGACCAAAACTTAAATGTAAAAGGAAAATGCAGCAGTGGAAAGAAGAGTTTTATCCTAAAAATATTTAATTATATAAAACTTTTATTTTTAAAATTTTTTAATTATTAATTAACATTAAAGGAAATAAAATATTTTTTTATTTAAACCACTGCTTGCATGGGCCTCTTGCATATTTGCTGAATGTTTCTTAAATGTTACACTTTGTCCTATCTTCTGGTGATACAGTGTATGAACTCCATGATATCATAGAGTTTACAGTTTGGCCTGTGTGTGAGGGGAGGGAGGACTCATGAGAAACAGTAAATGTCTGAAGTATAATGAAGAAATATAAGATGAAGAAATATAAAGTTGGTGAGAGGAAGATAGTGTTCCTGTCCCCATATCTTCTGTGTATTTCTCTGTCATGGCACAATCATTCTAATGACCAAATGATCCATTGCCCCTTAATTTTTCCCACCTTAAGAAAAGAGATTGCATTTTATGTTCTGAATTTCATTTAGCACAGAGCCTGAATTTATTAGTGGCTCAGTCAATGTCTGTTGAACTTCAAAATTTATCAGTCTTCCTTCTCTTCCACACTTTTCCATAGGAAGGAGTAATTATATATACATATATTTATTTATAAATATATATATTTATATTCATCTGCATAGCAACACTGAATCCTAATATGCACAACCTATCTATTGAAACCCTGATTTACATTCCATTTTCTAAAACTAGAACACTAAACTTCTATTTATAATAGCCCATGTATGTTTGACAAACATCAAAATTGTATGCTTCTCACCAGTAGATACCAACCTGCTTGTGCAGAAGGTCAGTTCACCTATGTAGGGAATCATTTCTCTGGGTCACATTGACTCACCAATTAAAACCTATTGCTGTTGACTGAAGTACCCAACAGGCCACCTTTAATTATGTTGATTATTTACCTTCTTTTCATTTTTTATCTCATTCTAGCCTTGTGATTATTTCTATCCAGTGTATAATATCCAGCAGGTCTTAATAGCTACTATTTTTAGCATGCTTGGTATGTGCCAAACACTACCTGACATGGTCTGACTCTCTTAAATTTTTTTTTTCTGTTTAATATTGACAAAAGTCTCTGAAAAGCTGATGATGAAACTGAGACTAAGTTAAGGGCTATGGCCATGGTGACAGAGCTTATATGTAACCGAGCCAAGATTTAAAACCAGTCCTGGCCATCCCACAATTTTGTACAATTAATCAATATGCTCTAATACTTAATAATCTTCTCTAAATTGGATATTTGATATCTTTTTAAAAGTCCAGAGTAGTTGATTTCCATTACAAAATTCCCCTGGTGCAAGTGCCATTAAAAAAGGTCATTGAAGCAGTTTCCTTACAAAATTATTGTTGGAGGTTCTTCCCCCCTCATCTTAGCAAAAATAAACTTAAAGGAATATAGCGAAAAGAAATTATCCTTTGGCATTTGAATATTTATTAATATGTAAGGCAATTTTTAATGTTTGTTGAGTCACAAACCCTGTAGAGCATATGAAAAAACAAACTAAACTATAAGCAATCTTGATATTACGTTCAACTGCAGAAATTAGATATTCTGAAACCTGTTTATAATATCATCTCAAGTAATATTTTCTAAAGTCTTATTATGCAATCCCTAATTACATAGTGTCAACTCATGTACTGCTATCTAAGGATATTTTAAATTTTATATCCATCAGTCTGATTACATAAAAGGAAAGCCAGTTTGGTGTTACTATGTCTTATCACCTTAAAATTTGAATTTTTTTTTAATTTCAGCTTATTATGTGGGTACAAAAGTTCAGGTTATATATATTGCCCATGCTCCCCCATCCCCCCGAGTCAGAGCTTCAAGCGTGTCTAGAACTCAGGCTCAAAGCCTTTAGCAGGAAATATTATCTAGCTATAATTTAATAAAATTCTTTGTCTTTATAATATTATTTTTGCTCATTTTATTGGTTTATTAAACACTAGAAGGTTTTTAAGTATAGTCTTAAGTTTTACTTATATTAGTTCACCTATCATTATATAAAGTTTTCTTTTAAATATTTAAGTGTTAAAAGTTTATTAATTTAAAAAATCTGACATAAATATGTGTTAAAATATTATTAATGAACACATGGAATAATATGGATTACTAAAATTTGAAAATATTTTCTTTATAAAATATTAGATTATCTTGTTTAAAATATATGACCACATCTTGAATAATTTATTCTTTTTATTATAATATTTGATTTTTTTCACCCTGGAGAAGATTATGTCTCTGAATGATAGAAGATGATCACTAGCTTCATATGCCTCTATTTTTGCTATTAAGGAGGAATTGTATTGTGAAGAAAGCACAAGAGTATACACCGTGTTATGACTATAGATCATGTCAACGATTGTTCAGACCCTCTTATGCCATTCGCGTTGTCCTCATGACAGAATTTGGGGCAAAAGTAAGTTTTACTGGAAGTGATGATACTGGAATATTTGTAACTAACCCTCAGATAGAGACTGAGGAAAAAGAAATTATATTTAACCTTAAAGTTCTTTACATACATGCCACTGTTTACTGATGCTTAGTCATTTTTGTTTTTACCTTCTTGACTGTATTGTATATAGAAAGGTATTTGGATAGAAAAATCATTGCTTGTCAATAGATTCTCATAAATTTAAAATAAAGTAATTTTCTTATGAGCAATATTTTTTCTTGAATTAGTGCAATTCTTATAAATACAGGGCTACTGGAGTTATTACCATAATGTAATGTCCAGGGTAAATATCAGGAATGATATTTTAATGACATAGGCCAGGAATTGCTATTATTTTCTTTGGAAAAAATGTAGCATAAGGCACAAAAAAACCCTGAAAAAATATATTCTAGAGAAAAAGGAGAATATAAAAAATAATGAATGGATAATGATGACTTGATATATGGCAATGATGCCAAGTTATAGGTGTCCTACAAGTTCATCAGCTATAATAGAGGGATATATATTAGATATGAATCCATTAAAATATCTCCTCAATAATGTTAATTAATATTCTCTTTCCTTCTTCCCTTTTCTCCTTTCGACTCTCTGGGATATGCCTCTCCCCTCTTTTTTTAATTTCCTTCCTTCCTTCATTCATTCACTCCAACCTTTCTTCTGTCCTTTGGGATTCCCTCTCTCTGTTTCCTCTTTTCTTTTTCCATTCACTTCCTCTCCCTGACATCGTTTTTTTTTCTTTTCTTTTCTCCTTCACACATATGTTTCAATTATTTCTATTTTTCAAGAAAACATTCTATAATCTAGTTAAATGAACATAAACGTTCAAGAAGCTTGAAGTAAACAAATGGAGACTAAAATAACAACATGTTAAAAAATTTAAAAAGAACCACAAAATTTTAATTTTGAGAGTGGAAGAAAGTTCTAGAAGGTTCTTGCTATGCAGAGATTAGTTCTAACTGGGATTACATTTCATGTAGGATTTTGCATCATATTAGAGTTTGAGAGCTAAAATAAAATTTTGACAAAGGAAATGTATGTTGAAAGGAGTTTAATCACAGATAAGAAAGCAACTTTATAACAGATACCAATAGAGGAAAAGGAGAATGGCATTCTTAGATTCTCAGCATATTTGTAATAGCAGATTTTCAACATCCTCAATGTTTTTTCAGTTTTCTGATGAAAGAATCTTGAGAATAGGTCATTTACAAAATATATTTTAACAAATATCAGAGCAGAACTAAATGAAATCAATAATAAAAAAATATATGGAAGATTAATAAAAAAACTTGGTTCTTTAAAAAAATGAACAAAATTGACATGCCTCTTCCTAGATTAATGAGAAGAAAAACAGGCTTCTCATTAATAAGCTAAATCAGGAATGAAAAAGGAGAAATCACAACTGATACTATGGAAATACAAAATATCATCTATGAATACTATAAAAACCTCTATGCGCATCAACTTGAAAACCTGGAGGAAATGGACAAATTCTTAGAAACACACAGCCTCCCTAGGCTCAATAAGGAAGAAATAGAATTCCTGAACAGACCAATATCAAGTCTGAAATTGAAACAGCAATAGAAAACCTTCCTAATAAGTAAAGTACCAAACTAGATAGTTTCACACCCGAATTTTACCAGACCTACAAAGAATTGGTGCCTGTTCTGCAGAAATTGTTCCACAACATCATGAAGGAAAGAATCTTCTCCAACACGTTTTATGAAGCCAGTATTACCCTGCTAACAAAACCAGGAAAGGACACAACAAAAAAAGGAAACTACAGACAAATATTCCTTATGAATACAGGCGCAAAATTCTCAAGAAAATCCTAGAAAACCGAATTCAGGTGCTTATCAAAAAATAATCCATCATGACCAAGTTGGCTTTATCCCAGAGGTGCATGGATGGTTCAGCATATGAAAATCTATAAATGTAATTCACCATGTAAATAGAAGCAAAAACAAAGACCATATGATCCTCTGAATAGACGCAGAAAAAGCATTCAACAAAATTTAGCACCCTTTTATTATAAGAATGCTTAACAAAATAGGCATAGGTGGGACATACCTAGAAATGATAATAGCTATGTAGGAAAAACCCAAAGCCAACATCATACTGAATTGGCAAAAACTGAAAGCATTCCTGCTTAGAACTGGAATCAGACAAAGTTGTCCTCTATCACCACTTCTATTCAACATAGTGCTGGAAGTCCTAGCCAGAGCAATTAGACAAGAAAAGAAAATCAAGGGCATCCAAATGGGGGCAGATGAGGTCAAATTATCACTCTTTGCTGATGGTATCATCTTATATTTAGAGAATCCCAAAGATTCTGCCCTGAGACTACTAGAGTTGATAAACAAATTTAGCAAGTCTCAGGTTACAAAAACAATGCGCAGAAATCAGTAACATTCTTATATGCCACCAACAGTCAAACTGAGAACAAAAAAACCAAAGACTCAGTACCACGATAATAACAACAAAGAAAATAAAATACCTAGGAATATATTTAACCAAGGAAGTGAAAGACCTGTATGAGAGAATTACAAAACACTGAAGAAGGAAATAGCAGAGGACATAAATAGGTGGAAAACCATACCATGCTCATGGGTTGGCAGAATCAACATTGTGAAAATGTCCATACTACTCAAAGTGATCTACAGATTCAATGCAATCCCTCTTAAAATACCAAAATTATTTTTTTGCAGATCTAGAAAAATTACTTCTACGCTGCATATGGAACCAGAGAAGACCCCATATAGCAAAAGCTATCTTAAGCAAAAAGAATAAATTGGGAGACATCAATTTACCAAACTTCAAGCTGTACTGCAAGGCTGTAGTAACTAAAACAGCATGGTACTGTCACAAGAACAGAGACATAGACCAAAGGAACAGAACTGAGAACTCAGATATAAAACCATTCATATAATGGCATCTAATCTTTGACAAAGCAGACAAAAACATATACTGGGGAAAAGAATATTTATTCAATAAATAGTGCTGAGAAAATTGAATAGCCACATATAGAAGACTGAAACAGGATCTGTACCTTTCACCCGCACAAAAAATCAATTCAAGGTGGATAACAGACTTAAACCTAAGGCATAAAACTATAAGAATTCTAGAAGAAAATGTTGGAAAAACTCTTATGGACATTGGCCTTGGGAAAGAATTTATGAAGAGCCCAAAGGCAATCACAGCAACAACAAAATAAATAAATAGGACCCGACCACATTAAAAAGCTGCTGCACAGCCAAGGAAAGTATCATGAGAACAAACTACAGAATGGGAGAAAATATTCACATGCTACACATCCAATAAAGGGCTGATAATTATAATCTATATAGAACTCAGGAAAATCAGCAAGAAAAAATCAAACAATCACATTAAAAAGTGGGCAAAGGACATGAACAGAAACTTTTCAAAAGAAGACAGACTAATGGCCAACAAACATATGAAAAAAATGCTCAACATCTCTCATCATTAGGGAAATGCAAATCAAAACCACAATGAGATATCACTTAACTCCAGTGAGAATGGCCTTTATCAAAAGGTCCCAAAACAATAAATGTTAGTGTGGATGCAGAGATAGGAACACTCATACACTGCTGGTGGGACTGCAAACTAGTACAAGCTCTGTTGAAACTAATATGGAGATACCTCAAAGAGCTACAGGTACAACTACTATTTGATCCAGCAATCCCATTACTGAGCATCTACCCAAAGGAACAAAAAACATTCTATAACAAAGACACCTGCACTCAAATGTTTATAGCAGCACAATTCACAATTGCAAAGATGTGGAAACAGCCTAAGTGCCCATCCATACATGAGTGCATTAATAAAATGTAATATAGGTATATCATGGAATTCTACTCAGCCACAAAAAACAATGGTGATCTAGCAACTCTCTTATAATTCTGGATAGAGCTAGAGCCCATTCCACCAAATGAATTATAACAAGAATGAGAAAACAGGCACCACATGTACTTACCATCAAATTGGTATTAATTGATCAACACCTACACGCACATATAGTAGTAACATTTATCGGGTGTCGGGCAGGTGAGAGTGGGGAGGAGGGGGTGGGTATATTCACACCTAGTGGGTGTGGTGCACACTGTCCTGGGGATGGACATGCTTGAAGCTCTGACTGGGCCGGGACAAAGGCAATATATGTAACTTAAACATTTGTACTTCCATAATATGCTGATATAAAAAAATAAAATAAAAATAAAAATATATCTGTTTCTTATTATCTTTAATCAAATAGTAATAAGGATAATCTCTAATTCCCTTTCAGACAGGTATATAGTTACAAAGGGTATTTAAAGACTTACACATTCCTGAATTCTTATTTTGTAAAAATTTCATATAAGTTTTTAAAAATCCTAAAATGTAAAGCAGATCTTTGAATAATTTTATTCAGGGAAACCATTTGACTATTCCAGTTATAATCATGTTTCTTGGAGTTGGAGGAGACAAGATGGCTGGCTAGAGACATTGTTTGCCAGATTGTCCCAAAAAGAAGAAAAAGTTTCCGGGGGGGAAAACACATATCTCAGGCGGAATACTGAGGGAAAGGTGCTGGAACTTACCCTTACCAAAGATCCCATGTGAAGATGTTGTGGAACAGAACAGGAAGGAGCAAGATATTGGCAGAGACCCATCTCCAAGGGATTCAGAGTGTAGTGGAAAGAAGTATGTGGGAATGTTTACTTTTCCTCCCTCCACACCTGTGGCAGTCTGTCAGCTCCCAATCAGTTGGAGATCCTTTCTACCCTCTTGGATCCAGGCGCTGCCGGCATTGGCTAACTGAGAGCTTCTTGAGAGCAGAGCATCAGTCTATGGGCCTGCACAGAGTCACTTTCCCCTTCCACAGACCCAAGCTGAGGCAGTGACACCATATTGTTCACACACCCACTGGGTACCTCTATCCTCCCAGGGCAGTCACAGCCCCTCAGTTCCCCTGCCACTGGATTTCACATGAACGTTTCCCAGAACTTGCTTGGACTGTGAACATAACAGAGAAACAAGGAGACAGAGGACATCAGCAGTATTCCCAGAATTCTGACCCATAGGGCAGGTTGCACCAAGGGGTCTGGGAAGTGCCCTAAATACTGTTTTGTTTTTTTTTTGGTCTAGCTTATTTCTTTATTCTAAAGGAATAAATAAATAGCCATTTGTTTTAGGAGATGGTAAATATACATATGTTAATTTATTTTTCATATATTAAGTAGATGATGCATTCTATAGTAGATAATCAATTAAATATACAGTATTAGAATGGAGGTTGTTAATTATAGACTATGCATTTATCAGTATAGGTCTAATTATGCCACAGGAATATAAAACAGTGTCATAAAACAGCAAAAATGAATCCTTATTCATATTAATGTATAGTGTGAGAAAATAGTGTAATCCGTTTATCGTTTTTACTCAGAATCCTAGAGTGACATAAGTTGTACTTCTTATCTCACTGCCACATAACACAAGAGTATCTGAGTTCTTTCTGACAGTGGAGGAGTACATAGCAAACCGAGTGTTAGTTCTTTATGCTTTTGCCTTAATGACACATGGCACTTTTGATCATATAGCATTGGTCAAAATATGTCATATTATCATTGCTACCTTCAAGTGGGTATGTGTCTGAAGAATGAAAAAATATAAATCTTGGGGAGGTCTGCTACCATCTATTGCAGAGCGTTAGATATTTCTAAGAGAATTTGTTCTTGTGGTATCCATTTTGAATCTTAAATATAGAAACTTCAGTGAATGCCATACTGACATTTTTGCCTCTTCTCTAGGCAAAAATCTCCCCCACCAACCTCAGAAGAGAGGCATACAGTTGAAGGAAGCGAGGTCTCAAGAAAAAGATACAAGAGATACAATGAAGATATTGTTCCTAGCAAGTGTGTATTAATTGAAGCCACAGACCACTTGAAATGAATCAGCTATACTCCTCATTTTTCCTCTACATACTCTTCATGGACAAGCAGCTGATGCAAACAAATCTCATCTCAAAATGAGTAATAATCTTAACTCATTGTATACAGAACCCAAACGCATATACTCTTAAAAAAGGGAGAAAAGACACATAGCATACATTTGACCACTAAAAATAAACAAAAGGCACTGCAAAAAATAATTCCATGATACATAATAAAATTTTATCAATTCATGTCTTCTGTTCATAAATATTGAATAGGATATTTATTCTGAATAATTAAAATGCAACTCAAACATCATTATACCAATTAATGTAAGAGAACAGGACATAAATTTTTGATATGTCCTGAAGGTTGGGGTGGAGAATAAAGAGAGAAACTATACTGATACTAGGAGTTCGAGACCAGACTGAGCAACACAGCAAACCCTGGACTCTACAAAAAAACTTTTTAAATGTAGCCGGGCATGGTGGCACATGCATGCAGTCCCAGCTACTCAGGATGCAGAGCTGGGAGGATAGCTTGAGCCCAGAATCAGGAGTGTCAGGTTATAATGAGGTATTACTTGGTCACTGTACTCCGTCCTGCATGACAGAGTGAGACTGTGTCTCTAAAGAAAAAAAAAAGTAAAAAAAAAAAAACCATATAAAGATAAAAGTCCATTAGACTGAAAAAGAAATAAGCAAGATAGTGCTAAAAACACTCAATGATGTGGAAATATAAAGTAGAAAAATTATAACAAGTAAAATGGAAAAGGACAGAAATAATAGTGATAGAAGAGAAGAGGCAAAGTATGGAGGTCAAAGGTGCTCTACTAGATGCACAGTTGGCTTTCCTGAGAAGGTAAGAATAACATGAAACAGACAAAGAAATACATTATAAGTAAGCTCCCCCTAAATAATAGGAATATCTGAATGTACATACAAAGGAGTTTCACTGTTTTCAAAGAGAATACCACACAGTGAGAAAGTAAACCATTTGCCTTTAAAATGAAACTTAACTGTGAAAATTTAATTCATATAAGAGGAATAAAAGTTCACTTTTTATAATGTAAAAACAATAAAAATACCTCATTTTATTGTGCTTCACTTTACCGTACTTTGCAGATATTGTGTTTTTTACAAGTTGAAGGTTTGTGGCAAACCTGCATCCAGCAAGGCTATTGGCATTATTTCCCAAAGGTACGTGCTCACCTTGTGTCTTTTTGTCACCTTTGGAAATTCTCACAATATTTTAAACTTTTTCATCATTATTATATCTGTTGTGGTTGATCTGTGATCAGTGCTCAGTGATGTTAGTATTGTAATTGTTTTGGGTGCTACAAACCACACCCACATCAGACGGCAAACTTAGTCAATATTGTGTGTGTTCTCATTGCTCCACTGCACAGCTGTTCCCCATCTCTCTCTCTCCTCAAGGCTCTGTATTCCCTGAGACACAAAATTTTTGAAATTAGTAACCCTACAATATTCTCTAAGTGTTTAAGTGCAAGAAAGAGTCACACTTCTTTCTCATTAAATCAGAAGGTAGAAATGATTAAGCTTAGTAAGGAAGGCATGTCGAAAGCTGGGATAGGCTGAAAGCTAGGCCTCTTGTGCCAGTTAGGCAAGTAGTGAATCTGATGTAAATGTTAATGAAGTAAATTAAAAATGCTCCCCCAATGAACATATGAATAATAAGAAAGTGAAACAGTCTCAGTGCCCATATGGAGAAAGTTTTAGTGGTCTGGATAGAAGATAAAAACCAGCTACAGCATTCCCTTAAAACAAAACCAAATCCATAACAAGACCTGAACTCTCTTCAATTCTACAAAGGCTGAGAGAGTTGGGAAAGCTTCAGAAGAAAAATTAGAAGCTAGCAGAAGTTGTTTCATGAGGTTTAAGGAAAGAAGCCATCTCCGTAGCATAAAAGCATAAGGCGAAGCAGCAAGTGCTGATGTAGAAGCTGCAGGACGTTATCCAGATCTAACTAAGATCAGTGATGAAGGTGGTTACACTAAACAACAGATTTTCAATGTAGATCAAACAGCCTTCTATTGGAATAAGATGGCACCTAGGAATTTCATAGCTAGAAAGTAACGCCTGGCTTTGAAAATTCAAAACAGGATGACTTTCTTGTTAGAATCTAACGCAGCTGGTGACTATAAGTTGAAATCAAACCGCTGCTCATTTTCCATTCTGAAAATCCCAGGGCACGTAAGTGTTGTGCTAGATATACACTGTTTGCCATCTATAAATAGAAACAGAAACCCTGTATGTTAACACATCTGTTTGCTGCATGGTTTACTGAATTTTTTAAGCCCACCATTGAGGCCTAATACTCAGAAGAAAAAAAAGATTCCTTTAGAAATATTACCTCTCATTGACAATGCGCTTGCTCGCCCAGGAACTGTGACGGATCTGTACAAGGTTTAACATATTCATGCCGGCTAACCCAACATCCATTAGGAAGCCCATGGATCAAGGAGTAGTTTTGACTTTCAAGTGTTATTATACTTAAAAAATACATTTTGTAAGGTTATTGCTGCCATAGATAGTGATTTCTCTGATGGAGCTGGGTAAATTGAAAACCTTCCGGAAAAGATTAACCATTTTAGATGTCATGAAGAATATGCATGATTCATGACATCAACTAAAACACTAACATTAACAAAAGTTTGGAATAAGTTGATTCCAACCCACATGGGTGATTTTATAGAACTCCAGATTTCTTTCAGTGGAGGGAGTAACTCCAGATGTGGTAGCAATAGCAAGAGAACTAGAATTAGACGTGAAGCCTGAAGATGTGACTGAACTGCTGCAATCTCATGATCAAACTTGACAGCATGAGGGCCTGCTTCTTATGGATGAGCAAAGAAAGGGATTTCTGGAAAAAGAATCTACTCCTTGTGGAGATGCTGTGAACACTGTTGAAATGACAACAAAAGATTTAGAATATTCTATAAACAGAGTCGATAAAGCTGCCACAGGTTTTGAGAAGATTGATTCCTGTTTTGAAAGAAGTTGTATTATGGGTAAAATGCTATCAAACAGCATCACATGCTACAGAGAAATCTTTCATGAAAGGAAAAGTCAATGGTTGAGGCAAACCGCATTCTTCTTAAGAAATGGCAACAGACACCCCAGCTTTCAGCAACCACCAACCACACTGATCTGTGAGTCATCCACATGAAGGTAAGACCCTCCACCCACTAAAAGATTATGACTTGCTGAAGGCTCAGATGATCATGACAGTTAGCATACTTTAACAGTAAACTATTTTTAAACTAAGGCATGCACATTAATTTTTACACATAATGCACACTTAACAGAGTGTAATATAGTATAAACAACTTTTATGCACTAGGAAACCCCGAAATTTGTGAGACTTGCTTTACTGTGATAATGTCTTTTTTTTTTTTTTGAGACAGAGTCTTGCTCTGTTGCCTGGGCTAGAGTGAGTGCCGTGGCGTCAGCCTAGCTCACAGCAACCTCAGACTCCTGGGCTTAAGCAATCCTACTGCCTCAGCCTCCCCAGTAGCTGGGACTACAGGCATGCACCATCATGTCTGGCTAATTTTTTCTATATATATTTTTAGTTGTCTGGCTAATTTCTTTCTATTTTTAGTAGAGACAGGGTCTTGCTCTTGCTCAGGCTGGTCTTGAACTCCTGACCTGGAGCAATCCACCCGCCTTGGCCTCCCAGAGTGCTAGGATTACAGGTGTGAGCCACCGCGCCCGGCTTACTGTGATAATGTCTTTATTGTAGCAGTCTGGAAATGAATCTGCAATATCTATGAAATATGCTTGTAATTAAGTCGACTTATTTTCTGGATAAAGAAGTAAAATATATTAATCAAAAGAATATGGAGATGTGCTAATGTGGAATATATAAACATATAAATGTGGAATATACATAAATACAAGGTTGATAACCTTGCATTATATTTTGTTGCAGTTATGTATAATAGGAATGGTATTCACTGTGAGTGGTGTTTTAAATATTGCTTTATCACTTTATCACTTAGTGTTATATTATAAATACTGTATTAAGTTTCTCCAGAGAAACAGAACCGGGGGGTAGGGGGAGAGATTTATTATGAAGAATTGACTCACACTGTATGGAAGCTGAGAAGTCCCATGATCTGCCATCCACAAGCTGCCAGAAAGGCCTGTAGGGTAATGCAGTCAGAATGTGAAGGCCCAAATAGCAGGGGAACCCCTGGTGTAAATCCCAGTTATAGGGCCAGAGAAGACGAGATACAATGTCACCACTTAAGCAAGTGGGCAAGAAGCAAAAGGGGAAAATTCCTCCATCCTGGGCACTTTGCTCTATTTAGGCTCTCAAGGGACTGGATGATGCCCACCCACATAGGGTAGGGCCATCTACTTTAAGAAGTCCACTGATTCAAATGCTAATGTCATCCAAAAACACCCTCAAAGACACACCAAAGATAATGTTTAATCTTGGCACCCCCTGGACACTCAAATTGACTTAAAATGAACCATCACAAATACTTTACTGCATATTATTTGACAACCTCATTTTTAATGACTTATAATCACAACTTGGATATGATTTTATAATATAAATGAGAATGTATACACACACGTACAGTATACACACATGTATAACTGATTTATTTAATCTCACATTCTTAGATATTTAGGCTATTCTTATTACTTACTAAATCTGCTTTTTTTTCTTATAAATATTTCCAATCTTTTGATTTTATTCTGTTTGCAGTTCTTTGTTTATTTCATAACTCAGTCCCAGCATTTGTTTTCCTAAACTCTCTGTATCAATTGACCCATGTATTTTCTTTGGAAATTATTTCCTCCCCACTTTCTTCTTTTTGGCTTTTGGTCTAACAATGTCCATCTCTTCTCAGTTTCCTTTGTATCTGGCTAGTGTGTAAATGATGTAGTGCTCAAAGTGCTTAGTTATGTTTTTTCTATTCATTCTAATTTTATACTGCCCTTGTAGAAAAATTCTATCATTAGCTGTGAAATTCCTGGATCATACCTCTTGCCAAAATTACATACCCATGCCTCCAATATCCTACTGACTATATGGGTCTGGATTTACCCCAACACTTCACTCTATAAATGCCAGAGCACACTTTTCTTACCCTAGAACTGCTCCCATTTCAGTCTTTTCTAACTTTATATCTGGTAAATCCATTGGTGATATAATGTGTTACATTTCCTAGATTTCTCATTCTTACATACTCATAATCTCCACACATAATCAATTATGCAGTAAACTCTGTTGAAAATATGTACACTTTCTCTGCATTTTCTTGTCAGTGACCTGTTTAGGAACTCATCACCATTTAGTAAAAATTGAAATGGTCTCTTTCCAGATTGCATTACTTTTTGTTTTATTTTCCTGCAATTAACCAATTAAGTGCCTCCAAAATGATCCTTCTAATTTGGAAGTCTGATAACAGTATATTCCTGAGAAGTCACTAACTTTGTATGCAAAAGAAACACTTGGGAAGCTTATTAAAATTATAGACACTAGACATCATTTTCAAAAACTCTGATTAAATCTGTCATTATTAAATATTGCATTCAAATAAAAATCATGACTATAATGTTAAAATGGTAAATATAATAAGCATTTTGTATATGTTATGCATTATTCTAAATATGTATGTATAAATTAACATGTGTATTGTATATATTGTGTATATAATATATAAGTATACTAAATATACAGCTTTTTTTAAAAAGCCTATTATATAACTAATATTATTAAATATTTTAATATTTTAGGAATGGTTTAGTCTTATAGGAGAGAGAAACTTATTACTCCTCACATATTATATCTAGCTTTCTTAAATCTTTAATACATTTTGTAAGTTAGACTTATATACTGTCTTCTCTGACTTACTTTTTCAATGAAATACATTTTTAATATTCAATCACATTGATATATGTGGTTATAGTTATTGATTTTCCTATTATTTTCCTATTATTTAGAACAACTACACTACAACGTTTTTTCCTTTTCATGTTTATGATGGACTGAGTTGCTACCACTTATTTGCTATTTCAAAATTCCTGCTATAAATACCTGCTGTCAATTTTTTTTTTCTGATGTCCATGTGAAAAAGTATATCTAAAGGTAAAATCCGACAGGTGGAATTACTATGTTATAAGGTATACTGTGTTCAGCTTCATAGGTTTACAACATGTCAGAATGTTTTTCTAAGCATTTGCAATAGAAACATTGGGTTAACCAGCAACCCATGTCATGGGTTAGTTTTCTTTCTATCCCACTCCTGAAAAGCAGTAAACTCCTCTAAAATACACACTTAGAAAATAATTAAGAGATACTTCAACTATGTCTGAGATATTTGCAGTATAAAATTAGTTTCCATTTTTATATACTTCTTGTTTCTTATACTATCCCAATTCTAAAAATAATAGTTTTCAATTATTTCCACAAATCATTTCCAGAATAATATATGAACAAATAATTATTAATAATATTATTACCACCAACAAAAATATTATAGCTTTTGTCATGAATCAATCAGGGTTGTCATGAATCAGGATTAGGGTACTCTGCAAACAATTTAGATGAATATAATCCCAGACTACTGAGAAAAGTTGATCTATAACAGATGAAATTATGGCATATAAATGTGTTTTAAAAACATAAAAAAAATGAGAGAAGAATTCAGTGCACCAGAAATAAATAATTTAATTGCGTAAATACAAAGACTTTTAGAGTTAAATGGATCACTGAAAGCGAACTTCCACTCAAGTGTAAAATCTCTTCTTCAAAATACTTAAATTTGATCATACATGGTTCTGCCTAAACAGTTTTAATTAGACATCCTTTATTTCAAATTCTCCCTCAACAGAACATAAATTCCACGTGGGAAGTGATTTTTATTTGATTGGTTGGTTGGTTTGTTGGTTTTCTAATTTTGTGTTTGCCGTATCTTTAGTACTCAGTTCAGTGTTTGGCATATAGCAGCTGCTCAATAAATATTTAGGGAAAAAATGAATTCATAGAGCAATCATCTCTTTCTCTTTAATATTATCCTTGGCCTTAGTTCTGCTCTTTACAGCAACACAGAACAGATTTCTGACTTGCCTTTTACTTCAGTTTTTATATAGTTGAAATTGGCCAAAATGTAGTCCTCTGAGTCTTGTGTGTGGTTTTTTTTTTTTAATCTCTAGTGCAAATAAAAATATTCCAAACTTCTTTCCAGATTTCTTAAATGGCAGGCATTTAAGATCTCTCACCACACAGGGGGTCTTTTTATATACTGTCTGGTTTGCCAATGTTTTTTAATGTATGAAGAGCATAATTGTCCAACACATGCCAAGTATAGCAAAAAAGCTTCCCCTGATTTCCACTCATATCCATAGATGCACTCTATGACAGTTTTAACTATTTAATATTTGTAGCCACTTGTCACACTTGGAGGTTAATATCAATGGAAACTACTAAGTTCATTCCTATGGAAGAACTCCCATATATATAGTAAAACATTTAATCACAAATATGCAACGATTTAATTGAGATGCAAAAGCTAGAGAATAATTAAGGCATTTTATCATGTATAGAGAAGCATTGAATAGTTTTAGATCAAAAATTATTTTGTTAAAGACATGGAAATTTAATTTTTCTCAATTATGTACAAACAAACAGTAAAACATAGAGGTGGTCTACCTTGCATTTCTTCCCATTTTTTTATTTTTCGCAAAGATTTATTTTAAGCCCTTTAAAGCAGAAAATTTTTAATTTTATGCCTGCTACAAAGTGTATTTTTTTCCTAACCTGTATATGTACAATAGTGTTTCACCTTTCCCTGTCTCTCAATATTCTCCATTTTTAAATTGACTTTCATCTTCCTTTATTATTATATAATTACTTCTCTTGGATGTACCCTCCCCCTTACTTCTCTCTCAATTTTTAAACTTCTCTGAAAAAAAACCTAAATAAAATTAAAAAGTTATAAAACAAAATATTAATTTAAAAAACTCCTTGTATAATCTAACCTTCTTCTAATTCTCCTTTTCCACCAGCGAAACAAATGAAGGTAGCTGGTGAAAACACATGAATACACCATTTGAACTCCCTTTAAACACAAAACCACTAATCTCAAGTAGGCTAATACTTCTGCTGGCAACTATGAGATTTTGTTCCTACTTTTTCCTCATGCCTGCAATATCTCTACTCCTTAACTCAAGATGATTAGACAGTCTTTCATACATAAAATAGAAGGAATACAGAGTGAACTCCCACCACATTTACAAACCTACATGCATTGATTCCCATACCTTCTACATTGCTTCTGGTATATATGAACTGCCTGCCTATTTTTCTAGATCCCATCCCTTCCTGCATCCTCTAGAACATTGATTCATACATTTTCTCTTCTCTCTTGCATCATCATTTTCCTTTCATCAATGTCTTCCTTTCTATTAGATCACTCCCATCATAAATTAACTCTGTAATTTCATGAATACATACATATAGTCTATTATATACATATATATGTACATACAATCTATGTATAATATGCCCATATTCACCTCCATCTACCATTTATCTACTTCTCCTTTTTGCAAGATTTCTAGAGTGTTTTCTCTTCTCACTCTTTCCAGTTCCATTCCTAATCTACTTAGAATCCCATTCATCCAGGTTGTTATCAAAACCACTCTACTAAAACCTATTTCCTCAAGGGCACAAATGACTTCGGTATTGCTAAGTTAGACAATAAATTCTCCTTTCTCTCATTATTTTGCCTACCAGCAGCTTTGAGCAAGTTGACTATTCCTTTCTTCTTCATTTGGCTTCAAAACACCTTCCTCCACTGGCTTTCCTTCTGCCTTATTGAATACTCCTCAGTCTTTTTTGCTATTTCCTTATCAATATTTCACTTCGTTTACACTTACAATTGATATACTTAGAATATTCTTCTCTCGGATATACACATGGTTCATTTACTCACTTCTTTTAGGTCTTTGCTCAAATGTCACTTTTTAATGAGAAGCTATGACTACCTTATTGATATTTGTGATATCTATGTCAGAGACTGTCTGGCCTTTTTTTTTTTTTTTCAAAGGCACTATCTAAAACATACATTGTACTAATTTATTTACTTATTGACTGCCTCTACCACACTAGATTTTAAATCTCATAAAAGTCATAACTTTATCTGTTTTGTGAATTGCAGTTATATGCAGTGTCTATACAAGATTCAAGTAAAATGTAAGAGCTTAATAAATATTTGGAAGATAAATGAATAATACATTTTAAAGAAGTACAGCTTAAATAAAAAGATGAGGTTATACACAGTAGAAGAACAGAACACTACTGTTCTAAAAGTGAGCTATTTTTGAAATGCAACAATTCTATGATCACTAGGGAAGTTTGATGAAGTAGGATGAAGGAAGTAGTATATTTTGCTTATGGAAAAAAGGCAATTATCCTCATATTTTGTGGTTAAACAAGTATGTTGTAGATTTTTATCTTAAAATATTCTGCGTATACTTCTTTAGGATTTTGCCATATTCCACAAATCGAATATAATTTCATTTCACTATTTTAGATTTTGAACAAGCATATTTAAAATAACTTGTGACATCTTTGAGGAGGTATAAAGGTCTCTTTTCCTCTGGAATGGTACAGTTTATACTCTCCCAAACCCTGCTTCTTAGCATTTCTGATAAAGTTCTCAGCATATTCTATAATGACTACCCTTTATCAATTTGACACCTGATGGTAATAATACACTTTAATGAGGTGATATAAGCATAACTTAAAATTCTTTCTAAAGAGTGGTCATTTTACTCTTTTAACTTTGCATTGTTCTCAGAACTGTACACACATTTTTACTTATATTTAAATCTCTTGCATTTCTAATTTTGTGTGCGCATCCATTTCTTGGAGAACCCAATCAATACTTTTTTTTTCAGTGCTACAGTATTGTATGTGAAAAGAACCATTAAGATAACTCTGTAAAGTTTGAATCTCTCATTTCATGAGCAACTAAATAAGCATAAAATTACTTTTCTAATTACTTACACATGACAATCATTTTCTGTGCAAACTGCAATTTGTAGTACCTGGACTTATTGAGAGTGGCAGATATAAGACTTAAGAAAATTGAGGAGTTTATCAGAAGGATGCTATGAAATCTCATGAAATGCCCAAATAATTGAATGAATTCATCTTTGGGATGAAGATAATGAAGATAGAGTTTAGTGCCAAATGTAACCAGAAACTAAAGCATCATGTATCTCTCTCTACACCATGAGTCAATTAGTAACTTGTTTCATTCTTTTCTTTCATATAAGTATGTGTTCCTATTTGGGAAAAAAAAGAAAAAAAAGAAAAGAAAGAATTTTGTGAAGAGACAATCTCAATGATCAAGCCCACATCCAAATTATAAGGAAGGGATTCACTGACTAATTTTGTTACTTTGGCCAATTATAGCCAGTGGTTGGGTCACTTCTAACAAGTGGATGCTTTTATCTTAATGGTGTAGACAGAAGACATACCTAAATAAAAAGAGAAAAAAGCAAGAAACAAATGTGACTACATTAAAAACAAGGTACCAATATACCCAGTAGACCTATGGGTAGGATACAGTATTGTATCGATATAGTCTTTAGTTCAAACCAATTATATTATAAACACATCATTTAAAAAAAACATTATTATTTATACCTTTATCTGATATTTGAAACACAGTAAAATACTATTCTTAAATGATTTTGTTATATTTACAATACTCACTGGCTACTGCAACCAGAACTTTCTATTTTCTCATTCAATAATTTTGATGTACATACTTTGAGTACTATATGCTTTACCAACTTTTTAATCAGTCTGATGATTTTATATTTATATTTACTTGTAGTTTGACATGTTGCAAAAATTTTAGAACATATTAAAAATGTAAATATATTAATACAATAATGTGATACAAATATTAAATTAATTTAAAGTAAATTAAATCCAGAGAGAAACACCTCAGACAGAAATATGAGCCAGGATTTCTCACAGTATTACAAAAGGTAAGCAGCAAATTGAAATCTAAACTTTTCTGCTAATTTAATAAATAGATAAACGTGATCAATGACCAAGTACAAGATACATATTTATATATTTATATACATGTATTATCTATAATATAGATACACACACATTTTTTCTCCTATAAGACAAAAGCAAACTTTTCCTGGTACTAAAGTACAAATGACATTTCTTCCATGTGTCTTCATAAAGAGCAAATCCTCTGATGAACTTAACAATGCTCTCAATGACATTCTGCCAATAAGGACACTAGGGATTTTCATATAACTCTTGCTAATTGGTGTCCTTCAATGTAAGCCAAAGATTTAACATTAAAAAAGTAAATATAGATTAAGCTCATGAGATATAAGACATTATAGTTCAAGCACTGTATTCAATTTTCTGATGGTGATATATTTCAGCATGTTGGATTACTGCTTATTACTTCTTTAAAATTCATGTGCACAAATTATGTGAAATATTTATTTAAAAATTCAATTTCATTTATCTATATGAAAATATGTGGACATAAATAGTTGTTGGAAAAAAATTAAATATTGTTGAAATATGCCGGCAACCTGGACATTTATATTTTATTTATTTCATGCCTGTTTAGCACAAATACTGGTGGGCACTGAGGATATATCGCTAAATGAGAGTGACAAGGTTTCTACTCTTTTGCAATTTACATTACAGGAGTCTAGGGAGACAATAAACAGAGAAGCAAATAAACTAAGCAAAACTCTTATAAGTGAAAAAGGAAGTTAATAGTGGTCTCAAATAAGGAATGTTTTGTAGTCTCTACTTTAAATAGATTAGTCAGGACATTGTTCTTTGAAGATGAAATATGAAAAGTTGTAAAGCAGGTATTCATGCTAAAGATGAGGAAAAGAGTGTTTATAAAGTAGCACTTCTAAATGGATAGGCCCTGTAAAAGAAAAGGGCTTGGCCCATTTGAAAAACAAGAAATATTATATGGGAGGAAGGCAGGGAAAGCAAGAGAGCTGAAATAAAATAAAGTTGGAGAGATTGCCAGGAGTAAAATAATTCAAGGAATTATAGGCCATTATAAGGATTTTAGATTTACTAAAATCCAGGTACAATGATTAGTATTTTTAAAAAGGGGGTGAAATAATCTGAATTATAAGTTTTAGATGACCCTGTGGCTGACATTTATGAATTGTTTTAGAAGAGAGTGAGAGTGGGAGAGTGGACCAAATTGGAGGCTACTACACTGGTCCCAGTAAGCACCTAGTAAGTACTTCAGCTTGAATGGCAGCAGCAGACATTCAATCAAGATATATTTTAGGGAAAGGACTTGCTGAGAGTTTAGATGACATGTGGTGAACGAAGAAAAGAGAAAATTCAGGCATGACTCCCAGGACTCTGGGGTAACAGGGTGTATGGTATTTAAATTTCAATTGCACACAGTGAAAAGGAACAGTGTTGGTGAAGAAGGATATTGCAGAAGCATGTGTACCATTTTGAACATATTAAATTTGAGATGCCCAAATTTATTTCTGAAAGAAGACTTTACATAGGCACTAGTCATTTAGATGTATCAGGTTCAAGTCCTCCTTAGGTAAAGATGAGAATTAAATCCATAAAACTGGATGAGATATTCTAAAGATATAGTATATAGAATACAAACTTGTCCTTCCAAAATCTCAAATATATAGAGTTTGGTTACATAAGAAGACTGAGACTGAGTTTAACCTGAAAAGACTGACCCCTGAAATGGGAAGAAAACTGAGAAAATATCATTTTGCTGAAGGCAAGAAATAAAAATGGTTAAAGAAAGTAATACATGGCTTACATATATTATGCTAAACATAAAAATAACATGGTATATCATAATTTAATTTCATTCAAAAACAAAAAGAAGAAAAATTAATTTCCCCATTAATTTGAATTATTAATAAATAGGCCATGTATCATACAACAAAAATTCTCATCAGAGTTCTAGACTTTGACTGAAAAAGAGGTCGACATGAATGGTGGTTACCTGGTGAAATTCTTTAAGCTGTACATGTAAGATTTATGGGCTTTGAGTCCTATATTTTATAGCTAAATTAGAAAAAATCACCATTTGTATATAGAGTTATAATTTGATTTTTTTTATAATAGACACATTATGCTTTCTACAGAACATTTTTTCACTAATATAACATCATTTCTGACCCTGAGTTATGGCAACCATTAAACTAAAACTTGATTGAACAGTTAAAAAATTAATTCATATTGCTATCGATATTAATGGCACATTGTATCTAACCTATTAGTCCTCAGTATTGGGATGGTATGGGATTGAGCAATACATTGGATTATAAAATTCCAGGAATGGATTTTCAATTTGAAGTCATTATACGGAGTTTAGAGCTTTATATCATAGTAGTCTATAAATCATCTTGGAAATCTTTCATCTCAACAGGTTGCAGACATCCTTAGATGTATTCAGGACAGTAATCCATTACAATTTCTGTCTCCTTGTAGACCATCCTTTTAACTGTATGAGAGCTCACATTTAACAAAAGTCAAAAAATTGGTGCAACATCAAATCATTGCTAATGCCCATGATTACTGTGAAATATATATAGTTTCTATAAGATGACTGTGTAAAAATTTCAGATAACTTGGCATTTCAAGTATTTTTCTCTCTCTTCACTGCCTCTCCCCCACCTTCCAAAAAAATTCTATCAGAATTAGGCAAAATTTTCCAGGAAAACTTAACTGAAAAAAGAAAATGCTGAGACTACTTTGTGTGTGTGTGTGTGTGTGTGTGTGTGTGTGTGGTCTAATTAAAGTTACTGCTATCACATAAGACTGAGCTAATTTTGGTTTGATTTAGTGAAATAATCCATTCATTTTGGTATAATTAAGTTATAATCTATGATTTATTACCTCTCTTTCTTTACACATAGGTTGAACATTACATAATGGATTCTTTATACTTTTCTCTGTTTTCCCTAGAAACATGCTGGTGCTTAAAGTAATTCCGGATTTTTCTGGCAGCATAGTTGCTCCCACCACCTGCAATGGATGCTGCTTGATTTTATGTCATTCCCACATTCACAAGCCTTAAGATAAATGTTCAGATATGTTCTACTTCACCATGATGGATGGTATCAATAGAATGAACATGAACTCTACCACAAAGTCAGATTTCTTTTCTTCCTGATCACAGTCTAAGTTTACACTTAAAAATCAAATGAACAGAGGAACAAATAAATTTCTTAAAGAGACAAGCATCTCAAAAGCATATGCTCTGAAGCAAAGATACAGGAGAGCATACAATTAATGTTGAGAGAGTCTATCAACAAACCAGATGGAATAGCTTTATACTAAACCCGATAAAGACAGCAAGAATGCATCAATCTACCTACCACAAGCCATGTATAAAGGACCAACTTCCTCAGATGCTCTCATTACTGTCATTGGACAAAGCTCTGCAGCTAAAATTTTGGTCTCAACCTCATCATATTTAAAAATAACCATTTAAGAGGTAAAAAGATAGTATTTGAAAAGAAAAAAAATAAAATGGAATAGTCCTTCTCAGCAAACATAGATGAGGCAGCACAGCAAAAGTAGCTGTGAAACTTCCTTCTCAGATAGGTTACCTAGAATATTTGCATTCTTTCACTTTCAGATATGTGATAAACCCCTAAATAAGTATGTATTTTCTCCCTCTTCTCTGAACTCTGGTTCACATTTTAAAATCCAAGTCTCTCATCACTTTCTAGTTAAATTTTGCTGAATCTTCACAATTCTTTTTGTTTGGCTCTAGTTCTATTAACATTGTTTGTTGATAATTCTTGTGCTTCTTTCAATACATGTACACTTTCATTAATCCAGATCATTAGGAAAGACATATTTAATAAAAATAATGAAGTAAAATTAAAAATACATTTAAGTAAAATTATAGGACATGAGATGGAGGGATAAAGCCTACTTTAGTGGTAATACTTTTTAAGATGGAGATCATTTTATTTTAAACTCAAAAAAATTTTTAAACTTTATACACGTGTACTTTGTACATCATAACTTTTGAGTGTCAGGATTGTTCAATTAGTGTTTGGAAAAAGTTGATATTGGGTAGACATCATCTTCATAACAAATTTAGTAGGAGTTTACCATTTAGGCCAGACCAAAATTAAAAGAAAGCTATAAACTACTAAATAAACAGTCTTGGCTTTGTCTCCTTATGCTATTGTACTCTTTATCTTGACTGAGGTTTCGTGATTTCACTAAGTTTTTTTTTTATTATCAATTATAAAAAAAAGTTTTCCATAGAAATTTATCATAGAATAAAGAAATTGATCTTCTACTACAAATTTTTTTTCTTACCCTTCTATTTATGCCATGATCTCTTGTTTTAGGGATGCTATCTGTGTTGGAGTGATACATCCAGGGACTTTGACCTTGAATTCTTTCTAATAAATTACTCTGGAATCTTAAAATCTCTAAAAAACAACTAAATGTGAGGGTAAAATCTTTTTTCTTGGCGAACGTGGCAAACTCAAAATGTTTTTAACTAAACATTGGCTGAATAATTTAAAACTAAATTCCTCATAAAAATGTTATAAATATGCCAAATAAAATATGATAAATACTTCTCTGCAGGAGACTAGAGGGCATCTCTTAACTGAATTCTGTAATTTTGTATACTGGGTTTGTGTATTTTTCCTTGGCCTGGCTTTGGTCATGTTGAGATAGGATGTGGGCTTCTTCCACCAGGGTAAAGGTTATTGTACATGCGGTAGACAAAAACTATCCCATACAGTCTGAAGACTATGGTAATATCCATGTCTTTTTCTTACTTTGTGTCTTAGTTTTTAGAATAATTGAAAGTATGACTTTTGGGGTATATAAAATATTCTGCCGTGTGTGATGAAGAAATAATAGTTTTTAGGCCATGGCAGCTAACTGGTCAGTCTTATTTAGAGAAGTATGCTCCTGGGTTGCTTTTAAGCCATGCAAACATTTAATTAATACTATACTTGCTTAACTCATTTCTTAATTAATAAAATAGACTTACATCTATTTCTCTCTGATGCACATACTCTTTTTTTTTTTTTTGAAGTAATTTTATTTTATTTTTTTACCAGTACCCGCTACTTTTTACTCCATTCCCTTTTGGATGGAGGAAGGTACCAATTATAATTCTCTGCCTGGACAACAGACATGAACTCTGGATGGAATCAGGTCACAGCAAAACTTCTACATTACAGTTTTTTCAAAACCCATGTTTTGCTCTCCCTAAGTGTTTGGGAAGCCAATTAAATTGAATACTGATTATGTATACAACCTAAAATGTGTTTGGTGAACCAGATGATTTCAAGGGTGTGTTTCAGGCCTGAAAATTCCTATAAATTGCTGTTTCCGATACTTGCATACAGACTTTTGAACACAACACATGGATGCAATGTCATAATTTGAATATTCTCACATCATTAGAATAAATGAAAATTAACCTCAGTGTGGTACTGAAAAATGATAGGTTAGAAAAAATAGAAAAAAATCCTAAGATATTTTGCTATGCTACAAATGTTTTTGTCCCCTCCAAATTCATATGTTGAAATCCTAAGCGACAAGGTGATGTATTAGGAGGGGGTCTTTGGGAGGTGATTACATGATGAATAAAATTACTGCTTTCATAAGAGACCTCAGAGAGAGCCTTGTCCTCTTTACCATGTGAGGACATAGCAAGAAGATGCTGCCTATCAGCCAGAAAACAGGTCTTCACCAACCCCCAAATCTGCTTTGCTTGTGCACTTCTTAGATTCAAAACTGTGAAAAATAAATTTCAGTTGTTTATAAGCCACCTAGTCTATAGTATTTAGTTATAGCAGCCAGAATGGACTAAGACAGGTTCCTACATCCTTTCCTTTGCTAATTATCTAATAATACTTGATATGAACAGTCGAAACCTGCAGATGATTGAATAGAAAACTAAGTGTTGGATTATTGTCTGTGGAGAAATAATGCAACTGAAGTTACTGGGGAAATAACATCATCTCATGTTCATCACAAACAATCATGTTCATCATCACATAGACTAGGGCAGCCACTAGATTCTATAAGGAAGGATCGTCCAATTAAAGAAGAAGAAATTAAAGGCGATAATGAGCTGTAATATGTCCTCCAGGCAGAAACAATTGGCACTGGCATCTGATTGGTTCACACATACAATCAATATGACGGTGATTACAGCCTGTGGATTGAGCTGTGGCTCTTCCATCTGGTCCTGAAGATCATAGTAATGAAAGAAAGTGTTTTTGCTGCTGTAAGAAAACTACGTACCTAATAATTCTATTTTTGGCCTGTTGTTAACTGAAGAGCAGTAAGCTATCTGCTTTGATAATTTTTTAAAAAATAACACAGGTAAGAAAAATTGAACATATTCTCTTCCATTGAAACACTGAGTGACCATATGTTTAAACAGAATAAGTGCATGAACCATTTTTTTAGTTTTCTGTGGTTGTTGATTGTGGTAATATTTTCTATCCAGCCTACTCACACTGCCACTGAAAACTGAACCTTTCCAGAACGTACTTCCTGATGTCAACTCTATACTCAAAACCTATAGTATAGCTCCACGATGAACAAAAGACAACATTATTTTGGTCTTGTACTAAAAGTCCATCAAAACCTGCACTTCTTTTTTAAATCTGTAACTCCTACTCTATCTGCATTCTCCTAGCCTCAATTCTAACTGATCTATTTGATAATTATCAAGCAAAACCTGTGTTTTCCAATCCCACGTCTTTACCTCTGTTTGTTTTTCTTTCTACTGGATATGTCCATTCTCCAGCCATCAGAGAGCCAATTTTTACCTTCCTTTCAAGTTTCGTTGCATGACACACTTCTCTGAATTTCTACTGTAAAATAATGATCTGCCTTCTGCCTTCCGAGAAATGCAAGAGTTTTTTCTTCCTTTTGTTTGTTTTGTTTTTTACCTCTTCTAGGGTACAGTCTTGCTACTATTTATAACAAGGGATGGTGAGTTTGTACTACCATTAACAATAACAGTATTAAGTGCTATAGTAAGTGTTTACCTTACTATACTTATTTCTTACAAACAAGAAATCTGCTAAATGTTTTTTATGCATGATATCATTTAATCAGTCAAACATTATTTTATCTCTATTTAAAAAATCAGAAAACTATGGCTTGATAAATGTTAAGCAATTTGCCTAAGGCTAGAGACAATGATGCAGCCAGGAACCACATCCAAATTGGTCTTATGCTAAAGCCTGAAAATGCTGACCCCCACAACTGACAGTGAACATCTTGAGGACACACGTTTTCTTTTTTCCATACTTGCATGTTCTTAAGCAATTATCATAGTTATTTGTATCTCCTAAGCCAAGGGTTTTCAACCCTGCATGTATATTAGAAAGAAAAAGTTTCAAAAACTGCTTCATCAGAATATACCTTAGCCCAGTTGTAGCAGAATCGGTGGAGTAGTAGGTGGAGTAGTACTTCAGAGCAGTTAAATTGTGAAGCCTCCTTAGGTAAGCCTGTTAAACAGCCTGAGTGGAGATCTACTAGCCTGGATTTTCATTTGATATCTATTGAAACCAATGAATGAATTAAAATATAATATAAATTATGTTCCTACATGGATGTGGTCTGAATATAGTACAACTGAGCACACACCTATTCCCATAAATGCACAGGTAATGTTTAGATATGGCTTGCATATAGTGTAAATGTAAAGAAAGAATCATTTATTATATTCAGCTAAGGAGGTTGACTTCTTTTTCTTTCCTCTCATTTGCTGAAGAGAGGTAGGCCAAGAGTAAGTTGTAAAGATTTTAAGGAGAAAAGTAACATGATCAAAAGTTTGCTTTAGAAAGAGTGATGCAATAGGAGAAAACAATATATTGAAATGATAAATGAAGTCATTTGCTGCATAATGACATTTTGGTCAACTCCTTAACACATATATGATGGTGCTCCCATAAGATTATAATAGTGTATTTGTACTGTATCTTTTACATGTTTAGATATGTTTAGATACACAAATACTTACCATCATGTTAACATTGCCTATAGTATTCAGTAGAGTAACATGCTGTACAGGTTTGTAGCCTAGGAGCGATAGGCTATACCACATAGCCTAGATGTGTAGTAGGCTATACCATCTAGGTTTGTGTAAGTGCACTCTGATGTTCGCATGATGACAAAGGCACCTAAACCAGGTAAACAGGTTTCTTAGAATGCATTGCTTGTTCTCAGTAGGTATACTCTCAATAAGGGATGCATGTCCTACTACAAAATCTAGGATCCATAATGCACATTGACAGCCATTGCATTTTCCTAGTCATAAAGAATAAAGGGACTATGTAAGTAGGAAGGAAATAAAAAGTAAAATATGAGAGGCATTGAAAATAAAATATTGATGTTAAGTTAACATATTTATAAGAGAGTTTTTAAATGTGTTATGTAATTCTTTCACTGTTTACCGAATAGCCAGACTATGTGTTCAAAGTTAAAAAGCAGGTAAATGCCATCCAGGGAAGAGATCAGTGTGTGATTTGACGTCTGAGGATGGACAACATGCACACTCAGCCCAAGTAGTAGGGCATTAACTTCCAGCAAGAGGGGAAAGAAGGACACGTATGATCCAGCCCCTGGCAATGTGAGGGTCCCCCATGGCTGGTGTGAATCCACTGTGCTGCCCTGTGGCTGCACACACTCCCCTGCACGCTGCAGTGGAATACACACTTCCTCTTTCTGTTAGGGTCTGAAATACAGGTGCCCAAGCAGAATAAAGGTATGCACATCAGGTCCAGACCAGGCAGCAATATTCCCTCATTAGGCCATATGTCCAGCACAGAATGTGAAGGCAATTCATCTGGGGGGAGTTTGGTGGGTGGGAGACTCTTAAATGCGTTCCTCAACAATAGTCATTGACAGTGATGGGGGAAAAAAAAGGAAGAACTAATTAGGAAAAACTAAGTGGAGAGCTTACTTTCAAATCTCCAGAATATACTAAGTTCCTATATTGATCTTAATATTTCCTGAAGTTAGAGGTTATTCCCATCTCTAAAATTAGTCTAATTTTAATTCTGTTAAGATAAACTGTGGTGGAAATTCCACCACACTAAGAGCTTATGTTGCTTCTCCTACACTCATATTATTGTTGTTGTTTCATATGTTTGAGTAATTCTGGACCTGACAAATATTTCCAAGATGAATATAGATGTTTTTGTCTGGAAACATGGATATTCATCAAAGAGAGAACTCCAGAATTTTTATATACTCTCCTGATACAGACATAATGGCTAGGAAAACATTAAATCATAAATTTATGGCTTCATTCAAGGAAGTTGTTAGTAGAAATTCTCTGTTCTATTTAACAGCAACATTAACACACATTCTGATATGTTGAAGCTACATTTCTGGTTTTTTTGTTTGTTTGTTTTTTGTGTGTTTTTTTTTTGTTTTTGTTTTTTGAAAATAAGGTCTCTTTCTGTTGTCCTAGCTAGAATGCAATAGAGTCATCATAGCTCACTGCAACCTCAACCTCCTGGGCTCAAGTAATTCTCCTGCCTCAGCCTCCCAAATAGCTAAGACTACAGGCACACTCCACTACACCTGGTTAATTTGTGTGTGTGTGTGTGTGTGTGTGTGTGTTTAGAGATGGGGTCTTGCTGTATTGCTCAGGCAAGTCTCACACTCCTGAACTGAAGTCATCTTCTCACCTCAGAATACCAAAGTGTAGGGATTACTGATGTGAGCCACTGAACCAAAGCTACATTTCTTGTTGGAAAATCTTCCTCTAAAAGCATCATATATTCCATATGTTCCGATAATTTGAATTCATATTTCTGAAAAAGATACATCTAGTTCTTCAAAGATATTATATAGGAACAATAAATAATAGTTGTAATTTATATTCATTTTCCCCTAGAGAGAAAAAATGAAAAATATTAAAAAAGGTCTTTAGGTGTATAAATGGGAAACTGGTTAAAAGTCCCCCAAAATTTACAACCACGTATAATGTCTGGATGTCAACTGAAAGTATGAGAGTAGTTCATGAAGAGGTCAAGACAGGGGATGTTTGAGTTGTAGATAATTTATATTGAAAAGAGTTTAATCTACGGAAATTAATTAGAACAGAAAGGATATAGAGTAAAAAAAGAAGAGAAATAAGGTCAAATCATAGTACAACTCAGTATAGGTGACTCGAAGAGTGGAAAGATCAGATATCAAATCAGTATGATGGAAAAACAGTGAATCAAGAAAAGATGTCATTGCATTTTTGATCGAGGGTATTACATGAAGCATTTAAATTCAAGAAAGAACACATTTTTAAAAGAGGCATTCGAGTTAGTTAGTTCATATATTTTGAGAAACCAGTAGCAAACAAACAATTGAAGTGGTGCTAACACTCATGTTATTAGGTCTTGGTAATAAATTGAATCTCATTCCATTAGAAAATTATAGTAGAACAAAATGCTATGTTAAATAAAAACAATATTATTCATTTCTATTATATTTGAGAAGATCCAAAGGAATCTGTTTTTTCCAAGCCCAATAGTAGCAGCAATATCTTTACACATTCCATACTAGACATTAATATTTGTGTCTAATAATATTCTCTTCTGAAAAAAATAGATTTTAAGAAAAGAGCTCTTTGCATATGTTAGAGCAAGAAAAAATCAGCATGGTGTTATTGCTAATAAAACAAGGGCACTTCAAGGATATTAGGGATAGCACTACTTTAATCATACTAAGATCCTATGATGTATACTTTAAGACACGAAATAGTCATGGAGGAAGTAGTATATTCTAAAATGATAAAATGTTCAAGCCACCTAGATGATGATACATCAACTATAAATTTGTGTATACCAAATAACTTTAGACGTAAAACATGAAGAGCAAAAATGTTGACACTAAAAAGGAGTAATTGAAAATCTATCATAGTAGAAAACATTAACATATATCTTTCAGTACCTTAAAAAATAAGATACATAAGATTAAACAACACAATTCACAAAACTAACCTAATAGACACATAGAGAAAAACTTCACCAAAACTAACAGAATATGAAATATTTACCAAAATTGCCAATGTAAAGGACTATATATTCTCAACATATTTTAAAGAATTAAAAACAAAGTACATTCTTTGATTACAGTGGAGTGTAGCCAAGCCAAACATCTTTAATAAAAACAAAAATTGGAAAATGTTTATGAATGAAGCAATATAGTTCTAAAGAGGCCATAGACTAAAGAAGAAATCAAAATAATATTGCATTAATAAATTTTAATGTAAATATGACATGTTAACAGATAATTAGCCAAAAATGCACATGTTAAAAGAAAAAATGGCTAAAATCAGATAATAAAATATCAATTTCAAAAAGAATAGAAAATTTAAACCAAAAAAATGGAGGAAAATCATAAGAAACTAAAAGTATCTACTAACACTATACTATAAACAAAATAAGAAAAAATTGTTAACTCTATGGAAAGACTAATGAAATTGATAAACACCTAGAAAGTTTAAAGATAAAGATGATAAAACACAAATTAACAGTATCAAGGATAAAATGGGCATCACTATAGATCCCACATACATCAAAAAACACAGTAAAATTTTTGTCATTATATTGGATAATTTTGATTAAATGGACAAATTTCTATAAAATGTAATTTACTAAAATTTGAGACATGTTGACTGAAAATATCTTTATGATAATATATCTGTTAAACTTTTAATCTACAATTTAAATTTTTTTCCTACCAAGAAAATTCCAGAAATATATGGCATGATGAATGATTCCACTTATAAATATTTAAAGAAGAATGCACATAATATAAGAATTCTTACAGGGCACGAAAAGTTTGAAACTGTTCCATACTTTTTATTAGAGCAATATATCCCCGGTAACAACACTAACTGAGAACAATATTGCAGGCTCTTTTTATTCCTGAACATGGATGCAAAATAATAAACAAAATAAGAGCAGATCAAATCCAGCAATATATAAAATAATAGATTAAAAACATACAAAGTTGGTTTAACCTATGAAAATCAACAACGTGATTCATCATATTAATAAAATGAAGAAGGGAAATAGGATCACCTTGATAGATGTGGTAAAAGTGCTAGATAAAATTCAAAAGCTGTTTTTGATAAAAAAATGTTTAGTAAAATAGGTAGAGAAGGTAACTTAATTTGATAAAAAATCTATTAAAAGAAACCCACAGCATGCTTTACATTTAATGGTGAAGTATTGAATGCTTTTCCACTGAGATGAGGCTATAGACAAGAATGTCTATATCAGTACTTTTATATAATGCTGTCCTATAAGTTATAGACAAGATAAGTAAGGAAAGACAAATATATTTTAAAAGGGAAGATTGGAAAAATAAATCATTAATACTATTCTTGTGGGCAAAATCAAGTAATTTTCAACATGACATACCTAGTACTTTCAAAGGAATCTAAGTAATGTTATTAGATTCAATAAATACTATAAATGAACAAAATTACAAATTTTATATACAAGCAGGAAGTCATTAGGAAATTAAATTTAATATACCACTGTAGCGAAACATCAAATACTTAGGAATAAATATAATGCAAATGTAAAGCCTTTACATAGAAATCTATAAACCATTACGGAGAAAAATTAAAGCGGGCCTATACAAATGAAACGATGTACTATTTTTGTTAACTCTGAGACTCAATATTGCCAATTTTCATCCCAGATTGATCTATAGAGTTGTTATAATCCCAGTAAAAATCCCAGAAGATTTCTGTGGTTATTAATAAACTAACTCTGCAATTTATATGAACATGTGGTGCTGATGCAAAATTTAGTCCTTTGAAAAATACAGAACGAAGGAGGAGGGGAAAGAGGATGGGAGGAGAGTAGGGTAAGAAATAACACTGTGTTCTGATTTTACCCTTTGAGATCTGCTTGTTCAACATAATATTTAAATTTGTATTAGTCTATGTGTTGCTTGAACTATTCAAAAGAATCCATCAGGTTACATTTTTAATTGCCATTTATGTGGTTTAAGAAAAGTTAATTTAATAAAGTGTAATCAAAGTCTAAGTGATAGATATTTATTAGATATAAGTATATAATATTTAATAATATATATTCTAATATGTTATATGTGTTTATATATAAATATATATGTACATACATATACTTTTTTTAAATGGAGCATTAAGCAAATTACAAAGAGTTAGGGTTCCTTTCCTTAGCCAAAATAACTGGGAATATTAATATATCAGTGCCAGTGAGGCAGCAAAAGTAGAATGGAATAGGTTATAGGAGTGTGATATTTAACCTCAAATAAAACAGAGTTAAGATATTAGCTCTGCTATTTTCACTATGAATATTTGAAAATTACTTAGATTCACTGTTTTTTAGTCTACTTCTCTTTCAAATGAGAAAAATAATGGCATGGATACATAGAGCTCTTCAGCATGTAATTTGGTACAGCCCTAGTGGAAAACAGTATGGATGTTCCTCAAAAAATTAAAAATAGAACTACTGTATGATCCAGCAATCCCTCTTCTGGGCATGTAATCAAAGGAAATGAAATCAGCACCTAGTGGACATATCTGCACTTTCATATTCATTGAAGAATCATTCACAATAGCCAAACAGCCTAAGTAACACATGAATGGATAAAGAAATTATGTATGTATCTATACACAAAAAGGGGGATGATATTATTCAGCTTTAAAAAAGAAGTAAATCTTGACTTTTGCAGTAACATCAGTAGACTTGGAGGACATCATGCTAAGTGAAATAAACCAGGCACTGAAAGAAAAATACTGCAAGATATCACTTAAATGTGGAAACTAAAAAAAAAAAAAAAGTTGAATACATAGAAATAGAGAGTGGAATGGTGATCACCAGGGGCAAGGTTGGGGGAATAAGGGATGTAGGTCAGAAGAGTACAGAGTTGTAGTTTTGAAGGATATGTCTGAAGATCTAATGCACAGTGTAGGCACTATCGTTAATAATATTCTCTGTATACTAGAAATTTGCTAAGAGTACATTTTAGGTACTCTTACCAGACACAAAAAAGGTAACTATGTGAAATGATGGATATGCTAAGTTGATTGACTGTAGTAACCATTTTACTATAAATATATGTGCATCAGAACATCATGTTGTACACTTTGAATCTATACATTTAAAAAGAGAGAAGAGAAAGAATAAATAAGAACGCAATCCAAATACAGAAAGTAACACAGTTCCTCCTCACACATAGTCAATAACTAATTGTTATTAGATAGTACTGTAATAACTCTTAATGAAATGTTATAGTAAAAGCATGATGGAAGTAAGTTTATGGAAAGTTGTTCTTTTAAAAATTACTATATAGGAGAACCAAGTAAGCTAGTGAGTAAAGCAAAGGAGCCAAAGAGATAGCTGACACCAAAAAATGAAGGAACTATCAATGTGATGAATTATTCAAAGAGCTTATGGAGGAAGGCATATTGCACATATAAGGTAGGTAAGGAGGAAGAATGACTCCTGTTACTGATAAAAAGAAGGTTATAACTAGTGAGAAAAAAATAAGTATAGCAAAAAGAAGTATCATGATATTCAGAGATGTGGATAGTTCAGGAGTCCAAAACTGAGGACTCAGGTAACAATTAATTAGTGAGCAAAGCATCTGTTGAGAATGAAGGAGGTGGACTTTTGATTTTGATCCTGGATAGTGAAGTAGAGTAAAGACAGCCAGAAGTTGTCACTCTCACTTGGAAAGAGAGAGTTTATTTTCCATCCCCCTGAATTTGGGCTGGTCCTGTGACTATTTAAACACTAGAATACATCAGAAATTATATTATTTCAATTCTATACCTAGCCTGTAAAAGGTCAGGTAAGTCAGCCTTCTTCTTCTTGGAATGATCACTCTCAGGGGATTTTCTATTGGAACCAGCTGCCATATTGTGAGGAAGCACAAGCAACCATGTGGAGAAATCTACATGAAGCAGCATCCAGTCCCCTGGTCAACAGGCTTCAGCTTGGCTTCCACTTGATAGCCAGTACCAAATTGCCAGACATATGCGTGAGCCATTTTGGAAATGAAACCCATAGTTCCATGTGAACTGCCCCAGCCAATCAAATACAGAGCAGAAGCAGGTTGTCCCTAAACACCTGCTCCAACTGCAAAACCATAAGGATAGAAATGATTTTCTTTCTATTTTCTCCTTTTTGTTTTACCCAACAAAGTTTTGGAGTGTTTTTTAATTCAGCAATACATATCTGAAACAAGTAGGAAAAGAACTTTTGAAACAGCCCCATAGTGAATAATATATATCTTCTCCTAGACACTAAGAAGCAAACAAATAAAAAACAAAAAAGATAGAAGGCACTAAGAAGTGGAAGCAGAGATATGTCATTTAGATACCATTGTAAATGAGGTTACTCTATTTGGAGGGAAAAAAAAAGAATTCAAGGTTAAAGAAGAGATCAATAAAGGCTAAAATAAGAAGATTCTGAGGAGATTAGAAATTGAAAGAAAAATAGCTAACTTCCATAAATTGGTTTGTTTACCTACACCTTCTGTTCACACATAAGGAACACAAATTATAATTTATGAGAGACAGAAGGTTGCTTTACATATCTACAGAAGGCTTTCCTGGAATCTCTCTGTCCTTATGGTAAAATGATATGGCAAATGCCCTGAAATGTTATCACATAAATTTGAGACAGATCCCTCTCATAACATTAGTTACGGTCCTCCTATTAATAAATGTATGTACTGTTAAGAGAGATTATCTTTCTTTATTCACCAATACACATAGAAAATTAAGGTGATAGGTTTACATTGTCCTTTTTATGAAAGTTTCTTTAAGTGAAAGCCAAATTCATTAAGAATGCACACATCAAAATGCTCCCTTATTTGGAATGATTCCTCTAAACACATTCAAAGTAACTCATTTTCAATTTTAATTTACAAACCCTGAATTTAATATTATGTTAAATATGTATGTTATAAACACATATCTATCCAGTTAAAATTCATCTGATTTATTAAATAACTAATTCTTTGAACAGAATAACCCAAAATATAGGAAATAACAAATGCTATATGACTTTTCCAAATCAATAAAAGACCAATGGCCAAAAAACATATGAAAAATGTTCAGCATCTCTAATCATTAGGGAAATGCAAATCAAAACCACAATGAGATATCACTTAACTCTAGTGAGAATGGCTTTTATCAAAAAGTCCCAAAACAGCAAATGTTGGCATGGATGCAGAGAGATAGAAACACTCATACACTGCTGCTGGGACTGCAAACTAGTGCAACCTCTATGGAAAGTTGTATGGAGATACCCCAAAGATCCTCGAAATTTTTTTGAAGTATCACTTTTAGAAATTCAAAGAATGTTTACATTAATTTTTATCAAAAATAAGATTTTAATATTCCCAAATATACATTTAAAAATAAGATGGATGCTACTTTTAAGTGTATATAAAAGATGTGTAGAGTAGATAAAAAATGTCTTGGAAGTTTTTGCAAGTAAATATTTATATACACCTTGCCTATAACACTTCTCTACTGCTGCTGTACTCTCTTGGAATCTTGGGCTACATAAAGAGAGTGGGTTGAACATGCAGAGAAAAGAATGTGCAAATACCTGAAGTTTAGTGTCTAGCTATGTGTTTGAATGTTTTGATAAACTTATTCTTCTACTTTTGAAAGCTTCATCTATTTGTCTATTTCAAAATCATTCACTGTTCCTTTTTTAACATATTTACATGTCATATAATGAGCTGCTCTCCAAACTCTTTATTGTCATAATATAGGATTTTTACTGGTTTAATTTGTAAAGCAAACAAGTATTTGGTTTATGAATGAGGAAAGGCTGATTTCTTTAAGTTATATCCCTTTCCAACTTCCTATTTTCCTCTTTGGAAGGTGAGTGATTTGATTCAATCCTGTTAGTCAATTCAAGGGAAGGAAATAGATACAGTTTTCACCTAATCATGTCACAAACTACCATATTTATACAGGTTTAAAAATTCTTTATTCATGGATATGTTGAGTATTTAATATATGCCATTTACTGAGCAGATACTAGAAGTTAAGAAAAGAGAAAGACATGTTATTAACAAGAAGGAATTTACTCTCTGGTATTAGAGAATGAAAGAAAGGAAGAAAGGAAGAAAAGGAAAGAATGAAAGAAAGAAATAGAAAGAAAGAAAAAAGAAAGGAAGGAAGGAAGGAAGGAAGGAAGGAAAAGAAAGAAAGAAAGAAAGAAAGAAAGAAAGAAAGAAAGAAAGAAAGAAAGAAAGAAAGAAAGAAAGAAAGAAAGAAAGAAAGAAAGCTGCTCAGGCATGTTGAGAGCTAAAAGAACTTGAACTTTATCTTGTGGGATACATTCCTGAATAAGCATTACCCAGAAAGGGAACTGGATTTTGTTTTTTTAAGTACATTATTTTCTACCCTTTTCCAGAGCTCTCCATTCCCTTAGCGTCAAGGGGAAGGTCTGCACTGTTTCTGTTCCTTTGAAAAGTCTTGCAAAATACTTCCTTTATCTTCTGGACTCTTCAATTCTATGGATCTTCACTCCACTTCTTTTTCATTTTCTGACCTGCTAGAGTCTTTTTCTCTCTTGGCCCTCCACTCCTAATCAATTCTCAAATATTCTATTCTAACCTTTACTTTTGTTTGCCTTAAATTCAGGTATGAGGCATTGGTTAGGGGATAATCACAACAACCAACACTAGACATACCATAAGAAAAATCAAAATATTTTTTTCCTCTAAGGAACCTACCCATGAAGAAATAGACAATAGAATGGTCACAATCTGTAATATTTTATTAAATACTGCAGTTGATAATGTTTAAAGAGCTCATTTGCTAGAGGCAAGAGAAAAGTTGCTGACCCTAGTACTAACACTCCAATCCAAATACCTAGTAATGCTATTGCTACTCCTGCCAATTCTGAAACAAATTCACTGCAAAACACTGATAAACTACAAAACCTGATAAACTGCTGCTCTCTATAAAATTTGGGACTCACTGTTCACGAAGGTTCTTGAGCTAGATGTACTCTTTTACTCACATTGTAACTGTGCACCATAGGAAGAAGGTAAGCAATGACTATGCTGGTTTTTTATTCGCCATAGCAAAAACGTTTGGTAGCCCACTTTCAGGATTGTTGCTCATGAGGATTTCTTCCATTGAAGGAGTTGATGGACTGATCTGCCTCTACCTGCCTTCCCTTGTCCATCTGTCTTAATGAATATAGCTACCAAAAGGGTTGCTTTGTGTCCCCAGGTTTTCTATTAATAGGTACTCTAATCTCATAATCCAGGATTTAATGTTAGAAAATGGCCATGAACACTTTTGGCCATCTCACGCCTCTCTTTTATGGATTTAGTGAGGAAGAAAAGCAAACATCTAGCAGCCACCACTTACTCTTCCTTGCTATCTGCCAGGCTTGTATCAGAAAGCCATCTAAACTGCATGTTATGGTGATTAATTAATCTTTATATAGCACATAAAAATCATTTGTAGCACAGATAATGATAGTATTAATAGATTTGTTGATGCGTAATTCAATGTTCCCATAGAATTAAGAGCTATGCTTCCCTCCACCTAGTATGAGCCATGATAGAGTTAGGAAAATTGCACTGTAATAAAGAAACTCTGGTCCAGGGACTGTATTTATATACACAGTTTAAGCCTCATTCTATGATTATAGTTAACAGCAATTATTATTGTTATATGTTTTTGTATTTTTCAAAACACCAAACATCTCCTATGGTGAAGTAAACTTTTCAAAGGTCATGAAGATTGGGAGTGGGACATTTTTCTAGAGAGTCATGTGTCATTAAGCTGTCTAGGAGAAAACATGATGGCTGATTCAGTTTTTCAGCCAACACTCTAGTCTTCTTTACAACAGAACATATATAAAATCCTCACTGCTTAGTCATTCTATACATCACCTTAAATATCTGAAACACATATTGACTCTATACTAAGCAGATGTCTACTTTATCTATTAACTCACAGGGTGATGCTTTGCTATTCATGTTTTTATTGGTTTGCTTTTAATTGTTGCTATTATTTTGTTTTAGATAAGAAATGAGTCCATATTTTGAACATCAGTGTCTTACTGACTAGGACCCAAGGTCTTGCTTTGCTGACATTCTCCAGCCTAACTGTGAAACCAATACCTTCATAATTACATACTATTGACTTGTACATTGTAGACATAAGGCCCTCTATCTCCTCAGCAGTGCCTGGCCCTTAGTATTCACAGAGAACAAGAACCTAGAGTTTCAGGTCTGTCAAAGATTATTGTGTCAGTAAAATCAGACTCAGGAATTGTTAAGTGCTGATGAATAATCTCTTTAACAAACATTTTGGAGTCTGTATCTTTACAAAGGTGTGTCTTTAGAATGGATACATGCTCATTTTATTATAAAGTTTGAGGTAATGAAAGTTGACTTTTTCAATTCAAGCATACTATATTGTCAGTTGATTTTTCCTGCGTGATTTCTCAGGTAGTGGTATTTTGTTGTTGTTGTTGTTCTTGTTTTGATTTTTAGTAAGAAAATATACCTCAACTCTTATGATAGCTATGAATATTATCTTTAAAAATATCCTCAAAACACAGAGAATTTTGTTAAATATTTCATAGGTTCACAGGTTTCCTATTACCCATCTGTGTTCTTTCTAGGGATCGATCACTATACATTAAAAAAATATCTAAGGTAGGCTATCTTAACCTACTCCCAATGTGATCTCACTTGCTCCCCTAGGTAAACTATAAGAAATATATGTTTGATAGAGTGTATCTTAATAATAATATAAATGAATATATAAAATATTTTACATATAATTACAGAAAAGTGTCCTTCATGGCTATGATATTTTAGCTATTTCTGCATCCTGAACTAAATTACCTTGATGTTATATGTGTGTGGTGGCTCCCCATTAAAGATTGTAAAAAAGCTGATATTCAGCCAATTTTGCAGGATAGTCAAATTTTATATTTGCTATATTCAGCTAATAATGCATAGATAGTAATATCAGATAATAATGTATAGATATTAATATTAGCCCAATTTTTAAAGTTACCTAATTGTGGTTATAAATAAAAGCTAAGAGGAGAAGTTTGGATTGAATGAAGGGCAAAGTAAATTTATAATTTTTAGAAAGGATAAGTTTTCTTTTGAACTACAGTTATCCAGGTAAGTTTTTTTTTTTTAATTTCAGCATATTACGGAGGTACAAATGTTTAGATTACATATATTGTCTTTGCCCCACCCGAGTCAGAGCTTCAAGTGTGTCCATCCCCCAGATGGTGCACACTGCACCCATTAGGTGTGTATATACCCATCTCCTCTCCCCCCCGCCCACCTGTCCCACACCAGATGAATGCTATTACTATATGTGCACTAAATGTTGATCCGTTAATAACAATTTGTTGGTGAGTACATGCAGTGCTTGTTTTTCCATTCTCGTGATACTTCACTTAGTAGAATGGGCTCCAACTCTATTCAGGATAATACAAGAGGTGCTAGATTACCATTGTTTTTTGTGGCTGAGTAGAACTCCATGGTGTACATATCCCACATTTTATTAATGCACTCATGTATTGATGGGCACTTGGGTTGTTTCCACATCTTTGCAGTTGTGAATTGTGCTGCTATAAACATTCGAGTGCAGATGTCTTTTTTATAGAATGTCTTTTGTTCCTTTGGGTAGATGCCCAGTAATGGGGTTGATGGATCAAATGGTAGTTCTACTTGTAGTTTTTTGAGGTATCTCCATATTGTTTTCTGGAGAGGTTGTGCTAGTTTGCAGTGCTGCCAGCAGTGTATGGATGTTCCTATCTCTGCATCCACGCCAACATTTCTTGTTTGGGACTTTTTGATAAAGGCCATTCTCACTGGAGTTAAGTGATATCTCTTTGCAGTTTTGACTTGTATTTGCCTGATTATTAGTTATGGTGAACATTTTTTTCATATGTTTTTTGGCCGTCAGTCTATCTTTCTGTTCATGTCTTTTGCCCACTTTTTGATAGGATTGTTTTATTTTTTCTTGGTGATTTTCCTGAGTTCTATATAGATTCTAGTTATCAGCCCTTTATTGGATGTGTAGCATGTGAATATTTTCTCCCATTCTGTAGGTTGTCTATTTGCTCTCATGGTAGTTTCCTTGGCTGTGTAGAAGTTTTTTAATTTGATCAGGTCCCATTTATTTATTTTTGTTGTTACTGTGGTTGCCTTTGGGGTCTTCTTCATAAATTCTTTCCAAGTAAGTTTTTTCTAATTTTTCAGTTTCATAGTGAGATATTGGAGTCCAAAGACAAGAAGTAAAGGATCCGAGGCAGTCTATTATTTTTAAATAGAATGGAATTTTTCTGACTGGAAATCTAGTACTTAGTTGAGTACACTAAATTGTTTTTCTTCATGTGGAGGAAGCATTGATATTGGACTAAAAGTAACAACAACAATTCTATGGTTCTATTGATTTTAAAAGATCCATTCTATGACTAAGTTAAATGTTTGTTTTTAGTAACCCAAATTTGGCATATGACTTTACTTTTATAAAAAATAAATTTAAGATAATTTTTCAAAAGACAGAAGAAACCATGTTGGGTGCTATAGATTTTAAAGTACACAGAATTAGAGAACAAGAAAACTATCATTTCACATCTTGTATGAAGAAAAATAGCAGCAAGACATAAGTATAAGTATTAAGTTAGACAATTCCATATTCATTCATAATTTGATGGACTTGTTCAAGAAAAAAAATCTTCAGGCTTAATATGGCCTTTCTTTAAATCTTTTGCCATTTTTTGTGGGTTTTTTTAAATTATACTTATCTACAGTTTAGGTTTTAGAATGAATTTATGATATAGATTTGTAAGATGAATTAACTACCACAATTGAATAATAACTCCAATTGGGAATGTACATTGCTACAAATCTGTGGTCAGAGATATCAGTGGATATCACCACAGTGAGCTGACTAATATTTACCCAAGAAGACCTCAACAAGATGGTGACTATAGTCTTTACATTTTCAATAAATGTTTCAGAAGAATTTTAGGTGACAGTTGGAATCATCAGAGAAATGATGTTTATGTCATATTAGTTTTTAACAATAGTGATTTTATCAGCATATTATATATATATATATATATATATATATATATATATATAATGTTTCTGCACTGACATGATCTTAGAAACTCCTTGAATAAATAATCCTGTGTTTCATTTTTGTTCATGTGTGTGTATATGTGTCTCCACTTAAAAAAAAATCCATCCTGGAATGTCTTATGTAAGTTTCTCTTACAGTAGTAGATACCTTATAACAATGGCTTTAAAACCTTGAAACCTGACTATGCACCAGAATTATATAAGCAACCTAAAAAATGTACAGATATCAAAATTCCACCTGCACTCTATTAAATCAACCCTTGAATACTGTAATTACAGACAACTCAGAAACTTTCTTCTATAACTTCTCTAATGTGTATTTCTCTTCCTCTGTTCATTTTTTAACCTTCTGGAATATTTATCATGCGTATTTTTATTTACTTAATAGCCTGGTTTTATATTTTCTGATCATAATGTTCATGTCTTATTTTATTTCTGAATTCTGGGAAAATTGTGGAATCACTTCTCTATTTTAGTGATTCTGTTAATATTTTCTTGGATATCAAGTGTGCTGTTCACCACCTCATGTGAATATTTTAAATTCACTAAATGCGCTTTGCAAACAAATGCTTTTTTGATTTACAGCTGGGCAAATTCATATCCTCCTTAATCTGATGCAAGGGAATATATGGGTTTTCCTTAACATTTATTTGAGTAGGAATTACACAAAAATTTTTTGTGAATAAATTTATGCCTGTACTTCTCTAGTTCTCTCACACATACTCACTATAGTATTCATAAGTGAGAAAAAATTTTATATAGTCCAGTATCCAGATTAGCTTTTTAAAATTTTAACCTATGTTTAAGTCTGATCTTGAGAATCCTTCACCTTCGATGGCATTTGTTGAACTTTATAGATTTGTTTTCACTGAATTGCACTAAAGCATTCAGTAATTGGCTTAAATTGAACATACGATATAAGAAATATGCTTATTATTTCACTTAGCATAATGTCCTCCAGGTTCATTCATGTTGTCACAAATGAAAATATTCCTTCTTTTTTAAGGCCGAAGGGCATTCTATTGTGTATATATATTACATTTTCTTTATTATTTCTCCTGTTGATAGACACAGGTTGATTCCCTACTGTGGCAATTGGGAATAATGCTTCAGTGAACCTGGGAATGAAAATATCCTTTTGAAATATTAATTTCCACTCATTGAGTGATGAGTTTTTGGTAAATATAATATTCTGGGATGAATTAAATACCATGGTGTGGGAAGCAGAGAGTTTGGCTTAAAGTTTAACTTTATCAAACAATGGTAGAAGAATAAATCTGTCCCAAGTGATAGTATTGCCATGAATAAGAATAATAATATCTAAAATCCACCATGTCTCAGACACTATTTGAAGCACTTCAGTTGTATTAAATTACTTAATTCTTATAGCAATCCAATGAGATAGATATTACTACTATTATCCCTATATGAAAAGAAAGCCTATGGATCACACAAAAATTAACACTTGGCCAAATTACACATTGTTAAGTGATGGAGTTTGAATATGAATTTGCAGAAGTGGGAGTCTAATCCTAGAACCTCTGCTCTTAATATCTTTACTGCCTCTGAGAAGAAAATAAATAACAAAAAATACTCTAGGTTTACTACTTGCAAGTACAATTTAAAAAGGATACAGGAATTGGTACAGAAATGTAAATACCTTGCTGATTGTTGAAAATATTTTGTATGCAACTTAAATATCTTTAATTAGACCTGCTTATTTCACTTTATAAATATTGAATAATTCACCACAGTATTTGATCTTTTGTGAGCTACATTAAGCCTAATTTTTTTAAGCTACTAACAACCACTCACTTCAACTTCTCAAATTAATTCTTCTCTTTTCATACCCCCGTTTATTTACAATAACATTGGAGTATTTAGTCAGCAGTGCCTAGCCGTACACAACAGCTCTACCCGTGGGAGTGCACATGGGCATTCAGAGAGAGGAGAAATGGCCCTTTTTGTTTTGAGAAAGGGGCTTTTCTGTCTACAAAGTCTCACCCAATGAGGAATTCACCAAAATAGTAAAGGTTTTGAGATGCTAGGTTATGTTAACAAGAACAACATACAAAATAATGGCTTTTTTAGTCTCTTTTGCTCTTGTTTTTTCATTTGCTTGTCATATTCTTTATTTTTTTGTAGATAATGGTAACTTTATTTTTTTCTTATACAAATAACTTTGTTTATTTTTAATTTCAGAATATTACAGGGGTACACACATTTTGGTTACATCATTTGCTTTTGTACTATTTGAGTCAAAGTTATAATTTTGCCCTTCACCCAGGTAGTGTGCATTGTACCTGTTAGGTGTGAATTTACGCATCGCCTCCACCCACCATCTGCTTGATTTCCATAGAGTTTTACTTCCATGTGGACACATAAGTGTTGATCAATTAGTTCCAAATTAGTATTGAGTACAGGTAGTATTTGTTTTTACATTCTTGCGATTCTTGTAGACAAAAATGTACACTGGGGAAAAGAACGCATATTTAATAAATAGTGCTGGGGAAAGTGGATAGCCACATGTAGAAGACTGAAACAGGATCTGCACCTCTCACCACTCACGAAAATTAAATCATGATGAATAACAAACTTACACTGAAGGCATGAAACTATAAGAATTCTAGGAGGAAATGCTGGAAAAACTTTTATACATATCTACATATCGGTCTAGGCAAAGAATTTATGAAGAAGCCCCAAAAGCAATCACAGCAACAACAAAAATAAATAAATGGGACCTGATCAAATTAAAAAGCTTCTGCACAGCCAAAGACACAATTGATAGAGCAAATAGACAACCTACAAAATGGGAAAAATATTTGCGTGCTATTCCTCCAATAAATAGCTAAAAACCACAAAAGCTTGTCATGTTCTTCCTCTGAGAGGATTAAGATCTAAAAAGTCACTTCTTTAGTGTTACAGTTCAATCTTCAGAATTCATGTATGACTCTCATAATTTACAGGAAAAGGAGGAGAAACAAAGTAATACCTTATTCTTGGCTATGAGTTCTTCAACAATGTTTTTTGTTTCGTTTTCTTTCTCCTTTTTACCAAAATATTGTTTTTATTAGCATTTAATGTAATATTTGGTACATACCAAAGGGTGTATGTATTAATATGCAAATTTAAAGCCTCTGTATGCTCTTTTCCTCTTCAAGCTCCTGGCAAGAATATTTCTCCCATTCTAAAGGACTGATAACAAGAATCTATTTAGAACTCAGGAAAATCAGCAAAAAAAATCAAACAACCCTATCAAAAAGTGGGCAAACGACATGAATAGAAATTTTTCAAAAGAAGATGTAAGAATGGCTAACAAACATATGAAAAAATGTTCAACATCCCTAATCATCAGGGAAATGCAAATCAAAACCACAATGAGATATCACTTAACTCCAGTGAGAATGGCCTTTATCAAAAAATCCCAAAACAACACATGTTGGTGTGGATGCGGAGAGACAGGAACACTCATACACTGCTGGTGGGACTGCAAACTAGTGCAACCCCTGTAGAAAGCATTATGGAGATAACTTAAAACAGATTCAAGTAGACCTACTATTCAATCCAGCAATCCCATTATTGGGCATCTACCCAGAAGAACAAAAGTCATTCTATAACAAAGACACCTGTACCCGAATGTTTATAGCAGCACAATTCACAATTGCAAAGATGTGGAAACAACCCAAGTGCCCATCAATCCACGAATGGTAGTAAACTGTGGTATATGTATACCATGGAGTATTACTCAGCTATAAGAAATAATGGTGATACGACATCTCTTTGGTTCTCCTGGAGAGAGTTGGAACCCATTCTATTAAGTGAAGTATCCAAAGAATGGAAAAACAAGCATCACATGTACTCACCAGATAATTGGTTTCCCTGATCATCACCTAAATGGACATTGGGGAAGGATACCAATTGGATATCAGACTGAGGTGGGGAGTGGGGGGAGGCGATGGGTGTATGCCTACATGATGAGTGCGTTGCGCACCGTCTGGGGAATGGTCATGCTTGAAGGTGCTGACTCGGGGAGGTGGGGGATGGGGGGACGGAATGGAGGTGTGACTACATGGTGAGTGCCAGGCACATTGTCTGGAGAATGGACACGCTTGAGGCTCTGACTCAGGGGGATGGGCGGGACATGGACAATGTATATAACCTGAGCTTTTGTACCCCCATGATGAGCTGAAATAAAAAAAAAAAATAACGAATATTTCTCAATGGGTTCTTCAAGATGTTTTAATTATGTCAGCTTCTTGCAGTACGTATGAAGGTACCTAATTCATAGTGGCCCTGTGGCAAGTATATTTGAAGGAATAAAATGTAAAAGAATCAAATATGATTCTTATAACCTGATTTAGGTAGTTAAATAATCGAGTATTTTATACATTAATGATAAGAGTCAAATCTCTCTTTGATTTTCTATCCCTGAGACTAATCAGTAAACCTTTAAGTACTTACGGAGCACTGAGTGTTTCACATTAGCATGATTTAAATGGAAAACGGAACCTATAAAACACATTGTCTGCCTAATTAATCACATGACTAGTTTACTTGACAATGAAAACAATAAGGACAGTATAAAGCAATATATAATTAAATGCTAATTTTTGTTGTTGTTCAGGTTGTGACTACTATAAGACTTCAGAAAATTGATAAGGAAAGGAACAGCTTTCTTTCTTAGTTTATCCTGTAACATAACTAAGTCATGTCACATAAGCATTTGCTCGTAAGCATTTGCAAATTTAAATACATGTTAGTGCTCAAATTTATACAAATAAAATCATAATTTTATTTAGAATACTGTGTATATTACATATTACAAATTGAGTTTTAAAATGATTCATGATAAGATCCCTTTTATACCACAGTTTTGGATTTCTATCTTGATATGAGAAATGCTTCTTCTCTATTCACTAGTTACTTGGCTAAATGCTAGATTTCTTGGTAAACAAGGGCTGCTGAAATAGCTAATATGAACAATCATGAGCTAAGTAAATCTCTGTATACATAATATTAATGAAAACACTCATTAAGTAATGTGGAGTACAACACTTTAGTCTAAGTAGAATAATGAAAAATGGTCATGGAGTCAGGGTACCTTATATTTTTTCCTGATTCCACAAATAATGGCTTACGTACCATGAATAAAATTAATAATGTTTAAGATAATTTTTCTTAACTTTGAAAGGAGGGGGAAGTGATAAACAGCATCTAATGTTCAAATGTTTTAAGAATATGGAGACTTAAGTACAGTATTGTATAAATGTCCAAATTTTAAACAGATAAAACCTGAAATCTTTTGACACAAGCATCTTTTTTGTTGCAGGTGACAGCAACTCTGTCTTTGTTAATGTCAGCAGGAAAATAATAATTGAAAGTATAACATATAGCAAACAGAACATACAGGGAGATAGGAGAACCAGGTTTGAGAAAAGGCAGGATCTGAGACATGCTGGACAGAGGCAATACAATCAAAATCAAAGCTAAGGAATAACATTGATTAAAATGTTGCCACTGGCACCACAGTTTTGCTTTCTCAGATTTCTATTCATGTTTCCAAATCTGCGAATACTGTCTCAATTCTACCCATTTCTTTGACTCACTTCCATAAGCTTCAAAGACCTTGGATAGAAGCATACAAGGCAGATCCTATCTATGCGTGAAATCACTCCTTGTTGGGTCATTGGGGGCATATATACAAAAGCAGATATGTTTTGTTTTTTTTTTTGCCTAGAGAGATGTGGCTCCGCCCCTCCTCCAAAAATCTCATCCAATGACTCACTTGCCAGAAGTGGAATGGTGCTAAGATACTGTGTAGCAGATAAAACAAAGGTTCCCCACTCCGCACTGAGGGATTTCAAACTTTCACAGATTTATACTTCCTCTTTTCTATTATTCTCCAGTTCGTTTATGTATTCGGTGCTATTTGCTCAGATGATTTTACAGATAACCTATGTACTACAACCTAGATTTTGAAAGACTATTTTCTACAATATCCTATTCATTCTGAGAAAATAAAGCTTAATATTAACCATTAATTTTGTTTCTTACATGTGAATTTTAGAAACCAATAAATAGGTAATTTACTTATATCTTAAGTAAAGATTACAAATGAGCCTTTCATGTTTCTATAGACACATTTCTCAAAATTTGAGGAAAAATGGGAGATAATTCAAACTGGCTATTTATAGGAAAGCATAACCTTTTCATTAAAAAGACCTCTTTTGTAACATGAATAATAATCAGCATAATATCATGTATTACCTGTTTTGTAAACTCTAATGTTTCTAAGGTAAGTCATCTGTAGTTTTCCTGTTACATTAAGATAATGTACAAAGCTAACTGGTTAAAATAATATAATTAGAGTAGTGATATACTTATCAAACAATATCTCAGCATGTAAAGCATAATACGCTTCATATAAAATGGTTAATCTCTGTTATGAAAGAAATTATCATCAAAGGTAGAAATGCTAGGCAAGATAATAGTTGATGAGTAATTTAAGAAATATATAAATTGATACAATGATTATTAATAGTATGCAATGTAAAATTCTACTATATTTCATGTTTTTTAAAAATATATGGGATATATGATAAGATTTTATTGTTTAGATTAAGCAGATTCTATTTGTATCCATGATTTTTATTCTAAAATATTGGAGTTAAAAAGAACATTTTGTGAAAGATTTTAATTATGGTAAATTTTATGTGTTTGGGAATTATGGCCAAGACCCTAGAATATCTGATAAGATGCAGGGTGAAGAATTGAAAGGATAAATTGAGGCTTTGAATTTGATCAACAGTAAGACATAACTAAATAAGCTTAGAAGTTGGCTGTGGTATAAGAACTGAGTTAACCAAGGTACATGAATGAAACTCTGATGTACAGACTAAGCATGCTAGAACACTTTCTAGTGGACCAAGAAAATACTGATACTTCCACAGGTAAAGGATGTAATGATCAAACTGGCATAGAGAAATGAGAATAACTAATCATGTGACAACATAGGAAGATATGTTGGTAATAGGGTGGGAATTTTTTAGTAAGGGGTTATAGCAGTGCAAATTAAAGTCAAAACTATTTTTTGAGAAAGAAGAAATAAATCTTGAAAATGGTATTTAAATTAATTTACTCACTTATTTACTACATTAAAATTTCTATAGTAAGTGCTTAGTAAAGGCTAGACATTATAGACAGAAAAACAAGCAAACAAACAAAGAAACAAACAAACAACAAATAAAATAAAACAGATTGATAAATGATGCTAAAATATGATGTTATGGTACTGTGTCCTGGGCTCTTGTCTTTTTCCCCATTAGAAGTCCTCACAGAAAGCAGTGGTTTCTAATTGGGAGGTTAGGAGAACATTTCTGAGGAAGCTGAAGGAAAGGATGAGTAAGGATTTCTGGGGAGAAGGAATTGTTGGACATAATTAATAAGAGACAGCTCAAGTCAGAAGTCATTTCTACAGACTCAAGAGATCGGACAGTACAAAAGAGAAACAGGCAATGTGCCAGGGACAATAACATTCAGAGGTAAGAATGTGTCAGAGAGAAGAAACATCCCTTGGACCACCATGAAGAAAGCAGAGGATAAGGCAAATGACCTTTATTGATTGATTCAATTCATAAATATTTATTGAGTGTCTACTATGTCCCAAGAATAGTGTAGGGGCTGTGAATACATCAGTGAATAGTGACTAACATCTCTCAACATGAAGCATTCATTAGAGGAGTGAGTGTACAATGAATAGCATGAATAATCGAATTCTACAAAAAGTGATGACAACTATGGAAAAGATAATCAGAGCATGAGAAATGGAGGTTCACAGGGTAGGGAAGGGTATTGTCAGCACAAAACTTAGACCATAAGTTCCAGGTGGTGAGAGAATGAACCATGGAGATATCTGGGAAAAGAGTACTTCTGATTATATGGTGTACTTGAGGAACATTAAAGAGTCCATCATTCCTCAAATGGAGTGAACAAACTGGGAGAACTCTGAAAATGAGGTTAGGGGTGTAAAGGGTGTGTGTACAGTAGGGGAAACCATGTGGGGTCTGGTAAGTCCTTATTACGACACACACTTCCTCTGAGATCTGAGAAGAGAAACCATTGGAGGGCTTTGTATTTTACAGGATCATTCTGGCTGCTTTGCTGATAACAGACTGTCAGTAGGCAGAGTGAGAAGCAGAGAGATATTGTAATATTCTAGGCAAATGGTTATGGTGACCTGGACCAGGGAAGCAGCAGTTACATGTGTCATGTAAGCAGGATACTAGGATTACTCACAGATGCTGTTTTCTTTAATTGCTAATATAAAACCGGCAGGTGTTATTTTCCTTTTGTAGATGAGGAAAATTAAACAATAAAAGGTTATAAAGCTATTTAAAAATGTAGAGTTCATATAATACACGGCAAACCTGAGTATAAAGTAGGTCTGTTGGACTAGATAACTCATGTTCAATCATGAGAAGGTTAAATGTTGGCTGACCAGTAGGAAAGCCCATGATTTTTCTTCAAACCTTGTGGTTGTGGCCAAATGGCAGATCTCATTTTAAACTTGTCCCTGTATATATATATATATATATATATATATATATATATACATATATATATATACTTAAGATAATAGGACTTGGTTATTTTTATAACTAGGATTCTGGTATTTGCTTTGCTTTTGCTATTTCAGAAATATATTAGTGGTCCCAAAATCATAAAAAAGAAAAAACTAAGGCTGTAGCAGTATCACTATGCTAAAACATTCAGGCACAGGCACATCCTTTCTATCTTTAATTTGCACTGTTTGAACACAGCATGTTATAGGTAAAATTATATGACACTATCACATTTTGTGTAAAATATATCTATTTTATTTCAGTTAATGAGTGATGATAGAAGGTTTGAATATGTAGATCAATTTATGGAGTCTTCTGAAATTCTCAATCAATTTTCAACCACAGTAATTGAGTGCCTACAATGTACAGGCACTGGAGTCACAAAACATAGATAAATGTACATGGGTTTTAATAGAGAAAGATATTTATTTCTCATGATTCTTTATGAAGTCTTAGCCTTCAACTAAACAAGAGAAGAAGCACTATGAAAAAATAAGTTTTTTTTAAATTTCTACATTATAGGTATTTAATATTTGCTGCCTGTGGAATCACTGCTGATATGGCTCTATGAGTCAATTACCTCCATATGGATTTAAGAGAACAATTTGTATAATTTGATAGTGTGAGGCTTTTTCAATATGGAAAATCTGGACAGAATAACAACAAAGCATCACTCTAAGTGAAATATGCTAATTTATTACATATCTATTTATGTAAGACTATCCGAAAAGTAAAAAGCTACACATATATTTCATACTTGTTCTTTCATGCTGAGTACTTCTGATATGAACAAATGTTATGTCTAACATTTATTGTTTCCTATATAAATAAAACTATAGGCCAGGCGTGGTGGATCATGCCTATAATCCTAGCATTCTGAGAGGCCAAGGAAGGAGAATCGCTTAAGGCCAGGAGTTCAAGACCATGCCGAACAAGAGTGTGAACCCATCTCTACCCAAAAAAAAATATTGGAAGAAAAATTGAAAAATTAGCCAGGCATGGTGGCACATGCCTGTAGTCCCAGCTCCTCTGGAAGCTGAGGAAAGAGAATCACTTGAGCTCAGGAGTTTGAGGTTGCAGTGAGCTATGATGACACCATTGAACTCTAGCCTGGGTGACAGAGCAAGACCCTGTCTCAAACAAAACAAAACAAAACAAAACTGTTTTTTACCTGATCATTGGATACATAATCCTACAGCAAGCCAAAATGATAAAATGAGATCAACTTTAAAAAGTTGTGATTAAGGGATAAATTTGGTTTTAACATATTATACTAATGCTATTTAATTGCATCAACTATTTTGTTAAATACAGGTTCTGTAAGTTAAGGTAAAAAACAACCCCCAAAAGGCTATACAAAGATCTAGATAGGGATGTCATATTACTTGGAAAATATTCCAGAGTCTTTGGATAACTTTGCTTAATTCATAGTCACAATCAATGCCACTTATGGAATGGTCATGGTTCCCTGCATTCTGGTAAATATTTCACATGGGGGAAAATTATGTTTTAGTAATAAGATGCCATATAAATGTTTATAATAAGAAGTCAGAAAATTCAGGGAGATGAGAGGTAACATATAATCATGATTAAGAGAGTAGAGTGTGAAGGTTTATACTTGAGTAGAATTCCAGGTGAGTGATTCTCAGCCATTCACACACTTTCTGTACCTTGTACCTGTTTTCTCATCTGTGAAATGGGGCTAACAATAGTTCCTGTGTCGTGGACTTTTTGAATATGAAATGCATTATATCTCTTAGAACAGTGCTTGGCACATAATTCTACATAAATGTTTGCTTTATTATTATATACGAATATCTGTTACACAAAGATCGAAAATCATAAAATGAGTGCAGAGGTAGATTCCAAAACGAAACATCTCAGCCAAGAGCAATGTGGAAGATTCATGCCAGTATAGGGATTTTGACCCATGTTGGGGACTAGAAACAAGTTTGTGAAAGGAGACAATAAAATAAGATTTACTGAAAACCTACCATATACTAGGTACTTTGAATGCATAATTTCATGTCATTCTCCCTACAGTACAGTAAGCTTGAGGTAATTGTCACTATTTCATAAAGAATAATACTAAGAAACATTAAATAAGTCACCAATATTTTCTTTGCCCATAAACTCAACTCAGGATATAAACTAATACATATCTGACTCTAAATTATGTATTGCTATTATGTATTTTCACATAATGGCATAATTGGTGTCTTCTTATAGAAACCCATGTAGCATACTATTCAAACCCAATGATATTAAAGCTTTCAATAGTCCCCATAGATTTTGCCTCTTTGTAAAAAGAGACTGTCATCTTTATAAAGCAACTAATGCAACTAATGCTGCTCTGGCTTATGGGAGGTGGGTATTATTTTATCCACTAATGCATGGACTAATTTAGAGGTAAAAAATGCATGACTCGATAGGAAAGAGACTGAGTTTCTCACTTTGCCACACCTTCCCTATTCTCCCAAACCCATTTGAAGTACAAGACTGTAAAGTTGTTTAAGTGCAAGCAACAGAGAGAGAGTCATTAAATCAGTAACACACTTAGATGAGGATGTGTCAATAATTAAGCAAAAACAGAAAAACTGATTCACAATCATGAGATAATATAATAATAAAACTTAAAATACAGGAAACCTTTTCTCAGACAAATCACATCAGTGATCAATGAACATGATTTCCTCCTTTTTCCTCAAGGAATCATGAATACCTGGAGAAGATGACCAAACACTAAAAAAATAGGATTGGTTTGCATTTTAATATATAAACGTAACCTGATGATTTCTATTAATTCATATTAAATTAATTATTGAGCATGTTTTGTGCTCTTCACAATATAATTTTATGACCACACTCAATGAACTGCTTTGCTATTCTTGGAGTAATACCACAGAACAGTTTGCAATACAGTTTCAAAGCTTTGTGCCAGAGCTTTGTTGAGAGAGAAAAAAATTAATTCAGCTTTATACTAAATATTTCAATGAGTTCTATTTTCATGTGGCTTAAACTAAGGAAGAAAGTGTTTCCAACATCTTTTACTTTTTTTTTCTCTTTTTTAACGAGAGTGAGCTTCATTCCCAGCATCCACACGTGTCCGGAGCCTCATCCTGTTTCAGTGTGACCAAGACTGCTTGTCTAAAGTGTATGCCACAGTGCTCTCCCTGCTTGTGTCCTACTCTAGCAGCCTGGTCTTCCCCTAGCTCTGATTTTGAAACAACTCTGATGATAAACTAATTAAGAATTGTTTGTTATTTGCTTAATGTATTAACTTCCAAAGTACTTGCATGTTGATGGAAGATAGAATCTTCGTCCAATGGAAAAAGAAAACTCATAATATCCTAATGTTGAAAAAAAGCAAATATTTTAGATAGCTTGCTCTTTTTTGTGTGTGTGTGTGACTTTCAAGGCCGTTTTTCAGGTAGTTGTCTCTTCTATCCCATGCAAATCCAAACCTTCCTGTTAGTCCAGGACAGCCTGGTCTTTGTTATATTATATCATCTTGTTGAAAGTTTTGTTATCCCTTCACTGGAATGAAGTATAAATACACGTACAGTGGTTTGCCTTTACCTCTTGCTTAGCGCTACAATAGCTAATTATGTTATGTAGGGAGTTTTGTTTATTTTATGAGCACATAAGAAATGAACAAATCCTTGTTCTAATGCTTTCTACAACGACAAAAAGCAAATGCACTGGAAATATAATGTTTACTTAAATAAAATAAAATCAGAGAGCCAAGAATTTTAATGGAACATTCAACCTGCCCTGATAAACAAATGTTGTCAAATAAAACATGTAATTTAGTAGAAGTATGATAGCAAATACCAACTGCCAAATGAGTCTTAAGGGGAAAATTCCTTAACATTTAGGAAAATGCAGCTTTGGGAAATCACTTGTCAAGTAGTCACATATCTATTTTTAAGATAATTACTAGTAAATTACAGTGACCAGGCATCTCAGATACTGTTTGTTCTTTTCTATAATTTATCCTGTATATGGGGAACAGGATTCTTTTGTACACAGTCCCTCAATGTATAACTCCAGAAAGGAATAATCAAGGGACAGAGGTGGATTCCAATATAAACATCTTTAAAAGATTTATTTATTATAAACTCACCATGAAAGTGCCAAAAGCATAAAGAAATAATGCATTTTCTACAAGTTAGGTATAACAGCTATGGCTTTTTAATTGGTTGTCAATAAGAGACATAATTGCTAAATTGGAAAGCACAAATCCAAACACTTTTGGAATATAAGGTGAGTAATCTTTTAAAAAATAAGGATTAAATACTTAATTTTTCTGTATAACATTAGAGTTGGAAATAGTAAATAAGAGGAAAATAATGATATTTGTTAAAAATAGTATTTGGAGTTATTGGATAGATAAATGAAGGTATGTTTGTAGATATATATTACATATATATACACACACACATACATGCACACACACCCATATAAGCTCAGCTGAAAAATTTAAAGTTCAATGCATAAATTATTTTTATTAAAATTTATACCTGACCTTACCCAACCTTTATTTTTTTTTTTTTCTAATTGAGGAGAGCCAGCAGTACAAACTCCCACCCAAACTAAAGGTAAATCAGGAGTTTATTGTTCAGAGACATACAGTCCTTGTTTTCTCTGCTGACACCACCAATATGAATCATGACAAGACCAGTGATGAGGGTGTTTTTGTGATGCAAATTTCTCCATGGGGAAAGGACTGTAGTCATCATGAGTTTATTGCACAATTCAGCTTCTTTCTGTAGCAAGACACTATAATGAGATCAACTGTGCACTTTCTCTAGTCTGAGAAGTGAAATTCCAGTGGATCACAGCAGGGATGATTTGGGTCCTTCAGCCACCCTGGTAGTCATTGCCTAACAATACCTGACCCATGCAGAGATTTGCATCTCTTATGATGGTCAAAATGAGCAGGATGACTCCATTGTAGTTTAGTTCATTTTTTAGAACATGGAAAATCTGCCAGTTTGTGTTTGCTGAAGAAAATATAGGTCACATTTCCATATCAACTATATCTAGTTTATAATAATCAGTCTTTTATACTAACACAGTTATTTCATGTTTTAAGTGAATTATCCTGTGGAGCCCTGCCCTTAATTCCTACTCATCCATTCTTTAATTCTTCTATTGGAGCTAAACTCTCTCACATTATATCATTTTTTTCCTTTTTTTTTTTTTTTTTTTGAGACAGGGTCTTACTTTGTTGCTCAAGCATGAGGGCAGTGGCGTGATCATAGCTCATTGCAACCTCAAACTCCTGGGCTCAAGCGATCTTCCTGCCTTAGTTTCTTCAACTAGCCATTGATCTCTTTGAGGCCTGGGGCATAAAAGTGTTTTAAGACTAGCAAGAGCTAGAAAATGGAAAAGACTTTGAGATATAACACATATCCAATAAACCTAATCCCCACAAAAAGTAATAAATTATCAAATGTATCACAATTCTTACATAACATTTATTGGGAGGCCATTGTTTTGGACTGAGATCCTGCACTATGGCTCAACAGACCAAACAAGAATGTAGTCACTCTTGCTAGGTGCCACATAGACAAACTAAACTTAAAAGGTGGCCGGTTTTCCCAAAACAGAAAATTTACAGCAATCAATCAAAAGGGCCCAAGTCAATGTGTGCCAACATAATGAAGTTCCCTTTAACTCATAAACAGAAAGTAACCTGATATAATCTGCTGTTAGCCAATCCTCTTTTTACATTATGCCATTTCTTTGTTCCTACTGGTACAGCATTATGAAAGCTGATGATTCTGCCACACGTGGTGGAGGAACTCCTATTTTGTAGGTGGGATGCTGCCCAATTCATGAATTGCTAATAAAAGCCAATTCGATTTTTAAAATTCAATTTGTTGAAATATTGTTCTTTGACATGATGCATTTCTTAAAGATACCTTTTCCTATTATTGCTTGTTATTTTATTTTTTATGTTATATATTATTTTCTATGACTAATAAGTAACAGAAATATTAAATCTTGTAATCATTCCCAACACCTATACAGATTATATGAAAATGAAACTTAAAGCAAATGACTAGACAGTTAATTTTCAAGTACAATTAATCACAGAAGTTAATTTTTGTGAAGTATTCACAGGACAAGAATTTTATAGCACATATTTTAAGAAAAGCTCTTCTGAACACTTAGTAATGTTCATTTGAATCATATTATACATATAATGAATCACATGATCAAATATTCATTTAATAATGTCAGATAACTATGGAATTATATTCTTAGATTTTCTTAATATATTATGCACAAACAGACACACACATGTACACACAGACACATACACACAGAAAGACGGAAAAAAGATGATTATGACTTTCCTGGTAACATAAAGTATGGTTTACAGAGGAAAATTTTGTATGAAATTTTGGAAATTATCTGATTACTGTGATCATTGTTTAGAGAACTATAATGTTTGTTTATAAGGCACACTACACAATTTATTTCAGGTCCCAAATTTATCTATTGGGTATACCCCAGATTGTTTTGGTTTCTTTTCTCTTACATTTTCTTTCTATCCCATATTAAAAAGCAGAAAGGAAAAGTTATTAATGAATGTTCACTTCCCTTTCTTGTGATTAAAGGATATTCTGTTCTATTTGAGAGATTCTTTGCATCTCCATACTCTCATTCTCTCTAATGTGTCTTTTTTATTTATTGTGTTCTACAATAATGAGTGTCCAGTAAGCACTCTATTTTCAGAAACAAGACTACATCATCAGAGTTACTAGAAACAAACAGAAAGCAAATGAACATAAACAAGCTTAACCTGGATTAGGTCCACAGGGAAAAATCAATGACATGAAAAGAATGCAGTTACAGAGAAATGAGATTGTATCCTCCAATTACGTATCCTCCAGTATATAAAGGAGAATAAAGAGAAATGAACCTCTGGATTACAAGGCCAAGTTGATGTCAACACATGAAAATGAAAGTGCAGAATGAAGGCAATTAACTAAACAACTGGAGAAAAACTCAACAATATTGCCTCAATTGAATGCTTACTTTAATTGAAAGTAATTTTGGACTTGAATTATCCTGAATAATCTGATAAAATTATTCATTAATCTGTAGCAGGGGTAGAAGAGGTTACTTTATTGTCTCTAAAGACTTCTCCTGGAAATGAAAGAACAGATTTTTTCAAATGTGGAAAATCACCAGTGATGAATCTTATCTATTAATGACCATATGGTTGTTTGCTTTATTACTTTATCTTTGGCCTGGCTATTTCTCAGATCTCTGTCAATGTGTATCCTACCTATAACTGTTTATTCTCTGTCACTCCTATATCAATGAGCTGGGCAATGAGGAAGTCTGGGTATTCTCAACAGAGGTCTGCAGAATTAAATTTATGGTTTATTGCTATTTCTCTTCTTGTCCAACAAATCTGGAAATAAATAATAATGAGAAACAACGTTATTGATTTCCCGCTCTGGACTAGATGCGATGAGCATAGCTCAAATCCATACTGAAACAATCAAGATGATGATTATTATTCTAATTTTGCAGACAAAGAAATGGAGAATCCAATAATTCAAATAATCTATCCAAGGTCACAGACCTCAACACAGACCTTAGGCAGAGACCCAGTTGAAATTAATTTCTAGGTTGGTCTGACTCTAAAGCTTATGGTATTTCTATTAAACAATATTGTTTCTTACATTAATTTTATAACATCATTAAAAATTCTTAGCTTTTTCTGTTGCTCTTAAAAGCAGGTATGGAAAGTGGAAACATTTATATTTCTTATCAAAGGCCTTCAAACAGTTTTTAAGATGTTTGCATTTTTTTTTTTTTTAAAAAGGAGCACATCCTCTAATGCATTTTTATTTTTCCCAGGAAGGACCCAGATAAATCATTTAAAAGGTAAATCGGATTGTGTCCATTACTTCACCTGCTCAAAAACCTTCAATGACCTAGCATTCTTGGCTTATATCCAAATTCCTGGCCATGCCAGAGAAGTTCTTCATAATCTGACTTTTCTTTTTCCTATTTCTCCTGCCTCCTTCACTTCCCCCACCCACCCCTCATATGTCTTGGTGCTTTTCTTTTCTTCAGACATGGCCATGACTTTTTATGTCATAGAGCCTGTTTTCATGGATTGCCCCTTTACTTCCTACTGGTCTCTGTTCAAAAATTACATTTGGTCCATCCTAAATAAAATAGCATTATCTCAATATGCCTACATCATTTTTCGTAAGCTTCTTTCTCTGATTTATGGTTTCTCATTATACTTACCACTACCTAAAACTAACTTATATATTCATTTGTCTGCTTACTTATTTTATAAATCATCAGCATAAAACAGCTCAATTATTGGTGGAACTTGCCAGTATCTTTGACCACTGACTCTCCAGAACCTGTATTGTGCCTGGCCTATATAGTTGTTCATTGGATATTTCTTATATGGATAAATATAATACTGTCCTTCCTTATATTAATAATTAATACAAAAGTGTTTATTTCTCATATATTTAGATAAAATAATAGAAATTTTTATACTCCACATTGTATTATCTTATACCCCATAGAAAAAGAACACTTTATTTATGGAATTTTTAATTAAATTATTCAATATAGTAAGCTGGTAATTATATAGTATGACCTCTCTCTAATTTTCTTTCTCATTTAAGTATGAAACAATTGACAGTTAATTTGAGTCATCAGATGAAAATTCAATGATCAACTTTTTGCCCCTAGCAAAGCTCTACAGACAAGTCTGACTTGGGTATAGCAGAATATGACCTACTAACATTGCATCCTGGACATAGAAAGACTTACCCAGGTCATCACAGGCTGAGCTGGACCACAGAGACTACTCTATCAGGTAATGTGAATAAAACTTAGAGCAGTAGTAGGTCAGAAGAATAGATGCTTACCCTATGCAGATAAGCTAATATCAAACGTAAAGTGAAAAAGGAAAGACGTGAGCCAAGTACACTCAGAAATTACTCTAAAATTCATCAGATAGGCAACCCATTTTTTCCAGAAGAAAGGTCAGTAAGGAAGTGAAAACAGTTCAATAGTTTAACTATGATGAAATTCCTTCCATACAGAAAACTAAGATCAAGGAAACGGAGTTTCTCTCCCACAATATTGTATAGTATTGTGTTTTCTCTCTTAATCAATTTAACTGAAGTAACAGGCCTCAGCTTAACAAAAGTTATGAATGCTGCTCTTAGGCAAGGAACTAAGTTTTTTCTTAAGCCAGTTCTTCTCCCACTTTCATGAGGTGGCACAACCACCACCAAAAGCTGCCCTATGTCCCTGTGTTGATTCTTCTGAAAATGTTGGAGAGTGTAAATGTGTGTTCCCTGCAAACCCCTAAAATTTAGTTTTAAGATTCATTTTCTTTTTAAATTCCCCACTCTAAATCATGGCTTGTAATATTAACCCAACATAAATCTTCCAAGGTTATGTTATTAGACTGAATGACAGTTTTTATATAATCTGATAATATTATGAATTTGAAGTTTCAGTATAAATCCTCCTGAATATCAGATTTCCAAGACAAAACTTTAAAAACATAATCCAAAAATTACATTACCTTATAAGTAGAAAGATAAAAACTTTTACTTAAAATATAGCTTAAAAGGTTAGAAAATTCTCCTAATATTATAAATTCCATTGTGGCAGAAGGGATTACAAATTTCTGGATACAGTAAAGGATCTTTCAGGGACCATCACCTGAGTTGTAACTCATTGGACATGATGACTTACTTTCTTTAGGATTTCAGAAGCTGTATTGATTCAGTGCCAGGATCTGAAGAGCCAAAAAACTAATAACAAAAATAGCATTACCCCCAAACTGGCCCCAAATCCACCAAATTTTGAAATGAAGTCAAACATCACCTTCTAAAGAAGTTATCTAGGGGAGAATGTTGTTCCAGTAAGCAACATTTAGTCTTCCCATAGCAAAAGTTCAATGCAAACTGAGAAAGCAGGTAAGTAGCTTGAGAAAATTGTTAATTTAATTTTCCCTTGAATGACATATCTTGATGAGGAAAAAGTCCCCAATCTCTAATCTGTAAACTCAAACTCAATTAGGAGAAATTTACCCAAAGAGGTTAAAATTACCCAACATTTACTCTGTAGTTGCTGAGTGGGCAGAGAGGAAGGAACCTGTGCCATTCATCTCTATATACTTTGTGTCTCCTATAATATGGAATTTTATCTAAAGTTTTTATAACAGCCAGGTAAAAAAAAATGCCAAAAATACTACAGAGGTCATGCTGTGTACTTTTTGTTGAAACACATTAAGAGGTGCATGTCAGCTTTTTCATTGTTAACACTAAGCTTGATTATTTAGTTCTAGTGATGATGCCTATTACCTACTTTCAATAGTAAGTTTTCCTTTATAATTGGGAATCCAATATTGGCACTATCAGCATAATCTGTTCTTCCGCCAAAATCTTATATATTTTTAAACTCTTAAAAAAATTCTTATGGTCCTTGACATTTGTTATTTTGTATATTTTTGCTTTATTTTCACCTTGTTTTCTAAATTTGGTTAGCTAAATGGTGAATTAGTTATATATTGCATTTTAATTGTGGGACAAAACTTAAAACAACAAACATTTATTATTTCACTTTGTGTGTGTGTGTGTGTGTGTGTGTGTGTGTGATCTGGAATTACTCAAGTTTGAATGCTTCTGATGAAAGGTACCTCACGAGGTTGCAGTGAGGCAGTGAGGATGCTGCCACACCTTGTGGTCTCATCTAAAGGCTTAGCTACAGCAGGATGCACTTCCAAGCTCATCATATGGTGGTGACACAATTCAGTTCTATCCTGGATGTTGGCTGGAAATTTCCCTCAGTTTATTATCCTGGGGGCTTCTCCACAGGCCAACTCACAAGGTGGCAGGTGGCATCCCTCAGAGCAAGTGATCCAAGAGAGCGTGAGAGAGTGTTCCCAAATCTCAAGCCACAGCAGTTTTCAAATCTGATTTTCAGAGTAACAACTTAGTTTGTTTCCACATATTTGCAATTGTGAATTGTGCTGCTATAAACATTTGGGTGCAGGTATCTTTGTCATAGAATGTCTTTTGTTCTTTTGGGTAGATGCCCAATAATGGGATTGCTGGATCAAATGGTAGGTCTACTTGAATCTGTTACCTACATGATGAGTGTGATGCGCTCTTGTCTGGGGAATGGACATGCTTGAAGCTCTGACTCTGGGAGATGGGTGGGACATGGGCAATATATATAACCTGAACTACTTTTGTACCCCCATAATAAGCTGAAATAAAAAATAAAATAAAATAAAATAAAACATTAGACACCCACCCACACACACACACACAAAGTAACAACCTATCACCTCTGCTGCATTCCTTAGAAGTGAGTCACTAAATCCAGCCCACACTCCAGAGAAGGGAACTTATACAAGGGTATGAACAGCAGGAATTGGGGGTTTTCAGAGGCCATCTCAGAGGCTGCTCATGGCAAGTGATTGGCCAATTATTTTTCTAAAATATTGCTTATTTTTCAGTTCTTGCATGATTCTGTTTTGTAATGCATAAATTTATTCTGTCTTTATTGCTGACTGTCATTTCTTTTGTATTTTCTTGCTTTATTTTTCTAACATTTACAGTTGGATATTTAATTTACTTCCTTCATTTTTTATTTTGATGGATATGATTATTTACCTAAGGATAGAAATTTTCCTCTGCTTGCTACTTTACTTTATCCTACATATACTATCTTATATATTTTTAATCACAGGATTATCATCATTTTATGGAAAACTCTACCTCCAGTAGAAACTACCTTCTACTCAATCCCCACATGGTTGTGCTGTATTGTAGGCTCAAAAAGAGTCTTTCTGGTGTAGCATATTTATTCCTTTATGTATGTGTAAGGTGAAAATCACAGAATTCTCTGTCTCCTGTATAAATTGTACTTGTGAATAAGGCTTGAAATGACCATATTTCTTATTTTGTCCTAGACAGTATCAGTTCCTGACTGCTGTCCCAGTGTCACTATTAATAACATTTCCTTGACTCATTATTTGCTTCATATTCTGAAGCATACAGTCATACCCCAAATGGATATTATTTGCTTCCTTGTGGTGTTTATGTGTTTTTGTACTTGCACGTGTGTGCAGAGATGCCAACTTGCCCAGGTACCATTTTGTTATAGAAATATGGAGCCCCAAAATGTTTGGAATGATTCAAAATGAGAAAACTTTCAAGAAATCAATTTATAGGTAACATCTCATACCTTTTTGATGAGCATTAACTAAGATTAATTCAGAATCTATTCTGATTAAATATTCTTTATCACTAATGAGTTTTAACATGAGTGACTCAGTACATAGTTGTTTATGGCCATCAGCTGAGAATCTGAGACGATTGGATTTGAGAACCAATTCTGCCATTATCTCTGTGCCCTTGACAAGTTATTTCAACTCTCTCAGGTTTAGTTTCCTATGGCATAAAAGGATATTAATCTCATAGGATTGTAGTGAGAGTTAATGGCCTGGTAAATAATAGATGACTAATAATTTGTAGTTATCATTACTTTTAATTACCAATATTATTGAGTTTCAACCCTTTTTTGGGACTCTCTCTGATCTGCGGGTTTTGAAATTTGATAGAAATTAAACATTTTAAATTCATTTTCTTCTGTGTTAATGATTATCAAGAAAGCATTTCCTCTATCTGTTCTCAAGCAATCAGAAACAAGTCTTTAGTCATTTTCTGATATTTTCTTGCTTCCTGCGATGTCTAATGAGAGAAATAAAGAAGAAATAGTTGTTGAATATATTTCCTGAAACATTAAATAATACAATATTTGAAACATGCACGTATTTTTGCAACCAAAAAAATAATTTTCAATTGCATCCTTTCTTCATATCTATGTGAAAGGTTACGGCAGGCAAACTGAAGATCTCGCTAGCAAAGTCTCAGGCACACTGTATGTTCTTCTGGCCACAGCAAGTGTTATTCTCACAGCTGATATCTAAAAAGAATAATTTAATGCCACTTAATAAAGAAATAAGAAAATGTGGAAGCCACTGAATAGTACAAATTTAGCTCACTATAACAACAGCACCGTGAACGTTTGCAAAAATAATGTTTCATAGAAAAATCGCTAAAGAGGAGTAATTATCGAATAAACGTCATAGTAAAAGTGGTAAAATGGTTGAGAAAAAACAAAGCAAAAATTTTATTCAGCTCATATGACAAAATATGATTTTGATGCAGTTAAATTTGTAATCTAAAGAAAATACAAACCAATACTTATCTGAATACTTTCTAAGAATAACAGTGACAGGAAAATTTTTAAAGAAAGAGAGATAGAACAAAAATCTATTACTGCATGAAAAATGTAAATATTTATACATAAATAGGCATAATAAAATTCAGACTGCTAGCTGGGCACTGTGTGCCTATAATTTTAGCTTACATAGTAGGCTGAGGTGGAAGGATCACTTGAGCCCAGGAGTTTGAGTCCAGCCTGGACAACACAGTAAGAATCTGTCTCTAAAGAACTAATAATAATAATAATTCAGACTGCTGAAAAAGAAAGGGACAGTTTTATATATATATATTATATATATATAAAGGGATAGTTATTATATATATAAAGCAGTTAATATATTAATATGATAAATTCTAAACATTTAAATAAATGAATAAGCTCAATAGTGAAAAAACAGAGGTTTTATTTTCACAAAACCAAAACACAAGAAAAGTATTATATCAAATAATAAATAAATATAAACAAACATTTAAATCTTAATAATGAAGACCTGTAAATAGAAACAAACTACTATTTTGAAATTGACACTTCTAGGATTTAGAGCTAAATAACAATGTTAATAATATTTATTGTTTTTAGGATAAAAACAAGAATATTTATTATTTTAGGATACAGAGAAAATGAACTTACAATAGCAAAAATAGCTACAAATGGTGTGAGAACTAGAAATCTATCCTATTTTTGTAAATAAGCTCATATTACTTTCATAAGAGGCAAAAATTAACAATTAAAGTTATAAGTATATAGAAAAGAAACTATTCTATATGATATTATTCTTTCTAATTATGCATTTGAGTCATTTTGATTTATAACAATAGATTAGCAGTGAGCATATAACTCTCTGAGTATGTTTTCAAAAGTCATTTCAAAATGCCAGTTAACAGTTTTAGACAAAGACCTAATTCCAATCCAGTGCCTCTTGTGAATTTCTATTGCCCTTTTCATTTTGTCCTTCTCAGTTGAGCTTCCTCAAGAATGATTTCAATTTACCATGAATTTCTATTGTATTTTCAGGCACTCCCTAATCCTAGTTTTAGGTCCTGATGTGGTTTTGATGATCTGTTATCCCCTGCCCCACAATCCTTTAATTGGACCTGGAAACAATCAATGCTAATGGCTGGATGTCTACATCCAAAGCACGTTTTGATCTTTTTCTGTTGCATCTGGTTCACTCTCTTTTTAAATCTCTCTTAACTTTTTTTTTCCATGGCACCACTTTGCTATTTCTCCCCTAGTGATTCCTTTAGATGCCCTTTGTGGATACCTTCTCCTTCTCCTACCTCTTTTGGCTCCCTTTACTTATCCGTGTGAGCTGCTTGTTGGCAGCATATCCCAGAAAACAAATCTAGGCTGTAGGATGCTAAAATGGCTTGTAACCAAAGTTAATCCATGAAAGTTTTCAGTAGGTAACTTATTCAGTCCAAGTTTTAAGTTTTCTTGCATGGAACAATGGAATTGGGAGAAGTAGGTGAGGAAATTCAGAGTTATGAATATTTACTTTCTTAACTCTGACTATGAACATGTTGGAGATAATATAATGAATCAGTAGAACCTGAGGATTCTGAAGCTTGCAGACTTTTTGCATTACCACCTAAGTCCAAATCCTCATGATCTCATTTAATAATTATGGCAGACTGAACACCAGATGATTCCATAAGGTACTGCTTTCCCAGGAGTTTATGTTTTATTTATTTGCATGTAGCATGTTCTCATTATAACATCTACAAAGTAAGGAGGGGATCTCCCAAATGAGGCAGCTGGGAGTTTTGGCTGCCAGTTCATTCTTAATTCTAAAAAAATTATATTATTGATTTACCTCATTCTTGTTATCAAACAAATGTAAAAACTCTGCAAACTCTTCCTCATACTACTTTTATTCCTCTCCTGAATTAACTGTCTTAATATATTTGATTAATTATAGCACAAAATAGAGAATATTTCAATACTCATATAACTTTTGCTTCTTTTAAAAACTAATTTCCTTTCTGATCAAAGTTCCCCCAACCCTTCTACCACTTCTCATTTGTGTCTTTCTAAGTCTTTCTAATTACTTTCTCAAATATTCTACCATGAAAAATACAAGCTCTGCTTTTTATAAGATTTCTTGCCTGATCATTAGTTTCCAGCAAGCTCTTAAATATGGGGTTTTCCCATACATTACTTCTTAGCTTAATTTTCTTGTTTTTGCATAACCTATTTTAGTTAATATTGCACACTCAACATTTTAAATAATACCAGCATCCTAATGGCTCCAATGCTGACCTGTTATTTATATATTCTTCTGTCTTGTGTAGATAGCTAACTGAACATGTTACAATGCTTGGTGTGAATCAATCATGTATTCATTCTGTGGTATAATCAGATAATATAGTTCCTGATCTTAGGAATTAAAATAATTGGATGAAGTAATTGGCAGGCTAATGTTCAAGAGTTATACTTGACTACCACATCAATCTCTTATTCTAATTAATCTAGAAGGTATACTTACCATGGGAACTCCATACTCACTGGGTTCAACTGCATGTCAGATCTAACTTCTATGTGCTCTTCTGCCACCCGCTAAGTATTATGACTTCTCTTTTGCCACTGTGCACTTTGTTACGTATATACAAATTTTATGTGATTTTAGATACATAGTTTAAAACTCACTAAATTAGAAATCATGAACTTCCTAATTAATTTTAAATATAATATCTATGATGTGTTGAAGAGAAGCAAAATGTAGTGAAAGTCCACTATTCTGGGGAAGGAAAACCAGTTGGCCCCAGTTCCAAACACAGCTTCTCTACTTATTGTCTACATGTGTTTAACCACTTTGACTACAATTTCTTAATTAATATTTAATGATTTCCTTGATGGGTAATTTTGTGTGTCAATGTGGTTGGACCTTGATACCAAGATATTTTGTCCAACATTATTCCAGTTAATTCTCTGAAGGTGTTTTGTGGATGAGGTTAATACTTAATTGGTGCACTTTGCGTAAAGCAGATTAACTTCTATAATGTGGGTGAGCCTCATTCAGTCAGTTGAAGTTGTTCATAGTACAAAGACTTACCTCCCTTGAGCAAGAAGGAATTCTGCCAGCAGACTTCTTTTGGACACAAACTGCAGCTAATCCCTGGGTCTCCAGCTTGCCTACCTACTCTGCAGATTTTCTATTTACCAAGCCTCCATCAAGTGAGGCATTTCCTGATAAATCTCTCTCTCTTACTTTTTTTCCCTCTCTGTCTTTCTCTCTCACCCTTCACTCCCCACATCAACTATGACTGATATAGATTTTGGTACTAATAGTGGACTTCCTACCTTTTTTACTTTTAGAAAAACCATGCTCAATTCCCAAAACTAAATGTGTACTAAATTTCTATAGAACATTGGTAATTAATTACCTGTTGTTTAGATTTTCTTTTTCTAAAACAAACAAACAAACAAAAAACCTGTTTAATTACAAGAAGGTGTAAATGATTATAAATGAAAGACATGATAAAATGTTGAAGAAGAAGAAGAATATTGTTGAAAAATTACAATAAACACTTTTGGGCAGTGATTGGGATATAAACTTGTAATAAAATCTCTTACAAACAAACCTGGTTTCTAAAGAAATTGGCTAATACCTTGAAGTCTGGTAAGGTAATGCCTCCTGATTTATTCTTATTGCTTAAGTTTCCTTTGGCTGTCCAGGGCCTTTTCTGGTTGCATACAAAGTGAAGAACCATTTTTTACTAGATCTGTGAAAAATTACATTGGCATTTTAATGGGGATTTCATTGAATCTATAGATTGCTGTGAACAGCACAGACATTTTCACAATGTTGATTCTGCCGATCCATGAGAATGATGTGCTTTTCCATCTGTTTTGCATCCTCTGCAATTTCCTTCCTCAGTGTTGCATTGTTCTCCCTGTGGAAGTCTTTATCTCCTTGGTTAAATATATTCCTAGGTATTTTATTTTCTTTGTTGCTAGCTCAATAACTTTGAAAGTTATTGAGTCTTTGATTTGATTCTCAGCTTGACTGTTATTGGTGTATATGAATGCTACTGATTTGCATACATTGATTTTGTAACCTGAGACTTTGCTGAATTTATTTATCAATTCCAGGACTCTTGGCAGAATTTTTGAGGTTTTCTAGATATAAAGTCACATCCTCAGCAAAGAGCAATAGTTTGGCCTCTTCTTTCCCCTTTTGGATACCATTGATTTCCTTCTCTTATCTGATTGCTCTGACTAGGACTCCCAGCACTATGTTGAATAGAAGTGATGACAGTAGTCAGCCTTCTCTGGTATGAATTCTAAGTAGGAATACTTTCAGTTATTCCCTGTTCAGTATGATGTTGGCTGTGGGTTTGTTGTATATGGCTTTTATCATTTTTAGGTAAGTCCCATCTATGTCTATTTATTAAGTGTTCTTATAAAAGGGTGCTGAATTTTGTCAAATGCTTTTTCTGTGTCTATTGAGAGGGTTGTATGGTCTTTGTTTTTGCACATAACTAATACCTAAATATCTTTGTGCCATTTAGTCATTTTGTAACATAATTATGATGTTCTCAATTTTCCTGAGAAATAAGTATTATTCAAAGTTGCCCTATGTTTCCTGAATGAAAATGCCATGAATACCTTTAATTTATTTTATGTATTATTGATAGATTTCAAAATTTTGAGATTATTTAACAGTAGACTCTTTAAAATTCCTTAAGTCACTTTGTCACAATTAAAGGACACACATAATTAGTTCCATTTTATAAATGCAAAACAGTTAATGTGATTATGAAAGTGGCAAAATCATTGAAAAACTAAATTGTTTTATCTTTTGCAAACTAATTAGCAAGCAATTATGATGATAATCATTATATTTTTGTTAAATAGTATTATTCTTCTCATTTAATCAATAGTCTAAAACTCCTTGATGGTTGCTGAAAAAAGGCATACATTGTTCTGCTTTTTAAGCATTGGTTTTGGTACTGTAAGAAACTGAACACTGCTCTTTGAAAAATTTAGCACAATCTTTAACCATGTCAAGAAAAAAATAGCATTGTGTTTTAATTCTACTGAATGGCAACATAAAACAAAAACAAATTATGTTTATTATACATTATTATGTACCAGAAAATTGTCTTTGTTTGAGGTATATAACAATTAAACACGCAAACCAGTTTATTTCAATAATGGGGCAGAAAATAAACAAATGCATATAAATTAAATTATATAACATGTAACATCTAAAATTATATAACACACTATATGTATTTAAAAGTAATAGATACAGAATGGAGCTCATGATGCTTTTAATATCAGAAGATTAAGAAGACTTGTTTCTGTAAAGGTAAAATGTGATCAGATTCCAGAACAAAATGAGGGAGAAAACCATGTGGATAGTTTGGGAGAGGGCTTTCTAGGTAAAGGAAAGAGCAAGTGCAAAGATGATATCAGAAAAAAAATAAAAGGATAATAAAATCATCAATATTTAGCTTCTGACATTTAAACTAAGATTGGACACTGAGATTATAGGTTTGATATCCAGTTACTATTAAGATAGAAAAAATAGTCCCTAAATTCTTTTAGTGTTCATTTAAACATATTAAAGGTCAATATGGTTGACTATGATAGATGTGATTCTATAATAACCCTCAGTGACCATTGTGTCTTGAGTGTGGATATAAACTATATATATGATGATATATACAATAAGCCCTTGATTAGGTTATATAAGCACAGCTGACTTTAAAAAAGGGAGATTATCTTGGGTGGACCTGACCTAATCAGGTGTCTCTTTGAAAGGGATTGAATTATTTCTAGCAAAGAGGTTTGAAGCATGAGAAAGGGTAAATATGAGAGACATTCTTTTATGCTGGTTCTGAAGATAAAAGAGGTCAAGTAAAAAGGAACATAGACAACCTAAAGGAGATCAGAACATCAAATGACTGACAGTTGAAAAGAAAATGGGTGCCTCAATCTTATGACTGTGAGGAATAGAATCTTATCAAATCTACATGAGCTTGGAAGTGGACCCTGAACTCCAGATGAATATATAACCCCTCTGACACCTTCATTTCTGCCTTGTGAAACTCTGACCAGAGATTGTGAAACCCACAACATGGTGAGATAATAGATAGGTGTTGTGTTAGGAAGAGCATTCCATAACAAACTTCCTGTCTGCAACCCAAGAAAGCTCAATCTTAAATCTGTAGACTGTAGTGATTTGTTACAGAGCATTAGAAAATGAATACAGCTATAATCGTAGAATTTTCTCCATAGTGTAGAATGTGAATATTATTGCTCTATGCTATAATGTGTTATACTATAGGAAAAGTTCAAAATATTAAAAATAGAGAAGTATTATCAAAGATAAGAGGAGATTACAAGTGACTAAATAGAAGTACAGAAAATCAGATGCTAGAGTTCCTTGATATTTGAGGGTGAAAGGAATTTAAAATATCTTATAACTGGGCTGGGAGCGGTGTCTCACGCCTGTAATCCTAGCCCCCTGGGAGGCCGAGGCGGGTGGATTGCTTGAGGTCAGGAATTCGAGACCGGCCTGAGCGAGACCCCATCTCTACTAAAAATAGAAATAAAAATTATCTGGACAACTAAAAATATATATATAGAAAAAATTAGCCGGGCATGGTGGTGCATGCCTGTAGTCCCAGCTACTCGGGAGGCTGAGGCAGTAGGATCACTTGAGCCCAGGAGTTTGAGGTTGCTGTGAGCTAGGCTGATGCCACGGCACTCACTCTAGCCAGGGCAACAAAGTGACACTCTGTCTCAAAAAAAAAAAAAAAAAAAAAAAAAAAATATATATATATATATATCTTATAACTAAGGAGTCTTAAGCGACATTTGTATTACTAAATATTAGGAGCTCTGGAATGTTCTATAGGAATGAATGCTTCTCTGTATGACATCATTCCAACTAAGCAGGACAGTTCAGCACAATCACTGAGATATTTAGTTTTCCTGAGCCACCTTTTACACCAGTATATATTACATCAAATATAATAGAGTCTCTGACGCCAACTACCTCAAATATGGGAGCAAGTGAATCAGAAATAGTGGACTCTGGTTAACCAGAACACCACATGTGATCATATCATTTACTAAGTAAATCATCAAATGCCAGCATAGTATATAGTCATCAGGTTAATAAGAATTATTATATTAGAAAGCAGTGGAGCAAGAAAATTCCACAGGGGATCTAAGTACTTCTTTTCCCAAACACCACAAAATTATAGCCCCACTCAAACACTGTATACAAAAAAAAAAAAAAAAAAAAAAAACATCTTGGAGAGTAGTAGGACATGAGAAGATATATAAAAGACCAAGTGTTTTTATGAAGAGAGACTGAACTTTAAAGTGACCATCTGTATCATTATGCCAACCTATCGTTAATTTATGTAATTAGAACATTTTTCTTTCTATTTATATAAGGTTGGGAATCTGTAATAGTTACAGAAAAAGTAAAGAAGCTGAAATGTTGCTGGGTATCTGAGTCATAGTGTCAAAAATGTGTAATATCAATTTACACACACATATGTATACACATATACACATACATAGAGACATACACCTTTACCTTAAAATCAATAATTCTTGTATTATTCAGTTTGGGCTACTATAACAAAAATGCTACATATTCTGTGACTTTTTTTTTTTTTCTTTCATACTGTGTGACTTAAACAACAAAAGTTTATTTTTTACATCTCTGGAGGCCGGGAAGTGCAAGGTCAAGGTGCTGGCAGATTCAGTGTTTGGTTAGGGCTCTCTTGGTTTGCAGGCTGTCCTCTCATATCTTCACGGGGTGGACAGCAGGGAACAGAAGCAAGTACTTTCTTATGTTTTCTTATGACAGCACTAGACCCATCATAAAGGCTCCACCTTCATAACCTAATTAACTCCCAAAGACTCCGTATTCTAATACCATCTCATCAGGAATTAAGATTTCGACATATGAATTTTGGAAGAACACATACATGCAATCCATAACAATTCTCTATATTCAAATTGAAATCTGTATTCAATTTATGTTTTTGCATAAAATAGTGTAGTGAAAGATCAGTGTGCTAGTTCTTTAAGTTCTGATAACTTGGTTTAAGTTGGATGACTTTCATATTTTACTTACTCTGATAGTTTATATGGCAGTAAAAGTATAAACAAAAACCATAAATAATATAATTCATTTAGAAAATAGTAACCTGTGCAAGTACCTATCTCAAAATCATTATTACATTACCTAAATATGGGTAATTGATACAGTTTCTATTTATTTTAGAGAAGGTTGAAATTTCAAGCATGTTTAGTTGCAGTCATTCTTCAGCATATTTCTTTTCTAAACAGAACTAAGAGATATCTAGTTTCTAATTCTGGTAGCATCTGGACTCAGCATGGAGTTGTGCAACTCATTAAAGTGCAATACCAGTATGAGAGATTTTTTTTTCTTTGTTTCTTGTTTCTATGTTCAAGTGTTCTTATTTCCTATCTTGTCAGTATAGGGCATAAAGGTGCTCCCAAATTTGGGGTTTTAGAAGGCAGCCAGGGTGGCATTTGATTTCATTAGCAATAGAACACTTCACATATTATCACTGAATAAGATGCCATTTCATCTATCTTGCTAACCTGAAGAAAAAACTTAGCATTTTTTTTTTTTTGGTGTATAAGTGTGAATGTTGAGAATTTCAAGGGAATTTGGAGGCAAAAGTCATATTTTCTCCCATGATTAATCATTCTTTCTGAAAAATAAGATTTAAATTTGAATATAGAGTAGAACATAAAATCAGACACTAATTTCCTAAGATAAATTTAACTTGAAAACAAGTAACATTTGTGACAAATAAACGTATTGATTCAGATTCACCATTGAGTTTTTAAGTCTTAGTTCCACATGTAATTTATTTCATCCCTGAAGAATAGTTTGGTAAAGTGTTATTTTACTTTATAAGCATTTATTCACTGATTGAATCAAGATTTCATACTGAGATATATGTTTTAAAAATCTATTTATTGAAAATTATATTCCATCTGTGTTTTTCTATTCATGCTTATTTTCTACCCATATTGTTGTGTCCCAAAATGCAATGATTTAAATAGAGGTGGCTTTTAAATTATAGCATAGTAGAACAAGATAAGCTTCTCCTTACTTCAGTATCCATTGGTTTCATTTAATATCAAATAACAGTTTCATATCTTAACAAGTGGTTATTTTGTATACTCAGAATTCACTTCAACAATGTAAATCCATTCTCAAACTTATAATTAAAAATGATAGGGGACAGCAACAAATTTTCTTTCCACATAAAATGTCCTAGTCCATTAATATACTCAATACATTGTCTAAGTAGATATTCTTTGCAATTATAATATTAATGAAAATAATCTATGAACATTAATATATTAAAATGTTTTAAAAATGTTGATTAGATATGATTGTTCTCTAGATATGGGAACTGGAGGGCAGACTTACATGTGAAAGAAATAATGATTAGAATGCATTTATATGCCCACGTCATAAAAGCTAGAGAATACATAGAATACTAGGCAATGGATGAAAGAGAGAGCTTAAAGAAAGGCATCAGAATATCGACCATAAAGAGTGTAATAACTATACAAATTATTTGGAATTTTTCTTCATGGAAGATGTGTCTCTTCTCTCTTATTTATTTATTTATTCATTCATTCATTCATTCAAGCAATCATTTATACTCCACCCTGAAGAAGGTGCACCAGAACTCCCCACTCCTTAAGGGTGGGAGGCACACAGTGCCTTCCTTCTAAAGAGTACAATATGTAAAGGTAGAAATCAAAGAACAACGTTACAAAGATGAAATCTGACTAACATTATCTCAGCCTGGGGATCAATGTCAACATCAACAGTAATAAGTCATATCAGTAGTACGTACTCCGCAAATGTCTCTTCACATCTATAGTCTTCCTTTAAAAATCCATAACCTCACTCAACAGACATGTATCCTCAGTCATGAGGAAAATGTCATTTAAATCCCAATATAAGGTCATTTTACAATATAAATTTACAATCTACCTGACCAGTACTCCTCAAAACTGTCAAGGTCATCTAAAGGAAGAAAAGTCTGAGAAACTGTCACAGTGAAAGGAAGCAGAGGGAGACATGAGGACTAAAGGCAATGTTGTATCTGTGATGAGATCCTGAAACAGGAAAAAAAAAAAAAAAGGAAATCATGTAAAAATTAAGGAAATCTGAATAAATTATGAACTAAAGTTCATATTTTACCAATTTTAGTTATTAAATTGTAACAAATGTACTATACTAATAAGGAAAACTGAGTGTAGGGTATATGGGAGCTCTTTGTACTATCTTTTTAATTTTTCTATAAATCTAAAACTATTCAAAAAAAGAAAAGAGTGTAGTAAGTTGGCTGTTCTAGGTTCTTCTCCCACCATCACCCCCTTGTTGGACCAAATTATCAATTACTATTGATTTTACTCCTTAGACATTCTCAAATCGGCCTCTACCTTTCCCATATGCCATCTGCCAAATTCAAGTTTTCTTGAAGTTGCCACCTCTTACCATGATGAAGTGACAGGGACCAAATTTTCTCTCCCAACTTAAAGAATTTAAAAAGTAGACAAGCTACATGAAGTAAATATTTTCAGATTTTGGATCATAGGCAAGGCAGGGCATTGAGAACTGTGAGAAAAGTAAGAGACAAGTGGAACTATGTGATTGCTCCGGTTTACTGACCAAAGGCAGTTTTCAGGCAAAGGCACAGGAGGTAAAACTTAAATAGAGCCTGGCTGTATCCCTTAGTCGAGGAAAGGGTCCAGAGTTCAGGGAAATTAAGATGGCTAGAATTCACAGGACAGAGATTAGAGAGAGAGAGAGAGAGAGAGAGAGACTTTGGAGATAGTGTTTTCCTCTAGTGTACAACTGAGTACTGATCAGCACATGATTATGAAAAAATTAAATCCAGGAAAAGACCACCAAAAATAGAATAATCCTTAGAAATATAATTTCAAGTAGAATAATTCCTGGAAGTTATGCATGGCCAAAGATTATTCACATTTCCACCAGCCAAAATTAAAAGGCTTCTCAATATACAAGGTGTCAATGAGAGTTTGCAAAAGATGAATGGCTCTTTAGTGGGGTCATGTTAGCTTTAGACGAAAAGCTCTCTGGACTCCCCTAAAAAAGTTTAAAAACAAGACTTGAAAGGTTCAAATTATTTACAAATAACTAAATTTCAGAAGAAAGCCCAGAAATATTCAAATGAATAAAAAAAATAGATATGACACAAATAAGTTAAAAATCAAAGGGTAGAAAAATTATTCCATGAAACATTAATAATAGGAAAGAAAGCTAGAGTGGGTAGATTGTTATCAGGTTCTATTTATTTTTTCTGGATCTTTGGAAGAACTTAAATAATCTCAATTTTTCCTGTTCTATACACCTATAATTATTCTTTCAGGATAGTCTTTTCTAAAGTGAATTTATTATTCAATTCCCTGGAAATATGATAAAAATATATATCTATCTATCTGTATTATACTTCCAAAAATTCTAATTGAATAGATATTTTTAATAATTTACTGGCAATGCTAATGATCAACAGGAATATGAATATGTCATTCTTTTTGTTAGAAAACTTTAATGATGCTCCACCTCTTATAGAACAAAATACAACCCATTATTAGGCTATACATAATTCTTTATAATATGATCCATGTCTATTTTTCTGTTCCTTTCTTATAATTTTGCTCCCGTCTTAACATCAATATCTAAATACATATAATTTTCTTTATAAAGTATTCTGATCATATAACTAACAAACAGCTTAGAGCACACTAGATGGATATTTCAAAAACTATGTATTTAAATATTGAGAATTAAAGAGAATAACCAGATCTTAGGATCACATATAATGCAGAAAGCTTAGAATGTATTCAATAAATGGTTGTATCAGGCTACTATTTGCAGACATTGTTCTAGCAACTTAAAGTACAGCAATGATAAAACAATGCAATTCCTTTAACTTATAAAACCAGAAAAGCCAGATGAAAGATGGCAAATGGTAAAGCTCCAAGCCCTTTTACCCCACCTGAGAAATCAAATAGCAAGCAAAAGCTGGCTAACAGGAGCCTGCTACCTTGAGGGAGTTCCCTAACAGGAGCTCTGGAAAACAGTTCAAGATCTACAGCATAGCTCCCTTATTGTAGCTCTGGAAAACAACGAAAGATAATACAACAACCAAGTGAATGACCAATCAAAAAAAGCCACATTTGAAACGAGAGAAGAATTTATAGCATTTTTGCTCACCTTTGCTCCACCCAGTCCTCCATACAGTATGGTCTTTGTCTGGAAGACACAGCAGCCCTGTACCCAGTTCCTTCCCTTGAATTGGAGGCAGCACCGGGGACCTTATTTGCAGTGTTCTAATCTCTGAGGATGCTTGAAGGACTGGTCTTGTTTCACCTGGCTCAGAGATGGGGCAGCAAAAAGTGGTGAGTGCGGTGGACACTGAAAATAAAAACCACAGGGAGAACAAGACCCACAGATACCTAGAGAAAGATATCATAAGTGGAGATAAACAATAGACCATTTAAGGCTCCAAGGAGTGGCATGGATGAGACTCTTTGAGAGATCCAAGGCAGTTAAAAGCAACCATGGGTACAGGATAATAGAAAGTCCACACATAGGTCTAGGCAAGGCAAAGGCTCAGAAAAGACCTGAGAATACCTTAAGCCTTTTCCATAGGCTGATCCACAGTTTCAGAACACACCCCATTAATTAGTAAAAGACATTCTTGGCATGGAGCAAGTCTGCAAGGACAGACACAGGTGGCATACCTTTTTGCTTTGTCCTTTTTTTTTTAACTTTCAATCTTTCCATGCTCCTAGTTTTTATGTCTCTCATGTAATAGTATATATCTGAAGTTTGCTTATTCATTGGGTGTGGCAATCTTATTTTTTATCTTTTATATTTAGGTAAATTATCATTTATTTTAATTATTAATAAATTTTGACCGATTTTTGTTCTAAGTGGTTTTATGATTATTTTCTTTTACTTTATTGAGGTTTTTTTTTTTTTTTAGTATTTTCCTTCTTTTAGGTTGTTTGGGTTTTTCCTTGATAACTATGTCTTATAAATCGTCTTAATGGTCAACTATATATTTTCATATGCATATGTAACCTAAACCAGTTAAAACAATCCAAAATTGGCTATGTACAATATTTGTTAGGTAGCAGAATTTTAAAAAAATGACTCTCAGGAAGGACTTAATCTAATAAGCAAATAACATAAAAATAAAAATCACAACTCCAGGCAGTACAAAGGTACTGTGAGCTTTATAATTGTAACCTGATAATAGAGTCAGGGTTAGTTAAAATAAAATTTGAGATAAAAATAGTAAAATTTTCATAAAATAAGAATTTGATATGAGTTCTTAAATGATATATAGATATTTAACTGATGTGGATGGGTAGAGGAAGGAATGTAAAATAAAGGACCTGTGAAAAAAACTGCAGGGAACCTTCAGCAAAGTGTTTTGCCTTAAGCGTGTGTGTGTGTGTGTGTGTGTGTGTGTGTGTGTGTGTGTGTGTCTGCAGTAGTAGTAGTTATTTTAGTAATAGTAGTAGTAGCATTATGTAGTAGTTCTATTACTAGTAGACATTAAAGTTGATAGGAAAAATATCATATTTATTGGCATTTTGAGAAATACTTTTATATTTAATGGGTAACCAATAAAATATTTGAACAGGGGAGTGATACATTCAATACTTTATTGGGTAGGAAGAATAGGAATAGCTAAAACTAACTGGCATAAAAATGATTTAAAAGATTTTTGAGACAGTCTGGAACAGAAAGAGAAGTGAGTTCTCAGCTAGGAAAAGAGATATTGGGACTTGAAAACTGGGAAAGGAAATTTTCAAGACATGATGAAAGTAAAATCTATAGAAATTGGCAAGTTTTTAGATGCTGTGAGAGAAGATTGTCTTAAGAATGGAAGAAATGAAGACAGAGATTAGTCCAAGATAAGGAACTGTGTGATATGTCAAATGTATCACCAACTTAGACTCACACAGACAGGCACATGCATACACAGGCTCTATATTTTTCTAAAGTAGGTTCTCTTATTAAAATATCAATTCTCAAATATTTTTAGAGTTTTAAAATTGATTTTGGTTTAAAATTTAGTATAAACTTTAGTCATTTTTTTGCTTATATTAGAGTTTTTATTTACATAGTCTATTTTGCTTGTGAATTCCGTTATCTAGCCCTGTTGGATAGTCTTTTAATCCTGTAGTACAGAAACTATTCTTATTTACAATTGGTATGTGCATTTTCTATTTCTAGAAAATTTTAGACACACTGGGAAGTTCTCACAATTTCTACATGTTCTTGACAGGTTCATATGATTTCTGACAGAAGTTGCCTAAAAGGATTGAAGGTTAAGGATGATTGAACATATCCATTGTATATCAGAAAATAGAAATGCATAAATTATTTTGTTGTCTCTTTAAATTAAATTATATGAAGCAAAGAATTCTCTTTTGAGATTCAGACAGCACACACGATCTAATTTCTCTAATTAGTTGCCTTGTTCCTGCTTCTGCTTCCATGGCATCCATCCACAAGCAACCACCGCAATCCAAAAACAAGTTTCTTTTTGAATGACAGGCATATTAGCTAAGACATCTCACTAAAAGTGCAGAAGGAATATTGGAAAGAATAGAGCAAATTCAGTAAGATTTCTGTAAAGCAAAAATAATCTTGTATAAATTTATTATCTCAGGCCACTTACTATTCTCAAATCTCTTCTAAGGCATTTTAAGGTAAACTTGAGGGTTGATATTTAAATGAAGAAAGTTTCTATGTATCAAAAAGAGAGGATACCTACCTCATTTTAAATTTTGGTATCACTGTATTTATTCTCTTCATTGCTTTTTTCTATCTATATCTGCATATCTATATATGTCTTCATGTCTATGTAATTTTTTATCTATTTACTTCTATATCTAGATTTAGTTTTATAGGGTAAAACATTCAAAAATTATCATGAATTTTAATTATTTTAAGATTAATTTGTATACTGTATTCAATTGAAACACTTCTCTGTTGCAATAGTCACTACATATTTTCCTTCAATATGTTCTTCCTTAATAACATAGTGTTTATCTAAGCATTTTACTAGCAGAAATTAAGACTAGATTTCCTAGCCTTTGGGCCAGGTATGTCAAGAATATGAAGCTTAAGAAGAAAGTAGAGGCACACTTCATGCCATTTATACTGAAAGATAAATGGTAGAGAACTTTAAAAACACCTGTGTATGCTACTTCCTTCTTATGACTTTTAGTCAAGTTTGATAGAAAGATATTCTAACTTGAGATAGCCCATCTGTAAAACAAATATGGAAGAGTATAGAGTGTGACTAAGTTAGAAGGTCTTGGCCATGGCCTACAATTAGAGTTAACAATGTGTTATCATATGAAGCACTTTAGTTTACAAACTAATTTTGTAAGCCCAAACTGAAGCAATTAAAAGTACTGTTGTGAATTGCAGATTTAGCAGGATGCTACTAGTGCTCCACTGAATAAAGGCTGTGAGCCTACTACTCAAAATGGGATTAAGGACACTGCTATCTCAGGTAAACTCTTTGGATGGTCCCAAGGTAGCTGATATTACACTGAGATGAACTGTTGAGGGCCAGGAGGGGAATGGAGGCCAATAACTTAAATTAAGTAAATAAATATAAATAAAAAAGTGGATAGACTTAAAGACAGTATTTAGGTAGAAAGTTTATTTGTGATAATACACATGTGAGATATCACATCTTTGTTGCCTAAAATGATTAATCTTGGAGTAATTGGTTATGCTTCAATAGATAACTAATATACCATGTGAGTTTAATAATGTGCACCATTAGAATTAGTACTCTGATTTAAATCAGATGAAAAATGTAGTACAATATTCTCTCTCTCTTTTTTTTTTTTTTTGATTTTTTTTTTTTTTTTTTTTTGGGGACAAAGTCTCACTCTGTTGCCCGGGCTAGAGTGCCATGGCATTAGCCTAGCTCACAGCATCCTCAAACTCCTGAGCTTAAGCAATCCTACTGCCTCAGCCTCCTGAGTAGCGGGGACTACAGGCATGGGCCACCATGCCTGGCTAATTTTTTCTATATAGTTTTAGTTGTCCATGTAATTTCTTTCTATTTTTTTTAGTAGAGACAGGGTCTCGCTCTTGCTCAGGCTGGGCTCGAACTCCTGAGCTCAAACGATCCACACGCCTCGGCCTCCCAGAGTGCTAGGATTACAGGCATGAGCCACCGTGCCCTGCCCAATATTCTCTTATATGCATATTTGCAAGGAAAGAAGAGAAAGATCTTTATGTTTTATAATATGGCCAGTTTAAATTACAGATTAGGTAATGAGAGAGAGAGCAAAGCTCTGCTACTCATGAACTAGTTCATTTCTGTAAGGCTGTTTATAATCTAACATCTTTTTCATCCAAAGAAACTATTGAAGCAATTTTACTGCCATCTGTTTTCCTTTGCTTATAGGTTTGTTTTTGTACATGACGCTTTTGTACATTGAAAGTTTATCAGTAAAGGGATTTCTCTATTAATTTTGTAATGCAGTGATGATAAAGTGCATTTCTTTAATTCTAAATATGCTCCAAATTTTAAAAATCCTTATGGTATCATATAATTAATGTGGATGTCAAATGTAACAATATTTTTGGAACGACAGTATTGAAAAAAAGGAATAAATAATTTACTTCAATCTAGAAATATATAAATTAATGTTCTACCTTATTAATGCTCTCCCTTATGAAAAAAGGAATTTTATTGTGAAGCTGAAATTGCAAAGGCATAGTCGTAAGAAGCATACATAAAATAAACCACAAAGCAAATATGCAAGTAAAAAATATATTTTTTTGTATTTTAATAGTGATGATTAGTCATAGTGACCACATCAGAATATCAAGTTGAATATGTAGGAAATATAAAATTAGCAGTGAAATAATATCAAAAATTAAGAATTAATTTAATTATAGAGGTATTTGATATATGAAAACATTTAATTAAACAGATTAAAATAACATTTTAAGCAAATAAATATAAATTGCTTCACTAAGAAAGACCACAAACCAGAAAAATGAAACATGAAACTTGGGCTCTTCAATCAGCTGTGACCAAGGCCACATACTGTCTTTTCTTCTCTTTCTTATATAAAGTCATAGTATTGGTCCCTTGAATTTAAATATGAATGAAGGAGAGGAGATTAAGGTTCTCCACAAATATTTGCAAGTAAAGTGTGGGTATCTTGAAACTGAAAGCAAAATAAAACATATTGATAACATGCCATAGATGAATCACACATTTAATTTATAAATCAAAATAAGATTACAAAATAAAAGAAGACATATAATATACATAACTACTTGTGTTAAAGTTTATTGTGTTTGGTGCTATGTCTTAGATATCTAGAATAAAAAAGTGATTATGTTCTCAAGAGTTTATATTCTAGTGGGAGATACAGATATTAAACAAGCACTTACAAAAGTGTGATGAAAAATGCTAGCTATCTCCTAAGTCTTCTCAGGAAAAGAGGTTAGGCTTAAAAGTTGAGCAGGAACTATACTTGGGAAGAGTGGGAGGTGGGATTGGACATGGGAAGATTGGGAACTGGAGTTGTTCATGCGAAAGATGAGGTGGACAAAGGTATTGTAGGTAGAGTCAAGAACGAAAATGAAAACTTGAAGATAATGGAGAAACAGTGTTTTGCCAGAAAGCCCAGTGATGCAGGAGGGTGGAATTGGTGGGACATGAGGCAGGAAAGAAAATGAAGGGCAGATGATAACCAATAATTATAGTATTTAGAGCAAATTTTAAAAACATAAGTGAATAACAAAACTTAAATTCAGCCCCCCCCCAAAAGTATAGAAGAAACATTTTAGAGTAGAATGTATACACATGGAATGAAATTATTACAGATAATAAAAATCATCACCTAAATGCACATTGGGGAAGGGTACCAATTGGATATCAGACTGAGACGGAGGGTGGGGGGAGGGGATGGGTGTATGCCTACATGATGAGTGCGTTGCGCACCGTCTGGGGAATGGTCATGCTTGAAGATGCTGACTTGGGGAAGTGGGGGGTGGGGGGAGGAGATGGAGGTATGCCTACATGGTGAGTGCCAGGCGCACTGTCTGGAGAATGGACACGCTTGAGGCTCTGACTCAGGGGGATGGACGGGACATGGGCAATATATATAACCTGAGCTTTTGTACACCCATGAAGAGCTGAAATAAAAAAAAAAAAATCAAGATAATGGCTTTGTGTTAAATTTTATAGCTCTTCCTTTAAAAAACTCATTAATTCAAATATTTTAGATGGGTAATGTTTAACTTCAAGAGACAAATCCCCTTTGAGATATTTAGGTTTATAGAATCTATTATTATGTCTTAAATTTAGTTCAAGAATACCAAGTGAACAAGAGTTGCTGGACTTCACAAAAGACTGGAGACTAGAAAACTATCTGAAATCTGAAGAAGCATATTTTCTTTTCTTTTCTTTCTTTTTTTTTTTTTTTTTGTCTCTCTCTCTCTCTCCTTTTGTCTCTTACCAGCCCCCACCCCCGACCCCGACACACATACACAGACACAGACACACAAACTGTTTCTATTCTGGTTTGCTGTGGATATTTACTCCCTTCTACTACAATTCTCTAAAAATTGGCTTGCAAAACACATAGACCAAGACAACAGATTTAGGCCTAGAGTCAGAATTTCATTATTAGAAAGTCAGAGTTCTGATCAGAATGGGAGCCTTGCTGTTGAGTCTGCATAACACTGTATGTAAGACTGAGAAAATATGCATGTTGAGGGTCTAATGATTAGCACTCTTGTAGTAGATTGTTAACCACCCCCTCTCAGCCAATTAACCACATCACCATAAATCCATATCCAGGTACAGTCTCCCCCTCACTAATCTGGCAGAACTTATAGCTTGTTCAAATGGATAGAATGTAGTAGAAGTGATATCCTGCACATTCCATGCTTAGGGCTTAAGAGGCTTTTCATTTTCTTCTTTTGTTCTCTTGGGACTCTGTTAGTATTTAAAGAAATCTGGCCTATCCTGCTACAGTGGATGGGTGGATACAAAGGCTCTGAAGGTGTAAAAACCCCACAAGAGCCAAGAGTTCCTGGAGAACGAAAGATCATGAAAAGAAAGGCCCCAATTTCCAAGCCATTATAACTAGCAAGAGCAGGGCTACATATGAGTGAGACCACCTTGGATTTTTAATTAAACCTTAGCCACATGAAACAATACCAAATGGATCAGAAATATGCCAATCCAGCTGAGCCCTGTTCAGTCAAGTCACAAAACTATGAGCAAATAGAATGGTAATTTTTATAATCCAATGCATTCTGGAGTGGTTTGTTACATGGCAATAAATTTTACATAGCATTCTATGGCCAACCTCAAATAGATACCTAACTTCCTGTACCCCAATTTCAAATTCTCAGAAGATATCTTAGTTGGCTCTGCTTGCATTGGACCCACAGTCCAAAGACCTGTGACCACAAAGCTGGCTAGCTGCTCAACAGGTATTGACAAAAGCACTAGTATTAGGCCAGTGTATCTTAAATAATCTATACTTAATAAATTTACTTATGGAATCTGAGAGTAATGTCTTTGAAGATGGGACTAGAAAAATAAGTGTAGCTTAATTCCTGCTCTAGAGTAGCTTGCAGTCTTTTAGGAGAGGTGAAACAAATGTAAAGAACCAATAAATGAGTATTATCATGAAAATTCACAGTTTGCAAATATTGGCAATGTGATATGAATGTATTGCAGTATTGTGTATATTACCATATATTTATTTAAAGGCTGTTGGAATTGACTATAGTGATGAAAGGTAAAAAAAATAAGGAAAGAAGTAATATGGAACTATGTAGAGAAAATAAAAGATAACTGTGAGATACATCCCATCCCTTGCTTATGAAACTGGTTAATGGTTTCATGGTTAAAGATTTATAATGAAAATTCCAACAAAAAGCAGGTGAGTTTCAGCAATTATTTTGTTATTCCAGGGAACTCAAATGAAAAAATAAAATTAGAACACCCAACTGATCTTCATAAGATTGGAATAAAGAACATGAAGAAATCTCTATATGAAGTCCCTTTGTACCCTGACCCCATATTTTCTGACATTAAAAACCAATAAATGACAATCAGAGGATCAGAAATTTGTTTTATAGTAGGGGCCATTTCCAGGTTCATATGTCAGCCAACTAAGCAAATTACAAATATATTGCTGAATGATAATTAATTCAATAATGATAATTAATTATTACTGAATTAAATAATATAAATCTGTGGCCCTAATATTAGCTTAATATGTTATATTTTTGGTATTTCTAAGAAAATTTGATGGATAGCATGAAAATATTTTGTAAAATATCTAAGATACATAAATTAATAATGTTGACATTTTTATTAAGAGCTAATGTTGATTGAAGAATTATGCTAGGTACTATGGTAAGAATTTTCTCATTATATTCTCACAAGAATCTTGTGAAATATTTATATTCTCTTCTTTCTACAAATGAGAAAATTAAAATTAAGACAGTTTTTTTTTTAATTTTCCAAGTAGCTCATTTGCTAGATAACAAAGCTAGAATTGCACACACCCTTGGTCTATTTGATTCCAGAGCACATATTCTTAAACATTATGAAATAATATATCTTTATTTTAGTGTATAATGACATGGACATTGTAATGTTATTTCACTGTGGCATGAAAGCATTATAATAGCTTCATGGATAAAGTCCTAAGAAAGAATATGGAACAATGAGAAATTTGGGAAGGTGGCTTAAGAAAGATTTCAAAGAGGAATTTTTAAAGTTGGGACTGATGAAAGATACTTGTCTAATAACAAAGGAGGAGAAGATTTAGCATTAAAATTCAGTTATGCATTCACTGTGGCTAGGGTGCTAGATTTGTAAGAGCAGTATTAGTAGTAGGAGCCATAGCTAGTTACAGGTTGACAAAAGACTCCTGAGGTTCGCTATAATTGCTGTTCATTTTTAACTTCTCGGTTTTTCTCACCCAAATATCTTACCCACTTAACAAGATTAATGGGTTTTTCTGCTTACTGATACTGGCTTCAGCTGTCCTACAGATGAACATACTTTCTCATCTAGTCCAAACCAATTAGCTATATAAATCAAAGCTTTAGAATGAATATTTCATCAGTTTCATTCAGAGAAATATCCAGAAAGAATCATCTCCATTCTTGAGAAAGTACAGCAAAGCAATTGATTCTTTCCAATATCATCTCATGGACCAAGATTAGTGGATAATAAGTTTTATTTAGAGATAGTAAAGATATTATATAATAACTTGAGTATATTTAAAAACATATGGCCTGTTCATAACAATTCTCTGTTAAAAACAATTAGCAAATATCTAGACCCTAGTTATGCATTTAAGCAGTGTATGCCACATTTTTCAAGGAATTTGTATTTCCTCTAATGTATGATCAAAGAAACTCAAACTGTTAGTAAGATATTATGAATTAAATGTTGGGATACAAAGAGGACTTAGATACGATACCGAGCACCTAAAATAAATTACAGCAAAATTTGTTCAGCTACAGCAAAATTAAAAATATTTGCTAATGACAGTTGACTAGAGACTAGGATTGACACTATCTTATAAAGGCATGCATTCACTCAAGGATCAGGACATCAAAGAGGACTGCTTTAATAAGAGTCAACATGGTATATCTAGCATGCTTTTTAGCAACTGTGATGACTTTGCAATGTGTCAACTTCACCATGATAAACTACGTTTTCAGAATTCTCTTGTTAGGGAGGGGTGCAACAGAAATTTTTGTATGTGATTTTTGAAGCAGTAGCATTATTGTTTTTTATGATCTAAAAGTTGAAGCCAGATCGCTAAAAGATTTGAAGGCCACACATGTTATTTATCTGCTGGCTCACCTTTTTCTATGTAGCAGACTCTAAGTTCACAACTTTACCACCTTCACTTGGAAATTCCTTTAGTTTTTACTGAGCCAAATGTCGGATTAGCTTCCCGAAAGAGGCACCTATTTTCCAGGAAAGACACTACATCTACAAGGTTGGAGGCACGGTGCATCTGGGTAGAATAATGCCCTCCCCAAAGATGTCAGCATCCTAATCCCCAAAGCTGTGCATGTGTTACTTGAAATATAAAAGAACTTTTGCAGAAATGATTAAGTTACAGATCTTGAAATAGGAAAATTACCCTGGATGATCAAGATGGGCTCAATGTAATCACACGAGACTTAGAAAAGGGAGGCAGGGGGTCCAACTCACACAAAGTGAAAGCAGGTATCATAAGCAGAGAGAGATCTGAAGAAACTATGCCGCTGGCTTTAAAGATGGAAGAAGGAACCTTGAGCCAAGGAATGCAGGAAGCATCTAGAAGATGGAAAATGCAAGGAAACAGAATGTCCTCTAGAGTCTCCAGAAGGAATAAATCCCTGTGGATGATTTGACATTGTCCCATCAAGACCTAGTTCACCCTTCTGATTGCAGAACTGAATGACCATAAATTTTGTTTGTTAAGCCAACCGATTTGAGGTAATTTGTTAGAGCAACCATTGAAGATTAATATTCATTCTTACAGTCCCTTCTTATATGTATCAGCCCATTATTTTGAGTTCCACATTGTTCTTGATCTCTCCCACATTACATGCATCTTCTCATCCCAAATGTGTACCTCGAGGACTTCAAGCTCCAGCAACAGTCATGAAGAAGAGAGCCTTACAGACAATTTTTAACTAGCTCCCACAATTACACAAGCTAGAATCTCTGTAATAAACTGTATATAGCATTTCTAGTGGTTCTGCATCTCTGAACCCTGAATGCAGCCAAAAGTTCTGCCCTTACCTGAACATTGTTCTCCAGAGTGCATAGAATTTTGTGGTTCAGGCACATCTTAAAATAGTTTTTTCCACTTTCGTCATGATAACTTCTTGTTCACAAATGTCTCAGCCAAGATTAAAAATAGATTTGGGTTCACCAAAATACTCCTCTACTGACATTTCCATGGAGTCACCTTGTCATAGAGAATTTCAACTAAACAATGCAAAAAGTGTTTAGAGATAAAATAAAATATTAGCTACATGTGCACATATTGAATTTTAACCATTCCAGAGATAGTACTTTGTACACATTTTGCATTGGAATTATGTGTGGGATTTTGACATTTTATGTATATAGCACGTAGGGATGATTTTTTTTTCTGATATTCCAGATAAGCATGAGGTTTGAAATGCTATTTTTTACATTGGAAATGCTTAGGAAAATCTATATGGGGCTTTGTAAATTTTCATTTGAGCTTTTTTTTTTTCCTCCTTTTCATGGGGTTTTCAAACTTCACTATTTTATATTTTTTTTAATCATGTTAATCCAAGGTGTATGAATTTCCTCTAAGAAAATAATTTGTCTATTTATACTTAACCAGACACATAACACTTTCAAATAACTGTAAAGAATCCATTTTTGTTAAAAGTAGTATTTCTTTGCTTCTTACTTTATATAGAGAAATTTGTCTATTTGGTTCCAAAGTAAGGTAAAATGGAATTGTGCTTGGATGTCTCCCTTCCCTTAATTACCTCCTAGTGTAATAACATAAATGATATAGTAGCATTTTACCTCCTAGAAGCGGTGAGTCTTTTTCCTTGAAACAATTTTGCAATAGGCTCTGGGAAATGCTCTCTGCTGCCTCCCTAAAACAAAGGAAATTCATACCATACTAGTTTTGTTTGGGAAGTTGAGAATATTCAGGCAGCTAGTAAATATCATCTCATCCATGTATGTCTCTCACATATGTTCCAGAATACTTGACATTCCTAAATAGAATTCTCACAAAGTGGCTGAAATAGGTATGGAGAATTCCAGAAGTATTGGAGCTAGAAATATTAATTTAAAATAATTTAGTCTATAGATAGTACTTGAAAACATGAAGGTGAATGTGGTAACATAAGGAACCTCCCTTCTTCTCGTGAAGCAAAAGGAAAATCAAGAACAAAATCTAACATTTGAATGGTGAATACAAAAGAACTGAAAAAGAATTAAAAAACATAATAAAGAAATGGTCAAAATGGAAAGATGAAAAGTAGAAATCAGAAGAAAACGGCATCCTTTAGGCCAATGAAAAAGAAAAACCTAATGTGTGAATCAAGTAATTTTGGAGATTTTATCCATTATTTTACAACAGTCAGGCTCAAATTATCAGGCTCCTTTTCTCTTAATGTCTCTTTTTTTTACTTACATAAATAATACATTCTGTTTCTAAAGAAAAATAGAGATAGTCATCATTTTTATTTCTTGGACATATGATTATGTCATTCATAGACACACACATGCACACACATCTCTGTATATCTATCTATCTATCATATATCCATCCATCTGCTTACCTATCTATCTACCTATGTATCTACAATTTTTCTTTTACATCAAAACATTCTATTGTACTATAGAAATATGAGAATATAGCCACTTCTCTTTTAATATAACACATTTGTAGTTTTTTCCCCCCAAATTGATTTCTATTCTCCTAAGTCTCATATTGATATAATTTAGAAAGTTAACATATTTTAAATTAAATTTATTTTAAACTTAATACATAGGAAAGTTTATGCAATTCAGACAGGGAAAAGAAAACTTAAACTACTAAGGAAAAATAGTTAAAATATTTTCAAAATTTAAAGATTTATATTTTGGGTGACAACAAAATAAATATTAAAATATGGATGAAAGACTGGGAGAAATATTTGGAGAAACTATAACAGATTATTAGGCAGAATACATTAGAACTGATATAAATCAAGAATAAAAATACAATCATGTAGGATAATGGCAAAAAGCTTATAATTGTTAACTCAAGGGAGAGAACTACTGATGGCTATTAAATGCAAAACATTATTGGTTTCACTATTGAGAGACAGTTAAATCATACCAAATGGCAGTAGGTAAAGTCACCAGCTCTCCTTCAAATTTAGGAATACGTAAGTCAACTGACAAGCTGTTTAGTGTTCTGCGGGGAGGGGTATAGAGGAAGGAGGATATTTAACACAGGGGAAGAGTTGAAGTATCTACACAGATATTGTCTAAACCCAAAATCCTTCTACTCTTCCAAAGTTCCTCCAGCCACCTGGGTTATTAAAATTCCATAAACCTAGAGACCTGGACACTCTCTCAAATGACAGTTCTATTGCTCTCACTTGTCCCAAAAGTCATGGGAAGAGGCACAGGGATTGACCTGACTGGTTTCTGTAGTTGCCTTTTCTCCCTGTAAACATCTTTTTGTTTGATTCTGAGCCCACTTACGCTTTTATTATCCACCTACTGTGGGCGTGGGGTCCCACATTGACCAGGTTTGCAGCATACTTTAGCATAAAGTTTAATTATGTTTGATCATTTAGACTCAAGAGATTAGACCCACCTTCTAACACATTAAGAATTCTTGTAAATTTTGTCTCAGTAATGCATTTTACCTAATATCTTTTCTATGATTTCCATGACTAAGAAAGGAGATGTCAGTGCATGTACCCAGTGGGCCATCTTTAATTGAACGATCTTCAGCATTTATCAAATATTTACCCTCAGTAAATCCTTTTAAGCTACTATCACGCCAGAATACAGTACCCAGTTTTCCTCTGCTGTGGGATATCCTTCCCATTTTCCTGTCCTTGAGATTTTCCCCCACCTTTCCACCTCAATTCTTCCCCTGTGTTAAATATCCTCCTTCTTCTATACATTTCCCCCCAGAACACTAAACAGCTTGTCAGTTGACTTATATATTCCTAAATTTGAAGGAGAGCTGGTAACTTTACCTAATTCCATTTTCCTTTCTGTGTCAATCTCTGAAATTAAAGGGCAGGGCCCCATTGTAATTATGAAGGAAAGGAAAAGTTTTCAGAAATTATTATGAATATATGTTCCTATTAGAAAACATGAGAAATTAAACTGATAGATATAATGGGAAATGGGAAAACAAGATAATAAAGATAATGTTACAATGCTTTCCTTGATCACTCAATTTTTAGACATGGAGAGAAATTTGAATTTTATTTATAGATAGAAAAATCCAAATGAATAAAGGTGATATGTGGAATCTGAGACTCATTTACTATATGTTTATATAAGTCAATGAATTATTTCCAAATGGTTATTGAGTATAGCTAGTGATGTTTAATTTCACAAGAAATAACTAGATTGAGGTTATCTGAAGATAATCACATAATTATTGTCAAATCAAAAGACAAAGTACAATTTGTATCACATCATTTAAACATAATTGCAAAGAATTACAAAATAAGAATTTCCCAAGAAGTCTATGTGGGCATTAAACAAAGAGAAACAATACAAAATTTAACGAAGTTATGATTAAAGAAAATACAGAGACAAACAATTTAGGATGCATAATTATTTAATGACAAAGATGATAGTTACCTTAATAAAATTTTTAATGCAATAAAAATTATACTAAGAGGAATTTCAATATAAAAAAATGACTCTAAGCTAAGATTAGATCACTTTAGGTCAAAAGAATCAGTGCCCAATTTGTAAATCCTTTCCTGTGTAGCTGGCTTGCTCGAAACTCTAGGAAATTCTCCTTATAAATTGACAGTATTAACTCTTTGGTTTGTCATTTTCATCCTATGTTTCCAAATGAACATCTAGTGGCTATTTATGCCCACTGGAGAGATGCCCCAGAGCTCTTAGTCTAATCCACTGTTACCTCTCACCTGTGCCTCAGAAGGGGCTTCCTTTTCTCTGGGCTTTATTAGGACTACACAATGTGGAGGTATGATTCTGATATCCATGTTTTCATAAAGAACAAATAAGGCAATGTCCTACTGCCAAATGGAAGCTGTCTCTTGCTGATGGATCTGAAGGGGTCACATTTTGACAAAGGTGTGTTGGGTTTAAATAAAAGAATCAGGTAAACAACTCAACACTTAAAATAAGGTAACTCTTCTCTTTTTATCTCCTACCTCTCAATCTTAAAGACATAGGAAATCCTGTAGACAATAATTTACTAGCTTACAAGATTTTTGATTCAAATACAATGTCTTATGGAATAGAGATTTTAGTTTCCATGTTGCTGTTCCACTATCATAGTCCTTTTTCCAGGATAGATGATAAAAGTGCAAAGTCAAATCAAAGTGGAAGCCCTTGAGACCAGATCAGAGAATACTGAACTCAACAGTTCTGTGGACTCTGCTACAGATATGTTCTTCATATACTTGAGCTTAATAATTCACCTTCTCTTTCTCCTCCTCCACCTTCTTTGACCATTTGTTTGTTCCCATGGTTAATTTTTGTATGTACCACTGTGATTTTACTATTATTATTTTCAAATTATCATTACTATTATGTAGGATATGCACAATTATATTTTTAAAAGTTCAAACAAAACCATATATTTGATTTTTATTATTAAAGTTTTAACTCCTTTCAAAAGTCTTCTTATTTTTCTGGTAGTCCCTTGTTGACAGTGGTTTTGTTTGAAAGCAACACTCTATATTTCCATTGTGTGGTGTAATTGTATGTTTTAGAAGGGTCAAATCAGTAATGACAATTTCTAGACTTGTTGCAGGCAGGATAATTTATTGTTCTCATCTAAGACATGCTGAGAATAGGCCTTTGTTATTTGATGAATTAAGGTCCAGTGAAGTTTTGGGCAGAATTCTTTCTAGGAAAATGTAATTATGCATAATTTTTTTTCACATGTCTGTGTTACTTGACTGTTCCAGCTAAAAAAATACAAATAACATCAAGTACTTTGGGAAAAATAACAAGGGATAATAAAATGATAAATGGAAAAAGTAATACATGTGTACTACATGTTTTAAGAGTATTTCATAAAGCATAAGATGGTTCATTCACAGTAGGGGACTAACTCCCTTTTGTCTGCTTCACCTCTCAAGAATTGATTTACCCTCCTGTACTCCTGTATTTCTCTACAAATGTCTACTACCTGCTTTGTATTTGGCTTAAAGGCTTTATAAATAATTGAAATCATGCCAGCAAAAAGTCAACAGATATATGGAATACAAAGATAATTCTGAAATATCTTTTAAAGTTCTGCTTAGTTACTGGTTCAATCATTGAACAAACTGTTTACCATCTTATCTAAATAAAATTCCAAGACAATGCTGATCACTATTACATGCAACATATGAAATTAATCACAACAATGTATTTTATAAAGGTATTTGCTTTGGTATCTTTGAGAAGAATTTCATCTAAGTGTCTTTAAAAATCTATTCATTTCCTCACTGGTCATATGCAGTACTCTTTCTATATATATATATATATATATATATATACACACACACACATACATATATATATGGATTTATTACAACATTATATATTTAGTAATTAAGTTTTAAAATTTTAATTTATATCATCAGAGAAATACAAATTAAAATGAAAAAGATGTCATCTTATTCTAGTCAGAATGGTTATTATCATTACAAAATAAAATAAACAGATGTTGGTAAGAAGGGAGAGAAAGGGAATGCTTATATACTGTTGGTGGGAATGTAAATTAGTACAACATCTATAAAAAGCAGGAGAGAAATTTCTCTAGGAACTACCAATAGAACTACCATTTTATCCAGCCATCTTTCTACTGAGTGTTGACTCATAGGAAAATAAATTAATATATTAAAAAAGATACTTGTGTGTTTATCACAGCACTATTCACAATAGCAAAGATATGGAATCACCCTAAGTGACCATCAACAGATGATTGGATAAAAATAAAATTGTGGTATATATACACAATGGAATACCATTCAGCCACAAAAAAGAGTGAACTTATGTCCTTCACAGCAACATAGATGGAACTCGAGGTCATTATCTTAAGTGAAACAAACCAGATACAAAAAGTCAAATGTTGCATATTCTCACTCATAAATGGGTGCTAAAAAAGGTGTACACATGGACATAGAGAGTGGAATGATAGACAATGAAGACTTGAAAAGGTGAGGGGGTGAGAGGGGGCTGGATGATGAGAAATTACTTAATGGGTATAGTGTATGTTATTCAGGGATAAACATCCTAAAAGCCCTGACTTGATCACTATGCATGTACCAACATTACACATCCCTCATATATTTATAGAAATAAAAATAAGATTTCAGCTTTAAAAAGATAAATTTATTTTAATATTTCAATTTCAGCAGCTGTAATTGCTTTAAAAGAAATACACACATACACATGCACAAGAGAACATTCAAGCAATGATATGAAGAAGCCTCTAATAGATTTAGAGACCAAAATAAAAAAAAAATATTGAGGAATCCTATCTATGGTTATCTTATAAAAGCCAGTTACAGCCTAGATCACTGCATAATTTGTAAATGAGATTTCTCTATTTTCCATATTTTTCTTGAAAGAGGAGAGTATTAGTCAGATTTTGCGAGAGAAAAAGAACCAATAGGATATATGCATATGCATATATATATACACACAGAGAGAGAGAGAGAGAGAGAGAGAGAGAGAGAGATTATAATGCTACAAGATATTGGCTTACATGAGTACAGAGGCTGAGAAGACCCATCACCTGCCATTTGTGAGCTGGAGACCCAGGAAAGTTGGTGCTACGGTTTGAAGAGCTGAAAGCCAGAGAGCTAATGGTGTAGATTCCAGTCTGAGTCTGAAGTCCTGAGACCCAGGAGTGCCTAGGGCAGAAGATTGAGCTTCTAGTTCATGCAGTCAGGAAGACAGTGAATTGAACCTTCCTCTTCACTTTTGTTCCCTTTAAGCCCTCAGTGGATTGGATGATTCCTACCCAGATTGTTGAAGGCAGACCTTCTCTACTGTGTCGACTAATTCAGTTGCCAATCTCTTTCAAAATTTTCCCCACAAATACATACAGAAATCATATTTACAAACTATTTGGGCATCCTGTGTTCCAGTCAAGTTGACACGTGAAGTTAGCCATCCTATGAAGTCACATGGGTATTGTGGGAAGACAAATATTTTTCTACTATGCTGAAAGATTTAACATTATTCTTCAGTCAAGTATTTTTTAGGGCCTCAGGGGCAATTCTAGAATATGTTTCTAAAATTCGGTTCCTTATGGTGTCTTCTCCAAGGTGAGTATACCTGAAATTAGTCCTGAACCTGAGCACTGTGTTAGGAGGCTTATGAAAACACATCACTCATTTGTTATAGTGACGACAACACCCACATTCTAATTTCTTTCAATACTGTATACTGTAAAAAGCATCTCCTTGGTGGCATCTAAAGATGGGACAAGTATGGCGTATGAGAACTATTCATCTAAGAAAATGGTACATTCTGCTTAATTTCATTAATTAAAACATGCAATAACAGTATGCCATTCCTTTTCTTCTTTATGTTCACCTTGGATTTTCACTTTTAGTTTTGGAAAAATGTAGCTTCATTGGGTTACTGCTATCTGTACATAAATGACCACATGGACTCACCTGTTGCCTTGTGCTGTGCTTTGAGTCACACACAAGAAAGATGAATATAACAAGATAAAATTCACGTTTGTCACACCCATCAAATTGTCCAGTTGTCAGAATGAACCGAGATTATATTCACAGGAAGCGCTTCTAGACTAGCTCACTCTCTATAAATTGTAATGGTTCTATGATTTTTTTTCCCTAGACTTCTTTTTCCTGTCAAAAGGAGCACATGTTTTCTCCTTTTCATCTTTTAAAGACATTTGTCTTCTATCATTCGTCTTTAAAAAATTGACATATGCTACTGTAAGCCATGTTCTTAAAAGCAAAATACAATCACAAAGTGGTCAGTATATTTTCACAATATATCCATGAGGGAATTTGATACTTTTGGCACGGGAATGCGTCAGAGGTTAAAAATAATACTGGACAAATTCAGTAAACACATATAATGAAGCTTTTAAATGTGATTTACAAAATTCCTCAAAGTTTAATTTGGGGAGGGCAAAAGCTAGATGAATTCAGTCAGAGTGGAATACACATAGAAAAAGAGGAGCAGAACTGTGTCACTGTAAAATCAGTGCTCAACATAATTCTCTCATTTTATATAACTCATATTCAGTGCAATGTTAACAGCAGGAAAACAGCAGATGATACTGATGAGGACATTGGACAAGTCCAAAGACATTTTGTCTAGAACATTTTGACATTAGTCAGTCAGGGACTGGGTTCCTCACCTTTTAATGTATAAATTAAAAGATCTATATTAGATCACCTGTAAAGTCCTAAAAGCCAATTATGTTTGATGGAAAATAGTAAGAAAAATGGATTGTATACGTGACAAATTTAAAGTAAATAAACATATGTAATTATACCTGTAATTAGAGTTTTTTAATATATATATAGAGAGAGAGAAAGAGAGAGAGAGAAGACAAAGAGAGAGAGGGATGGAGGGGGGAAGAAAGTTAGGTCTAAGGCCTGTGAATATAAAATTTTTGCTATTAAGACATACTACTTAAATATCAGCAAATCTGGATTGTCTTTAAAATTAGTTTTCTCATACCAATGTGAAATAGACCATATTGAGAAACTGGCAGAATGATCCAGACTCCACTTAAAATAAACCAATATTAAATAAAGCTTTCCTGTATTAGCAAACTTTCTGCTATCAATATTATTTCAAAAGAGAACAAAAAAGGTAATGAATAAATAAAAGTATTTAGAAAAAAAGAGTTTCTTAAATGATTTTTTTTCCATTTACTGCAAACGCACTTTAAACATTAATGAAGCCAATACTGCAATATTGTAAACAACAAACACATTTGCTTGAGGGCACCACAGACTAACAGTTCATCATTCATAGCACTAAAAATTTTTACATTTCAAATCTGCCTTCTTCCCACTTTCTTGCTTTTTTATTGTCCTTGCATTTCCTTGCATCCACCTGCTTCTTATCCCCTAACATTTCTTTTCTGAATTTCTTTCACATAGTTCTACAAAAAAAGTAACATCCGCTAGACTTTGTTGCCCACTATTTTCTCATTTTTCTACAGTGTTGTTTGTTTGATAATTGCAAATTAGGGGGCTAAGAGTGGCTTAATGTGAAATAACATCTTAAAGAAGGTTTCCACAAATAATGCTGCACACTGCTCTTTTGAAAAGTGCTTCTTTTTAGAATCAGCTCTGCTTAGGACTGTCCGATGGTTCTTTGACTTGCTTTGTCAGGATTTTAGCTGCTGCATCACTTAGCTTTGGGTATAGTTGGAAGCGGGTCAACCTGTGACTTATGCCTTAATAAAACGTTCCTGTTATTAGCTTACCTTGGCCCTATGTGTTCACTGCTGACTCAACGGTACTTCTAATTAGAATTCTTAATTCTTGGCTATTTCAGTACCTGAATATTGTATTGCAGGTGCTGCTCTAACTGAATCAATCAATAATAAACAAATTATAAAGAATTAGTTCACTTAATTCTCATGCTTATATTCTGCAGGAGTTGGGAGATATTTTTCTTTCTTTATCAGGTCACCAAATTTTGTTAGGTTGTCATGTCCCCTAAGATAACAAATCCTGAAAATAGCACTCAAAGCACGGCTCTATATTATTTCTAAGTGAGAACATCTTCTTCTCGTGGGGTAATAGGCAATTCAGACATCCCTGGGCATTCTAAGTGAGATATAAGACAGGTCATCCTCTGAGTTTGAAGGAGATGAATGTGGTAAAACACCATCTCGTTGATGCTTTAGTCCACTGACCTTGGTGTGGGAATGAAAAGTGATTTTAAATTCAAAGCAAAGTTAGTAGAGCTTCACAGCAACTTATTAAGCTGATATCCTAGGCTTGCATTTTTTCCACTTTTTGTGCCTGACCCCATCAGCCTCCTGAATTCATCACCACAGTCTAAATGCTCTTTTCTTTTGTCAGTATCTAAACACTTTCCCAAGCTTTTAGCCAGCTAACACAGCAGATTCTTCAATAGCCTGTAAAATTAGTCTACTTCCTCCTGGAATATCTGGTACATATCTATTCTTGTTTTAGGATTAGTATATGCTTCTTTTTTTTTTTTTTTTTTTGAAGCGCTTTCTGAAAGTTTTAGGCACTTGCCCAATGTTTCCTGAAGTGCTTCTGATACATAATGTTGCCCTATTGAAATCTGTATTTTCAGATCTGGTATGGGGCCTCACATACACTAGGTCTTCAATAAATGTTTGTAGAATGAATAAATGAATGACTGCTGTATGTCATCAACTAGACTATGTCACAGCATGATGGCTAACTGTAACAACTGGCATCAATAAAAACTAAGCTTATGTCTTGGCTCTGAAAATTTGTTCAAATTACTTCTCAGTGTGGTTAATTGTGAAGTGTGATGACATCAGACCAAGTCTCACAAGCTTCTCGTAAGGAGTGATGAGTACAAAGTTTATCACAGTCCCTGATCTAATAACTGAACAATTGTGTGTGTGTGTATCTGTGTGTGCACACATTTCTATGAAACATATTTTAAATTATTCATAAATACTGAATTATATATAATAAATGCTATCTAAATTGTCCTACATGACACAATAAATCAAAACACATACACACATACACATATTCATAAATATCATTGGTATTGGGGAATATGGCAGTTATTGACTTTCTCTCAAAAGCAGATTTTTATTTTTTGTCCTTGTTTTGTTTTGTTTTGTTTTTTTCTCCCTCAGAAATGTAGTAATAAATGAGCTCTTCTGGTATCTTCTCTCTCTTTTTGTGAAAAAGCATAGGTTTTTATCTTCTTTACTATAACCTCATCGGCAGTGCAGTATACTGCAAATGTAATCAGAAATGAATCCTTGGCCCTGCTCTCCATAACTAAGAAATGCATTGATATTTAGTTTCCTGGGTTTCCTATTCCTAAAAAAAACCCTGATCCTCTCCTATTCATCATGATCTCTCTCAGTGTATTACCAGACCTTCTTGATCTGATACAGCTTTCAAAATACCTTTTCCCCTGACTTTTGTTTTACTAAACACTCCTGGTCTATCACTTCCACTGCTGATGTCTCTTTTTCATTCTCCTTTGCCTCCTCTACACTCACTTATTTTATTTGTTGTTCTTAAGACTTAAGCATCGCCTTTGAAATATATATATAATATATGTCATTTTTAGAATGTGCTGTGCTGGGGCTGGTTTGTCCTACCTTGTAACAGGATTGCAAGTCAATTGTGTTCATCTCTTCCCAAATCCATCTTTAGTGACTCAATGTTAGAATCTTGAAATTAGTTTTAGTTGAAGGTGTTACACCAGAAAAATTTTAAAATGTTACAAATCAGGACCTTTTTTTCCTCCTACTTCCCCAGCATACTACTTCCCAATTAGCCCAGGAGGACATCTCTGTTTAGTGCTCCAAGTAAAATGGATAGAGAAATACCTGACACACATTACACAATAACAAATAATACTGAATAATTGTTTATAAAATACATAAATATATTGTAACTTGGTAGTTCTCTAAGCAGGCCTTTTAAAAAGTCTGCAGAGTGTTATAACTTGGAAAGAATTAAACACATATTTTCTTAGACATATAGTGAGGTGAGTGAATAAAACTTACTTATGCATTTACTGAAGATGACTTGCATAAAAATTATTTCTGAAATTATGCCAAATTATCCATTGAGGAAAAAAAATACTGAAAACATCCCTTGGGGAGCACAGTCCAAACTCTGCCAGGAACTTATATTTCTTAGAGTATAACTGAGTAATGCTTTTATCTGCTGGTAAAGCACTGCAAAGCAAACATTGTACAAAAGTGAGTAGAAAGTGAAAGTAGAGTCAACTTTTGCTCACTTGTAAAATTAAATTATATGTAATTCAAATTTTATCCGTAACTTCATTTTTATGAAGTTTCTCTTCTTTTCAAGAGAAACACATGCTGACATGTCCTCAATATAAGACGAAATATTACTTTTAAGTTCCACTTTAGTTCATTTCTAAATTAGTCATTGAAAACACATTGAACCATATATAATTTAGCAAAGAGCAACACTGCACACTTAAACTTGTATTTTCCCACCTTTTTTTGCAAGCCTTAAGTTGGAATAGTCGGCAGATAGAATAATGGTTAAAAAGTACCAATTCTAGTCTCTAACATCAGATTGTTTGCATTTCTATATGGCTTTTGCTATTTAATAGCTCTCTGATTTGAATAAAATAATTATTCTCTCTGCACTTGTCTTTCCTCATCAGCAAAATAATTATAATAATAATATTACTTTTACTCAAAGTATCATTTTAAATAACAAATATGTTAAATCCTATAAAACACTTAAAACAGTGCCTGGAATACTTAGTAAGTTACAACAAAAACCACAGTTGCTATGATTGTTTATGACCAATGTTTTTTTTTTAATATGCAAATTCCATTGTATTTATTTTCAGTTCAGAGAGTTAATTTATTCGAATCAAACAATTGTGTTGTGTGCCATGAGTCTTAGAAGACCATGAAATACATTCAGAAATTCAGCATTTACTGAGTACACAAAATGTTCTAGTATTATAGCAGTGAACAAAATGGATAAAAATAACCCTTTTATTGTGGAGATTAGACTTTATTGTTTCTACCCTTTGGGATGTTATGATCTGATAAGTGAAAAAGGTATATCTAAAACAAACTATATCAAGGAACTGCAGGGGCTTCAAGGAGATGAAAGCAGAGCAGGGTTGATGACCATCAAGAAAACGGGGTATTTAATCATACAGTAGCAAGGAAATTAATTCTGCCCACAACCTGAATAAGCTTAGAAAAGCAGATTCTTCCCCATGGTATCCAGAAGAAACAACTTTGTTCCAATCAAGGGACCCTACCTTGAAAATAAAATACTTCACAATTTACAAAGCATTGTTTCAACGTCTCCCAGATTCCAATGCTACTCTTGAAGAGTCAATGCCATTCAGGTTTCTGGTATATGTATTTGGCCTGACTCTGTGATTTTGTGGTTACTATATAGTCTAAAATATAATCCTATTTTATCTAAATCTAAAGTTAAAGGTATTAATAATTACAACATACCACACATAGTGTATTTTACTTCCATTTTCTTCTTTTTCTCCTTTTTCACACATTGTGCTATTTTTGTCATATACTATATGTCTAAATATATTCTAAAGTCCACAATATACTATTACCATTTTTGTTTTGTATAGTAAATCATATTTTAAATATTTCAAAATTGAGTTTAAAAGCCTGATATATACCCACATATTTACCATTTCAGGACTCTTAATTCCTTTATGCAGATCCAAATTTCTATATGGTATTATTCTCTTCTGCCTAATGAATTTTATTTAAAATTTATTGTGCTACAGGTATGTTAGTAATGAATTTTCTCAAATTTTGTTTGTATGGCAAATACTTCATGTTACTTTCTTTCTGAAATGTATTAACCTGAGTGAAAAATTCAGGGTTTACAGTTTTTCTTCAATATTTTAAAAATGCCATTCCATTATCTTTTGGGTTTCATTGCTTCTGGCAAAAGTCAGCTATCATATTTTACTTTGTTTCTTTCTGCATACTCTGCCTTTCTTTTCCCCTTTCTTCCTAGAATATTTTAATGAATTTTCTTTTTACTGTATGTAATAGTATTTGTGCTGATTTTGTTTCTCAATTGATTCTACTGCGGGTTTGTTGATCTTGTAACTTTGGGTTTTGAATTTTCATCAAATTCGAACACAGTAATCTTTCCTTCAAATATATATTTTTTTCATTTTCCACTGTCTATTCTAACCATTTGAAACTACAATGACACATATGTCACTCTGTTAAGTTATATCAAATAATCAACTGATATTATTTATTTTCTTTCAGTCTTTTATTTTTGTGTATCATTTTTGCTAGATTTTTCCTTTTGCTCTGTCTTTAATTTCATTGATAATTTATTCTGCAATGTCTGATTAGTTGCTAATCCCATTCAATGTATTTTATTTAAAATATGTTGTTTTTCTAAAAATTTCATATCAGAATTTTTTCTCTTTCCAGTATTATCCTCATTATGTCCTCTACCTTCATTAACAGACGGGGAATATTTATGATAGCTATTTTAACATGCTTGCTTGCCTGCTAGTTTCTTTATTCCTGTCATTTCTGATCTGTTTCTAGTGATTTTTTTTCCTAGTTATGAGTTATATTTTCCTTTGCATGGGAGAACTGAACTCTGATCTTTTTCTTTACCCAAAAAATTCCGTTCTAAGCGGGCCTGGTGAGTCACACCTACAAATGATAAAATCTCAGACAGGGTTTTATTATGTGGTTTAATTCCCAATCTGATTGCAGTATAACATCACATAAAAGATAGAAGACCCTTATCTTAACTCAAGCATTCCTTTCCACTGATTCCTAGTCTTTTGGACAAAACCTAACTCTTTCAGCCGATTGTCCACTAAGGAATCCCTACATCCACCTATGACTTGTAAGTCCGTACTTTGAGTTGTCCTGACTTAATCCTTAAACCCACCTACCTTTTTGGGCCAAACAAATGTATGCTTTCCATGTATTGATTTATGACTTTAACTGTAATTCCTGTCTCCCAAAATGTATAAAACTGAGCTGTAACCCAGCCACAATGGGTCCACTTGCTCAAGGCTTCTTGGCTGTGGCTTCAGTCATGGTCCTCAAGTTTGGCTCAGAATAAACCACTTTCAATTATTTTACAGAGTTTGGCTTCTTTTCTGTTGACACGTGGTTGGTAATTTTTGACTGAGTGTCTAGTGTTATTGATTAGATTCTTCTGATAGATTTTGTTGTGTTTCGTTATGCAGTAATGGATTTCACTCTACCATGAATTTAAGTGACTGGAACCAGTTGCATCTTTTCATGGTTTAATTTTAGTTTTAATATAGTGTAGACACAGGGCAGCTTTTATTAATGGCATTATTTATTGCCATTAAAAAGATGATGCCCTTCTGTGGGTTTTAGCTACTGTTTAATATATTACAAAGACTATTTAACCTTACAGGTGAAAATAAAATTTATTCCATCCTGTGTAAACTTGGTGAATTGTCCTGACTATTTGTTACGTTTAATGTTTCCCTTTTCCTCATATAGTTTTCATTTATGCATAGGCATCTCAGTACTCAGCTAATGACTTAAGGTGACCATTCTTCTAATCACTGAGGCTGTCTTTTAGCACATCTCCCCCTCTCTCCACAAATTCTGTGTTGGCTTTCCCAAATTCCAACTCAATCTCATCAACTTAGCAAGATTGTTAGACTTTATGGTTTGTTCTTCTACTTGTGCTGTGGCTGGAAAACTGCCTCCATGCAATAGATTTATGCAATTGTAGAGTTCATCTTATTTGTTTTTCTTCTTTCAAGGATAGCAGTTATTCACTCCCTTCTGTTCAATGAATTTAAATTGTTGTTGTTGCTTTCTGGTTTTCTAAGTGATTTAATAAAGAAAGTTGAATCTTTTCCCTATTATTCCATCTTTATCAGTTTTGAGACTCCTTTAAATTAAAAGTGAAATAAAACAGTGTAGCTGAGAGAGTAAATTTCACTACTATGAAGAATAAATTATAGAGGGGTAGTAGAATCTCATGTTGATAATAGACCTATTTTAGAAATTTTAGTTAAAATTCATTTCAGTCTTCAATAATGCCTATTAATTCATTTATTATATTTAAAGACATTTATTACAATATCAATAGGAAATATTTCTCCTAAATAATTATAATAAACTACCTTATACAATATTATTTTTTTCTTTTTGTCTATATATAAAAAGTGAATTACATACATTTTGAGTCAAATAATATTTTCATTTCTAAATATCTAGAATAGTCAAATCATATTTTCTTTCTCAGAACTTTTTCATATTTTATAATATTCACTTTATTTCTTCCAGATATGACTCTAAATTTCCATATAGTCACTTTTTCTTAATTTCTAGTTATTCTTACCATCATTCATTTAGAGACTTTTTTTCACATGTTATATTTCAGTCATACTACATTAAGACTTCTTGGGCTTGATTTAAAATAAACTTGTTCTGTGAAGTGACAGTAAAAATTGGCAAAATAAAATGTCATTGCAAACTGCCTTATGTTTTTTGTGACCAAAAATGATAAAAATCAACTATGCTATCTTTCATAATCAGGTTGACAGATCATTGGTCAAATTTCTGTTAATCCCCAGCTTAAAATTACTGAAGCAATACACACAGATAATGAAAGAAGATTACATGAATCAATAAATTAAATTCAGTTAGGTATTTAAACGTGGCAAAAAATATAATAAAAATAAATGTGAAGCAATTATTTAAAAATGAATATACTGGCCCTTGGATTATTTTTGAGAGACACATATATGAATATTTGCACTTCTTGTCAAAACTAGTGGTTAAGCAAAGACAGAAGCTCTTAGGCTAACTCAAAATTATTCTATAAGAGGGTTAAACTTTATTACTCTTCAGTCTAGTGTCCACTTTTATGTGTTCCACTTATATTAGGAGAGACAAATAGAATAAATATAGCATTAGATATGAAACAAATTCTTAATAAGTAAATGTTAAATTGAACATAGAATTATTTATTCCAAAATCTCTTGACTAGAGTCAAAATACTATCCACCACACATCAAATAAGAAGCACCCACCAAAATAAAAGACATGATGACAGCTTAATAAAGATTGCATAGGTATTTTCAGCAAGAACACAGTCACAGTTAAATGTTAAAGTAGCATGGTATTCAAAGAAAGCAATGTACTGTCTGTTTCTTGTAGTGTGAAGATTGTCTGTGTCAAAAATTGAATCTGTTTGGCCTTGTTTATAAATGCAGAGAGGTTTACAGGATCAGCATTAAAGAATAATTATACAGTTTTAGATGACTTCCCTAAAACAACATATAAAACTCTCTTAATCAGTAATTGTCATTTGAAAGATGAACTGGTTAATGCTGCAAATTTCTTCTTCCTATTTTGAAAATTTATGTTCTGTTTCAATCAGGGGAACTAGTGTTCCCTGAAAATTAGTATCATCAAATTAACATACATTTGGCTTTTTTTTTTTTTGTCCTGTCACACATTTTATACCACAACAAATACTAGTTAACGTTTTCTCAGATAGCTAGATGTGGTGCTGAAAGAGCGAATCAGATTGGCTTTGAAGTATGTGGTAGACAGAATTGTGTTCCCCACCCCCATCTCAAAGATGACCAAGTTCTAAGCCCTAGAACCTGTGAATATGTTACCTCACCTAGTCAAAGGGATTTTGCCAATGTGACTAAGCATGTTGAAATAGCATGATAATCCTGGATTATCCATACAGACGTCATGTAACCACAAAGGTTTTTGCAAGAGGGAAGCAGGTGGATCAAAATAAAGAAAATGCTATGTGAGGATGGAACCTAATTGGAATGATGCACCCAGGAGCTAAGAAATGCCAGCATCCTTCTTAAAGTTGGAAGAGACAAAGAATCCTCCCTCAAACATTCTAGAAGGAACCATCCTTGTAGACATCCCAATTTTAACCCAATAAGGCTAATTTAGGACTTCTGACCCCTAGAACTGGAAGAGAACAAATTTGTGTTGCTTACATCACTAAATTTGAGGTAGTTTGTACAGTAGTGATAGGAATCTAATACAGAGTAAGAGATGGCATTTGAAATATTAGCATCTTCCTTTGTTCCCGATACATTGTCATTTTCCCCCTTATTCTAATTTATAAAATATGTTAGTATTTGACTTTAATTTACATATTTACTTATTTATTTGTATAACTTATTTCACTGGCAATAGAATATAATGGCCACAAGAGCCTGGACTTTGTTTTGTTCTCTGCTATATGCTTACAACCAGAGCTGGCATATGATGAGCACTCAGTAAATTTCTGTTAAACAGGGAATGAAAACATGAATGAATATTATTACTGTTCATGACTCTGCTATAGTAATAATGATTACTTAGCATGGAGAAAAAAAGTTCTTTAAAAAATTAATTATAATTTTTAATTTACAATCATAAAAATTATATTTGACTGTTGCTTTATTATTGACATATATTATCATGTATGTCTTTGAATTATAATTTAAAACTTCTGAAACCAAAGGCCATTTTTATGATAATAATCACATTATGTAACTCAGTTTCTCCACAAACAAATAAAATCAGCTATCACATATTTACACTTTATCATGTACACTGCTAAGAATTTCATGTACAATTCTCATTAATCAAACATAGAAAAGATTGAAAGTCTCAGTTGTTTATTTAATATTTCATAGCTAGTAAGTAGCAATAATGTGATTCAAAACCATTTGGTGCTGACACTATAGCCCGGTATGCCAATATGATAAAGGCAAGAAGCCAAGTTATAGTGCACTAAAACGACTGGATTTTAGCAAAATTTAAGTCTTTGTGATTGTTTGTATTGTGACTTTTTTGAAAAAAGACTAGAGATATCAGTAAAGATGAATTCAAAGGCATCCATAAGAAAAGTAATGTTCATTGAACATTAACTGTAGGCATGGTGTTAGACACAAAGTGTCTTTTCTTAAGAAGACTATAATCAACTATTCCAGTTGACAATTGTTAGAAAAATACCATGAATTGTTACATGTGCCATAACAGTATTACACGCAGGGACTGCTCCTACCTCTCTCCCACAGACTCCTATAATCCTCTAAATTAATCTTCATTCATAAGGTAGAGGGTTATTTTCAAAATGCACCTACTTGCTGAAAACATTCTCTTAGCTTTGCCATCACTCTTGAACAAAAACATAAAATTTATTATGCAATAATATTAATGTCTTAATCGTTGCTTGCATCTCAAGCCTCATTCCATGACCATTTCATTTAAATATCACTTGCTGTATACCTTGAAATATGTTTGCCTTCCTAATCCCATAAGACTAACTACTTCACTGCACCATAATTCTTTCCAGAATGGTTTACACAAACAACATAAACCTCATCACTTGTCAAATATTATTTTTTTCTTAAAATTTTCTTTTGTTCCCCACATTGTCACTTTTTCACAGCTTTGCCCTCATATCCACATATATTAATAGCCAATGAGATAAACTGTCATCAGAAAAATGTTGTCATGGAACAATTACAAATTATAACCAAAAATTTAGTATAATTAAAAAATTAATAATAAAGTACTTTACTCTGTTGCAGAAGGCCACAAAATAGAAATGAAATGGCTCAAATTAAAATAGGAATAAATAGATAAAATAAACCTATTGGCAAGGGAATCTGAGGAAATAAGTAAAAGGAAGCATCATGTAAATGAGGACAAAAATAAGAAAGAGAGCAAGCAAGATATATACAGTAGAATCTATAAGGAAAATAATAATAAATAGCAAATGAAAAGAATGAAAATTTAAAAAGTTTTATAAAAGATTAGAAAAAATTTGTTAAATTTATTTATCAATGATAGGAGTCTTCTGGTAGAGTCTTTAGGGTTTTCTAGATACAAGACCATATCATCAGCAAACAGGGAAGTTTAAGCTCCTTTTACCTGATTTTGATGTACTTTATTTATTTCACTTGTCCGATTTCTGTGACTAAGATTTCTAGTACTATGTTGAATAGCAGTGGTGTGGGTGGGCACACTTGTCTTGTTCCAGTTCTTAAAGGGAATGCTTTAGACTTTGCCCCATTCAGTATGATGTTGGCCGTGGATGTCATATATGGGTTTTATAATTTTGAGATATATTCCTTCTATGCCTAGTTTGCTGAGGGCTTTTATCGTGAAAGCCGGCTGGATTTTATTGAATGTTTTTCCTGCATCTATTGAGGTGATCATATGATCTTTGTTTTTGCTTCTGTTTATGAGGTGAATCATGTTTATTGATTTGCATATGTTGAACTATCCTTGCATCCCTGGTATGAAATCCATTTTTTATCATGGTAAATTATCTTTTTGATGTGCTTTTGAATTCAGGTTTCCAGTATTTTGTTGAGGGTGTTTACATCTATATTCATAAAGAATATTGGTCTGCAGTTTTCTAATTTTGTTGTATTCTTTGTCAGTTTTAGTGTTAAGGTGATACTGGCTTCATAGGATGAGTTAGGGAGGATTCCCTTCTTCTCAATGTTATAAACTACTTTCCATAGGATAATACCAGTTTTTCTTTGCTGGTCTGGTAGAATTCAGCTGTGAATCTATGTGGTCCAGAATTTTTTTTTTTTTTTTGGGTTAGGAATTTTTTCATTACTATTTCAATCTCCCTACTCAATATTGGTCTATCCAGGATTTTTATTTCTTCCTGACTCAGGCTTGGGAAGTTGTTTATTTCACAAATCGATAATAATTCTATATACTAGTAACAGTAAAGCTGAGGATCAAATCAAGAATTCAATACCTTTTACAATAACTACAAAGAAAATAAAATATCTGGGAATATAGTAAACCAAGGAGGTGAAAGAGCTCTACAAAAACTGTAAAGCACAGATGGAAGAAATATCAGATGAGAAAAACAAACGGAAAAACATCCTTTGCTCATGGGTAAGCAGAATCAACATCGCTAAAATGTCCATACTGCCCAAAGTGATTTGCAAATTTAATGCAATTCCCATCAAAACACCAACATCTTATTTCACAGACCTAGAAAAAATAATCCTAAGCTTCATATGGAAACAAAAAGCCCTGAATAGCCAAAGCATCTTAAGCAAAAACAACAAATTTGTAGGCATCAGTTTAACTGACTTCAAATTATGGTACAAGGCTATAGTAACCAAAATAGCATGGTACTGGTATAGAAGTAGAGACATAGACCAATGGAACAGAATAGATAACTCAGAAATAAAATCATATAGCTATGACTAAATGATCTTCAACAAAGCAGACAAAAACATACACGGGAAAGAATATGCTATTCAATAAATGATGTTGGGAAAATTGGATAGCAACATGCAAAAGAAACAGGGCAACTATTTCTCTCCATATACAAAATTAATTCAGGATGGATTAAAGACTTAAATTTAAGGTATGAAACCAAAAAATTTCTAGAGGAAAATATAGAAAAAAATTTTTCTAACATATGCCTTGTCAAAGAATTTATGATTAAGACTCCAAAGGCAAATAAAACAGCAACAAAAATAAATAAATAAATGGGACTTAATTAAATTAAAAAGTTTCTGAAGAAAAAAGTAGAAATCAACAGAGCAAATAGACAACCTACAGAATGGGAGCAAATATTTGCAAACTATACAATTGAAATAGGACTAACACCCAGAATCTACAAAGAACTCAAGCAAATCAGCAAGGAAAAACAACCTCATCAAAAAGTGGGCAAAAAACATGAAAAGAATTTTTTCAAAGGAAGATAGACAAATAGCCAACAAATATATGATCGACATTGCTAAGCATCAGGGAAACGCAAATTAAAACCACAATGATACACCACTTTACCCTGTCAGAATGGCTATTTTTAAAAACTCAAAAAAACAATAGATACTTGTGTGGATGTAGAGAAAAAGATAAGCTTATGTACTGCTGGTAAGACTGCAAATTAGTACAACCTCTGTGGAAAATAGTGGGAGATTCTTCAAAGACATAAAAGTAGAACTACTATTCTATCCAGCAATCCCATTACTGTGTATCTATCTAAAGGAAAAGAAGTCACTTTATAAAAAGGACATCTGCACTCGAATGTTTGTTACAGTACAATTCACAATTGCAAAGATACGGAATTAACTCAAGCACTTATCAAGTCATAAGCAGATACAGAAAATGTGGTACACACATACCATGGAGTACTTCTCAGCCATATAAAGGGATGAAATAATGTTTTCTGTAGCAACTTGGATGGACCTAGAGACCATTGTTCCAAGTGAAGTATTTCAGGAATGGAAAAACAAACACCGATGTTCTCACTAATAAGTGGAAGCTAAATGATGGGTGGTACACATGGGCATAAAGAGATGTAAAGCGTATTGGAAACCCAGAAGATGGGAGGTTGGGAGAAGGGTGCAGGATAAAAACTTACCTATCAGGTACAATAAACACTATTTTAGTGATCGTCATACTAAAATCCCTAACTTCAACATTAGACGATATACCATGCAACAAAAACATTTATACGACCTCAATATTTTGAAATAAATAATTAGAAAAACAACAATAGATGTAGAAAATAGACAATAAAGACCAATGTAAGTCGATCTCCAACCCTAAATAAAACCAAATTATAGAAGATAATACTATGTATTTAAAGATTTAATTGAGAAGGTTTTGCTGAATAAAAGAAAAATTGTATCTATAAATACAATGTAGTGATAAAAAGCACACAGGTTTATACAGGGATTTCTATGTCCAAATAATGCTTTCAGTGATTATTTTCTTGTGTAACTTCTTTTTGCCCCACTTTAATTTTCTGAAATAGTGGTAATATTTATTCTTAATAGAGTGAATGGTTAAGTGAATTAAATTATTTAATCTACATAAAGTATTTAAGCAATACCGGCACAAAGTAAATATTCAGTATATGTTAGTCTTAAAATTAAGCATATTAAGGACATATTAGGTTCAGGGTAAATTGACTCATTATGGTTAAGTTACCTAAAATATTTTAGTATATGAATGTCGTAGAAATGAAGAATTCATTGGCTAGTTATAAAACCATATCATGTCACATATAAAGAACCAAAGGCTCTAAGAGAACTCTGATTTTTCCATAACATTGAACTCCAAATAGAATAATATATAAAAGACCTTGCAAACATATTGTAACCTAAATTTTATATCAATCCAAGTTATACCTTCACATAAATTCTACATAAAAACAATTTTAAAAGTCAAAATTTTCATAAATGTTTTTCACATGAATCTTATAAAAAATAAATATTTTTTTATGGCTCTCACAATGGCACCATGGGAGTTGGCAAAAACAAGCTCTTACCAAAGGCAATAAAAAGGGAGCCACAAGTAAAGTGGTTGATTCATTTTCTAAGACTGATTGGTATGATATGAAAGTACCAACCATGTTCTATATCAGAAATATAGGAAAAACACTAGTCACAAGGACTCCAGGAACCAGAATTGCATCTGATAGCCTCAAGGGATGTGTTTTTGAGGTAAGCCTTGCAGAATGATGGAATTATATTTAGAATTTCAAGTTTATTGCTGAGGAAGTTCAAGACAAGAACTGCCTGATAAATTTCATGGCATGGATCTTGCCCTTCACAAAATGGGGTCCATGTTAAAAAAGTATCAGCCTATAATTGCACCTCATGTTAATGTCAAGACTGCCGATAGATGGTTCATCTGTTCAGTGTTAGATTTACTAAAAAATGAAACAGTCAGATTTAGAAGACCTCTGATGCTCAGAACCAACAGGTCCATCAAATCCAGAAGAAACTTTTGGAAATCATGAGCTGAGAGATGCAGACAAATGCCTTGAAAAAAGTGGTCAACAAATCGATTGCAGATATCATGGGGAAAGATATAGAAAAAACTTGCCAATTTAGTTATTTTCATTATGTCTTCTTTAGAAGATTAAAAATGCCACGAAACTCATGTTTGAATTCGGAAAACTCATTGAACTTCATGATGAAGATAGTGTTTCTGGAAAAGCTCCTGGAGACGTTATAGGTGCTAAAATTGAATGAGCTGATAAATATGATCCACCAGACCAAATGCTTAAATATGTTTAAAATTCAGAATATTTTTAAAATTCAGAATTTTAATGGTGACAATAAAAAGTTTTGTTTGTTAAAAAAGTAAACACTTGAAAACCAATTTCAGATGAGCAAGAAATAAATAAATTAGGACTCATGATGAGAATTGAATGAAGTTAACTATAAAACTAAAATTAAAAACAAATGAGTAAAATATGTATAAATATATATAAATCAAAAAACAAATAAGTGAATTATAGAAAAACACACAGGGGAAATACAGTTTTCTCTAAAAATATATGGATGATAAACCTAAAAAATGGGATTAAAAATGGGTGAAGAAGTAAAATAAATTTGCCAACAATTTTATCCAAGGACTGTAGAACACCATGTGATGGTAACTAGATATGTGATATAAATATATATAACAAATAGTAGACTCCTTTAGTTTCTATAGCATAAATGTTGGCACTATGCTATTTGGTGTGCAAATATTTATAACTCCTATCTTAAAGATGAGAAGTGCTTCTTTGTCTTCTGTCATGCTTTTCTGTTTGAATACCAACTTAACTGATCATTGAAATACAACTTTACAGTTACTTTCACCAAAGGAATTAAGTTTATTTCACTATTCTTTGTATGTAGGCTGATACCGTGAGTGACTTTTCCAGTAAAAAATGTCAGAAGTGACAGCATGACAGTTTTGAGCCTAAGCCTCAAGAAACCTTGTGTACTTCAGGCCCTTGCCTTGAACAACTGCTTCAGCTATGAGATAAAGCCTGGGCAAATAGACTAAAGTATGATAAAACAGGGAGAACAGAGCTGAGCCAACACAACTGTCCCTCCAAAAAAGGCAACCAGCAGATCAGTGAGACAGCCTAGTCCAGTTAGCAAAGCTGCTGAGTTGACCAACAACTAATTGAAAAGGCATGAATACACCAAACAGCCACGTCAGACTGGCACAATTTCACAGCCAACAGGTACACTCATGAGGAATAATAAGTGTTTATATCTGTATGCCACTGTGGCATTATCACAAAAAGTTAACTGATAAAGAACCCATAATAAATTCCTTTTATTTTATGAAGTTCAATATCATTTACAGATATGGCATATATTTTGGGGTTTAGTTTAAGCATTTCATTTTATACTATGTTTTCCAGATGTATAGTTTTTTATGTCTTTTATTATGTTGTCTTGATGATTTCATAGCAGAATTATAACATTCTCTTAATTGAAAAATAATTCTAATTCAATTTGAACTACATGGAAGAAAATATATCAATCATTAAAAAATATATACAAAAACCTGAAAGGTTGAAACATGAAGTATTGAGAGATGTTGTATTAATATCAATGTAAACATTGTAAATAAAATGTGAGCAAACAGAAACAAATGTAAACCAAAAAATACATAGTAATTAAGGACAGCTTAATTACTTTTATAGGAACGCACTGATATTTTCATATTAGAAAATTTGTTATAATTTACTATGTTATTAGAGACAAATAGTAAAATATGATTATTACCATAGTTGTTGAAAATCCCACTTACTAAGGAAAATAAAATAAAAATTTCCACCTAAAGACAATGTTATGTTTAATGGAAAAACATTATAAGATTTTCCCCTCTAAAGTTAGAGGGGAAAACATCATGAATGTCCACTGTAATTTCTATTATTTACATTTTACTAGGCATTCTAATTAATGCAATTGAAAAAGAAAAGTTAATTAGGAGTACAAAAATTGGACAGGATGAGGTAAAAGTATTGCTATTTTCATATGCTGTGATTTTATACCTGGATAGCCTGATTGAATAAATTTAACATCCATAAACAAATAATAACAAATTACAGCTATGTAGTAAAAATGTAGAATTAATATATAAAACCCTGTAATTTTGTGTGCAAAAACAAAACAAAACAAAAACAACCAGTTAGAATGGATAATGGGAGACCTTATCTATAGGAACAACCAAAAAAGATAAACTGGTTTAGAATAAATTTAATTGAAATACATTGAATCCACATACAGAAGACATAAACTCTGTAAAAAGTAAGGAAATATTTGAACACAACAAAACAAATATCATATCCCTGTATAGTACCTTATAACATAATGAAAATGTGAATACTCCTTAATCTGCATATCTATCTCATTAATTTAAAATTATTGATTAATTAATTTTAGTATATTAGCATTTTAACTGAACAAGTAATAATATATTTTTGCTATGGATAATGATAGAAGATATTACTTATTTGAGTGCTATTTTTCAGATGTTATTTGAATCCCTGAAATGTACACTTAACAATTCTCTGAGGTACACAATATTTTCCATTTATCCAAAGATGAAACTGATTAAGAAACATGCCAAAGATCTCACAGTTATAGGAACTGGACTTTGAATTCATTCAATGTGTACGCAGAGTCAACATCTTAAAAAATGTACTGCAAAAACAGTAAGGAAACTAAACAAGAACAATAAATGGCAACTTGTTCTGCTGGATGCAAAACATATTTGAAAGCTTTAATAAATAAAATAATGAAATATGCCAGGTGAATGTACAATTAATGTTGTACCTTTGAAACAAGCATAAACAAATATTCAGCAATGTATAGGCTAAAATGGCATCTTAATTCAGTGAGAAAAAGATGACCATTTAATATTTGGGTTTTTTAATAGTTTGATAACCTTCTGAAAATGAAATTTAATTGGATTAATACATCAGATACAAGATCATATCATCAGGAAAGAATGATAGTTTGACCTCTTCTGACCCCATTTGGATGCCCTTGATTTCCTTCTCTTGTCTGATTGCTCTGGCGAGGACTTTCAATACTATGTTGAATGGCAGTGGTGATAGAAGTCAACTTTGTCTGGTTCCATTCTAAGTGGAAATTCTTTCAATTTTTCCCCGTTCAGTATGATGTTGTCTGTGGGTTTGTTGTATATGGTTTTTATCATTTTTGAGATAAGTCCTGTCTATGTCTATTTTGTTAACCATTCTTATCATAAAAGGGTACTGAATTTTATCAAATGCTTTTTCTGCATCTATTGAGAGGATCATATGGTGTTTGTCTTTACTTCTGTTTATGTGGTAGATTACATTTAAAGATTTGTATATGTTGACCTATCCCTGCATCTCTGGGATGAAGCCCACTTGCTCATGATGGACTATTTCTTTAACGAGCAGCTGAATTCAATTTGCTAAGATTTTGTTGAGAATTTCTGCATCTATATCCAGAAGGGATATTGATCTGTAGTTTTCTTTTTTTGTTGAGTCCTTTTCTGGTTTTGGTACCAGGGTGATGTTGGCTTTGTAAAATGTGTTGAGGAGGACTCCTTCCTTCTAGATATCGTGGAATGATTTCTGCCGGATAGGCACCAGATCATCTTGGTAGGTCTGATAAAATTTGGGTGCGAAACCATCTGGTCTGGGACTTTTTTTTAAGGAAAGTTTTTTATTGCTCCTTCAAATTCGGTACTTGACATCTCATTAATATAAATTTAGAATGATACAAAGATTAAATTCTAAAACCATAGGAACAAAAGCACTAAAATAATGTGAATTACTATTATTTTACAATTTCAGAATGTTGAAGGTCTTTCTAAATTTGATTCAGAATTCCTAAAATTCAATACAAAAATTGGTATGTTCAATTACTTACAATTTTAGAGAAATGGGTGTGGTGTAAAATATCATAAGCAATATTTAAAGGTGACGTGTGGAGAAACATTTCACAATTCATATCACAGACAATAGTTAACCCTTGAAATATATAAATAGCTCCTACAAATTAAACTCAATAGGAAAATTATTAAAAGACACAAAAGTTCATAGAAACTCTCAAATATATGAAAAATCCTCACCATCTTTTGTTAAACAAAAAGGAAATCAAAACAATAATTTTTGTAACCTACCACATGGGCAAACAGGCAAACATTTGATTAAACTCTGACTTAACAATTCTATTTATTCATTGGTGAATTGATAAAACCTATTTTGAGAACAATTTGCCCATGTCATTAAATTCTGGAAATTTCATAACATACAGAGTTAAGCACAATCAAAATAATGCATATACAGTTTTTTCAATGCCTTACTATCTGTAATTATTGAAAATGATTTGCAGCAACACAAATCCCTATCAATAGAAAACTGAATAAATAAATTATGGTTCATCCATATAATGATATACCTTTAAGACCAAAAAACAAGCAGAAGATTTGGAAGCCGAAAAGGAAAGTTTGAGAAGATAGATTGCTAAATGTAAAAATCAAGGTTTAAAATATATTTTGTAAGATCATTAAAATTTAATAAAAATTAGACAAAATTATAAAAATGTGTTTATTCTTCTCTCCTGGAAAGCAAGGGGGTAACTGGATGAATGGGATCAGCTATGGGAGACAGGTAATTTTTTCAAATACATTTAGTATATAGGATGGAGTGAAAATGTTCTCTTTTTATACTAGTTTATCTAGCTGAACATAAATGTGGGTAAAATTTCATCCTTAACATTTCAGAAAAGAAGAACATAGTGTCTGTTAAAATATATAATTATAAATTATTGCCAAACATTCTTTTTCTAGGACTGCTTGGCTGGACATCATTTTTAAAATATTATCTATGATAAATAAAGCAGCAATTAATTCCTTTTGACTTGCTTTCATCAGTGTATTTTTTTCCCCTTGTTAAAAGCAATGATATTTTATTATGGTATATTTACCTTGTAAATTGGTGTTTTGTTAAGGATAAAATTTTTATTGTATAGTTCAGGAAAATAGAATGGGGAGTAGAAAAGGAACCAAGTTATATGTCTTATCCAGTAAGATGGGGAAATAAAGCAAAAGGAGAAGGTAGAACTTAAAATCACAATATATGTAGATTTCCATTTCCTTTGTATCTGACAAGAGGACCAAAATGGATGATAAAATAAAGAAGACGCATTGGAAACTGTATACTAAGAACTACACTGTTGGATTAATTAAATTAGTCACAGTGAAATTCAGATGACTTCTCTTTTCTGAAATGTAAAATGATGAGGTAGTTAAATAAGTACCACGATTTGTCAACTTTTCAAGAAAGTATTTAGTTTTCTGCTTTCAAGTGACAGTCTATGTCAAAATAAGAGACATGAAAAGATTGTACATTAAAGGTTTTGAAAAAGTATGTTTATTTACAAGTGTTACACATTATATTACAAGTTGTGGAGACTAAATAGGCAAATGTTTCCAAATGATTTATATGGGAAATTTATAGTCTATTCCCCATTGCAGTTCTGATTTCAGTGTCCCTGTAAATCACCAAATGCTTCAGAAATAATGTCTTTTAAGATTTTTTTTCTTTGTCAGAATAAATGTCTTCAATTTTATTTGACTTTGGAATTAAACCCATCATACCTCTGTGTGTGTGTGCATGTTATCTTCGACTGAAGAATAAAGTGGTTTCAATTATTTTATTCATGCTTTATAAACACAGAATTGTCAATTAATGGTGTTATGTGTAACCTTAAAGGGCATTTTGTAGAAGGGCTTATCAGGTGAGATGAGCAGTTTGAGTTGCAAATAATGATGATTTTTTTCCTCTCATCCTAGGGGACAAACGATCTTAGCAAGTGTCACCTGTTTCCCATGGCTAGGCATCAGGAGAGGCTAGGGAGCCATGTTAGGAACTAGCAATCAGCAGTTAAGAGTATCACATGCAGGACTGTGATCCAAGTGGTCTTGAAAGTGATTTTATTTCTATGACAGTATCCCGAGATACACCATGCTTACATTAGAATGAATTTTCAATGAAGAGACCCTTATGCAAGACAGATATATGAATTGACTTTTTGGTAACAAGGTACGTAAAGAAATGATGTATAATACATATAATTTTATAACTAGAATTGAATACTTTTACTTTAGTAAAATTTTAATAGTGCATATTAAATAGGAGTATTCCCAATCAGCATTGGCCTAGGAACTAGCCTGACAGATATGAAATCAGGGCAAAAGGAGATTAGGTTACATGTCAGAATTGAAAAGAATAACTACTCCAAACTCTCTTATCTGAAGGCTTTAGCCAAACATTTTTAGAAGAAAGTTGGTCAGTTTTACCTATATGAATTTATTTTCTAATGTGAGCATACTTTATTTTATTGTGTTTTGTTTTATTGTACTTCACAGATACTGAATTTTTTTTCACACAAATTGATGGTTTGTGGCAATCCTGCATCATGCAGGTCGTCAATGCCATTTTTTCAACATGTGCTCACTTCCACTCTCTGTGTTAGCATATTTTGCAATAAAGTATTTTTAATTAAAGCATGTAAATTGTTTTTTAAGATATAATGCTATTGTACACTTAATAGACTATAGTGTAAACATAACTTTTATATGCACTGGAAAATCAAAAATTTAATTTGACTCACTTTACCATGATATTCTCTTTATTGTAGTGGTGTGGAACTGAATCTGCAAATCCCCAATGTATACCTATTCTCCACTTTAAGTTTAATTAAGGCAATTGTTAGTAAAGTAAGTGTGATTTATGTTCAGAAAAGCTATTCTTAATTTTCAACTGTTGGATTTATTCATTATATATCTTTTCAGATACTAATAAGATACAATTACAGTGTTAGCATTAGAAAATGAAAGAATAAGAAATCATACTTGCTTTTAAGTAGCTCACCCACAAATATTTTAATGAGCTCTAGAAATTAAACAACTTTCCCAGGTATTGTTAGGTTGTGATATTTGAACTAATTTCTAGATTTGGTAGACCAGGTAAAATACTATTGTATCACCTGAATTCTATTCTACAGAATTTTAAGATAAAATAGGAGTGAACCTTGAAAAAATATTCACTGAATGCATGATTCAAATATATATTGCTGCATACATTCCTCTAATAATTTTGGTGGAGTAGGACATTTTAACTCTTATATAATGGCTCTAGTCTAATGCCCTCCATAAATAAGCCACAATAAATTGAACAAATTTTCATTTTATTTTGACTAATTTTATTCTCTTTAAGAATATCATAGTATTTACTAGATGTTTTAACTAATTAAAATATCAATGCAATTCCTACTATATGCAATATGTTTTTCTGGACTACACAGAGATTTTTTAAAAAGGGAAATATAGGTAGTGGTTTTAAGAACTTGAATAATATTAGATAAGATGAAACAGAATTGTCTTGACAGTGCTGAGTGTAAGTTCTCAGAGTTCCTTAGCTGGAGATGAACAGTACCTGTTTTATTTAGATAACTTTCTGGTTGGACATTGTGACTGTCACTACTTAAACCTAGCTTTATTTTTTTGATATTACTTTCTTATTAGCTGTGGACGTCGAGATTGCAATCCCTGAAATAAAATATGTCTGAAACCATTGCTAATGCAAGCAAGAATGATAGGCACTTGGAGAATGTCTATGCAAAAGATGGTAAGAGTTTGCAGGAAGAAGATCACCTTTGGTTGAAATATCAAGACAGTTTTCATGGAGAATTTGGTACATGTGCAGAGTGAATTGCCTGGCAATTACATTAAAAGTAAAACCTTCATATCTTCACACTTTCTGCAAGACACAATCTGAATTATCAATTGAATATTGCTCAATTTTTAATTCTGCCAGTCACTGAGAACTCAGAAATATGACCACACATTTTCCTGCACTCATGGAGCTTACAAGTTTCTCTTAGAAGTTGTGTATTAAATGAGTAATTTAACATGGAGGGAAATACAGAATGCTATGATATTTCCATGCTCCCTTTCAAAATGTTCTTCTATTAGGGCTTTCATTTACATTTTGCAGTAACTTGAAATAACAAATTCACAAATACACTCTAAAGAGTTGAAAATATTATCTCAAATGCATCTTTGCACAGTTAGAATAAGCTTCTTGAGAAAATATTCTGAATCATGTTCACATACTGATAGTCTGATGAGTGTATTATCATGAGATAAGTGAGCATGTAGATATAATAAAATGATATTTCCTAGATGTCTTCTCATGCAATGAAGAATTTCAAAGTAATTATTTCCATGTTCCTTTTGGTTATAGTGTTTATTCCTCTAGGATCTCTTACTTCTAATCTATTACTACTTAACTTTTTTCTTCTAAACAGATAATCCAAAAATTAGCTAAAATTTTACTGCTCTTCCAACACTCTGTCCCTCTTGCACCAATCTTTGGAGACTTAACATTTCCAGACACAAAGTCTCAGTAGCTGCTAATGTCTTCACAAGCTGATATATGAGCTCCTGAAAAACAGTAGAAAATATCATGATTGCACTGAAAAGGAGTAACTATGAAGGGAAATATAGTTTACTATATCATAATTCTGAAAATAACAATTTCTTTATCCCCAGTATTTTATCAATGCTAGATTTTATAAACTTTCTTTCATCGTCTCCTTTTTTTTTTTTTTGTTTTTTTTTCAAGTATGTCTTTTTTATTTTTATTTTATTTTATTTTATTTCAGCTTATTATGGGGGTAAAAAAGTTGAGGTTATGTATATTGCCCATGCCCCCCCATTCCCCCTAGTCAGAGCTTCAAGCCTGTCCATTCCCCAGACAGTGCGCATCACACTCATCATGTAGGTATACACCCATCCCCTCCCCTCACCCCCCACCTCTGTCTGACACCCAATTGGTGTTATTCCAAAATGTGCACTTAGGTGATAATCAGGGAAACCAATTTGCTGGTGAGTACATGTGGTGCTTATGTTTCCATTCTTGGGATACTTCACTTAATAGAATGGGTTCCAACTCTCTCCAGGAGAACAAAATCATCATCTCCTTTTTAGATTTGATCTCCAAGGATAACATAGGAATGTTGGGATATTTTTGTTTAATACTAGGTAAGGTGGGCAAACAATCATAAATTAGATAAGTATTAATAGCAATCATGATTTCTTGTCAACATACTTGTGTCTTAAAAATATCTCTCTGCTTCTAATGAGAATGTGTGACCTGCAAGGCACAATTCTGTCCTTTCCAATGTTCATAAGCATTACATGGTTCTGCCATGGCTTCAAGTACCATAGCACAGTAATTATATATTATAAAACTGTTCCTCCCTCTTCACACACACACACACACACACACACACACACACGCACACCATGCACATGCAAACACACATGTACTTATATCCATTGCATTAACTATCATAAGAATATATTAATTCACATACTGTTAAAATATCCATCTAAAAACTCTGTGCATTTTGAAAACATCAAGTAAGAGGTGCACTCAGCATATAGTTGGGGACACTACCTGGTAACATTCAATGACCTCCCAGACACATTTTCTCACATCTGGTCCTGGTGACCAATCTTCAAATCAAATATTACCATTTTTCAGGGCTTCTGATTTAACAACATTCAGGTAAACTAGCTTTCTCTTATAAAGCACATAAAAGATCAAGCCACAATTGAAATCCATTAAATGCAAGAAGTATCAACCCTATTCAATAAGCCAGATATTATAGCTACCACTCTCATCCATAGACAAGTTACTTGGGAGTAGAAGTTACCTAAAGTTTCTTTGTGAATAAGACTTAAACTAATAATTTTCATGTAAATGGAATACTTAAAGACATCAGGCTTTGATAATCTGGCCTGTCTATATGTACAGGAATAATTTCTCACAGCCTAATGACATAACTGTCTCTTGAATTGACAAACACTTCAGTATATGGTATTTAGACAGATATTACTAATATTAGCATCTGTGCTACTTTTATCTCTATTTATTTCATTTGTAACCAAAACCATTCCTTCTAACCTAGTCTTTCTTTAGTACTTTCATTATCTATAACAAGGTTAAAAACAATTATGGATCTTGGTAACCATTCAGTTTTTTTGAGGTGATTTCACACATTCACACTCACATTTGTGATTGGCTATTTCATAAGACCATTATAGGGATAGTACTGGAAGTCCCTGGGAGAGCAATCAGGCAACAGAGCAGAATCAAGGGTGTCCAAATGGGGACAGAAGAGATCAAACTCTCACTCTTTGCTGATGATATGATATTATATCTAAAAAATCCCAAGGATTCAACCAAGAGACTCCTGGAATTGATAAATGAATTCAGTAAAATCTCAGGATACAAAATCAATACACACAAATCAGAGGCATTCATATATGCCAATAACAGTCAAACTGAGAACCAAATGAAAGACTCAATACCCTTCACAATAGCAACAAAGAAAATAAAGTACCTAGGAATGCATTTAACTAAGGAGGTAAAAGACTACAGGGATAACTATGAAACACTGAGGAAAGAGATAGCAGAGCACGTAAACAGGTGGTAAACCATACCATGCTCATGGATCAGAAGAATCAACATTGTTAAAATGTCTATACTACCCAAAGTGATCTACAGATTCAATGCAGTCCCTATTAAAGTACCAACATCATTTTTCACAGATATAGAAAAAGTAGTTTTGAGCTTTGTATGGAACCAGAGAAGACCCCATTTAGCAAAAGCAATTTTAGGCAATAAGAACAAAATGGGAGGTATTAATTTACCAGACTTCAAACTATACGACAAGGCTGTAGTTATTAAAACAGCTTGGTATTAGCACGAGAACAGAGACACAGACCAGTGGAATAGAACTCAGAATCCAGATATAAAATCATCCTCATATAGCCATCTAATCTTTGACAAAGCAGACAAAAACATACACTGGGGAAAAGATTCCTTATTCAATAAATGGTGCTGGGGAAACTGGATAGCCACATGCAGAAGACTGAAACAGGACCCACACCTTTCACCTCTCACAAAAATCAAATCATGGTGGATAACAGACTTAAACCTAAGGTGTGAAACTATTAGAATTCTAGAAGCAAATGTGGGAAAAACTCTTATAGACATTGGCTTAGGCAAAGAATTTATGAAGAAGACCCCAAAGACAATCATAGCAACAACAAAAATAAATAAATGAGACCTGATTAAATTAAAAAGCTGCTTCACAACCAAAGAAACTGTCATGAGAGCAAACAGACAATCTACAGAATGGGGAAAAAAATTGCATGCTACATATCCAATTAAGGGCTGATAACTAGAATCTATTTAGAACTCAGGAAAATCAGCAAGAAAATGTCAAGCAACCCTATCAAAACGTGGGCAAAGGGAATGAATAGAATTTTTTCAAAACAAGACAGAAGAATGGCCAACAAACATATGAAAAAATGTTCAACATCTCTGATCATCAGGGAAATGCAAATCAAAACCACAATGAGATATCACTTATCTCCAGTGAGAGTGGGCTTTATCAAAAAGTCCCAAAACAATACATGTTGGCGTGGATGAGGAGAGACAGGAACACTCATACACTGCTGGTGGGACTGCAAACTAGTGCAATCTCTGTGCAAAGCAATATGGAGATACCTTAAACAGATACAAGTAGATCTACCATTTGATCCTGCAATTCCATTATTGGGCATCTACTGCAAAGAACAAAAGACATTCTATAAAAAAGACATATGCACTCGAATGTTTATAGCAGCACAATTCACAATTGCAAAGATGTGGAAACAACCCAAGTGCCCATCAATACATGAGTGGATTAATAAAATGTGGTATATGTATACCATGGAGTACTACTCAGCTATAAGAAACAATGGTGATCTAGCACCTCTTGTATTTTCCTGGATAGAGCTGGAACCCATTCTACTATGTGAAGTATCCTAAGAATGGAAAAATAAGCACCATGTGTACTCACCCTCAAATTGGTTTCACTGATCATCACCTAAGAGCACATTCAAGAATAACATTAATAAGGTGTTGGGCAGATGTCAGGGGGAGGGGATGGGTGTAGACAGACATAATGAGTGTGATGTGCACTGTCTAGGGGATGGACACAAATGAAACTCTGATTTGGGGGAGGGAGGCAAGGGCAATATATGTAACCTAAACTTTTGTACCCCCGTAATATGCTGAAATAAAATAAATAAATAAATAAAAACAAACAAAAAACAAACAAAAAACCATTATAGAGGCAATATTACTTCCCTCCTTTATAAATCTACATAAGGGTCTGACTTTGCTCTTTTGAATGAGCTACAATCACTATATTGTTTGTTGTTGAGTCTTTTTTTCCTTCCAGTGATGATCACCTACTCTTACCCTATAGCATATGTTAGTTTGAACTGCATTTACAGCGTAGTTGAAATTTACATTTATTGAAAGAAAACTTCCACAAGAATTCACAAACACTGATCAATAATTAACTTTTAGAACAGCACTATCTAGGAAAGTATAATGTGGACCACATATGCAATTTAAATTTTTCTAGTAGCCACATTAATAAAAATAAAACAAAATAGGGTTAATTTGAAACTATATTTTATTTAACTACTATTCCAAAATAATGTTATTTCAGCATGTAATCATTTTAACACTATGAATGATATATTTTAACTTTTTCATACATGTCTTGAAAATCCATTTTATATTTTATGCTTAAAACACATGTCAATTTAGACTAGTCACCAAGTGTTCAGTATTTAAACTTGAAAATTTTTATGAATGATGACCTTTGTTCTTTTGTAACGGTTTGCACATTTATTTTTATATTTCAAGATTAAATAGCTTTGACTTATGATATATGATTATTTGACAGCTTCACCATGAAATATCTTCAAATACATGAAAAAATTAGTTCTATTTATCACTATTTGTGCTTTTATTAAAATATTTTCCATTGTAAATTATAATACTCAATGATTGCTAAAATAAAACAGTAAGTAATCTAAAAGAATATATATTTATTTGATTGAATGCATGTAGGTAATGTCTATTATTCATATCTTAAGTTAATATTTAAATGTGCATCATAAAATTAACTGGTCCAATTTTTTGAGCTGTACATTTTAAAGTCTTTCAAAAAATCTAAAATATTGATTTTTAACTGTTCCTTTAAGTATGTAACCTTTTTTAAATTAAATGATTGTGTGAAGATAAGGCTTTCTTTCTATTACAAAGTCATAGCTTAGCATCATTTTTGAAATAAGAAATTTAAGAACAGTATATCACAAATTTATATTCAAGACACTCTATACAATTTTCTTGAAGACCCATAAGCTGTCCTCAGATAATAGGAACAGTTATCTTAAAAAAATGACTTTCTTTTACTTTAGGCAATAATCAACATCATGAAACCTTGTAAGACTTGTATGTGACTTGTAGGAAAAGATTTCTGATTCAGATACTTTGTGAGTTTTGGTGAAGTCACTCCTAATTGGAAGAGTAGATTGTTGAAACGTATTCAATATCTAGTGTCAGTTTGAAGGCAAGCCTTATTTATTCACCATGAACAATTTCTAAAGATAATAAAGAACACTTTCGCTCTACCTTGATGTGATTATATTTGTTTGATATTTTATCATGACTACTAGTCTTTCAGCATCTTCAATTTAAGGACCCATGATTTATGTATCTTTAAATAACTTGGCCAAGAAAATACTCTCATATTCACACACAACGTCATGTGCTCGAATGTCTTTTTCTTCTATACAATGACATATTAAGACACTATTATTTTAATGTCTTCCTATTACATGATGTGACTCTGTTGCACTTAAAGGGATATTTAGTCAACAGGGAGTTTCTAGATTCGCCATTTTTTCACAATGAATATTGGCTTCTGTTTGACTGATAACTGTAAGTAATTTATAAATCAGAAAATATGTTTTTCTTCATATACACATTAATACAAAAAAAAGGAAGATCTGAAGCAGTATCTTTAGAGGTATACTATCTGTATCTGTAGGTTTATGTATTTTATATATATATATAATGTATGTGTATATATATATAGTCATGAGGCTTGTGGCTTTGTAGATTTTATCAGAGATCACTGACTTTTCTGTGGGTCGTCTAGCTCATGTATCTGGAGATAGGCTGGAGACTTCATTCAAGCCTAGTGTGGCTGAATAAGCTTAACTGACGGAGCTCCGTTCCACATAGCTTTTACCCTCATTTTTCTGACCTGGAGGCCAACGTGGTTGTCTCCCTAATGAAGATGGTATAGGCGTATCAAAGCAGACAAAATACACTGGGTCTCCTGATATTTAGACATAGAACTGGCATCACTACTACTTTTGTCAATCAAGTAGCCAACTTATGATCTAACTCACTGGTGGAAATTGTTTTCCACCCATAGTGTAAGGGCATTGCAAAGGCACAGATTTAGAGAGACTATTTATGCGAAGTTACTACAAAATAGTCAATTTTCAATAAGTTTAATGTACATGATAAAAGTATTCCTGTAGAGAAGATCAAATTAAAATAACAGGACACCATTTTTCAATCAAATTGCAAAAAGAGATACGGATATTAACCTCATGGAGGCATGCCCTTTACAGAAGTAATGTAAATAAATAGAGGCACTTTGGAAAAGTTGTCAATATTTACTAATATTGAAATATTGAGAAGACATAACTGAGCAATTTAGCTTCTAGATACTTAAATATTTTGTACTCACACATTTCCAAGAACTTGACAAAACATAGGCACCCGTTTCTCAGAGATGTTTATATGAAGCATACACAAGAACACTCACATATTTTCAAGTGTTTCATTTACAGTCTACATCCTACGCAAGTATTTCATAAGGGCCTATGAACCTCATTCACAGGTACATGGAAGTTATGGATAAAGATGTTCACTGCTTCACTGTCTGGAATAGCAAAAATTGGAATCATCTCAAATGTCTAAACATAAAGTCCTGGAGAGTATAAATGTGGAAACCTATCATAAAGCCATCCAAATAAATGTCAAATAAATGGGTCTCAATAGCATGACAATGATTAAAAATTAAAATTCAGAATTAGACCTTGAATTCTGTAAAGTTGTCAGTTAAGAAGCTCTAAAAATGTAGGAATATTATTATGGATGCATATGTATTTGAATTGAAGAACTCACATTAAATATCTGAGCAAGTGTGACTATGGCAGTAGAGTTCAGATTTTAATTAAAGGATAGAAGGAGGGAAAGGATGATCTATGTCTTAATAGATGATTATAATGTACTTCTAAGTGATGTACCTCTAAATAATTGCACTAAAGAGTGTAATTGATTGAATGAGTCCAAATTTGTGCACCTGAGTTCATATATAAATTTTATTTCATTTATTTTATTATTATTTATTTTTTTTAATTTCAGAGTATTATGGGATTACAAATGCTTGGTTACATAAATTGCCTTTGTACTGCCCAACAAGTTTGCCCATCCCCCAGACAGCACACATCACATCCATTAGGTCTGATTTTACCTATCCCCTCCTCCCCCTCCCATCTGCCTTACAGCCTATGAATGTTACTTCCCATATGTGCACATTGATGTTGACCAGCTAGTATCAATTTAATGGTGACTACATATGGTGTTTGTTTTTCCTTTCTTGCGATATATCGCTTAGAAGAATGGGCTCCAGCTCCATTCAGGAAACCAATAACTCTGTGTGTGTGTGTATGTGTGTGTGTGTAATTGAACAATTTACTTCATCTTTCCAAGCTTTAGATTTCCTACACAGTAAGGGAATGATAGCAGCCACCACTAGATAAATTTGTAGTGAAGATTAATTGAGATGATGCATGAAAGCAATAATAAATGAGTGGCATGTTGAAGAGTTGTTTACTGAATATTTAATTTTTGAATACTGTGGTGGTTAATTTTATGTGTTAACTTGTCTGGGCCATGGGTTCCTCAGATATTTTGTCAGACACTATTCTGGGTATTTCTGAGAGGGTGTATTATGATGAGATTTGATATTTAAATTGGTGAACTGGGTAAAGCAGATTGCCCTCACTGATGTGGATGGGCTTCATTCAATCATTTAAGTCCTGAATAAAACAAAAAGGTTGACCTTTCTCCAAGTAAGAGAGAATTCTTCCTGCTTGGCTACATCTGACATCAGCTTTTTCCTGCTTCCAGACTCAAATTGGAGCACAGGCTCTTCCTAGGTTTAGAGCCTGCTGGCCTTTGGTCTAAAACTATACCATGTTCTCTTCTGGTTCTGATGCCTTCAGACTAGACTGGAGCTGCACCAATGGTTCTCCTGGGTCTCCAGCTTGCTGACTCACTCTGCAGATCTTGCTTGGGACTTTCCAGGATCCTGAGCCAATTTTATATACATATATATATATATATATATATATATATATATACACACACATACATATATATATATTTAATTCATTCTGTTTCTCTGGAGAATCCAGACTAATATACTAGGGATCAGTACAGGCCCAGGAAATAATGACAGTGAACAAAAAATGAGGTTTCTTCTTTCATGGAGCTTGAATTCTAGGTGAGTGTTGATCATAACTGAAATGAATGAATTAATGAAAGAACATATATAGATGGATGGATCAATGGATAAATCAATGGATTGATGGATACACAAAGAGAAATGTCAAACAGTGGTAACTGACATATGAGAATTAATATTTAGTGGTGATAGCATAGAGACAGTTTGAGTGGCCAATTTTAGATCTGATGATCAAGGAGATTTTTTTTTAGAAGGTTACATGTCAGTTAGGATATAAATGACCAAAAAAAGCCAACCTTGGGGAAAATAGGGAAGAGACTTGCAGGAAGAGGAAAATCACTTGGGTAGAAAAAAATGTATGTGTTCAAGGAAGTAAAAAAAGGCCAGAGTGGTAGGAACATTGTAGGGTAAGCAGGAGAAGAGAGCTAAGTATAGTCACAGAAAGTTACATAACTACTTATGCAATGTTTGAAAGCCAAGGTAATAAGTCATAATTTGATTCCAAATACAATGTGAAAACATGCATGATTTTAAACAAGAGAATTACATATTTTATTTTAAAATGATTTTTCTGGTTATCATGAGGATAATGGGTTATTGAGGAATAAAAGTTTAAGAGAAGAGATCTTAGGACATTCTTGCAGTCATCCAGATATGGATTATAGTGCCTTAAACAAGTGAGAAAATAATGAGATAGAAAAATAATAGACAAATTCAGGATAAGTTTTTCAGATAGCTTCCACAGGACTCCTTGATAAAATGGAGGCTATGAGTGAAAAAAGAGAAAAAAAGGTCTAAAAATCTAAAAAAAATTGAAGATGGAAAGAAATATTTACACTATGTACAGAAATGCTTATAGATTTATTTATAAACTATCCTCCCAAAAACTGTTAGCAGTAGCATATTAAGAAAACAAATTCTGGTTATTTTAATACTTGAAAAATTCCTCACCAAAGAAGTGAAAATTCAGGAAAAAAAATGGCTACAATGAGAAAAAAATAAAATTTTGGTAATTTGTGGTGTTTATTTCCAAAATATTTCTAAGACTCCATCAGCCAGAGCCAAATTAGAAATCTAATGGATTAACAAACTGTTAGTTTTCTGGTAGCAGGATCCATGTCAGAATATCAGCACAGACCACATGCTTTTTCCAGGTTTGAGTTGAGAGAAATTGTGACATGAAATTTAAACAAAATAGACAACAGTGTATCTCTTGATTTCTCATATTTTTGGCTTAGTTGCAGTAAAAGGATAACTTAAGTTCATTTGACAAATGACACTGCTTGACATTCCTTTAACTATGCCTTACACTCTAAGGAATTCAACCAACTCTCTCTTTTATTATTAACATCATATTTTTGGGACAATTTACCTCTCATGAATAGGAATATTCTCATGTTCAATCCTTCTGGAGTCCAAGTATCCAAATCCCCTCCCCTCAGCCCAAGAACAGTGAGAGGGAAAAAAATCCCTTTTATTTTGCTGCTCTACCCCATAACCTCCCAGAACTCTTCCTTGGGACTCAGTCCCCTCCCCAAAAGACAATGTTTTACATTGTCATGCAGAGCAGTTGAGCTTTTTAATTCAGAATAATATTTGAGCTTTACATTTGCATAGGCAAGTGGCCTATTGAAGCAGAGCCAAATTCAACCTCTTTGCTGCACAAAAAGAAATGCTGGCAGGATTAAAAGAGCAATTTGTCCCTAGTGAATTGACAATATCATTTATGGAATAGCCTAGAGTTCCTTAAGAGCCCAGCATGTAATTAATTACTTTATTCATTTATTTAACAAATATTTGCTATTTACTATTAGTGATGGTATGATTTTGCTACAACAATTTTGTGTAAGTAATAACTGAAAATAAAATGAATAAAGATCAAGCGGTTTCTTTGTGCTTCATAGAAAGGTATACACATGAGCAACAAAAATAAAACATAAAAGTGATAAGTGATAACTGAGCTCGGCCATTTGTGGATAAAGTCCTGGGACAGGGATATACATGAGAGAGATTTATTTGTTGTTGTGTTTGCCTTGTTAAGTGGAGCACCTACCTGGAAAGACATTAGAAAGGAAGTTATTTTGAAATAGAGCTTCAGGAACAGAGCATTTTTTGGATATAGGAAAAAGGGGAAAAGGATATCACTGAGAAAGAGAAAAAAATTACTGAATATATACTAAAAGGAAAGGGTATAAAGAAAAAAGAAGAAAAAAGAAAAAAAAAGAAATAAAAAGAAATGAGTAGTTGACTTTAGCTCGAGGGTTTTAAAGATGAGTGCTGGACATAACTTTAAAAGGCAGATTAACACCGAAACCTGTAGGAGCTTTGTACTTTCCTCCAGAGGAAATGGAAATTTACTTGTCATAAAAATATATAAAAATAGTGCTTAGGAAAATTAATGTGGTAGCAACAAGGAGAAAAAAGATGAAGTCTCCATGGAGTGAATAGGGCAACTTGCACTAAACATCTGATACCCACACTTAAAACAATTGCCCTGCTTTAATCCAAGGCGCACTTAAAAATGTTCAACTAAATAATAACAAATACTAAAGCTAATAAAGAGAAATCTCTAGCATTTCAAAGGCACTCTTGTTAATGAAAGAAAGAGATGGATGGCTACACTTTTAACTCATGACAGATGGACGGACAGTTAGAGAACATTTTAGAGGCAGGAAAGGAGATTGCCTCTCCATGCTACAAAGGAAAGCTGACATTGTTCACAATCCTTTGTACACATTTATACTTTCATGAAATAAGAACCACTGCTGCATTACTTTCCGTGAAAAATTCCATTGAAAAATAGAAAATAAAGTAAAACTACTAATAAAAACTATATCACCAGAAATTAATAAACACAGCAATCAGCAAGAAATTAATAGGAAAATGTATCATCTTGAGTTTTGTTTTAGATCAGCTTACAAAAAATAATAAAATGTAAACATAACAATAAATGTAATAAAATATATTATATATAAATACATAAAGTGGACTGCTGTAGCTTATAATTTTATAACATGTAGTTTTCCATTTATAAGTTTCCATATATAAATATATATCTTTGTTTTCAATTTAATCATTTTGCTTTCTAAAATTTTGTCTCCTTGTTTCATTATTAGATTTTAATATTTATATATACTAATTCATTATTTTGCTGTAATATTCATATATCTATTTCCTTGCATATATTTTATGATTCTTCTAATTCTTAATGTCAATGTTTATTTCACTAATTTTTATTCTATTTTTGATTTATGATGAATCATTTTAAGAAATTTACTCTGAATACAGTTTTGTCTCCTCACTAAAGGTTGATAAATAAATCTTTTGTTTTCTTATTTACTAAGTATAATTACAAGTTTATTTTAGATTGTCAAACTACAAAAATATATATAAAATATTATTAGTATTTGCTAATATTCTTGAATTATGATGAAGAAATCTAAATACTTTTATTGAATTTTGATGTTGGTGTTATATCTAATATAAGTTCAATTTTGTGAATATTATCAGGACTTTGGAAAAGTTTTACTCTCCATCTTTTGGTACTAATTTAACATATTTCCCTTATGGTAATGGTAGACATTTTAATTAAACTTATTATCCTCTATGCCATTTGTTTTTTTTAACTTAATCTATATTTTTTTCTTTCAAAAACAGATATTTGTGCTAATGTCAAAAAACATTCAACAGACATTATTTTGTTTCCATTTCTCTCTTGTAACTAACCCTTAACTGAGATCAAATATATTCAAATAAAATAGTATGGGTGGATTGCCCATAAACCTGTATTCTACATAACCTAAGTAATTATCAAATTCTCTTCCTATGAGAGAACATATCAATAGTCCATTGGATGATAAATTCATGCTCATCTTTTTCTTTACTTACCCAGTTTGGTACTCTCTCCCCAACACCCTCTTACGCAGCTACCACCCTCACATTTCCAATCTTCCTGGAGATTGCTTTATGTATGTGATAAGGAGAGGTTAGATTAAGGGATAAACTAATATTCTATTTCTTAAAAATAGCATTTAGATAGAGGAGCATATTTGAGATTAATATAGACTTCGGATGCCTTAAACAATAACAGATAAGGAAGGTAGCTTTCAAAATGATCATATTTTCTCTAATTTGGTCCATAAAACAGTATGTAATGAAACAAATCTGAGATAGGTTTTCCTCATTCTCACTCCTTCTACCTTGAGGTTAAGGGGATTCCTTCCAGATTTCGGCCTTAGGTTGCAAGTGATACTGCAAAGTTTTGTGTCTTCACGTGCATCCTTCTGAAAAGTTGGTGATGCTGTGCCAGAGTCAATCAGCACAGTCAAGGAAAAGATGAGTGATTCTCATATTTAACAAAGAAAAATCAGCTATTTCCCCAATCCCACTCCCTGTCTTCCCAAAGCCAGAGAGCTTCCCTTTGCACTTCCAGATCCACTCTCACCTTTATCTACTCTACTCTCTGCCATATGGCTTCATCAGCCTACAGTCTTACCCTCTGGCTTGTGGTTGGGTCACAGGATAAAAAGCATGACAGGTGACTGCAAGATGGAGGACAAAGAGGGTAGGTAGTTGATCGCCCTCCTTGTTTACTCAAGGTGTGTTCCCTGTTGGTTGGCTAGGTCACGGGTGGGGTGTGGGCAGCAGGCTTTCCACTCAATAACCTCTATCTTGAGGTCCTAGCAACAGATCATTTTCCCAATCCTTTCAGGCTTCGGAGGAATACTAAGATTCCCTTAACTATGACTACCACTTTGTAAATCTCTCATCTATTAAAATAGCCTCATATTATACAATGCTGTGCCATCTCTTTTCTCCTTGGATACTGACTGACTCACCATCACTGGTAAAACTGTGTCCTTTGCTACATTCAATAACTTGCATGTACTACCCCCAAGCCCATCTTTCTAATTCTCAATATTGACAATATTGACAATTCCTGTTCTATGCGAAAACCTTAAGGCTATAACTGTATATTAAAGAAGCATGATTCATGAGATGCAATCAGAGCAATTTTACTGTGTCTACCACTGACACTTTATATGTGCTCTGAATGCCTGCATCTTCTATTGCTGAGAGATAAAATTTAGGAAAATTCAAGTAAAATTAGTTATGACTTTGATACTCTCTCTCTCTCACCTATTGCATTTAAATAATTAATGTGCCAGGCCTATGTCATGGTTGAGATTTCCGTATTTGGGACGAAGCCTGTTCTCCAGCATTGTCCCTAGAGGGAGCCATTCAATTATGATCCCTTCACAATGGAAAAGCTTTGCCCATCTGAATATACATTCCTTTCATTTTGCCATTCTCCAGCACTGCATAATTCACATTTTCTCTATTCCTTTTGGGGAACTCAGTGGTATCTGAGAGACTTAAATATAAGCAATGATATCTGACAACGTTGAATTTTACCTGAACCGTGTGCTCCTGGAAAACAGAAACAGCTGAGAAATCCCCCCATCCTTTTGTGTCTGGAAAACAGCTTGTTGCAAAGAGCCACCCTTCCCCATATGACTTAGATAAGATGATGATCCCCTTGTTTACCTATGACAGGGACAGACACAATACTCACCCCTGCAAATTCCCATTATTTATATCATAAGTGATTATCTGAACTGCCTGTCCTCACTGAGCAATCTGGACGAAACTCTGTCTTGTCTTGACCAACATTTAGTCAGATGTCTTCTCTCCCCACAGGCCCCTAACCTTGACCCACCTTTGAGCAAGCACTGGAATGTGGAATAATCTCTCCTTAATGGCCTCTCCTGAGAATCTTCCGAGCTCAGGGAAAAACATTCTCTCAACTGTCTGATCATGCCATCTGTTCATCTCACAACCCCACACCTGGCTCTGTCTAGCCTTGTGTATTCCTTCCTGTAAAAGAAAAGCCCTTTTTGCTTACTTGGAGATGCTTGCAGATCTTATGGTCAGATTTTTATCCTTATTGCAACAGTTGTTCTTCTCTGACTGCAATACTATTTTCAGATAAAGTTTATCCTTACTTAAGTCTAGAGTTGTTTTCTACTTGATATAACTATATCCTCAGTTGTAGGGTAGAGATTTGTCAATATTGACAGTAATATTTTTATTCAATTTAAATTACATGTTAAACCATAGTTCTTCAAATTATCTCCAGTTGTCCCAAATTTCGATCGCTTCCCTATTCTCTCTTTGTACTCTCAGCAGATAGTCCCTTCTCATTCAAAGTGACACCTGTGTACAAAAATTTATGTATCTTAATTAAATCCATTTTTTTCTTTTTTTGCTAAAAATAACCCTTAACCCTTCACATGCGCTCTATATCCTTAGTTTTTCCAAACACTAGAGACGTTGATAAATCAATTATTACTCGATATTAATGCATTCATTTTTTCTCTCCCTCCCCATCTATATTAGTAAATTCTATAGGCTAAGAATATATATCGATATATCCTATGGTCTGTGAAACAAAAACAATACACACAAACACACAATGTTTTTTCTACACCCTACCCAGTTGTTACAATCTTTTCTTTATTCAATTTTTCCCAAAATGTCCTGAAATAGTAATTTTTATATCCTCTCCCTCACCATGCTCTCATTACTTGGTCACCTTCATGTTCTTTCCACATGATCTAAGTGAAACTACTCTTCAAAACTATATCCATCAGCACTTTTTAAGACTACCCGATCTTTATGATATATTATTAAAACTACTGAGAATCTCCCTCTAACTTAAAAACTTTCTTGAAACTCCATATGTCTTTGACTTCTGTCACACTAATTGGTCTAGTTTCTGTTACTCTGGAGTCTTCAAGACTTATTTCTATGTCTTCTACTGTGATTCAGTTAAAATGTTAAGTGTTGCTCAAAGTTATGTTGTCCTTTGGGGCACCTTTCTTGTTTCTACCTATTTTTTTACACCTGGGCAAATTGATGCTCTCATGATTTCAGTATCATTTAAAAAGTGATAATGACCACTTTCATATATTCAACCTTAATATTTTACTCATGTTGTGTGTTTCTTTGAAGCACCATGAACCCTGTATATCTCAAATCAATAATAATTTTCCCCCATTAAAAAATTTTTCTTTCTAATTTCTATAACTATTTTCTGTAATTTTGTCAGTTACTTGGCATTTCACTTTGTTTTCATAATTTCCTCTCTCTATGTCTTATTCCTTTTCATTCAATAAATCCCCAAATTCTTACACAATATCCATATGCAATGTAAATATATATTCATATATATATATATATATACACACACACATACATATTTATACACACACAAAAGCATTAGAGAGTTTTTATTTTTCCATATGGATTCTTACTCTTGTAATTTTGAAGAGGAATTTAGTAAAAGAGTATGTAAAATATAAACCAGGAATTGATTTCAAGAACGCCAGGAGATGAGTGATAGAGCAGTTGGGTTATTCCAATTGAAAGCTGTATACCAGCCAGGAAGCTGCTTGATTTGTTTTTATCTTACCCTTCTCAGTAGATCCTAGAGCAACCTCATGGACATAGTTTAGAACTGCTATTAGAAATTATTTTTCCAAAATCCCTTGAATCTATATCTTCCCTTGTATTCCCACCAAAATTGATTTGTTTCAGTTTTTCATTATGTTTTACTTTTGTAGATACTTTTAGAAATGATCTCCCTTACATTAATCTCTCACCATTTCAATCCTTGTTATATTCTAGTGTCCAATTATCTCTCTATGTAGTGTGACAATAAGAGAACGCCTCTTCCCCATTCCTCTAATGACTCCCCACAGCCTTACAAATACATTTCCATTCATTTCTGTGAGACATGTGGGTATTCTGTAATTTACAGTCGACTTATACTCCTAGCTTTACCTTTCATAAATTCCATAAACTTATGTCAGGTCAAAACCAAATTCTGTTTTCTAGACTTCTCGCGAGGTCTCCTGCCCAGGCATGTTAGCTCATGTTACTATTTCAGACCACACTATTTTCCTCAATTTATGTCTAAAGACTGGTACACATCTGCAAACCCTTGCTCAATTTATACCATCCATTTGCAGCATTTTCCTAAAAAAAAATAATAACCTGACATAAACTCCTTTACCTCAGAACTAATATACCCAGTGTGAATTTTTTTACATCGCTTATCACCTGGTCTGAGGTTTGGTATTCATTGACATAGCTGTGCCAATCTGTGTACTTTTGGAGTGCATATGTTGGCAAATTGTAACTGTTTGGGCCTCCTAAGGTTTCCCTGTTTAGCTAGTCTCATTTAGTGTGTGAGAGGTTGAGACTGGAGGTACCACCAGGATGCCCCAAACTTAACACATGGCAGCTAGCCTGAGGAGATATGCAAATGCACGTACCTCCTTAGGGCAGGCCTAGCCACTTTTGGTAATGCCATGTCTGGATTAAAGCAAGCACTCAAGAGAGCAAATGTTTCAGTGCTCATCTGAGCACCAGCTTCTGTCCTGTATCAATCAGAGAGTTACCTACTTGACCCATAGAAATCACAGCTTCTTCCATTAACCATGAAGATTGTTAAATATTTTGAATATCACCACAAACTTTTTAAAATAATTATTTCAAATAATTATCACCACTTTCTCTTAAATAATTATTTGAGTTATTTCATATAAAACACTTAGAACATTGACGGTAGCATGTTAATTGCTATATAAGTGGGAGTTCTATTATTATTGTCATCATTGCTATCGATATTAATCGAAGTCCCTTTCAGTTAGAGATTTGCTTACTTAAACTGGTGTATCCTAAAAAACCTACCCTACTGTCTTGTGAATTGTCTGTTTAATAATAATGTTTCTTAAAAATTAAATGGAAAGAAGACTATAAAATATTTCTCTGAATTTATTGTAATGGATTTATGTGAAGGACTGCAAAATACAAAAATATCATCTAAAAACTATCAAACTATTTTTAATTTCCATGAATTTATGGCTTGTAAACCAAGTGCTATACCTGAATTACAGTAAAGTCATATTGTAATAAACTTTAAATAGATTTCTAGTTTCTATTCTTTTGCAATGCCAGACTTTCTAGAGTGGGTGTACTATGGAATAAATAGATGAAAAAACAAAACTAATTTGGTTAATGAAATGAAAGGGAATATTTGATAAGTGACACATAAAAGTGTTGCAGTATAGAGATCTTTCATCTTCTTGATTAAATTCATTTCTAAGTATTTTTTTTTTGTCGCTGTTGCAGATGGGATTGTTTTCCTGACTTCTTTTTCAGATAGTTGCTATTAGTGCATAGGACTGCTACTGATCTTTGCATGTTGATTTTGTATCTTACAACTTTACTGAATTTGTTTATAATATCTAACAATTTTTTTTGATGGAGTCTTTACGATTTTGTATGTACAAGATCATGTTGTCTGCAAACAGGTACAATTTAACTTATTTCATTACAATTTTAATGCCTTTTACTGCCTTCTCTTTCCTAACTGCTCTGGCTAGAACTCCAATACCATGTTGAATAGAAGTGGTGCATCCTTGTCCTATTCCAGATCTTAGAATAAAAGCTTTTCAATCTTTCCCCATTCAGTATGATGTTAGCCATTGGTCCATTTATATATGGCCTTTATTATGTCATGGTACATTCCTTCTATATCTAATTTGTTTAGAGTTTGTAATCCTGAAGGAATGTTAAATTTTTTTCAAATGCTTTTTTTGTATGTAGAGTGTTATTGCTTAGGATGAGTCATATATGATTTCATCTGAGATTGGTTCCTGGCAGTCAGTTTGCTAAAACAAACAACTAAAAAAAGAATAATAATAAAAACAGGTGTCTAGAACTTATTCATTTTGCATAACTGAAACATAACAACTGAGTATTATAGTTACAAGTTTATTGAGAGTAGCTCTCATGTTAAACATTCTTACCACAAAAACAAAAAACAAACCAAATCAGCAAAAAAAAGATGGTAGGAGAAAACCTTTGAAGATGATAGATATGTTTATTGCCTCAATCGTAGTGATAGAGTCACAGGTATATGTCTATCTCTAAACTTCTCAAATTGTGCACACTAAATCTGTCCAGGGTTTTTTTCTTTTCCTTTTTCTTTTTCTTTTTTTAATGTGTCAATTATAGCTCAATGAAGCTTTTTTTTTTTTTAAAAAAAGTTACCTATCCTGCCAAAATAATGCTGTTAATTACAATTTTGGTATTTTTAAAATTACTTTGTAATTTTGGGGGTGCTCATAGTTGTATAATAACCTAAAAATTTTATAATCATTCTGTAGTTGTAAAGAAATACAAATAATTTGTCATCATCAGTGGGGTTGCAAAATTATGTTAATTCGAAATGAAATATGTATTACTCAAATGTGAGGAAAACCTTTAATGGGCAAATCACAGTTATAAAAATGAAAAAAGTAGGACGAAAATAGGTATAGTACTAATAAAAGGATATCTTCCAACTTCTGAACTTTGAACATAAGGCTAAGTCAAACCGTGTAGATTGGAAAGATCCAGGTATAGCTCATCCTATCATTTAGATCATCCAATAAACAATGAATTTAGAAAGAAGTGAAAATATTGATTATATAAATGACAGCTATTGATAAGGCACAGCACAGCCTTGTTGGGATGTACGTACAGCTTAAAGTTCAGATATGAGTCATTCAAAATACTGCATTGTAACATAATAAGACAGGCTTTACTCACTACTTATACCACAGATACAATGTTTATTAGCTTGAGAATATTATGATTTTTCTCTCATTAGAAAAGTTCTTTAAATCTTATGTTACAGCAGAGGAATTTACATTACAGCAGAGGAAGATCACTAGCTTTTAACTCACCATTCTTTATGAAGTATTCATTTGGTTGATATTAAGGATTGACAAAGCCTCATTTTGACACATCCTGGAAAACATTTTTAATTTTTTAAATAATAGAATTATTCCAGTAACTATCATTTATATATTTTTACAACAAACTTCTTTGAAATAGTACAAGGTAGCCTCAAATTTTCTGTTTTTATGAGCACAATATGAAATTGTAATGAAAGTATGTGTCTTTAAGACAATTTCAATTATTTTTATGCTTATTTTTTCAGTAATTGACCAGTGATGTCTCTGTTCTATGTAATTTAGCAATTGCATCCTGTGATATATGGCTCATTGAGGTTTCAAGTGTGTATGTTTTTTTTAATCTCTCCGAAGACCTTAATGTTTTTCTTAAAAACAATCACAATGTATAGTAAATCCCTTGACATACTGTAATATTCACTAAAGAATTGGTTTACTGACAGTTTTCTGCAGAAATTTTTATTTGCCTAAAAGATCTAGGACAAGTAGTCTCAAAATTTAATTTGTTCAATACTTCTTTATTACTTTCTAATTTTGAAAATAGTGCAAAATTTTGTCATATGATTGATAAGTAAAAACACAAAAGGATAAGAAGGATTAAATTTTAATAAAATTACTGATAAACTAATCAATATTGCTCAAATCTCAAAGAAAACCAAAATATAATACCACTTAAAAGCTGGTAGTCTTATAATACAAATTTGTGATTATTTCAGTATCTAAGAGATATTTGCTGAGTATCTACCCTCTGCAGCTATTGTGCTAGGTGCTATGGAAAATCAAAAGATGAATGAGATAAAACACCACAAATCCAGTGTTTAGAATCAATTAGGATAAATAAGCTATCTGCAGGAAGCATATTCAAATTATAATGTAAGGCCTAAAAGCATTTTTGAATTTTGCGTTTTTATAATGGTAGGCAAGAAAGATTTTAAGAGAAGTATGTAAAATCATTACCTAATGTTTAAACAAAAATGCTTCTTTACATAATATATGAAAAACAAATGATTTATGTTATGCATGTATAGCCAATTACATATATCCCTTGGGTAGTGTGCCATGGTGCTTTTAAAAATCATGATGTCGGACTGTACTTAATGAATATGAGAAGCATTTATAGTACTCTGATAAATAAAGAAGTGGATTAGGAAACAGTAGAGGAAGACTCAAGTCTAATGGCAAATACACAGAATTTGTGTTTATGTTGTGCATGTGTGTATGTCTGAGTGTATGCGTTGAAAGCTTCTCAAAAAGACTGGCTTTCAAGGGTCATATTGGCCTTTAAGATTTAGTTAAAATAAACTGTAACTGCTCAATTTCTCATGTGCTTTAATAAGAAATAAACATTCTAACATGTCTGGAGAAATGAGAAGGTGCTTGCATCTCACTGGATCGCTGCTGCTCTTGCTAACTCCTCTGTTTCTCTCCATTTCTCTCTCTGCCATGTACAACCAGCTCTTGAACCAGGTTTCCCCTCTCTCATCCCTTCATTACTCCAAACAACCAAGTAACTAAGTTTGTGTGATCTGTATGCTATGAAAAATCTGGCACCGTGGGGAGATGCTACTCCTCAACAGAGCACAACTTACAACTTAAGACTAATTATTATTCTTCCCCATTTTTCAAAGGCACTTGGGCACTGACTCCTGACACTAAGTCTATTTCCCTAACATTCACCCACTTGAAGCACTGGCTTTTGCCATCTTTGAGGGTACTCTCATCCTTTCTCTTTGACTGACAAAATGTAAAATAAAAATATCCTTCAGTCTTTTATGCAGAAAAAATTCAGCTTTCCTAAGTCCTCCACTATAAACCAGAGGGCTTTTCTTTCTAAATCCCAAAGTGTATTAACGCTTCTCACATTCTCCAAGATTTAGCAGCACAAAGACATTGACATTCCATTTATATCTATTATAGGCAACTCAAATTTAGAGGCAGAATTTTTTCATCTTAAAGGGAATAAGACATATTTCTTGAAGCACTGTTAAAGAAAGAAGCAATTACAATGAGACAGAGAGAGAGAGAGAGAGAGAGAGAGAGAGAGAGAGAGAGAGAGAGATGGGGGAGATCATTTACCTAGCATTTATTTTACTTCTTACTATAGATAATATGCATACAAATAAAATATTTGGAAATATTTTATTTTTTAACAAAAAGTCAGTCATAATTATATGATTAAGGGTAATTTTGCCTAATTGAATTTTTTTTCTTAATTTTCTAAAGTATGCATGATGATAATTGTAGCTTAACATTTGTAATAAGGAAGAGGAGCGGGAGGGGGAGGGGCAGGGGGAAAAGTTTATTGCAGGTTAGGTACACTTGTAAAAGGCAAAATCTAACAATAGGAAGGAACTCTAAGGGCCCACCAGCTCAGAAGATGAGCAGGTAAAACAAATACAACGATTATGTACAATTATCAAAAAGAGCAGGGTGATGCACAAAAAGGAAAAACTGCCAGCAGCCTTCCAGAGGTTACAGGGGATGTCCGGGGAGCACCTTCCCGCCCCAGTCCTGGCTGTGCCTCGGGCAAGTTTCCTCCCTTGCGGTTGCAGCCCCTGCTCCGGACGAAAAGCAGACGACGAGAGGAGACGCCGGGGCTGCCCGGGAGCCCGCAGCGGGCTGAGGAGCCTCATGGATGCGCGGGCGCCAACCGTGCACGGAAAACGCAAAGGGCAACTCCGTTAGCATCTCCCAGTACACTGCGGGAAGAACTGGAGAAAACACGTGACACCCAGGGGAGAAGTGACCTTCTCCGGTGGTCGGTGGCCAGATAAACACCCAGCGTTGTCTCAGGCGAGCCCAGCGCCCCAGCCCAATGGCCGTGCTGCTTCGTGGGCGTCGAAAGCCCTTCTCAGTCTGGAATGAGCGTCCAGCGACCAGACCGTCCTCTTCAGCGTTCACGTCTCATATGGAAAGCCAGTCCCTGTAACCGCCCGCAGCAGACCAGGGAGTCATGTCACCGCTCACAGGGCTCCCACAAAGGGACGAATGCAGTTCTAAGTCTTTTGTAGAAAACAAAACAAACAAAACGAAAAAAACCAAAAAGGAGTACTCTGAGTTAACTTAAATAAGGGTGAGATCTTGGTTCATCCAAAGTGTTTCTATAAAAACGCTAGGGACATAAAAACAGCAAACCCTTCATATATTTTCGCTGTCAGGCATTATCATGCTCTTCCTTACCTCTCAACCTAGTTTTCTATCTATTAACATAACCACAACAGTACGTGTTCTAAGAAACATGATACATTGTGAAATACAGAATAAATAACTAGTATAATGTATTTAAAATATAGAACAGGAAAGAAATGCCCTGAAAATGCCTCTTATTTACTGGTATCATTGATGATGGTCTATTAGAAACATAGTTAGGCTCTGAAACCAAAATATTACTAATATTAAGCGCCTGAAATTTTTGATGTGGGTAAAACTTCCAGATCTTTTAAAATGTGGACTACTTTGTAAAAAGAATTTTTTTCTTTTTTTTTAATTTCAGCATATTACAGGGATACAACTGTTTAGGTTACATATATTGCCTTTCCCCCACCTAAGTCAGAGCTTCAAGTGTGTCCATCCCCCAGATGGTACGCACTGCACCCATTAGGTGTGTATATACCCATCGCCTCTTTCCCCCTTCTACCTGCCCAACACCCAGTGAATGTTACTACTATAGGTGCATGTAAATGTTGGTCAGTTAATACCAATTTGATGGTGAGTACATGTGGTGCTTGTTTTTCCATTCTTGTGATACTTCACTTAGTAGAATGGGCTCCAGCTCTATCCAGGATAACAGAAGAAGTGCTGGAGTTCTTGACTTTTTCTTGAGTTAGAAATAAACTCAAACTTTCTCTGAACTCAAGGTAATGCTTTCTTCTTTTTCTCTTTGATCTATTAAGTTAGTTTCCACAGTTTTTCAGCTTGTTTTCTGACTATTTCATTCTGTCTACTGGATGATTTGTTACTTGAAGGCAAGAGCAATGTCTAAGTAATTTTTGTGTTTCTGGTGTCTAGCACATTGTCTGAACCAGGATAAATGTTGCATATGGCCTTGTTGAATAGAAACTGTAGTAGAAGATGCCAAATATTCCCTGTTGTAGAAAATGCCACTTTTACTTAATGTTGATTGATAATGGTTATATACTTGTAGAATTTCCTCAATCTGTTTTCTTAGTTTTAAAGTTTCTGGTGTTCTGCTGTGAGAAATAAATATTCCAGTGATTAATTTTTAAATTTGATGAATGTTAGCAAAAATCTTGATTATTCAAAGCAAAAAATTAAATGTATGCCAGATTTTTCCTGAATTATTATATCAGTTCTTGATTAACTTTGTAAATATTCATTAACCTTAGAGAAAAAAATATCAAATTTTGATATGTCAGTTCAGTTGAGTTTTGAATAATAACTGGAGCTTACAAATATCTTCCCAGAGATGACTTTTAAAGGAACTAAATATAACTGAGTGAAAAATAAACTATGGTTTATAATCTCAATTGTGAGTTAGCTACCATTGTGATGAAACTTAAATTCAAATACTGTCAAATATTTTCTATCTATGGATCCATTTCACTATGAAATACACTGGTGAAACTACATTAAATAAAGATTAACAAAATGGACAAATGTTTTAATTAGTGTTCGATGGCATTAATTACTGAGTGTTCCACAAAATTGCTAGTAATCACAAGATGAAATCATGTCCTAAATGAGGTCAAGAGTACAATCCTTGAAAAACTTCACCTATTCAGAGGTCTCATAATGCAGTACAAAATTCAGTCAGCACTGAAACACACAAATAACCCTTGACTACAACAAGCACTATGCGAGAAAATAGCTTTGAATCAATTACCAGTCCAAGAACAGTAATTACATACAGTTTGCTTTATTGATGATGTGCCTGTCATACCATTTCCATCAATGAATGATAGCATTTTGTTTAAAAATCTTCCAGAATAAACATTTCTTGTACTCTATTCTAGAAAAGAAAAGTATTGTGTAATTTTCACCTTATATCTTACAGATGAGTCCTCCAGCAATAGACAGATATATTTTTATGTTACTTACTAGGATAATTATAACATTATCAAATTATGTTTATACATAATTATTATACACATTTATTGTTTCTCTATGGATAACATAGGTACAACCATTTATTTTTAATATGCAGTAGCACATTAGAAAATATGTTTAATATTTAATTTATGGAGTTCTATATTCGCATTCTCCAGAGAAACAAATCCAATAGGATATGGATATAGAGATTTATTGTAAGCCATCAGCTCATGCAATTATGGAATCTGAAAAGTCCCACACTTTACTATCCATGAGTCAGAGACCCAGGAAAGCAGATGGTGTACTTTGAAGGTGGGAGAACTGGGAAGAGCATAATATAAATTTTAGTTCAATTCTGAATGCCTGAGAACCAGGAGACCACAGGGCAGGAGAAGATCCATGTATTAGCTTAAGCATTCAGCTCCAAAGAATGTGAATCCATGAATCCAAACTTCCACATTTTTGTTCTATTCAGGCCCTCAATGGATGGGATGTGGCCCAGCTAGGTTGGAAAGATCCGTCTGCTTTATTCAGTCTACCTATTCAAACGCTAATCTACTCCAGGGGGACCTTTGAGGAAACACCAGGAAATAATATTTAATAAGATATTTAGGTATCCCACGGCCCAATCAAGTTAAAATGTAAAATTAACCATCACAAAGTCTTTACATCTTACAAGGAAAAAGTGGCCATTATTCAAGATCTTATTACATAAATGCTATTATCACCATTTCTCAAAATAAGAAAGTCAAGATGAAGAGATGAACAGACTTAATTCAGATTGCCTTGTGTGTAGTAAAAACGGGATTGGCATTATAACCAGTTCTGCTTTTAAACCAATCAAAGTGTGTATGTGGGTGTGTGTGTATATATGTGTGTTTAATGAAACTGTAAGCTTACCAAACTAACTGAAAAGCCCTCTACTAGAGGCTTAAAGATAATTTTTTATTTTAGTTAATCTCATTTTCTATCTCATATTTTATTAGTAAGCCAATAAATTTCACCCCTGTGGCCCATGCTAAGACAGATTTGTTTGTGCATACATTAAAAGTTTAACTACATTTTGTTGTTGGTTCATTTGCTGTGAGACTACATACTAACTTCTGAATAGTGCTTACTTTCAGAGAATTAAGATAAAAGAGGCAGAAAAAGCTTTTTTCTTAAAAAAAACTTCATATACTTTTATGCTATATAAATTCATTTATTGATTGCAGAAAGTTTTTTTTAAATGTACAAATGATATATGCAAAAATACTTGAATTATTAAGTAAAAGAATTACTGGTGCTTGGAGAATTAAAGAAAGGTGTCATCATAGATGGGCAGAATTTTAGTATATGGCCTGGGAACTGGGAATAATAAACATGGGGACTACATTCTAAGACGATTGAACAACATTCATTGGATGATAACACCTTCAGGACAAGTGCCAAGACTTGCTAATTTTGTTTTACTGGCATTATGAATATTGATAAATATATATATGATATTATATATGTGATATGAGTTTAATAATTTTTATGCAAATAAAATAATGTTTTATTCAATTATTTGTTAGTTTTGGTAAGAATATATATAATTGTTTCCCAATTTAAAACTACAGAAAAGCAACAGAGAATAATAAATTGTTTTATTTGGTACTGAACTATAATAAAAGACACACACTAATCTGAGGCCTCATGAATTACTGAGAAAGAAAAGTTTATGAATGATTCTCAAAGATTCAAGACATGCCTGGTTTACAGAGCACCTTCGAGTGTAGTGGAAAGTCTGTAGACTATATAGAGGAGCCACATTCCCATGTGTAACTCTCAATTCTTCCACACTAGCTAGGCAAGTTTGGGCAACTTAACCTCTGTGCCTCAACACTCTCATCAGTAAATTTGAGTTAGTAAAAATAGTACTAACTCATAGAGTTCTTGTGAGGATTAAATGTGTTAACATACATAAAGCATTACCAACAGTATCTGCTATATACTAAGCCCAAAAGAAATGTTAGCTATTATTATTCCCAATAGGTCTATTACTCTTCTTGATGGAACTAAATTCAAAAGCTCAACTATGTCATTCCAACTCTAGTTTAATATATATTCTTTGTACATATGTACATTTTAACATACACATGCAATTATCTCATTGTTCATCCTTACAACATACTTCAGATGCCTTTAATACACAGCCATTTGGCTGGAAAAAATACTTTGTCGATCACTTTATTTCTATTAATAAATATATCTAAAGGTAAATTTAAATAAAGTTTGGTGGTATTACCTTATTTAAAAGAGTGCAAAGATACGTAAAATTGTAGCGCCATTATTCTTGCTTAAGGGAAATTCTATTCTGTTTTCAGAAAAACAAAACAAAATTTACTAGTATAGTTATTATTTCTAGCACTTCTTTTCAGACATATTTTTCTTTAAGATTTATTAATGACTTGTTTTTGTCATCTCTTCCTTTAAATTGCTTCAAATACTCTAAGATATTTTTCTTATACCTTTCAAAATACTTAAAACATGTTTTTTCTTGTAAGTATGAAGCATATGAAGGAAAAATAACCTATTTTATAAGAGGGAAATCTTGTTCTCTTGGAATAGTCACTGGGTGGAAATATGGTGGAAACTATGTTGTCATGTGGTATTATAACGGTGTTGATCTTGTTTATTTTACTTAACATATAATTTAACTTTTTATTAGGGTGAGAAATATGTAAATCCCTAAATATATTAAATATGCCTTTTATATGCCAAACTTTATCAAATTTTAATATTTATGACAGAATACTAAACAGTACAATTTTCAAATTAGTGTTCATTATTTGAATGTTCTATATGATAACCTGAATTGTGCTTAGCCTCTTGTATTAAGTTACATTTTTTACCTAAATATTTTATTTGTTTGTTTCCTGTTGCATCACACTGAAAAAATAATTGTGGACTCTAGGAATTACGGACTGTACTATTTTTACATTTACATTACGGAATAATAATGGCCACTTTTCTTTTTTCAGTTTTAAAATAAAGAAAGAAGATCTACTTTAAAATAATTACCTACAATTTTGACTTGACAAATATGTCAAAGCTTATTTCCTTCCTTTCAGATTTTCTTGTGGTATTCTGGATGAAAAGTAAAATGTTTTAATGTGATATCTACTGTCACTGCATTTCATGTCTAGGAGGATATAATTATGAAAAATAAAGCTTAACGTAGAGAAGCAAAAAAAAAAAAGACCTGAATTAGTTTAAAATTCCCTTTTTTAAGAGAAAAATAGGAAAACATAACAATGTCTTTTTCTTTCCATTTCTGAAAATAAGCTAATCTTTACTAATGGATGTTTCTCAGGCTCCACAAGTTTCACATACTTTCTCAACATAATTATAAACATTACTCAAACTGCTGCTTTAATATGGCATACTATGACAAATAATCTGATATAATTTTTTCTTAATATGTAAATATCTTGCTTGATATTTGCAATTATGGAATAACAAGAAAATTTACTTGTGGATTCTTAATAAATACAGGTGGCAAAAATCAACATCCAGCCATTTGGCCAGTATGTGGTCAATATCATACATCTTTGAAATTATTGAAATTAAATATCTAGGATAACTTTCTGGAAATTTTACAGATCCTAATGTTCTAGAATACACACTTCAAAAAAATTGAATTTTTATATTTCTATATCAATTGAAAACTGAGTTTAAACTAGGTTAACCAGCAAAATGTCAGGTGCAGTATCCATGACGGAATATTTAATGGTGAAACAGAAAGAATATAGATGCATGAAAGAATAACAGGTTGCATTTTGTTACTTCGAAATATAAGACTTCACGTATGTGTATCCTCATCTGTACATTGGCTACAGTAACTATTATTCACAATTGTTTTGAGGATTAAATTAGAATTGTGTATAAAGTATCAGCACAACGAATGGTTAACTAGCACTAGACAGCGGTCCCCAAGTTTTTTGATACCAGGGACGGGTTTCATGGAAGACAGGTTTTCCACTGATGGCGGGAGGGCGAGGGGACTGGACCAGCTGCACCTTAGATCATCAGGCGTTGGATTCTCGTAGGGGGCGCACGACGTGCAGCACCCCTCCCCTGTGAGGTTTGCAGTGGGGTTCGCGCTCCTATGAGGGTCTGATAACGCGGCCGATCCGATGGGGGCTGCGGCTGGGGCAGAGATTCCAGCGAGGGGAAGCGGCCTCCGACGCAGCTGGTGTTTCCGCCCTTGCCCACTGCGCCTCCTGCTGGTGGCCCGGTTCCTGGTTGGCTGGCCCAGTGGGCTAGAAAATTATAAAAACTAACTAAACACAGCCTCTTATGTTGGTATCTATATTATCTATTGATCTCCTGCATTTTGTTTAAGGTGAATTTCTTATTCCTCACCAGACTTCATCTGAGGAAAAAAAAGGAACTGAATATTCAATATAATTGAAAGTATAGATAGATATAACTTGAAATTTTGGTATTCTTTTGATCAGTTACAGCAAATTATGATGAAAATTTATTATATTATAAACCACATCCCTTTCTGATAACTCTACTATTAGTCATAATAACACTTACATTTCCCTAGTATTTGTTTGTAGAAATATTAATAAATATTAGTAAAATAGTAAAATCTTCACCAAACGTCACCGTCACTCGCCCTATGCATCATAAGCATTCATTATCTAATAATATTATACTGAAGTTCTACTCTGTGTCAGAGACTGTGATGATTGATTAGGGACTGATTATAATTAGGACAGAATCCATCAAGTCAAGATGCTTACATAGTACCCAGAGACCTTTACACACATTATCTCTAGGGTATTATAAGGGTTGTCATAAATGCAAAGTATAGTGATGATATAAGAAAATAGCTCATCTCTGAGTATGGGTGGATAAATAAAAACATACAATCAACAATAAAGATACTATATTTTATTTTCCATAATTAAATGGAATTTAAATATGGAAACAAAATAGATGTTTTGGTATTCAAAGAAATAAAGGAAAGATATAGAGAGAAAGATACAAAAACCTTTTAAGATATCTCAAAATTTAAAAAATTCTGAAATAAGAATTAAAATAAATGTATTGTTTTCTTTTTAAAAATGTGCCACCCATGATTATAAGATCTTTAAGGGTCAAAGTGTTTAAACTTTTACTCATAATAAGCAAATTATTTTGTCAGTATTGATTCAATTCATTCACTACTGATTTTAGTGTTCTGATTCAATGTCATTTTGCTTGTTCATTGGTCCATTTATCTGCTTGTTCTATATATCCTTTTTTTCTAGAACTTTACTTGCTTTATCCCATTCTTCTCTTTGTGTAGCTTTTATTTTATTATGTTCATTTTTGATGGAATGTATAGTTTCCTTCACTGTTGTGAAACAACCTGGCTGATAATTTAATTTTTCTTTTTATATGATGGCACATTTGGAATTTTGATTGGTAAAAAAAAAAGAAGAGTTCTGGAGAAAGTCCAAAGGACATAATTGCATTTTTTTCTCAGATATAGTCCTTTGAATAATCAATTGAATAGAATATTTACATTCATTCCTCTATCATTTCTATAAATTCTTTTTATAATCTTAAAATGATTGCTTTCATACCTGTGGATTCTTTATCTTTTCAATTTGAATATGGTATAATATGTTCATATTTTTTTAAAATTTGATCTCCTAATGCTTGATATAAAACTGTTTTTTTCTAAGTAAATTTTTACTCAAATTTTTAGTCAAATTTAAGAATGTTATGAACACTTTTTAAAATTGTTTTTCTGCACAGGTAGAGCATAACAAACTAACAATTTGGCAAAATTATGAAAAATGTGGTTCTGTCACTTTACCATTAGAGTTGAAAATCATTAAAATTTTTTATGAATTCAATGAAAATATAAAAAGTGTAAATTCAATCTTTCTATTCTTCCTTTTATTTTTTGTTACTATTAATTATTTACTAGACAGCATAATAGCCCCATAAAATGTTTACATTATAATTCCCAGAAGCTATGAGCATATTCCTTACAAGCCAAAAGAAGCTTTGCTGATGTGATTAAGTGAAGGATGTTGAAATGAGAAGAGCATCCTGGATTATACAGGTGGAACTAATCACAAGGGTCTTTATAAAAGGAGGCAAGAAGAGTTACAGTCTGTCCCTTCTGATAGATTGCACTGTGGATTTTGAACTTACCTAGCCAGGCTCCACCATTGTGTGTGTCAACTATTCAACTCCAAATACCTATTATCTAGGAGTTTTATTTCTCTGCTTAAAATCCAACCACCATAGTTACAAATGTGATTGTGTGATTACTGTGGAATTGTTTGCTCATGCCAAAATCATTGAGGAGATCATCATGTTACACAATCAAGCCCTTTGATCCAAATAAATAGACTGGCAGTTAAACTGGAGTACATGCATAATCTACAAATTCTAGGAGTAAATGTACAAGCATTGACCTCAAAGAGGAGGTATATTTGTTTTCCCATTTTAAAGTAACCATAAGGCTTTTGTATTTGATTTTATTTTATTAAGTTTTGTTTTTCTATTTGTATTGGTCATTTATTAACAACTTTATTGAGGCATATTTAATATATTCTATAATTCACCCATTTCAAGTGTACAATTCAATGATTGCTTTTTCTTAAGTAATTTTACTAAGTTGTTCAGCTATCATCATAAATCAGTTGTAGAACATTTTTATCACCCAACTAAAATTCTTTAGGCAGGGTTATTTTTTTAATATATATTTTTTATTTCAAAATATTCCAGAGGTACAAATATTTAGTTTACATAAGGCTTTTTGAAATATATGTTTCCAAATGCATTCTATTTTTCCTGTACCAAAGGGTCACAGGCTATTTGTAGGTTTATCTCATATGTATCATTTAGTTATAATTTAACTTAAGTGACAAAATATTTTATTTACCTTATAAATGTAAAATGTTTTAGCATATTCATTAAAATGTTTTACATTTTCACAAAGGTAGAACTAGTTTCTGGTGAGTCTTGGTCTAGCCATCCGAATGATTATACCAATGAACTGATCTGCCTGTTTTTCTTTTCTCTGCCTTATACAAGGTGAATTTTAAATTGCAGTTTTCACACTATAGCTCATGGGGGATCCATGATTTCCCCTCATGACACCTATACCAGGTTTTGATTTTGAAAGCTTCCATTGTGCAATCCACAGATTTCCACTGACCTCTCTTTCCCACTGGCTAAAATTGGGCCAAATGCTCATCCCTGAATCAATCATTTTTGCCCAGAGAATGGAATGTTCTCTTTGTCTTTAGCAAATTAGGGTGGGCCAATCCTGTAGCTATGAAGTGGATTTTATTTCATCTAAATTGTGTGCACAATTTATGTTAACATATGAATTCCATAAGGAAGAGGAATAGGTATGGAACAGGTAACAGGAAAATTGTTTTATTGAAATATCCCTGACAGTAGTGTTTTCATTTTAACAGGTTACATAACATATATAGACAAAACAACCTATAATGTATAACTAATAATTATTGAACTCTAAGGAACTAATCTGTTTTAAATGCTTCATAGATAGCCACATATTTAGTCTTCACAAATACTGTAATAGGGAAGTAATAATATTGTACTTCTTTTATTGATGAGTAAACTGAGGAATTGGAAGGTATTTTGACCTTTCCATATTCATTTAGCTAGGAAATAAATACAGAGAATATGACTCCAGATCCCTGAATCTTAAAAATATAAATCATGTTTTTCAGGAGAGATTAAAATTTTTTCCAGATTACGTTTTAAATTTTCTTTTTTTTTTGAGACAGAGTCTCGCTTTGTTGCCCTGGCTAGAGTGAGTGCCGTGGCATCAGCCTCGCTCACTGCAACCTCAAACTCCTGGGCTTAAGCGATCCTACTGCCTCAGCCTCCCCAGTAGCTGGGACTACAGGCATGCACCACCATGCCCGGCTAATTTTTTTCTATATATATATTTTAGTTGGCCAGATAATTTATTTCTATTTTTAGTAGAGACGGGGTCTCGCTCTTGCTCAGGCTGGTCTCGAACTCTTGAGCTCAAGCAATCCGCCCGCCTCGGCCTCCCAGAGTGCTAGGATTACAGGCGTAAGCCACCACGCCTGGCCTAAATTTTCTTTCTCAAGTAAATTATATGTACTGATAGCTCAAAGATTAACACACTATTGATTTATTTATCATTTTTGCATTATTACAGTCGTGCTCAGTTTATATTAAATGAAACATCTCCTGTGAAAAGGGATTAGCTGAAACCTGAAAGAACATACTTTGTAACTACTTGGTTAATGGAAAGACAACCAATGAACTAATGTTTTAAAAATCATAATACCTTTCCTCACTTTGGTTTGTTTAGTATTATTTAGTAGTTATTTTTGTTACTATATTTAAGGTCACTGATACCTTTATGTCAATATTTGAAAATATAATCTTTATAATAGCTAATCAATTATCAGAAAATAAGTAAAATATACTATTCAGATATTCAGAAAATATATTATTTTCCCAAATGCAATATAAATAAATTCCATAATTACCAAACACCGAACTATGAACCTAAAAGAAAGTTGCCATTGTTTTCATGTGTCCATTGAGGCAAAACAAAATCCAGAAAAAATTATTTTGGAGAGTAACTAGGAACCTTTCAGCTAAGTAAGGTAAATAAAATATTTAAAATGATTCTAAAGTTATGACCCCATATTACTATGAAAATATAAGCCATAGAGTATCTACAGTCTGCTTTATGCAAATATGAATGTCGGTGATATTTTAGTCTTAATTTTTCACGCACTTAAGCTAACACTCTTAACCAAAGAATGCTACTTTTGTGACATTAAAAGCAAACCAAATGCCAGAAGATATTCTTATCTATTTTTAAACAAATCAAAATTATTTAAGAAAAATCTCAGCTGTTTGATTATTTGCATGTGTGTACGTCAACAGAAACTTGTCTAAACCCTTAGTAATTTCCTATTACACATGCTTAATCATAAAAGAGTGGCATTTGCTTTTATTAAACCTTAGAATGGCTTAAACAAATGCTCTTTACCCTGTTTGAATAATCATAGAAATTGTTCCAGTTCTCTCCAAAATTATATTCAGATATGGTTTCATGAAAAGCTAAAGAAGAGGTTTTTTTTTCCCTCCCTTCCCTTTGGTTTTGATAATTTTGTTTTGTGTCCTATTCCTGTTTATGATTGCAATCAAGAGTACATTAATAGCAACCAACCCCAGACTTTCCTGATGATTGATATTAGACCAAAATCTGTTTATAATTTTATCATATATTTGTACTAACCAATGAATGTGCACTCTAATATTTTAAACTTCAGTCCTTTATTTCTGCAATTACTGTAAAACTGTAGAAAACAGAAATGTTTATCTTGGTCAGAGAACTACAGAGCCATGTGCCACTCTACAATCAGAGCACAAGCCTCCATGTTGATGTAGAAGATCCGTTTGGCACTCTGCCCAGATTCCTTTCTCTGGATGTGTACATCAGACTCCGTTTACTTTGAATGAAGGGTACTGACATTCATAGCTGCACCTTTCTGGAAATCATTCTCCACACACCAGAGACACTTACTATGTTACAGGGAGCTAGGAGGTTAACTTTTCAGGCATGAGCCTCTCACCCATCCAGGTACCTATTCACAGGTATAGAATCAACTTTGGGGTTGCCTGTCTTCCCTGGGTTGGAGTTGTGGACCTAAGGAAAGAGGAGGAAGTTACCTGGTTCAAATTCTTCTGCCCTTAGCAGCTTAATTCCATTAGGTATAAAGAATAAAAAAAAATTCCCCTTCATTGATCAACCTATGGTACACTGGTTTGGTGGATGGTGGGGATAGGGGGGTCCTAGGAGCTGGTAGGTACTTCACATATGCCAAGTTGCAGGCCAGAGCCACCAAATACAAGTAATATGCATTTAACCAGCACACAAAGAATAGCTATCTTTGTTCAAGAGAGCATGACGTTAATTTCAATCAAATAAAAAATACCATGACAGATTGAGATACCATAGAACAGTAGTAAAACACCTCATAGTTTAGCAATTTTCCCACTACTTTTGAACAAAGATCCCTGGTTCCTAAAAGTTTACAGCCCCTTGTTTATTTTCCATATCTTGATGCAAAATATGGGTATTACCAAAGAATTGTCCTGTGGATGACTTTCGTCCCCTTCCTTTCAATTCTGTTGTCTTTCTTCATCTTAACTTTGCTTCCTTGTGGTTTAATATATCATATCTGTGTGAATGACTATTGTGTTAATTCTCTATGACTGCTGTAACAAATTACTACAAACCTGGTTACCTAAAACAATGGAAGTTAATTGTCTCAATGTCTTGTAAATCAGAAATTTCAAATGAGACTAAACTAAAATCAAGCAACGCTGTGTTCCTTTCTACAGGTTCTAGCAGAAAATCTGTTTTTGCCCTTTACAGCTTCTAGAGGTTGCCTGTATTTCTTTTCTTATACGCCCCTCCTCCATCCTCAAAGCCAGCAAAAGCCAAGTCTGTTTAGTCCAACATTATATCACTCAGATAGGATGGAAGGCATAGAAGGCTCATATATATTTTGGTACATTGTCCAGGAAATTTCACATCCCTTCTTTTTATATCCATGTGTTACATAGTCATGCCTAGATCCAAGGGGGCTAGAAATATATTCTGTGGTCTTGCAATTATTTCCCATGGAAAGAAAATCAAACACTATAGTACATCTAGGCCAAAGTTTAAATATAAGTCCACAAATTATTTCTGTGCCACTTCTTCTCATGCACATGAAAGCCCCTATCTGAAGAAATTGTCACTTCATCAGACATGAATATGTATATACACATATGTGTTTGCATCTATATATATTATATATATATATTTCTTTTTATATCTGATATGGATACCATGTCGTGAAAATTTGTGAACTAAAAATAATTTAGCTTTAACATTCAATACACAAAAGTGAGTACTTTGCAGCAAAAACTCCCCTTTGGAAAAGAAAGAATGAGAAACACATAAGTCATAGATTCACAGTAATGATTAAGTTATACCAGCCGAGAATTATGAGTACTGTGTCAAAAAATGTGAAGTATTTCAGATATTATCCTACTTACAAACTAATGGTTTAGCTTGGTGAGTTTTGTTGATGCTGGTAGAATATTTAAGATTTCTGCATCACAGATGAAAGACAGTTTAATATTCACAGCAATAACAATAGCAAGAGTATTAGCATTTGGTTTTCCCTGTCCTCTGAGTCCCAGTTCTTTATGTATCACACTCATACACAATGAGTTGTGCTGCAGAAGAGGAAACATGAACTGAGGGAATCTGGATCTTTTGTAATGGGTAGTAAGTGAACCTGCCATTAATTTTATTTAAAGGATGTTTGCTATAGAAATGTTTGATATGTACAAAGTTTGCTATACAAAAACCTTTAAAAAGATAGTCTGGAACAAAAGGGAACTTACCATGTCACTCACAAGATGTGCAGAAACATGAGAGACCCATAGAGAATGGTCTCCCAAATTACATTTGTCCTGGTGGTGGGGTAAGTATGTGGATTAGATACTTATTCTGCTTTCCTGGAAAACCGCTCTGTAAATGTATTTTATGGTCTATGTGTGCCCTCCGGATTGTTATTACATAATAATTATTACTTTAAATAAACTTTTAATTGTAGAATAGTTTTAGATTTACAGTTAAATTGTGAAGATAATACAGAGAGTTCCTGTATACCCTACACAAACTTTCTCCTATTACTAACATCTTAATTATTATGTTATACTGGCCAAAATGAGTGAGTCAACATTGATACATTATTATTAAAATAGACCCATAATTTATGCAGATTTGATTACTTTTTACCTAGTGTCTGTTTTCTTTTCCAAGATTCCATCCAAGATATCACATTACATTTAGTTGTCGTGTTTCATCATGTCCCATCATATCTCTTGGTTGTGATAGTTTATCAAGCTTTTCTCATTTTTGATGACCTTGACAGTTTTGAGAAGTGCTAGTCTAAGTGTTTTTTTATAGAAGCCCTCAATTGGCATTTGTCTGATGGTTTTTTTACGTGATTAGATTGGGAACATGGGTTTCTGGTAAGAAAACCACAGAAATAAAGTACCATTTCATCACATCCTATCAAGAGCACATATTACCAAACTTCCTTATCACTGTTGATGTTGATATTAATCTTAATCACCTGGCTAAGATAGTGTGTGTAAGTTTTCTCCACTGCAAAGTTATTCTTTTTTGTGCCTTTCTATACTGTACTCTTTGGAACTAAGTCACTATATACAGCACACACTTAAGGTTTAGATAATTATGCTCCACCTGTTTGAGGTTGGAGTATGTACATATATATTTTTGGAATTCTTCCTCAGTAGACATTTGTCTCTTTTTATTCATTTGTTTATTTACTTATATTATTATGGGGATATGGGCTCATGGATATTTATTTTTTACTTTGAGTTATAATCCAATGCTTCCTTATTTATTTTCTCTCTCAAATTATTCTATTTTAGGCTGTCGGGAATTCTTTAGTTGGCTTCCGTGTTCCTTTGATATATTAGCTCTATGTGTGTGTCGGGGAGTGACAGTGCGGAGTACTTCCTTGCTTTCTGACACCATAAGATGCTCCAGACTCATCTTGGATATATTCTGCCCCAGGCCTAGAGTTAGCATGTTTCTAAGTAGCCCTGACTCTTTTCAGTGGATAACAGAAATGAGTGCTCCCTGCCTACTGGTTGAACACTAAAATAATGAATCCTACTTAGGGTGTTGTATGTGCTTTCAACTTCAATAGATAGAGTAAAGCTAGTTGTAAAAACTCCAAAACTTAGAAAGAGACCCGATAACATAAATATTCACTCCTTTTTCAGGGTTTCATGAGATATTTTTCAGTGTAATAATTTAGGACAAAGGGCTCATTCCATCTCTACCACTCTTAGGACTTTGAGTTCCCGTACTGGCAGTTAGTAGGCAGGAAAAAATGTTGAAAAGGTAAACTTTTCATAGCTGCTACCCTTGGCTATCTGCAACCATTTAGCTATACTTTGCTCAAGTGGTTAAAAAATGTAGTGTCTGCCTGGCTGCTGCTTCTTAGTGCAAAACTTTAGGCTATGGAAAGGGAAAGAAATTTTTCTCTGTGGAGAGAAGATCTTCATTTCTAAGTGCCAATTTAGTTTAAGTCTTTAGTGTTTCTCTCTTCCAAGCCATTACTTTAGACTACCCCTACCCCCCATATCCATCTCTTACACCTTTTGTTAACTTTTTTAATTACTTCTAGTAAATTTGTCCTCCAATTCCTTCTATACATAGCTGTCAGATTAATAATCTTAAATAAAGAATTTTTTATCACATTTCCCTACTCAGAAACTCTTGACAACTACCTATTATGGCTAATAGTATCTTAAAATTTTATCTGATTATTCAAATTCCTCCATGAGCTATATATTCCAGTCTTTTCTCACACTGTTTCTCAATATATGTTAAAAGATGCAGCCAATCTGACTTGCTCATCATTCCTAGAACACACCATGTGGTTTTCCTCCTCCCTGTTTTAATACCTTCTCCCAGCCCTTTTCATTGTGCTGAATTTTTACTTACTTTTAAACCTGACTTAAATGCCATCTTCTTCCAAGACGATGAAAGTGAAGTTTTCTTTCTTTGAATTTTGATAGAATCTTGTAGCTTTGGAAGCCACTTTCCAATATTTTTATTTGTGTTGTCTGGTTATTGTGACTACTATGTTATATGGGCCTGGAAAACTGATATTAAAATTTATTCATCTTTACATCACCTGTGACAAAAGATAAATTGTCTTTTATGAATTTTTCACTCAGTAAAAATTTAAGTAATCACACACAAAATTTAGATTTAAAAAAACTTACAATGCATAATCTGTGTAGACAAAATGTTCTTTCTTGTTAAATTAAAACCAGTTAGAGTCTAAACATTTGAAATGTAACCATTAATAGTTTCTGTGATATAGTTTTTCAATTTTTTATATTATCATAATATAAATTAGTAGACAGATTAAATGAGCAGGCAGTTAAATATTTAAATCACCAATTATAATAAATGTAGACAGAGTTTTGGAATTTAAATAGGTATTTTTCTCATATTATATAAATATTTGAAAATATGAATACAAAAATGCATTCAGAAGTATTCACATATTCAAGAACCATAAATTGGGAAAATATTTTGACATATATTTTTACCATATTAATTGAAATACTTTTAAACATATCTTTTTACTATTAATATATCATTGCAATATCCTTTTAAACAAAGAATTCCCTTTCATTGCTAGGATATCAAGTATCCTGGGAAGATAAGATAATTAAATAATATTTATTTCTACAACTTGAGATATGAAAGTTTAAGTTAGTACTTTCTAATCTGATTAAGATTCAGAAAAAAAGGAGATATTTGAAAGGTCAACAATTAAATATCTAATCAGTTAAGTGTCTGTAAATCACAAAGTATTTATGAAATGCATTCATTAATAATAAAATTAGAAAGCTAAAATGGAATAGAGAGCTAAAGTTAGTCTTAAGAAACTAGATGATGATACCTTCCTCAGGGGTGAAGTGAATTGAAATAAATTTCAAATAACAGACCCCCATACCAAACAAACATTTAAACATGAACTATAAATTACTTTAATGATCAAATTATAATCACTGTATCTGTATTAACACTAATACATTTAATAATATTAAAATAGAAAGTGCTGATGTTACATATTCTCAATAAGTGTCTGATGAATAGGAAAGCATTTTTAGTGTTTTTGTTTATTCATTTAAACCATTGCCGATTCTACTGCTCAGCATTTGAAGTGTTAACACTTGATTCTATGGCCTTTTCTCTGGCTTTGGGGGTTTTTGAACATTTTTCTTGGTCAATTTTCCTTGCAACTTATAACTGAAGACATGGTTAATTTCTTATTTAACAACCTGAAAATCTGGGTGAGGCCAGATGTACCAGACCAAGCACCGGGACAGTTAACTGAGTAAAGAGTAAGATGTTGTTGGGTTTCTGGTGAACCCAAAGAACAGATGTTGGTCATTCCTTTCTGAAGGGCCGAGATATAACATATGATGATTTCTTTAAATTGAGGTTTTCCTCAAACATTCAGCCTAGTCCTTTGTGTCTATGCAAGTGCAAAAGTACAATTACTCAGACATACTGCACGTAGGATGTTGTGTGCGTCATATGGTTTCTTGTTCTGTTTTTTTTCTTTCTTTCTTTCTTTTGAAGCTAAATGGCCTTTATTACTTATAGACTGAGGAAGCCTATTGTACATGTTGAGTTTGATTGTCATTCTGAAGCCAAGACCACTGATACTACTTAGAACTATTTGGGCATTGTGGCACTGTATCAATCCTCCATAATTTTACAAGTGTCACATATATTCGAAAGAGAGAGATTTTCCTCTCATGTATTAATAGCTATAGTTTTTATATCATTAATCTATTTCAGGCTATGGTATTTCCAAAAATATCATTGCTATATATCAATAAATTTTATTGCATCAGATCTTGGTCAAAGTTGGTTGCCTTTCACTGTTTGTTTTAACTCTCAGCATTCAAAGTAGAGCAATGGACATTAAACCATTTAAATATAGAGGTTTATTTATATGTCATAAATCTGTTAATGAATTCAAAAAATTGATTCACTAACTCATAGAGTCAACCTACCTTAGTGATCATACCAGCATGTATTCTAAAATTTTTAATAATTAGTACATTGTAATTTGTGATGTACCAAATTGAGAAGCTGAGAAGAAATATGTTTCATGGGTTAAAATCTATATGGAGTTATTAATTCTGTTTTATTTAATTCCTATAATTTTGTTATCAAGATGCCTGGACTTTTTAGAACTATTTCCAACAGCTTTGAAATAATAAAGGGAAAGTATACCACAGCCAAATACTGCAGTTATCAAATATGCCTAACAGCTCAAAGGAGGTGATGGAACATTGGAATGCTTGGCTTTATCATGAAATTTCATATGTGGCCACTTGAAGATAGAGTAATAAGCTTATTTTGAGCAATTTCCTTTCATAAATTTGTGTTTACTAAATGAATAATGTATTCATAAAATGTGGATGGAAGTCTACAAGTCAATTCACATCAATTAAAATAATGATCTATAATCATAACCTTCTAAAATTTTCAGTTGAAACATCTAAATTTGTTAATACTAAAAGATACTTTTATATCTTCTACATTTTCCTTCTGGAGAAATATTTCATAATCAAGACTAATGCATCCATATGGATACTTACCTGAAATAAAAGGCATTTTCTAAGAGTCACTTTTTGACAATCATATCAATGCTCAAATTTGCAACCATTTCATGTAGCAAGTAAATCCATAATTAATTAGTTTTGTATTATGTGTCAGAAATTCTTCTTTGATGTGATTTTTAGCATGGCTGGAGCATTCATAGATTCCTATACCACCTCCAGCACAATCCTGTGTCCTAATTCTATGCAATGCTTAACTGGGCCCCACATAATGCACCTGTATATAATAACATAACTCCTTTTCTATTGATCCAATACTGCTGAAATGAAATGGTTCCTTTAATGTTTACTCTGAATATTACTTATTTTTAAATAAATATTTTAGCTGAATAATTACTATAATATAAAAATAAAAACATGTTGCATTTATTTAACGTAGGAGCATTGTATCTTAACAGAAATTACTGTCCTACTTAATTGGTTTAATTTAACAGAACATTTTAAAACAACTTTATGTTGGACACTGTAGTAGGATTTGAGGATGTGCAGATAACACCACAGAGAGGAAATCACAGAATAGATATCATCTAAACTATTGGATGCTTAACCCTACATTGATGATCTTTATTAAGTATGTTGTAACAACTCACTTGTTTTAACAAATATATTTTTCTGTGCATCGTCAGATTGTGGATTTTGAATGTAACTGGTAATAACAATAGTTTTTTTAGCTTTTGCTTATGTTTTTCTCTATAAATTGCAGCAAGAAAAATTGTCTTCAAAAACTAAAAGCACATATTTATTATTGTTAAGTGTTTAAAATCATTTTTCAAGCATATATATTTTTAGCAGGGTAAGAAATAAGTTTTGGTAGGTCTGACTGGATTATCTGTAGTTTGTGTGATAAAAGCACTAAAATATGAGAGCAACATTTAGTCTGAAATATAGATATATAACAAAGTCATGGAAAAAATATATTGCAGGGATTTATTCTCAAATCAATGTACAGTGAAATAAGACACATAAATCTGCAGACATCAATGGGAAAATGGATGCAATATTGTATGAAAGATACAGCTGAGGAAAAGAGGTCTGCACAGGTGGAGTTTGCTTCCTTAATATTTATGTAACACTTTGTAATGGCAGTGCATATTGTGTAAAACATGAGAAACAAAGAGCATATTGGTTTAAAAAATTGATTTGAAATCTCAGAAAAACACATGTCTCTCTATCCACATTAGTGCTCCCAGAATTTGAGGTTTTAAAGCATTTGGAGGTTCTTTCGGATAAGGAAGGGAAACACACTGAAGGATACATGATCTGCTTAACAGTGAAATCATTTTAAGAATATATTTAAACAATTTCTCATGAAAATTTCCTGTGAGGAGCTTCCGTTTTTCATGCAAAATTGCTAGTGATTTAAAGAAATTCCTACTGTAAATTCCTAAGCTACTTTGACCTAATTATCCTTAAAGAGACTTTAAATTGTGTGTCCCATAGGAATGCTGCCTTCTATGTTAATTTTTACTTATGTAAAAGGAAGAAAGGGAAATACTGTAACAGAAAGTAAAGTAAACCTGAAATGGTATTAAGGAAAGGTGCAACCGTTATCCAATGTGAATAGTGAATTTTCAAATACTATAGTTAAGCAGGGACCATCTTAAACAAAATAGTTTTCTATTGTATATTGAAAGTCTCAATAAAACGGCCCGCCAAAACGTCATGGGATGTTGGTGCAAGATAACAATTTTAAATATTAATTGACTGATCTGATTTTAGTTTTACATTATTGATATATAGTAATTATATCTATTTTTATATTATTATGGTAAGAATACCTTCCTCTGTGCCTTATATTCCCAGAACTATCAACATAGGCAGAATAGACCAGCATAAACAATATATTATACCACATATATCAATTTGGGCATTTGTATGAATTTGCTTTGAAGTATTAGTTTTCTATCAGCATAAAAATATTATCCGGTCTCTTCAAGATACATAAAACCATGTCAGTCATAATAAATGTTCACCTTATTTCCAAAGGGATTGAGTTTGTTATTAACAGGTTAGAAATACACACACTCTAGGCTTTCATTGAAGACATAACTTCAAGCAGTTATTTGAATCTCATCAGACTCTCAACTAAGATAATAATTATTACTTATGGAAAAGTGTATAAATGCATGGTATCCTCTCACTTCCCTAAATAATGTAGGTTCTACCACTGGATCAAATCTGACTAATGTTACCCTTAAAATTTTTGACCCTAAAATTTTTGACCTAAGAAGGTCTGAAAATTATATTATAGTATATTATATTATACAGACCTCTTCAGGTTTGCCTTAAGTCCAGTGGATTCTATTATAATGAATACAATGAACACAATGGTTCTCTGTGGCAAGACAAAAGCTAGACACATTTGCCCTGAAAATCAGAATTTAAGAATAAAAATAATTATTTAATCACAAACAAGAGGATGAATGAGAGTTGAACTTTCAATGAGAGAGATGAATAACCTCCAGATTGAAGGATGGGATGAATTAGGAAAGAGTGAAATATCTAAATAGCATGTCTTATGTTATCATTTATATTTTCTTGTAGACTAACTCACAGATAGCACATGGCTCTGTGTGAAGGCTAATCTAGTTTGAAATAATGGATTATATTAAGAAGTTGCAACTGTAGGTATATTATAAACAATGAATAATCTTAATGAAGTTATAGCTCATGTAAAATACAATTCGCACCAATTCCCCTGCTAGTGGAATAACATACTTTGTCCACTACAGAAAGAGATTTTTTTAATGGAGCAGAGCTATTAAGAACATATCAACATCTAAGGCTTTGTGATGATGCCACAAGAAGGTATGTCTAAAAGTCATAATGCCAACAAAATAAGAATAGAGTCCAAATGGGTATTTGTGCAGTGAGCATAAGAGGCATGTTAATCATCACTGATTCACGTAACACTGATTATGAGATAAATATTATTACTATCATGCTAACTCCAAATGTTAAGACATATAAATGTTATCTTTGTTACTTGTTTAAATCTCTTTGGATATAGAAATCTTGACAAAGATGTCATGTAAGGTCTATTTCACATAAGTATATACATGCAATCATATACACAGATTGTCTTTAAATGAAGGCTTTACAAAAATTTAAAAAAGATAGCAGCACAAGTTGTGATATTAGGAACATATATCTCATGCTATATATAAATTAAGCCTGATTATTAAGAAGCAACTATTAAGGGGCTGGGGAAAAATGGTGGAGTAAAGGTGACCTCCTGGATTACTGCTCCCAGAGAAAGGGGTGAAGAATGCGGTCTGCTATGCACAAGTGGATCACTGCCTCTCAAGAACAGCATTGTGAAACTGCAAAGAAACAGTGTGGGACACACAACACAGGAAAAAAAAAAGGTGAATGGGAGAGGATTGCGAAGTCTGGAGAGTGTGAGATAAACAATAGAGAATAAAGTGTGGGATGGCTGTGCCCGCCTGGCCAGCGAGTGTAGTGGTATCTGACCCACAGGAGAACCTCCTCCTTCCTCACTGACCTCCACACCCACTCAGACAGGGACCTGCCTGAAGTCGGTACAAAATCCTGGCAGGAGACATTGGGCTTTGTGGAGAAGAGACAATAGCAGGAAGCATCTTGAACTCCCCAGAGCTCTGTGCTAGGACTGCACTGGGTGGGGAAGAGACTGGTCTGAGCCACCGCTGGAGGGAGATAGGAGACAGGAACCAATGGGACCCAAACAATGGAGGTGAACACTGAAAAGGGGACTGCACCCTGGAAACCACTGAGGGTAATTAGGCCAGCTCAGGGCAGATCAGAAACTGTAAGACCTCGTGCCAGACAGCCACGAGATTGCAGGAGAGTGACACACAAGAGACAATGGGGCATCCTGTTGACTCAGCTCCCGAATTCCACATTGACCAACTCCTGAACAGTTGCCCCCAGCGCTAGTACTCTGCAAATGGGAGGCACCAATTTTGGAGTCCACAATCCAGAAACTGTGGTGTGCTATGGTTTGGGGCAGCACCCTTCCTCCAGACCAGGGACCCTCGCCAAAGGCTCCGCTCTTCCATGACGAATTGTCAACTAGCTGGGACCATTTTGATGGGCAAGTTTTGAGTGCTTCCCAATTCGTGGGAGGCTAATACCTGCAGGTTTCACAGGTGCTGAGGTGCTGGGCTGCTGGGGCGCTGGGTGGACTCGGGCATCACCCTTCCCCCTAGTATAGCGACTTTTGAGCCAAAAGTGCTAAGCTCCACCCCTGGAGGTAGGGAGAGGCAAGAAAATCACTTTTCCTGTGCAACTGGCGTGAATCTGCAGGGCCTCTGTACAATAGTTGGCAGCCCAGTGACTCAGCCTATCAGACCAGCTTAGGTCATCCAGTAGGATCATAACTCTGGGGCCTGATCTCTGCCTCCGGGCAGCTGCCAACAGAGGTTCTCGAAAATCCTGGCCAGAGGCCACAGCAGAGACAACAAGCTACCCCTACCATCAGGAGCAGCCTCCCAAATGTGGTGGAAGAACCCTGAATAACATATTAATGGCTCCCCCTAGTGGCAGAACAAGCAACCATAGAAGGACACACATCCAAGCTGGTAGGCAATAGCTGTGATCTGCCTTGCTCCTACCACTTTAAGGGGAAATGGGATCCAAGTAACCTTTGGGAGTGGCAAGATACTTCCTAAAGATTGGGGCACTAGTATTCCTCACCCAGGGATCAGAAACCAACACAGAGGCATCAGATTACCTTGAAAACTGGCTCCTCCACGTAATCTACAGCCAATGACAGAGAGGGTAATCCCACAGCTCAATACAGTGCCCTCCATCTCAAGCTATTAGAGGGCAGTGCAGTTATATACATACGAGCCATTCACCACATGGGAGCTTAAGCTGGGGGACCAAACTCACTAATCTCCACTGGCAAGAGGTGAAGACAATAGGTTAGAGGTAACCCAACTTGCCAAAATACCTCTAAGGCAACAGAAAACCACCGTGCCTCCTCCCAGCACTATTAAGGAATGTCCCTTGGGGGCTTGAAGTTAAGGGCACAAACCAGTCCTAGCACTCCCATTTCTCAATCCATTACCGCTATGAGAAAGAACCAGGGAAAGAACACAGGGAATATGAAAGAGCAGAGAGAAAAGTCACCCCCAAAAGAAATCATGTGACCCTCAAAATCAGATACTCATTTAAATGAAATGATTAAATTTAAGGAGGAAGAATTCCAAATATGGATTGTAGGAAACTCAATGGAATTGAAGAGGAAATAGAAACACAACACAAAGAAACCATGAGAACAATACAGGACATGAATGAAAAATTCTTAAAGAAATTGAAATATTATGAAAACACCAAACAGAAATCTTGGAAATAAAGGAGGCATTCAAGGAACTTCAAAGCACAGTGGAAAGCCTTAAAAATAGAATGTATCATGCACAAGAGAGAATCTCAGAGCTTGAAGATACACCTATGTGCTAAAAAAATCAGATGAAGAAAAAGAACACAGAATCAAGAGACAAGAGCAGAACATATAAGAAATGTGGGATTATGTGAAGAAACCAAATATAAGAATTATAGGCATCCTGGAGATAGAATAAGAGAATACACACAGGCTGAAAAAATCTATTTCTTGGAATACTAGAGGAAAATATGGCTGGCCTGGCCAGAAACCTAGATATCCAGATACAAGAAGCACACAGAACTCCTAGGAGACTCAACATGAAGAGGCAAACACCACGTCACATAATTATCAGACTATCCAAAGTAAACATGAAAGAGGAAATCCTTCACAAAGTAAGATGAAAACAACAGATAACCTACAAAGGAAAACCTATCAGACTGACTGCAGACTTATCAAATGAAACCCTAAAAGCCAGAAGAGACTGGGGACCCATCCTCAATCTTCTTAAACAGAGCAATGGCCAATCTAGGATTCTTTACCCAGCAAAACTGAGTTACATCTATGAGGGAGAAATAAAGACTGCCCCAGACAAGCAATCACTGATGAAAGTTGCAAAGATCAGACCTGCTCTGCAAGAAGTACTCAGAACTGCCTTATACACTGAACAGCACAATAGACAATCACCAAATTAAAAACACTCAAGAGCTAAAGCCCAGAACCCGGATCCAACAATGACTCAAGAAGTAAAACAAAACAATAAGAACTTACCCAACAATATGAATAGAAATCTACCCCAAATATCAATCCTCTCAACAAAGGTGAATGGCTTGAATTGTCCTTTGAAGATATGTAGACTGGCTAAATGCATAAAACATTGTAAGCCAAGTATCTACTGTCTCCAGGAAACACATCTAACCCACAAAGATGCTTTCAGACTCCAGGTCAAGTGTTGGAAAACAAACTTCCAGGCAAATGGAAACCAAAAGAGAGTGGGGGTACAATTCTGATTTCAGACTGCATATATTTTAAAATAGCAAAATTAAAAAAAGACAAAGATCGTTACTATATAATGGTGAAAGGAAAAATCCAACAAGAAGACTTAACAATTTTTAATATCTATGCACCCAACACCAGAGCACCCAGATATATAAAACAAACCCTGTATGAACTAAACAGCATGATAAATAGTAATGTCATAGTAGTGGGAGATTTCAACACCCACTGTCTGAAATGGACAGATACTCCAAACAAAAATTAAGTAAAAAAATAATTGACTTAAACAGAGCCCTAGAACAAATGGGTTTAACAGACATCTACAGAACATTCCACCCAAATAAAGCTGAATATACATTTTTCTCATCAGCTCATGGAACTTTCTCCAAAACTGACCACATCCTAGGCCTCAAATCAGACCATGACAAATTACAAAAAATAGAAATTGTACAGTGTATCATCTCAGACTATAGTGGTATAAAATCAGAGATCAATTCCAACAGAAATGCTCACCACTTCAAAAAGTCATGGAAATTAAACAATCTATTGCTAAATGACTGCTAAGTGAAGGAAGTGAGTCAGATGGAGATCAAAAAATTTTTTGAATTAAATGATAACGGGGACACAAGCTATGAAAACCTGTGGGATACAACAAAAGAATTCCTGAGAGGAAAACTAATAGCATTAAATGCTCACATCCAAAGAGAGAAAGCTCACAAATCAACAAACTGATAAACTCTCTCAAGGAACTGGAAAAGGAAGAGCAAATTAATTCTAAACCTAGCAGAAGAAAGGAAATAACTAAGATTAGAGTAGAACTAAATGAAATTGAGAATAAAAGAACTATACAGAAGATTAACAAAATCCAAAGCTGATTTTTCAAAACAATAAACGAAATTGATAGACCTGTTGCTAGATTGACAGAACTAGAAAGGAAAGAACTTTAATAAACTTAATCAGAAATGAAAAACGAGAGGTCACTACAGACATCATGGAATTACAAAACACAATCTTTGAATACTATACTATAAAAATCTATATGCCCAGAAGGTACAAAATGTGGAGGAAATGGACAAATTCTTGGAAACACACAACCTCCCTAAGCTCAATCAGGATGAAATAGAATGCCTGAACAGATCAATATAAAGTACAAAAATTGGATCAGGAATATAAAGTCTTCCAAAAAAAAAAAAAAAAGGTCCTGGACCAGATGGCTCCACAACCAAATTTTACCAAACATACAAATAAGAACTCATGCCTGTACTGTATAAATTATTCCAAAACATTAAGAAGGATGGTATCCTCCTTAACTCATTCTACAAAGCCAATATCACCTTGATAACAAAGCTAGGAAAGCATATAGCAATAAAAGAAAACTACAGATCAATATCCCTCATGAATATAGATGCAAAAATTCTCAATAAAATTTTAGCAAACTGAATCCAATAGCACATCAAAAAAAATAATAATAATTCATCACAACCAGGTGGGCTTTATCCCAGAAATGCAAGGCTGTTTCAACATGCGCAACTTCATAAATGTAATTCACCACATAAATAAAAACAACAACAAAGACCATATGATTCTCTTAATAGATGCAGAAAAAGCATTTGATAAAATCCAACACACTTTTATGATAAAAAAATACCTCAACAAAATAGGCATAGGTGGGACATTCTTTAAAATTATTAAGGCCATATATGACATAGCCACAGACAATATCATATTGAATGGGGAAAAATTGAAAGTATTTTTGCTTAGAACTGGAACCAGACAAGGTTGTCCACTATCTCCACTTCTATTCAACATAGTGCTGGAAGTCCTTCCCAGAGCAATCAGACAAGAGAAGGGAATTAAGGGTGTCTGAATGGGGCAGAAGAGGTCAAACTCTCACTCTTTGCTGATGATATGCTGTTATACCTAGAAAAATCCCCAGGATTCAGCCAAGAGACTCCTGGAATAGATAAACAAATCAAGTAAAGTCTCAGGCTACAAAATTAATGCACAGAAATCAGTGGCATTCATAATATGCCAATAACAGTCAAGCTGAAAATCAAAGACACAACACCTTTCACCTTGCATCAAAAAAATTTAAATATTTAGGAATATATTTAATGAAGGAGGTGAGAGATATTTATGGGGAGAACTACAAAACACTGAGAAAATAAATTGTAGATGATGTGCACAGATGGAAATCCCTACCATGCTCATAGATTAGTACAATCAATATTGTTAAAATGTCCATTCTACTTAAAGTGATCTACAGAATTAATACAATTTCTATCAAAATTCCACCATCATTCTTTACAGATTTAGAAAAAATAATTCTACTTTTCATCTGGAACCAGAGAATACCTTATACAGCCAAAGCAATCTTAAGCAAAAAGAAAAAAATTGGGAGGCATTGGGAGGCATCAGTCTGCCAGACTTCAATCTTTACTATAAGGCTGTAGTAACCAAGAGAGCATGGTACTGGCACAAGAACAGAGATATAGACCTTTGGAATAGAATGGAGATTCCAGATATAAAGCCATCCTCATATTGTCATCTAATCTTTGACAAAGCAGACAAAAGTATACATTGGGGAAAAGAATCTCTATTCAATAAGTGGTGCTGGGAAAACTGGATATCTACATGCAGAAAATTGAAACTGCATCCCAACCTCTCATCTCTCACAAAAATCAACTCATATTAGATAACAGACTTAAACCTAAGACATGAAACCTTAAGAATTCTAGAAGACAATGTCAGGAAGACTCTTTTAGACATTGGCCTAGGTAAAGAATTAATGAAGAAGACCCCCAAAGCAATCACAGCAGCAACAAAAATAAACAAATAGGACCTGATAAAATTAAAAAGCTGCTGCATAGTCAAGAAAACTGTCCTTAGAGTGAATAGACAACCTACAGAATGGGAGAAAATATTTGCTTTCTACACATCCAATAAAGTGCTGATAACAAGAATCTATATAGAACTTAAGAGAATCAACAAGAGAAATTCAAACAACCCCATCAATACATGGGCAAAGGACATGAAAAGAAACTTTTCAAAAGAACACAGACTAATGGCCAGCAAACATATATAAAAGTGCTCAACACCTCTAATCATTAGAGAAATGCAAATCAAAACTATGATGAGATATCACCTAACTCCAGTGAGAAGGGCCTCTATCAAAAAGTCCCAAAACAGCAAATGCTGGCATGGATGTGGAGAGACTGTGACACTCTTACACTGCTGATGGGACTGCAAATTAGTACAACCCCTGTGGAAAGTAATTTGGAGATATCTCAAAGAGCTAAAAATAGAAATACCATTTGATCCAGCAATCCCACTACTAGGCATCTATCCAAAGAAAAAAAAAAGACATTCTACAATAAAGACATCTACACTGGAATGTTTATACCAGCACAATTTACAATTGCAAAGGTGTGGAAACCACCCAAATGCCCATGAATACATGAGTGGATTAACAAAATGTGGTATATTTATATCATGAATTACTACTCCACTACAAAAAACAATGGTGATCTAGCACCTCTTATATTATCCTGGATAGAGATTGAGCCCATCCTTCAATGTGAGGCATCACAAGATGGAAGACCATGCACCAGATGTACTCGCCATCAAACTAGTACTAATTGACCAACACTAAGGTGCTCACATGGTGGTAATACTCACTGCATGCCAGTGAGGTAGGGGGGTGAGGGGTGGGCAGTAGAGCGGGTGGTGTGGGTAAACCCACAGCTAATGGAGATGGGGTTCACTGTATGGAGGAAGGACATACTTGCGGCGGTGGCTTGAATGAGGCAAATGCATTTCACGTAACCAAAATGTTTGTACTCCCTTAATATCCTGAATTAAAAAAAAACAACTATTAATATGAATATTGTTTCAATAATTTCATCCATATTTGTTTGAGAAAGGGTTTTAGGCCATTTTAAGGATGCACAAAATGTCAGAAATAATAGGACAGGAGTGGATGAGAAAAAAATAGCTTTATATTATTTGATTAAGTCAGAAAGAATACAAATAAATAAACTAAGCATTCAACAGAGGTGCTCAAATGAAACACACCTAAGGACGGTTAGAGGAGATACTCAAGGCAAAAAAAATGGGTAAATTAAATTAGATCACAGAAAACATATTGCATGTATCCAGCCATAAATAGTTTTTTTTACAAAAACTAGATAAATTGGTAGTCCTCTCTTATGTCTGATCAAGTAGGAGAGAGGTGATATCTCATTGTGATTTTAATTTGCATTTCCCTAATAATTAGTGATTTGGAGAAATTACATCTTAAATAGGTTTTCCAGTGCTTGTGCATTTTCTTCTTCACCCTCGAGATGCCTGCGATTCTTATATTTGGCCATTTTACATAATCCCATATATTTTGTAGGCTTTATTAACTCCTCTTAATTCTTTGTTCTTTATTGTTGACTGACTGAGTTAATTCAAATCAGCTGGCTCTGAAATTCTTTCTCCTGCCTTGTCTAGTTAGGAAAGATTAATTGAGGAGATTTCCATTAAGTAGGGTCTTGAAGGTTGTAAAGAAGTTAGCCATGGGCGTAACTAGAGGTAAAATCATTTTAGTCAAAGGGGAAAGTTAGTGCAAGGTGGTTGAATGCCTGGAATGCTTATGGAAAAGCAATGAGGACAGTGTAGATGGAATAGTTTGAGAAATGGGGAGGCCAGTAGACAAACTCAGAAAAGTCAAATTCATGGATTGCTATGTTGGCTATTGTAAGGAATTTGTCTTTTGCTTGGAGTTAAAGAGGAAGTCAATAAAAGGTTTTGTGAAGAGGGCCTGACATATGCTTTAAAAACAATATAAGTGGCCAATGTTAGAAGCAAAGAAATAAATTGGAAGGCTACTGCAGTGATCCAAGTAAAAGATAATGATGGCTCAATCAGGATGATCACAGTGGAGGCAAGAGATGATATGGTTCAAACCAGAGTTGTATCAGTTGAGTTAAAAGATAATTAGATTCTGCAGATATATAGAGAGGACCAATCAAATTTCCTGATGGAATATCTGCAGGTCATATAAGAAAGGAGCAATCAAAGATGAAATCAAGGTTTGGCCAGGCCAACTCAAAGAATAGATTTGCCACCCACTACGATGGAGAAACTATGAATGTAGTAAGTTCGAGAGGGAAGATAGGATTAGTTTTTAATACAGTAAATTTGAGATATCTTGTAGATATTCAAATGGAAATTTTGGTTAGACATTTAGACACATGATTCTGGAGTTGGATACAGAGGCCTGGGATGGTAATATAGATTTAAGAGTTATTGCATATACATAGGTATTATTAAAAATCACCAAACTACATCATATGAATACATGAGTGAATGTAGTTAGTGAAGAAAACAATCCCTAAAAATGAGCACTAATACTGTTCAATATTAAGAGATTTAGGAAAGTTGAGTAAAGAACAAAGGAAATTTGGAGGTAACATAGCCAGTAGGAAAGGAGAATAAATATGGCACTCTAGTCTTGGAATCCAAATGAAGAAAGCATACCTAAGTGGAGGGAATGATTAACTTATATCAAACACAAATAATAGGTCAAATAAGATGAAGAATGATAATAGACTACTCTTTTAACTATATCTATATAATTTGTGAATTGGACAAGACTGTTTTTGTGAAATGGTTAGAGATGAAAGCTTGAATATAGTGGGTTTAAGAATTAAAAGGAAAAAAAATATTGTAAATGGAAAGCATAGGCAATTATTTTGAGAAGTTTCCTACAAACAGTAAGAGAGAATTGCAGAGGAAGTTTGTGGAAGAAATGCAGCCCATTTGTAAGTGACCATGTAGGGAAATTCCTGAGAGCACATTTAATTTAATATAATTTAATTATAAATTTTGTAAAACTTATCAAAAGGTTTCTCTTTAATCAATATTTCTTCACTGCCAACTTCTATCATTTCTTCAACTGAGCTTATTTCTAAGTGAGCTGCATATATTTTTTCTTGTCCACTTTCTAAATTTGATCAAATTTCATAATGTCTGGATTTCTGGTGATACCTTTTATTGTTTTGTAGCCCTGTTCCTAATGCATCACTTACTCAATCACATAAAAATCTGCAAGAATTTTACATAAAGATGTTCTAAGATATAAAAATAAACAGATGTAAATGAGAAAAAGTGATCAGCTCCTTTGAGGTCATGCTCAATATTCTATTTCATATACAATTAGTGTTTCTTAAGGTGTGATATCTGTTGCTCCATTTTAATTTCAATCTATTGCTCTTTATACTGACTAAATTAAGATCTAAGCTCATAATAAGTGATCCAATAGCTTCTGATTTATAAAATATTCACCACTCCCCAGTCAACAGCCAAGGATAGGGTGGAGGATGCTTTGTTGTCTAGATTTCTCAAGTCTAGTTTCTTGATATTTAGACATTCATATCTCTATAAATATATATGTTAATATATTTAATAAGTATATTTTGAATAAATGCATTGATAAGTGTAATGATTCCTTGCAGATGGATATAACTTAGAAAACCATTATGATGAGGGAGTTTATAGTAAAATGCTTCAGTAGAAATAATTTATTTACAGTGTAGCTTTGGTTACTTTAAGTAACTTTGGTTACCTTGAACTCTGCTAGCCCAAGATATAGATTGTGACCATAGAGAAAATTTGCTCAGCTGAACTTTTCAAAAATAATTTTAAAACATTTTTAAAGCATACAATGTGTATGAAATCCAGATATTGGACTTCTCTTGAACAATAAGAATTATCTGTCAGTTGTAGACCCACATTCCTACACGACCACACTGTCTGGAGGCTCTCCTCTGTAGAAGAGCATGAACTCTTTGCTTCAGTCCTGTACATTTTTAGTTTACTTTAGCTTATGACATTTGTCAGAAGTGATTTTCTTCCTTTAGTTAATCATTTCAAACTGAATTTTGAGTATTGTAATATGTAACAAAAATTAAACCTGATGAAACATATAGTTTAGCAAGCAGAGTGAAAAGCCAAACAGTTCCCAATTAGTTATTTTAAATAACAAATGCTTAAAATGACAACTAGCAGGGACACAATATAGGGTTGGGTTTAGTGAACAGGTAAATATTTATTATGGTGACACTGTAGTAAAGGCTACAGATAGTTGAGTTGTTTTTTTTTTTTCTTTTTTGTCTATGTAAGTTACCATTTATTTTAGGTAAATCTAGGTTAGTGGTTAGTGAGAAGAGGGTGGAAACAGAATGTGGTATGACATCACCTAAAAAAGATGAGAAGTAAGCCAGCCCAATGAGAGGGAAAATTATCCAAGTGTCTGCAAAGCAGCATCTGTGATATATGGCTAACCTGTCCTTGTTTCAGTTGCAGTTTGTTCAATGCAATATAGCCAGAAGAATCCAGAGGTGATGGTGGATGTTTGTCACCATGGTCTAAGTAACCCACCTAGGGTTCAAGGCAACAATCCTTGGATAAAGGGCTTGCAATTTCTCAGTAATGCAAAAGACAAAACAGAACCCCAATCTGTAAGAATATGAGGAATCATCGGGAAGTTAAATTGAATAAGACTACATTTAGCTATTGGATAGTGGATTGCATGTTAGATCAGTGACTGAGGAGAATTGGGGAGCACCTAGGAAGCTAGAGACACTAGTTTGGAAAGGCCCTAATAGAACTACATGAGAAAATAGCTTAATGTAACAATATATAGAAAGAGTCCTTTGTAACCAAAAAGTCTAAATACTTGACATATATGAGTATGTCCAATTACAATCAAACAAAATATCATGATGAAAAAAATATACACATTCTGGGTTTGATTCCGTAGCATATATTCATAATAAATACAGTGACCATAATCACTCAAAAAATTCCGTAGCATGTATTCATAATAAATACAGTGACCCTAATCACTCAAAAACCTGAAGGAATTTTACATAATGATGTTCTGAGCTTTAAAAATAAACAGGTGCAAATATTAGATGATACAATGCGTAAAAGAGGCTTACATGTTGAGTTGCTAAATGCCAGACCATAACTTATACTGCCTTTTCCCCGATAGTTTTTAATGCTGCAAGACACTCTGATTAGAAAGCTAGGTCTAATCTTTTTAGTGAAGGTTTTATATGAAGCCAGTTTTCCTCTTTTTGAAACTAGATCTGTATATAGTTTTTCTTAGATATTTCACTAGTTTTCATTTTAAGAATACAAATTATCTAGTTAAAATGGCCACAGCAGTTTTCAGTCACCTGGAACATATTGATTAAAACTTTTTTTTTTTTTAAATTTGAAATGTTTCTGTCAGATTAACAAATTAGAGTAATAAAATCATACTGAAAATACCTGCCTGTGGAAAGGAGGCTATACAAAATCAATGGGGAGGAAAATATGTAGATGACAAACTGTAAATTTTCTGAATGAAAATTAGTTTGTCTGATATAAGCAGTGCTTGGTTATTAACATTCTTCCATTACAAACTATTTTGATGCAATCTTGCTTGTCTATACATTTACCTTGTTTACACGCTGTTGCTAAGCGTATGCTTTCATGGAGAGAAAAATCTGCCTAATATAATTTTATCAGTTCTCAGAATAACACAAAATGATGCATTTTAGTTTAAGCATACTCCAAATTGAGATAATGTAAGATTCAGTGTCTGGTATCATGGACATAGCAGAGGCTCAATGATGGACAAAAATAAAATTGATTCACTTTTCTACTAATTTCATATACCAATGGGATTTTGAACTATGTAAGATGATAAAATAATTTCACATTCCTAGAGAGCTGACATAAAAAATGGATTGATCTGTTAAAATTTATAATTAAAAGAAATAGAATTAAATTTCAAAATCATGAAAGGTAGAGAACATCTCAGTGACTTTTATTCAACTTATAGTTAAATACACTTTAACACATCTTTGCTGGATCATAAACTAACTTATTAATTAAATCTTATTACTTTTACAGTAATAAATATAAATTATTTTATGTTGACATAAATCTTACTAAATACTTGGAGAAACAGAAAAAGACAGAGAAATTCTAAAGACTGAGCTTTGGATCTCTCTGTATATATTTGTAAAGTTAAGAAATTTATTATTTCTAAGCTTTTAATATTGTGAAATAAATCCCTATTAAACAATACACTTCACATAATAGCATTAAACTCATATTGATAACACTCCTATAGATGGGTTCACTGGATATTTTATTAAGGTTACTTTGTTTTTTGTTTGTTTTACATCATCTTTATTCCTCCATTTCTGCTTCTTTCTTTGGTGGCTTAATGGAGAAAAAAATGTTTACTGTGAAATTGAATTGCAGAACTAAATAATCTAATTTACTTTATATGATCATTGCCCTATTGCTTTTTTATGTCACAAAATATGCTTCTATTTTTGTTACTGTTGTCATAATTGTTGATGTTTAAGCCAATTTTATAAACATATAATCACAAAAATTCTGAACTCACTGTTTTCAAGATCTACTATAGGACATCTATGGTAAGGCATCTAGTTGGGCCAAATTTAATATAGTATTGAGTAGACCTTTAGGGAAAGATCTCATCCTGTGTTATTGATCTGCACCAAAAACAATTTCTATTAGGTATCTTCAGGAATTGAAATTGAGAAATCAAAAAGAGATATGCACTAAAACTCATGATATATATTAACAAAGTCTAAATATGGAAAAAAAGTATTTCTACCTACTTCATAACCTAAAGGGCTAAAAAATAAATAGCCTGTTAAAAAATTCTTACAATGTGTCAGGGACAATGTTGAGAACTAAGGTAGAGCTTAAGAAACATGACCTATTACCTAAGAACCAAGTTATTTCTCCTGATCTTGCCATTTGTGATAATATTAATATATTAGATCTATCTAAGTGTCAGTCACAAGGTTGTAATGAAATGATCAGCTTCTGGAGTCTGGTAGGGTTCAAGTTCTGGCTCCATCATTGACTCAATTAAGATGGTATTTAACTATTTTCAATCTGAATTCCTTTAAATGATAAGTGAGCATTAACAATAACCACTATTATATAACATGTACTAAAGGTTAAGTAGGAAGATGAAATTATAATTCATGGCACAGAGCTCATGCAATCTGTGTTAGTATTTAATAGCCTTTAGAAATGCCTTCAAATGTACTACTTTATTCAGATGGAGACTTCTATTAAGTCTCAACTATCTAGGAAAAGTCTGAATTTTGCTTAACTAAAGTTGAAAAAAATAACTGACTTTGGCATAGCATACTGGACATAGTGAAAGGTTAACAGTAATTATAGCACCAGCAGCGACAGTAGTAGTATATGAGCAATTCTTGTAGTAAATTAGGATCATCATTCTGAACATCAGTGACTATGGTGAAAAACTACATATAGGAAATAAAGTAATTGAGTGAATTAAAAATTAAGAGCTGTTGAAGTGGTTAATGATTAATTTACCAATATAATTCTGATTAAATAAGATAATTTAGGATATTTATGAATAAAAACTACAAAAACATTTGACAGAAAGGCCAAAATTGAAATCTTGATGACATGAGATGTTCTCAATAAGAACATTAACATTTGTTAAGGATTTGATGTTTTGCACATTAATTTTTACATATGAACTACTGAAAAAGTGATTCTAAAATATATTTGAAAGCATAAATAGGTAAAGGCACCTCAAAAATATGTTGAGAAAGTATGGTAATATGCAACTTATTTTTTCCTGTTAGCTATTATAGTGTTTGAAATGATGTTATTTGTACAAGAAAGTTCAATATTAATATATCAGTTGCTTACTCCAAATTATATTTGGAATATGAATAACAAATCAGAAAATATTAGTTAAAAAGAGGGAATGCAATAAATGGCTTTAAGAGAATTGATCATTTGATAAAGAATGAATTTATATATTTACATATTATATCTTTTTGAATGAATGAATGAAAAAGAATGAGTTTACATAATGTAACTTTTGATACAATAAAGGAAATTTCAGATATATGAAACTGTTAAATTCAAAAACAGTGAAAAACAATTTGGAAAAAATTATTTAGAAAGTCTTTCTAAGAATAGAATGGAAAATGCCACAAAGTGAAATTTGATCATAAAAATATATACTTTTGAGCCTCATTATAAAGAGGATAAAATTTAAACAAATAATAAATAAATACCAGTAGAATGATTGGTTGAAACATCACAGATAAGAAGTTAATATTTCTCAAGTAGTATTTGATTTCTGAATAAGAAACAGTCATTCCCAACTTAAAGTGTATAAAGGGAATGCGTAAAGAATGTCATAAAATATTACAAAACAAATATTTTACCTTAGTACTATGAAAAAAGTATGAATCAAAAAAGAAAGAAAGAAAGAAAGAAAACACCATCACATAGTTTTGGTGAGAATGCAACATACTACAACTTCCATATGTTCATGTAATATTGTTCAGAAATTACACCTCAAAACATTTTTCTGAGGAAATAATCAGAGCAAACACAAATGTGCATGTAAGATACATAAAATTCAAACAGCAGTAGTGTAAATGAGTTTTTAATTTATTTTTTAATGTTTAAGGATATGTAATACCTGTACTCATTTACGAGGTGCATGTGATATTTTGTTGTTTTTTTAAAGGTTAGCTAATTTTATTTATTATTTTTTAATTTCAGCATATTACGGGGGTACAAATGTTTAGATTACATATATTGCCTTTGCCCAACCTGAGTCAGAGCTTCAAGCATGTCCATCTCCCAGACGGTGCACATAGCACCAACTAGGTGTGAATATACCCATCCCCTCCTCTCCACTCCCACTTGCCCAACACCTGATGAATGTTACCACCATATGTACACATAAGTGTTGATCAGTTAATGCAAATCTGATGGTGAGTACATGTGGTGACTGTTTTTCTATTCTTGTGATAATTCACTTAGTAGATTGGGCTCCAGCTCTATCCAGAATGATAAGAGAGGTGCTAGATCACCATTGTTTTTTGTGGCTGAATAGAACTCCATGGTATACATATACCACATCCATTAATTCAATCATGTATCAATGGGCACTTTGTTGTTTCCACCTCTTTGCAATTGTGAATTTTGCTGCTATAAACATTCTAGTGCAAATGTCTTTTTTAGGGAATGTCTTTTGTTCCTTTGAGTGGATGTCCAGTAATGGGATTGCTGGATGAAATGGTAGTTCCACTTGTAGTTCTTTGAGGTATCTCCATGTTACTTTTCACAGAGATAGTACTAGTTTGCAGTCCCACCAGCACTGTATGAGTGTTCCTATCTCTCCACATCCAGGACAACATTTATTGTGTTGTGACTTTCTGATAAAAGCTGTTCTCACTGGAGTTAATTGATATCTCATTGTGGTTTTGATTTACATTTCCCTGATGATTAGAGATGTTGATCATTTTTTTCATGTTTTTTAGCGATTAGTCTTTTTGTTCATGTCCTTTGCCCACTTTTTAGTGGGGTTGTTTGATTTTTTTTCTTGCTGATTTTTCTGAGTTCTGTATAGCTTCTAGTTATCAGCCCTTTACCAGATGTGTAGCATGTGAATATTTTCTCCCATTCTGTAGGTTGTCTATTTGCTCTTGTGATAGTTTCCTTGGCTGTGCAGAAACTTTTTAATTTGTTCATGTCCCATTTATTTATTTTTGTTGTTGCTGTGATTGCTTTGGCGGACATCATAAATTCTTTGCCTAAGCCAATGTCTATAAGAGTTATTCCCACATTTTCTTCTAGAATTCTTGTAATTTCATGCCTTAGGTTTAAGTCTGTTATCTACTGTGAGTTGATTTTTGTAATGGATGAGAGGTGCAAATTCTGTTTTAGTCTTCTACAAGTGGCTCTCCAATTTTCCCAGCACTATTTATTGAATAAGATTTCTTTTCCCTAGTATATGCTTTTGTCTGCCTTGCCAAAGATTAGATGACTATATGAGAATGGTTTTATATCTGGGTTCTACGTTCTGTTCCATTGGTCTATATCTCCATTCTTGTGCCAGTACCATGCTGTTTTAGTTACTATAGCTTTGTAGTATAGCTTGAATTCTGGTAAATTGATGCCTCCAAATTTGTTCTTTTTGCTTAAGATTGCTTTTGCTATACAGGGTCTTCTCTGATTCCATACGAAGTGTAGAATTATTTTTTCCTAGATCTATGAAAAATGATGTTGGCATTTTACTAGGGATTGCATTGAATCTGTAGATCACTTTGGATAGTATAGACATTTTAACAATGTCACTTCTGTGCATAGTATGGTTTTCCACCTGTTTACGTCCTCTGCTATTTCCTTTCTCACAGAGTAGTTTTTCCTGTACAGATCTTTTGCTTCCTTAGTTAAATATATTCCTAGGCATGTTATTTTCTTTATTGCTCTTGTGAAGGGTATTGAGTCTTTGATTTAGTTCTCAGTTTGATTATTGTTACCATATAGGAATGCTACTTATTTCTGTAGATTGATTTTATAACCTGAGACATTGCTGAATTTGTTTATCAATTCATGGCAGAATCTTTGGGGATTTCTAGATATAAGATTACATTGTCAGCAAAGAGTGATAGTTTGACCTCTTCTGCCTCCTTTTGGAAGCCCTTGATTTACTTCTTTTGTCTGATTATTCTGGCTAGGACTTCCAGCATTAAGTTGAATAGAAGTAGTAATAGAGGCTAAGCTTGTCTGGTTCCAGTTCTAAGCAGGAATGCTTTCTGTTTTTCCCCATTCAGTATGATGCTGGTTTTGGGTTTGTCATATATGGATTTTATCATTCTTAGGTGAGTCCAGCCTATGCCTATTTTTTTAAGTATTCTTATCATAAAAGAGATGTTGAATTTTGTCAAATGCTTTTTCTGCATCTATTGAAAGAATCATATGATATTCATTTTTACTTCTATTTATGCATTGAATTGCATTTATAGATTCACAGATGTTGAATCATCCCTGCCTCTCAGGGATGAAGCCCACGTGTTCATGATGGATTATTTTTTTGATAAGCACCTGATTTCAGCTTGTTAGGATTTTCTTGAGAATTTTTGCATCTATATTAATAAGGGATATTGATCTGTAATTTTCTTTTTTTTCTTGCATCCTTTCCTGATTTTGGTATGAGGGTGATGTTGGCTTCATAAAATAGGTTGGAAAGAATTCCCTCCTTCTCGATGTTGTGGAATAATTGCTACAACATAAGGCACCAGTCCTTTGTAGATCTGGTAAAATTTGGGTGTGAAACCATCTGGTATGGGACTTTTTAGAAAGGGTTTTTATTGCTACTGCAATTTTGGTACTTGATATTGGTCTGTTCAGGAATTCTATTTCTTCCTTACTGAGCCTAGAGAGACTGTGTGTTTCTAAGAATTTGTTCATTTCCTCCACATTTTCAAGTTTATGTTCATAGATGGTTTTATAATATTCATAAATTATATTTTGTATTTCCATGATATCAGTTGTTATTTCTTCTTTTTCATTCCTGATTGATATTATTAGTGTCTCTTATTTTCTGCTTCTCATTAACCTAGCACACAGCATGTCAATTCTGTTTATTTTTTTCAACGTACCAACTTTTTGTTTGATTAATTTTCTGTATTGTATTTTTTATTATTTATTTCATTTGGTTCTTCTCTGATCTTTGTTATTTCTTTTCTTCTGCTGGGTTTGGGGTTGTTTTCCTCAACCTCTTCCAGTTCTTTGAGTTGATTCATTCGATTTCTGATTTGTGATCTTTCTGTCTTTTGGATGTAGGTATTCATGAATATAAATTTTCCTCTCTGGACTGCTTTAGCTGTGACCCATAAATTTTGATAACTTGTATATTCTTTATCATTTCATTCAAAGAATCTTTTGATTTCCATCTTAATTTCCACCTTAACACAATAATCTTTCAGTAGAAGGCTGTTTAGTTTCCATGAATTTGTGTAGAGTTGAGAGTTTCTGTTGGAGTTGATTTCTAATTTTATTCCATTGTGGTCTGAGAAGATGCATGGTACAATTTCTATTTTTTTAAAGTTGTTGAGATGTGGTTTTTTGGCCTAGGATATGATCAATCTGAGTGAATATGTCCCGTGAGCTGATGAGAAAAAGGTATATTCAGTGATTTTGGGGTAGAATGTTTTGTAAATGTCAGTTAGGCCCATTTTTTCTAGAGTTCTGGTTCAGTCCATTGTTTCTTCACCTATTTTCTATTTGGAGAATCTGTCCTGTTCTGTCAGAGGGGCGTTGAAGTCCCTCACTCCTGGGAGATCCATTGAAGACAGGAAGACACCACGACACATAGTCATCAGACTGGCCAAAATTAAACAAAAGAGGCCCTCCTATGAGCTGTAAGGTGAAAAAAGCAGGCAATTTACAAGGGAAAACCCATCAGACTAACTATAGACTTCTCAACTGAGACCTTACAAGCCAAAAGAGACTGAAGCCCCATTCTCACTCTTCTCAAACAGAATAATGCCCACCATAGAATCTTGTATCCTACAAAACAAGGTTTCTTACATCAAGGAGAAATAAAGAACTTCTCAGATAAGCAAAGACTGGGGAAATTCATCAAGACAAGATCTACCCTCTAGGACGTACTCAGAACAAGTTACACAAGGATCAGCACATTAAACACAAGCATAAAATCATCCAAAAGGTGGAGGTCAAAGGCCAGATACCACAATCGCTTAAGAGAGAAAACATAATATTATAGTAAGTGATAATGTAGAAAAAAAGCAAATTTTATATATAAGCATGTGCATATTTATTCATTCATTTATTTATTACAATGTGTTTGTAATAACTTTCATATTGGTTCTGTTTCTCTGGAGAAACCTAACTAAAAGCAAGACTTAAAAATGTATAGAAGTTATACAAGAGATCTGAAAATGAAATATTAAAGAATGCTAGATAAGTATTAGGAAAGGTCTAATGAGGGACCCTTGGAATGTATAAAAGACAGGCAAAGAATGACAAGCTCACATTAATTGGAGAATATCAGCATAAAAATATGCACTTATTTTTTTCTGAAAATTGTATTTTTACCTAAAAATTTTTCTTTGTGTGATGTGTTTATTTTACTAAGTAGCTATAGAAAACAAAAATAATGATTCTAATAAATGGTAGACACTGTGTTGGGCAGTAAAATGAATAAGGTATAAATCCTATCTTCAAATAAGTTGTATATGAGCATGACTTATGTCTTCAGTTGTGAATGGTCCGAAGGTAAAGGGGAGAGCATCCAGATCAACCACCAGCCACTAGCCTTCCTGAAGAGAAAGACTTTTTTTTTTTTTCCCCCTGCAGAAAATGTAAGAGGAAATTAGACATAGAGTTTGACGAGACCATGTTAGACAGGGAAGAACAAGAGTTAGAGACACCTATTCAGGGCTTATTAGATGAGCTATTCAGGCATGAGATCTTTTGGAAAACAATTGTACTATATCAGCCATGGCTGTGAAGAATCAGAATAATTAAGAACTACCCATTAATTAAATGGATGGACTAAAATAAATGCAAGGGCCAGAGACCAGTTTTCAAGTTTTAGAAAATGTGTTTCTCTGCAAATATATAGGATAATGGCAAAGTAATAAAATTTCCTGAGGTAAGTTTTGATCATAATGTGCATAAAATAATGCAGAATCCTCACATAGAATGTACAAGTGTAACTCGTCCTCAGGATGAGCTTAATAAAAGGATACAAAAAACTTGACACTGAATTATTTTCCTCCTGCTGCTTCTGACCAATCACAAGTGACTTTTGGAAATGACTATTCTGTGAAGTAGAACAAGCTCTTGGCTCATTACTGCAGCATGGAAGCAGTGTCATGTAGGTCTCAGTGAAAAAAAATCCATTAGGAACAAGTCAGAAGACAGTTGCACATAGGCATGCTGTGTAGTTAGGCCCCATTGTTAAAAACATTCCAAAAATAACTGCATCTTAACAGTCACTAAGGAATAAATAATGTTGAAATGTTTTTCATGTTTAAAACTAATTCTTTGTACTCTTTAATAATGTTTATTGCTGACATCTAAGAAGATTTAAAAAAAGTAAAATGTTTAATGTCTACTTGTCAAGTGTAATATTTTCTCTGTCCTTTAATAATTTTCTGAGAACATGCTTGCTTTCATTTATTCTTTGAAATGATTATTTTTCTGTGGTAGTTATTCTAAACACATGAAAAAAAGCCAACACAAATTATGGATTGTTTTGAAGTGTTCCCTGGCCCACTGGATAAAGAAAAAAAATCCAAATAATATTTTCAGAGCCAGATTCTGTTAAAATATAATTAACGAGCAGTGTTTGAAGATCTCTCCATGGACACTGAATAGCTAAGGGAAGGCATGACCCTGGCTGAGGTGCAGTGTCCTGCAGGCCTTGACAGGTGTGAGGTTGCCATTTATTTATTTATAGTTATTTTTTTATTTTGCAATATGTTTAGATTTATAGGAAATTTGCAAATATGCAGAGAGTTTCTGTAAAAATTTTACCAAGTTTCCTCCATTGTTAGCATCTTCCATTACCTTGGTACATTTATCAAAAGTAAGACACTGACAATGGTACATTCCCATCAGCTAAACTCTAGACATTATTTGGATTTCACTATTTTTTCATCAGTTGTCTTTATAATATCCTTCTATGTAATCCAGAATATCATATTTCATTAGCGATGTGTTCCCAGATGCCTCTACCCGGTGACAGTTTCTCCGTATTTTCTTCTTTTTTATGCCCTTGATGGTTTTGAGGAGCACTTGATAATCTTAAAGAGCATACTGTAGAATAACCTCAGAACTGGATTTGTCTATTTTTTTTTTTGTTCCCACAATCAGACTGGAATTATATAATTAAAAAATACCAAGGTTAATGTGTCCTTATTGCCACATCATATAGAGAGATACATGATATATATTCACATGACATCACTAACGATGTTCACCTTTATCAGTTGTTTAGGACAGTATTTGCCAGGTTTTGCCACAGTAATTTTACTACTTTTTCCTTTTCTTCTTCTGTACTTTGAAAGCTAAGCATTAAATCTAATACAACCTCGGGGAACAGAGATGAGAGTGGAGAGATAAATTCCACTTCTTGGAAGGATTATCTGCATATATGTATATATTTTTTAATTTCTCTGTGAGAAAATTGATCTCCGTTTAGTTATTTAATCATAATTTATATCATTATGGAATCATGTAATATTATTTTTGTATTGGTTATAATCCAATAACAGTTTTATTTTGCTGCTCAAATTTTTAAAATTTTGGTTGTTGGGAGATCTTTCAATTTAGCTTTTATGTACTTTTGGCATGCTTTTATTGTTAAGAAGTTCTTTTTTTTTTTTTTTTTTTGCTCTTTATTATTGTGGTGAAAAGAAATAACATGGAATTTGTTATCTTAACCATTTTAAGTGTACAACTCAGTAGTACTATTTATAATCATAATGTTGTGCAGCCATCACTATTATTTCCAAAACTTTTCAAATGTCACTGCTTTTTAAAATTATCAAGTATACAATACCTTGTTATCAAATATAATCACCATGATGTAAAATCCATATTTTGAACTTATTCCCCCTAACTGAAATGTTATATCCTTTGACCAATATCTCCCTATTTCCCCTACCCTGTAACCTCTGGGAATCATCATTCTGCTCTCTGTTTCTATGATTAGACTTATTTGGATTCCACATATAAGTGAGATGAAACATTATTTGTGTCTCTGTGCCTGGCTTATTGCACTGAACATAATGTTTTCCAAGTACATTCATAGTGTTGCAAATGACATGATTTCCTTCTTTGTTTAAGGCTGTATAGTATTTCATCATGTATACATATCACATTTTCTTTATGCATTCATCTATTTATAGAAACTTAGGTTGATTACATATCTTAACTACTTTCCTGAAAGCTGCAATAAACATGGGAGTGAAGATATCTCTTTGTCATACTACTTTCATATCTTTTGGATATACAGAAAGTACTAGGATTGCTGGATGATATGATGGTTATATTTTTGTTTTTATTTTTTGAGGAAACTACATAATGTTTTCCAAAGTGGGGGCATCAACTTACATTCCCATTAACAATGTACAACCTTCACATCCTTGCCAACATTTATTGTCTTTCATCTTTTTGCTAATATCCATTCTAATAATAGTGATATGTTATCTCATTGTGATTTTAATTTGAATTTCTCTGATGATTAGTGATGTTGAACATTTTTTCATATACCTGTTGGTCATCTGTGTGTCTTCTTTGGAAGCATGTCTATTTAGATCCTCAGCCCATTTTTAAATCAGATAATTTTTTTTGTTACTATTGAGTTGTTTGAGTTTCTTATATATTTTGCACATTAACCCCTCATCAGATGTATGGTTTGTGAATATGTGCTCCTATTTCTTAGGTTGTCTCTTTATTCTGTTTAGTGTCTCTTTGGTTGAGTAGATGTAATCTACTTTTAGTTCGATGTAATCCCATTTGTCTATTTTTGCTGTTGTTGCCTGTGCTTTTGGTCATATCCAAAAAATAATTCCCAGATCAATGTCATAGAGTTTTTTCCCTATGTACAATGTTGGTGGGAGGGTAGATTAACACAGCATGCAACTCTGTTTACTCAAAGTTCTCTCAAAGCTCTGGCTTTGTGTTTTCTTCAAGAAAAGTCTGAATTCCTTTCCATAACTTAGAAAAGGATGCTGGCCAATCTAAATTTGTCAATCTCTGCTGCTTCATTTGCAATTTTTCCTCCTATTTTGTTTCTTAACTCAAGCCATACTTGTCTTTTCAAGCTTCTTGACTACACCATGTTATTTCCTGTCTTGAAACTTTGCACCTGGTATAATTCTCTCCCAGTGTGTGACAGCGGGCATATTTTTGTCTCTCTCTCTCTCTCTCTTTTTTTTTTTTTTTTACTGCTATATTCACATTACCTAGAAAAGCCTCTGACATACAACATAGGAGAAATAAATATGTTAAATTTGTGAATAAATGAATTTTTTTTTCCGGCATCTGATATTCTCTCTACCTTTTCCTTCCTACTGCAATTTTACCTGGCTAAATCCTACTCATCACACAATTCTATGCTTTAACTTCACTTCTTCAGAAAATCATTCCCAAACCAGCCCTGAACACACTAGGTGTCTGTCCTTATTATATGTTCATTTGAATCCAAGCCTATGTTTTCCTTCAGATCAGTCAATGTGATTACAATGCTAAAGGTCTGTTGTCTTTCTTTTCTGATGGGATGGTCATGTAGCTTTGGGACGGTGTTTTCTTTTTTCTTGTCTTGGTCCTCAGTGCCTGATATACAGTTTGTCCATTCTAGGATCCCAGAAGTTATTTGTTGAATGAATGAAAGAATGAACTGAAGAGAGAAAAGATTAGATACAGAATATATGTAGGCGATGGAGCAGCTACTGAAATTAAGGACAAATTTCTCAGTGGGCACTTTATCTGGTACCTTCAGCTTCAGGCAAAGACACACTGGGGTACTTCAAGGAACAAGGTATAAATCGTCTGTGAAAATGTCATTAACTCTTTGAAGCAGGGAGAATGCTATTGAAGAAGTAATCTTGAGGTTCCAGAGCACAGATTTTCAAACAATTTAGTAGAAGATAGGAACAGATCTTGGAAAACTTTTGATAAGATAGATATGAGCTGATTTAGTGATAAAAAAAATAAAAACTCTTACATGTTTGAAGTTTGTAAGAGTGTGTGAATTCTGATTTTAGTTTTTTCACTCTTATCTGTTGTGTATATTAATCTTTTGAAAATTAAACATCTAACTCTGCAGAGCATATTGTCTTCATTAATGTGATTTTGCTATTCTACTCTCTTCATCATCATGACTTTATTACCATGACAGACTCTTGCTGAGGTAAATAAAAAAGACAAATAACCTTATTATTTATTTTAGGAGTTATGTGAAAGGTCTATCAACTCTTCAATAAAAAGTATCAAAGGACAGTTTACACCTCAAAACTCTGAACCACTTGCCTCAAATTCCTAACCTTATTGTATCCCCCAATCCTAAACTATTATATCATAATACTTGGGGAAGCCTATATTTGAAACTTCTCACTTTGACATATTTACTTCCAATTTTTATTAACCAACACATTTAAAAGTGCATCATTACATTTTGTTTTTGTGGGCCATAAATAATAAAGATTATTTTTACTACCTTTCAGCTAATAATTTGACAGTTATGAAGTCATTTTTGAAATATTTTTTGAGAAAAACACAACTTAATAGTAAATATCAAATCATGCTAATCAGAATGGCATGGCCATGTGCCCTGAATTGTTGAAAAATGCTTTCTCATTTCATTATGATCCCAAAGAATGTTTTAAATATCAACATATTACTATTGAAAAACCTTCAAAATATCATTTTATGGTATTGTTTAAAAGAATATGTTTAAATCATACTCAAGTGGGCTAACGGAGTTAGACATGCATTTCATGGTTTTGGCTCTGTGGCAACTGAAACTTATACTGGGCAGACCATTTTTATAATAATTCAACATATGAATTAAAATTTTATTTCACAAAATAAAACCAAATGACTAACAGTCAATAAATTTCAACCATGAAATAACCAAATGGAGCAGCCAACTGTGTACCAATTGCCTAATGCACTTGCAACAACAAAATAAAAGCCATTGTCCTTGCCTCTGGAGAACATGTGGTACAAATCATACATCATGATGTCCCTGTCAAGCCCAGCATCATTCTCATGACTTTTACTAAGAAAAGTATAAAATAGGGGTCTAAACTTTGGATTTTATTCCTGTTCTATCTTTAACTTCCTCTGCAATTTTGATGAAGGCAATTCACTTTTGAGCCTCCCTGTGCAAAATGAGAGAATTGGATTAGATGCTTGGTTTTCCAGTTGTTTTCCACAGAGACACTTCCAAGGCACCTTCTTTAAAAGGAGGAATGGGTCCAGCAAGAGGAACATTTTACTCTCCAATTCTTCGAATAGAGCAGTTCTGCTTTTTCCTGTTTTTTATATTGTACTTCTAAGCTAGCTTTTATTTTAAGAAAAGATTAGCACGTTGAAGAAAAACAAACAAAGCAAAATAAAAAAATGTTACATCCCATTTTTCTCAAATATATAGTTTGGGTTGTGAAAAGATAATACACTTACTTCAAGCTTTGTAATTAAATATTTCTCAATAATAATATAATAATAATGACTATAATTTGTTTAGCCCTTGCAATATTCCAGGCAAATAAATGTATAAACTGATTTCATTTTGGCAAGAACCCTAAAAGGCAGGTATTATGATCATGCTTTTCAAAAAAAGATTATCTAATATTAAAGACACAAATTTCCAATTACCCAGTTCCCCAACGTTTTTCAAGAGCTTGCTTGTGCCAGGTGCTCTGTTCGGTGTATTTAGGTGCCATGCTCACAATGCCCTATGTAGCTATGTATATAAATAAGGCCACAGATCTAGAGTCCAGAGTGGTTGATAGCAAAGCCAATGTTCATCAATGAGAATGATGATAAAGAAACTGCTGTCACTAAGAGTAATGAGATAGCTGAAGTTGACTTGGATGGACATTCTTGAAAAACACTGCACATGCACAGTTTTATTTAAGTTTCACAGTGCTATAACATAGACTCCTCAATTATCCCCATTTTAAACATGAGGAAGCTAAAGGTTATACTGGTTAAGTGGTTTGCCTTCAAGTATGGAAAAAAAAAATGAGAGAGGCAGTGTTAGACATAGAGCATGCCCTCAAAAGAGGTCACCTTTTTAGCTGTAATGTTGTTATCACTTGGCTGTTTGTGTCTTACTCAAAGGAGCAGGAAGCCCCTGCCAGGCCTTGATTGCTGTCCGCAGCAGGGGCTTATAAAAAGGCAGAGTTTGAACAACTTGTGACCTAGAATCAATAGTCATAAACTCATTGAACACAACCATTCCACAGCATCAGGCTTGAAAACACTGCCCATTGTGCACTGTCAGAATTTTCGTTTCTACTAATTTTTTTGACAAATTGTACTTACGAAGATCTTTTACCCTGGTGACTACTAATGAAACTTAAAAAAATATGCAAACTATTACTGTAGCCTAACAAACTATGATCATAGCCTAAAATAATACTGCTTCTATAATATCTGTAGTAGAAGGGCATCTGTTCCCATATCAAATATTTTCCTATAATTGGATATATTGTTTTCTGGAATGTGAAATTTCTAGCTCCCTTGGGTAGAAATACTTTCACCTTTTACTCTTTCTAATCATGCCTATTGTTTAACTCATTTACCTTTTATATATAGTGTGGGCTATTATTGTCCACACTCCGGTTTTTACTTAGGAAAGTGTGTCCCATAAGATATATAGTAATGACGTTGGAGACCCAAAACGACTAGAATAATAGTTGAACGAGAAGCATTAAATATGCAAAGTGCATTTTATACACAAAAAAATGTTTTGTTCCTCATTACTTTTCTACATTTAACCAACTACATTTGCTTAGAAATCTATTCATAAAACCGTGGTACATTTTGTTTTTATTCTCTCAAATTGTGAGCCAAAACTGAAACTTGTAAAAAAGTATAAAAAATGAATTGTTGAAAAAATTCAAGTTAGCAAATCTCTACATTACAACAAATACATGCATTTTTTCTCTTTGCATAACACACGGTTTAGACAGGTGTTAGTATTAATACCAACAAGAGATTTGCATATTTTATAAACAAGTTTGCATATGTACCGCAATACCTAACACTCCATACATAAATTTCCACAGATGCATCACTCTTGTCTAAAATACGTATAAAATTTTCTAGCATGTACCAAAAACATTCCAGCAAGAATGCTTACTGCAGCAAAACCTGAGGATATATTCACAAGACCTAAAATGCAGAATTTATGCAATCAATTAAATTTGTTGCAGGTTAAACTTCACCTCAGGATCCAAAAGGTAAGACTTAAAAATATTCTCTGGAAATAGGAATTTAAGAAAACAAATCTTAAAAGATAATATAGTGAAAACAAAATAGGCATGTTTTTACAAAAAAAAAAAAGGCTGCAGTGATTAAAAGTCTTTTCTGTCAGTTGTGTTGGAATGCATGGATGCAGTGACTTTTTATGCTTCTCTTTGTTTATTTTTGGCCAGTAGCCAGTTAAGGCTGTAACTTTAGCCTGTGGAAATTGGTTGAGTAAATGGAGACAATGAACCAGGTGCAGTGAATGAAGATTAGGGAGGCTGAAATTATACAGTTAGTGAGGTGTGATTCTATTATTTAAGCAGAGGCATCAACTCCTACTGCAGAGAGGCGGGATGTGAAAAGAAACACCACATCAATCAAAATAAGTTTCCCATATATGTGTGTGAATTTTTATATCTACTACCCATCTATATATTAAGGATTTATATCTACTAACCATCTATATATACCTATATGAACTATTTAAAGATTTTATTTTTAAATCACAGTTGTTCATATCTGTCTTTCATTTTCTCCTTTACCACATCTCCTTACTTGCTGATGGTTAGATTTGACAAAATATGTGGCTTTTACAATAAAAATAAATCAGAAAACATGCATAAATTTAAACTCTGGGTCACTTAAAGTTCTAACAGTGGAATCTTACACATTTACTATATCATTAGCTATTCCCCTTGTGCATAATTTTAAAATCATTGTAGATGATTCGATTGATTGAGAATGACATGTAGTTTGTCCTCTAAAATTATAACATGTTTCAAAAATGGTAGATTATATGACCCTTGCAAGTAAAATAGTGGTACTAACATGGTCTCACTGCTCTACAGAAACAGAGGCTATTATTTCTGGTTTATGATCTCCTTTTATCTATATCTCTGATTATATATAAAATTTCTGTCAGTAAGTAAGTACACATTTCCCTAACAAATAGAAATAGTGTGACCCAGCATTCCTCCTTCCAAATGCATGACACTAAGGAATACCTTTACATAGTTTATGAGAAAAATCTCACCCATTTCTATATAAACCAAAGAAAAGCTACAAGGACGAGTGACCTGGAAATTCTTAATAAATTCAAGAATAACTGTAATGTATGCAGATATTGAAGTAATTAAACCATTGCTAAAGACCTTCTAGATATTATCAAGCCTGATATATTCTATGACACCTTCCATTTTGAAAGATTCTCCAATCACTAAGAGCTTTGCCAGTGGTGTCTCTTATTATCAATACCACTCATCACACACTGCCAGTCTTGTCAGAGTGGACAAGGGATGTCCTCCTATTTCCCATTTTTAAATTATTGCTTTGGATATGTGATTTCAGCGGGTATAGACTAAGTAGTTTGCCTGTATTTCAAATGCAAGAGTTGCCAGGAAATTGAGATTTGGTTGGGCACAGGGTGGCCACAAACTTGTCAGATGTCCAATGCATATATTTAAGTTTCCTAAAATACTACCAAATTCCTTTTTATTTATTTATTTTTATTTCAGGAAATTATGGGGGTACAAACATTTTGGTTACGTGTTATGACTTTGCCATTACCCAACCATGATTTGATATGTGCCCTTCCCCCCCTACAACACTCACCACGTCCATTAGTTGTGAGTTTATCCACCCCAACCCCCTATCTCCAAAGAATATTACTACTGTGTGAGCACCTTATTGTTGGTCAGTCAGTGCCAGTTTGATGGCAAGTACATGTGGTGCCTATTCTTCCATTCTTGTGATACTTCACTTCAGAGGATGGGGCTCTATCCAGGAAAATATAAGAGGTGCTAGATCACTATCATTTTTTATAATTGAGTAGTATTCCATTGTTTACATATACCAAATTTTATTAATCCACTCATGGATTGACGGACACTTGGATTGTTTCCACATCCTTGTTATGGTGAACTGCCATAAACATTTGAATGAAGATGTCTTTATTATAGAACGACTTTTGTTCCTTTGGGTAGATGCCTAATGGTAATGCTGGATCAAATGGTAGTTCTACTTGTAGTTCTTTGAGGCATCTCCAAATTCTTTTCCACAGAGGTTGCACTAATTTGCACTTCCACCAGCAGTGTAAGAGTGTTCCTATCTCTCCACATCCTCACCAGCATTTGTTGCTTTGGGATTTTTGGAAATAGGCCAATCTTAGTGGAGTTAGGTGATATCTCATTGTGGTTTTGATTTGTATTTCCCTAATAATTAGAGATGTTGAGCATTTTTTTATGTTTGCTGGCCATTATTCTATCTTCTTTTTAAAGTTTCTGTTCATGTCTTTCACCCACTTATTGATGGGGTTGTTTGATTTTTTCTTGTTGATTTTTTTGAGTTCTAGATAGAGTCTTGTTATCAACCCGTTATCGGATGTATAGAGAGCAAATATTTTCTCCCATTCTGTAGGTTGTCTATTCACTCTAATGATAGTTTCCTTCACTGTACAAAAGCTTTTTTAATTTGATCAGATCCCATTTATTGATTTTTGTAGCTCTTGTGATTACTTTGGGGGTCTTCTTCATAAATTCTTTGCCTAGGCCAATGTCTGAAAGAGTCCTCCCTACATTTTCTTCTAGGATTCTTAAGATTTCATGACTTAGGTTTAAATCTGTTATCCATCTAGAATTCATTTTTGTAAGAGGTAAGAGGTGGGGATCCAGTTTCAATCTCCTACATGTAGCTATCCAGTTTTCCCAGCACCATTTATTGAAAAGGGATTCTTTTTCCCAGTGTATATTTTTGTCTGCTTTGTCAAAGATTAGATGACAATAGGGAGGTGGTCTCACCTCTGGATTCTCAGTCCTGTTCCAAAGGTCTATGTCTTTGTGCAGTGCCAGTATCATAGCCAATGAGGTTTATCTAACTTCCTTTTTAAATTTGACATTTTAAGGAACCATTTTGTAAGTTGAGAGATTGGTGGTTTTAGTGTTGTAACTAAAACCATGCACCTACAATGGACTGTGAGCATGTGAATATGCATGTCATATACTTAAATTTTAAAATTTAATAAAAATAAAGGAGGAAAAAAAGAAATAAAGCATCATGTAACACTAATATGGTAAGCAGTAACTCATCTGTATTCCTCAAAGTCATAGTGATTGGTGTACTCCTCAGCCCAAAATATCCACATAGTAGCCCCTCAAAACTATGTAAAGTCCAAAAAGATGTTACATAAAAATACAGCTCTCTATATCCATAATTTATCTTTCCTCTCAGCTCTGGGAGTCTTCAATTCTTAGCACAAGTCTCCTGTTATCCACCTCATTCCCTTTCCCCTATCCCAACACCATAATAAAAGTTGTAGATAAGAATTATCTTTCAAGAATTATCTCTTTGGAGAAGGGCACTCTGAACTCCTAAGTGTAGAGTAAAGATGAAGTGGGCATGAAAATAAACTTCTCATTCTTTTAAGACTCCTATCTTGGAAAGCCTGTAAAGAAATGACAATCTCAAAAGAGTACCCTGTCAAAAGCATATGGCCCACCCCTGTCTAGAAGTATCATTTGAATATCTAGAAGTATATTTATTTTTCAAGAAAATATTACATGTTGGGACTACTCTACTTCTGCCATATTTGTTTAGGAAACTAAAATTATGGCAGAATTTTTTTATTTTTGTGGCTGTCCTTCAAATATTTTTTAATTATTTTTCTCTCAAAATCAAAGCATAACGTCTTCCAACACAAGCTTAGACTTTATTCAGACTATCAATACAGTAAAGAAATTTAGAGATTAGAAGAAATATCTATAATCATATGTGTTCTCAGAGTCTAGCTTTTCATCATAAAAGGCAGGAATAACCTATTTGAATTTCTTTTAATTGAAATTTACACTATGGATGAGAATATTTCCCATCTCTCTATTTGGGGGATAACAAAATATATTCTAAAACTCTCTCAAATAACCGAATATTATAATAGCATCTAAGTAACATTGGATTGGAAATCAATAGCTACTAAAATGTAAAATAATTTTGCTCAAATTCTCATCTAGTTTATAACAGGACATCTCCAGTGGCATGGTGTCATTATACCACAAGCAACATGACGTGGTAAATAATTAAAATGTATTCTTCAGGTAACTTTTACTATCATGCAACTTCATTTTTTAAAAAAAATACAATAAATGTAGGAACAATATATTTAGAAAATTAAAAATATATTAGAGTTTTATATTTGTCATATTAATAATAGAAGTGGTAGAAGCAACCCACTATCTGAAAACTATCACGATTCACAGGAGAAACTATATAGTTTATCTCTCTCAATATACACACACACACAGATATGTGTATATATGTGCATATATATACATGCAAAAATATCTGCATGTGTATATAGCATAAACCATTGATTAACAACCTGTAAATTACCATTTAAATCCCATAGTGTGTGATTAAGAATCAACAGAATAAAGAGAAATTTAGAAGAAAACATGACTGGCTACTTCTCCAGGAAACTGTACACACACATACAAATACACACTAGACTTGTTTAGTCTGGTATGACAACAAAAACAGTAACATTAAATACTTCAGGATTAAGGGACAATGCTGAAGTGCTATGCCAGTGTTTTAGCATAATTAAAAGTTTATCTTAACACAACAATTTTGTTCAAAAGAATAATGTCCAACAGAAAAATAAATACATGTGGATTTATAAAAAGTGGACAATTTTACCAAAAGGCACATTCCAACTTGATAGTATCTTTGTAGTTAATAGTATAATTGGGCATATCCAGGATCTATCACATTTTTCATGTTGTTTAAGTATATTTTAAAGCCTGAAATCCTAGAGAGAGCTAAACTTCACAGGTATAAGAAACTTCTGTTAAGCATAGACATAAAAAAGAACCTCGATAATAATAGCTTACCTAAGAAAAGGTACTGTTCCACATTCCCATAATGAAACTGTCGAATTCCTAGCATATCCCTCGGCCCTTTTTTCATAGAGATCTGTTATGATATGATACCATTTTCATCAACTTGGGTGAGCTGGAAAACAATAAAATAAGACAGAACTTTTTCTTTTTTAAGAAAAAGATGAAACATTTTGTCTTCACCAAACTGTGCTTTATTTAAAGTGCTATGGCATTATGTTCAAATCTGGCTAGATTCAATTTAGCAATGTGAGGATGTTTGTTACTGAAACTTGAATGAGACATCTATAAAGTGGCACACACAGAGACCAGTCTCAATGTCAATAAAAACTTCTAGTTTGACTATGATGGTAGGCAGACTTCAGATTTATTCTTGGGCATCAAGTCCTGTATTGGCCAGGATAGACTGAGGAAAAGGGAATGTATTTCAAACATTAAAAGAGGCAATTATGAAATAAAATTGGGTTTCATAACTATGGTAAACTCATAGTATTCACATGCATATTATGAATTATGGTGCACACAGCACATATTGATTTTGGAAGACTGTAAAGATGTTTTTTACATCTGAAAAAATAAAGATCTCAGGGAATGTGTTTAATAGAAGTATGGATGTAGCCAAAGATCAAAACAGTGCACTGGATGATTGGGTCTAGAAGCATTTTCTAGGTTAAATAAATGGCATGTGTTGGAGAAAATTAAAGATATATGAAGATAGAAGTGTTAGCATATATCTATAAAAGATTCCAAAAATGAAAAGAAAATACGAATTAAACAATAGTGGAAGAAAAATAACTAAATATTTCCCAAAAATTAAGATTTAAGAGTGTATATTGAAGCGTATATTAAAGGGCTCATAAAATGTTAGCTCTGATGCATAGAAAACAAAGATAAGGACATACTGTTTTAATCCTACTAATAGAATAATAAAAATTAAGAATAACAAAGAAGATTCTAAATGGTTACAGAGAGAAACACAAAAACAAAATCAGATTTCCTAAATGAGAATGATGTTGACATTAGATTCCTAGTATCAGGACGGCATGCAAGAAGAAAATGAATTAAAATCTTCAAAATGTTGAAGAAAAAAGATTTGAAGGTAGATATTTTTATTCAATTTTGGTAAAGTTAGCAGCAAATGAAATGCTTTTTATATATGAATATTTAGGATTTTTTATTCCTATATATTCTACCAGAAAAAAATGTTTAGCCTGGATTTTAGCATGAAAGAATCTATGAAATATGGGAAGCAAGACACCGTACTGAATATAGGAAAATAAATTACACAAATGGTGCCATTAAAAAATGCAAATATTGCATATACTCAAAATTTATTTATAAAAATGAAAGAGAAATTAAAAAACACTCCCTGAATGTCAGGCCCGTTCAATTTTACTGATGAATTTTATCAACTTTTTATGTGCCAAATAATTACAGAATTATATATGCATTTCCAGAGCATAAGAAAAAGGAAAGCCACATAACTTGCATTACAAGGCATGTACTGCTTTATTATATACTCTTGATAAGCAAAACAAAATTATTGGCCAATATCTCTTGTAATCACTGATTAAAAAGCTAAAAAATGATTAGTGAATTATTCAAGGATTATCAACATGAGAAATATCAATATAATTCCATATTAACTGGCTAAAGAAAAACGCATTATTTCAATTGATAGTGAAGGCACATTTAATCATGGTTGAATTCTATTTATAATGAGCCTTCCTCAAAAACTAATTAAAAAAGGAAAATTATGTAAATGCATAAGGTCAATCACAAAACCAAGACAAACAACATAGGGAACTTTTAGATTTCTATTTTAGTTTAAAAAAAAACCCAAAATGCCTTTGATATGTTTCAACATTCAACATAATATTGGAGACCAAGTGTGGTGGCTAACACCTGTAATCCCACCACTTTGGGAGGCCACGGTGGGAAGATCACTTGAAGCCAAAAGTTCAAGACCAGGCTGGGCAACATAGTGAGACCCCTTATCTACAAGAGAAAAAAGAAATTTAATTACTCGCACATGATGGCGTGTACCTATAGTCCTATCTAGTCAGTAGGCTAAGGCCAGAGGATTCCTTGAGCTCAGGAGTTCAAGGCTGCAGTGAGCTATGATCATGCCAATGCACTCTAGCCTGGGGAAGAGTGGGACTTCATCTCTAAATATAATATTGGAGTCAACCTAATCAAATAAGATTTATAAGAAATATGTGTGAATATTCTGAAGGAAGGGGTAAAATTATTATCATTTACACATTATCTGTGTATTTACAAAAATGTAATAATAAATTTAGCAGAATTGACATGAAAATACTGGTTTTCCCAAAATAAAGTACCAGTGATGTTATTTGGTCAATAGAATGGCTACTGATCATTTTCTTTCCTTCCTGATCACTGAAGTGGATTATATTAATATTTCCCAGCTTTCCTTGTAGTTTGGCAACTTCACGTAACTTTTCCAAACCAATGGGGCATGGTAAGAAAGGAAGAAACCACTTTCATACCTAGGCACTCACACACTCTCTGTCTATGTATATATATTTACACACACACACCCACACACAATATATGTGCATGTATGTGCATGTGTGTATACACATACACACACACACACACACAAACACACACACAATGGATGGTCTCTCTTTGTTCTTCTCTCTGTTCTGGCTAACTGCAATGAAGATGATCCTTCAAGTCAACCTGAAAAGTGTTTTGAAGAGGATGTCTAAATGCAAGATCTCAAAGTGGAAGGTACTTGCTCCTGAATCAATGCTTGGAGTAGAGTTCCCCAGAAGAGCTACTAGGCCAGGAATATCCATGTTAGATTCTTCCATAATTAAGAAATAAATTTATTGTTTTGAGATACTGAAGTTTTGAGATCACTATATGACATATATACGTATGGTGATATCATGAGTTCTTCTTCAGTGGAACCCACCTGGTCCCCTCCTTCCTCCTTCCTTCTATTAACCTTTTTAATCTATGAACTGACTTAGAACTGGACCTAGTTAAAGGATTGTCTTTTTTCACTGCACAGGCTAACATCAGCATTCTATTGGCCAGATATCAATGCTTTTGAAAGCTTATTTGATTAATACCATTTTTGATTAACATTGAACCAATTGATCTATACTGTATTTGGCTCTCTGTCTTGCCTAAAAGACACTAACTTATTAGCCATCACCACACATCCTTGTGGGCCCAGGCACCATAATCTTCATTCAGGCCTTATCTCAAATTCATGAATGATGTTATCAGGCCTGTGCTATTCCAAAACCCAGGGTGCCGCGTCCCATGCCCTTGTCTTCTACCATAAATTTTAGTCTACATGGTGATGCATTAGTCACCTAGAGCTGCCATAACAACATATCACAGCCTGGGTGGCATAAATAACAGAAATATATTTTCTCACCATTCTGGAGGCTAGAAGTCCTGGATCATGTTTGGTTTCTAGTGAGTCCTCTTTTCCTGGTCATAACACAGGTGCCTTCTCACTGTGTCTTCACATGGCTTTTCTTGTGCCTGTGATAAAAGAGAGATTAAAAAAAGAGGGAGGGAGAAGGAGAGAGAAAGAGAGGGTGGATAGGGCGAGAGGGAAAGAGAAGAGAGAGAAAGAGAGAGAGAGAGAGAGAGAGATCTGGTGTCTCTTCCTTTTCTTATAAGGATATTAGTGCTATTGGATTAGTGTCCCACCCTTATGATATCATTCAACCTTAATTATAGCCTCAATAATCTTCTCTCTTAATACAATCACATCAGCATTTAGAACTTCAATAAATGAATTTTAGAGGAGATGATTCAGTCCATAACCTTAGGCAACCAGCTTCTAATAATACCAGTCAGCACCCAAACCCTCATCATCAGCATATTTCTTTTTCCCACAGTGAAGATGATACTCGCTGGGATTTTTTGGAAAGACATACATTAAAGGAAGTAAATTCATGTAGTAGGTTTTTGAAAAATAAAACATAATCCAAGTCTAAAGTCCTCACATACTTAAACCTTATACATCCCACCTGAATGCTATTCCAAGGAAGTTTTGGTATCTCTACTTCTTTTACTATAATTGATCTTTATGTCAAACTTCAAGAAGCCATTCCAGGAAAATACCAACACTAGTTATCATGTAAAACCTTATATCTGGAAATATTATTGAATGCTCTCATGTCAGTAAATGTTTCTTTAACCAACATTATATCTTCTCCACTCTCATGATGACTCAATAATGTTGCTACCACTCCACATGCACTCACCTACTTAATATGTAGGTACTAGGCCTTGCTAATTAACTTACTAATATGTAGGTCTTAATTTGTAAGCCAACTACTTTGTCTGTGACACTCTTTCAGAGCATTGATCATTTCTTCCCAGAGTACAGACTATACTTTATGCTAAGATCTGGCCTCGATTTTTAACACAGGGAAATGAGTATTTCAGATGAATGTCTTAAAATGAGCAAGAACTCAATAGAACTACCCTGCATGAGTTATTTTCAAAATCTATAATTGATGCTTCTTCAGGAAGGTATGAGACAAACATTTTCCCCAACCTTGAGGATTCAGGAGAATCTGAGAGTTCAAAATCCTCAAGCTCTTTATACAGATGCTCCCAACATAGGTCATGCCTCCCAGTCTTTTCCTACACTTTGACATAAGAAACCTATCAGTGCTGGATATAAAGTGTACTTAGGGGCATTGATATCATTGCTCTACGTCTTAAGTTTGATTTATAGCACCTACAGGAGATGTGAGTCTCCTTGTGAATTGCCAGAGAGGCCCTCTGGCTTTCACAGCTTGCTCTAAGTTAAGAATTATATTCTCTGAGACTACTGTCTTCTTGTTAAAAAACTTCAAATGAAGTTATAAAAAATCCAGAGCACTCCACAATTATTATATTTATTGTTGACCCAATACTGTTCAAGCAGCAAAATTAACCATATCCCAGTACTTTATGATACGCTATACTTCATCCCAATTAATCACCTTAGCATTTATGATGTACTATTTGCAGGAGTAATGGGGACCCTAATTAGCAACAGTAATTTAGTCCTTATAGTCATTAGACAGAGGAGTAATCTAGGTCCAAAAAATCCATCCTCAGTGTCTCCTCATGACCCCTCCTGATGCTAACTGTCATCCTCCACTAAGGTCTATCAGAAAACAGAGTGCAGGGAAGAGTCTGTGGAATGCAGTTCCAATGACCAGGAGTGAAGTGCAAGAACAGGAACTAGCAAGAACCCAAACAAAGATCCCTTATCAAGATGACCACCACTAATGGGATTGATGGCTTGATACATTTGGACTGTCCACAAAGAAGCCATAAAGATTGTCTCAGACTGACTCCATGGAAGTATTTATTCACTTTATTCTATCTTAATGGTGCTAACATCTGATAGCTGGTTTCCACCAAATAAATCATGATGTTTCCTTGTTAAAGATAATATTTTTCCATAATATCAACATCAGACGAGGATTCTCCATGACTGAAATGAACAAGAAAAAAAAATAATCACTACTCCAAAATAACGCCTACCCTATTATCAAAAAGTCAAAAGACAACAAATGTTGTTCAGAGTATACAGAAAAGGGAGCCCTTGTACACTGTTAGTGGGAATATATTAATAGATTGGTGTAGCCATTATGGAAAATTTTATGGAGGTTTCTAAATAAATTGAAAATAGGACTAACATATTGACTCAGCAATCCCTCTTCCGGGCATATCCAAAAAGGAAATAAAATCACTACCTCCTTAGGACATCTGCATACTCACGTTCATTGCAGTTTTATTCACAATCTCCAAGACATGGAAACAACCTAAGTGTCCATCAATGAAAGAAACTGTAGTATGTATGTGTGTGTCAGTGTGTGTGTGTGTATATGTGTACATGTGTATGTATGTATATAAACACCATGGATGTTATTCATCTTTCAAAAAGGAGATCCTAGCCCGAGCAAGAGTGAGACATTGTCTCTGCAAAAACCAGAAAAATTAGCCCAGTATGGTGGTGCTTGCCTGTAGTCCAAGCTTCCATGAACTTCCTCCCAAATCTAACAAATGTCTCAAATTTTTAAATTCTCCTAACGTCTGTTATTGGTAGGGTACCACATTTTCCATTGTTTTTTGTCCCCTTTGCTACCACAAGCTTAATAAGTCTAACCTTCGGTATAGGTATATTCCATATGGTCTTTGCCTGTTAGGCATTTATAGGAGAATGGCTTCCATTTTTGCAGTGCATATCTTGGGCACCAGAGTGGATCCTAGGGAGGATTCAACAGGAAAGCTTCAGGGCAGAAAGCAAGAGCACAGCCTCAAGGGCATGAAGTAAGGTGCTATCTGCTGTGCCCAGATGAATGCTTCCAGGGCCCATAAAAATCATGTTATTGCAGTATTGAGATGCACTAGCGATGGGGAGAGGGTGGCCGTTGGATTTAAAGTAAGGTATAAGATGTATTACTTGATACAGTAAGTATTCAAACCAAGCAGCAAAAAACTAAATTTGTAGCACAATGTAAAATGTGCTCTTTTAATATCTATGGAAATGCACATTTCTAAGATGTATTAAGAAAACTTTGTCACTAGCATAGTGGTAAATAAAGAGGAAACTTTATCAAAATGATAGGTATTAGTTAAAATTATTGCACAGTGAACATTTTGATATTATCAGTATTTTATTTTAAATAGCTTGCAAAGAGATTAAATACATATGTAAAAATACCATTTATGTACCTATTTTTGAATTAGAAATTTGCTTAAAAGTTTAGGTAAATATATATCTAGTTCTGACTGTTTTCATCTCTGAAATTGTGTCTTTATATTGAAAAAAATTGAGTTTGATCTGTAAAAAAATGCTCTCTGATCCACTGTAATAGGCAGTATGGTGCTCAGGAGAAGAGGTGAGCATTGAGGTAACTATTTAGGGTCTCCTAAGTGATAGTAAATAACAGAAATTGCTCTCCAGTGAGACTGGTTGCTAAAATAGACTGTTAAGATTTGTGTAGTGCTGTTGTTCTGTGAGCTCCTGATATTTCATATTTTCCTTCCACGTGTCTCCCTTGAGATATGCTATGATGGTTAAACAAAATCACTGTCCAGGGATACTGTTTTTCCTTGGAAAAATAAAATTAAATCCTTTTATACAGGACCCTTATGCTTAGGTGGCCATTTAAAAATTTTGTCTCCCATGTCACCATGAGCAGAATTTTTTCCTCTTCCTATATTAATTAAGATAATATTTTCCCTTTTAGTTTTAATTTTATCTGCTATAAAATGTTGCAAAACCAGGCACAACAATTTTAAATCTGCATTGTTTTTTATTGCTATAATATGTATTTTATTAATTTCAGGAGACAAATTTTCATCAGGTTATAACATATAATTGAAGTAAGTACTATATTTAATAATTTCAGAGTTAAGTCAGATATTTTACTGTCTTCATTCACTCATGTTTTCCTTTACTCACTCAGCAAATATTTATTGAAGATTTCTGGGCCAGGCACCATGCCAGGTACTTAAAAAGAGTCGTAAATATGATACAGTCAACCTCAATTCTCATGAGATTTATAATTTAATACCATTATGCTTAAGGATCTCATGGTAAATATGAAAAAGGCTTTCAGTATTGGGGCTGACTTCTAGAAGAAATAGAAAAGCAATTTCAATATTGTTTTCAAGCGCTTAGCCATTTTCTCATGCAGATTTGCAGAGTAGGCTTCAGTATTAGGCAAATCAGGTATTCTCCTTAGATGAAAACAGTAATTTTATAATAGATATTCCAAAACAAGATTTTCCTATGATTAACACTTTGACTTTTCACTTGGCAAACACAAATACACAGACACAAAAAAAAAAAAAAGAGAGAGAGAGAGAAACAAATGAGTATAGTATGCGCAGTTGGAATGCAAGTGAAAATAACATAGTCATTTCTAATTATTACAGCTCTCACTCACTTAACAGTTCATCATCATTCCTGAATATTTTTATTTAAGTGCTATCATCACTGTCTGTGGTGAGGATATTTCAAGACTGTGTTTGATGGAAACTGAGAAATCAGCTCATTAAAACACCTTCAATATGTTGAATACAAAGGTCTACAAGTAAGAGGCTACTTTTGCTTTTCTTAACATTTGTGCAAATCCTGATATTGTTAATAAGTATAAACAATAATGCTAGGGTCATTTTCTCATTTATAATTATTTTGAAGCAAAATTTTCCAATTGATTAGTATGATGATTCTAAAAACAAAAATGATTACAAGAGGGATAAATACACAAAATGTGAAAGTTTATTTACTGGGGAAAACTACTAGGTAATTTATAGAAGAGGTAGGTAATAGATATCTTAAATCTATTAACAAACAAAATCCCCAATTTTCATGGGCTTAATATATATATATGAAAGACAAATAAAATATTGTAATAATTACCATATGTTATCATATCAAGTTTGAGCCATATTTAACATTTTGTGAAAGTTTATTTCCTGTTGTTTGTTATGACAAAGATTCTCTCTTTAACTATACTATACCCAGGTTCTCTTGAGCTTTTTTCCAATTAGGCTTGACCTTTGAATTTCTCTATTTGTTTCCACATTATTCAATTTTACCATAATCATGCTAAGTGAGTTCAGCAATCTTTGATATCTGATCACTCTCAATGTCTGATTGGATTCTCATGCTCTACCATTCCCCAGGTGATGTCTGATCACTCTGGCCTGGCTCCAGCAAAAATCCTGTTAGGTCAGTTTAGCAAGAATCCCCCCTCACCCTGATATTTCCTCTTAATAATTTTCTATCCACTAACCTCCACCCTGCTCCTTGACTATAAATTCCCACATGCCCACATTGCGTACAGGGTCGAGCCCAGCCTTTCTTACCTGCTGCAGCAACCTTTTGAAGTGGTCTCTGTACCTACTGAGATGGTCCTCCTTGAATAAAATCTTTCTTACTATAGTTAACAAGCATCATAAGTATTTTTTCTTTAGCAGTTTTCATTATAGTTCTAAATTAAAATGAAGAGACAAACCTAAAAGTTTTGACTATATTTCTCAGAAAATTGATGCTCTAGAGAGACAGCAATACTGTCTAATGTAGTCACCTTTTTAAAAAGTTATTATTCATATAGATATATTTCTGGATATATACAAGCCTCATTAAAGGCATTTTACAATAACAATTTTATTTCAAATTTGATAATAACATATATAGAAACACAAAAGCATTTGAGATCACAAGTTTCTTGCAATATTTCTTTTATAAATCTTTTTCTCTAATAATTGCTAAAATGTTTTCTTTTGAAAAGTAATACAGAAAATTATCAAATGCATACATAGAATAATATTAGTACGTATATCATATCTTTAGTAGAAATGAGAGCAGTGATTTCCAAGGGTTAGAAATGACAGAACATTTTAACTACTAAGGGACAGCATGAGAGAACTTTTGGGGTTGAAGTGATTGTTTATGATATTAAATATAGAGAGAAATTTGCAAAAAACCCCTGCCATCTTAACAATATTGAGTCTTCAATTTCATGAATTTAGCATATTTCTCCATTAATCTATGTAATCTTTAATTTGTCTAAGTAATATATTCTACTTTCAATGTAAAGTTATTGCATATTTTTCCTTAGATTTTAGTTATTCATTGTTTTGGATACTATTGTAAGTGGCATTTTAAAAATTTGCTTTCTAATTTTTGCATATTGCAAGTATTCATGGGGTGAATTAATATTTGTATATTGACATTTTATCAAGTGACTTTGCTAAATATATTTATTAATTGTAATAGTATGTGTGTAGAATTTGTTGAATTTTCTATATATATGCAGTCTGTGAGTAAATATAGTTTTACTTCTTTGATTGAATCTTTTTATCTGAAGTGGGGGATAGGGTGGGGAATTTGTCTTATTGTATTGTCTCAGACTGTTAGTATAATATTGACTACCAGTGGTGAGAATGAACATCCTTCTCTTGCTTACAAATTTAGTTGAAATAACTAAAATATTTAACTATAGATTACAATAATATCTTTATCTGATTAAAGAGGTATCATTCTATATATAGCTTGCTGAGAATTTTTGCCTAGAGGACATAAAATTTTATCCAAATCATTTTTTGTGTCTATTAAGAAGAACATTTGTATTTCTCCATTATTCTGTTAATATACTGAATTACAATGATTTATTCATAATGTTAATCTAATCTTACATTACTGGAAAAAACTTACCATGGTTATGCCATACTAACATTTTTATTATATTGCAATTTCCCCCAACATCTTGATTGGTCTTTGTATATCTACATTTATGAGAAACTGAAAGGCATGAGATAAAGCACCCATAGAAGTATATCTTTATTTTTTTCTTATCTTATTGCTTTGTGTAAGACTTGAACAAAACACAAATGAGGTGATGAGGGTAATTAATAACCAACTTAAGGTGATATGTGAAGGTAATTAGGCCTCTTTGGCAGTATGTAAGGAGACTCTCATCTACTGCAGTCAGTGAGCAGAAAAACATAAAACTTAATCATAAGGGTGTCCTAGCTCTAAAAATGTTTACATTCAAAACCCAAGCAAGTCTCATCTACCTAGGTTGAAACCCTTTACAAGAAGAGACACTGAGACTGAAAATTGGGGTATCTGGATAGATGTACTTAAATATTTCAAAATTCCAGATTCCCTTGAACTCTGTGGCTTCACTTTTCCTTCTTACAGGATAGCCCAGTTGCCTTCTCTGAGCAGATGGTGGGGTCTCTCACTGGAATGACATGCCTACACTAGAAACTATGTTCATCTATCTTCCTGGAAACCAAACCAAAACCAGGGTCAAGTCACAAATCTATCCAGTTATTGATATGGTGGTCTATATCCAAAAGGAGCTGCAGGATCTAGCAAATCTATGCAGCGAGGAGCTGGCAGAATATGCATGTTCCTTGTTTCTGAGTGCGCTGAATCAAGAATGGACTGTGTAACACAAAATTAGATTAAAAAAGGGTTGCCTTGTTAAAATGTTAAGATGTTCTTGGATTTTTGGAAAAAACAATGAACACATGAGTGAAATAAAAATACAGGAACTGCCATCACAGGATATGAAAGTGAATAAAAGCCACAGAAAACTGGCTATATACTTACTATAAAAGGCAGTAATATCCTTCAGCTGTCTGTGTTCAGCGGAAGGGACCAGATAAAAGAAAAACAAAATGCACTGCTTGAGAGAGATATTAGCATTGATGAGATGGTGGTGGTTATTTCCTGGTTGGCCAGCACTGACAGTAGGGAACACCACTACAAAATCAGACTCCTAATATCAATGAAGATAATAAGGTCCCCAACCAATAAAGTACAAGTGGTGTCAATTAAACACAGTTATACTACTTTTATAAGAAATGGAAAGATTGGATTTGCAGCCCACTAGTCCTAACCTGCAGGGAGATATGGAGATGGTCAATAGAACATAATGTACCAAGATGCAAGATGAATGGGCAGCCCACAAAGGCTGATCCTATAGAATCATGATATATCAAGGATGAATTATAAGGATGCTGATAAAAACTGTCCTTATATAGGTTACAATCTCTTGTCCAGTTCCCAGAATTGATCCAGTTATCAGATTCAGAGTCCATTGACTACAGAAGAAACCAAATCTCCAAGAAGATTAATCCTGAATTGCCTAAGAATATAGATACAGGAATGATTTCCCCAGCCTGCTAAAGAAACCTATAGCTATTTATTAAAGTAACAAAACACAAGAAAAGAGCAATGCACAGATATTTTGAGGGTACAGAGTCTGAATTACTGATATCAGGGCACTTGAAGTGTCATTATGCCTCTCATGTTACATCGGGGAGGAGTGTGGTGTGTAGTGGCAGAAGAGGGTGTGCAGGTAAGGTAATCTGGCTTACAGTGGATCCCCTGGGTCAATGGCCAACGTAGCAATGATTTTCTTCATTCTTGAATATATATTTAAATGGCTATGTTTGGTTGTTGGCAGAAAAATTGCATTAGTTTCGTGATCTGTGATATAAAATGTTTTGCGGAGAGACTAAAATTGTCCTCTCACATCCCAATTGCAATAGCAAATAAAAATTAATTTGTGATTGTTTCTTATAAAGATTGTTTCTTGTAAAGATCCATGCTCTGATGAGATGTTCAAAGCTGTCTGTCACCCTCATTCTCCTAGATGCTGGGAGTGTTTGTCTACCAAAGGATGGCTGACATCCTTTTCTTTAGAATTGTCCTCAGCCAAAGGGATTTTTCTTTGTCAAGGAAAACTTTCATGTGCCATTCTTCATCTAAGATTCCTTTGGTTGTCTTCTTCTGTGATTCCATTTTCAGATATGCTGGACAATATGACTTTGCTTCACACATCTCTTCTCATTCTCTTTTCTGTTCTTTCATTATATGCCTCTTTATGCTTCTGGTTGGGTATTTTCAATTTACCTGAATTTGAGTTTACAGTACTATACTCTGCGATGTCTGGTCTATTATTACACCTATTAAAGGAATTCTTAATTTTAAAAATTGTCATTTTTTTCTCTTCTTCAATGCCAATTTTATTTTTTATGTTAAAAAATTATAATCTCTATTGAATTTGTTTATATTTCCACCACTTACTTCATTATTATATCTATATATTCTTTATTATTTTCTTTATTTTGAAGTCCTTTTCTGCTAATTCCAACATCTGGATTATCAGTATACTGCTTCCTTTTTTTAAGTTTTCACTTGATTATCATTTATCTTTTAATATCTGCCTTTGTTCTTTATAATATATGATTATATGTCATATATTGTTGCTGTAGGTACCTCCTAGAAGAACTTTATTTCTAAGAATTGTAGGAAAGAGATTTCATGTCTTTCAGATGCAACCTTTCCAAGGGTTTGGTTTATTCAGGCTTTGGATTGAGATCCTGGAAGATATCCTTCTCCTGTACCCTGAAAGATAGGGTTTTCAGAGATTTTTAACTTAGCTCTTCAGTGTCTAACCTCAGATAAGTTCAAAAATCTGACAAATGTCCTCTGAAAAAGACCTCTCCCAGCATTACTTGTTTCCCAAGCACTACAGGATAGTAAAATATTTTATTTGCCTTTCCATCTCAGTCCTATAACCTCCCATGTTATCTGAGTTGTCAGCAAATATTCAAAAGAGTCAAATGGGCCCAAAATAGAAAATATTCTAGAAGTCATTATGTTATGCAAGCTCACACAGTCATCAAATTTATGCTCATTCTTCTTTTTCCTAGTAGAGTCATCCTGCTTATAACAAAACTATTTTTTAAACCTATTCTCTTGGCTTCTCCAGATTTCTAATGATTTTACTTATTGGATTTTTAAATATATTTCTCTATTTTTAATTTTTATGGTAGAATTTTTTTTTATTTTATTTACTTATTTTAGTTGTTATTGTAGCAGAATTGACAGTGTCCTGCTACCTACATACTCTAATGGTAAATGAATTCTACCAATTGTGTTATGTACTATTTTTATGCTTGGTTTTAACCTTTGCTACTTGTGGTATAGGTTTTTAGAATCTCAGTACAAATGAATTGCTCCACATAAGGGTGAATTTGTCAGAAGTCAACAAGTTGTACATTTCTATAGAAATAGAGCCGTATACAGTATTTTCAATATAATTGAGAGTCTTAATAAAGATGGAAGCTATAATAAAAGCAGGCAAGATTCAAGATCCAATAGAGCCTATTAACCTTACAGAGTCTAGAGTTAGCTTGACTTTGAAATAGGCAATTAAATTTATCTAATAGGACATGGCTGATACAATAATTTATTTTTCTTGCTGACATATACTTTATATAAAATAAAACTCACATATTTTAATTAGAATTTACTTGAGTTTTGACAGTATGAGCAGTTCTGTTACATATACACAGTGGAGACCTAGAGCATGTCTATCAATCTATAAACTTTCCCTGTGTCCTTTCTAATGTAATCTCCATACATACAATGGCAATCAGTATTCTGATTTTACCAACAAAGAGGCAGCTCAGCAAGGATAAATTTTTTTTAAGGAAGTAAACCAAGTTTTACCTCCAGTAATGACTGAGTAAACTTCTAGCAAATTGAACTCCCCAAAATAACAGCTACAAATCTGGGAAAGAAAAATTAGGAAAATTAATACATCATTGAGGCAAATTCTGGAGTATAGAAAACACTTTGCAAAAGGAAATGTTATCGGGTGATTATTCTTTTACGTGTCTTCTATTTTAAAGGCAAGACTCAGTCTATACCAAAAAGGACAAATAGAGATTTAACAGAAAACTTGCTTCATTTTTGGCCTGAAATACGAGAGTACAGAGTTTGGGGTGACCTGAGTAACTAATAATGAAGAGAGAATCCTAGGAAACAGAGAGCCAAAAACAAGAAGTTTCAAATTCTATGTATTAAATTCCACCTCTATTGCTGGTCAATTGCTGAATCTCATATGCTTAGGGCCAACTCAGTACTTAGACAACCAAGTTAAGGATAAAAGAACTGAATTGAGAGGTCACTTACTGCACAAGGGAAAGCACTTGAAGTTGGAGTCAAATCAAGTTAACTACCAGCTATTACAATAGCAATTAAAGTATTTCAGAAGAATATAACAAAATCCAGAGTATACACATAATGAGTTTCAAAATGGCTAGATATATTCCAAAATATTGTGACATAAAAAAAATTAGGAACATATAATCCATTCTCAAGAGAAGGGACCATAGTCATCCTAAAGGGACTTAATTTGGGGGTTCAGTAGAAAAGAATTTTAATGCATATATCATAGTGATGATCAATGATATAAAAAATAATATAATCATAATCAATGAAAAAATAGAAAATTTCAGAAGTGGAATAAAAATGCTAAAATATCTTTTCTTGTCTTTTTCCAGATTTTAGAGAAAAGCTTTCAACTTTTCCACCATTGAGTATGATTTTAACTGTGGATTTGTCACATATGATCTTTATTGTGTTGTATTTAGTACATTGCTTCTAATTCTAATTTGTTGAAAGTTTTTTTATCATGAAAGGACGTTGAATTTTGTCAGATGGATTTTTTTCTGCATCTATTTAGATGGTCATATGGTTTTGCCTTTCATTCTGTTAATGTGTCATATCACATTTATAGATTTGTGGATGTTGAACCCTCCATGCATCCTGGAGTAAATCCCACTTGATCATGGTAAATGATACTTTTAATGTGCTGTTTAATTAGGTTTGGTAGTATGGTATATCAATGTTCATTAGGGATATTGGCCTATAATATTCCATTTTTATATTGGCCTTCTCTTATTTTGATAACAGGGTAATGCTGGCCTTGTAAAATGAGTTTGGAAGTATTCCCTCTTCTTCAATATTTTGTAATTGTTTGAGAAGCAATGGTATTAGTCTTTCCTTAAATGTTCAATAAAATTCAGCAGTGAAGATGTTAGGTCTTGAACTTTTCTTTGAGAACAGACTTTTCATTACTGATTTAAGTTCTTTACTTTGTTTTGAGTTTGTTCAGATTTCCTATTTCTATGTGATTCAGTCTTGCTAGGGGTTTTGACAAAGATGCTAAGAACACAGGATGAGGGAAGGGCTGTCTCTTCAATAAATTGTGTTGGGATAACTGACTATTCACATATAGCAGATTGAAATTAGCCTCTTACCTCACACCTTACAAAAGTTAACTCTAGATAAATTAAAAACTTAAACCTAAGACCTGAAACTGTGGAATTACTAGAAGAAAATGTGGGTGAAAATCTTTGTTGGGAAAACTCCCTGCTGGACCTGAGAAACACCTGCCATCAGTAGAGGACATGCTTTGACTAAATTAAGAGGTAGATCACTCCAGGTTGATAGGTAGTCAAAAATTTATTCAGGGAGATCTTGGGCAACAGCAAGAAGATGTAGATGTCGGCATTTGCAATGAATGCCTGTCTATTCTTTTTATTATGAGAAGAAAAAGGAAACAGAAAAAGTCACTGATGGCATGTTAAGCCACCTGGATGCTTAGTAATATATTTATTCACTGATTAAAGGGGTAGTTTGGGTTCCCTACATTCTGCTCGACATCCCTAAAGAGAGGAAGGATGATTCGGGCAGCAGCAGTTGTCTTAGCACCAGTATGCTTTCTCCTTTCTCTGAGTCCCACAACTCATTTCGTAGTCAGGTACCCAGAACACATTTTCACAAGCTCCAGGTCATTGGTCTGGATAAGATGTTTTTGGGTATACTCCACAAACACAAAAAATGAAAGCAGTAATATAAAACTAGAAATACATTAAATTAAAAACATTGGCATAGCCAAGGAAACAATCAACAGAGTGAAGAGACAACATAAGAAATAGGAGGATATATTAATATATTTGTAAACCATACATCTGATAAGGGGTTAATATTCAAAATATGTATGGAACTCAACAAACTCAATAATAAAAAGTAACAAATAATCTGGTTAAAAAATAGAGTATCTAAACAGACATGTTTTCAAAGAAGACACACAAATTGCCATCAGGTCTATATAAAAATACTCAACATTACTGATGATCAGGGAAATGGATATTAAGCTTCTGCACAGCCAAAGAAACAGTCACAAAAATAAACAGACAGCCTACAGAATGGGAAAAAAATTTCACATACTACACATCAGATAAAAGACTGATAATAAGAATCTATTTAGAACTCAGGAAAATCAGCAAGAAAAAATCAAACAACCCTATCAAAAAGTGGGCAAACGACATGAATAGAAATTTTTCAAAAGAAGATATAAGAATGGCTAACAAACATATGAAAAAATGCTCAACATCCCTAATTATCAGGGAAATGCAAATCAAAACCACAATGAGATACCACTTAACTCCAGTGAGAATGGCCTTTATCAAAAAATCCCAAAACAACACATGTTGGCATGGATGCGGAGAGACAGGAACACTCATACACTGCTGGTGGGCCTGCAAAGTAGTGTAATCCCTGTGGAAAGCATTATGGAGATACCTTAAACAGATTCAAGTAGACCTACTATTCGATCCAGCAATCTCATTATTGGGCATCTACCCAGAAGAACAAAAGTCATTCTATAACAAAGACACCTGTACCCGAATGTTTATAGCAGCACAATTCACAATCGCAAAGATGTGGAAACAACCCAAGTGCCCATCAATCCACGAATGGATTAGTAAACTGTGGTATATGTATACCATGGAGTATTACTCAGCTATAAGAAATAACGGTGATACGACATCTCTTTGGTTCTCCTGGAGAGAGTTGGAACCCATTATATTAAGTGAAATATCCAAAGAATGGAAAAACAAGCATCACATGTACTCACCGTCAAATTCGTTTCCCTGATCATCACATAAATGCACATCGGGGAAGGATATCAATTGGATATCAGACTGAGATGGGGTGGGGTGGGGGGAGGGGATGGGTGTATGCCTACATGATGAGAGCGTTGCGCACCATCTGGGGAATGGTCATGCTTGAAGGTGCTGACTTGGGGAGGTGGGGGGTAGGGGGAGGGGATGGAGGTATGACTACATGGTGGGTGCCAGGCACACTGTCTGGAGAATGGACACGCTTGGGGCTCTGACTCGGGGATGGGCAGGACACAGACAATGTATATCACCTGAGCTTTCGTACCCCCATGAAGAGCTGAAATTAAAAAAAAAAAAAAAGAGGAAAAAAAAAACCCACAAAGGTATATCACCTCACAGCAGTTAGTATGGCTATTATTAAAAAGACAAAAAATAAAAGGTGTTGGAGAGGATACAGAGAAAAGGGAACCCTTGCACCATGTTGATGAGAATGTAAATTAGTACGGCTATTATGGTAAACAGTGTAGAGGCTCCACAAAAAACTATAAATAGAACTATCACATGATCCAGCAATCTCACTACTGGGTATATATCCAAAGGAAATAAAGTCAGTATATCCACGAGGCATCTGCACTCCCATGTTCATTGCAGTATTATTTACAATAGCCCCAAAATAGAATCAATCAAAGTGTCCATCAACATATGAATGGATAAAGAAAATGTGGTATATGTAAATAATGAAATATTATTGTGCTTTATAAAAGAAGGAAATCCTGTCATTTATGACAACATGGACAACATGGATGAACCTGAAGGACAACATGTTAAGTAAAATAAACCAGGCACAGAAAGACACTTACCACACAATCTCATGTATATTTGGAATATAAAATAGTTAAACTCATAGAAGTAGAGAGTAGTAGAATGGTTCCCAAAATACTTTTAATGATTTTCCTATTACAGCTAATGGAAATAACTTGCTGAAATACTGAAAACGTATTTTAATACTGATTTATAGTTCCTTGACAAATCTCAAAAATCTTTTTATAAACTCTATTATATAAGAAAAACCTTTTGAATAAACTAACTTTATTCCAGTAATAAAACAGACAGAATTACATAGAAAATCATCAAATATGATTGAACTAATAGCACCCCCCAAAAAGCTAATAATGAATTTCCCTCTCTTTGAAAGTTTCTGGGACCTCCATATTTTTGTCAATACACATATTAGCAAAATTAATACAATAATTTTGGGTAAATAGGAGAATAGCGTCTTAGCAGTTATTATCTAAATGAAGAAGATGAAAGTAAACAAGACTTGCTTTAAAAGAGAGTATTTTGGACAGACCATTTTAAAATTATTTTGTAGCTCTCAAGATAGCCAGATCTAAAGTTTCCACAAGGAGATATTTTTCTTCAAACACCCTTGACTTCTTAAATTACCTCATGCTTTTCCCCACAGAGGTGAATTACCTTGTTGATGAGCCAATAATCATTGTTTGCGTATCAAATATCATGAGTGTAAGTAAAATATACGTATTTTCCCCTTCTCTCCGAGGCCATATCATTATGAGGTAGCCATCTGGGTAAATCAATACCAAGACCCTAATGTTTGCTTAAATGATCAATTCTCCAGGCTAGACAAAATACATAGCGAGTCAACAGGAGTATTTTGGCTCTCATATGAAGTCATGTCATCTATTCTATCTTTTAGCTGTGGTGAAATTGATTTTTTAATTTTTCATATGTTGGCTGACTCTTTTGTCTTATTTTTCAATTTGTTTATAACAGACATGTAAAGAGAATGCTATTTATTGTGCTTTCTCAAAATTTTGCTGATGTACATCCTGTTTTTTATAATGAATTCAGAAAGAAAAATTAACTCATAGTTTATTATAACAATATTGTTTATTAATACTGTCTAATAGAATATAGACTAGTTAGATTTGAATTTCCAATAAATAAGGTTTTTTAATTTAATTTTGTGCATGTAACAAGTAGAACATCTACTAAAAAAACCTTAAAAAAGTATTTTGTACAGAAATTTGAATGTAATTATATGCTACTTAGACTCATTAAGTTTCTCTCCAGTTGATTGGGGATTTAAAAAAAAATATTAAGTTCAGTATATAAAAATAGAGAAAGTTACATGTTGTTACATTTGATTTTATACTTTTAGATATAATTTACAAAATCAGAAAGAAAAAATGAACACATATTATCTCACACAACTTATTCTCTAATTGGTACACCTCTTTTTATTCCCCACAAAGTCCTATGATGTCTGCAATATGACATTTATTTATACATTCATGTTACATGCTTTCTCATAAATTCATTTTTGTTTAGGAAAAAAAATCTCATCACAATTTGTACTAAGAATTGTATACATTTATTAAAAATTTATTTAGCTATAAATATGGCATAGGTATTTTCACAGATAATGTACATTATCAGACAATAGAAAACAATGTTATGGAAACCATATTCTTTTACATTTTTAGATTGTGGTTTTGATGACAAAGGATATATTCACTGAGTATGTATAGAGCTACATTTCTAGTTTTTAAAATGTTGTGGAGATACACACACACACACACACACACACACACACACACATCTTTTTTCCTAAACTGAGCTATACAAAATAGTAATATGTATTCAGAGGCACATGTTTATGTATGTAGAGGGAGGATCTATCTATTGTGGCATTCACTATTAGTTTCCCTTTGATGTTAAAATAACAGGACATGTGTTGAATGTTATAAAACATGTGTTGCGTCAGTCGGTGAGATAGCTAGCCCTCACTTTTTAAACCCCACTCTCCAGAACTATAAGGTATTTGCAGATTAGTAAAATGTGTTGACTTCCCACTATGTCCAGAAACTAATGCTTCTTACAAGTTTGTGTGGAGAACTTCCTCCATACAAACACAGTGTGATATTTGGGTAGGTAGATATGATTTAAACATATGTACATATTGATAAAGTCTTTATTGTTTTCACTTGCATCAAAGACATTACTCTTTCTTTTATTTATTACAGACTTTATGCATTTTTACTAGATAGACAGTAAAGAAAATTGCATACCAACAAAGAGTTGCTTTTAATATGTTGATTGATGTCTTTCCAGATATAGGCTAAAATAGGATTGATAGAGAGCATTAAATATGTGTATATATCTCTCAAATGTAATCATCTATAGTATATGTGTGTATATATGTACAAGTTTCACAAGACAACTTTCACTGTATTGCTTTAGAGTAAATAATGACAAAACTTTGAGGAGAACTGCAACATTTTCATATGCAATAAAGGGGAAAAATTTCATCTGACTACTTGGCACTCCCCAAATCTAACAACCAGTTCCATTTCCCCATGCCAAAAGAGAGACAGTAACACAGAATGACCCAAAATTTCAAATTTTGGATGATAGAAATGACAATTAGTCATGAAAAAATTATAGCAAAGGGTTTGACATGAATAGTAACTTTAAAAAGTAGAAATTGTCCTGTATACCTTGGTTCTTTAACAGCAGACCCAAATTCTCTGTCTCTGCACTGTCTCATCTGACAGCTAGCTTCTCCATTTATAAACATTATCCTAAAACTTTCTAAAAGACCTAGACCTGACCTAGTCCTCACCATCTGAATAGTAAAACATGCCAACTTTGTGTCCCCTTGTTTCAGATCAGGCAATGTAATTAAAAATGAGTCACACTTTGGGAAACACAGAAAGACACCTTTTCTTGAAATTTAGGTACAGTGCTATTTCTGGTAGATTCCAGTGGTCTAATTTATTTAAATGTCCAACAATAACCCAGCAGGGACAGTGCCTGGGGTCCTATCATGAAGTTTCTGTCTCTCAAACAACTTTTTTGAAATAAAAAGTTATGGAAATTTTTTCTGTGGCCTTCCTAGTCCTTCAACACAACTGAAAAAAAATGTTTAGTTTCTTTCAGGTCTTACTATGGCACCATTGTTCATCTATGCATTATAACTATCCTACTCCTTTGTCTAGAATGAGACTATCCTCAGTTTATACAGAAAGGTGGGCATAAGAAAGCAAAAGAATTTGAAAACCAAAACTGTAGAAAAAGAACACTATGAACTCTTTCACAGTGTAACACATAAGCATATTTCTGTGCTATTTATTCATATGTAAATATAAAATTACATAACCTATGTCTATATATAATATGTAAAATAAGTACTACATACAAAATTATAACTCCTAGAGGCACATATTTTATCCATTGCAAATATATCTCCCAAAATGTCAGTTGCTGATTCTTCTTTGAAGAGACTCAACAAATAATGATGCTGAGACTAATGGGCACTCCTTAAAATATAACATAGCTGGCAAAACAAGACCCCAAAATAAAGAGATTCTCAAGAACACAAAGAGAGAAAATGTATTGATGCCTGCATTCAGTTACTGCACCATAAAGCCTTCATTTCTTTGGAAGAACCTATTATTTTTCAAAATAATGCAACGTCTCAGCAGGTGACATTGTAGTGGGCTGCACATACTGTATCTCTGCCAAACTCCAGCGATTATTTAGACCAGTCAGACTCTGTGTACTCTACACAAAGTCACCATTCATTACATCATTTCAAATTGTTTGTTGGATCTTATTGTTAGGATCATGACATTCATTACTAGGGACTAAACCCTTCATTACACAGTTTGTCAAAGTCCTCAAGCAGTATGGTTTTTGAAAAAGAACAAGCAGAATTAGTTTCCTATTGGGATCTCCAAGTAGAAAACAAAGGAAGAAAGAAAAGGAAAGAATAAAATTAAAAGATTTCCAAAATACATGTTACTTTGTCACCAAATAGTGACAGCTCTTCTTTCATTGAAATGTCAGTCAGATTAGCAAAAGTACACAATATTTAAGAATAATCAATCAACTCATTTTTAACAATAGTATAGCTTTGAAAGTTCACTTTTTCAAAATATTATCTTTCCTACAATCAAATAATAGCTATGACATGTAGTGGGATTTTGTTTGTTTGTGACAGATAAGTGATTTGAGGAAATAAGTAATGGTTTTGGAATGAGATGATATATTAAATTACATAATGAGATAATAATTACCACATAAGGCTCCTGTAATAACTATTTTATTTCAGTGTGTCTTTTGGTAAATATATTTTTTATAACCTTCTCTAAGTTATGAGTATAAAAAAATTCAGTATAAACATTATATAAACTATTGACTATTGAACTTTCCTATTACCAAGAGGAATCTAAGAAATTACTTCTTATTTCTTGGTCATGTCCACTATGCCTTTTAACTTAAAACTTGCACAGCAAACTGTATGGGACTCTGTTCATGCTTTTTTTTTTTTTTTGTGGTAATAAATCCAATATTTTTTTCAATAGAGTATAAATCCAAAGAAATTTGGCAGTCCCTGAGAGACGGAATATTTAAGGTATACCAAATGCGTTTACAGATAAGAAAAACCAACTTACATTACAAAGAATGATTTAAAACCACTTACCCTGCAAATTATCTAGGCCTATCAAAGGACCCTGCAGGATGTCCACTTAATTTGAACTCTCTCTTTTTGTCTCTGAATAGATTTGTTGCTTTTTATTTCTTCTCCTTTAATTAATGAATTCCTCACTTCACATAGTAAGTTGGATCCAATGAAGCCAAGTGCCTTATTCAGCTCTTCATTTTTGGTGCCATTCTCCAGGTACTGTTTCTTCTTTGTATGGATAGTTCTTCCTTGTGTGAATATTCTGCTGACAGTTATTTTTCTTAAAATTCACCTTCGAGAGTTACCTTGGCTCTTTCCACCTATCTTCTCAGAATTTTTATGAAATAGTGTATTTATAAATTATATATCATTAGTTGTTCTCAGAAGGAAAAGGGAGAATGTTAAAGTCAAATAACCTATAAAAGAAAACAAATCTGAGACCAAACTGTAATTTCAATTTATAAATTCACCTGGGTATGGTGTATGTGTGTGAGAGAGAAAGGGAGAGATTGCTTTACAGAGGCCAATAACAACTTCTTCTTTTTCTTCTTCTCTTTTTTCTATCTTACTAGTAATTTAAGGACTTGGCTTTGTATATAATAGATGTATTTCTTCCTAGCCTGGTGTTATTGATTCCTGAGATTTCATTTCAGACACTATAAATATGACCATCTTTGTTTGGGACTTGCCTTTCACAATTCAGCCATTTCTACTTCACAGGTATGCAGATTTAACAAATTGTCTTGGCCCCCTGCAGTTTCCAATTATTACTGTTTACATGATTTAAATTAAACCGTGGGCTTCAGACTGCCTTGGGGTGGGAGTCAGCATAGGATTCCTTGTTTGGCATTCTGAGACCACAGAAGAATGGGTCCCAAGCCCAATGCAGCTTCATAGAGGAAACAAATCATCATAACTAAAGAAGGTTACTTTAACCTCAGGAGAAAAAACAACCCTTGCAATAGAGCCAGAATTCCAACAGTAAGAATAAGTGTGAGGAAGAATGACAGTCTTATATCCTGAGTGGACTATAGATGGAGGTGTCATTAGTCATGATAAAAAAGCAAGTCTCGGCAAAAAATGAAGAATTGTTGAATAGAAGATACTCTGAAGCTGCCTGGCATTGAGTGCATATCTTTTATAACAAGATTCAAATGTATATGAATGTTTCAGTGTGATATTTTCTATTAAAATGCATTCATCAGATAATTTAGCACCACTCCTTGATTTCATTTTTGGTAGTCTGATAGCAAAAAGTAGAATGTCCTTCCTGCACACTAATGGACAAATTAAATGTTTGTTCCTCAAATTTGGAGTGATATTAAAGATCACATACTTTAACACTCTCTTCTTCTATTTTTTTTATTTCAGGATATTACAGGAGTACAAACATTTTGGTTACAAGTTATGATTTTGCCTCACCCAAGCCGGGGCTAGAGGCGTGCAAACACTCTTTTCTTCTGCCCCATGCTAATCCTTGGATCTTGTTAACAACAATCCCAACATTCAACTGTTCAGCTAGAACATGAATACTTCAAATGATGCACACTGTCTTTTATCCAATGACATATAGTAACACCAAGTGGCCTGTTTTTTCAAGAGAAAAGTAAGGTGAAGAAGATATACTTGGGAGATAATACTCTATTCATGACTCACATGAATTGTCTTATCATTAAAAAATAAATACATCCATATCATGATGACTATGGGCAATAGGCTTTTTCATCATAAAAATATGTGGTCACCATTCAGATTCAGTCAATAGTTGGAATTCTTCTTATTATCCGTCTACCATCGCTCCCTCTAATCTATCTCACTACCAAGACATTTAGTGTCTATATTGTTTTTTTTCCCTCTGAGAGCCTATATTTTCCTTCATGAAATAATTTAAAGTTGAGTTGTATTTTCCAGCAATAAAATTATTTCCTTTTCTCATTCAATTTAGCATCTCTGAGGCTTCCATGTATGTCAACTAAGCTTTCTTATACAGTAACTACTTTATGGATTAATATGTGGAAATGCCTTCATTGTTGTTTTCATGAATTATCACTTACAAGATCAGAAAGAGAATGGTATGATATAGATGTTCCATGCTTTCGTTAAAAACCAACATGAGCACATCTGATATTGTCCAAGAGAAATGACTGAACACAGTGAGTGAAAAAAGAAAATATCTCCTTTGATATAGAAAAGGAATCTCAGAAAAGTGGGAAAAGAGCAAGGGTATAAAAGGATAATGTTGACACCAATAGGTGCTACATTAGGCAGACAAAGTTCTGATAGAAGTCTTTCTGGCTTGAGGAACTAGAGGACGGACAAAACCAAAAAATGTAAAGCTAAGGAAAAATTCCTAAAAGAAAAGCACCAAGGACCAGGCACCTAAAAAATCTATAAATAAATGCTGCCCAAATCTCTGGCTAACTTTCAAACAAGGTAAGCACCAAGGAAGACTACATGCATCCTAGTTAAGAATAAAAGAATGGAATTGAGATTTGAGCTTACCTGATAATGAGTCTGACCAAGTTAACTGCCTGCTAAAACCAATGAACAAACAAATAAAAAGTAACTCTCTTTAGAAAAATAGAATATGGAGTCTCCACAAAATAGTAATGAAAATGTCTAGTAAATGATAAAAACAAATCGTGAGAATAAAAAAAGTTACACTTTCCAAGAGAAAACATATTGAAGGAGATCAACTTCGGAATGAACTAGATTTAAAATTTATCAGATAAAGATTTTAGCTCATCTGTTATAACCATGCTCAGTAACATAAAAGGGAATATGCATATAGTGAATGAAAAGTATATCTGAGCTATTCAGCTGAGAATAAGAACCAAGGAAACAATTTCAAATAGATTATCAGAGTAAGAAGGATGTGAAGTCAATGTGGGAATCTGAGTGATTGAATGGAAAAAGATTAAAAAATGTATATATGGATATATATGTGTATGTGTTTATGTATGTATATATTAACATATGCACACATTCTGACTGTATGAAATTAAATTATGACTTGAATAGGGAAAATAGAATAAGCTTTTGAGAAAGGAGAATATATATTTCCTGGAAAAACAACTTAAAATTGTACGACAAACCAACAAGTCAATATCCTAGTGTTTTATATGTACATGCAAAAAAGAAAAGCATGGCCAAGTGCTTAGGAAAATGCATGTTTCAGGGTGAAGTAAACTAAAAGAAAGATTAGGTACATTTATGTAATTTCTCTTAGCTTTTGTATTTTAGGCCTAACTGATGGGATGGGGCCTTGGGACTCTTTTATTATTAGTTAGGTAACTGATATAAAATATCATAAAAATAGGATAGCTATCTAAGGTATCATCTAAGACTTTTAAATCCCTTGGTATGCTGTGCTATTTTTTATATCGAGGGAATAGCTCTTACTGGAATTGTTCCCTACATCATGAAGACAGGAAAGACAGGCATCATGACTGGCTTTCTAGAAAACTGTTATGACAAAGTAAATGCATAAATAATCCTTAGGTCATGCATAAGGGTTGACTTGCAAAGCAAAACCACAAAAAAAAAGGTATCCCTCTGTCTGCTTTTTTTAGTATATAGATAAATAGATTGTCTTAGCCTGTTTTCCACCTAAAGCAAACCTGACACAAAAGCTATGATCATGACTTTATCAGGGATGCAATTCCTCAAAGAGGAGTAAGGCCAAAGGTTGCTGTGGTAGGAGTGACAGCAAGCATGTACAAATGTATGTTATTGAGCAAGCCGCCCCAAGTAGAAATGACTGCTCAGTCTTGCAGTTCTATCTTTTAAATGAACTTCACCAACATTTCTGTAAATAGGGCATTGATATTGCAACTTTGAAATATTGGGGTATATCTATTTCCCCAATATATAGCTTCCCTAGAGAATGTCCACATGTCCTTGGGGAAGGAGGGAGTGATAATTATAACAGGTGAGTGGTGGTGTTGTAGAGTCCTTTCCCAAGATGAATGGGCCTATTTTTGAAATAATTATTAATAATTCTGTGTCTATAGACTGTCTTAAAACTAGAAACTGGGTTAGAGAAAACAGTTTTCTATTGGGAAATTTCTTTTTCTTTTAATTATTTAAATTGAATTGCATCCTAATGTGTTCTCTGTCTCACTCTTGGTAATATTATGATTTATTAGACAGGTTCCTGCAGATCAGTGTAGTTTGATTGGATTTCCAGTTTGAATTTTTTCCCCTGATGGTTAAGTGCTACTATCCAGTCTCTTCCATTCTGGATCTCCACAATCCCCAGTGATGTCCCGGAGACCATTCGACAGTCACCCAGGAAATCACCCCCAAACCACCCACACAAGACAAGGAGCACCAAGCTTCTCACAGGTGCACTGTTTATTGCTTTATTGCTTTAGTGAAGCGCTGGTCTTTGGATCTCCTGGGGGGGAAATTTGCCAAGTGCTGAGCTCTCCTATCTTACATAATAAAATCATCAAATATTTCCACATCCTTGTGCTGTTTGACCACTTTCTCAAAACTGTGCCCATAAAGTTCTGGTATTTCAAACGCATTTACTTTTACTTTAGGACACTCCAAGCCTAAGTTTCAAGAAATCATTCCAGAAAAGTATTAGAAGCCCCGTGCCCACTTTCCTGCCTTCATGGATTCATTCTGAAAAAATGTGTGAAGCAAAAGCTTAGAGTTATGTTCCTTGGGAAGGAATCCTACTGCAGCAGTGAAGAGAAAGAGGATTGAGATAGGTAAGAAGGGATAAAAAGTACAGGAGGACATCACAGAGCTGGCCACCATTTGATGCCCTGCTCAGATAATCACTCAGTCTTGTGAGCTTCTTTTCCAAAAGGCTGTATGATATATCATATCATAGGAAGTGTAAGATTTTTTTGAAGTAGCTGGCACCAGAGAAAGAAAGACAAACAGAGTTGAAAAGGGGAAAGCAGCGAGGCTTTATTATGGTGCTCCCGGGTGAAGTTCACAGGCCCTGTGAGAGAGAGACCCTGGAAGTCGTGTGGCACAGAAGTTTGAGTAGGGTTTATATATGTCCTTGGGTTGGGGGATAGGAGCTTCTTCTGCCAGGAGATGTTGGCACCAGGAGTAAGGAATTTCTTTGTTTCAGTTTTAGGGTGGGTATTGAGGGATAAAAGGGCCTTCTTCTTTTTCATTAGAAAAGGGAGAGGTGCCTGCCACCAGCCTTACAGGAAGTTCATTGAGAGGAAGAAGGAAGAATTTGTTTCCTATTTCCTGTTAACTATCATCAGCTAAAATTCTTTCCTATTGAGTTATAATTTCCTACATTTCCTGGTGGCTCGTGTATTGTTCCTAAGCAGGTCCTATGGCAAATCATGGCTTAGCAGCAACAGGGGTGCCCCAGAATCTAGAGAGTTGGTCATCAAAATACTAGCTGGGTAGAATAAGTAGTCAAGAGCCCTAAAGTGAGTCGGAGAGGATGAGGGCTGTTGCATCAGAAATGTCTTGACTGATTGTACCCACATAGACATCAAAATGTACATGAAAACTTAGAAAAAGGTGCAACACTTCTATAGCACTGGGAATGTTCAGTTGTTAACCTCCAGGTGAGGTGAGATATCGCAATCAACAACCATCCTGATAAGCAACTCTAGTTCTAAGATCCTTATGAGAAACACATGCACACCTGTGAGAGAATACCTTCTTGTGGAGCCGCCCCCAGTCCCATGTGACATGGAACTCATACTGCTAAAACTCAACCTGAATAAAGAGAAAAAAATGAAAAAAAATAGAAATCATCAAAACAATAGTCAAAGATATACGTTTTATCAAGCTAAATTTCAAAATTAAAAAGCTCTCTAAGTTAGAACTACTTGGGTGAGAATATTGATATTTAAGTTTGTCTTTAAAAAAGTTAGGCTAATTTTAAATATTCTGCAATCATTTGGATCTCTAGGAACAACATTTTATCCAGAAATAAACTAAAGAGTGTTTGCCTGAATCTCTTAAACAGTGTATCCAGGAGACAACAGATTAAGCTATGAGAAATGGGAGCACACAAGCAAGAATCTCTGTCACATTTGGGCAATGGTGTGTGTCAGGTGATTATAGCAATGACTGATGCATATAAGATGCAAGGTAAATACTTTTTCAGAGAATAAATGAATTTGTGTTGAAGGAGGAAACAAGTGATATAAAATAGTTTATAATATCACATATTTTGGGAAATAAACAGTATGTGATCAAAAATCTTTAGAGACTGATAGTTTAGGAAGTATTAATCTTTAAAAAAATAAGCTCAGTGGAATCCATTAAATTATTATTCATATAATCCTTTGTTCATTCCACATTGAACCTATCTTTTGTAGCAGGAACCTACCAATGTAGGCATTGGTTTTTGTAGTGAAGAGCCAGTTAGGGTGGGTCTCTTTCTAATAGAGCTTCTGGTTCAGTAATAGACTGTTAATGATCCTACAGTAACAGGTACAAATGAGGATACTAAAAGTTACTATATTAAAATGTTTTGTTAACCTCAAATGAATATTTATTAAATAAAATGGAAAAATGGATTCTTATGTAGCACTCCCAATTTTTATTTTTTTGTTTTTTGGTAAAACACATGTCTGGAACAGTCATTTATAATCTTGATTCAGTTTATATAAATCTCAATAAAATCAATCTAGGCACTGTCATATACAATATCACTGGGTGTGATAAAGGAAATAGAAGTCCTTTATTCAAAATGTAAAATATAGTTAAAATAAAGGTCAAAGAAAATTTTTATATATTGTATCAAGCTTTCATCAAAGCTTTTTTTTTTTCAATTGCAATAGGTGAGATTTACCTATCATAAAACAAATATATTAAGGGGGTATTATAGTCAAAATGAACGATATTTTCATATTTCTCCATCATTTCTAGCTCTGTTCAAGACATTTGGAACACATAAACTTTATGTTTATTGAAATCTAGCCTTTTATTTAAGAATATCCTGAAAGACCAGCACCCCCATTTTTTTCTACCTATAAGTAGAAATGAACCTGTGTTTCTTTGTAATTCATTTATTGTGCTTATTTTACAAGATATCATCATCTCCATCAACATTATCATGATTTTCATCTTCCATAATGTTATATTATATTACAGTTAATCATAAATGTAATATCATAAAGTTTTTCACCTTTATAATTATCATTTATAAAGTAATTCATTAAGCACTTATATGTCTAGTGGTTTGTGTCACTAAACTTTAACCTTTGTGGTCAAAATATAGCTGACATATTAAACATTATTTTAGACATTAAAATATGTGCAGATTTTCATTCATATAATATTGTCAAATTTCATTTGAACCAACATTAATTTAGTCATGGTTTATAGACTCTATCTCCATTATCACTGTTATATTTGCTTGTCTTCATTCTGAAAGCTAAAAAGATCAGATGAACTTTATAAGGCATATTGTTTAAAGGCATTTTTCTCTATTTAGAATAGAATCATAACTATTATGCAAAATGGAGTAGTAGAAAGAGATGACACTCTCCCTGTTAAAAATCATTTATGTTATTTCATAAAATAAATATGATATTTGAACTCAAATATAAAGAATGTATTTTGATATTTTTTAGATATAATGTGAAGAAAATATCTGGGAATAAAGAACAAATCCACATGCTAATGCTAACCACAAAATATTAATAGATTTTAAGTGCATTATTGATTTACATTGTATCCTAATAAAACTATTTTTTTTGAGACTTCTGGATGTCTGGATTTCTGGATTTTGCTTCTGGGTTCTTTTTATAATTGTTATTTAATATTTATTAAAAGCCCACAGCATTCTTGGAAAGATAGTTCAATAAAAGACAACTGTTGTATCTAAAGCACTTAGAAAATAAGGAGAAAAATGCCACAGAGAATAGACATGGAGCAACACAGGCACATATAGTTAGATATTTTTCTCCACAGAGATTCTTAAACCTCATATTCAATGGCAAGTAATGAATTCTGTTGATTTCGTACATTGTAGATTTATAGTTGTGCTGATGCTGGCTGAAGGATAACCTATTACTCAATAACTTTGCTCTCTCCAGGGGGAATAAAAACCATTACACAAGAATCCCCTCCTTGTTTCATATACAAACAAGAGGTTAAATTCAGAGACTGTAATTCTAGTTTGTGTGTGTGTGTCTATTTTAGAACATTTTTTGTGACCCAGCAATTGCATTTCACCTGCTCTCAAACGTCTATATTTTACATTACATCATGTGTTGACGCATGAAGCAGGAGACATTACATAGTCCTATATTCTAAAGTGTCTCAGTTGTGGGGGGGGGGATAAAAAAGAAAAAAAAAAGCTTGCTTTCTATAAGATATCAGTGTTTCCATGTATTATGTTTTTCGTTCTCAAAATGTAATTTAGTTCCATGAGGGATTTGGCACATTTTCAGAATGCAGTAAAAATCATTAATGAGCTAGACTATTCAGGAATGGTATGTATTGAAAAACCTGTTTCCTGTGGAGCTGCTGAAGTGCACAAACACTTACTTGGAAGATGCATCTGCCATGTGGTACTTCCGTAAACAAAGGAGCTTGTCTTGCTTCAGATATGAAAGTATACACAGGAATACAATAGGCAGCACTTATAGCATGTAAAGTAGAACGAATGAGATCATTTTGCTTCTAGTATTAATACTTCACATATTGTCAACCTGTAATAGTGCCCATATTTGCAGGTTGTCTCATATGAACTGCTGCAATTCAATCAATCATTTGGGAGCCTCATATTTATTGGGATATACTAGCCAATATATTATATATATAGGATATATAGGATATATGATATATAGGAGATATGATATTCTATATAATATATAGGATATATATCTCCAATATATCCAAAAACTAAAATAATCTCATTCTCACCTTTTCAAAAGACAATTCTGAGAAGTGAGAGTCATAAGACACTGAGTATAAATTGTAATATTGAATCTTTCAGATATTGCCATCTAATTTGCTACTCTCAGAAACATGGTCTCTGGTAGTTTGGAACCTCACTTTATTCTTTTGTTGAAGTCTTGCCTGAACCACTTATTTTGTCTTTCTTTTAGGAAACTGATAAGTTGAGCAGACAGAAGAAATAAGGAAACCTGAGGTCAACAATACTACAAGTATTTGATTTTGATGTAGAGCAATGTTTTATTGCTGGTTTTCAGGCAAAACTGTGTTTCTTTGTTGGGCAGTTTCAACTCTGTACCTTTCTTCACTTTGGGTCTTGGCTGCTCCCCTATGGTCATAATGTCTCTGGAGGTTTTTATTTGAATCTAGGAAAAGTTCTGTTACAAGAATGATTGCTTTATCTATATTATCCTCCTGTGTTTATAGTGGTATAGCTGTGTCCCTGTGTACTTATGTTAGACAAGAAAAAGGGAGAAGGAAGGGAAGAAGGGAGAGTGAAAGGAAGGAAGGGTAGGAAAGAAAGAAGGAAGAGAGGAGAAGAGAAGGCTAATACTCTGGGATCTTTGTGTCTTTATAGTTGGCTGTGCCCGAACAAAGAAACACATTGACAAGCAATGCAACATGTCTGTGTTGCATGGAGAAATCACTGACTAGCTACTGGCTGCATTAAAATAAACCCTGCTGCCTCAACTGAAAGCAGGAATTGTTAGTCTTGCCATATGTTTAGAAAGGTAGGTCAATTTTAGAGTTATTGCAGAGATGATAGTAGTTTATATAGGAAAATTTTGAAAGCTATATATTAGTTAAGCAAGTAGCAATGTAGTTAAATTTCATGACAGTAGTTCTATTAGGGTCATAACATCTCCCCATTCACTCTTTAGTTGTACACATGGTATACACTTTCAATCTTAGAAAATAAAACAAATTGTTCTTTGGACATTTTATAGTCACTGCACCAGAATGTATAATATTAGCAATAGAGTTAACCCAAGTATCTGGTTTGGGAAACACCCTGTTATTAGTACTTAGCACTGGGGAAATATTTCAATCTTTTCAAAACTGTTTCATTATTAAAAATTTTGTTAATGAAAAAAGGACTCTTACAGATATCTACTTATTTTTCAAAGTGCTTAAAATATTAAATTCCTTAAATAGATACTGTAGAAAACCATTATGAAATAAAAGTCATAATATGAAATATTTTCTCTTTCTTGTCTCAAACAAGTTCTTGGCCCTAAAACATACAAAGGTATGCACTGTCCCCCCAAATGCACATACATGTCAGTCTACATGCATGTCTGCAGAACTCACAGATCATGAAATCAAGCATAACCATGGATTACAATATGCAATCTGATCCCTATTTATTATGCTATCTTAACCATGGAAATTCTAATCCTTTAGCTCTCAGTTTTCTCTAAAATAAAAACTTTAAGTTTCAGGTTCTCTAATAGTCTATGATTTAGCCTTAATACTGTTTTAATTTTCATACACTTATCCACCTGATTTACTGAGTATTCCTACATATTTCTTGTTCTTGCTTTTAAGCTTTTCCCACATAATTTTCTTCTCTCTTTGTTTTCTCTCTGCTTAACTCCAAATGCACTTATTTAACTGTAAGACCTTCTGGGCATTGATAGATCTCCACTTATCCTTTCATATCTGCTCAGTGGTTTTGTTTAAGATGCAAAAACAGAATTCCTTCACTTGTACCTGAAAAGTGAAACTATTTTGAGGGAAATTAAGATATATATAAGAACATAGTTCTTCTTAATAAGGTCTGGCTACCTGAATCTCCACTCTAACCTAATCACAACACATTTTTTCCCCAGTTTAAGAAAGCATGGTTAGAAGTCCAATGACTAACATAATTGCTGATCGTATCAATTATTTTAAGACCACAGATACCACCAGCATCTCTGCCTGCGTAAGTGAAAATGAAACTTAAATTAATGCTTCCACCAAATGATTGAATTAAGAAATCCCACTATGTTTCTATTCTGTGTGCACCTTTCCTCCTTACCACCTAAAATGCAAGAAGCTCTGCTACCTGATCTCTCTTTTATTCATATATTTAGGGTTTCTTTTTAAAGTATCCTGTCCATCTTTCTTTTTTTTTCACTGTGCTGCCAAGACCTACAATTCCACTGTAAATAAAATATATTCTCCACTTTTCACTGAACTCACTGTGTTTTCCAGTATTAAATGATAGTGAGCACTTTCTTTGTTAAAATATTAGTAAAGTTAAAGATAGTCTTTTGCTATCACAAAAAAGTCAACACTCAGTGGTTTAAATAGGATTGCAGTGCATTTTTCTGAGAAGAAACAGCCTAGAACTAAGTGGACCATAGATATTAGGAGTACGGGTGGCAAGAGTCTTTAGCGCAGAGTTTACATTTCTATATCCAAAGCAGTTGCTCCAAATCTCACCATATCCCTGCTATCCAGGAAGGAGGAAATCTGAAGTAAAGGGCAGTGTGCAAATTGCATGTTTCATTTCTATTCACATCGCTTAAGCCAAAATATGGCTACACCAGTTTGCAAAAGAATATGGGGTATGTTTTTGCTGCTGAGCATCCATATGGCCAGCTAAATCTTAGGGAGATCTATAACTAAATGAAAGAAGAGGGCAATGGGTCTTTATGTACAATGTTTTTCCTGTCATACAGTATGTGTCCCATGAAAATCTCATTTTCAACTCACTCCGAATCATAGAATGGGTTTCCTGTTTCTAAACCAGTACTTTTGGTTAAAGTATTAAAGCATTTTTGTCAGGTCTCACAATTTTCTATATAAGACATATGGAATATGTTGTCAAAGGTGATAGTCATTTTCATGCTTTATCCTTCTTAACTTCTTAAATATTTGATACTGAATTACACAGTTTTACTACTTAAATCACTTTTTTTAACAAAATTCACATAATAATTTCCTGTTAACAGATGCCCTTAACAAACTAGTCTTTCTTTCTCAATCTTTTCCATAAACAACTTTTTATAAATAATAATGTTAACTGGGATATAGCATAAGTATAAACAACTTTGAATTGGTAGCTGGTGAGCATTGAATAACCAAGTATCCATTGTAGATTTCATTATTTAAAAGTAGGCAATCCTGATAAACAATTATTGCAGCTGATTATTCAAATGCCTAACTCAAGGGCAGCTTCAATGTGTAAATTCTGATTATAAGTGTTAGGTAGATAATGAGGGACTCCAGGTCTCCTACAGACAACCGTGGGTGCTGTTACCCCTATCTTGGTCCTGCCCAACCCTAATTCTCCATACCTGGGGGAGGAAATACCCCATGAATCTGTGGATCAGAACTTGGCATGCCAGCTGCAAAAGAATGCAGAGAACTCTCTAGCCCAGCGGCCAAGCCACATGGGTACCATAAAGTCCAGAAAGTGACCTAGAACCCACATGTGTAGTTAAGGCTGAGGTTATGTGACCCCCAACTGTCCAATCAAAGTGGTTTCATGGTGACATCTGAACTATGGGGAGTTCCCTATCCAGGCACCATAAAATAAGACGCAGACCGTAATCTCTTTCTCTTTGCCCTTCCTTTGGCTTTCACTTTGCTGCAACAATGGGTCCAGCTGTCACCTGTGGCATATGATCCATGGTCTGTAAACCTACATCTTGCTCTCGCCCTGTAATCGTATCTTTCTCTCCTCAATAAACCTCATTTTCATGCTTGCCTAACTATGAAATCTCTGGTCATTCTTCGGCGATGAGTGTACCAAGAACCAACAGTTTCAGATTAAAACTTGACATAAGAACTCAAGTGTGGCTCAAGCCTATAATCCTAGCTCTCTGGGAGGCCCTGGGCAGGAGGATTGCTTGAGCTCAGGAGGTCAAGACCAGCCTGAGCAAAAGCGAGACCCTGTCTCTACTAAAAAAAAGAGAAAAAGTAGCGAGAGTTGTGGTGCACGCTTGTAGTCCCCCTTGCTTGGAATGTTGAGACAAGAGAATCGCTTGAGCCCAGGAGTTTGAGGTTGCAGTGAGCTACTGTGAGGCCACTGCACTCTACCCAGGGCAACAGAGGGAGACCATTTCTCAGAAAACAAAAAAAAAAAAGAAAGAAAGAAAGAAAGAAACAAAACAAAAAACTCAAGTGCTCAGGTGGAGTGAAGCACGTCTCATATGTGGTAGGTATCTTTTGAACTGGCTCCAGAGCTAACAATGACCTTTCTTTTGATACCTTCCCCCCATGTTCCACCCTCATCCATAGTAACAGCCTCCCCACAGCCATTCTGACTAAAGCAATTCCGCTCACTTCCTCCTTTGCAACTGACTGTGCTAGGAAGAGTAAGCTAATCTCAGTTGGCACAATCTGATATCCAGGGATATCCAGGTCTTTCGAATGAAAAGTGATTAAAGGAAAGCGTCAAAGAGAAACAGGAAAGATAGGGAGCTAGAGAGCCCAAAGACCCAGTTCTACTGAGCAGCAAAGCAGAACAGAGAAAGATGGTTTTCAGAAAAAGAGGATAAAGATATGACAGAGGAAGCAAAGACAAGAAGGAAAAGTAACATTTCCTGGTTTCCTGTCAGTGTTCTAGTTCCCTGTTCCAGTCTTATTTTAGCCTTAATCCTGGCTATATTTTGAGAACTCTGTGAAAGGCTCCAGACTTCTCTTAGCAAACTACCTTTATTTATTTTGGTCAAATTAATTTCTGTAACATTCAATTAGAGATGCATATGAGCCATCAAAATTTCTGTGTTTAAATTTGTAGCTGTACACTTCTACCAATGATCTAGGCACAAAATAAGTGCTTAAATGGGAATTTCTGTGTTGTTTTGGGTTGATTTCAGTACAAAAGATGAAGAAACTTTTCAAACTTTTCTAAGTAATTAAAACAACTTACGAAAAATATGAGCTAATTTAGCAACAAAAAAAATTTAATGAGCTTTTCAAAATGAATATTTTGATGATGTAATTGGAGATTACCTATATATTAGGATGATTATATAGAGTTGAGAACTGCATTTCACAAAATACTACATAGATATTGTCAATGCTGATGAAGAAGGAATACATTAACAAACATTTTTTTTTTTCTTTTTTTCTTTTTGGCTGCCTGCTTGGGGAACATAAAACATGGATCCTGCCTTTCTGTTTTCATGCTGGTTGAACCTTATTTCATTCTATTGATGACCTCACCTTTCACCCTTCATTGTCACAATTATGACCACATAAAATTAGGTCTACCAATAATCATAAGGCGCTTTTTGCATCAAAGTCATTAAAGGAAATCAAATTATGATGGAATAATAAATATTTTTTTCTATTGCTTTCAACAATAGACCTTTGTAATGTCAAATAAATGATAAAGTATGCAAATTAGAAACAAATGACAAAGAAGAGGTGGTAGCAGTAAACTGTGTGTGTGTGTGTCAGAGATGGAGAGAAAGATAAATCAATTAGAATTAAGAAAAGTTGACAGCAGAGAGGAAGCACAATGGCACATTGGAGAGTATAAACATTCTACGACCCCATATGTAAAGATTACAAAGACAGGCAACTGGCCCTGAATGACAGAGTATTCAAATAAATCTGTGCCACTGAAAATGTACATGTCTTAAACACAAATTTGAGATAAAGAAATTTAGTTAATTTTAATCAGACCATATAGTTGAATTATTATAATTTAAAATGATTAATGAAATCATTTGTTTAATATTGGTGATGAAGGTTAAAGGTAAAAATGGAAGTATATATTGCTTAAAGGCTTTCTTGGACTATGGACTCTGAAAAAAAAATCATCCTTTTCTCTCTCTTTACTATTCTAAATAAATGTAAATCATGATTCTTGTTCTTTGTGATTTTATATGCTATAGAAACTGTTTATCATTCCAGTTTTATCTTTTTCTGCTTATATTGTGTAATTATAACTTCATCTTAGTGCAATCCTTGATCTATGACACTGATACAAAAATTAACTAATGTAAACAATAAATACCCATTATACCTTTGTAGTGATGCAATGCTAATGGCCAAAATACTGGGTTTTTTTTTGTTTGTTTGTTTGTTTGTTTTTGAGACAGAGTCTCACTTTGTCGCCCGGGCTAGAGTGAGTGCCGTGGTGTCAGCCTAGCTCACAGCAACCTCAGACTCCTGGGCGTAGGCGATCCTACTGCCTCAGCCTCCCAAGTAGCTGGGACTACAGGCATGCGCCACCGTGCCCGGCTAATTTTTTCTATATAGATTTTTAGTTGGCCATTTAATTTCTTTCTATTTTTAGTAGAGACAGGGTCTCGCTGTTGGTCAGGCAGGTCTTGAACTCCTGACCTCGAGCAATCCACCCGCCTCAGCCTCCCAGAGTGCTAGGATTACAGGCGTGAGCCACCGCGCCCGGCCTCAAAATACTGTTTTTAAATAATAAGTCTAGAAATAGGTGTCTAGATTAAATCAGCATTTAGTTAAAAGTTCATAATGTTCAAATGTACAGAATCCAAGATTTAAATATATGACATTGTCTTTCAAGTGAAGGCAAAGTGTAGAAAGAAGCACATTACCTAAGAATAACAAATGATATAAAATAAATGACTTTCTTCTGCCTAGCGTGTTAAGCAAATGGCACAAAGCCAACTGCCTAATCTCTGATATAGTGGAATATGGTATGCCTTCCACTGAGTGTGCTTATTGCACTTGGTAGAAAATTTAAAGGCACTCTGGAGCCCATATTCTCACAAATTACTCCCTTGAGGACAGTGTGGTAGAGTAAAAGCATGGAAAATGAGAATCTTCTCTCCTTCTTAGATAAGGATGATGAATCTAGTGGAGAAAAGTAGGAAAGTTCAAAAGATATGGGAAGTGATCTCACACCCTTAAAGCTCTTTACTGTTCCTACAAAGAGCTCTGGGGAATATATTGGCGGAAGATCCAAATATCACTTTCCTTTTATAACTCTACGGGGAAATGCGAGATGATTCTGAAGATTGCAAATAAAAAAAAAAAAAAAACACTTTTCTCTCTTTGTCACATTTAAGAAAAAGTTTGGAATCTCATTTTCTACTTTGGGAACAGACAACTGCTGTGGTTGCTACCTGAGGCTTCAGGAACATGGGTGGTTTAATAAGAATGAGAATCTGTCTACAGTACCTAAGACAGGCAGGCAATAAAGAGGATCTATTAGAAGAGAGACATTGGAACATGCTCGAAGAAGAAAACATATAAACTTAATCTTTAGAAAAGCAGTTGCCGAGAAAAATGTAGAACAAATAAATCAAGATATCAGTTAGATATAGAAAATAAAAGTAGGAAGGAAAAGAGGAGAAAAGCTTTTTAAATGGCAGCAATGCAGCCTAATAATTTTATGCCTAAAATATCTTTAAAAAAGTATATATTGCCTAGTGAATGTTTTTGATTTATAACCTGCCAGTTTTCACAAATACATTCATTTTCATTTTAATAAATAAATTGAAAAAGTCAGTATGCAAAGTTATTTGCTTCTATTCAATAATAAGCTTAGATCAAAAAGCAAAAAAAAAAAAAAAAAAAAAAAGAATTAGAAATATCTGAGAATGGAAAGTGGGAAAAGGAAGAAGCTGGTTTACGATTTTCCAGAAAAGTTTTAAGAGAGTCAAATACTCAAAGTCATGGCCGCTAGATACACCAATACATAATCTCGAAGGCAAAAAGTATAATTATTTAAACAATTATCCATTAACATATAACCCAAATTTTCTTCCGCTTATTTCAATTTCAAGCTTAAACTCTTAGAAAGTAGAAGAGTTAGTATTAAATGTGAAATATTTATTCCTTTATTTCTATCTGTGCATTAATTCATTATTAATTTATATCACTGACAACCTACTGTGTACTGGGCACTAGTAAACACTGGAGATCAGGGTAAACAGAACATATAGAATTCCTATATTTATAGAGCTTACATTCCAATAGGCAAGACAGAGATACTCTACCAATAATTATAAGTGTAATAATTGTTTAAAATGAGAAAAAATAAAGATATATTTTAATGTAAGTCCTACTGGTTCAAATTTTCAGTTTTAAAATACATCTTTATTTAGTTATAGTTGATCAATTATCCAACATTTTTTAGCATATCTTCCCTTCTATCAAATTCTACCTTTTTATAAGGTAAGTTGATTCTATAATTTCCATTTGGGACAAGGCAAGCAAGCTCCTGTAGTGAAAGTGGCCCATCTCAAACAACATAACATAGCAGGGGGTCACCAAGCTAGCCTGTGGATTAAATCCAGGTTGCTTTCATGCAGCCCCAAATGTCTGCATAGTTTTTGCATTTCTAAGTGATTGAAACATTCCAATAGAAGAATATTTTGTGGTGCATAAATTATATGAAATTCAAGTTTGTGTTCATAAGCAAAGTTTTATTGTAAAATAGCTATCTTTCATTTACATATTTTCTATGTCTCCTTTCATGCTGCAGTGGCAGCTTTGAATAGTTGGGACTGAAAACATATGGCCTGTAAGGACTAAAACATTATTATTTGGTCCTTCTCAGAAAACATTTGCCATTCCTGGAAATAAAAGAAATGATCTTTGAAATTTTTATAATATCTAATTTTTGTTGAGTGTTTAGTATGTGTGAGCCACTACCACTTTCTCTTTGCATATATTAAATTAAGCAGGGAAATACATTTATGAGGAAGGGATTTTCTCCATTTTATAAATATGAAAATGAAAATGAGGTGTTTTATGAAGGTAAAACAGAGACTAAGAGTTTGAGCAGGGATTTTAACATTGGTAGTTTGTCTCCAAAGCTAAACTCTTTTCCACTACTCTATACTTAACTAGGAGTAGTCTAGACCCTATAATTTTCAAGATCCCTTCAAACTCGAAGTTATTATAATTCTATATGCTGAACCCCAAACAGTTTTGTTCAAATGAGTCACATATTTCTGATACCTGTCTGGTATTTCAGGATTCCTGTCTGTTTGGTATTTCAGATGCTAACAGGGAACTACACCAGTTGTGACGCTCCTCCATTGTTCAAAACTAAAAATTAATACAGTATCATGAGTTTTTTTTTAATTTATTTTAGCATCATATTCACTGTCTAATATGGCAAGGCCACTTACAATTTGCTGGCTATGTTGATTGAATTAAGGATGTATAATAAATTCTTCATTTCTAATAAGGCCAGAAGTTGCAAACTTTTTTTTTTTTTTTTTTTTTTTTTAACTTTTGGCAATCTATGAGAGAGTTTGGACCAAAGTAGGAACTTAATGCATATCTGTGTTGTGACCTTGGGGGCACTTTTCAAGAAGTTAGTCCTCCAGTTCAAGATTCACACCCAAATAAGAGGTAAATGATTGAACACTACTAAATTAGATTCATTATGCTTCACAGTATATATTCTGTGTCAAAACCATTGGGTAGGATGATGAACATCAAATAATCTTACTGGTTTTTACCCTGAATGAGTTTAAGAGAGGGGAGCAAGACAGAGCATTCAGGTATCTTACTTTCAAGTTTCATAAACACTGCCAATGGCTGCTCAATACTGTCCTTTGTAAACTTTCAATAAAATGGAGCAAAACTAATATTAATAAAAGAACATTTCATCTAATCCTCACACAAACTAATATAGATACCTCAGAGTGTTAAATCTGGTGCCCAATAATAAGGGACACTAAACCAGCAAAATTCGTGAACTCTCTCTTGAAAATATCACTTTTTTAAGTGTTTATGTCACTTTTCTAAGTGCTTCTATTTTGCATGAATAGAACTCTAACGTAAGCATAAAGTCTCCAGTTGAGAACACTACTGAGATTCATTTCTTCAAGAAGCTACCTCCCTAGACTATTTCCTCATTATACAGTGTCTTTGTTATTTTAAAAGTTATTACTATACAGTTGCTTTTAAATCTAATATTATTTATGCATATGTGTTTTATTTATAAAATCCATTAATTGCTAAATTATCACTTATTTAAAGATGAATCAAATATTTCTGTTGTAGCATTCTGGCATATTTTAGTACTATAGGTTCTGGAATTTAATTTTTTTATTTTTTAACTGACAATAATTGCACATATTCATGGGCGACATAGTGATGTTTCTATACATAAAATGTATGGTGATCAGATCGGGATAATTAGTTTATCCATCATTTCAAACATTTATCATTTACTGTGCCTGGGAACATTCAATATTTTCCTTTCAGTTATTTGAAACTATATATTATTGTTAACTATAGTCATCCAACAGTGGTATACAACACTAGCTTTTATTCCTCCCATCTAGCAGTAAGTTTGTATCCTTTAACAAATCTCTCTCTATTTCTTCTTTCCTTCTATCCTTTTCACCCTCTAGTGTCCTCTGTTCTACTTTTTACTTCTATGAGATCAATGATTTTTTAGCTTCCACACATGGGTGAGAATATGAGATGTTTAGCTTTCAGGTTCTGGCTTATTTCACTTAACTTAATGTTCTCCAGTCCCATCTGTGTTGTCACAAATGACAGGATTTCATTCTTCTTTATGGCTGAATAATATTCCATTTTGTATATATATCATTTTCTATATCCATTCATCTGTTGCTGGGCACCTAGATTGATTCCATATCTTAGCTGTTGGGAATAGTGCTGAAATAAATATGGAAGTGAAGATGTTTTTCTGACATGATGATTTCCTTTCCTTTGGATAAATTTCCAGTAGTGGAATTGGTGGATCATATGATAGTTTTATTTTTATTTTTTTGAGGGGCTCACATAACTGTTGTCCATGATGGCTATACTAGTTTGCATTTCCACCAACAGTATATAAGACTTCTTTTTTCTCTGTATCCTCATTAGCATTTGTTATTTTTGTCTTTCTGGTAATAGTTATCTTAACTGGGGTGAGATGATATCTAACTGTATTTTTGATTTGTATTTCCCTTATGATTAGTGATATTGAATATTTTTTCATATAATTGTTGGCCATTTGTATGTCTTCTTTTGAGAAATGTCTGTTCAGATCATTTGCCCATTTTTTAATTGGATTGTTTGTTTTTATGCTGTTGAGATGTTTGAGTTGCTTATATATTCTGGATATTAATCGTTTGCCATATGAGTAAATTGCAAATATCTTCTCTCGTTCTGCAGGTTGTCTTTTTACTCTGTTGGTTGTTCCCTTAGCTGTGCAGAAACTTTTTGTTTGATATAATATCATTTGTTTATTTTTGCTTTTGTTTCCTCTGCTTTTCAGGTCATTTTTATAAAATCTTTGCAAAGACCAATGTCCTGAAGCATTTTCCCTATGTTTTCTTCTAGGAGTTTTATAGTTGCAGGTCATATATTTAGGCCTTTATTCTATTCTGAGTTGATTTTTATATACAGAGTGGGAAGTGGCAGACCAGTTTTATTCTTCTACTAATGGACATCCAGTTTTTGCAGCACAACTTTTTGAAGCACTTTCCTTTTCCCATGGAGTGTTCTGGGCACCTTTGTCAAAAATCAATTTACTGTAAATATGTGGATTAATTTCTGGGTTATTTCTTCTGTCCCATTAATCTAGGTTTCTATTGTTATGCCGGTATCATGCTCTTTTTGTTATTACACCTTTATAGCATATTTTGAGTTCTGGTAGTGTGATACTTCCAGCTTTGTTCTTTTTTTCTCAGGATTGCTTTGGCTGTTTAATGTCTTTTCTGGTTCCACAAATTTTAGGATTTTTTCTGTTTCTGAAAAGAATGTCATTGGTAGTTTGATAGGGATTGCATTGAAACTGTAGATTGCTTATGGTAGTATGGACATTTTAACAATATTAATTCTTCCTGTCCGTGAACATGATCTTTCCCTTTATTTGTATCCTCTTCAATTGTTTTCATTAGTCTCTTATGTTTTTCTTGTAGATATGTTTCACCTCCTTGGTAAATCTTTTCCTAGGCATTTCTTTTTTTGGTAGCTATTGTACCTGGTATTGTCTTCTTCATTTTTTTTAATGTAGTTTGTTGTTGTGTATAGAAATGCTGATTTTTGTATACTAATTATGTATCCTATAAGTTTATTGAAATAGTTTATCAGTTGTATGAATTTCTGATAGAATCTTTAGGTTTTCTATGTATAAGATCAACTTGTCTGCAAACAGGGACAATTTGACTTCCTCCTTTCCATTTTTGATGTCCTTTATTTCTTTCTTTTGGCTAATTTGTCTGGCTAGGACTTCCAGTACTATGTTGAATAAAAGTGGTGAGAGTGGACACCCTGTAATTCTTAAATAAAAACTTTAAAATAATGAAGTAATAAAATAAACACAATTGTGTTTTTAAAATTTGATTTTATCTTGAAATTTTAATAAAAATCATAGTCATTGGGATATTTATGATCATCATAAAGAAATTCAATATAAATATCAAATTGCTATGAATCATAACTATAAACAATGTGAATAATTATACAATACTTATACTAGAAGGAAGGGCTAAATATGCATAATTTTATATATTTAATTATCTGAGCATCTTGGTGAGGTAGGTACTCTTATAATTAATGTTTTAAGGGAAACAGGAGCTTTCAAAAAAGAGGTAGGAAACTAGGATTACATTAAGATATGCCTGAATCAAGAGACCAAGTTCTCTACCTGAGCACTATAAACAAATATATGGAAGCACACACACACACAGAGACAGACAGAGAGAGATTTAACATAAAAGTATCATAGGATATTAAAATTAAAATGATAAAGAGTTACTTTTTAAAATTTTATGACTTTAAATCTGAGAGAATAAGAAAGAGGGTGGAAGGTTTTCTTAAAATATAATTACAATTTGATATGAGATTAAAGGGGAAATGGGTGGTGGTAAATGTAGATAAGAAAGGGCAGAGATTTCAGGCAATCATTTACCTAATTTATGTTTCTGTGTCTACCAACACTTTTAATATTCCACCAAAATTTGGAGAAGTGTTGTAGTAGTTGAGAAGTTATGTATCAGATTGTGATGGATGCTAATAAATAGGGTAGCACTATTCAGTAGATATTTTGTTTGCTCATGTGGTTATTTCCAGTCCATAATAGCAGTAATATCCAGCAGAAGAAACATATATTCAAACGAAGGTAATAAAATACACCGGGAATGGGAACTGACTCATCTCTTTCCTTTTGTTGACCTCTGGTGCTAACTCTCTCCTTAAATATTGTGTCAAAATCTCAGTACTTCTTACAATAGTTTTATCAAAGTGTTAGTGATAACTTAAAAGTAATGTGTATCAAAAGTGAGCAAAATAAAAAATTCTAAATAAATAGGTAGTAAGATTTAAATGTCAAACACTTTCTAGCTGGCTCTAACAGTGATGTTTAGTTCTCTTATCGAAGAATATTTAACATACATAATACATATTTCAGCAAAACAGGGAACCCTGGCATTAGTATACTTGAGTTTATTTTTTTATTTTTAAACATTTCTATACAAAGCAAAACAACTTTTAAATGATGCAGTGCAGACTAAGCTCGATTACAGGGACAGTGAACACAATAGGAATTCATGGAAGGTTTTAAGACATGAATCTCTGATCTTTGGGCCTAGAGACAAGTGTGATTCCAGTGAAAACGGGGATTGTAAGTATTAGGTGAGCTCTTCAGGACTCTAATTAGCTCATGAGAATGTTCAGTTGTTACCTCCTAATATATTTTGCAGCAATAAGACACAGAAGGAGATGCATGCCAAAAAAATTATAGCATGCCTCTGGTGAAGTTGCAAGTCACAAGTCAGAAGAAAGGAATTGCAATAACGATTCCAGAATTCACTGTCTAGAGTGCCTTCTTGCTATCATTATACAAATAACAAAAATAAGTTGATGGGCTTATTTGGAGTTGTAGTGTAATGCTTGACATGACTGACAACCAGTTATACTGTTTGAATTGTTCATTGTGAAGTTTAATCTCAGTTCTCATTTAATAAATTTTCTTCCGAGATCTACTATGGTTAAAAAATACATGCTCAAAAATTTCTCACAGAGCAAGTTTTGTTATTTCCTTCATTATCACAATACTTTTTCTTTCCCCTTTTGCTCACTTTTTTAGTGTGTAATACCTGAGGCTATAAGGAAAAGAAAATGCAGAATACTATAACTGAATATAACTCCCATTTGACCTGATAAATCCCTGGCTACATAGAAGAAAACCAAGATGAACTAAAGGTTAACAGAGTATTCTTACATTCAAGCAGCAGATGAATAGAAAACAGAAAAAAAAATAGGACAAGAAGATGAGATATAATACTATTCAAATAAAATTACTATAGGAACATGAGGATAAAGAATATAATTATCTAATCTGGATCCTATCCAGGAAACTGGGTTTAATTTCACTAATCCCAATACAAATTGTCACTATATTTTCAAAACCATGCAATTTGCCTCTGGTGATGGACAGATATCAACATGAGAACATTTCCTTTATAGCCCTCAGAGTGGATTTAATCTGCCTTCCTGACTTTGCTTAATGGTTCTGAATAACTTCATTGCAGTTAAGAAAATGCAAAGCAAAGTGATTTTTTCTTCTATAATAAAGTAACTCTTTGTTAACATTAGAGAGAACATTAGAGAGTTTTTAGAATGTTTTTACAAATTCTACTGTGAAAAGATAGACTGACTTTAACTAATAGCATCATCATAAAGCTTTTTTAGCTTTCTCAGTTGAAATAATGCAAGTGAAAACACTTCATAATATACATGTTATTGTTCATAATAGCAATTAATTATAATGGTAAATATCTATTAATCCCTCATGCTGTACCAGATACTTTGAAAAGCATTGTATATTAATCAGTTCTTGATATAGAAATCCTATCAGCTTGAGAGAGTCTGTTATCATCCAATTTTACAGATAATGAAATTTTTTTCTATTTACAATTAAGGTTTATTATACTTATAGTTCTAATATTAAACTGAAGGTATTCTAATAAAGAGATTTTCAACAATGGCATTATTATACACTGTGTCACCTCTATAGTGTTGTAATTAATTTGTTACTTCTAATAATTAAATTTCCAAATATCTCTAGTGATTTACTGTTAACAATATAAATTAGATCAGAAATAGCATTATTCCTATAATAACCTCAAACTTTTTAATTTGCATTCTGACATGCTTTCTTGAGTGGAGAAAAAATAATGGAGTAACAACTAGAATGCTGGGAAATGGCATGTATGAATATATCACATCAGATGAATTATTCTGTCAAATGTGTGCTGATGTATAAAAATGAAAAAACATAAAAATATAAAGATACTTCCTATTCCCTTCTTTTAGAACCTAATTCTCATAGAGAGCATTATATTTTTGTTTCACCATTGCTTCTGTGGTATTTATGTGCCTATCATCTTTCTGGTACTTTCATCAATTCTTAAGCTTCAATATGTATAATAAGAATAAATGTCAGACAGCTTAGAGCCAAACAAATACCATACTAGCCAAAAGACCTAGTGTAGCCCAATCTTATTTTATTTAATGAATTATAATTCATTTGTAAACAATATTTTTTAAGGGCTAACTTTTTTTTTTTTTCAAATAAACCATTACAGGCTTTGAGAATGTGCTAACATTTTTCACATTCTGATTGGTAAAATAGAGCTATATATCAGTATGGTATTAATATGTACAAAAATAGAAGGAAGTCCATATAGAGAAAGTTATTCCATCAAAAACAATGGTTAACTCAGTTTGGAGATATCATGGCATGCTTCCTTGATAATAATGAATAGTAATTTTCCATATAGATAAAGCCACATCAGTAATAACAAATATATTTTATGGTATGTTATGTTTTGGAATGAAAGTAGTATTAGACAGTGTTTTTCACTAACCTTCCTTTGGGTCACAAAATCTTTGGATAATGTTACAAAAGCTAAGCATCTTTTCCACAAAAAATTGCACATACATACATGAACTCAAAGTTATGCACTCACATTGAAGGTGTTTATGGACAGCCTGATACTCATCCAGGAGCCCCTTCTCAGCTCCAAAGTCCTTGGAATTTAAAGAGGAGTCATAAAAGGATAGTAAATAAGACAGAAAATAATTGATTTTTTTAAAAAAATTATTCATCTTGATATCTTTTTCTTTCTAAAGCACCGAATAAAATACGATTTAAAAAATCTCAAACTTAGATCATTCTTTCCATCACTGGCTCCAAAGTTTATTTCAAACAGCTGAAAACATTGATGAGTCTCCATACTGTTTTCCACAGAGGTTATACTAGTTTCAGTACCACCGACAGTGTGTAAACATTCCTTTCTCTCTGCATTCAGGCCAGCATCTATTGTTTTTTGACTTTTTTTTTTAATTACAAAGATTTATTTTAACATCTATTTTCTAAACACACTAACACATTAACTGTTCGTCTTAGCTCTTCCTGTATGCCTTCTTTTAAAGTTGGAAAATATTCTGATTTTATTTTTTTTTGAGTTTCAGAATATTACAGGGGTACACAGGTTTTGATTACATGGATTGCTTTTGTACTGTTTGAGCTCAAATTATGAGTGTGCCCTTCACCCAGATGGTGCACATTGTACCCGTTAGGTATGATTTCACCCATCCCCTCCTTTCCCCTCCCACCTGCTTGACTGCAGCCGAGTTTTACTTCCGTCTGTGCACGTGAGTGCTGATTGGTTAGTTCCAATTTAATAGTGAGCACATGTGGTGTTTGTTTTTCCATTCCTGTGATACTGCACTTAGGAGAATGGTCTCCAGTTCCATCCAGATTGTTGTAAAACGTATTAACTCACTTTTTATGTCTGAGTAGTACTCCATTCTATCTATCTATTTATCTATCTACCTATCTATATACAACATTTTATTAATGCACTTGTGAATTGATGGGCAGTTGGGTAAATTCCACATCTTTGCAAATGTGAATTGTGCTGTAATAAACAATATCATTTGATAAAAGGACTTTTTGGGAGGTACATACACAGTAGTGAGTTTGCTGGATCAAAGGGTATTCTTTGAGGAATCACCATACTGTTTTCTATAGAGGTTGAACTAGTTTGCAGTTCCACCAACAGTCTACAGGTATTCCTTTCTCTGTGTGCCCATGCCAGCTTCAATTGTTTTGGGACTTTTTAATGAAAGGCATCCATACTGGAGTTAAGTGATATCTCATTTTTTTTATTTGATTTGCATTTCCCTGATGATTAGTGACATTGAGTATTTTTTCATATGTTTGTTGGCCATTAATTTGTCTTCTTTTGAAATGTTTCTGTTCATGTGTTTTGCCTACTTCTTAATGGGGTTAATTTTTTCTTCCTGATTTGGTTGAGTTCTTTGTAGATTTTGGTATTAGCCCTTTATAAGATATACAGATATGAATAATTTCTCTCATTTTGTTGGTTGTCTATTTGCTCTGTTAATTGTTTCCTTGGCTGTGCAGAAGCTTTATAACTTGATAATCAAGTCCCATTTATTAATTTTTGTTTATTCTGTGATTGCTTAGGGGTCTTCATAAATTCTTTGCCTAGGCTGAAGAGTTTTTCCAACATTTTTTCCTATATTTCTTATGGTTTCATGCCTTAGGTTTAAGTCCATTATCCATCATGAGGTGATTTTTGTGAGAGGCGAGAAGTATAGATCCTCTTTCAGTCTTCTAGGTGTGGCTATCTAATTTTCCCAGCACCATATATTGAATAGGGGTTATTTTTCTCACTGTATATTTTTGTCTGCTTTGTCAAAGATCAGATGGCTATATGAGGATGGTTTCATATTTTAGTTCTCAGTTCTGTTCCATTGGTTTATGTCTCTGTTCTTATGCTAGTGCCATGCTGTTTTGGTTACTATAGCCTTGTAGTATAGCTTGAAGTCTGATAAAGTGATGCCTCCCAATTTGTTTCTTTTGCTTAAGGTTGCTTTGGCTTTTCAGGCTCTGTTCTTGTTCCAAACAAAGCATAGAATTGTTTTTTCCAGATCTGTAAAAAATGATGTTGGTATTTTGATGGGGATTGCCTTGAATCTGTAACTCACTTTGGGTAGTATGGACATTTTAAAAATATTGATTCTGCCAATCCATGAGCATGATATGTTTTTCCATTTGTTTACATCATCTGTAATTTCCTTCCTTAGTGATTCATTGCTCTCTTTGTAGAGGTCTCTCACCTCCTTGGTTAAATATATTAACAGGTATATTATTTTCTTTGTAGCTATTGTGAAATTTATTGAGTCTTTGATCTGATTCTCAGCTTGACTGTTGTTGCTGTATAAGAATGCTACTGATTTGTGTGCATTGATTTTGTAACCTGAGTCTTTGCTGATTTTTTTAATATTAGTCATTCTGACAAGGGTAAAGTGATAGGTCTTTGTGGTTTTAATCAGTATTTCCCTGATTATTAGTTATTTTGAACATTTTTTCATATGTTTACTGGCCATTTCTCCATCTTTTTTTGAAAATTTCTGTTCATGTCCTGTTCCTGCTTTTTAATGGGGTTGTTTGTTTTCTTTCTTTCTGATTTGTTTGAGTTCTTTTTAGATTCTGGACATTAGCCCTTTGTCAGATGTATAGTTTCTGAATATTTTCTCCCATTCTGCAGATTGTCTATTTTATTTGTTGATTATTTCCTTTGTTGTGCAGAGCTTTTTACTTTAATCAAGTTCCATTTATTTCTTTTTGTTATTACTGTAATTACCTTTGAGTCCTTGGTCATAAATTTTTTTCCCTAGGACAATATCTAGAAGAGTTTTTCATACATTTTCTTCTCTAATTTTTATGGTACCATGTCTTACATTTAAGTCTTTTATCCATCTTGAATTATTTTTTGTAAGTGCTAAGAGATAGGGATCCTATTTCATTCTTCTGCATCTAACTATCCAATTTGCCCAGCACCATTTACTGAATAAGGGCTTCTTTTCCCCAGTGTATGTTGCTGTCTGCTTTCTGGACAATCAATTACTTGTAGGTAGCTGGTTTATATCTGGACTAAAAGTAGACCTACCCTCCAATCCAGGACTCTTACTACTAGGTATTTACCCAAAGGCAAAAAAAGTCATTTTATCAAAAAGACACCTGCACTCGAATGTTTATTGCAGCACTTTCACAATTGTAAAATGTGGAACCAACTCAAGTGTCAACTCAAGTGTTCATGAGTGGATTAACAAAATGTTGTATATTTTGTTACCATAGAGTATACCATACAGTATTACACAACCATAAAAATAAATGAAATAAAGTCTTTTGTTTCTTCTTGGGTAGACCTGGGGACCATTATCCTAAGTGAAGTATCACAAGAATGAAAAACAAATATCACATGTACTCTCTAATAACTAACCAATGGCCATAAATGGCACACAGGGAAGTAAGTAACTGGAAATCAAGAAAGGGGACGGGGGAGAAAGGGAGGGGCAAAAACCTACCTAATGTGTACAGTGAACGCTATTCGCATGTTGGGCACACTAATAGCCCTGACTTGAGAATTACAAAAGCTATGCTGTAACACAAACCTTTGTACCTCCAACCCCTCAAATTTTTGAAATAAAAATTAATATTGTATGTTGTAAATTTGTTAAAAGAGTAGATTGTAGTAGATTTTTTGTGCTCTTAGCACAAAAAAGAGATATTTCTGGAAAGTACTGGACACATTAGTTAGCTTACTGGTACTAATCATTTTACTATGTATATGAATATCAAAACATCATGATATACAATTTAATCATATACAATAACAAATCAATAATGGTACCAGTTAAAAGAAAAAAATGTCAAATCAGTTTATGTCGCTCCTCTTCATAAAGATCTCAACCAGCTCCATAATGTCCCCAGATTTAACTCTAAATTTTATGGAACTATTATAACCTGATTCTTAACATCATTTTCTGATCTTCCCACTTATTCTGTGCTATAGTCACATTGAACTTTAAATTCCTCCCTTCATATGTTATAACTTTTCCTAACTCCATGCCTTTTTGCCTGCATGCTGATCACTCTGCCTGGAATGCTCTGAGTACTTTTTACCTGATAAGTTTACTACTTTTTTAAGAACAAAAGTTAAAAGTTATATTTTATACCTTTTCAGATTGTCCCACAGTTCTTACATGTTCTGTTCTGTTTGGTTTTTAACTTCTATTTATTTATTTAGTTAGTTAGTTTTAATTTCCTTTTTGAAAAGTCCTATTGATCTACCTTGATGTCATCTGATTCTTGGTCTTGTAACATCTACAGACAAGTCCATCAAAGGCATTCTTCTTTCCTGTTCCAGTGGTTTTGATTTCTAACACTTACTTTTGATTCTTTTTTAGAATTTTTATTTCTCTGCTTACATTATCCATCTAAATTGCACATTACCAACATTGTTCATTAGAGAAATCATACTTGTTTTATGTTCCCTGTCCAACAATCCCATTATCTGCATAATATCTGCATCTGGTTTTAATGATTGCTCTGTCTCTTCTGACTCTGTTTGGCTGGCTTTTTGTCATACTTCTTAAGTTTTTGTGGAAAACTGGGTATGTTGTATTAGGTAATAGGATCTGAAATAGGTAGGACTGTAATGTGGGAATTGATGTTATTCTGACTAGGTACTGATCTATTTAATATTTGTTGTAACTATACAAACCAGAGGCTTCAAATTCCTCTAGTGTCCTACATTTTATCTGCCCTCTTTGGTTTGGGGGTTCCATATGTACTGCCAACCAGAGAAGTCTATGTCTCACATCTCTTCTTTTTTTGTCTGTAATCTATTGCTATTATTCTGCTATTTTGGTAAACTGTGGAGTAAAGTGTGAGGTGGGGGAGGTTTCTATAATATTCTGATTTTCAGTTTTTATTATTTACCTTGATGCTGTAGCCTTCACAAGTGTTTCTGTCCCTCCTCTTTTTGCCTCCTGACCCTACTCCCTTTCCTGGATGCAAGAGTCCTATCTGTTTTCTAGAACACCTGTTCTTGGTCAACTATGTTTTCTTTCTCTTTTTTTAGGTAAAAGAGGAAGGATAGAGGGGACCGATTGAGGAAAAATGCCCTCTCCATCGATTGTGATAAAGTTCTCTCACAGTTTTATGCTCTGGCAAAGCCCTTTCCCCTGGAAAGTAAGCATTTGAAATGAGGAAGATTCTGGACATATTTTACAATGGTTATTCTTCCTCTCCTCCTCCCAGGATTACAAGGAAATCTTTCTCAAATTCCAACCTTGAGAAGCTGGTGGGACTCTAAGACTGTGTGTCCCTATGAGTTTCTACCTCTCAGGTAAGTCCACACACAGCTTACAACAATTTGTCAAAATTACCATTTAAGTGTTTCTCACACCAATAGAATCCAGTGGCTTCTGCCAATCTAGCAGATCTTGGGTGGTATATGTTTTCAGATGCAACAGTGTCCCCAATTTTGTGGTTGTGGTTTTTCCTGCAATATCAGTTCTCTGATAGGTCTAAGGAAAGTTATTCATTTTCAGCTCCTACAATTTTTTTTTTTTTTCTTGTTGTAAGGGTTAAGCGATAACTTCCAAGCTCTTTCTATGTTGGACGTGAAATTGAAGTCCAAGGTTGTTTTCTATCCTTCCTTCATTCCCTAATAAAAGTCACTACCCACTATGGTCTTCCAAACAATTCATACCAAGAAATTACCCCTTTAAAGAATGTATTACACTTCTCAGTTGTTGATACAAGATGGGCCCATCTGCATAATGTGGAAATTATCAAACACCACTCAAATGACAACCAGCAGATGCTACCTACTCAAAGCTTGAAAAGGAGTCAGCCCCCACCACCTGCATTTGGTAGAGACCGAAAGGCAGACAGGGGAGTGTGAAAACATTATGGTGGGAAAAAGGAAAGGTTCAGGTGAGCTCTGGTTGGAGGCGATTAGCATGAGGGTAGACTAACAATTAGCCGAACCTCGTCCATGGTTGATCTGCAGGGCATATCTGGCTTTCTTTCATTGGTCCTGGTTTGGAACTAGAAGCAGGAATTAGGGAAGCTGGCCATCAATGACCAAATCTTGACCATTTGGGCCCAAATGCTGCAGAGGTTGTGGTTTGATTTCCTGGACTGGTTCCTAGAGAGGTTTTGAGTCAGAGAGGCATTTTTATACTTGTTCTGGTCATTGTCCATTTTTATACTTAGTCTCTCAGTAAACACCTCCTCTGTCTTTTGCGGCAGATTCTTATTATCTTCTGAGTGACTGACTAATCTATAGCTAGAACAAAGTACATACATGTCCAATAAAAATCTGTTGAAGGCATGAATTAAATCATAAATTAATACTTTGCTTTATTTTCATAATAATTTTATAAAGTTATGAAAACTATATTAAAGCTTTTATGACAGCTTAATAATTTAATATTATTAATGTTATTAACATTAATATAAATGTGACAATTTTTTTTAGATTAAGAAACTGGGGCCCATAAATGCTAAAACAGAACCACAGTTTGTTTTTCTGGTTCATATTGAGCATATTTTCATATATTACCTTTATTTTTTTTCCTGGATACATTCATATGATAATTATAGCATACTTCATTATGTGCCAGTCCCAGAACTACACAGATTCACTTTCATTATTTAACTTTCTCCCATAAAATCTTAGTGACGAGTACATTTAAATATTATTTACATATACATAAAATACCCTTTTAATTTGACCAGATGTTATGTCCATTTTTAATTACAAAAGTTTGATTATTTATGTTAAATATTTTTAGGCATTAATATAAAGCAGTTTTATATATTATTGTTGATTTCAAATTTATTCAATCAAATTTAAGTTTGGACTTTTATTGTAGGAAACACTGCATATTATATAGCAAATTTCCATAAAGTCACCTACTCCTTACATAAAGAGTATCTTTCCCTTTTTACATATATATCATGTCCTTTTCTCCTCCTTTTTCCTTCCTGTCTTTCTCTACCTCCTCCTCTAAATATAAGAAATCCTCCAAGTTTCTTCCATCAATGCAAACATATGTCAGATTGAGAAAATCCTTTTTACCATGATAAGCTTAAAAGCAGTAATAGCTATTACAACAGCAACATGCTAGTTAAACTTATGTGGGCTTTACTAGTAATGTTCTTTGCACACTTTATTAAAATACAACTGATATAAGGTAGTTGAGTACATTTATCTGTAGCACAATCATGACTTAAAACACTGTAAGGGTTTCTTTTATTAACTGAGTTGGTAGAAGTTGTCCCAGAAGAGAAGAGATTGTAATACTAATAGCAAATATAGACCAAACATTTCTCATATCAATTGATTTTTTTTCTGTTAAAAAATCACCCACTCGATGGAGCCCCTATGGGAAACAAGTGATATAAAAATGCAAACATTTTGAGCCCAAACAAATAAAAGCTAGCCTTGCAGCTCCATTTCATTCAAAAAGCAAAAGCTTCCCTATAAATTAAAGCAATCTGGTCTCAAGGAAAACTTGTGCCCAACTCCCAGAGGTTACATGACATTAAATTTTAACAAATATAAGAAACTATAAGGCCTGAGGACTACCCTTGATCAAATATCCAATATCCATTCCATTTATTGTAAACAGGTGAATTCTGGTTAATCTTAGATGGATTGAAAGTAGCAGGAAACTTGAATATGCAATTCATGCTGAAAAGACTGCTCCTGCAGGCAAGCTCAGAAAAGCAAATGTGTTTATTTTCAGCAGGCTCAATACTGGTTACAGAGAAGCAGAGGGAGAAATACACATGCGGGTGAACCACAGACAGAATATCTCAAAATACGTGTTTTCTTTTCAAAAAGTTTGGAATTTTAAGGGCAAAATTTTGAAAAATGTAGAAATGTGTTTCTAGATAGTTCCTAGAGTGAGTGAGTCTACTACCCCTGACAGAAGAATCCAATTGCCGTTTCCCTGCCTGTTCTCTTTTCAGATTGAGCCCTGGGGAAGGTGGGGCACTAGTAGCCTTAAGGTAAACCTCGTGGGCTGTGAAAAAGTTTTAGTCCATGACGTCAAAGGAGAGAAATCAAAGACATATGGGGGAATTCAAAGTCAAATTAAAAGTCTGAAACTCTGTATCATAACAATAATAATGTATACTATTTTAAAAGTAGGTGCCAAATATTATACTGTACAGTTTAGCATGGTGTATTACACTCCTCTTTTTATAATTGAAGGAATAGAGGTAGAAATTGCTGAAAATCATATGTGTAGAATATAATGAGAGAGACCAAGTATGAACCATATCAAAGAGACAAGTCTCTGAAACTAGAAAAGTACATTAAAAAAGGGCAGAAGAAAATGCGGTTAGGGTGCAGCAATCCTTGAAATTGAATATAAAAACTTAGAAGGCTATTAGCAACTAGACAAACCAAAAAAGATATTAAAAAAAAAATCAGTTACATAGTTTTTTTCTCCCTCCCTCCCTCCCTTCCTTCCTTTCTCTCTCTCTCTCTCTTCTTCCTTCCCTCTGTCCCCTCTCCCTCCTTCCTCTTTTCTTTTTATTTGACAGTCTCTCTCTGTTGCCCAGGATAAAGTGCCTTGGTGTCAACCTAACTCACAGCAACCACAAACTCCTGGCCTCAAGGGATCCTACTGCCTCAGCCTCTCAAGTAGCTGAGACTACAGGCATGTGCCACCACGCCTGGCTATTTTCTTTTTTTTTTCTATTTTTGACAGAGACAGGGTCTCGCTCTTGCTTAGGTTGCTCTAGAACTCCTGACCTTAAGCCGTCCTCCTGCTTTGGCCTCCCAGACTGCAAGGATTACAGCGTGAGCCATCATGCCTGGCCAGATTTTTTCACTAATGTAATATTCTATACATCATCATTTACACATACACACACACAAACACAAACACACACACATGCACACACACGTACACAGAGCCATCCCTTAGTATCCATGGAGGATTGGTTCCAGAACCGCCTGTGGATATCACAATTTAAGAATGTCAAATCCTTTATATAAAATGTATAGTATTTTTACATAATCTACACACATCATCTGGTATACTTGAAATCATTTCTAGATTACTTAATACAATGTAAATGCTATGTTAATAATCATTGTACTACATTGTTTAGAGCATAATTTTTGCACATATTTTTGATTCACTGTTTAATCCACAGACACGGAGAATTGACTATATATATTATATATGTTAATACTGATAAAAAATGAATCAGAGTAATGGGTGAAACAGTCTATTCCATTTGCATGAGTTTCTAGATTATATAAAAATAGTTGCTCTGGCATGTGGGAGTCAGCCCACCTGCCCTACTATGTTCATGTGGATCAACAACAAAAAACCTTTGGCTAATTTATTCTAGTCGTAAATTAGAATGGTCCCAATATTTGCAATTGTTCTAAACTTCTTTTCAGACACTGTGAAATGATTCCATGTACTTGTTATGTATTTTAATGAGACCTAGTCCATAAACACTAGAGAAATGTAAATTTGCAAATAATCATTTCTAAAGGAAATTTGAAAAGATAGGGGTTTAGGATTTCTGTTCCAGATCCAGTTGAGATAATTGTAACTTTTTTTTCTGTGTTTTTTTTTTAATTTCAGAATATTACAGAGGTACAAATGATTTGGTTACATAAATTGCTTTTGTGCCATGACCATCCCCCAGATAGTGTGAATTGTACCCCTTAGGTGTGATTTTCCATCCCTCCTCCCTGCTCCCACTTGCTTGATTTCTGATGAATGTTGTTTCCATATGTGCACATAGGTCTCGATTGATTAGTTCCAATTTAATGGTGGAGATGTGGTGTTTGTTTGTTTGTTTGTTTGTTTCTGTTCTTATGATACTTCACTTAGAAGAATGGTCTCCAGCTCCATTCAGAATAATACAAGAAGTATTAGCTCACCATTTTTTTATGGCTGAGTAGTACTCCATGGTATACATATACCACATTTTATTAATTCACTAATGTATTGATGGGAACTTGGGTTGTTTCTACATCTTTGCAATTGTAAATTGTGCTGCTATAAACATTTGAGTGCAGGTGTCTTTTTTATAGATTGTCTTTTTTTTTCCCTTTGGGTAAATATCCAGTAGTGGAATTGCTGGTTCAAATGATATTTCTACTTTTAGCTCTTTAAAGTATCTCTATACTGCTTTCCATAGAGATTGTACTAGTTTGCCATCCCACAAGCAGTGTGAGTGCTCCTGTCTCCCCGCATCCCTGCCAACATTTGTTATTTTGGGACTTTTTGATAAAAACCAGTCTCACTAGAGGTTAGTGATATCTCATTGTGGCTTTGATCTGCATTCCCCTGATGATTAGAGATGTTGAACACTTTTTCATATGTTTCTTGGCCATTAGTCTGTCTTCTTTTGAAAAGTTTCTGTTCATGTCTTTTGCCCACTTTTTAGTGGGGTTGTTAGATATTTTTCTTGCTGATTTGCTTGAGTTCTTTATAGACTCCAGTTATTTGAATTTGAACCAGATTTGTGATCTATTGGAGGTTCATTTTCTTCATTAATATATGCAAGATGAGGATGCTGTCTAGATATGGGCATGCTATTAAAGTTAAGTAATAAGATGCAAGTCAAAGACCCCTTGTACATTTTAAAGAACAAATATGCAGTGGTTACTCTTATATTAAAAATCTTCATTGATTTTATTAACTAGAAAAGCCACCATTTTAAGAAAGAAAGTCAAATAGGAAAAGAATGCACATAAGAGAAAAAACATGTTGCATATTATAATACAGCCAAAGGTTCTATACATAAAATATATCAGTCATCTGCTTTATTTGAACTGAAATTCAGTTAATCAAATGTGGACTTTTAGAGACCTTACAGTTATGAAATCCTCTTGAGGATATGCTCCACCACAATTTAAAAAATCCCTTTGGAGAGCAAAACTGCATAAATAGAGAAAATGGCAAATTACAAAGAGAAGAGAATGAAATAAGAAATGGGTAAACAGTAAAGTAAATATTGACTCAATGTTTATAAAGAAGAGAAAAGAGAGAGATGCAGAAAGTCCAACCCAAATCTTCTTGTGACTTACTATTGCTTTAATATGCAAAACATTTTATTAAAGTCTATAAGTAGACTAAATTTGAAATACTAGACAGGCAGCTGGTTCTTGGGTGGCAAAGCTGAAATTTGGCTCCAGATTTAGCCCTCTATTCAATCACTGGGGAATAGTAGAATGGAATTTTTTCTTTGAGTTACAAAGAGGCAAGCATGCTTACCAACCTCATAGTTGTTTTAAGCTACATTTTGTGCTCAATGTTTATTTATGCTTAGTAGAAAAGTTAGTTGTAAGTTAAAAAAACTTATTTTTTTCCTCTGGCAAACGTAGTCATCCAGGAAAGAAATGTTCACTTAGAGATAAAGTCCATGTTCTTATTAAATTAATGTTTTCAAATTGAGTGAAAAATTTTGGCTAAAACTTGAGCAGTGAAATTATTTTGACCTTCATTGAGAAGAAATATTGAGTCCAAACTCCCTAAATGTTAACTTTTGAACCAAATTAGTGTTTAAAATGATTATAATAATTTGATGTTTCTGCTAATAGTTTTTGTATAACAGCAGCATATTTGACCTTTTTAAAATGTCAGAAATAATATTTAATATTAATATGCTCCTCAGCCACTTTAAACACTCAGGTAATATTTAATATTAAAAATAATAATCTTGATATTTGTACTCAAAATGTCATCATATATTGCTTGAAGGATGATTCAATGTCTCTCTAAAATTGATAAATTCAAATATTTCTTCCTCGAAATAGTTTAGGAGTTGGAATGGATAAAAGTAATTTATTTTGTAAGAATCAAGTAGACTGTACTCAACATGAAGTGAAGTGTAGTGAAACCCGGTTACATCAAGGCCGTTTTTATTGTGGGACTAACAATAGTTTAGAAAAATAAATGGTTGGGAAAAAAAAATCTAGATCTTAGTGTTTACACCAGATCCTCTAAGTAAAAATTTCTGGGGAACATTATAATAATGAACCTTTAGATATTAGTTGTCTTAGTTTGTTTTCTGAGGCCTGAACTGAATATCACAGACTGTGTAATTTATAAACAATAGAAGTTTATTTTAGCTCACGGTTCTAGAGTGGTCAGGGTGAAGACTGGGAGGGCAACTGGTTGGCCTTGTGATTCCTCACAGCGTGGCGGAGGAGCAGAAAGGGAAGCCTGCCTGCAAGAGGGGCAAACACTAAGGGAGGGGCCGCCACACTCTGTGACAGTCTGCTCTCATGGTAGCTAATCCAGACCCTGGAGAGCAGGAACTCACTCACTCCAGCAGAATTAATCCAGTCCCTTCTAAGGACCTAATCACCTCTTAAAGTCCACTCCTCCCAACTTCTCTACACTGGGGACCAAATTTCCAACACATGAAGTCTGAGGGACACGTTCAAACCAAACACTAGTTAAGTTGAAATTTCAAGTAACTTTTATCCTTATATAAACAATATATTGTATTTTCTTTCACTAATTATTACCTCAAACGGGAGTTGCGTACCTGTATCTGGAATAGATTGGAATATTTCTTACAATATAGATTATTTGAACAACCAGCTTTCTCTATTTTAATACTACTTTAAAGGACAAGCACTTTACATGAACAGACACACAGCATTTTTATGTAGTTCATGCAAAGCATTAATAACTAGAAATGTTTCTCTCATATAATTGACATATAAAAATGTATTTTTTCAAGAAAACAGCAATGTACTATTCTGTCTGCTACTATAACTGTTAGGAGACATCTATCTTGAGTTTATATATCTCTTTTGAGTTCTTATAGAATAGAAATATTAGCCACTCTGAGTCTGTTTGTGAAGATTACATTAAAACATTCATGGTCAGCACTCAGCGTAGGGCTTGGTTCATGACAAATGTTCTTTAAGGAAGAAGCAAAGATTTTGAGGGGCAGTGTTGACTACTTGAAACAATTTAAGCACGAAGTGACATACGAGCTGGTATTTGCAGCCTATCTTTACAAATTAGTGATTATATGGTTTAAGCAACATAATAAGATTGCATGTTAGAGAAAAGAATGTTTTCAGTTACCGTATGGAGAACTTTAATGAAAAGGATTTGTGATCATGAGTGTTCACTACTATTTTGGGTTCTCCTTCTGGGTATACGATGGGCTGCACTTTCTTGCCCATGAAATACGTGTGAGTGGAGTGCAGGCGGCCACTTCTGGAGAAAGTCTTTAAGCACTAAGGCACAAGTGACCACTTTCTCTTCCCTTGTTATTGATGGCAATGCTCCTGAATGTTTGGAGAGTCCATGAGTGTGAATTTCTAAGGAAAGAATATGAGGAGCAGAAGTTAATTTCTATAAGTGTGCTGGTGCAAAAATTTGTGAAATTGTCTTAGTGCCAGGTTGGTAGGCTGCAAGAAAATCGATGTTGAAGAAGAGAAAAATGACAAGCTTTTCTCTTAGTAGAAACCATTCTATGATTTATCTGCAGAAACTTGTGGTTGTGATGATTATCCTGAAGACAAATTTGAAGATATCTAGGATGAATTCCGAAACCAAAGTTTAAAAGTGGGGGGGGGCTTTTGTTAGCTGCAGTTGGCAATTAGTTCAAGTAAAAGGTAGATGCAAAAAATAATTAGCTAATTAGCAAATAGGTATGAAAAGGAATAGAAAGATTTCACATATTCAGGGACTTTTAGAGTTCAAAAGATGACTGATTCCGAATCCTAAAAGCAAAAGGTAAAATAATTAAAATTTTAGAGTTGGAAAGAATAATTTAAATTTAGCCTTTAGGTAAGGGTTAAATTAAAGGTATTAGGTAAGGAGGTTACCTTTAGGGAGCAGAATTGGGGTCAAATATAAAATTATCACCACCCAATCAGGATTTCAGAATTTCTATATTCCTGTGCCTGTTATGAAACACCCTTTCTGGTTAAGGGATTAATTATTTTATATTCTCTTCTACTCTTGTAATTTGTATAATGGAATAGGCACATGAGCATGCAAACAGCCTGACTTTTTAGTTTAAGGGTTTCTTATGTCTCCTAGAAATACTGAACTTTAAACTTGATCCTATGACTGAGTGTGGATTTGGATTATTGCCCCTCTGTTTGGTGAGAACTTATTCTGTTGCATATAGTGAGACCTAATTAATTATTGAAAATAAGGTGTACACAAGAGGACTGCACTTTCCCACTTAGAAGTGAGTTATAGCTGTGTTATCTGGGCCAAAGAAGTGTGACCAGACGTGGTATATATCAATGTTGCACAGAAGCTGTCAGAGTCAGTGCATGATTTTCTATGTTCCCTCCTTCCTTGTACAGAGAGTAGGTGTTCCAGAGTTGAAGCTTTAGTTCTCCAATTTTCTGAAGTGAGGCTTACAGAGATCAGAGTGAACCATATATAAAAGGTAGACAGAAACCATACATGAGAAATAAACATTTATTGATTTATATCAGTGAGGTATGTGTTGCTTGTTAAAATGGTATAATCTATCTTGTTCTGATTCAAAGTGGAGGCAATAAAGGAGAGAAAAGAAAACCAAAAACAACCAATTTAGGAGGAGGTTACAACAACAGCTAAGAGACAGAGTGGGCAATTAGAATAATGGCTACATGGAAAGCAGCAGAGTTATCTAAGATGTAAAATTCAATAAAATCCCTCACTGTTGGATGTGGGGGGAAAAGAGGATGGAGCCAAACGAAATATCTAAATCTATTGCCGGGTACAGTTGAACACTGAAACTGTCCATAGGAAAAAAATATAGGAGATATTTGTAGCATGAGGATAAATAGATAGAGATTTATATATTTGAAGTTTTAGCCATTCAAGTAGAACTATTTAGTAGATAATTGGATATAAAAGTTAAAAGTTCAAGAGTGATAACAGGGTTAGAAATACATATCTGAGAGTCATTAGTTTGATCATGGTAATCAGATGTAATATTAATAGCTGTTGACTTTGCCAAAGGAGTTGTGTAGGAGTAGATAAGAAGCCAATGACAAACTGTGAAGAATATCTATATTTAATAAGGAAAAAAAGACACCAAGGAGGCTGAAGAGCAGGCCTTGTTGTAAGATAAAACGCATAAGAATCCAGGCCACAGAACCAAAGGGTGAGAGTATTTCAGAAAAGAAGGGGAGGTCAACAGAGTTAGATGCTCCTCAGGTTAAACAGTGTAAGAAGAAACAAACTTTGTGTGCAGCCGCATGGAGATTACAAATGTCCTTAATGAGAGCTCCGTTAATAAAGTGATGTTGGCAGAAGCCACACTGACTGTGCTTGAAGAACGAGAGGGAAGATGGGAAAGTGAAATCCACAGTGGTGGGCAACCCTCGCAAGCAGTTTGGCTATTAAACTAGGCCAGGGGCAGAATGTTATAATGGTGGAATGAGTTGCAGATCAGGACTAAGATCTTATTTGAATTTATTTTTATCTTGTAGAAGAAGAGAATCATAAACATGATTGAATAATGAGATAAAGAGACAAATAGTGAGGGGCTGAAGGCCAAGCAAATGGGTACAAAGTTTCCAGAAGAAGAGGCTCCAGAGCCCTGGGAAATGATTTATTTTAGATACCACTAAGATTGTATCTTTCTGCCAAATAGAGAAGAAAAAAGATGAGTCCATATTTAATATGTTTCTCAAAAGGGGGAAAAAATTGAAAGTATTTTCACATAGTTTCTACCTTCTCTTTGAAGTAAAAGGCAAGGTAAGTGGTTCAGATTGAGTGTGTAATGGTCAGATATACTGAGGGAGATATTTAGAAATACAGGAGGGTATGGTAGAGTAGGGTTATTTTGTTTGAGATTTTTGAGAGATGTATCAGTACTGCTAAAGCTCTGTATAGATTCAGAATGTTTAATGAAGAATTTTATCTGAACTACAATTAGAGAAGATGAGAAGATTAGACATAAAAATTCAGATAATTTTCAAAAGATATTTAATTGCCAATAAAGAATTTGTTTTTGAGATCATTTGGTTTTTAAACCAATGTCTGTGACCTTCTACCTGTAAATTTATGGATGGTATACCTGTCACTAATAAGAAATTTTTGAAAACCTGGCAAGGTATTCAGAAACAGAAACAAGTGAAGTTTACAAGTATAAAGAAGGATAGGAAATAAACTAGAAATTTAAAAGATAATTCTATACTTATAAAGAAGACAATAGAAACAGTATTTATTTTGGGAATTGTAAACAATTAAAGTAGTTTAAGAAGCTATCTTCCAGGGTACATTAATTTCTATATTTTTGTTAAATGTTACCATATTTTTCCCGAATTTTCTTTGTTTTACCAAATTTATTTTCCTCTTAAATTATGTAGTAGATAATATTCTCTTTGTTCTCTGGGGAAATACAAGAATTGATATAGAATTCAAAGATCAGCATTTTATTTTTCACAGTAAGTAAATTTTAGCTTTGGTAAATTGCAACAATTATTCAAAATATTGCCTAATTTTGAGAGGCATGTGTAAGAATAGCAATCATTTTTATCAGAGAATTTAAACAATATACTTGATACAAAATAAAATGTTAGAGTTTAAGAAAATGAAGGAGAATTCAAACCTAAAATATTTGCAACAACATCATTCTATCAATGTTAGACTAAAATTGGTCTTTGTTTTATGGCCATTCTAATATAAGGATGTTCCAGTTTGAAAGAAACAAAGACTTTTAAAAAGCATTTTTATTTACAGAAAGCCCATTTTTATTTACTTACAGAAAAGTATAGAAAATTAAAATGTTTTCCATTATATTTTGCATTTGCTTGATAGTTATAAATAATGTTAATAGTTTTTATTTGAGACTAATAGTGAAATGAGATATATACATAATCTTCCTAAAATACATAGTATTAATATTATATGTATAGCTAATTTGGTATAAATATAGACCATCATGGACACCATTCTAGATATTATTTTGAAATCATTTAAAATGCCTTGATATTGTATTGCATTGTTGTGGAATATTTTAGTATAGCTGTGGGATATGTTTCAGCTTTATAAATGCAAGGTGATTATCAATGATATGCAAACACAATCTCAGTACATTCTAGAGCATAATTCATGCTAATTCTTATTATATAAATACATAAGAATCCTAAGTTTGCACTTATAATTATTTCTAATAAAAAGGGTTCTGTTCTCCTTTCACACAATTAGGTATTTTATTCAATTTGTTTTCATCAAAAAGATTAAAAAAGACAGATGACAATGAACAGTAGGGGACAAATTACATAATATTATTAAATGTGATGTGTTGGAAAAAGAAGAGTGCAAATATGGAGAGACCTGTGTATTTAGCCCAGCAAGCCTGGGGCAATGAAACTCATGTCCAAACATGAAAAGGCAAACTGGGCAGATAACAGTACAATCAAATCTACTGACAGTAAAGGTTATACGTAAACTTTACAGGGCAAACAACTTTCAAAGAGGTAGAATTCATTAAATAGTTTGATATTTGGAAACTTAAAACCCAAATCACGGCAAAATAAAAATTCATTTTGTTCAGTCAATAAACACATAGCTATTAGTATATTATAGAATATGCTTATTTTTCCTGTTTTCTGTATATTGTGAGACCTGGAGACTGTAAGCTTTTTGTGAGTAGGGATGTTTCTTCCTCTCGGGCATCACTTCATATCCTGTTTGTCTCATATGTCTCCAAGTCTCTGGTTACTTAATGCAGAGCCAGCTTCCATCTACTCTGTGTGGTCACTAACCAGTTTCACACCCGTGCTATGGTCCTCTCATGTCCTTCCCTGAAACTTCTCTACTATAGGTTTCCATGAATGTTTGCCTGGAGCCGTGGGATGACATGGGGTGTGATGCATAGGTGGAGTGGTGACATGGAGAAGCAGAATCTGGTACCAGGGGCAGACGGGATCCTGTGGATGAATCCCTTTCCCTTTTTAACTGAGCAAGGAAGTAACTAAGAAGCAGTTTGTATGATTTCTCAAATAGGTCATACAGACTGGAAGTCATTCTCACATGAGCTCTCATTTCTGTTCTCTTGCCTCTATTCTCTGACATTTTGTTCTCTAAAACACTTTTAACCTTTTCTTTTGGTTCTGGCCTCTAGGAAACTAGGCTAAAATGTTTGATGATTTATAAAGCCTAGAAAAGTAGAGGGAGTATACTAGGCATTCAATAAATATTTGTTAAGTGATGGATATCAATGGAAATAATACTAGAGGGGACATTGCCACTATTACTTACTCAGCATCCACTCCAATATCTTCTGGTAAATACATTTAAGAGCCTCCAAAGAAAAGCATCTCTTCCAGTTTTTCTGGGAAGGAACTTTGGGGCTGTCATCACATAGTTAGTGAAGAATAAATGACTTAGCCCATACCCATCAATGAATTATGCCTCTTGACACAAAGCAACAACATGTTTTCTCTTAATACTTACAATTCCATTATGTAATGTGTACATTTTTTCTATCAATCTATGTATCCATCCATCTTATATTACCTCCCATAGAATATATATGCAATGAGCCCAGAATATTCCATGTGTTCTTCACTGTTATATCTCTAACACCTAGAATATAGTACAGAATGCATAATAAATGTATTCACTCATTGAGCAGATGCTATGTGCCAGGTATTCCTCTAGGTTTGGGGAAACAATCTGTAAATAAATAAACAAAATGTACTTTTCTCATGGAGTCCATATTTTGCTTGGGTGAAATATACAAATAAATATGTATATATATTTTATATTTATATATATTTATATATGTATATGTGTATATTTAGTTCAACTGTCTTAGTTGAATCCCTTTAGTTATAAATGCTAGAAAATTCAACTTCAGCTTCTTTAAGAATGAATGGATTTTTTTTGGTTCACATAATCAAATAGTACTATTAAAATAATACTGGTCCAAGATCCAGTATATGTATATGTAAGTATGTATTTACATATGTATACAAAAATTACGCATATATAAAATTCACAAATATATAGAAATCATTCTTTTGATAGTGAGAAGTACTATGAGGGAAAAGTAAAGCTGGGAAGGGGATAAGGAGTATCTGACAAGGAAGGAATAGATTTAAATAAATGAATTTAAATAAGTAGATGAGTAAATAAATTATTGGCTCAAGGATGTGCAAAGGAAGGAAAGTACCAAACTGATCTGGGCACTTGGATATGAGTAGATAAAATATAATCGTGGAACTGCTGGCAATTAACCTGATTCTTCAGAAGAGAATTCACATGAGGGGCCAGCCAACAGAGAGGGAAATGGAGAGGGGGTTAGTAAGCACAAATCCTGATGATATATGTGAATCACTGGATCTTGGACCAGTATTAATTAATAGTACTATTTGATTATGTGAACCAATAAAAATCCATTTATTCTTAAAGAGACTGAGGTTGAATTTTCTAGCATTTATAACTAAAGGAGTTCAACTAAGACAGACAAATAGAACAAAAGTTCTAAATTTGAATTCTAATTTTTCAAAAATTTAAGTGCACAACTTGTGAAGAGGCAGACATACCTAAAATGGTATTGCAGCTACAAAATAGGATTAAAAAATAAAGAGTGCAGTTTAAGAAATTAAATCCTACTGTGACTTTGCATCACTTAAGTTCCATTGTTTTAATTTTTGAAAACTGTCTCCACTCCCTTTTTCTTAGTATTTCTCTTTCAATATCTTAATTGTTAGTTTTGTATATCTACCCATCTAACTATTTATCTGACTAATTAATCAAGTATGTATTATTTTTCTTTAAAAACAGAATACATAAACTTTTCTTCAATATTTTGCAATTTTTTTATCAAACAGAAAAGCATTCAAAAATAACAGTACATTTAACATAGAAATATAAAGGCAATAGAAAATGTAAACTATGTGCAAATAAATATAATACATGGAAAATTTTATGAAAAATGCCATTAAAATAGTTCAGCAAATAGAATTTTCGGGGAACAAAGTCAGAAAGATGGTGAAATAGGAAGGCCCAGCCCTTTGTTCCTCAACACAAATGCCAATGTGACAATAATATATGGACTGAAATACTTTTATGAGAAGTCCAGAATCCATTTAAGAACTGGTAGAACCTCAGATGGGCACAAATCTGAGAATAGCAGCATGGAAACAGGTGATAAGAGCAATTTTAATTTACCTGAATCAGTCCTTCCACCAAACTAGCACAGATCAATGCTGATGGCTTCAGCTGTGATGTCTCCCAATGGGGGAAAGAGAGACTAAAGCATGTGTCCACCTTCACAACCTTTCAGATCACTTCCCAAAGGACCACTTTCTGTCTCACCTCACACTGAACACTGAAGGAGGCAGCACATTCCAACCACTGAGGCAGCTAAGAACAAAGGAAAAGAGGCAGGTGGCTTCCTGCACCCATCATGGAACGGTAAGATATGGAAAAAGCCCACATCTGTGATTCTCCTTCAGGAGGGAAGAAGAGGAATGTGCCTCTGATGTTTCTGGCTTTTCAGTACACTCCCTAAGGGGCTGATTTCATTTTCATGTCTCCAAGTGCTGATAACACTGGCATATTCAGAGGAAATAAGAAATTGCAAGCTTCTGAAAAGAGAGCAGGGTGTAAGGGGAGAGATAGAAAGAGAAATAGAGAGAAAAGGGAGGAGGAGGGAGAGAGAGACTGGATGCATGGGACAGCTAGGAACAATGGCCCAGAATCTCTATTCTGTCTGGTTGGTGAAGGGCTTTCCCATCAAAGGCAGTCTGTAAAGACTTGGAAAAGTGAATGTTTCTTCAGATGTGCAGGCACTGTTATAAATCTACAAAATAAATAAATAAATATTAAAAAAAATTATACAAGCAAAGGAGCAAGATGAATCTTCAATAATTGGTCCTAAAGGAATGGAGGTCTATGAAATACCTGACAAACAATTCAAAGCTCAGTGGGTTACAAGAGAACCCAGATAGACAACTAAACAATATCAGAAAAATGATGCATGAACAAATTGAGAATATCAATGAAGAGATAGACATAATAAAAATAATAGAAGGTCTGGAGCTGAACAACATAACTGAACTGAAAAATTCACTAGAGAGTTTCAAGAGTACACTTGATTAACCAGAAAAAAAAATATGCTATGCTCCCTCATTTGAAAATATCCAGTCAAGGAAAAAAAATAAAAGAATAATAAGGAAAACAAAATGAAAGCCTAAGGACTTCTGACACTTTATCAAGTGAATATGCATTATGGGACTCAGGGAAGGAGAAGAGCAAGAGAAAGGGGAAAAAAGCTTATTTAAAGAAATAATGTCTGAAAACCACCCAAATGTGGGGAGGGAAATGGATATCTAGAATTATTAATTCAGAAAGACTAAAGGGGAAAATATTAAAAAAGTATGTATTGAGACACATTATAATTAATTTATGAAAATCAAAGAAAAGAGATTTTTTTTCTATTTTTGAAAGCAGCAAGAGAAAAATGACTTGTCACATTCAAGGAGCTGATTTCTCAGAAGAGAGTGAGACAATATATTCAAAGTGTTAAAACAAAAAATAAAAACTACCAAACTGTACCCAGCAAACATGTTCCTGAAATGAGTGATAAAGAATTTTTCAGAGAAACAAAAACTGATGGAGTTTATTACCATTAGATGTAAGTATGAGAAATGGAAATCAAGTTTGTAAAATTGAAATGAAAGTATGCTACACACCAACATGAAAGCACATAAAAGTACAAAACATACTCGTAAAAGTCAATATATATATAGAAATATAAAATACTATAGTACTGTAATGGTGATATGTAAATCACTTTTAACTTTCACATAAAAATTAAATTACAAAAGTATTAAGAATAACTATAATTAAAAATTGTTCCTGTATACTCAATATAGAACATGTAAATTTTAGCATCAATAACTTAAAGTGTCAGTGGGGACAGAAGTAAAAGTGTAGAATTTTTACATGTGATAGAAGTTAAGTTGTTATCAGCTTAGACTGTTATAACTATAAGACGTTTTACATAAGCTTCATGATAAGCAAGAACAAAATACCTATAGTAGGTATACAGAAGCAAAGTAGAACAGAATTAAAGCATATCACTACAAAAATCATCAAATCAAAAAAGAAGGTAGAAAGAAAGGCATAAATGAACTGCAGAAAAGAGAAAATAATTAAAAAAATGACAATAGTAAGTTCTTACCTATCATGAATTAATTTAAATGTGAATGGATTAAGCTCCCAACCAAAAGACAAGTTGGTAAGCAGTCTTGTACAAAAGTCCCAATTTTCCATTTTCTAGGCATTAAATTTAGTAATATTATTTACACAGTATTTTAACTGCAGGTAATTTCTTTTTATTTCTTAGGTAATGGTCCCATGAGCAAGCAGTCTTCAGCCAAGAGAACTTTATGGAAATGGAAGCACAAATTGGAGACAGCAATGAAATGGCATTACTTAGAAGAAAGAAAGGAAAAGCTTAAGAGACTGGAAAGAAATTAGGAATCAAACAGCCCAAATTAAACGCTGAATATCAGAAGCTATTTTATATCAATCCAGTAAAATAATATACAGTTATTGATTTAGCATAAACAATCTAAGCAGAATTTATAGTAGAAGGGTACTGATTTATGCATTTTCTTTAAAGATACAAATACGTCTTTAAGGAAACTGGTCACAAGCTAAAAAAGCAAATTATCAATTAAATATCAGAAAGACTATTATTATATTTCAAATGACTGCTTTCTCTCATAAATTCAGTTTTAAGGTGGAAGGTCACTTCACAGAACATAATGTAGATTATTGTGGGGAAATGCCATTTAATTACAGTGATTCGGTGTCTATAAAAAAGATTTTTCTTAGAGAAAAAGACTATATAATGAGTTATCTGAACAATCACTTTGGTTCTTTCAGGGTGAGGATTTCAAATGATCTACCGGATTAATAAAACTTTGAACAAATTGAATAATTTGGTAAAATGAATACATTGGTCTATTTTCTGTACTGCTAAAGCATTTTTAGTAACTCTATTATTACATATAACACATTACCTTGTCATTGTTCTATACATAGCTCTATCACCTATTGGATAGTATACTCCTCAAAGGGAGGTACAATATCATTTTGACTTATCCTAATTTCATAACAAATAGGATTTCACATCATTTTTATGTATAGCTTTTTGCAGAGGCCCTTGTCTAGTAAAATCCAAATCTGCCAGCTTTTTCTACACTGGGCAATTGAAGCTTGATATTCTTTCCTTTGTGACCTAAGATCTGCTAGTCTGATAGTGAACAAGACCATGAGTTTACGCGAGTTCAAACCTGCCCTTAGCCTTCTTTCTGCTCAGATTGCTTATTCAAATTAGTCTTTAATAATCTCCCTATTACTTTTTGGCCTTTTACTCTCTATGAGATAAATCCTGCTTCTAGAATCTTTGCCTTGATGCTGATGATCTTTTCTGATTTGTAAGACTGTCCCCCTCAAAAACCCAACCAGGAAAGACTTACATTAGTTATCTTCTTTGAATGTCAGGTTTTAGTCTGTCAGCCTTTCCTTTTGATGAGGGGTAGTCAGTTATTCTCTGACCATCTCTCTAAAATGTTCCTGATGTAGTTATTTTACTTCGCTGGAGATGTTGGCATGCTGAGTGAGTAATGTCAGTCTTTGTGAATTAATGATCAAAAACAGAAAATGGATGGATCATTTTTACTAATAAGTTTCAAAGATTTATGGCATATATAATCTTGAGTTCCAAAAAAATTGTTTTCCCTAAGAAATCAATGTAACATATATCCTAAGTTCCTCCAGGGGTCTCAGGAAGGTGGATGTCATTGGACCTAGATACACAGCATATAATAAAAGTTTTTGATGGGTGCTCCTGCCCACTGAGCTCCTCTTAATTCTCCTCAACACTTACTATTGTGCCTGCAGAGATCTAGGTGTTTGGTAAACTTTTGAAGGTATTTCAGATTTGAGTGACAAAGATGACCCTAGAAGTGATGTGTTTTGGTAGTGGATAAAAATTGAATTAGGAGTACTAATTAAATAACTTTTGTAATGGTCTAAGCAACAGATGTTGAAGGCCACACTGTAGCAGTAGATATAGAGAAAAGATGAGAAATAGTAAAAGCCACAGTTGATATGATGCAGGAATTAACTGAATGTTGGTGTAGAGAATGAGAAAGAAATAATGTGGACTGTTTCCTAGCTTTCTGAATTGGCCAACTTGATGGCTATAATATTATTTACGGTAATCTTGTTATTGACCATTTTTTATTTATAAAAGCACAATCTTAATGCTCTACTTAATTTTCTTAAGGGGAAGTTTGTCAGTTAATTTGATGGTGGATTGAGTAAATGGATTCATATACTTATGTCAACTGCAAAATGTATTCTCTTATTTAGACCAACTGATTGTCTTATTAAAACCAAACTTTAGCTTTCCTGCTGTAGAAAATGACAGAGAGAGCACCATTTGTATTGTTGGCTTGATCATTCTTTTCTACTGGAATAATTGCTTCATAAAGCATTTGAATCTACTGATATGTTATTAAGTATATTATCTTTTTCTTAAATATATATCAAAATAAAAGGTTTTGATGCCTATGGACAAAAGTGCTATATCTACTGCTGCATTTGTATATGTCTTAAAATTTTAATACCTTTCTGTACATATAGAATATATCTAGAATTTGACTGTCACCTAGTTCTATTTCTGGACTCTCCATTGTGTTTCATTGACCTATTTGCCTTTCTTGATGCCAACACCACATTGTTTTGATTACTGTTGTTTTATAATGTCTTGAAATCAGTTAGTATTAGTCCTGAAATTTTGTTCTCTTTCTCAAAGTTGTTTTAGCTATTATAGGTCCTTGCCATTTCCATGTGAAATGTATAATTACTTTGTAAATTTCTACAAAAAGTCAGCTGGCATTTTGATTAGAAGTGTTGATTTATAGATCAATTTCTAGAAAATTGACACCTTAACAATATTGAGTCTTCTTGACCCATGAACAAAATATATCTCTCCATTTATTTAGATCTTTAAACACTGTCAGCAATGGATTATAGAATCTAGTGTACAAATCTTTGACAACTTTTTTAGAATAATTTCACATATTTTAGAGGTTATTGTAATAGTATGTTATTTTAAATTTTAATGGGCATTTCATTTTAGAATAATTTTAGATTTACAGACTAATTGTGAAGATAATGCAGAATTACCATACACTCTGTGACAAGTTTCTCCTATTATTCTCATCTTACATAAGTATATTCCATTTGGCAAAATTAATGAGCCAATATTTATACATGATTATTAACTAAAGTTCATACTCTATACTATATTATTCAGTTTTTACCAGATGTACTTCTGTTCTTTGCTTCCATCCAAGATATTACATTACATGTAGTCATCTTGTCTATGTAGTCTACTCTTACTCTTGGCCAGAACAATTTATCAGACTTTGCTTGTCTTTGATTAACTTGACAGTTTTAAGGACTACTGGTCAAGTGTTTTTGGTGGAATATCCCTCAGTTAGGGCTTGTCTGATGGTTTTTTCACTATTAGTCTGGAGTTACAGGGGATTTTTAAAATTTACTTTTATTGTTTATTTTTAAATTTCAGAGCATTATGAGATGGGAGCTATAGGTTTTTGAGAGGAAGATCACAGAGGCAAAGTGCCATCCTCATTACGAATCATAGGTACAGACTATTAACACGACTTATCTCAGTTGAAGCTGACTTTGACCACCTAGCTGAATTAGCACTTGTCAGATTTCTTCACTATGAAGAAATAAGATGTGTGGGGTTATGAGCCACCTCCTTAATTGCAGAGAATATATTTACATTAACCAGAATTCTTCTGCATGAGGGATTTATCCATTTGTGTATTTACACATTTATTTTTATTATTTACTTATATCACTATGGATTCATAAACATTTATTTTCTATGTTCAGTTATAATGAAATACTGTATCTATTTATTTATTTTTGCTCAAGTTATTCCTACTTTGGCCCTTGGGGACTCCTCCAGTTGGCTGACATGTCCCTTTGGTATATAACGTACACATCAATTTTTGTTTGGGGCACTTTCTTACTGTCTGGCTATAAAATATTACAGGCTCATCTTGTCTATTCCCTGCCTTAATCTTAGAATCAGTCATTTATCTAAAGATTCCCAATTCCTTTTATTGGTGATGATATTAGAAACCAAAATCTGGGTGCTAGGGAAGTTCATTGCTAGTGAACTGTCATTACTACTAGTCTCACTCAGCTTACAGAGAAAGGAAATACATGTAGGTATATTGACCTATTTATATATACATTTGTAAATATTTCTGTATATTAATCCGTATATATATTAACCTAAACAGGAGCTCATACTGATGTCTTTCAAATCTAATCTAAGACCACATGGTTCACTGTCACTTTTCCCTTACTTACTTGTAACTTCCCACTTTAACACGAGAAGCCTGGCTACCATTTGCCTACCATTTATTAACCCATATACACATGGGAAGCAATGTTATAAGTAATCACAACGCCTATGCACAAGTCCTTAATTCTTTCTGCCTTTAATTTTGAAGACTCCACTACTACCAAATTTACTTGGGTTCACATTTTTTCCTTCATTCCTTTTAGAGAGATTTTTTTCATACATTTGTTAGCAGTTAGAAATTTTCTTTAATAGGTTGCATTCCATCCTGGGATTCCCCAACTTCTTAAGTGGTTTTAAAAATTTTCCATAGGTTATTTCATTCTTTATAAAGTTTAAAGATTTTTATAAATTCACAGTGTTACTTACACATCATTGCAATAGCACACAGAATAGTTTTGCAAACTTAAAAAGTCCCTTGTTATTCACATTTTCAAACAGCCCTTCCCCAGATGCCTACAAATGGCTGTCCATTTACTGTTTCTGTAGTTTTACTCTGACAGAATTCCATATAAATGCAATTATACAGTTTGCAATCTTTTCAGAATGACATCTTTCATATGCATTTGAGATTCATCTATACCTTGGCATAACTTTACAACTCATTTCTTTTGATAAGGGAATAGTATTTCTTTATGTGGAAGTAACATTATTTGTTTATCCATTCACCAATTGAGAGATACCTTATTTGCTTTCAGTTTGTAGAGGCAATGAATAAAACTATTATAAACATTCACATTCAGGTTTTTGTGTGGACATACATTTCCAAGTCAGTTGAGTAAATACTTAGGAACATAATTAATGAATCATATGGTAAAACTATGTTTAAATTTATAAAAGTCTTCTGAAATTTCTTCCAAAGTGTACATACAATTGAGCATTCCCACCAGAAATGATTGAGAATTTTTGTTATTTCTAATCTTCACCAGCAATAGGAATGTTCAGTATTTTGGATTTTAGCCATCCTAATAGATATTTAATGATATCTCATTGTTCTTCTTTTAATTTGCATTTCTCTGATGAAAAAATATTTTGACCATCTATTCATATTTTATTTGCCATCTGTATATCTTTTTTCTTGAAGTGTTTGTTTATATTTTTGCTATTTTTTAATTTGTTTATTTCCTTATTATTGAATTTTAAGAGTTCTTTGAACATTTTGGATAAAAGTTTTTTATCAGATATGTTTTGAAAATATTTTCTCCCTGTCTGTGACTTGTCTTTTCATTCTCTTAATGGTATGTTTCACCAAGAAAAAAGTTTTAATTATGTTGAAGCTCAAATTATCAATTTATTTCTTTTATCAATTATACTTTGGTGTTGTATTTAAATATTCATCTCCAAACCAAAGGTCATGTAGATTTTTCCTAAAATTTCTGGTAAAAGTTTTATAGATTTTCATTTTACATTCAGACCTGTGATCTGTTTTGAATTAAGGTTTTCAAGTTTTGTTTTAAGATGTTTGGCCTGTGTCTAGGTTTATTATTAATTAATGGACATACAAATATTACAAAAAAGACAGTCTTAATCAAATTAATTGCTTTTGTCTTTATAAAAATCAGTTACTATAATCATATGCATCTATATCAAAGCTCTCTTTTGTATTACCTTCCTCTATGTGTCTATCCTTTTTATCAATACCATGGTGTCTTGATTGATGTGACTTTATAAGGCTGTCAGTCCTCTAACTTTGTTCTTCTTCAGTGTTGTGTTGGCTATTCTATGCCTTTCATCTCCTTACGTAAACTGTAGAATCATTTTGTAAGCATCTCCCAAAAACCTTGTAGGAATTTTGACTAGAATTACATTAAATCCATTGAAGAGGTTGGGAAAAAATGACAGCTTAATAATAGTTTGTCTTACAATTCATAATCTCAGAATATCTTTCAATTTATTTAGACCTTTTTAGATTTTTTCATCAGAGTTTTGTAGTTTTCCACATACACACTTTGTAAAAATTATTTTAGATTTATACATATTTCCTTTTATCCAATATACTTGTAAATTTTATTTTAAACTCTCATATATAAAATTAATTAACTTTTGCATAATAATCTTGTATTCTGCAACCTTGCTATTCTAACTTATTAGTTCCATGAGTTGGTTTGTCCTTTCTTTGGTTTTTTCCTACACAAATAATGTTAGCTGAGAAAAAAAAAAAAGTTGTATTCTTCGTTTGCAAACTGTATACCACTTATTTTATTGTCTTATCCTATTACACTACCTTGAATTTCCAGAACAAAGTTGAGTAGCAGTGGTGAGAAAGGGCATCCTTGCCTTATTTCTAATCTTATGGGAAAAGCATCCAATCTTTCACTTTTACATATGAACTTAAGTATTATATTTTGTGTATATTAATATTTAGGTAATGTTGAGAAAATGTCACTATTTCTAATTTGCTGAGAGTTTTCTGGTTGTTTAATCATGAATAGATATTGAATTACATGCCAAAATATGTGATTATATTATTTTTCTTATTTATCTTGTTGCTGTGGTGGATGATATTTACTAATTTTCAGATGTTGAACCAGCAATGCATACCTGGAATAAATCCACTTGGTTTTGATGGAATCAAATTAATTTAACTTAATTTCTTTCTTCTTTAGGACTTTTCCTTTTTTTTCTTTTCCCTTTTGGATAGATCCAACTTTCTAACTATATTATTTTCCTTCTGCTTAATGGACTTATTTTAATAATTATTGCAGGGCATTTCCACTGAAAATAAATTCTCTCTGTTTTTGTCTAGGAAATATTTCTCCACCATTTCAAAGGCTTCTTTTGTTGTATAGGAATTTCTAGATTTGAGGTTTTTTTTTTTTCTTTCAGCATTTTAAATACTTTACTTCACTTTAAATTTGCTTGTATGATCTGAGAAGAAGTTCAGTCTAATTCTTATCATTTTTCCCCTACAGGTAAAATGTTCCCCCATCCCAGCTTTCATTAAAGATTTTCTTTTTGCCTTTATTTTTCCACAATTGGAATATGATATACCAAGGTGTGAGTTGAATTTTGACATTAATAACATCTGGTGTGTTTTTGAGCTTTCTGGATCTATGGTTTGATTTTTGTCATTGATTTTGGAAAGTTCACAGCCATCATTATTTCAACGATTATTTATGTTTGTTATTTCATTCTTCTTCATGTATTGCAGTTGTGTAATTCTGAAATTGTCCCACAGCTCTTGGATGATTTGTTTTGTTTTGTTTCCATCATTTTTTCTCAGTTATCACTTGCCTGTTTCATTTTGTGAAGTTTAGGAACACAAGTAAAATGGGAACCCTAAGTTCAAGATAGAAATCTGCTAAAAGAAACTTTTCACTGGCTCATCACATACACAATTTAACTTCTAAAATGTTAACATTGCAAAAACTCAGTACACTTCTCTTGAAATAACTAATTATAGTCCTATTTCATAGTTTCTAGTTATACCAGTAATCAAATATATCTAGTTAATCTCATGGCTTAGAAATTTGTTGTAAACTGTTGCCAGCAAAGGAAAAAAGTAGTCAACAAAAGAAAAAAAAAAGAATAAGACATTTTAATAGATGGTAAAATGTTTCTGGACTCAGGAAACGAGAAATTAAGGAATGAAAACATTCTGAGTTTGAAAAATGAAACAATTTTTTAAATAGAATTAAAGTAGTCCCCTTGGAATACATTCCAAGACCCTTAGTGATTGCCTGAAATCACAGATAATATCAAGCCCTATATATATTATGCATGAATTTCTTTTACTTCTTCACCATTTTACAGATAAGAGATTCATTCTTTCTATAGAACTTTGCAAAATCAGCATGTGACCTTGTTTCTTTCCTGAAGTCAAGAACTTTCACCTTTTCACCTAAAGGAAGTACTTATTGGCTTCTCTTTGGCATATCTGAATTATCATTATCACCACTCTTGTGCTTTAGGACCATTAGTAAGTAAAATAAGGGTTACTTGAACAGAAACACTGCAATACTGGAACAGTTGATCTGATAACCTGGATGGCTGATCAGTGACAGGGGGCTTCTATAACATGGATATGCTAGTCCAGGGTGGGATGGATGGAGCAGGACAACATAGGATGGCACGGGACTTCATCACCCTATTTAGAATGGTGTGCAATTTAAAACTATTGAATTGCTTTTTTCTGGAAGTTTCCATTTAATATTTTTGGACTACAATTGACCACAGGTAACTGAAACCATGCAAAGTTTAACCATGGATAAGAGGGGGCTACTGTTTTGTGTTTCTTTATAAGGTTTCCATAACAAAATACCACATACTAAGTGATTTAAACAACAGAAATTTATTTTTTCACAATTCCAGATGGAGGCTGGAAGTTTCAGATTGAGATGCTGACAGCCTAGGTAGTTTGCTAGGTATTTTATTCCGTGGATACTTCTGTTTCTCAGATTATAAGGGTCGTGAATCCAGACCTAAGGAAAGACATGAAGACAAATCTTGGAGAGCAGCTCTGTCTAGGATTGCTATTGTCTATTCTGATCCATCTTACGTTTCTCTTATACACTCCAGATGACAATGACATGTGATTTTATTAGTTTACTTCTCTTGTCTTCCTGTAGATATAAACTACTGTGACTTACAATGAGGTTCCAGCCATGCAGTTTTCCTAGCGGTCTATGAGGTTTTGCTTGTGCTTAAAGAAAAAAACAACAACAAAAACAAAACCTCATCCCCATTTCAAAACATATTTTCTGGCAGTTCAGCTGAGTTATTATCAACAGACAGTGAAAATCCACTTTCACTTACTGAGCAGTGGAATAGAATATTTACTAAATTGACTACTTTTTGGTACCACATCTTTTAAAAATGTATATTTGTTTAGTTTGTTTCTTGAGAGCAAGCATGGAGTGCTTTCATTGTTATTTTAATCCAACACAATAATGGGCCGGGAAAAGAATTATAATATATTGCTAGTTGATTCTGAGGCCTAAAACCTTATTTTTCCTGATAGCATCACTCACTGACATTTTATCCAATACTAAGAGATATATTTACTTGTGGAATTTTTAAAAATGTTATTTCCAGCAAAAGAACAAGCATCATTTTTGATTGTTTGTTTTTTTAAGTTTCTTAACTGGAATAATTTTCTTGGTGAGAGTAAGAAGGTTTATACCATAAAGTTGCTTTTTCTGCCCTGGATCTTGAGTAGAAGTTGGAATTGTCCCATTGACTGTGATAGTTATTTACCATTGATTTTCTAAGGCAATCCAACAGCTATTCACACTAACTGTTAGAGTGGATTCTAATCTGGGGTTAAGAATCTGACAAGATTCATGCAAATAGATTGATAATTCAAGTCTGGTGAGTCCTCCAATAGGTATTATGGCTCCTGTCACCTGACTGTAGTTTAGCAGTGACACATAAATATTTGGGAGGATGGCTGGGTTAAATTAGGTAAGTGTTAAGGTGCAGAAAATTTTTGTTTTAATGCAAAGTTCCCACACTAGATCTTATCTACCAAAAACAAACACACAAAAGTGAGAAAGGAGTGTTTTCCTAATTTAGCAATATAATTACATCCATTTTAGTAGCAATAATAATGTGACATCAAGTCATAGCACATTATAATAAGTAGTTTATTGGCTTAACACCAAAGATGGAACTTGATGGAATGTGGATGGAGAATTAGAGGGGACATCCTTTGGCAGGTATGCAGCTTAAAGGAGACGAAATAAGAGAAATCTCAAAATTTTCCAAATTTTAACATTGTGACTCTTTGGGGAATTTTCCTTGTTTTATTATAGTATTATCTTGTGACATACCCTCCAGATGGCATCTCTTTAGCAAGACAAATATTACAGTTTAAGTGTTCAGTTCAAATAGAGGCCCTTTGATGTGATATCGTCTACTTGTCACCAGAAGAGTAAAAAATACATTTCTGTTGGTAATCTGTTCCTACTGCGTTGGCAGAGAGGTTTTATCAAGTGGGTCAGCAGAACAGAGAAAACAGCAGCTAAAGTTTGCTGCAGAGCTTTTCATTCATAGAACTTCTGCTGCCAGCACGAAGTTGAGACTGGTGCTCTGATTCCAGATATGTGAGGGAAGCGTGGCCTTGAGAGAGCACATTCTTCTGGAGACTTCAAGGAATTGCACAGAGATCTTCTTGACAGTTCATGTCATAGAATTTGCAATTATGAAGCTTAAGCAAATCCCAATATTCAGAAGTTGAGAACAAGATATGCCAGAGGGAGTCTTTGAACGTGCAACAGATCCTGTCTAGCTCAGTAATTCTAAAATGAAATTCAAATCTGATATGGCCAATCAACATTGTTACAAATAGTCTTCATTCAACCTTGTTCCATTGTGACGGCAACGTGAAGAGCCTGGGCACTCCTACGTCTTTCCAGAGCTACTGAGGCTTTTCCTAACTGCTGTGCTGTTTGATTCTAGAACACTGACAATTCATTTCCCACAAGGTATCCAGAACGACTATTAAAAAGGGAATAGTAGGCTTTGTAACTCTACAGTGAGAAACAAGTTAGTGCTTCCCACTACTTGAAGAACAAATGCTTACTCCTTACAGTGGCCTAGGTAGCAGGAGACTACCCCTTGATGGGAGGGAGGAAGTGGTCACCAGCCACAAGGGTGAATTAATGATAAATCTTTACTAGTCATTTTAATCTCTTTTCCTTAGACATGTGAGCAAATTATGATGAATGCAATGTATAGGAGGTGTCCCAGGCAGTATTAATAAACGTACATAAAACACACTATTGCTTCAAAAAGAGAAAACCTTTCACTTTTTTGTTCTTTATCACTGACCCAAGTGTAGCAGCCATCTTGCAGCCACGAGAAGAAAGGCCAACTTGCCGAGCCCGAGAATGCAAAGATGAAGCATGGATTATTCATGACACTGAAGAGCTGCTGAGCCAATACTAGAAATATTTTCTCTGGGTACCTGTGGAAAAAAAAAATACTCCTGGAAATAGTCCTCTGAATTGTATTTTCTGTAACTTTCAGGTTCACTCATTCCAAGTTGACACTTGTCTTCGGAGTTATTGTGAAGACAAAGGAAGTTATTCTTTCACTCACTGCTTTCCACATGGCAGGAAAATCAGCCACACATTTTTACTTAGAAATTTGTGGAATACATGTAAACAACGAATACAGATTACAGACTTAATTACAAATAGTATGCTACTTTATGGTTTTATATAATATATATCAATTATCACTTCTTGTGAATTATGAAATCATTATAGTTTTCCAGAAGTTATTCCAGAAAGAGTAGCAAGAATTTCGGGCCTTCTTGGGATCTCTTCCTTTCTATCCCTGAAGAAGATTATTGGCTCGTTCCTGCAATTATTACTTACTGATAGAAAGGCTATTATGAAGAAAGTTCGCCAGCAAGGTGACAAATTAGTACACCAAGTAGTTATTAACTTTAGTATGTATGCTAATGCGTAACACAGAGCATCCACCCTCCCCCCACCCAGTTAATGACTAAATGTACTGTGTCAGCACCATGTTGCGAAACACTGCGGCCCTGAGACTTTAATTAAGGATTATTGGAGAATACTGTAATTCAGTGGGCATAATTTTAGGTAAATTAATAATGATACCCTTATTATAAGGAGTTCTTTCACAACTACTTCTGGAGAAATACTCCCATGCTTTCAGAATCTGTCTGTTGCTTAATGAGTCACTGCACTCTCCTCTATAAGCTTGGGAAGGCATCCTAGGTGCCTATGCCTTAAACTGCCCGTTATTGTAATTTCCTGATTTTGTTTTGTCATCTCCATCAATAGATATTAAATTATGGCATGTACATTTTCTCCTCTTCACATACTTTCATTAAGAAATATGCATGACAGAAGAATGTGATTATCACACGTGTGAGCATTTTTACAAATGGATTGTAAAAGAGAATGGTACAATGTTCATGGGAATTGTTACTACTTCTCTAAATCTATTTGACCCATTTTTCTTCATTTCTTTTTTATGCTATTCACACTTTGTGCATCCTCTACAAAGAAGAATATTTTGTGATGGCAAGAACAAACTAAAACGACAGACAGATAATAAGGTAAGTTAACTATGGGTGCAGAAATGAATCTAAATGTCATCTGAAATTAACTTTTTCCACCAGGTGAACTAACATGATTTTGAATTGTGTTCTTAAGGAAACATATATTAAAGAAAGGTAATTATTTAACACTGATCTGGTTAGAAAAACATTTGGAAAATTCCAGGTTTTTCTCTCCTAGTAAATAGAAAATTTTCTTCAATGTACCACTCACTGTTGAATTAGAATTCATGTCAGGCTGTTTTGGTCTCTGGTTGCAATTTGATGTAGTTCTATGGCACTCTTATTGATTTATCTTGCTTGAAGCTATTAAAAACTATAGGCTCTCAAATGTTTTGGGAGAAATCAAATTGGAAAGGTGGAGTGTTAGTTCAGTGGGTATAAAGCAGTTTTGACTAGTAATTTTTATTATGTTTTCTTTGCTCAAAGCAAACATTGTAAAATCTGCTAATGGATGTCATTTATTGATGGAACTGATAAAAGAAGTGGTAGTTTTGTGCTTTTCTTGTAGTTTTTGATAGTGATTTTTAACTTCAATTTTCATCAGGTTCTTTTCAAAATATCAGCTATAGGGGTTGATGTTTCCTGTTCAATTCTTTCTAACCAGAAGCAAACAGGTTAGTTCCAACCCTGATTAGGCTTATTGCTAATAGGAAAATAATATATTGACTAAGATACTTTATCAGAGGCAAATATATTTTCTGTTAACACATATGCATTTGTATATATTATTCTATAGCTTTAGCATTATTGTTTTTGCCTTTTTTCCCACCCCTTGGGGTTGTGTGAGTTTTCCTGTTCTGAGAAAACAAGTTTTTTTTTCAAAACAAATATGTAAAATTTTTTAGATAAAGTAAATATCAGCCATAATCTGTGTTATAACACAATATGTGTTACTATGATCTTCCATATAAGTAATTGCAATTTCTTTATTGCATATTTTCTATGTCAATACTACAATGGCAAGTAGCCTGCCTGTGTTCATTCTCAATGGCTCCGTTTTCTTATTCACTTCTATCTGACTATCATGCCATGCAATATTGATAACCACCACAGGAGTCTGATCTAGTAAATAAAATTCACGTCTATGGTTATTTTTAGTTTTAAAAGGGCATATTTATTCTACCTGCCACTGAAGAATCTTAAAAGTAGCTTTTGCTTTGTTTTCAGTTTTGTGTTTGTGATGTGACTTCTCCTTCATCTGTAAACAGTGGTAAGATAAAAATGTTGATATGAACTAAATTTTTTTAGTGTCATTTCATACCCAAGTAAAAATGTGTTTAATAAAGAAAAACCCAAATGAAATAAGAATACTCAGTACTGTGATTCTTCCATTTAATTGAATAATTAAACATAAGTTTTATATCATCAGGGGTTTTTTGGTTTTGTTTTTATTTTTGCTATTTGGAGACAGGGTCTTGCTCTGTCGCCCAGGCTGGAGTGCAGCAGTGCGATCATAGTTCACTGCAGCCTCAAACTCCTGCCTCACCCTCTAGAGTAGCAGGGAATACAGCTGTGTGCCACCAAGCTCAGATAATTTTTTTTTATTATTTTTTGTAGAGACAAGGTCTTGCTATGTTACCCAGGCTGGTCACAAACTCCTGGCCTCAAGAGATCCTCCCACCCCTCATTACGTATTTTAAAGTGTCTATTTTGTGAAGGATGCTGTAATGGTTAAATCTTAAGTAAAAATAATTTAACAATTCCAAACACACACTGAGTAAAAATATCCTGATTTTTTAATCTGTCAATCTCTCCTGCATCTTCGACCCTCATCAAATCGTAATACATTACATGTATACAGAGTTAATAACTAAATTATGCACTATTCAAAAATGTAGAGTGAAGAGCAAATGGGTCCTTAAGAAATATACTGAATATAAAAGTTTATAACATTTTATTATTTACTCTTCTCATCTGCTATAATGGAAAGAGTAGTCAAAGTTCATAAAAGTCTACTTTGCTCCTTATAAAATATGATGTATGGATGCATTTATCACTAATATTTCAAAATTGCATGAGATACTATCTTGCTCAACAGTTCAGTGACTGCAAAAATGTCAACATGGCTACAGTGCCTTGAGACACATTTGCTATTAATTCTGATGTGTTATATGGTAGGGACATGGGGATTTACTGAGGGGTAAGTCAGATGGGCTAATTAAGACTTTATTCTGTGTAAAAGTAAAAGAATAAAAGTATAAACACTCTACAGTCTTTGGTGTTATTTTCTGACAATGTGAGTATAACCTCAGACACTAGTTTAAATGCCAAAAGAATTATATGTGTAACCACACAACACACACACACACATACACACACACACACACACACACACACACACAAGCGCAAGGCAACTTGTAACTTAGGAGAAAGATAAAATTTGCTTTCAATAGATATTTATATGCTGACCTTTGATTTAGATATGCAGAGGTAGCAAGACAGGTTAGCTTAAAGTAGCAATCCAGCATATTTCTAAACATGATGTCCCATTTATGTTCAAAATGACATGGATGGAATCAATTAGGAGAAACAAGTGAGTTCTAAGACAAACATTTAAAAAGCTACAAAGTTGCTTAGTAACCTGATGTTATACTTCATTTCCCAACAGAGCTGTAAAGCTGTCAGAGTTGGTAATGGAGCACTCCAGAAATGAAGCAAGTCTCATGTGCTCTGTCAGGAACATACTCGTATTAAATATGCTAGCCCCTGCTGTCAGAAGCTGTACATATGTGCTTAGTAATACCCGAAGCAGGAGAGTGATCAGGGAATATGACTTCAAGTTGTGCTTTGACATAAAAATCTTGTTTATTTTCTTTATGTACATTGTGTTGCCACAAATCAGTACGAAGTGCATCTACTGTTACTCTAGGGAAAACGTTCATTCAAGTGTTTCATTCTGCAGTGTCGCTTGACATTCACTTGGCTCCTCTCTGGCAGAACTTGCTGTGGTCTACACTTCAAATGCTTTGCATCCTAGGATTTCACACATGAAGTCATAACCAGTGTTAATTTTCCTTGACACTGTGCAGGAAACCATCCATCCACTCATATAAATAGTATTATTGTATAGAAACTGTATTTATTGGCACTTTAAATACTTTTAATATCTCCTGTGCAGACAAAACCAGGGCCCATACACATAAACTAAATTATAAATATAATATAACTAAAACAATATTACTCATGCTAATGAATCATTTTGACCTATAGCAGCCTGTATATTTTTGTTTTAACTTTTTGAACTATTAATTTCTTATTTTAATTTGTCATAGTAGAGAAAAAATTTATTGACAAGATACTGGGACATCTTTTCTAAATTGAAATAATTAGCATTTGAGAGTTCATAATCTATCAAAGAAAAGAAAGTAGAGATGCATTAGCTGATTACCTTAATCAAGTAACAATTCAAATGACAATTCTTGATTTTTAAGTTAAAGATCTATAAAGAAGAGAATCCTCTATTATCTCCTACTCATTTTTTGACACATAACCATTAAATTATTAATTCTTATATCATCTTCATGAGCTATATTGGGAACAATTATTATTTTCATTATTTATAGGTAGAAAATTTTATAAGTTTCTATAGGTATAGCTTAATAGGCTAACATGGCTAGATCTCAGTAAAATCATAAAGGATTATATGTAACATTCTATTAAAATATTTTATTTATAGATAATATAGTTATGTGATTAATAATGAACACATTTCTTTAAAAATAAAATCAAAACTTTATTTAGTGTATATTCAACATCTCTGACAATGTTTGGGCCCATTTCCAACAGATCATCATTGTAAATTATAAAACTAGAAATGAAACACTAATATACTTTTCACCAAGGCACATGGGATCAACATGTAGAACAATAATTTTAAATAATCCTTTGAAAAAGGGAGATAACAAAAGAAAGAGATCACAAGAGAATCACAAATCACCATTCTCTAAGATTATTGCCATATGATGTTTTATACTGTGATCATCCATGAAAACAACAAAAAACCCTCAAAATTCAAGAGTTATAAAATAACACAATACTGATTTTATTTTTATCATTTTTTGAACATCAAAACACACAAGGATAGCTATTGAAGTATTAATTACACACTGAAAAGACCAAGGTCATAGTGGTCCAATAGGCTGAAAATTATTGATTATGATGTCATTATTGTCTCATTAAAACTGTGATTTAAAAGCATGTTGTAGTATTGTACAGCCAATCGATAAACTCTGCAACTAGTTACAAATTTATGTATAATGGCTATTTTAAGTATTCAGTTTGGCCCACTCTGGCCTCAGAGAGTATATTCATGTAATCCATAAAATGAGAATAAGGAGAGCTTTCTTACAGAGAAGCACAAAAAAAGAAAACACTCTGTCTTACTATGTTTGTGCTGCTATAACAAAATCTCTGAGACTGGGTAATTTATAAAGAATAGAAATTTATTTTCTTATACTTCTGTAGGTTGGGAAGTCCAAGGTCAAGGCACTGACAGGCTAGACTGTCTTGTGAGGGCTGCTCTCTGTTTTCAAGATGGTGCCTTATCACTGCATCTTCCACAGGGTAAGAATGCGAAGTCTTCACATGGTAGAATCCAGAAGGGTAAGAGCCCAGTGATGCATAAAATCTTTTATAATGGCCCTGATCCCATTTCCAAGGGAGGGACCCTCGTGGCCTAATCACTTCTCAAAGACCCCGTTTCTTAAGATAATACTATCACATTGGCAACACTTAAATTGTGGAGGGGACATACTCAGAACATAGCAGACTCTTCTCCATCTGCAAAGACATAATCAGTTCCCTGTCATGAAATGTGTACACATGATTTTCTGAGTCACAAGTTAGAGAATTGAAAGTATAACTATATATTTTATTATAGTTAGGCTTAAAAAAATAAGTACCACAGTTTCTAGAATTAATTGCTAAGTTTGAAGGACTGGTCAGGTATCAGTCCACTGCTGAAGGAAAACAAACTGTTATGTCTGCTGTCCTCTCTGTTTACAGGGTGACTTTGTCTCAGCCCAGTCACACAAGAGGTAGAGAGATACAGATTCTTTGATATTTATTTCTTTAAGAAAGCCAATCACCCTAGTCTCTTGTCATATTTTTTCTTCTAGAGATTAGAGTTTTTAATTCCACATTCCATAGGGCATAAATTTGCATATCTCTGGCAGATAAATCCTTTTCTCCAAATTTCTTCTCTGGAAATGTTCTCTCTCTTTCCTTCTCTGGTTCTTCTACCATCAGCTCCAACATGTATAAGGGAAGTCAGTAGAGTTAAGAATTTGTTCTGGACCATTTATCATGTGGACATCATGAAGCGTTTTCTTAAAAGTATTATCTGTTACATTTACAGTACACCTTACACAGCCTCACATAAAATATACTAAGCTGGCAATTTTTTATCCCATTTTACAAAGCTATGGACCACAGCTCAACAAGTTTAACATTTCTAAGGCCTCAGAACTAGTAATTATGGAGGCAGAATTTATCCTCTTATCTACTAACATCTTAAGTGTCTCTGTTATTTTACATTGGGTATTTCTGTTTGGACCCCAACTCTGCTATCTAAATGATATGAACTTAGTTTTAAGAAGCCACAGTTTTCTTATCTTTAAATGACAACAGTTTCTGATTCATAGATCTGTAGTGAGAATGTGAAGAACGATATATATATATACATAAATAGTGAGCACTGTACCTGGCAAAAAGGAAATTCTCAAATTATTTTAACTATAATCATGGTGATGTTTACCTTCAGAGTCAGCCACCACTAATATTATATAAAGCTCAGGGTGGGTGGGGTGACAAGAGCCTGGTCTGCTTCCAACAGTTACCTCTGTTTTACCCCAGTTATATTTTATTCCTGCCAGAACGGTCTATGAAGAAATTAGAAACTTGAGGAGGTTAAGTGACCTCTGTACAGACATGTAAGTAGAGGGGAAAAGATGTTCCTAGAACCCAGATCTCTTCACTCATATGTTCAGTTCACACAGAAGCACTTTACAAGCCTTGAATTCACTGAATTATCCTAAATGACGTCTTATGCATTAAGGAAAGCCTTGAAAAGAATCACTAAACAAACAAAAAGATTACTGAACAGCTTGGAATGCTTGATATATAGTAATTTTTTGAGAATTACAAGAGAAAGAAGAAAAGAGACATAAAAAAGAGAATCGCAGCTTTATGCATTTTTTATTAAATCTTTTTCTTTGTAAAGAGCTAACATAAAAGCCTATGTAAAAGCACAATATGTAAAATAAAAATCAAAGAATTTACATTCTATAAATGTCACATATTTTTGGTATTGTACATTTATAAAATATAGATATGTTTATTCAATAAAGCAAGAGACAAACATAGCTTCAATGACTGAGCATAACTTTGTCATATTTGGGGCTATAAAGAAATAATGTACCTAGAAAATTATATGAAAATGTATTAGAAAAACATAGCTACTCAACTAATAAAAGTCAATTTAATTATTAATATGAGAACAGACTATAGGTGGTGAGGTGAAGAAAAAACAGCAATCTATACACCTCCATATTTCAATAAATATTACTTTATAGACACATTTCCTTAATATTATTTTGAGTTTGGGGTTGTTTAGAGGACGTCATAGGAAAACTAATTTCAGTTCAGCATTGTGATGTATTTTATTCAATACCATATATACATATAAAAAGCAAAACACAATAGGCATTTTTTCGGTTAAAGTTAATGTTTTATATTATATAAGATCGTTAATATCCTAAGCAAATGAGAATCTCACATGAAATAATTAGTAATGATTTTATTCTTAATATGAGGTCTCCCTCGTTTCATGCATATCAAAAGTCACCAAAATGGGTATGATATATTAAAATGCAGATTCTTTTAAATGTAACATTAATTGGGATAATTATATAATTTGTATACATTAAATTTGATTTGAATAAAAGCATACATATTTATATATATTTTTAATAGTTACAAAATGTTTTTTTATTTTTTTATTTTTATTTTATTTTTTTATGTCAGCTTATTATGGGGGTACAAAAGTTCAGGTTATATATATTCCCCATGTCTTGCCCATCCCCCCGAGTCAGAACTTCAAGCATGTCCATTCACCAGACAGTGCACATCGCACTCATCATGTAAGTATACACCCATCCCCTCCCCCTACCCCCCACCTCAGTCTGATACCCAATTGGTGTTATTCCCAAATGTGCACTTAGGCGATGATCAGGGAAACCAATTTGCTGGTGAGTACATGTGGTGCTTGTTTTTCCATTCTTGGGATACTTCACTTAATATAATGGGTTCCAACTCTCTCCAGGAGAACAAAAGGGATTCTATATCACCGTTATTTCTTATAGCTGAGTAATACTCCATGGTATACATATACCACAATTTACTAATCCATTCATGAATTGATGGGCATTTGGATTGTTTCCACATCTTTGCAATTGTGAATTGTGCTGCTATAAACATTCGGGTGCAGGTGTCTTTGTCAAAATTCATTAATGCCAAATTGAGACTATCTCTACAGGTTTCAAACTTTTCTAAACACATAAGTATATGTTTACTTGCACACTTCTATATGCAAAAATCTTATAAATACAAAGCTGTTTCCTATCTTGATATTCTAGAAAAAAATTCCATGTTTTATTCCTCCCCAAAATTCTCATATTAAGAATTTTGAGATTGTTAATTCTGGTAAACGTATTGTTCCTAAGTGTGCATGCAAGTGTTTGTGTGTGAGATAGACAATGTGGGTTCTGCTCCAAGTAAGTTTTCTCCTCTCTCTCTCCCCCCTGCCCCCTCACTTAACTATGTGTAAGGACCCCATATGTCTTCTTATTTTAAAATAAAATTTTAATAATTTTGAAAATTGATAATTGTTCCTTATTTATTAGGAATAATTATAGATATGAATGAATAATACAAATAAATATAAATTGTACTATACAAAGCACCCACACAATTGGGAAACTTGTAAATGCTGCCATTAGGATACTTAGAGTTTTATTAACTTTGACAGAACCAGTTAGGAAGGAAAAAAAATATGTTAAGGTCAGAGTTATGGAGAATCACTGAGTAGATCTCAGCCTATATACAATGTTATTTAACTTAGTCACATCTATGCGTTTCACAGTACTGCATATTTATAATGTCTGCAAAACAAAATGGTATGACATTACTGGTTTTGCACATTTTAATCATTGGTTCTTGGTATGAAAAATCGATTGTAAAGAAAACCTGAAGTTTAAGTTCATTTATTGATAATATCGTCATGTCTCTATAATGTTAATGAAGTGTGGATAATAAAATATCCAGTTATTCTATTAGCTAAATAATCTACACTATGCTACTAAAGTAGTTCACATTTATAATTTTTTATAAGTGAATTTTCTAGATGATATTAATTTATTTTTTAGACTTTTTGATATTTCTATAGTAATTTGTCTTATTGGAATATTTTTAAAGCAAACTGTCAAAGCTGTAAAATATTTCTTATATTAGGTGAAGATATATAGCTTAACATATGTATATATACATTTGTATGATTGTAAAAATTCATTTGTTTGTTTTTGGTTTCTATATTAATTATTAGGAAACTATTCCCCGTTTGCTATTACACAGGTAATAAAATCAAAGGAAAAATATCCATACACTTATTACTTCTAACATGTACTTTCCAGTTGCTCTTTGGGTACTACTAGAGTCTATTTGTTGTAGCTAACTCATATATGTTTTTACATTTGGTCCTGTTTTTATTTTGTATAGGCTACGTAACTCAAAATACTTTTAGAACAAGGCATCAGTAAAGTATTTCTCATTTTAAGATTGTTTCTTGCTCTTTCCCACACTATGTAGTATGTGTGTGAGGAAAAATTAGACAATATATGTGTTTCTAATATGAAGTTTTCAAAAAGTGGTATATTAACGAATTGTTGGTTTAAATCCTTTGAAGGAGTTTCCTAGTAGCAAATCAGATCATGAATTCAATCAACAACTTCTTAGTTGTCAGAGAACAAAACCTCATTGCATTCACTGGTGTAAGGAAACCAGCAAAAGATGAGTTAATACTATATCACCTTGATGAAGCTTACCTCTGAAATTAGCATTGACTTCCAATAATTGGAATACAATCTGGAGATAATTGTCAGGCAATGTTGAAGATGGAAAGTACTCCCTCTCTATAGCCAAGTATGGAGGGTGGATTTTCTTCCTCATCTCTCTTTATTTCTCTCACAGCACTTCTCCTAATCTGTAATAATCTCAATCTTCCTCTCTCTCTCTCCCCTCCAACATTGTTTCTTTTGTGTGTATGTGTGTATGTGTGTATGTGTAAGGACCATGTATGTTTTATTCCTCATATTAACTATAATAACTAGGAAGTAAATATTTGCTGAACAAATAAACACAGACTGTGTGATTGTTGTGAAATATTTTGGCAACAGAGATATTAATATATGGCAGATGTTGTTACTGTTCCAGAATTGGTAACTCTAAATAAATTATTTACTCCTAGAGTTATGTTGCCATAAAAATTATCATCAGATCATTTCTCGTGGTACTAAGTAGAAGCATTAATGTATGAGATAAATGATCATTACAAAGAAATCTCAACATAAATCTTCATAACTATCTAATAAATAAGAAATCTAATAAATAAAATTGTAAATATTTTGCTAATTTTCCCATTAAAGCTAATAGAATTCAGAGAAAAAAGTTTATAATTGCAGTCTAAACTTTTTAGATTTCCAGCAAAATATGAAATGAGAATAATTTTAAGAACAATATTTTCACCCCATTATTCTTTTAATAATCATATAATTTTATCCATTATTGTTTAGTTTGAACATTGCTTTGGAGTTTTCCACTTTGCAGAAATGTTGATAATAAAATTTCTACCTAAACATCCAGAAAAGGTGGCACTTGAAAAATCAACCAATAGATGGTGCTAACCATGGCATCTGCTAAAACAGTCAAGTCTGTTAAAAGCTTGAGCTTTGTTGAAATGGATTTAGTCAGCTTTTAGCGAGTGTCATAATAACCTTAGTGTAATGCATATCTTAAATGAGCAGTCGTAGAATGTGTTCTAAAACCCATCAAGTTTTATTGGGAACCTGATAGGTTTTATTTCCGGCTGTACAGGTATAGTGAATCACAGGGAGAGTAGGAAAAAAGTTCAATGAGGATTCAACCTTGAATCTTTCTGCTCATTGGAAATCCCAATTAGGAATAAGACCCATATATAAGATTTATATAGTGTCTTTTTCTCCTAAGACCTAAGGTGACATATGCAGTCCCTCTTAAAATAAGCCACATCCTTTGAAAGGTGAACCACATCTCTGGACGTAAGGATAAGGATCAAGAAACTGGCTTGCTCAAGTTAGTCCAATGCAAACGATCAGTTGAAATTATGAAATATTATCATGGGAGAAAGAAATAAGCTAATGTAATTTAATAAAGACTGAGGACAGAATGTGGAGCTGCAGATCAATAGAAATTTGGAAAGGATTTTAAAATGCCACTGTTCTATTCTCCCAGCCCTAGGTATGATTCATTGTCATTCTCTAAATACAGGGGTCCCCAACCTATGGTGAGTTGTATAATTATGTCATTACATATTACAGTGTCATAATAATAGAAATAACATGTACAATAAATGTAATTCACTTGAATCATCCCGAAACCACCCCCACCCTGGTCTGTGGAAAAATTGTCTTCCATGAAAACGGTACCTGGGGCCAAAAAGGTTGGGGATGGCTGCAGTGTAATACATATGTGAATCAACTAGATTTGATATATCTTTATAAGGAACTCTTATTCAAAAGTTAAATTATTTTGCATCAAATATTACTTTTTTTATAATATGGGAACATGTACCATGAAAGTTGTGGCACCACTTCTTGAGACCATTCTCTTAATTTTGAATAATGGAATCGACTCAGTTTAGAATAAACTGAATCACTTAAAGCAAGATTTTACAATTTAAATATCTTACATACATGTATCATTATCCCAGAGCATATCTGGATATTTACTATGTAGTAGAAAACACACATGCATACATTTCATATACATACATTAGCTTTCCTGTCAGTCCAGAAAGCTTAAGGCAAAGAAACAAATTATGAAAAACTAATCCTTATATATTTTTTACTTTTTACATTATGAGCCATATTAGATTTCATTGATTTCTCTGTGATTTTTAAAGCGACATTTACATAGAAAGTTAGTATTTCTTCCCTTTAAAGCATGAGTGTTGTGAATTTTTGACTTAATGAATGGGAAGATGTACCAAGATTTAGGGTAGCCACAGCTTTCTTAGCTCTGATGATGCTGAATGTAGAAATTAGTGGTAGTGGAAAGAGGGCATGATAAAGACTAATCTTCCGTCAATTCAAAGAGGTGAAACATGGCAGCCGTTCTTGTAGTTTATCCTGTATCTGATCTATTAAGAAAAAAGAGTTTGTTCTTCTTGACACAGTTTCCTGGAAATATGTAAGTTTGGAGTCAGGAAAACATCAGTGCAGAGAAACTGAAAAGAGGAGTTATATCCTGTCTCTCAAGAGCATGTTCTCACCTAATGGGTGCAATGAACAGTTTGAGTGACGGGCACACTCTTAACCCTGACTCAAGAACTACAAAAGCAATCCATGTAACTAAAAGCATGTGTACCTCCATAATACTTTGAAAAGAGCATGTTCTCTGCAACTACATTATCTGTGGCACAAATCCTGCTTCTGCCAGAGATACCCTTGGCAGATTGCCTAATTTCCCCATGCTTTAGTTTTCTATATCATTAAATAGAAATAATAATAATGCCCACTTCTTAGGGTTGTTGTAACAATTAAATGAATTATTACACATATAGGGCTAAGAATGGTGTTGAATATATTATAATTTATAACTTTAGAGCCTTGCTAATTACTAATATATTCTTTTTTACTCTATCAAAATCTTTAATGAACAGGAAGTTAACATGATTTTGTACTCAGGGGGACATGAACTTGCACTGTTTTCCTATGCAATGCTGTAAATAACACAGTTTCTAACACCTTGTGAAAGCTTGCAAAGTGTAGAACTAATAGCATTCTCTGAGTCTAGGGTATATTTTGTTTAGATGTGCTGAAACTAATTTTTTGTATTTAATTATTATAAACATCAACCAACTATTTTCTACATGCTAATTCACAGGTAATATGGCCAATCTGAGCTTTGATTAGCTCAGACCAATTTCACTCACCTCCCTCCCATTTGCATGGGCAGAAATGGCTTGGCATGAAAATACTCACCCATTTGAGTTAAATACACTCAGCTTGACTACCAGGTGCGGCAGGATAGATTATTCCTTCTACAGCTCTAATTGGTACTTGGATTAACTAATTACCCTACTTGGCTAATAAGTGTTTTGCAAAGAGAGTTGCTTTAATTCACCTAGGTTCTCCCAAGGTTTCATTATAATTTCATTATTACTTTAACATACTATTCCACTATTGTCATGAGACAAATCCTGTAAGCAAAACATTACCAAACTTCACTCATTGATCAACTTATTTAATTCCCAGACCAGGTTTTTACTGGTTTTTAAACTGTGTAATAATGAAATTTGACTCTTCCTAATGCCATCTAACATCTTATCAGGAGATTAAAGAGGAAAAAAAATAAAGCAGATAGAGGCATATTGGAGAATGCCTCACTTCTGTCACTGATAGGTTAAATCATCAAAAATTGTGGAGGAAATAATATTGGTCTATTATGAGCTAGCAAACTATTATATTTGCACAATAAGATACTAAATGATAATGATAGAATGATCAGATACTAAAACACATGTACATAATTAAGGGTTGTAGAAGATGCACTGAAAGATATGTATTGGCATTTTATTTAATCTCTGTTTTCAGGGAAAAAAATCAATAGGTTATTTTAGAAAAGTTCATACTGCCTGGATCGATGTGCACAGCAAAGGGTTAAAAGCAAAATCACAGAGACAGCAGCACTTAATGCGGACCATTTTATTGGGGTCAAAGGATGCTCTGACGAGATAGAAGAGTAAGCATTACGGAGAAGATTTTGTTTTATTTTTCTGGGTTAAAGTCTAGAAACATTGCCCTAAAGTATGAACTTTCCTACCTGAAATAAGTGTTTTATATGGGGTTCAAAAATTAAATAAATGAATAAAGAGGATTCTTTCATTAAGCAGGAGAAAGGAACAAAACTGTGAGGGAACTCTTTATACTAAAGGTCAACTAGATTGAGTCCTGGAGATAGTAAGGCATTAATCAAGTTGAGGAAGTAGTTTATATCAGTTCAGGTAAAGATAATCACACAGTAATGTAAAATAGCATGGCATATTCGGGGGGTGGCAGTTTTATGTAGTTGGAGTTATTCCCAAATCATACTCTTTTGTTTAAATTTAAGAAGCTCAACTAAATAGATAGTGTTTGTAATCACAGGAACAGTATTCTAGGGGAACACAGAACCCATGGTTAGACAGTAGGATCAGTTTCTTCATTTGATTTAAGCACACGCCTACTGAACGTAGAAGAAGAAGTAGGTAGCAATGTACTATAGAATTGTTATCCAAATCAGGATGATTACTTACATAGTCCATGTAAATCTGTTACTTGATTCGAAAGATATTTTATAATTTAAGATAAGCACAGCTTTGGACATGATGATTGAATCAAAACTAGAAATGAAAAGATGTATGTGAGAAAATATTGGTTTGGACTAATTGTCTATTGTTTTCTTGAAAAACTCATTTTATATTAAGTAGAAAGAACAGAAGAAGAGAGTGATAGTGTGAAATTATCTACAGTGATTTATATAAAAGGAAAATAAATAGTGGTGATGTGGAAACAAAAATATCTACGGACCTAAAGAGTCAGGCATCTGGTTCACAAAGAAGGAAATTTTATTTAGTTTTATAAAGTGCAAACTAATAGATCTGAAGAAAAAAAGATCTGAGGCCATCAGCTGAAAATATAACCTGCAAAACAGTAATGTCAAATGAATGCCATGGAGCTTCACTGTAAATGCACACCCTGGCAGGTGTCTGAAGGTATTTCCTTTTTAAAATTTGCCTACAGATAGGTTATTAAAGTCATTGCAAATCAGAACGTGTCTTTCCCACAGCACAGATTAAACTACACAGGAGCAGATGCAAAAGAAAGAACAAGAACACTTAGAGGGCAGAGAGAAAACTGTCATGTTAACACTGAGATATGGTTCCAAATAGTTACATTTGATTTGAAGTAAAATTTGATTTATAAAAGAAAGCTTTAATGACTTACCTCTAAATAATTATGGCTGTGAGGTAAGTTGGATATGCAAAACCTGAATGATTTTGTTGATTGTATTAGTGATATTAGTAGCCTGGAGCACTTGCCCATAATTTATGTAGGGGGATTATTCATTTCAGGTGCCTAGGGCCAGTCCAAATTTATGTCTGATGTTCTGACTTAGTCATTAGTACCTTCCTCTTTCATTCTCAAAACCTTCCAGTTGTATAGTTAACGTAAGCTTATGTGAATTCAGTTGTTTGTATGTGTGAATTCAGTATATGTGTAGAGGTGTGTGTATGTTTGTACCTGTGTGCGTGTATGTATGTTTAATCCTCATTCATTTCATTATCATCTCTGCCTTGATGACAGCTATAGCATTCTGGTTTCCTTGCTCTTTTGTCTTTTGTCACTAACTTTTTATTTTCCTTTTTTGAGACAGAGTCTTACTCTGTTGCCCTGGCTAGAGTGCTGTGGCACAATCTAGCTAACTGCAACCTCCAGCTCTTAGACTCAAGCAATCCTCCTCCCTCAGCCTCACGAGTAGCTGGGACCACAGGCACACGCCACCACGCCTGGCTGATTTTTCTATTTTTCGTAGAGATGAGGTCTCACTTTTGCTCAGGCTGGTCTTAAACTCCTGACCAAAAGCAATCCTACAGCCTCCGCTCTCTCTGACACACTTAAAGAGTAGTTTCCATCTTAAGGAGAGAGGTTGAAAGTAAGGAAAGAGTAACAAAGTGATAATGCCCTCTCAGCCTCTCTGAGCATTTGTATTTCCTTAGTTTCTATATTACTATAGTTGCTTGAAAATCTATTCAGTGATCTGTATTCTGCCTAATTTTCTACAGCATGTGGGGAGCAAATACTACATAAAAGTTTTTCGTTCTACATACCACATCTCTCCATTTAACTCTTGTTCTCTTACCTTCTCCTGTTCTTCCACATTCAATAAATTTTGATCAGTGGCTCACAGATCCTTGACAGCTTGTAAATTGCTTGAAAATACGCAGTGCTATATATGAGCACCAAATATGTATACTAAGCAATGTTGTTTCCAGAGTTCCTTTAAAAGTCTAATAGTCAGCATCTAGATGTGTTAATAATCATGTAAGGTACTTATTGATTCATAGAAACTTAAATAAATATAGAGCACTGTCTGAATTTAAAAAAAAAAAAAGGTCCCTGGGAATTCTTCACTTTCCCATGTGGGGTTTAAAATGGTTGAGAGGTAAGCTGAATAACAAGTTCTCTTGAGTTCTTAGGTAGATTTATGAAAATGTGCTTAGCATACAGAAAGAAATCATGTTGTAAGATATTATTATACAAACTCACAATCCATATACTATGTTCTCCTACATTTTAACATAATTCTAGGTTGTTTACTAGTCTCAACAAACACAAAGACAAATACCATAACAGGAAATATTCTAGGTCACCCCATTTTCAATGAAAGTTAGAGTAATAGCTTAGTTACAACATTAATAAAGAAATTAACTGTACCATTTTTTTTTTTTTTTACATGGGGCAATGGGCATTTTTTTCAAGAGGAAAGAAATGGTTTGGGTGATTTCATGTGGTGAAGACATTACTTCTACGCAAAAGATCTCAAGATGGAAAGGTCAAAAGGATGGTATTCTAGCTTTTGAAAAACTTCAACATCCACCTAGATATTGTCTAGATTTAGTTGTAGGTTTCAAAAATCAGACGTGGAAAATCCCCATAACATCTAATTAGACACCGTCCATGCAGCACACGGGAGAGGTGTTCACCTGGCTCTGCTTTCGTCCACGCTTTGAGCTTAATCCTTAGCATCTTGCCTCTACATGTGACCCAGAGCACAGTAGTGCGGCAAAACTAGCAACAGAATGAAGTATATCTGTGCAGGTAATGACTTACAAGGTAAAGTTGATTCTTATTTTTGGGAGAGAGAAAACATGCATGTCTCTTTTGTCAGGCCTTAATTGAAAAATGGCATTAGAGACTGATTGTTTTTGGATTATTATATAGCTTCAGTTTATGGTGAGTTTATACTCTGTAGGGAGGAAGTGGGAAGCCCAACATTCACTGGGAAACTGTTCATTTATTTAATCCTTTAACTTATAATTTAATGAACACCCACTTCATGTAAAAGAAAACTACATTATTAGCCAATAATGTAAGTTCCAGCCCTGTCCTAAAATAACAGTATTCTCCAAATAGATCTTTATGTTTTCAAAGTCACAGCCTATATATCAAATAAATTTTTTGTGTACTGAACATGTCATCTCCAAATATGCCCACAAAATCTCTTGTGAATATATTAAACTTTGGAAATATAGATATATTTTTAAAAGATTCACTTTATGACACTCAAGTACATATGATAATGTACGAAGAGAGCTTCTTTGCCTTGTTGGGAGCTACATTAATATCTCATAATGTATATTATGTAACATTAACAATAAAATAATTTTACACCTATGTGGATGCTATTCAGGTAGTTTTAGTCTTTGTGTGTGTGATTGTGCATTTCTAAAAAATATTTGATTGTGATAAGAACACAACATGTCAGGCAGTCTTAGGAGGAAAAATCATAAATAACAAGAACAAAAACAGCAGCAATATTAACAATTCTTACTTATCAAGCAATTTCTCTGTTCTATATACTTAACTAAGCAATTTATATACTTCATTTAAGCATCAGATAAGCCTGTGATATAACTATTATAATCTTCATAATAGAGATGACAATGAGAAAGCTAGGAAAAGGCTACCTGATCTGGCCAAGGTTATATAAAATGGCAGAATCGCGTTTTCTGTCTGACTCAGTGCCCATGTTCTACATGTGAGGGCAGCAAACTTTTTATGTAAATGGTCAGGTAACAAATATCTTAGGCTTTGTGTGTTATACAATGTCTGTCAAAACACCTCAATTCTGCTATTGTAGAATGAAGACAGATATGAACAATACGTAAATTAATGGGCATGTTGAGTTCCAATAAAACTTTATTTATTAAAAAATAGCCGGTTTGGCCTGAGGGCCACATTTTGCTAACTCCGCTTCTAAATGTTAACTGTACATATACATCCCATTCTAACCATACTAAATATATTTTTTAAATTAGGTCATTTAGGGACTTCACATTCTTGAACACACTGGAATGAATTTACTTACAAACATAACGGAGTTATTTTAAATGTTAATTTCAGTTAAAATCCTTTTATATGATGGCTCATTCCCAAAGGCTAGACGAGTAGGATTAATGAGATGTTTAAAGCGATCACAAGTCCTAAACTGTAATACTGTATAAGTTAACAACAGATTACGTGTCTAATATAAGTCTGTGAAATTTTTATTACAACAGTTTAATACTTATGTAAAAGTTCTTTTAGAATCAAAGAATCAAACACATAAAGAATAATAAAACCTACTTTTATTTCTTTAGCTTTGTGTAAAGAGAATTGAAGATTACTCATTAAGGATTTGTGGATATAAAATAAAAACCTTATTGCATTGTGGGTAGTACAACATCAAAAATCAAGAGCATATGTAATTAATTTGCATTGTTGCTGTTATAATTATCTACATTATGTCTGACAAGATCAAACTGAGCTACGAAGAAATAAGTGAGCTACTAAAAACAAATGCATATTTAAACACATTTTTTGTCAAAACAAATCCTAGCTGCACATAGTATTTTAAAAATTGCAAATCAGGCCAAGAATAAAATAGAATTTGAAAGCAATAAACAAATCAAATTATGTATCAGAAGGAAGAAAAAATATACCCAGGATGTTTGGCTCCAAAGCATCTTATAAGTTGGTTTCCAAGTTAAAAAATGTCAAGGTCATGTGCCTTCAAATGTTTCTACTTAACCACAGCATATTCAGAGAAGGCAACCAAGTATTGTCTTGTCAAACTACAAAAGGGATAGAGTTGCATCTAATTTCAGTCACATTAATGTTTGAAAAGGTAGCAATGCGGTTTATCAGGGCAGTTATCTTTTTACTGATTTTCTTAGTATCTGAAACAAGGACCATAAGCCTGGTGCCCTGGCAGAAAAAAGTGGGCACAGCAGATTTATGAGCCAGCTTTTAACTATTAGGTAACTTGTGTCTCCCCACTTGCATTGGTTAGATCAATTTGAAGGACTGTACCTAACTTCATAGGATCTGTTTGCAATCTTTCCATATGCCTCACAAGTGAGGGTCAGAATCCTTTGGTAAAAACTGCTAATGACTAACACCACAGAGCCTGCCTTCATTGCCTAGTATACTGTGTGCAAAGTAAAGTATTTAGAGTGTATGTCTTTAAAAGCAGCTAATGTTGCAAAAGATCTTCCGTTAAAAAAAAAAAAACTTTAGAAGTATAAGGAATACAAGAAATGCATAAAGTCAAGATGGGATCTAAGATGTGATAGCAGTATATTTAAAAAGCTCTGGGTGACATCAGCAAGATGGTTGCCTAGAGGTGCCTAGCACCAACCCCCCCCTCAAAAAAAAAAAAAACAGGACCAAAATAAGGAATAAACAACTATATTCCTGATAATGTGAGTTTAGAAGTACACAGAGCACAACAAGGGAGTAGCAAAATCTCTGTGGAAGATGGAAATCCAGGATGGAATCATAGAGAGTTATAATTAGAAAAAAAGAATAAGTTCTGGCATTCTATTGCAAAGTAGGTTGACTATAATCAACAAAAGTTACTATATACATCAGCATACCTATAAAAGAATATTTTGATTGCCCTCACCACAAAGAAATCATCAATGTTTGAGGTGATGGATATGCCAGTGTAATACAATGTATGCACGTATTGAAACATCTCATTGTGCCCCATAAATATATTCAGTTATTATGTGTCAATGCTAACCCACCCACGATGTCAGGTAAAACTTTATGACAGGTTTGTACTATGAGATAATTTTCTATCTTTTTATTTTCAATCTAGTTTTATCTTTTCATATAAAGCATATATCTTATAGACAGCATATACGGGTGGATCATTGTTGTAAATCCTGTCTGACAAATGTTAACTTATGTGTGGATTGGGTAATCCATTCACACAATCTATGCTATTATAGATATAGTCAGATTTACATCTGCCATTTTAGTTTTTGTTTTCCGTGTCTCATGTAATTTTTGTTCCTCTATTCCTCTTTCACGGCTCAGTTTTGCATTAAGTGAATATTTTCTAATGTACCATTTTACTTTCTCTAATAATTTTATCATTATATTTGTGAGGTTCTTTTATTTAGTGGTTTCCCTGGGATTTACAATATACATCTTAATTTATCAGAATCAGTTTCAGATTTGCACTTGCTTAATTGCAGACGTATGTGGAAATATTACTCCTTTATAGTTTTATTTCATTTTCCCCTTCTTATGATATTACTGTTATACATATCTATTAAGTTACAAACCAGTAATGCAGGATTCTAGTTATTGATTTATCATCTGTCCCAGCATAATTTTGCTCCCCTTCACCTTCTTTGTGCTTTTATTGGCAATTTATTTTATGTATATTAGACACCTATATTTGAGAAATCCAACATTAAATTTATATGTGCATATTATTTTGTACAATTGTTGTTAAATAATTCACAAAAAGAAATGAGAAAATACACATTTATACTGCTTTATATAATTACAAAATTACAAAAAAAAAAAGAAAGTTATATGTAAAATTCAACATGTGATATTTGAAATGGAAGAGACCTTTTCAAAATCATGGCCTGAAAGCAGGAGATAGTAAATAGTTGATTATGGCCGGAAGGTATGGTGAAGGGGATAATGGACATAAGGCTTTGGCAGAATACCATAAATAAATGGTAATAAAAAGCCATTATATATGCATACAATTTGTCATGTGTCATCATGCATGTCATCTTAAATCATAGAGTAATTCAGAAAAATAAAGTTATTTTTTGAAACTAATAGTTTCCAGGTCATTTAGAGCCCAATATTAATAGATGGATGACATGGCGAGTTATATAACTGCTCTAAGCTTTATTTTTCTCAATTGAATGCTAGAAATATTAAAATACCTGCACATGGAGGTTCAAAGAACATTGTGGGAAAATATAAAATGCTTTCTACTGTGCTCCCATGAAATAAGCATTCCATAAATGGTAACTGTAATCATTAATGCAAGGATAAATATACATTTTGTTACCATTTACAACACTGCACTTTTTAGTTTAAATTCTATCCAAATGACCAAAATTTCCATGATCCAATATAAATAGTCTTATACTGAAGTTTTACATAACTGTTTAAAAATATTTTTTTCTCATTATCCTCTTATTTCTGTCTTCTTTATCTGAGTAAATGGGCAGAGGAAAAGATTTATATTTAACAGTTTGGCAATAGTAAGTTAAAATCTCAGATATTCACTGCACTAATTCAATTTCATTTTATTTCAAAATTAAAATCAGCTAGTGAAGCATAATAAATAATATCTATACATACATGTACAAAGGTAATCTTAAGGATAAATGTTGTCATTCCCTCTCACATTGCATTTTAGTGGGTATAGTGGACCACTTAATTTATAATACGTATAATATTCTCAATTATAAATTATTGCAAGAAAACATCAGGTGATGGTGCCTGCTTATTTTTACTTCTAAAAAATGCAGAGAGCTACAGATTTTGCATCCTACCCTGAAAAACTGGATTTACAGAAGTCTAATTTGAGGTTCAGTAACCAAAAAGAAATTGGAGAGTGAGGTAAACTGACATTTACTGATTCTGTTGTGTGCACCTCCTGTTAGAATTGTACTGAAAAAGAAAAGCCAGAAAAGCATTATTAATCATAATATATATAATCTGTAGATCCTAATCATGAAGTAACTTTCCCAAGTTCATATGTTAACCAGAAAAATAAAACTCTGTTTCCAGGATTCATCATCTTTTACTCTAGCAAAACTCCCTGTTTTCCTGCCTCCAAATTATTTTTTCCTCAAACTCTTTTCTTAAACCAATATTACCTGTTTGAAAGATTTTTTTATTAATAAAATGGAAATTAAGATACCAGAAAGACTATAAAATAGTAGGCCGATTTTGTTCTTTCCAGAATAAATGTGAAATAGTAATTCAGATTTACTTACTCACGTGCTGGGGAACAAAAACGTGTCACTCCTGGTAGGAGAGCTTTGTGTGCATCTTAGGTGGGAAGAGAAAAGAAATATTAGCTGTTAATCATGAAAGATATACTTTAAGGATTCTCTTCAAGGAGTTGTACTTTTGACTTTGATAACACTGAATGCCTATGATCTTGTGCTTATTTGATCCTATCCACTTGGGCACCACCATCCATTTGCTGGTCTGTAGACATGAATGTGGGAAAGTGAAATAGTGTCTTAAATTATCTTTAACTATTGACTCCAGCCCTTGCTCTAAACTCCTTGTTTCATTTCACTGTTTATCTACATTTTGACTCTTTTATCTTGAGCTACACCTGAGGATAGATGCCTGGTTTTCTAGTTTTAATTCTTTATAAATGCACTCACTCTCTACATTTTTCCAGGTTCTAGTCATTTCTGGTTGTTGTCCTGCTTCCATTCTGCGTTTCCTGATTTGACAAATTGCACTGAGGAAAAGCAGTGAGACAATGATCCTTCTCATGATTATACAATGCTTCTACACATTGAAATTTCTATCAGTTTGTAAGTTATAACAAGACACATAAAAGAAATAATTTCAGGGAAGCTTTCCCTTTCTAACTAACATCTTTAGATGGCATACTGCTTTTTATTTAAAAAAAATCCAATGTAATATGTTTAGAAAATAGCAATCAGATTGTCAAAGATATCACAGAACTGTAAAAATTAGACGTATGATGAATACGTATATATCTCATTGACTAATTTCTGATTTACCTTGAAGCCCAACTCATCGCTACTTGATGTCTAGTGATGGTTGTATATCACCTACTCATATGTTTATTTTTAAAGAATAAACGAAAGTTTTATAAAATACTGTGATCCAATATTCATGAAAAGTGTTTTATTTTTAGGGTACATGGTTCCGACACAATGGCTGTCAGAATGCTAACTTCAAATCATTAGCTTAGACATAATTCAATAGTTTCACTCTTCTCTTATTCAAACTTAAACATTTTAAACAATGGCTTCAAAGCACCTTTTTCTCCTCTTTTTCCCTCTTCACTGCCTCCACTGTCGTGTGTGTGTGTGTGTGTGTGTGTGTGTGTGTATGTATATATGTATATGTGCATATTTTTTCACAAAGCAAAGAATAAATCTGAAAAAATAACATTAATTGAACCTGATTTTTTTAAACTGTAGACAAAGTTGGAAAGACAGATAAACCTGAATACCTATTATAAATATCATTTTGAATTGTTTTCCAGTGTTACCTGAAACCCTTATTCAGCTAAACATATGAATACTGTGGTCAATGTCCATGAAACTTAAAGCACTAAATATGAATCTGCTTTAAGTTCTAAAAGCATATTCTGATTTTAATTTCAATCTTCAGGGCACTGCCATTGTAAATTTACTATTGAATAAAGTTTGCTCACTAAGACATCTATTAACATAGTGAGAAAGATTTAAAAATAATTTAGAATTTTCCAAATGAAATATCTTATTAGTATTCTTCTGAGCAGATGTTACAATAGAACACACTGTTCAATATGTGAAGAATAACAGTCTGTAACATTGTGCAATTATTTTTTTGATGTCATATATCACCAAGATGAATTAAATCATTGCATTATGGAAGACCTCCTTGTAGGTGCTTTGGTAGACAGAAAGATCTGTTAACCAAAATTCCCCATAATATTCTGAAATGAAAAATAATAATAATAAAATAAAATTTAAAAAAAGAAACAAAAACATCAAAAAATAAGCAAAAGACTGAACATATTTTTCTCAAAAGAAGACAAATGGCCAAAAAATAGGAAAATATTCTCAACATCGCTAATCATCAGGGATATGCAAATTAAAACCACAATGAGGTGCCACCTTACCCCTGTCAGAATAGCCATTATTAAAAAGTCAAAAAAACAACAGATGCTGGCATGGATGCAGTGAAAAGGGAATGCTTATACAATGTTGGTAAGAATGTAAACTACCACAACCTCTATGGAAAACAGTATGGAGATTCCTCAAAGAATTAAAAATATACCTACCGTTCAATCTAACAATCCCACTACCGGGTATATACCCATAGGAAAGGAAGACATTTTACAAAAAAGACACCTGAACCCAAATGTTTATTGTAGCATAATTCCCAACTGCAAAGATTGGAATCAACCTAAGTGCCCATCAACTGATGGGTGGAGAAAGAAAATGTGATACACACACACACACATACACACCCCATGGAGTACTACTCAGCCATAAAAGGGAATGAAATAATGTCTTTTGCAGCAACTTGGATGGCACGGGAGACCATTATTCTAAGTGAAGTATGTCAGGAATGGAAAAAAAATTACCATGTGTTCTCACTTATACATGGGAGCTAAACAAGGGATATATATGGTCATAAGGTGGCATAATGGACACTGGAAAATTAAGAAGGGGTGAGGTTGGGAAGTGAGTGAGGGATAAAAATCTTCCTAGAGCATACAATGTATGCTATTCTGGTGGTGGGTACACTGAAAGCCCCGACTTCAGCATTATACAATTCATCCATGTAACAAAAAACACTTGTACCTTCTAAATCTATCGGGGGAAAAAAGAAGTAGTAATGGGACATGAAAAAGGCTTAAATGGTCACTGCTGACTTTGAAGATGGAAGGGGTTCAGGAGCCAAGGAGTGCAGGCAGCCTCTAGAAGCTGTAAAATGAAAGAAAATGGACTCTCCCCTAGAGCCTGCAGAAAGGAATACAGCCCTGTCAACACCTTGATTTTAGTCCAGTGAGTCCTATTTCATACTACAGCATTATAAAATAATAAATTTTTGTTGTTGTAAGCCCTCCAAAAATTCGTTATAAAGTTTCAGTGTATTATATTGAAAATAGCTTGGGGTACTGGACTCAGAAGATCTAGATTCAAGGTTTCAATGTGTAAACTCACTACATTTGAAGTCTGGTAAGTCTTTTAACCTCTGTGATTCTTGGTATTCTCACTGGCAAATGTTGTAGGGAGTTGCCTTATGGTCATGCCTTTTTCTTTCTCTAGCGTATCAGATTTCCTAGTATTACAGCTGTTGTTTTTTCGTCTTTATCTGCTGACCCTCTATGTCACTCAATCAGTATGGAACTTGGAAAGACAAAACGGTGCTATTTATCAGAATATCTTAAATACTCCAAAGTGGTGATCCATGTAATAGTAGTAACTTTTAAAAATTATTATGAATGTAATTTTAAGTATTGACTGAGATAATGAAATAATGTATATTAAAATATGTAATATAAAGCACTAAATATTACCAAAAAGTTTTCAGAATTATAATAAATGTTCATTCTTGTAGTATAGAATAGCTTTCTGTGTAGAATTAGACATGGTCCCAAATAATCTATTCCTCCACTAAGAAGTGAGGTATGTTCCCTTTCTCTTTGAATTTAGGCTGACCTGTGAAGGCTTCAATCAACAGAGGATAGTGGAGGTAATGTTATGGAAATTCTAGGTCAGACTTCAAGAGGACTGGCAGCTTCCAACTTGGTCTCAAGGATACCTAAGTCAGCATGTAAGAAATATGAATATCCTTGGTCGGGCACGGTGGCTTACACCTGTAATCCTACCACTCTGGGAGGCCGAGGCCGGCAGATCGCTCAAGGTCAGGAGTTTGAGACCAGCCTGAGCAAGAGCAAGACCCCGTCTCTGCTAAAAAAACAGAAAGAAATTATCTGGACAACTAAAAAAATATATATAGAAAAAATTAGCTGGGCATGGTGGCACATGCCTATAGTCCCAGCTACTCGGGAGGCTGAGGCAGAAGGATTGCTTGAGCCCAGGAGTTTGAGGTTGCTGTGAGCTAGGCAGATGCCATGGCACTCTAGCCCAGGCAACAGAGCCAGACTGTGTCTCAAAAATAAATAAATAAGTAAATATGAATATCCTAAGTGATGATGTGGAGAGACCATCAGACTATATAAGGAGTGAAGACAGTTGAGCCTAGTCTTCCAGCCATCTCCAACATAGTGCCAGCCATGCATAGGAGCAAGCTGCCTTAGACCATCCAGCAGCCAACTGAAGTCCATCAGCTAACTCTAGTTGACAACCAGAATTACCCAATGAAATACTACTGGACTCTGGATCCACAAAATTATGTAATAAAGTAATTGTTTTTAAGCCACTAAGTTTTGAGGTAGTATTTTTGGCTGTAGCAGATGATCAGAATATCTCTACAACAAATAGATAAAATTAAAGAGCATATGGGTAATCAATAAGTGGCTGAAACAGATAAAAAACTTTAATAATTCAAAGAAATGTGCCATTGCCAGAAAGTAAGATGATCTTGTAAGACTTCCAGAATAAATTAGAATAATATGATGATGTACTTTTTAAAATTTTTAAAAAATTTGTAAAATTAGACAACTATGGAACAATAAAAAAGTAAAACTAGTATAATCTAGTCATGTAGAGAAAACATTTTATTGTATATCCTTTCAGGTTTTTTTCTATGTTGGCAATTCTCAAAATAAGGGTTTTCATCATATTCTGTTTGGCATACTTTTTATTTTATGTTGTATTTTATAATATAAACAAATATTTTATAAGTACTAAAGTTATTTTTAAAAAGACAGTTTATGCATTTAAATTTCATGTGCTTTCTAATGGCTTTTTAGTTTTCCACTATGTAGATACATGAGAAAATTATATTTTAGTGATAAAATGCTATTCTAAGTAAGCAATGACAATGCCATCCTTGATTCTTTCTTAAGCTTTGTCTTGGGATTATATTAACGGAAATGATATTGCATAACATTTATAATTGGTGTAACACTGCAATGAGTAATTTAAATCCACTATTTCATTTAATCCTCACCAAAAAAAAAAATAAAGTGTATAATAGCATTTCCCTATTTTATAGGAAAATGAGGAAGAGAGAGATTATTCACACAGCATAGATTTTCTCTGGGTGGAAGCACAATTCTATTTAACCTAACATTAGGGAAGATTAAAATATGTTTGAAAGATAAGAAGAGAAGAACTTTGAACAGATTATAAGTTCATGAAAGTTGGGAATGAAGCTAACACATGAGATTTCAGCCTACCTTTCAATTCGTTTAAATATCAAGTTAGGAGAGCAACACAACGACATTTGATATCGAAGCTTTCTTCTCCAAGATCAAATATTGATTCTCCTGTGGAAGGACAATGTCTTAGGGTTAAAATTGGAGAAATGATCTATGTCCTTCTCAAAACAGTATGTGAGGGAAACATGGCTGGTCGTTCCTTTTGTGTACTCTTAGGTGGATGTATTTATCTCCCCTCTTCACCCTATACATGAGGGAGGGATTCATGTCCTAGGGTTATGGGGAACACAGGGAAACCTGACAATAGACAGATGAGATGACAGCAGTTTATTAGTCACATATACTCAGATCAAGGGATGAAGGAACTGCATGCCACAAAGCACAATGGGCCACCCAGGAGTTGTACTCAGGATCAGAGTGGTGTACTCAGAGTACAACAGCAAGGAACTTGCTGGATGATTTATAGGGCAGAAATCAACAGCACCCAATGATGAGTAATTTCCACAGCTGGTGAAATCATTTGCTGACATCCGGTTCATTAGGCCCAAATGGCCCAATACTGTGTGTGCCTTGACATTTGGGGAAAGCCAGGAGGGGCTGGAATAGCCGGATCACAAGTCCCACCTCCCAGTGGGACTCCCATGGAGGAGGTCCCCTAGCCAAACAATCCTCCTTCTCATGGGGACCGGGCATAGCTCACTCTGATCTCTGAGTAGAGGGCATTAGGCCCCTGCTGGCCCATGGAATTATTCAAACAAGTTAATCACAGCCTCCATTGGCAACCAGGTGTTTCTCACCCTCTTGATACAAAAAGCCAGCCTTCCAAGGGCATTGGTTTTTCACTCTGTTCCTGAGTCAACTCCTGGGTGGCCCTTTGTGCTTTGTGGCATGCAGTTCCCTCATCCCCTGGGCTGTGAGTATATGTGACCAGTAAACTGCTGTCATCTCAGCTGTCTATTGTCAGGTTTCCTAGCTATGTTTCCCACAACTCTAGGGCATGAATCCCCCTCATATATAGGGTGAATAGGAGGAGATGAATACGTCCAAAGGCACTTGGCAACAGCGGGAGACATCTGTGAGTATCTGAAAGATAACAGTCAACTTGTGCCTACTTCTGCATACACAGAGAAACAAAACATATTCTTCCATTTCAAGAGTTTACAATTTATTTAGGGAGATGTCAGATGTAATTAGATGAATCAATAAGCTAACAAATTATCACTATTTCCAAATAGGTGGCCATATATTGTAGCAACTACAGCAATTACAAAACTGGAGTTCAATTATTTTACAAAAATAGTATATAAAATTACAGAAATCTTTCCAATCATTGAAGGCTGCTTTTTAGATACCAATTCTCTCCTGAAACAAAGGCTGAATTAAAGAGATAGTTCAACAAGTTCAGTATAAAAAAGACTGCATTAAAAATTAACTGTATTAGCAAGAAAAGCAGAAAGTGTCAATAAGGATTAATTGCCACCTATTATACGTCATTATTGGCTCCAGAATATGTCTTATATAAGGAACTAAAATATTAATGAGAAAATACACCTGCATTAAATCACAATTTAAAAAAAAATCATGAGCAGTTAGTTAAAAAACTAAAATGAAGACAAACATCACCATAATCATAAAAGAAACCATAGCCAATGTGCAAATAGAAGCTTTGATATCAAGACCCACCTACTTTTAGCCTAAACATGATTTCTACTGAGTTTGCCAAAAAGTAAAGGATTTGTAGAATAGTTTAGAACACAGGTCTGCTTTTGAGTCATATAAAATAGTTTATTTTAGTTTAAACTAGTCTTCTTGTTCCCTATCCACATGAAGACTCTGAGATCTTTTTTAATGGGGCTTGCTTTAAAAGTCCGTGCCATTTGATCAACTGTGGAGAAAACTGAAGACACCTAGTGTGTGTATAGGTTTTTGTAGCCAGCCAAACTCTCTACATAAATGGTAAGACTCTTAAAATAATCTAGTTATATAGATACGGTGTTGGTTATACCAACAAATATTTCATTTTATTTAAAAACATGTATTTTCAATAATTTTAAGGTTCTTGAATTATAAGCCAATGTGAGCAGATTTTCAGAATAAATTTATTAATGGAATGACTCACAGATGAATAATCAATTGCTCCCATTCTCATTTAGAAAGCTAAAGATTATCATCTTAGATATTATTCTCTAGTCTAAATGTAAACCTTTGCATTTCAGTCCTACAGTAAACATAGTATGAATCCCGGTCCCTGAGTGAGATCTTTTTAAATGTTTCTAAAGGAAAAATAAAATAAAATTTTGATGCCAGCCACCCAGTTAATGCAGGGTGTTTTTATATAAAACATTTGTATTTTAAGAAAAATGGAATTAATAATTCTGAATCATTACACATAAATGTAGAATAAAAATATCAGAAATGTTTCTAAAATTGGCATGGAATATTGATAAACAGTCAGAAAACCTCAGTGGTTTTCTTTTGTAAACTGAATCCTTGTTAGTTTTGTATCAGTGATCCCTAGAATGTAAACCCACTCAGGACCCCAATGACAATTATAAATAATCTTTAAAACATATTGTCTTCATTTATAAAATTCCTCTGCTTTGGACACTGCACATATCAATTTTGGTTCTCAATATCCTATCCATTTTTTTTTATTGGAAGAATATTTACTCAAAAAATGTTTCCTAATTGCTCTAACCAAATATAGATACTAACTACTCTCAAATCTTACAGTCTTCATTGTTTTCTGTAATGTCATGGAACTTAGGGTTCACATCTTATTTTTCTTATATTTATTTACGTGTATAGTCTCAAATGTGTGTTTTATAACATGTCTGTCTACCATTCATTCATTAATTCAATCAGCATTTCTTCAATTTCCAGATCTTGACTTGGTGCTTGATATACAAAGGCTGTCCAGAAAGTATCCAGCCGTTGTTAATATAACGAGAACATATTACATAGCTAGATACTTTCTGGACAGCCTTGGTATAGTGGTGAACAATGAAGACATAGTTCAAGAATGAAAAATGGAGCATTCTTTTTATCAAGGGTCAAAGATATAAAATAAAATAGCATATAGATATCTATTTATTTACACGGTGATAATTGCTATAAAGATACTCTCTCTTTCCTTCCCTCTATCTCTGTATCAATAAAGAGAATAATGCATGAAAGATGCATAAATTAACAAATTAAAAGCATAATGATAGATTAAATGTGTTTCATAGAATTCCAAATTAATTATTTGGGTTTTCTATTGTTGCCATAACAAATTACCGTAAACTTAAAACAACAAATATTTATTATTATTATCTCACAATTCTGTGTGTCAGCGGTTGAGTGGGCTCTGCTGAGTTATCTACTAAGGGTATTACAAAGCCAGCATCAACATATTTTTTTTCTGGAATCTCTAGGAGAAAATCTGTTTCCTTTCTCATCCAGGTTATTGTCAGAATTCAGTTGCATATAGTTGTTGGACTGACTTTATGGTTTTCTTCTTGGCTGTTGGCTGGTAGTTAATCTCAACTTCAAGGGGCCTGTTCATTCTTTGCCTTGTTACCCATTTCTTTCATCTTCAAAGCCATGGTCAAGTCCTTCTCATGTTTTAAATCTCTTTGACTTCCCTTTCAGCCCTCTCTTGCTGCTGCCTTGTTCTGCCACATTTCTTAGACTCACATTTTGCTTCCTCTTCTGCTGTTAATGGCTCATGTGATTGCATTGCTCACCTGGATAATTCAGGATACTATCCCTATTTTAAGCTCAGCTATTTAGCAACTCTGATTCCATCTGTAAATCTCTTCTCAGGCTTACTTTTGTGCCAGTGTTTTATTGAATAACCTGGGGAAGGAGACATCTTTACAATTCTGTTGAACACACTGGGTTCTTTTATTTTTTTATTAAAATCAGTGAATGAGTGCAGTTGAATAGAATCCTATATTACATATCTAAATCATAAATTCTAAAATATAAAACAAGCAACTGAATTCCTTTACGAAATTCACATTTTATCTGCACAGTTTTTATATTTCCTAAATGATTATATTTTGAGATAATGCAAAAACAGTGTGAACTCTTGATTACAACTTGCTGAAGACCAAGACCTCTGTTGGTACTAGAATATTTTAATCATCATAATAATTATGTTATTACTCTTCTGATGTAGGAATTGGATCAGGTATTGCAGATGCTATCAGTTCTTCTTCAATTCTAGCTATCATATTATAGTATATTAATTATCTCAAAATTTCAGAATGAAAAAATAGAAATTATAAATGAACACATGTATATTCCTGCTTTCTCACATTCATAACCCTTACATTTTCAGTAATCTGTCATGCAGGTGAATTTCTCTTTCATGGTTTCAGTGGCACACGTTCACACTCGGCAATGCAGTTCATTCCAAGACTGTAGCTTCCAAGGAAATCAGATGGCAAACAAAACCAAAAGTCTTCCCCACTGTCAGCATGCTGAATTTCTCTAGGAAGTGAACATCTTAGTTTTATAATTTTGGCAAGAGTTTTTAAGGAAAAGGCAGAGATTAAGATATAGCCTCTACCAATATAGTTTAAATTTTTAAAAAAGATAAATACCCAGTCTGACAGTTAACATTTTAACTTATCCAAGTCTCCATGGGGCTAATGAAATAGAACTATTTATGTTAATTATGTTGATCTTTACTCTCTATTTTTATTTGACATAAAGAAATTTTATAGACCATGAAGAAAAAACAATACATTATTGGGATTACATTCACAAAGTGGGAATAGAAATAGAGTAAATAATTATAATTTAAAGACAAAATATTGTATATAATTTAAATATCTTTAATGCAAATGCTTTGAAATGTATAAGATATATTTTCTATGTAACATATACAATTATCAAATCAGCCAATCATTTGGATTGGTTACTAGATCTCTAATGTTTTCTGAATAGTTTAAAACCTACTACTGTATCTAAAGAAAGGAAAAACAAACACCACATGTACTTACTATTAAGTTGGAACTCATGGATGAGCACTCTTGTGCACAGAGAGAAGTAAAACTCAATGGAAATCAAGCATTGGGGAGTGGCAAGGGGGGGATACGTGAAAACCTACCTAACAGTTACAATGAACACTATCTGCGTGACGGGAACACTTTTAACCCTGACTCAAGCATAACAAAAGTGATCTATGTAACCATAAACATTTGTACCTTGTAATACTTTGAAATAGAAAAAAAATCTACTAGTGGATTGTGAAACTACCATCATATTAATATCAATGTTTTTAAAATTTGCAAGTAATGTTTATACAAGACTAGAAGTGTGATTCTTATAGTCTTATTTTATATAAACTCTGTAAGTTATAGAAAATCATTATTTTAACACCTTAAAATGATGATTTCTTTAAGAAAATAAGATTTATGAGGTAAATTTTTTTAGCAGTAAATAATTATTGCATGCAGTAAATTGTAAACAATTATTCCCCTACTTTATCCATACCCTTGCAATGTGACTTTTTTGAGCCTCTTATGAAAAAGTAGAGTGTATTTATCCAACACCTGAATGTGGATTGGCCATGTGATACCCTTTGGGCAGTGATGCATTAACAAATCTGACAAAAGAAGAGGCATGAAACATCTTTTTCACTGGGATATGCCATCTTTCACTAAACGTGAATCCTTCACACCATTTATACAAGTCTCGGCTAACCTGCTGGAGAATAGATTGGCCATGTGGAAGAGGAGGCAAGCATCCAACCAACTGGCCGTCCCAATATTCCCAGCAGTTGACCACAAATGCATGAGTGAATTTCAGTCCAGTTCAGTTAAGCCTTTGTTAGACCAGACAGACCTCTCAGAACCAACCAAAATTTCCTGCCCACAGAACCATGTCAATGGGTGCTGTTTTAAGCTATTAAGGTCTGTGGTGTTTTGTTAGACTGCAATGGCTTATTAAAACATTATATTTTCATATATTTCAAAACATAAATTATGTGAAAGATCTAATACAATACTATGTGTTACTTCAAAAAGAACATCTGTGTCATTCAGTAGTTTGGGAAGGAAAAGATGTCTTGGTTCTGACATGTAGGAAACAATATAAAAAGATTTTCAATTTAATAGCACATTTTGAAACCATAGTTGTCAAATTCTAATTAAAATTAAATTGCTTTAGGTCATCTTGACTTATGAAATTATCAACTGCTCATTAGTTTCATGTTGCAAACTTGACACTGTTATAGGAATTATTAGAAATTGACAAATATAGTATTTCACCCAAGTAAAATAAATTTTGGAAGTACTATAATTGAATATGTGAAATTTCAACTCTTCTGTGAGGCTACATTTTATGTGGGGATAAAAATTGTAATTTTAACAATAACATGTATTAATATTTTCACTAGATAAGCTTTTAATTATATGAGTTAATCTCATTTACTAATTCTAACAAAAGATACTATTTAATATTCCATATTATCCATTTATCAAGTCTAATATGAGAGATGCCTCACAGAATCAAAAGAACATCAGCATTTTAAGAAAGTTTATATGATTATTCATTTTACAGTGGTTCTGTGCCAGTATTTGCAAATAATATTGCACATTAATTGTATTACTATATAATAATGGCATACTTCAATACATATATATATATACATAAACTTGACTATGCTTTTTGTGATAAAGAAAAATTATTCAATGATACTGGTTAAGCCATGGTAAGGAAGACTTTTTATTCAGGACCGTCATGATAGGAGGCCAAACTTTGGTCAGGATTCTGAATCTTCTGTTATGCTGATCTGTGCACTTTCTTGTAAAATTAACTTTTAGCAAAGAACCCTGCTACGTCAGTTTAGCAGAACCCCTCATGCCTGATATCTGATCATCATCCATATCTGATTAAGTTTTCTCATCCTCCATCATCCTCTGTGTTATGTCTGCTCACTCTGGCCTGTGTTCAGCAAGCATCTTATTAGGTTAGGTTAGCCAGAATCCCTTAGAGTGCCTGTTTCCTTAGTAATTCTCCATTCACTGACATCTACTCTTCTTGTTGGCTACAAATTCCATCTTGCCCATGCTGTATTCCAAGTTAAGTACAATCTCCTCCACTGTAAGATTCCATTGCAGTATTCCCTATACCCATGGTAATGGTCCTGAATAAAATCTTCCCAACCACACTTTAACAAGTGCCATTGAATAATTTCTCTTTTACATTTGGTAGTCCCTAAAATTTTTCTCTTCCCAGCTGACAGTGTTTAACAACCTATGTTTATTACCAATCAGAGATCTCGATGCAATATTCACATCTAACTCATCAAAGATACCATGCCAGTTCTGTCTTCAAGCTGTACCTTTTATAAAGTCACTTTTTGTCAAATTCTTGAGTTTTGGCAGCACATTATATAAAGCCAGAAACGGGATAAATGAAAAAGAAAGCAAGTCAATAGAGTATGCAAACAGAAATGAAGGGGAAAGAATATAAAATAATCTTTGTATGTAAGAGATATGAAGACATTTGAAAAAAGATAACACTTTAAATCACTAACTTGTATTAAACTGTTATTCAATGTATAAACCATTATCTATGATAACCAATAAAAGAACATAGAAGTAATACATTAATAGAAGAAAAAACAGAAAAATCAAAGAATTATTATCCCAAAGGAATAAGAAGAAAAAAGAAGAATGAAATAAAAAAGTGAGTCAAATTGAAAATATAAAAGAAGGAAATGGTTAAAGGGAAGAGTTGAAAATCAATGATCTGTGTGATGATATTTGGAGGTTATTAAAAAAATAAAATCAATGATCTGAATTGCTACTTGAAGAAGCTAGAAAAAGAAGAGAAAAGCAAACCAAATAAAAGAAAGGAAATAATAAAAGTAAGATTAATGAATAGAAACTCATGAGACTTGCATAAACTTAATTCCAAATTTAAGGAGAATTATAAGAAAATTATTTGCTCTAACAGTCCATGGGAAAAGAAGGCAAGAAGATGATTTTCATTTTTCTTGTTATCCTAGTAAATAAGATGTTCTACTGTTAATTTTTTATAAACAGAAGGAATGGAAAGTGAGAGAATTGAGGAAAGAGGAGAAAGAATATAGTGGGAAAGAAAGCCTCAGAAAATATGTTAAGATTCCTAGTCACTGGGAAAAGCCTATATAAAATTGATTAGCATGAATTTGTCTTAGTTGGGTGAATTTCTTTAGCAATTCTCACATGCTTGAGCAGATTTAGAGAAGACCAGTCTTTCAGATTGAGATTTTTTCCAGGTAGAATGGAGGAAAAATCAAGTAACAAAAGGGTTCCAGGGCTTTAAAAAGGAGCTGATTATGATAGAAAGATCTCAAACTGGGCAAATAGGAAACTGTATTCAAGAACAGTCTGATAAAAATTAGAGGAGTCATAGGTTTGGTGCTCCTATGAGGTCTAGTAGCTACATCTCTGTGGACCCCAAGTGACTTAGTAGAGTGTGAGATTTCTTGATATTGAAGATGTTGCCTAAAAAAAGAAAATAGAAAAAATAAAGATCTTGAAACAAAGGAAACACTAGAACGTTAATATCAGCTTCTAGACTTGAGGTTCATTGTTCATGAGAGAAAGTTCATTTTTACCTGAAATCTGATGCCAAAACAGGGAGAATCAAAATTTAAGTTAACATGAAGTAAAAATGATATTCAGAGGAAAAAAACAAATGATGCAGAGGAGTTTGCTGTTTACATTTAGAATACCACAGAGGGCTCAATGCAAAACCTATGATGGATTGCAAAAGTGAGGAGCTAATCAATACACGTGTAGAGGTAAGAGCAATTATTTGTGATCAGAGAAACCTCCATTTAGGAAAATAATGGATAATTACATCATAGGATGTTGAGTGCTCTGATAGAAGAATAGACACGATGCTCTGGGGGCACAGAAAATTGCATCTAAGGCCAATTTAAATATTACTTATGCCATGAGACCACCTCTCTGCCTTCTAAACTCCTATTATATTAAATGAACTTCTCGTGGTCCTATTAGTCAAGCACATATAAAATTTACACATTTTATTGCTAAGCTCCATAGGAACATGTCTGGTTTCTCTTTTCTTTGCCACTTCAGTCCCAGCATCAAGCAAAGATATTGGCACAAAACAAAATATTAACAAATATTTATTATTGAATGACTACATCCACTAAACCCTGTGGAAAGCACAATAGATATTAATCTTTAATCATATATTGTAACTAGCCTAGTAATCAGCAACATGAATTAGATAACACATATTTGTTAAGCAAATAAATTAATAAAATAATGACTCAGACCTTTCATTTCTGTGTAGGAAATGAGTCATGTCACCAAAGAGCTCTTTTATTAAATAAAACAGTGAGGAGGAGAATCAATGAGATTTTTAAATATTAAACAAGGATAAATTTTAGTTTGTTGAGAGATTACGTGATACATTTGAAGACTACATAGAAGCATGCATTGTGTATCCATGCTAGTTTGGAAGTAGAGTCCTATGGACTTAATGGGTATGTAATTTTATGTGATTGCTAATATTTTAGAATTATAAAGCCAATTAATTGATAGTGAATACCACTTGTTCAGTTTTCCAAAATGACAGGCGATATATATTCACAGGTGATTTATGGCACCTTTTTGAAAAATATTCTGAATACGTATCTTAACTTTGAAAAATGGAGGTGTGAATGATGAAGAATATCTTATATCTTTTTAAATTTTCTTATATGGTAAGAAAATGTATATAACTTTATAATTGTTTTTCATATTATATGGTTGTCTTCAGGTATTAATGCATATTTATCATAGAAAATATAGAAAACACAGAAATAGAGGGAAAAAAGGACTAAGTCCGCCCATATTTTTAGCTGGCAGATAAACAAAAACCTGAATAAGATTTAGTTGTACATTAGTCCATTCATTTTATGCATACACATGCTTATATATTTTCCATAGAGAAAAAATATAGTAAGAACATTGCTTTCTCAATTTACCAATATTTGATTAGCATTTCCACATTGTTTTAAATATTCTACAACAACATAGTTTGCTATGCCAATAACTTTTTCTCATTAAAAATAATGACTGTGGTCATCTTTGTAATTCTATATCTGTGTACTTCTGTAGTCATTTTATTAATATTAATTCATAAAAGTGGAATTAGAGTGTTGGAATTGGAATAAATAGTTTGATATATTTCCTATGCACAATAGGAGATTCGTGCAAATTGTGTTTCTGTTAATAGTCATACAGACTTAACACTTAATGATAAAAGAAATTAATAATATATTGAAACTGTGCTTGTCTGCATTTTGTTGGCTATAAATATTCATGATTTTTTTCATATTATTTCACCTATTTAACCATCCAGAAAGAACTGATAGTCTTCTGAAGATATTATAGAGAGGAGCTTATGTTAGTTTGATGCCTCTGAGAAGTAATTTATAAGAGAAGATTAGGTGAATTAGAGATTTAGTGGGAAAATATCAGTAAGGGGAAAAAAAAAAAAGGAAAAGCCAGAGGAGTTAGGAAGACCTGCTGGGCAGAGAAGAAGGGCTGACTCTTGGGAAAGGAAAGGGATGTGTAATGTGGAGGAAACTGGCCTGTAGTGCTTCTCCTCGTTCTTGGGTGTAGTTGAATGAAATGAATTGCGCTGGATTTGGATTTACATCTGGAGAATTGAGTTCTCATTCTGATTTGATTACTATATTTTTGGTGATTTGGACAAAGTTATTCTATTGATACGAGATCCATGTTGCAATTTGCCAGTAGCACTCATTTCATAGAAAATGGTACACTAATAAATGTGGACACATTTGACAAATGATGTAGGGGACCTATGTAAATGCAAAATATTATTATGGTGTTTTTATGTAGCAACCACTTGAAGACTACCTTTGACTATAAGAATGGCTAATTCCTGCTAAGTTTTCCAAATTCTCTGAGATTATAACAATATTGCACATTAAGGAAACTGAGGTCAGAGATTTTCTTATCTAATGAAATTTTCAGGAATGGAAGAGGAGAAAAAGAAGGTAAAGAATTACAATAGGTTACTCAGGGAGAGAGAGAAAGAGAAACTAGTGACAGTCTATGTCTAATCTTGTTTAGGTTTTAAACTCTTACTTTCAAGACTAACTACAAAACTTAGAAATGTAGAATATAGAAGGTACACGATCACTGTAGTCAAAGATCTGTATTAACATCTTGCTACAGGTGAATGAAACTGATATTCTGGGAACTATATTTTATAAAGACTGATTCAGTATTTGTTTTCCAAAATATAGGATTATCTATTTCTCTGAAGAGAAAAAGAAAATTCTGCCAAAGCTATGCTGTGAGATTCTTCCAAATCTATTTAACACAGTCTCATTAATGGTGTGTGGGGGGAAGAGAGAGAGAGAGGAGGGAAGGGGGAAGACAGGGAGGGAGAGAAGAAAGGGGGTGGGGGTGGAGGGGCTAGTGGTGTTGATTACTCATAGATTCATAAATTTACCATCTTGAATCATCTAGGCTACATATTTGCAGTAAGATTGTTCTAATAATTGTTCTCTGAATTATAAATCAAGCTCATATTGCTCTTAAGTGAAGGTGGTGGTTTAATGTGATTTATAGGGTGTTAGGGATGATGGCATTTAGCAGCATGAAAGATCACTTTTTACACACTTAAAAAAGCCATTTATTGGCTATTTCAAATTGATAAGTCATTTGCTTTTGCATTTGTTGGGATCCACTTATGATTTTACTTTAGAATCACATTTAATTCATAGTTTTTTAATGAATCTTGAATGAATAGTTAGGATTGAAGAAAATACAAGGACATTTCACATTTAACCACTTCTTACCTTTACAGCATAATTTTCTGCATTATGAATGAATAGCCCAACAGAAACAAACTTGCATTTGTTTTTCATTATGTATAATCTCATGCTGTCTTTTTACTGGGTGATTTCACACCTGAAAAACTGAAGTAAGACATAAATAAATATAATGCTTGCATGGATCATTACTTATGTTAGCTTTGTGATATTCTACAAAAATAATCTATGTACTTGCAATATTTGTGTGTGGAGCAAGATAATAAGAATGAAAAATAAATAAAGGAGATATTCTAAGTCTTATTTTGATGTGGTTTCTGGTGATCCGAAGCCAAGGTGGCATCTAATGAATAGCCATACTCAAAAACTATATTTCAAACTGTGAACAGAGTTAAAAATCTATCTGTTGAGACAGGTATTTTCATCATCTCAAAAATGTAATTACACAGAAATCTCTCAGATAATATTCATGATTTATGTATGTATTTCCAAGCTCTTTCCATTAGAAGTAAAACTTTAGTTTAATTATTAAAGGGGGACCTATTGGCTTATATTAATCACAGTAAAGTCAATGATGTCTCTTTAGATTCCAGACCTTTTATCTAGGTTTCTCATACTTTACATCCGGTTTTACTGCTTAGTGATAGCTACACTTATGTCACTGGAGATAGTTGGCACCTCTTTTAGACTTGCTTCTTAACAGCTCCTTGACCAAAAATTAAAAACAGCTTCTCTTCTCATTTATGGATTGGGTTTTGCCAAGGAAGATCCTCTTTGCCTATCACAGGTCATGTTCCTATCCCTATCATATGACTAAGGTGCTGAGATGTTTTAATTCATGATGCTCAGGATGGGTATAACATGGCCAATTTACTGACCAGCAAGGAAAAAATGTCTGTTATCATAATAACATGTAGAAGAAGACCATAGTCACACTTACAAAAAATGGGGTGTCATACCCTGAAATCTCTCACCAAATAACTTCCTTATTTTTCCTCCTCAGTTGATTAAAACAGATTTTTAAAAAATTATCTTCTAAAAATTAAGAGAATTCAGTATCTTTAATTGAAAAAGTACTCTATACACACACTAAAGCTTCAAACATAAGGAGATTATTTAATGAAAATATAGATTTCTGCTGACACCAAACTTCCAGTTTTCTCCCAATGAATTTTAATAGTTTCTTTGTAATTTTACAGGAATAATTAATTAAAAAATATGCAATGATGTAATTTACAATTAGCCCAAACACACCAATATTATTATGTTTGTTCTCATTATTATTATTGACCTCTATTATTATTATTTATTCCATCTATTTAAGTGCCAGAATTTCTTTAATTGTTTCCTTAATAATAGTTGTGGTAAGCAGAATAATTGCCACACAAGGATGTCCAAGTCCCAATTACTAGACTGTGAATATATTATGATATGGTGTATTACAGTTCAAATTATAGTTGTAGGTGGAATTATGACTGCTAATCAGCTAATCTTACAATAAGAAAATTAATTTGGGTTATCTGGGTGGATACAGTGTGATAAAATGACTCTTTACATAGGGAAGAGGGAGGCACGAAAGTCAACACCAGAGAGATGGCATCAGGCATCAGATTCGACCAGCTGGTTCTGGCTGTGAAGTTGGGTGAAGGAAGCCATGGGCCAAGAAATGCCCGCAGCGTCCAGAAGCCGGAAAAGGCAACAAAGCAGATTCTCACCTGGAGTCTCCGGAAATCTTGCTGACACCTTGGTTTTGGCCCAGTGAAACCCATTTTGGATTTTTTGACATCCAGAACAGTAAGATATAATTTTGTGGGGTTTTTTTGAGTAACTAAGTTTGTGATAATTGTTACAGCAGCAGTAAAAATCTAAACAATAGACTTTTGGGGAGGTTCTTGTTTTTTTGTTTTGTTTTTCAGGGTTTTTTGAGAGCTATTCTACTGTTCAAATCTCAGTATTACTATTGCTTTACTAGGACTTTTTATGCATATCTAAAATGTAATGTTAATACTTTCATTATGGGATACAAAGTCTTTTTTTTTTTTTTTTAAATAGACTGGTCCCAGTCTATTTTCCAGCCTTACCTTCCAATACTCCATCCTTCCGTTCCTAATTCATTTTTCTACTTGCATTTGTCAAACAGATCATATTGCTTTCACCTTTACATATTTGCTCTTTCTGCCTAGAATGTCTTTCTGCCCATTATGTGCTCGATGTACTCTCTCCACATGATCCAACTCAAACAACACAGCCTCAGAGAAGTCTCTTTTAATGCATGTTATTATGTACATACTTCTTTATAATACATGTGTGTACATATCTGATAATTTTACAACTGACTATATTATATTATGCTTAAAATGTTCTTGCTGCTTCTGAAATGTCAAGCTGATTTTCACCTCCAAAACTTTGCACTTTCTGTTATCCATATTGAAAATTTTCTTCTCCTGAATACTTATTAGCCACTTAGTACATAGTTACATGTTGGACTGTGTATGATGACACACAGTACATTTTTGTATCATTGCTCCATAGCCCATAAGAAAATTGTACATTCTTTCTTATTCCTGGGTAGATGCCTGAGAAGATAACATGGCCTTACATTTTTTTGTTTGTTCTCCTAGTATATGAACTCTTACTCAGTCCAAAACTTGGATGTACCTTTGACTCAGAGCCCTCCAGTGACAATTGTGGAGGGGATGTGTGGTGATTTATTTTTTATTTTAAAGTTCAACTCATGATTCCTTCACTAGTTGCTTCTCTTCAATTTCTCCAAGGGTGAACTGAGGTACAGAGACAAGTGAGAGAAAGAAAAAAATTATCTTTGTTGTTGTTGTTGCTGTAATCTGTCATTGATGCCTTATGGGAGTAGCAGATAGCAAGATGTGACATCTTCTGTCCTGAGACACTTTTGTTAATTCTTCAGTGCTCCTCCATCTCGGGGGATTTCTCAGTATTGAACACAAGCACCTGCCAAGGGGAGAGAGGAGACTCAAAGCCAACCTGTGCTTTGCATGCCAAGCCATGCACCCTGTAATTTGATTTGATTTAATTTGATTTTTTCCAAAAAGACCACGTGCTTTCAATCTTTGTACACATGTGACTTTATTCAATTAGGGAGCATGAAATTTTCTAATTTAAGAAAAAAGTTACTAAAAATTAAAAGGGCCTTTCACATTTACACTTTTTTTGATACTGACAATATGGCTTCTAACTTACCTCTGAAGATTGTCAAATCAAATCTACTGATTCTAGAGATCTAACCATCTGTTGAAATCACTTCAGCTTCTAGGTAGATGCTTAAAGTACAGGAACCATCACCTAAGTTCCATTTCATTTTTCGGGACATGCATCTAGATGACAGGAAACACATCAAGGATTCCTGTCTTTCCAATGCAGCCCTCTCTATATCTTTGCTATGACATCTGCAATGACAATCCAGCCTGTATTGTATTTCACAGAATCTAAGATGCCATCAATTATAAACTATAGCATTATTTTATGTGCTGCTAAAAAAGTAGTGTCAATTAAGTTATGACATCATCAATTGGAAGATGCATCCCAATTAAAAAGTAAAAATTTCAAACATATGTTTGAAATTGATGAAATAGGGTTGTTTAATGAACAGTAATTTCCCCTTTAATAACAATTCTGGCTCTGTAGTAATCCTAATAATAGTCAAAGAACATTTTTAATAGTCCAACATTCTTGGTATTAGAAATATTTAAAAAAAATTTGCCCCTGCCTGGTTTTGATATCAAGACAATATTGTCATCATAGACTGTTTATCTGATTATTGTCTCCTCTAAAAACATTTACTTAAAATCAAAAGAATTTGATTTTTGTATACTTGGTGGAAATCATCTGTAAATACACCTGAGATGAATACGTTTGTGTGTCTGTGTCTGTGCGTGTTCAAGTCTGTGAAATTTTAATTATTATTTTACTTATTGTCAGTGTTGAAAAACCTCAGTCAAATTTGATTACGTATTTTTTATATATATATATATATATATATATATATATATATATATATATATATATATAAAAGCCTGAGTTATATATGTCAAAACTTTGATATTTAAACATTGGTGTGATCTTGCTTTATATAAATTCTCAAAAATTTATTTTGAGTTAGTAATAACACTGAAACATTAATAATTATAACTGACATTCATTGAACATCTTCTACATACCAGGTGATATTAGGTACTTTGCAAACATTATGTCTTCTCACCCTCACAATAGTCTCATAAGATAAGTATTATTGTCATTGTTGCATCAATATAGAAAGGGAGTTTCAGATTAATTGTTTAATATGCCAAATTATATATAACTCTGAAGTTGTTATAACACAAATGCAAGTATGGCTACTTCTAAAGGCCATGGTTTTAGACACTCTTAAATTTTCTTAGAAACAAATTTTTTCCAGATTGTTTATTTTACTATTCCATAAAATTTTGTTAGTTAATCTCTATTTTAACTACACACCTGAATTTCATTAATTTTTTTCTGTTTTCAAATTGTACAAATGCTTTACATCATCCATGAATTTTAATAAGCCCTCTACTATATTATAAGTATCATAGTAAAACAATAAAAAGTAAAGTAACAATATACAATTTTATCCTAAATTATAGTGACATTAAATAAAAGTGTAGATATAATTTTTGCTCACAGAAGATAATTTATATAGATCATCTATGGGTAAAAATTTGTCAATAATATTCAGATGCATATTGAAACATAAAATCGATCTATAATTTCTCACTCTCTCCTTGACAGGTTTTAATATCATGGCAATACTGTCACCACAGACTAAGGTTTTCCAATTACTGTATCCTCAAAAATTTCAATTTCCTAAGGTTGAAATAATCTGTTTCATGTTTGGTGGTAATTATCTGTAAAACCACCTGACATGAGTAGATTAGTGTGGTTTATGTGTGTGTGAGTGTGTGAAATTCTTAATTATAATACTATTTTAAGTAATGTTAGTGTTGAAAGACCTTAATAGATTTTGAAAAAATATATATAAATTGAAATTTATTTGCATAACTACTTTACATTATTCCCTTATTTTTATGCTTTCCTTTGTATGGATATGTGTTTTATATAATTATTTCGTTGTTTTCTATTTTGTAAATATCTTGCCATTATCATTCTAATTAGTTGTTTAATCAAAGTAGGTCTATCTGCTTTTCACATCTTCTGTCATAATTTTGTTACTTATGTTATTGATTTTAATCCTCATTGTTACTTTCTTCTTTCTAAATTATTTGGGCTTAGTCTTTTTTTAAACTGCTTAAATTTCATACATAGGTCATTAATTTTCCTAGTTAAACATAATGATTTAAGACTATTGGTCCAGTACAGTTACAAAGAAATGATAACCAAATTTACTTCAAAATTCCCAACAGAATATTGGGTGCAAGAAAGTAAAATAATATGCTTAAAGTATGAAAAAAAAAGATCATTTTAAACTTAGAATTGTATGTCGAATCAAATTTAGATTCCTAAATACTTTGTTGTTCCTTGTAATTAAATGTATTTGTAAAGTTATTACTATAATTTGATACTGGGAAACATATCAGATTCTTTTTTTTATTCCTTTTTTTGATTTTTTTAATTTATTTTTTTATTTCAGCATATTACCAGGGTACAAATGTTTAGGTTACAGGTATTGCCTTTGCCCATCTGAGTCAGAGCTTCAAGCGTGCCCATCCCCCAGATGGTGCACACAACATCATTTGGTGTGAATATATCAGGTTCTTACAAGCCTAATTTCACAATACAAATTTTTGTATTGGCTGAGGAGTGAAGATCATCTATCCAATTTTGTATGTAATTTCATTTGGTCATATGCAGTTATACATAGAACATAGAACATATATAGTAATGCATAGAACATATTTATAATTTTTAACATTTTTAACATTTAAAACATTCAGTTTAACATTTTTTATGACCCAGTTTATTCCATCTAATTTTATTCTCTCATTGTTTTAGATGCAGGGTAATAAGATCAGTCAATTACCAGATAGAAAACACTCTCTGTCATATAACAAAAAGAAAATCTTTATGTTATACTAATTTTTGACTTCTACAATATAAATTCAAATTACTTTTGTGAACTTACCATTAGAATTCTATCAGGAGAATTCTAGAGATATGCAATTCTCTATCATATTTAAATCAGTAAATAAATAATAAATTTATAATTTAGTTTAGAATGAAAGAAAATAACTTGCATATAAAGTCTCAAATAACTTATTAATTATATCAAGAAGTATATTTTAAACTAATTACGGTTATTCTTTGCTTTGGTAGCAAAATACATTAACAATAATTTCATTAAAATATGAATTTGGGGGAGTCTTGACTAGCAGGTTGAATTATTTCAAATATCATAAGTACCTTTGTATGGAGTGATTTTTCCTATAACTTGTCTTCATATCTTGGAGAAATTTTGAAAACACGTAAAATCAATTTAATTTCAATTCTTTACACATTTTATAAGCTCTTACTTTACATCAGATCCTGACCTCTGTTTGGGAATGTAAGATATAAGGTGTCGCTAATTGAAGAAGAATAGTTAAGTTTAAAATCCTTCCATCGTCAATTGCCAAAAAAGTAACACTTTATAATTAGCTGGAATTTAACTATTTAATTAGGTGTTAATTTTCATTCCATGCTATGTCTAAATTGCTGTCTTCTTTTCAGGTTTAATATCAGTATCAAATCTTCTGTATCTTTAGTAGCATAATCTCTCTTCAATTGCTTTGCTTATTTCCTTTCCTTTACAGAGCCTGTTTCTTTACATTTTGCCATAAAAAGATTTTTGCAGTTTATTGAATGGTTTTGGGATCACTATGTAATCATTTTCATATAATACAAACACACAGCTCAATTCTGAGATTGAGTTCCTTCTGATAGTGCCAGATTGAGAATGGAAGAATGGAGTGAGAGCGCGGGGTCCCTCATTGTCTCTCAGTGCTGTGAGATGTAGGAAGGACTTGTGTGTAGAAAATACTTCCCAGTTGAACCCTCCTGTTACACACACACTTACTACATAATTAAATCCCCCAGAACTATTTTCCCTCAATTAAGGTTGAAACAGAAAATACGTCCGTGTTAAATGATCTAGTTATAACAATTTAATGATTAAGATAAATGCACCCATGCAAAGTATGTGTTTGCTCTCTCATTCTGGTTCATTATAGACTGGTTCATTATAAGTTGATGATTGTAATGGAATGAAAATAGGTCCATTAAGGCAATAATCACAAGTATATAAAGCAGGGCACAGTTCATTTGCTCATACTGAATTGAGACTTAGTACAAAAATGCAGAGCCTTCTAAAATAGAAACCTTAAAATATTAAGAGATATAATTATTTTCTGGCTCCTTAAAAATATAAGAAAGAAACAGAGAAGTTATTAAAATGGACATAAGCAGAAGGAAACATTTAAGGTACAAGATTATGGGCTTTTCTTACTCTTCTTTTTTTTAACTTGTAAATTCCCCACATTACCTTACATGGATACTCATCTGTAACCAAAAGATCTTTTATAACAACCACTAATATTTGTAATATCATATTTTATTTGGAAAATAATATTAAATTCATTTTCTCACTTATATCTTGTAATGACACATTGAGATGTATAATATAAACAATAGTATCACTCACATTTAATAGATAAGAAAACTCAAATTGAGAGAAATGAATTAATTTAGCTAAATTAAGAGAAAAAATTGAGGTTCAATATCAGGAACAACCTGGAAAATACCATAGGTTTCTGCCTTACAGCATTCTGCCATGTACAACTAGCATAGATAGAAATACATATACTAAAAAGTATATAACTTAAAATATGGTGTTCTTTCTTCTATTTTTACCCCTTAGAATACATTATCCAGAACTTTTTTTAACTACAGGCATAACTCAAAAATATTGCCAATCTGGTTACAGACTACGATAAAGGCAAATATCACAATAAGGCAAGTCACACGACTTTTGTTATTTCCAATATCATGTAAAAGTTATGTTTACACTATACTGTAGCTTATTAAGTATCCAATATAATTATGTTTGAAGTTGTACATACTTTAATTAAGGAATACTTTATTGCTAAAATGTGCTAATGGTTCTGTGAGCTATGTGTCATAATCTTTGTTGGCAGAGGGTCTTAATGTAGATAGATGGCTCCATTTCTCATTCTAGTTTTCTTGCAATTTCTACCATATCTGCAGTTCTTTACTTCCCTGAAGTCTTGAGCCTCTCAAAGTCATCAATGAAGGTTGGAATCAGCATCTTTTAAACCATTAATGTTGACGTTTTGACCTCTTCCCATGAATTCAAAATGTTCTCAATGGGATCTAGAATGATGAATCTTTTCCGGAAGGTTTTCAATTTATTTAGCTTAGATGCATCAGAGGAATCACTACAACAGCTGTGGCCTTATGAAATATATTCCTTTAGTAATAAGACGTGGCATTTGAAATGACCTCTTGATCCACATGGGCTGCAGAACGGATGTTCTGAGCAGGCATTAAAGAACATTAATCTCCTTATATATCTGCATCAGACTCTGGGTGACCAGGTGCGTTTTCAACAAGCAATATTTTTTTTTTTTTAATTTGAAAGGAGTCTTTTTTTCCTGAGCAGTAGGTCTTAACAATGAGCTTCAAATATTCAGTAAACCATGCTATAAACAATTATTCTGTCATCCAGGCTTTGTTGTTCCATTGATAGAGCACAGGCAGAGTAGATTTAGCATAATATTAAGGGTCCTAGGATTTTCAAAATGATAAATGGACACTGGCTTCAAGTTAAAGTCACCAGCTATATTAGCTCCTAATAAGAGAGTGAGCCTGTCCTTTGAAACTTTGAAGCCAGGCATTAATTTCTCTTCTCTAGCTATGAAAGTTGTAGACAACTTCTTCCAACATAAGGCTGTTTTGTGTATGCTGAAATTTTGTTATTTAGTGTAGGCCACCTTTATTAATTATCTTAGATAGATCTTCTGGATGACTGTTACAGCACTTGCTGCTTTACCTTGTACTTTTCTGTTCTGGAGATGGCTTCTTTCCCTAAACATCATGAAGCAAACTCTTCTAGCTTCCAATTTTTTCTTCTTCAATTTCCTTACCTCTCTCAGTCTTCACAGAATTGAAGAGAGTAGGGTCTTGCTCTGAATTAAAGTTTGGTGTAAAGGAATGTTGTGGTGTGTTTAATCTTCTAGCCAGACCACTAAAACTTTCTCCATATTTTCAATAAGGTTGTCTTTCTTTCTTATCATTTGTGTATTCAGTTGAACAGCACTTTTAATTTCCCTGAAACATTTTTTCTTTGCACTAAAAATTTGGCTAACTGTTTGGTGCAAGAGGCCTAGCTCTTGGCTTATCTTGGCTTTTGACATGCCTTCCCTACTAAGCTTAATCATTTCTAGCTTTCAATTTAAAGTGAGAGATGTGCAACTCTTCCTTTCAGTAGAAAGTGGGAAGCTATTTTAGGGTTATTAATTGGCTTGATTTCAATATTGTTGCATCTTAGGGAAATGGAGGCCCGAGGAGACAGAGAGAGATGGTAGAACGAAAGGTTGGTGGAGCAGTCAGAACACACATTTAGCAATTAAGTTGGCCATATTGTATGGACACAGCTCCTGGTGCCCCCAAACAATGTCAATAGTAACATGAAAGATCACTGATTGCAGATCACCATAACTGATATACTATTAACAATAATAATGGTGTTTGAAATATTGCAAGGCTTACTAAAATGTGACATAGAAACACAAAGAGAGCACAAGATGAAAAATGATGTTGCTAGACTTGCTTAATGCAGTTGCCACAAACTTCTAATTTATAAAAAGTAGAATATATCTTAATGAAATGAAGTGCTACAAAACAAGGCATGTTCCCTGTACAAGCCACCAAAAAACAGAAAAAACGAGGCATGCCTGTACACACATACAAACATATATGTGTGTTATATATTCTTATTTTTGCTCTAATTTACTCATTTTCTTTCCACTGCTAAATCCTGGCTCCTGCTCCTGATCAGTTCAAACACAGGCAATTTAATGTGTTCTACATCTAAACCCCTTTCAATGCTGGCAGCTTTAACCAGACATTTCCTCACTCAGGCTTTTAGTGCTTTCCCAATGGCCCCAGGATCAAATAGTAGCATCTAACTATGGTCTTCAAAGCTGTTCACCTTCTGGCTCCATTCTTTGTGTAGCCTCTCTGCCCTCACTCACACACAGCATATCTTCATGCTTCCCCTTTTGTGTTCTAAACCCTTTTGTTTAGTCTAAATCTTTTCCCTTCATGTCTGAGTTTTTTATCAATTCTTCATGTTGATGAAACAACTTTGCTACCCAATATCAAATTAGATACCTTCTTTTCCCTGCAGCACATGGTGAATAACAGTTGTTGTAAGCATATTTCACACATTAACCACAATATTTCCAGGTATTGTAAATTTAATACTAAACATTTTCTGCATTTTTATTCACTCTTGAATTGTTTGTTATGTGTGAATGTCTACTACATTATATTCATGCTTTTTTGCCACTTTTATTTTAAGCTTCCTAGCAGTAGATATTTAATATCTGCTATCAAAGGATATACAGCACATATTAAAGAACATTGACCACCAGTGCACAATGTCACAGGCATCAAAAACATAATATGTATACAAAATAAAAAAATAACAAATAGAGGTATCATAATCTTGTATTGTATTTTGTGATCTGATAAAGGAATTTTAAATATATAGGGGATTACAAAATAAGGGCAAAAATATTTTAACATTTTTAAGTATATATAAATTATCTTTTGAAGGACTGGTTAAGAATATGCTGAGCATTGTTATTCCTATCAAAATCATTTGTACATTTATGTAATGGCAACATATGATGTATCCATTGGAACTCAAAATATAGAAACATTGTCTAGTGTTTTATTTAATAGAGAGAAAAATACTTTGTTTTCCAGGTATAAGTTACTTAGAAAACTAAAAGCTTGGTTTAAAACTAAAGTCAAATATTTGATGAAAAATTGGCAGGAGAGAGAATGGAAATAAAGAGAATGTTTTCAGGGATTTGTTTACATATGTGCTTAAGAACTAAAAGTGGCATCCTAGCATTTAGACATAGTTTTCCTTTAAAGACTTTTAAATTTCTTTTAACTCTAACCATATGTGAACTACATGAGAAGAACATTCTAGTTATGCCATAATTCTGGCACAAACAGAGATTTTAAAGACAGAATTCGTATGAAAACAGAGAGTTCACTTTGAAGAGAATGATTTAAGAAAATATGACAAATATTAAGAACTGCTTTTATTAATTAAACATTTATTTCTGGGTATACAAAATGCCTTTTCACTTGCCACACATTATATCTTCATGTGGTACCTTTCTAATACCAAATATAGATGTAAAGTGAAACTCTGTGTTACTTTAGAATCAATCACACTCACTTTAGTTAGAAGAAGATGTCAGGAAGGCAAACTTGTTCATTTAAGTTTCTTGTTGGGTTTGGAGGGGGAATGAAAATTGTAAGATGAAAATTAAATACAGAATTACAGAATATATCTACCTGAATGGAGAAATAATCTTAGCTCCTCACCCCCATATTCCAAATCATGGATAAATAAGTAAGATAATCGAAACCAAATTTATTAATTATAGGATATAGCTAGTTTCTGATCCTTTTTATAAGGATAAAATTTGGGAAGTAACCATGCAAATACAGTTTAAAAATTCCTATCCTAGAATTATAAATAAAGTCAAACCTAAACAAAGTTAATCCTAATCCCTATTAGTATATAAAGAAATAGCTTTAATGGAAAATTAAGTTGCTTCTACTTGTTATAGGTGTTTTGTTTTGTTTTAAATTATTTGAATTTTAGATTTTTATAGTTTTCTGTTAAACTGGCTATTGATGTTTGTTTTGAATTGGTTTAAAAAAGTCAGCAAGTGTAAATGACTAATTAGCGATGATACATTTCATATTATCAAATTTTATATCCATTTCTCCATCTCTTCTCTTATCAATCTGTTGTAAGTGGTTGTTGGAGATTAGAAATGTGGGAATATGTTGGTCAAAAAGTGGACTTTTTGTGAAAACTTAGAATTCAATAATAACCATATATCTTTTTTACTCAAAAATGTATTTAACATTTTGCAAGGCTATGTTCTTTGATATGTAGATATGTAGAATGAATAGTCTTTCCTCTCTGTGTCTGTATGTGTTAAATGTTAGATTTTAACTTAGAGGAAAAAACAAAGCAAAAAGAATTGAGATCTCTGGAAAAACCTGTCTTTTGCTTTAAATATACACAAAAACAAGCCTGAACTAATCATGAGTGGTTACATCAGCCACTGCCATTATCATGATTAACTATCATTAAAGCCATCACTGAAATGAATGAGCTCCTTGTTAAAAGGGGCACTATTTTCTTTCTGTTAAAAGACAAGAGAAGAAATCAATTTGAAATGATATGTTTTCCTAATTCTAAGTGCAAACTAGCACATTCACAAAATATTTTATTGCTAAGCTAATTGTTACTGCACTAAACAATGTTTCAGGACATAATGTTTTCATTATTCCTTGCAATTCTCATTTCCTTTTCTATCTCTCTCTTCTCATACTTCATTTTTTGCTATTTTGAATCTTCATTGTATATCATTTATAAATATATCCACCTCATTGATTTCCAAATGCCTCTGTTTTTTCCATGGGTTTTTCTATTAAAATTTATAATGAAAGCTGTGCTTTATATAAGACAAACATTTCTGGTGGTTTTTACTTTTTTTGGAAATCTTTATTAAATTTTCATCGTATCAAAGAGACCATATAGCTCAACAGTGAATTTTCATTTAAATTGTATTTGTTGCAATAATTTGGGGATACATTGATGTTACTATTATGCCAGGTATTTATATCTTTTATCTAAATTTGCTCTGCTAGATTTGTTTTTCTTGCCTTTGCTTTTAACAAACCTTTTCAATAGGGAATGATTATTATGTTAACAGATCTACTATAATAAATATTAAAGAAAAAGAGTAAAGTACCTAATGGTAATCTATGTATTGCCTTTTTTCTTATTAGAATACCCCTGCCCCCTTCCCGGACTGCCATTCCAGGCCAATACAAGCTAACTATTCAGTGTTCTTTGGGACAGTGCTGATTTTTATTTCTATAGTTTTAATTTTTTATGTCCTTTTTAAAATTAGAATTCAGATTAGTGATTTTCCCTGCTTATATAAGGACATCCTTTATTTCATTCTGCTTTTACTTAAACTACTTCTCTATATTTTATGGAAGTATTGCATTATTTGAGCTTTTGCTGTATCATTTTACTTTTATGTTCAAATCCCATTAGATTATTTTAGTATCTTAACTTTGAAAGCACTCAATTTAATTCCTCGGTTTTGAGTTTATTAGATACCCTTCTTAGGGTCATTTTCTTCATTTATTTTGTAATTTCTCTCTCTCTTTTTCTCTCTTTCCCTCCACCGCGCCCCCCATGTTTGTGTTTCTCATTTATTATTTCTGCAATCTCACACTTTCTAATAGGTTGCCAGTTGCCTTTTACCTGGCTTCTTTGGACCCTGACTAGTATTACTCGGTCTTATAATGGCATCTCAGAACATCTGCTCAATTACCTTAGGGAAATCAGAGACAAGAGTAATCAAATCTTGTTTGAAATCTTGCCCCTAGTTTGTGAATTGTGTTCTCTTGCTTTCTTTCATTGCTTTCTTTCACTGATGTTATGTAGCAACTTTTTTTGTTAATTTACTTTTAAAAGGAGAGAGGATCTCAAATCAAAACCCTAAAATGTAAAGGACACCTTTTATTCTGTTATCCACATGAGCCAAACTCCCAGTTTCCTTAGCTGCTTTTGGAACCGGAATCAATAAGCCACATTTCTTCAGCCCTCATCATTACTTTTGTTTTGTTCTTTTTTTTTCTTCTTTTGTTCTTGTTCAAGAATAAAGCTATTTCTTTTGATTATTTTTGTGATAATGTATCTCTCTTTGTTTTAAATTATGTCTCATTGTTACGTGTTCAGAAACAAGGGGAAGCTTTAAAGCATAAACTTTAACACCATCTTGACTGAAATAATATTAATTATATTTCTAAACCATGGTATTTCTACCGAGATGTGAGGTTGGGAACAAAGCATTTAAAATAATAGTGACATTATACTGGGGAGAAGCGAGAAGTAGCATTTGTTCTGTTACATTTGGCCCCCAAAATATAGTTTAATTTCAAAATTAATAGTCCAAATTTAGCCTTGAGAAAAATAAAGAGAATAGAATAGCTAATACTTCTCTAACAATTTCTTTTGTACTCTATCCAATAGGTCACCCTCCTTTTCTATTTTAATCCTTCCCAACTTTATTAGAGCAATCTAATGAGTTTGCCAATTGCTATTGTACATGTGAAGAAATGATTTCAAAGACCCAGACCAATTCCTTTGTCTTTGTTTCATAAATGATATTGAATATCCATCAGACCAAGCACTTTGGCCTATACTAAAATCTGCTGGAATCTGGATTTTAACTGGCCACTAGAAAAGGCTGTGGTTCTAATTATCAAAGAACTTTGCCATCCTGTTCCTCAGAGACTTAATTTTCTTACTTTATCTTTACTCCTGTCATTTTCTAATCACAGTTCTGACATTGAACCACATTAAAAAAAATCTTTTTACTCTTCAAAAAGTCAGGAATTGAAGTAAAAGTGAATTCAGCTTTTATTATCTTACTTGATCTCCATTCTCTTACAAATTCCTTAATTCTTATTAAGAACATATTTGCGATCTAATTAAAATGTCTATCTATCTAACTTTCCATCTAGTTATTTATCTATCTATCATCTATCTATCTATCTATCCCATTTATATTTTGGCTTTGTCATTAGGCAAAGGGAATATAGTATGTTGCAATATAGTTCACACTGGCACAAATTCATTAGGTTAACTGGCACAAAAAATTAGTTAAATAGCAGGATATTTACACTGTGGTTAAAAGTAAATCATACTACAGTGGATGAAAGTAAGCCCCAAATCTTAATGTAGTCCATTTTGATCTAGGCTAAGCACAAAACAAATTTTTCTCATGATCTAAAAGTATTTAATATTTTGAAGCAAAGCAAGGTGAAATTTCTATTTTTTTATCCTTTGCATTAAATAAACATAGAAATCTTGGATCTCACTGCTCTTTAGTGACAATGCCAATCCGTAACGATCTAACCTGTGATAGAGAAGAAGCTTTTGTCACATTTCTGTAAACAGAGCCATCTCAGGCTATCAGCAGACTTTTCAGTAGGGAAGAGAGATGAAGGTGATGGATAATAGTGCTCTTCCAGGGGGGAGTGCATTTGAACCAGCCACATAATAGAAAATAGTCAAAGAAACAAAAGTGAAAAAGAGTGAAAGAAAGAGAGTTGGACCTTCTTGGGAGAAGCTCAGCATCCCCTTGCACCCTGAACCTACTGGAATGCAAAGAAAGATTATTCTGTTGGATAATAAATTGAAATCTCCACCCCCGGGGATTAATGCTCAGTGCAACCCAATTCAAAGTCTATCTTTCACCTCTACAAGGTAAATTCTGGAAAGAAAAATCTCATCCGTATTTATTTAATTTCTAATTAAATCTTTAATTCATCAATCTTATAAATCCCAATTATGCCTTGCTAATAGGAGGCAATAAATAAATACAGTTAAATGCTTGAATGACTCACCATAATGTCAAATTATTTTGATAATTTTTTATTACTTTGGTATTAGAGTTCTCTAGGAAGACAGAACCAATAGGATAGACAGATAAATAGATAGATAGACAGACAAGAGAGGATTTATTAGGGGAATTGGATCACACAATTATAGAAGCTGAGAAGCCTTACAACAGGCTGTCTGCAAGCTGGAAACCCTGGGATGCTAGTAGCATGGCTCATTCCATGTCTGAAGACCTCAGAACCAGTGAAGCCAGTGGTATAACTCTCATGCTAAGGCTTAAAGACTGAGAACCTGGATGCCTGCTGGAGTGGAAAGGCCAGAAAGACTGGATTTCTGATGATCAAGGCAAGGGACAAAGAGTGTATCCCAGCTCCCTGAGAGAAAAATCCATTTGCCTTTTCTTTGCTTTTTGTTCTATCAGAGATGCAAGCTGATTGGGTGGTGCATCCACCCCCAACACTGAGGACAGTTCTTTCCTACTGAGTCTATTCAGACTCACATGCTAATTTCTTTTGGAAACACCCTCACTCTAGTTATTTCTTAATCCAGTCAAGTTAACACCTAAAATTAACCATGACAACTTCATATCCTCTTAACTCACTGTTGTGGGCATTTCTGCTTTGGTAAAATATGGCAACAGCATAAATCTAAACAAGATACTGTTTATCATCATATGATTACTTTTAGCAGTGCAGTGTAAATTGTTATGAAGTTGCTTTCAAAAAAATATGATATGACCAGATATTTTCTTGGGTTTTCAATAATCTCCTTAAAGTCAAAACTATTCCTCTCTCCATTTAGTGTACAGTACCTGGTAAGTTCTCAGTAAATTTGATTTGTAAGAATTAATTAATGCCAGATATGTATAATCAAAAAAGTGTCAAAAATACTGTCTAAAATGTATTTGTTTAGTTAACTTTTTTTGTCTTATAAGGAACACTTCAATTATTTTCCATAGTCATTAAAAGCAGAGAGTTTATCCTTTTCAAACACAGGCATCCTAACACTATACTTAATTCATTGAACCTAATTACTGCTAAGGAAATACATAAAAATAGAAAAAGAATGCCTAGTCTGACATATTTCCATATCAGGGTATCTGATTGACTCTATAGGTCCATCAACATCACTGTGATATATAGTTTATGAAGTAATTATGATTATGCTTGCTTGCTTCATGAAAATTTATCCAGAAAAATGACAAATCAGTTCAAACTTTCTTGTAATGATATTTTTAATGAGACTCAGGCCATCCATAGAATTCCACAAGATTTTCGAAATTCAGAGGTGGCAAAAACTATATTATTGTCAGTTAATTGCTGAATATTTATACTAGCTAGTACATCAGATTCTTGTCAAATTCATTAAAAAGTACAATTATATTTGTATGTTATTATACTTTATAGTCCATTGTATTGTTTTAGAAAATCATCCTACACAGTGCATTTGTGTTAATTTTTAAGATATTGTGTTTAATTTTATTGTTTTACAAATTTTAGAGGTTTGTACCTATTTTGTTTTAACATTTTTTTGTTATGTTTGTACATTATAGAATGAAATTCACTTGTACAGAAATCTTCAAAACAGAGCATTCAAATATTTGTGGAAAGCAATTAGGCATGTGTTAATGGGCAGACACAATAGAAGGAATAATAGTGTGTGTGTGTACTGCACATACCTCAAAATGAATGCCTCTTTGAAGAGGGCTGCACATCAATCACCAAGAGAAGGCAGAGTTCACTAATAACAGGCACAGAGAAATAAATATTTGAGTGAGCAATTTCAGCCAGCCCAGTTGATAAAATTCATGTGTGACAAATAAAAGGAAACATCACAGTGGGCTTCTGATAGTCAGATGGGAAAGGAGCAAGGTTGTTCGGGAAAATTATTACGTGGATCTGAAGTGATGGTAGCTATTTATTGATTGTTTTGTATATTATTAGGTGAGTCCATTTACCTGGATGAATAGATTATTATTAATATTTGAATTGAGAAGCTCCGGTAATATACTCTAAGATATTTTACTTTTCTGAGACATTTCAACACTTATATATATATCCTACTGAGGAATATTGGAACCATTTTTGGATTATAGAAACATTTAAAACAAAATATACAAATGCTAACTGATCTGGTATTAACTCTAAATGGGAAGCCTCGTTTTAGTCATTTTTTATAGCAATGTCAATTTGAGATAATACATGCTTAGGTCATAATATTTAGATGTTAAATATGACACATTTACATGTATGGAAGCACTAATGACTTTTAAAGTTTTGTAGTAGTAATTCATAATTCCTCAGGTCCTAATTATAATAGTAGTGATCTTTAGATTTACATTACATGACTAATATTTATTTTTGCAAGCACATTAGCATGGCACCTGGCCAAGCTGATATTTAGCCAGGATACTTCGTGGGGCTGTGTCAGTTCATTATGGCTCACATCCATTCTGGTTGGTTGGTAGCCTGGCTGCTATTGTTCAATATTTGAAATCACTTCTTCACCAAACAATACTAAGGAGAGGCAAAATGTTCATATGTGCTCAGTAAGAAGGTTAATATCAAAGTCAATGGAAATTTGAAAAACCGTATACATGTCAAAATCCAAGATAAATCTGCATACATTTCATTTGTGGAAGCATGTCACACCCAAAGGCTGTATTTTGATTTTGGTATTTACTCCTGTCCTTCTCATGTAAAATAAAATATAAATTGACAGCTCAATCTAAGTAACTTAATTCTCTCAGGTACCCTTTTTTCAGTCATTTACCTTGTCTCCTGTTCTCTACTGTGTAAATGGAATGGCTACTATTGGATATTATACCTTCATTAATAATCAAATATAGACTTCACCGATTATACTACAAAGAATGTATTTTAATCAGAGTCCTCCTTTACTAAATTAGCAATAAAATTTGTTTTTTAAAGTATTTTACATATTAATAGGAAATAGTTTGTTTCATTTTTTTAAAATATTTCTATTGAAATATAACCTAAAAGTAGACAAATTTTAAGCATACAGCTCAATTGAGTTATGCATAGTAACATGCACATAAAACAGCCACTCATACTCAGATGTAAAATAATAATAGCACTCCAGAAGCCCCCTGGTGTCTCATCCCAGTTATTATTCACATTGCAAAGGTGTAAACTATACTGATTTCCATCACCATTTGTTCATTTTTGCCTGTTTATGAACATTCTGTAGAGTGCATTCCATATTATCCAATTATGTCTGGCATTTTTAACTCAACAATCCATCTATGGTATTCATCACTGTTGCTCAAATAATTTGTTATATTTCCTTTTTATGTAATATTCTACTATATAAATACATAATATTTTATTATTCATTCTATTGATAATGGACATTTGGGCTCTCTTTTTTAACCTTAACAATGGTTTTTAGATTGTTTTTAGGGCTACTCTCTTTTTCTTTTTTCCTTCCTTTCTTCCTTCCTTCCTTCCTTTTTTCTCTCCCTACCTCTCTCCCTCTTTCTTTTTGTTTTCTTTTTTCTTCCTTTCTTTCTTTCTCTTTCTTTTCTCTTTTTTTTTTTTTTTAGCAACTTCTTACCCTGTGCATATGCACGTTAGAAACAGCAAATTACTCAAGAGGAAATTAGGTGCAGAATATTGTCTGAGCTTTTCTAACAGTTCACTTTTATCAGATGTTTTCTTATAAAGTCCTGTCTTCTGAGTTTGGCACATAATACCAAAAGACACAATCTTGAATGCCGTAAGTCAGAATGTTGAAATCCCAAAAAATCAAAATCCCTAAAGCCTAAATCCCTCATATTTAAATGAATCCCAAAGCCAAAATGACAGATTTGGAATTAGGTGAAGTCAGGTCCTCTATGAATTTCAAAGTGTTACCAACAAAATTTGGGTTATTTTGTTTGTTTGTTAATTTTTACATTTAGCCCAATGAATTTGGTGCAAAATTACAGTGAGTGGATTGGCTGTGAGATATGGCAACCACAAAAAATTCAGTTTAAAATTGTATCATTTGTCTGCATTGGCACCCCTTCCAGCCAGGAGTATTTAATAAATTGAAGCCACATTTGCCTATAGAAGCCAGATGCAGAAGAATGAACCAGGATTCCTGTCTTTGGCCATATACAAAAATTAATTAAAGATAAATAAAAGACTTAAATATAAGTAAGACATGAAACCATAAAAATTCTAGAAGAAAACATAGGGAAAAACTCTTCTAGACATTATCCTAGGCAAAGAATTTATGATTAAGACCCCAAAGGCAAATACTGCAGGAACAAAAATAAGTAAATGAATCTTAATTAAAAAATTTCTGCACAACAAAGGAAATAGAGTAAATAGGCAATCTAATGAATGGGAGAAAATTTCACAAACTATACATCCTATGAAGGGCTAATATCCAGAATCTACAAAGAACTCAAACAAATCAGGAAGAAAAAATAACCCCATTAAAAAGTGGGCATGAACAGAAGTTTTTAAAAAGAAAATAGACAAATGACCAAACAACGTATAAAAAGTGCTCAATATCACTAATCATCAGGGAAGTGCAAGTTAAAACTACAATGAGATAACACCTCACCCCTGTCAGAATGATCATCATTAAAAAGTCAAAAACAAAACACAACAAACAAACAAAAAACAATAAATGCTGGTAAGGATGCAAAGAGAAAGGATTACTTATACACTGTTGGTGAAATCGCAAATTACTACAACCTCTATAGAAAACAATATGGGAATTCTTCAAATAGACAAATTTAGACCTACCATTCAATCCAGCAATCCCATTACTGGGTATCTACCCCAAGGAAAATAAGGCATTTTATATAAATACACACACACACACACACACACACACACAAACACAAACACACACACACACACACACACACACACAGAGAGCCACTTGCACTCAAATGTTTATTGCAGCACAATTCACAATTTCAAGGATGTGGAATCAACCTAAATGCCGATGAATTCATGAGTGGATTAGGAAAATGTAGTGTGTCTATATATACCATGGAGTACTACTCAGCCACAAAAAACAATGAAATAATGTCTTTTGCAGCAACTTGGATAGAATTAGAGACCATTAGCCTAAGCAGAGTATCTCAGGAATAGAAAAACAAACACCACATGTACTCTGTAATAATTGGGAGCTAAACAACGGGCACAAAGAGATGTCAAGTTCACTGGAAATCAAGAAGGGGGGAGGATAGCAAGGGGTGAGGGGTAAAAACTTACCTATCGGTTATAATGAACACTATTCTGGTGATGAGCACACTAAAAGCCCTGACGTAAGCATTATACAAGTTATCCATGTCATAAAAACACTTGTACCCCCTTAGTGTTTTGAAATAAAAAATTACGAAGACGCTTATGCAATAGTGTTATATTCAATCACCAGCATTGTTTCTGCAAAATTTGTGATCTGTATATGAGTGCATGTGGAACGGATATCTGCTTACCCATAACAACACAGAAACACGGCACAGAAGATGGGCAGATTTAATAATGAATACTCACGTCAGTGTATATTGAATCAACGAAGAATTGCAAAAAGTGCAGTACCATGTAGAAAATGAGTCTGAATGTATTCTCTGCAAAAAGCCATGCTATAAAAGAAAGAAAGAAAGAAAGAAAGAAAGAAAGAAAGAAAGAAAGAAAGAAAGAAAGAAAGAAAGAAAGAAAGAAAGAAAGAAAGAAAGAAAGAAAGAAAGAAAGCAGCTTTTCATAGCGATGCAAGACTTCAAAATACGGTCAATGATAGTAAAAGATGGCCAGTTCATATCAACTATCTCTGTGCAATCACCTGTAATCTATCCCAGTAATATGCTTTCTCATATGTTGAATCATCTTTTTAGTTTTTTATTTGTTTTTCTTCGTTTAGTTTTTTTCCCATTATTTTGAATTGTCAGCATTTATTTTTTACAATTCTCTATGCTATGTATTTTATCTTTACATCATTTATCACTTCCAATACTGGAGATATAAATGGTGTAAAGACTTTTAGAGTGTTCTAATTTGTTCTGTTTTATTCATTTTTGGCAAATCTGACTCCATAAAAGTGCGTTATGAAAATGTTGCATTAGTCTTTTTGTATTTTCTGTTCTGTACCTTTCACAGAGAAGAAACAAATGCCCAGTGGCAAAAAAATAAAATAAATAAATAAATAAATCCTGGGAGTAGCTCATATCTTTCATATCTCTCTCTAATTTCAAATTGCACTTCAAGGTGACTGCTGAATTCTGATCAAAGGGTTTACATAACATTCTTTTTTTATAGGAAAAGTTAATTACAGTAGAGTTGTTGCCACTGTTTTCAACTATAATGGATGCCATGAAATTTCGATTTTAAAATAGCACCTTTGCTTATTTCAGTGTTTCACTTAGTCACTCCATATTCCCTGAAAGGTAAACTACTCTAATAAGGAATATGACATCAGAAGGATGTATATCATAGTATTTTAATCAACATTTAAATAGGTTTTGAAAATCCCTATTCAAAGGAATCTCTAATTTTAAATATTGTATTTAAAAATAATTTCAGATTTTCAGAAAAATTTCAAACACAATATAGCTATCCCCTATATATCCTTCACACAGATTCCTTTATGATAACATTTTACTATGTTTTCTTTACAATTTCTTGTGGACATTATTATTTTTAATTGTATGAGAAATTTCATGTATGATGTTAATTTACATCTGAATACTTCAATATGTATTCCGTAAAGACAGATATTCACTTACATAACCACAAATCAATTACAAAAATTTTAAAATTATCAAAAAATTAGTATTATTTTTAATCTATTGGTTTTATTAACATTGTCTCAATTGTCCCAATCATCTCTGTCTTTTAGAGGATTTTTTTTGTTCTAGCATTCAATCCAAGATCACATGTTGCATTTAGTTGTCACATTGCTTTAATCACCTATAATTTGTAATATTTCCTCAGTCTGTCTTTGTGTCCTATTACCTTGATATATTTGAAGTGCACAGGCCATTTATTTTTAGGAATGTCCTTTAATTGGAAAAGTCTAATGATTGCTTCTGATGAGAAATATATTATACAATTTTGGCAGCAATAGTAGAAGTTATGGTAATTTTTTCAATGTGTCATAGCAGAAGTAATATGCTATCCTTTATTCGCTTTCCAGATAATATTAACTTATATTATTTGGTCAAGATTTTATCTACCAAGTGGTTTCAGTCTAAAGTTACTATTTCATCTTTTGTAATTAATAAGCATCTTATGGGGAAACATTTTGGCATTATGTAAATATCACATTACTCCTCAAAGTTTTACTCAATAGTTTTAGTGTTTATTGATGAATCTTGCCTGAATTCATAATTATCATCATGATGGTTGCCAAATGGTGATTTTTCTCACTCTATAATTTATTATAAATTTCATAGCATTTTACTAAGGATGATTGATTCCTTGATTTATAAAGTTATTTAGTTGTTTAAGTCAACATGGACTTGTGGATTATTATCATATTTTATTTGCTATAATCTATTACTATATCCATTTTCATACTCTGTTCCATGTTATATATAGGATCCTTAATTCCACCTCTCTCTCACTTTGTCTCCATAGTGCAATTTTTATGTTTTTGGCACTGCCTTCTGGTATGCTTTAGTTTTATGTGCTTTTCATTTTTAACTTTTATAAAAGATAATTTGGGAAATTTTGCTTTAAACAGCCACGATTGTTCTCAAGCATCTCTGAAAACTCCCTGTATATGTTTGTTTTGTTTTCTTTTGTCTTCCCCAAATTATCATCTCATAACAAAAACCCCACTCTTGTGCAAAAATGTACTTGTACTTCTGTTATAACTGTATGCACTTGTCATATTATGCCTTTACTGGAAGACACTAGATATCAATGAATATATCAAGGATGAAATTAAGAAATTTGTAGAAGGTCAACACAGGCTTTATATTAAGAAGTAAAGAAATTACAGACATTATCATGTATCCAAATATAATTTTTAAATGCTTCTACAGGACATATTAATACAACTAATGGTAGATTTAAATTTTTGAATTTTTAAAGTATTTTGAAATATTAATGTATATCCATTTTTACATAAGCATATGCATTTATCCATAAAACAAGGAGAGATTTTGAGGAGTTGATTTATTCCTAGAGGAAACTCTTTAGGAAATTCATATTTTTTACAGGAATATAAAAATTATGAAAGACTGAACTTACTGTCAAAAATATAAAAGTTTAAAAGAAACATATACAAAAAACAGAAAATGGTGCATAAAAATCTAGGACTGGTGAAATGATTATTTGACCCATTTTTAAAGTGAAAAAAAAAGATTGTAAATTGACATTGTTGAGAAGATAGAAGGGTATCATCAATGGGCACATCCATTTAATTTTTTCATATTTTTAATTCATATATTTTGTTTTGAGCTTTGTATTAGGCACTTGGACTATAGTTTTTATCCTCACATTTTAAGATCGTCATGAAGTCCAGCAAAGTTCATCACATATTGTGGACATTTGTTAATTTAATTTGAATGCACTGATAAATGGGTTAGATATGAATACAGAATGTAATTCCCTATTTTGAATTCCCTGGGGAGAAATGTGGTTACTTCTATTATATATATTTTCATTAGTTCATTCCCTGCTCTTGGCATTTTATTTCAGGGAAGTTTTTTGTTTTGTTTTGTTTTGTTTTCCTATATAGAAGGGATATTTAAAAAAGAGTAAAATAGCATTTTTATAATTAATTTTCCTTTAATTTTTCCGATATGCATAAAGAAACATCCTCATAAATATTTATATATAACTCTATTTGGGGCACTGAGTCTATAAATAATAAAATTTCATTATAATAATTAATAAAATGTAAAATAATAATACATAATTATGTTTACCATAGGTAATTATAATATAAAAAGACAAAAAAAGGTAACCCCTATCAATTTACCATAGAAATAACATAATTTTATAAAACCTCATGATTTGTATTTATATAGGCAATCTGAAATTTTTAATGGAGTTTTTCAAACTAAGTAATTATTTTTCGTATTTTATTATGAAAATATCAGTAAATATCTACTGAAGTTTTGATTTCTAAAGATTGTTATGATTGAAATTCACTTTGGCTTTTTTAATAGGTTTCCTATTCTTTTCTTTTTTATGTGTACAGCTGAATACTGCAAAAAGAATTGCTTATCAGATTAACAAAGGAGTTCAGCATTCAAGGGAGCAATTTGCATTTTTTGAAGAGTCACTTCTTGATGTACCCTCTGCTATCTTACAAGAGTGAAATACCTGTGGGGAATTAAATATTCATGGATTATAATTTGCCACATACTAGTTACCTGCTTTTGCAGAAGGATAGTAAGACTTGCCCCTTCTTTAGTAATTATGGTCTCTTGCTATCATTTTAACATGATTTCCTGATACAAATGTATAATCAGCTACTATACATTTTCTTACTCAAATACCTTTTTTTAACATCACGAGAAAATTATATTAGGATATTAACTTTTTTGATATCTTTCTATAGAGACTATTTGGAGATATTTTTAAAGGAGAAAATAATCTTTCTGACTTGTAATACAGCTCTAATGAAGGCAGGGTATGGAAGAAATAGTCTGTTGGCATTTCTTTGACCTCTATGATCAGAACAGCTGCCTAAAAGGTGCTTTTTTCATGCATTTTTATAATTGCATATGACTTTGATACAAAGTATAACTATGCTCAGAGGCCATACTTCATTTGAGGAAAATTATAGACTTACAATCCTGAATACATAGAGACTGAGTTCATAAATGCACTTCAGCAAATTCTTTTTAAGTGGGGCATTTTTATATGGTCCCTAAGGGTATTGGAATCATCTACAAGGTAAAAATGTATGTCAAGAGGCTCTGAAATAAGCCTACTCTTGCAGTTGTTAAAATTTGAATGAGAGTTGAAATGAGGTGAACATAGTAATAGAGAAATAGAAAAGCTGGAAAAGAACTAGCTTCCCTGGAGATTCCATATTGACTTTCCATATGACTTAAAAATCTGATGGGACTGCAATTATGAAAAAGGACCCTTAGGGACAAAACTTCCCTGTCCTAGCACGGTTTGTGTTTTGATGGATTTAACTGGGACAACTTCTAAATACTATGTGAAACTAGGTTGAAACTAATGGATATTAGCCATACCTATTTTAGTTCTAATACACTTTTGTGCTTTTCAGGAGAAAGGTAGGAAGCAGGGCTTGTTAAAACACTTCATAGCAATCTTAGACTATTACTTATACCACAGATTTATAGTGTAATCAGTTGCATTTCTTAATTTTCTTATTTCACAATGTAAAGAAAATCAATAATGAAGAAATAAAAGTAAAGTTAAGCAAATTTCTGTATATTTGATACCAAGCATTTCAAAAATGTCTTTGCTTTTCTTAGAGGAATTTATGTAGCTCATTTAATTCAAAGCAAATATACAATAAAAATAGAACTCTTCACTGAAATAATATGTCAGAATTAAAGGCCATCCTTAAACAATAAAGTCCAAATTATAGATAACATTAGAGTGAAGTCCATTTATTGGAAGGTAAACAATTTAAGACAACATCGACTTGTTTCCACTTTGTTACATGTTATACTGCTATAAAATTATAGATATAACATATAATTTATTTATTCACTCCACTGTTGTCATTTTGGGTCATGGATATTTTGGTCAAGAATTTTATCTGCACTGTGGATAGGATAGGACAGATAGATATTAACATAGATGCATACATATGTGTGTATACACATGTACACACACATATTTCATTTTTTCCTGGAAAGTATTATTTATTTGCAACTAGTTTTTCATACTTCATATGTTCTTTATAATTGTGATATTTTATATTTTCAAAGCCTATTTTCATTTTTGTTAGTCACCTTTAAAAGAGGAGTTTTTCACAGATGGAATTATGTGTAAGTGAAGTTAGATATTATTTTTCCCCATCTAAAAGCAATATTCAACAGGGGAATTTTTTACAATTTGAAGTTGTGCTTTGGCTTCACTGATGCAAAGGCAGGAATCTTCCTGAAATTATGGCTTGCCCTTTTAAACTTTTATTTGGATCTGCCTCCTTAGTGCTCAAAAGCAAGGAGGCCAAGGGTACTTCCATGATTAATGCATGTTCCAATCCTTATTGCTCCAAATAAAGCAACCTAGGTTTTGTACCTTAGGCTGTACTCCTGACTACCTCTTCCTGGATATCTCTGAGGGCAAACTTGTCCTCTTCTATGCTTGTCTCACATATGGTTCTCTTAGATTTTCACATTTTTATTAATTTTTTATTTCCCCTTAAATATGGTATTTGGAATTTTAAGTCTCTTCTAATTTCATCAAAATAAGGTTTTAATTATTTTCTTCTTTTTTGTTATTGTATGATCTTAAGGAAAAAGGTGACATTAATCCATTAATCCTCAAATGGCTAAGGATAACTTATATATATTGAAGGAGTAGAGTTGAATTAAATTAATTTTTTTTAGAAAAAGAAATCTATGCCACAAAGTTTCAGACAAATATTTTTCATTAAAAATGTCAAATTTTCTTATGATAATTCATAAAAGTTTGAGTACTAACAATTTAGATACAGAAATAATAATAACAAAAAATAAGTGAACATTAGATCAAGGAGAAAAGATCTTTATTTGATACTAGGTAGATAATTTTGTGGAAAGGATACACACATATAAAAAAGAAATTAATGGAAAATATGTTATTGTGAAGTATAGAAAACAGCTATAAATGAAATGTTTTGGAAACAGAAAAGAATAAACTATTTTGAGTTAAGAAACTAGAATCAGTATCCACCAAATTTTGCTATTTGGATTAATTTAGAATGATTAATTGGATTTCCACTGTTTAAATAGTATTTGAGAGAATAAAATATAAAATTTTGCTTGATTTCTCTTGTAAAAAATATGCTATTTGAAAAGTAAGCCATAATTTCTAATCTTTATATAGATTTATTGAAATTATATTACTATGGTTTTAAAATGTCTACTTAAGTTTATAGTGAAGCCTATAAGCTGTGTCTGTGGCCTGTGCATGCTATCTGTGGATATTTGGAGTCCTTGTAGACAACTCAGATAGGACTCATCTTCCTCATTATGTCTGTCTTTTTATTTCATAATTGCCTTAGTTTTCTATTGCTTCCATAACATATAACCACAAATTCTGTGGATGAAAACAACACAGATTTATTATCTCACAATTCTGCAGGTCAGAAGTCCAGGTATAACATGGCTCATCTTGGTCTCTATACAGAGTTTTGCAAGGCAGAAATCAATGTGTTGGCAGGCTGTCTTTTTATCCAGAGATTCCAGGGATGGGTCTGCTACCAAACTCATTTTGGTTTTTGGTTGAGTTCAATTCCTTGTAGGAATGAGACCAAGGTCCAAAATTTCTTGCTGGCCATCAGCAATGGCTCAACCTTTGCTCATACATGTCCAGATACTTTCTATACTTTTCCATGTTGTAAAGGTGGATGACACCCTTGTAGTCTTTGCCACATTTTTTTCCCTGAACACTAAATAGAGAAAATAATAAGAGCTCATGTGAAAAGATTGTATCCAACAGGAAAATCTTGGACAATTTCCATTTATTTATTTATTTATTTATTTATTTATTTATTTATTTATTTATTTATTTTATTTCAGCATATTATAGGTCCAAATGTTTAGGTTATATACGTTGCCTTTGTCCCACCCAAGTCAGAGCCTCAAAGGTGTCCATCCCCCAGACAGTGTGCACCACACCCATTAGGTGTGTATATACCCATCCCCTCTTGCCCCCTCCCATCTGCCCAACACCCAATAAATGTCACTACTATATGTGCACCCAAGTGTTAATCAGTTAATATCTATTTGATGGTGAGTACACGTGGTGCTTGTTTTTCTACATTCTTGTGATACTTCACTTAGTAGAATGGGCTCCAGCTCTATCCGGGATAATACAAGAGGTGCTATATCACCTTTTTTTATGCGGCTGACTCCATGGTATACATATACCACATTTTATTAATCCATTCATGTATTGATGGGCACTTGGGTTGTTTTCTTAAGGTCTTTAAACTTAAATATATATGTGAAGCTCCTTCTGCCTTGCAATGTAACATATCCACAGGTTCCAGGGATATCTTCTCTGCAGACGGGGTCAGAAAGAGCATTTTGCATACCACAATAGCCTTCTTATGCATTTATCCAACTTTTACTCTCAGGTTTCATTATCCAGTGTTGCAAGGCAAAGATATTTTACCTTCCAATCCCAGCTCCACAATTTCTATCACTAGCAAAATAAGTGGGCAATTACAGAAATAAGATAAGTATGAAATAAATTATGTAATGGCTTATTCAAAAGCATTGTATAGACAGTCTAACATATATCCAGATCAATATTTTGAACTAAATGCATTTCATTTTTTTCTCTGCACCAAACTCCCACAGTTCCCCATGCTTCCTACAAACACACACACACACACACACACACACACACACACGCAGTCTCTCTGGGTTTTCTGTCAAGTGCTTGTGTCCTTAAAGAAGCATTTCCTCAGAAACTACAAATCATCACGGAACACATCTTTGTAAACACTCAATGTTAAAATGTTGAATTAACTGATAGGCTACCTGGCTGCTTGCCTAAAATTTTCCCCACTCAATTTAATGGCTAGATTTACTTAATCTTATGAAATGTGTCTAAAGTCATTAATTCATATGATTTATATAAGTAATTATTTCCAAATATTTTATGAAAAAAATAGCCCTTCCAACAGCATGGGTTCAAAATGTTTTCTGCCTCCATTTCTAGCATTTTTCTTCTGTTCAAGATACTGTGGCACAGAATAACTAGCTACTCACCAGGCCCACTTTCACTTCTTTTGGGGCATTTAGCTAGACTAAATTGCCCTTTTTCCCTTGCAGTTAACGTCAGCCATTTGTACCTGAATACTAAGAAAACTATGTAAGCACGCATTCAAAACTCGATGTTCTGTTCTTTTCCTTTCTGGGTATTGATGCGATTCAGCTTGATGAGCATGGAAGCCTTATGGAAGATGAAGGAACCACCAAATACAAGTTGCCTGCCCCTTCTACTCATCAGCAGAAGAGTCACCTGCTCCAACCACGCCAAACACTTCACACTTTAGGTGAGCAAGAGGTGTTGTATTAAGCCAAAGAGGGTTTACTGTTTATCTGTTTATCTGTTTTAGCAAGTATCATTGCAATATAGTACAGCTAATGTGCTGAAGGAGGCTCAGTCTTGTCCAGATGAACCATTATGCCTGAACAGCAGCGTGTATGTTAAAATTTAGAGTCTACAATCTATAAGACATTAGATCTGATGTCTATTGTGTTTAGCTTGAACCAAATCACCTGTGAGTAAGCAGTAGATTCTCCTTATAGGGCTTTCTTAGCATGAGCAGACCCCTCTCTTCATGGAAGGGCAAGTTTAGCGTTTCCAAATGAGAATTACAACCAATTGCTTCATTTGATTCAGGTTTTTTTTTTTTTTTTTGAGACAGAGTCTCACTCTGTTGCCCAGGCTAGAGTGCCATGGCATTAGCCTAGCTCACGGCAACCTCAAACTCCTGGGCTAAACCAATCCCCCTGCCTCAGCCTCCCGAGTAGCTGGGACTGCAGGCACACACCAAGATGCCCGGCTAATTTTTCCTATTTTTAATTGAGACAGGTCCTCGCTCTTGCCCAGGCTGGTATCAAACTACTGAGCTCAAGGGATCCTCCTGCATCGGTGTATTTTATTCAGTTTTATTGAGGTCCTGAGTTCTTCTCCTTCTCTTGAGACATGTCTCTTGGGGAAATAGATACGTCCTCCAACAATTCAAAGAACCAACTGAGATTCTGAAAGGATTGGATGAAGCTGGTATGATATAAACCATTCTATTTCAAGTCCTAGCTATTCCATGAGAGGATTTAAATCAGGAAAAAATAAAATAAAATCTGAGCGCAACACACTGATTGACATTCATATGGCAAAGCAATTTTGTAATTAATACATTTTTTAAAAAATGGATAATAAAGATGTTAACTCTGCATGATTCAAAATTTTAAAACAAGGAAAAACAAAAGCACTTACAAATAATTTAAATGTTATATTACTAACAGTTCAGGGGAAGATGTACAATGCAATTTAAAACAGTGAAGAAAAGGGGAATTGTAGAAAAATTGGCACAAGTGAGAGAAAAGGTAATTCTGTATAGAACTCAGGATAATCAACAAGAAAAAAAATCAAACAACCCCATTAAAAAATGGGCAAAAGCCATGAACAGAAACTTTTCAAAAGAAGACAGACTGATGGCCTCCAAACATATGAAAAAATGCTCAACATCTTTAATCATCATGAAAATGCAAATCAAAACCACAATAAGATATCACTTAACTCCAATGAGAATGACTTTTATCAAAAAGTCCCAAAACAATAAATGTTGGCATGGATGTGGAGAGATAGGAAGTGTCATACACTACTGGTGGGACTGCAAACTAGTGCAATCTCTGTGGAAGGTAATATGGAGATACATCAAAGAGCTAAAAGTAGAACTACTATTTGATCCAGCAATCCCATTATTGGACATTTACCCAAAGTAAAAAAAGATGTTCTATAAAAAGACAGCTGCACTTGAATGTTTATAGCAGCACAACTGACAATTGCAAAGATGTGGAAACAACCCACGTGCCCATCAATACATGAGTGGATTAATAAAATTTGGTAGCTGTATATCATGGAGTGCTACTCAGCCACAAAAAAAAAAAACAATGGTGATCTAGCACCTCTTTTGTTATCCTGGATAGAGCTGGAGCCCATTCTATTAAGTGAAGTATCATAAGAATGGAAAAACAAGCACCACATGTACTCACAATCAAACTGGTACTAACTGATCAACACTTATATGCACATGTAGTAGTAACATACATCAAATGTCGGGCAGGTGGGAGTGGGGAGGAGGGGATGGGTATATTCACACCTAATGGGTGCGGTGTGCACTGTCTGGGAGATGGACACACTTGAAGCTCTGACTCGGGTGGGGCAAATGCAATATATGTAACCTAAACATCTGTACACCTGTAATATGCTAAAATAAAAAAAAATTAAAAAAAGATACAAGAAAAAGTGGACTAACGTGTATAGTATGAGATGCAACCATGATGAAGGAAAAAGAAAATGAACAAAGAGAATAAAATCAAACAGTGGACAATGAAGGTGTAGAATTGATATCTGAGTTAGGAAATGATCAACAGAATTGAGTCTAAAGTCATTAGTCTTGACTTTGAAATATCCCTAAGGTAAATGTGTTTGTCACAGCTGGCATTCATTGGTATTGCAGATTTCGGAGTAATCTATCTCAGATTATCGTTGACTTATGAAAAGCCAAGATCAGACTAAATCTTAACTCAGAAGTCTTGAACTATTTTTTTTTTTTTCATTTAAATGCAGAGACAGGGCAAAACATAAATATCCAATTATATGCAAACATTTCCATTCTGGTATAGCCCAAATTTGCCTTGACATGAATACGAACATCTTGCAAGATTCCATCTCTTACCCTAATTAAAAGTCTAAATCAATATTTCTTTAAAAGGAGCACATAAAATCATAATTTACTAAGTTTAGTATTACTTCAAAATAATAATTTTCTATGATCAAGTTAGTGAATGTATAAATACAAATTCATGCAATAGTATAATATCTTATATGTCAATTTGTTTTGTTTTGTATTAGTATTTATAAGGAGGTTAAATAATTCTTAATGTCTTGGCTGGCATTATGCCTGCTCCTGGGAACTGCCTATATATAGTTTGACTGTAGATCTACTAAATTTCCTAGATGATTTAAATGAACTGAAAGTAAATTTTGTGTATTTTAGATATAGAACTTGTGTTCAGGTTTAGATATTGAAAATATAGTTTGTCATCCATCTTTTAATATCATTTCTATTGTGTAAACTAAAGTAAAAATATATCATCTATCTCCCTTATAACTTTTGTGGGTTGTTCTTTTTTTTTTTTTTTTTTGGTTTGGAAGCTTTGTTAAAAAAAAAAAAAAGAATATACTTCTCTTACTTATTGTGAAAAATACTGTATTTGCTTTTCTTCTATTGGCTGATTTATCTTTAACATATATTTTTTAAAAATTTGGAGTTTGTATTTGTATCTTTTAAAGTGGAAAACCACTTTTTTATTTTCATGCAGAAAGCCAATATTCCCAGGACCTTAAAAAAACTGTGAGTGATTTTATCAAATCTTTCTCTCTCCTCTAGGCCCTCTCATAACTTTTTATGTCAAGTTTTGTGATATATCAGCTTTTCTTTGGCTTGTGAGGCAGCTCTAGGTTGTTGAGGGTTTGAGAGTGGGCAAGCTATACTCATTCTTTCTGTTGTTCAGAAAGAGAGATCTCCTTGATTTAGCATTAAGATAAAATAAAATAACAATGGTTTTGTTTTACAACATTTTACTTTATTGTCAGACTGTGCTTCTTCGTATAATGTATTATTTATTGGTAGGTATTTAGTATGTATTTTAAATAGAAATGTGTGTAAATTGGTACTTTTTCCCCCTGCTTTGATATTTAGTAAATATTTTCTGGAACACAAATATAAATTTGATCCCTGCCTGCTTCAAAAATTTCAGAAAATGTTAAAAGTTTTAATGCCCTAAAAATAGCTTATTCTTTGAATTTATCCTTTACAATTTTAGTTATAATTTAATGGAACTTAGAAATGACACCAGCCATATATAATATATTCTAAGGTTTTAGTAATAAACTTTTATTCCCTGAAAATCTATTCTCTGGTGGAAAAAATGAATCATCAGTGCATCAGTTTTATATATTTTCATAAATTTTATATGTGTGTATATATATACACATCTCTTCTCACTCTCAAAGTTTAGCTTGCCCTTTTCTAACTGTTTAGTAGTTCAGCCTGTCTTGAGCAAATGATTCTTTGGAATTCAACATCTGTTCTCCATAAACTAGACAGATTACAAAGTCAAATGTCTACTTTTGGGGAAGACTTTAATCATTTTTAAAAAAAACAGCAAATATTTATTGTGGTCTATGAACTAAAATGTACTTGGAAGGTGCTGGAAAAGAAAACATTAAGCTTATCTAAAATATTTCATTAAGGATAAAGAATATAACAGGAAAAAACAGCTCAATGAAAAAATTTACTTTTCTTGAGCACACAGCAGTGTACTAGTACTAGATATTGGTATGCATGCAATTAAGAAGAATTTGTTATTACCAGAATATAGGTGAACACTAATGCAGCTTCCATACTCTTGCCAAAGCCAACTTCATCAATCCAGACAAACACTGTCCTCTTATAATTTATCAGTGGTTTTCCACAGATTTCTGGCTAAAATGCAAGACCATGAGATGTTACATAAAACCTCATCATCTGGACTTTTGCTACATGTTATCCAGGTTTATTACATGCTGTTGCATAAGCACACTTTTTTTTTTTAATGTCTCCATGTCTTTGTCAGCAGTTTGGATCATAAAAATAAAGTAATCAACATACTTTATGAAGGTATTTAATACAGGGAATTAGAGATATATAAACTAATGAACATTTGGGGATAATAGCAGTCATTTCTAAAATTAGGAAGTTCAGGAATTGGATGAAAGTACTACCAATTAACTCCATTACTCACAGCACTAATATAAGTGATTCCTTTGAGGATGTGTGGAGGTCCCTAGAAGACTTCACTTCTGCCTCCCACCAAAGCCTGAATGTCTTTATAATTCTAGTCAGACCAGTCAAATTTTTCTGAGTGTTTCCTACTGAAATTACTAAAATTAATTCTGCTTACCATAGAGTCTAGGAAATGTATTGTCCATGCCTTTAGCCCTTGAAGACAGGAAAAGACTATAGATGAATTAAAAAGTGGATTTAAGATATGTAAATAGAAAATGTTTTTGTACATTTATTTCCTGTGTGCAAATATCTCAAACCCTGATCTTCATAATTTGCAATGTAACTTCCTAAAAAGCTCTTCTACCTATTTAAGCAGTTAATTCATTTGTCATATCTTTTGTGGACACAGTTACAAACAATTTCTGACTTCATACCTGGAAGTCAGCTATTCCCTTCTCTGTGCCAGCCACAGTTCTATAGGTAACTTTATTATAGCAATGGCCTTTACATGTACATGCACCTGGTCCTAGACTGTATTTGTGTGGAGTTGAATTCCCTTTTGTGTCAAGAAATTTGTGTACTCAATTGTCCAGATTAGTCTTCCTGTCAATATTTGGAGAATAAACGAATATAATTTAAAATTAATAATAAATGAATAAAATTGAAAACCAAGTATTTAATAAAATATATAATGGAGAGGAAGAAATGTTGATGCTAGAGCACCTTAACGAAAACATTAAAAAGGAAGAAAATTTTCAGCCAAACATTGAAGAATGTATGTGTTTCTAACAAGTAGTTTGGGAGAGACTGGGTGACCAGGCAACACTATTGGAGGCATTACCAGGTGTGAAGACACTGCAATACATTGAAATTAGTGTGAAGACTCCATTGTATTTCATAATCTTGGAAGAACTAGGATTTAAACCGAGTTTGAAATTTGGGTATATGGACACTTTGCCACAGACAACCTTGTGTCTCAGAGGAGTTACAAAGAAAACAGGCATCCTCTTTAGGCCTTCAGCATATGCTCTGCATCTGAGGCACTACTCACTATAATTAGTATTTTGAGTTCATTGATTTATTCATTACTTTTTATTTACACCATACTTTATTCTAAAAAGAATTTTGGTCATATTCCTGTTTTCCTGAATGTTATTTCTATGCCATTACACAAAATTTTCTGTATTGCATTTAGTCATCTTTGTGTTTGAAATGAATTCCATACTACTATAAGCCTATTGAAATGTTTTAGAGAGATAAAAATCTATTTGTCCATGTAACCCATTACATTTTTCTAAAAATGAATCAAATGCAAGCATTTAATTTATATTTCAACTTTCCATGATACTTATTTTTGAGAGGTCTAGTTATTAAGGATATTAAAGAATTTAATAATCATACTTCATGTTTTTCTGTGCCATATTGACATTTTATAGTTTTATTTTTATTATTTAAGGCAAATCTCAGTAGGAGTTACTTTTAAGGTTTTCTAGCTCACAAAGAAGCAGAGTGAAAGTACACTTAAGAAATGTTAAAGCAGAGAGTTCATGGGTTTTTCTGCCTGTTAAATTAGTCTTTGGTGAATGAATTTCTGATAGTTAAAAGAGGTCAAGAGAATCTGAGGGAAATTAAAGAATATTCAAACCTGAAGTAAAAGCTGTTGATTTCTTCTTCTTAAAAAAATTACAGTTACATTTTTGTCACAATTTTATATTATTAAATATTTTAAGAGAAGAAATTAGCAACATTATAGGATTAGATGAATAATATATTGCAGATCTGACATCGATAGTATTTTTTTTGAAGAAATGAGAATAAAAATTTTCAACTATCATTTTTCTTTCTTTCTTTTTTAGTCTTCAGCATCCCTTTCCTCACTTGAACCTATTATATTTAATAAAGTTGTGAAGTACATAAATATTTCCATGGGAATAGAGATCCTTCAGGTGAACCTGTTCTCCAAGGTATATTATTGACCTCCCTAGAAACACAGCATAGCTTCTACTAAGCATTAAGTTTTTCAAGGCTTTCACTTTGGTACTTCTCTTCTCATACTACATTTTCTCCCTAGGAAATCTCGTCTTCCTCCCAGGGCTTCTGTTAGTTTCTCTATACAGCTATCTATTAAATGTATATCTTAGCCATAGACTTTTCTACCAAAATCCAGCACTATATCTAACTATTAACAAGACACATTCACTAGAATATTTACAGCAGCACAATTCACAATTGCAAAGATGTGAAAACAACCCAAGTGCCTATCAGTACATGACTGGATTAATAAAATGTGGTATATGTATACCATATAGTTCTACTCAGCCACAAAAAAACAATTGGTGATCTAGCACCTCTCGTATTATCCTGGATAGAGCTGGAACCTATTCTACTAAGTGAATTATCACAAGAATGGAAAAACAAGCAACACATGTACTCACAATCAAATTGATATTAACTGATCAACACTTAATTTAAGTGCATATAGAGTAATAACTTTTATCCGGTGTCGGGCAGGTGGGGGGGGGGCGAGGGGATGGGTATATGCACACCTAATGGATGCAGTCTGCACCGTCTGGGGGATGGACACCCTTGAAGCTCTGATTTGGGTGGAGCAAAGGCAATATATGTAACCTAACATTTGTAGCCCTGTAATATGCTGAAAAAAATTTTAAAAAGACATATTCATTTCACTGTCTCATAGAAATTTTAAACTTAGCATCCAGATTTTAAATAATCATCTTTGTCTTCTAATCAACAAATGTTCCTCAACTATTTTTCCCTATTTCAATGTTGCTTTATTAAACACTGCTGCATAGCAAACCATTTTAAAGTTAGTGTCTCTACTCCCTCACCTCCCAAATCCAAATTTGCAATAATTGCTGGGCATTCAATTTAACTCTCCACCCACATTTTTCCTCACCATTGACCAAATGGGCATTATTTTTCAAATGGATCAAAGCAATTAACCCCAAGGTAATCTCTGGGGTTCATCGTTTGCCCATCCAATTATTCTCTACTGCCTAAAATAACTTTAAAATTATAATACTATTTATGTCACTACCCTACTAAAAACCTTTATAGTCATTCTAATTCTTTTAGGATGAATTTTAAAGTGCTTAAATATTGACAATCTTGATTGTCCAACACGATCAGAAGATATTTCTTGTTAGTCTCATATGTCCATTGTTGTTTCCAGTAACACTAATTTCACATGTTCTGCTTTCTCACAGTCTTGTTTTATACTACTTCCATACAGTCTTTATCAGCCATCCTTATGAAAGCAAGTACTTTTTGAAGTTTTACCTTAAACATAATTTTCTCGGGAGAGATTTCTTTTTAGCTGTTATTTGCACACACTCATACAAGCCATAGACCAATTAAATCCTCCTTAGACTATTTCTGTACTCCCAAAATGTCTTAGAGTTCTATTTTACTGTGCTCTTTGCCCCTGTAATTTTGAATTTCATGGCTATATTGTCTTCTAGTCCACTAATGACCAATAAAACATTATGCAATGATGGAAATATTTTATAATCTGAATTGTCCAATATAATAGTCATTAGCCATATGTGACTGCTGAATCTTTGATGTAGGCACATAGTGACTTATTTTATTTTAATTAATTTAATTTTAAATAGGTACATGAGCTAAGGGCTAAGGTACAGCACAACAGTAGACTCCAATATTTTGAGGACAGGATTCAGACAAATTTTTAATAGGTATATTGTCTCACTGTCTATCAAAGCATCTTTTTAATTCTTACTGAATGCACATACATGTAGCCCTTCTTTGTGTCCTCACAAAATCTGAAAGGGTATGCATACCAATCCCTCATCAGAAGGAATACAGTCTTCCCTGCAGCTTATTAGGAGTACGCTTAGAATTCCTTCAAATATCTTTTCTTTTCATGTAAAATTTATATATCATTTAGACTCTCAAATCTCTCTATTTCCCTTTACTCTTAGGTTTATTTTACACAGACCCCCCCCCGACCCCCAACATCAACCTTGAATCTTTGATCTGTACTCTTCATAATCTATATCAAGTTCTAGTAAGATCTTTTCCTTGCTGCCTTCTTGGAAAGTTATTTTTAGTCTTCACAGATAATAGCTGTTTGTATATCTCCTAGAGTGCAAGCTTAGGTTTTTGTTTGTTTGTTTGTTTGTTTGTTTTTTTATTTCAGCTCATCATGGGGTTACAAAAGCTCAAGTTATATACATTGTCCATGTCCCGCCCATCCCCCTGAGTCAGAGCCTCAAGCGTGTCCATTCTCCAGACAGTGCGCCTGGCACTCACCATGTAGTCATACCTCCATCCCCTCCCCCCACCTCCCACCTCCCCGAGTCAGTACCTTCCAGCATGACCATTCCCCAGACAGTGCCAATGAACTCATCATGTAGGCATACACCCATACCCTCCCCCGACCCCCCCTACCCCCACCTCAGTCTGATATCAAATTGGTATCCTTCCCCAATGTGCATTTAGGTGATGATCAGGGAAAGCAATTTTCTGGTGAGTACATGTGATGCTTGTTTTTCCATTCTTTGGATGCTTCACTTAATAGAATGGGTTCCAACTCTCACCAGGAGAACCAAAGAGATGTCATATCACCATTATTTCTTATAGCTGAGTAATACTCCATGGTATACATATACCACAGTTTACTAATCCGTTCGTGGATTGATGGGCACTTGGGTTGTTTCCACATCTTTGCGATTGTGAATTGTGGTGCTATAAACATTCGGGTACAGATGTCTTTGTTATAGAATGACTTTTGTTCTTCTGGGTAGATGCCCAATAATAGGACTGCTGGATCGAATGGTAGTCTACTTGAATCTGTTTCAGGTATCTCCATAATGCTTTCCACAGGGGTTGCACAGTTTGCAGTCCCATCAGCAGTGTATGAGTATTCCTGTCACTCCACATCCACGCCAACATGTGTTATTTTTGAATTTTTTGATAAAGGCCATTCTTACTGGAGTTAAGTGGTATCTCATTGTGGTTTTGATTTGTATTTCCCTGATGATTAGGGATGTTGAGCATTTTTTCATATGTTTGTTAGCCATTCTTATATCTTCTTTTGAAAAATTTCTATTCATGTCGTTTGTCCACTTTTTTTTTTTTTTTTTATTTCAGCTCATCATGGGGGTACATAAGTTCAGGTCATATACATTGTCCATGTCCTGCCCATCTCCCCGAGTCAGAGTCCCAAGCGCGTCCGTTCTCATTCTCCAGACAGTGCGCCTGGCACTCATCATGTAGTCATACCTCCATCCCCTCCCCCCCCACCTCCCCAGGTCTGCACCTTCAAGCATGACCATTCCCCAGAGGGTGCGCAACGCACTCGTCATGTAGGCATACACCCATTCCCTCCCCCCACCACCCCATCCCAGTCTGATATCCGATTGGTATCCTTCCCCGATGTACATTTAGGTGATGATCAGGGAAACCAGTTTTGTGGTGAGTACATGTGATGCTTGTTTTTCCATTCTTTGGATACTTCACTTAGTATAATGGGTTCCAGCTCTCTCCAGGAGAACCAAAGAGATGTCGTATCATCGTTATTTCTTATAGCTGAGTAGTACTCCATGGTATACATATACCACAGTTTACTAATCCATTCGTGGATTGATGGGCACTTGGGTTGTTTCCACATCTTTGCGATTGTGAATTGTGCTGCTATAAACATTCGGGTACAGGTGTCTTTGTTAAAGAATGACTTTTGTTCTTCTGGGTATATGCCCAATAATGGAATTGCTGGATCAAATGGTAGGTCTACTTGAATCTGTTTAAGGTATCTCCATATTGCTTTCCATAGGGGTTGCACTAGTTTGCATTCCCACCAGCAGTGTATGAGTGTTCCTGTCTCTCCGCATCCACGCCAACATGTGTTGTTTTGGGATTTTTTGATAAAGGCCATTCTCACCGGAGTTAAGTGTTATCTCATTGTGGTTTTGATTTGCATTTCCCTGATGATTAGGGATGTTGAGCATTTTTTGATACGTTTTTTGGCCATTCTTATGTCTTCTTTTGAAAAATTTCTATTCATGTCCTTTGCCCATTTTTTGATAGGATTGTTTGATTTTTTCTTGCTGATTTTCCTGAGTTCTAAATAGATTCTTGTTATCAGTCTTTTATCTGATGTGTAGTATGCGAAAATTTTTTCCCATTCTGTAGGCTGTCTGTTTATTTTCATGACTGTTTCTTTGGCTGTGCAGAAGCTTTTTAATTTAATCAGGTCCCATTCATTTATTTTTGTTGTTGCTGCGATTGCCTTAGGGGTTTTCTTCATAAATTCTTTGCCTAGACCAATGTCCGTAAGAGTCTTTCCTACATTTTCTTCTAGAATTCTAATCGTTTCCCATTTAAGGTTTAAATCTGTTATCCACCATGATTTGATTTTTGTGAGAGGTGAAATCTGTGGGTCCTGTTTCAGTCTTCTACATGTGGCTATCCAGTTTTCCAACACCATTTATTGAATAGGGACTCTTGTCCCCAGAGTATGTTTTTGTCTATTTTGTCAAAGATTAGATGGTTATATGAGGATGGTTTTATATTTGGGTTTTCTGTTCTGTTCCACTGGTCTGTGTCCCTGCCCTTGTGCCAATACCAAGCAGTTTTAAGCACCACAGCTTTGTAGTATAGTTTGAAGTCTGGCAAATGAATACCTCCCATTTTGTTTTTATTGCTTAAGATTGCTTTTGCTATACGGGGTCTTCTCTGTTTCCATACAAAGTGTATAATTATTTTTTCTAAATCTGTGAAAAATCATGTTGGTAATTTAATAGGAATTGCATTGAATCTATAGATTACTTTGGGTAGTATAGACATTTTAAGGATGTTAATTCTTCCAATCCATGACCATGGTATGGATTTCCACTTATTTACATGTTCTGCAATTTCCTTCCTTAGCGTTTCATAGTTCTCTTTATAGAGGTCCTTTACCTCTTTAGTTAAATATATTCCTAGATATTTTATTTTCTTTGTTGCTATTTTGAAAGGTATTGAGTCCTTAATTTGGTTCTCCGATGGAATGGTATTGGCATATATGAATGCCTCTGATTTGTGTGTATTCACTTTGTAACCTGAGACATTACTGAATTCGTTAATTAATTCCAGGAGTCTCTTGGTTGAGTCCTTGGGGTTTTCCAGATACAACATCATATCATCAGCGAAGAGTGAGAGTTTGATCTCTTCTGTCCCTATTTGGACACCTTTGATTCTGTTCTCTTGTCTGATAGCTCTCGCAAGGACTTCCAATACTATGTTGAAAAGTAATGGGGACAGTGGGCAGCCTTGTCTGGTTCCAGTTCTGAGTGGGAATGCTTTCAATTTTTCCCCATTCAGTATGATGTTGGCTGTGGGTTTGTCATATATGGCTTGTATCATTTTTAGGTAGGTCCCATTTATGCCTATGTGGTTAAGTGTTTTTATCATAAAAGGGTGTTGAATTTTGTCAAATGCTTTTTCTGCATCTATTGAGAGGATCATATGGTCTTTATTTTTGCTTCTATTTATGTGGTTAATTACATTTATAGATTTTCATATGTTGAACCACCCCTGCATCTCTGGGATGAAGCCTACTTTGTCGTGATGAATTATTTTTTTAATCAGCACTTGGATATGATTTGCTAGGATTTTATTGAGAATTTTTGCATCTACGTTCATGCGAGAAATTGGTCTGTAGTTTTCTTTTTTTGTTGCATCCTTTCCTGGTTTTGGTATCAATGTTATATTGTCTTGGTAGAATGTGTTGGGGAGAATTCCATCCTTCTCAATATTGAAGAATAGTTTATGTAGGATGGGCACCAGTTCATCTTTGTATGTATGGTAAAATTCAGGCGTGAACCCATCTGGACCAGGGCTTTTCTTTTTGGGAAGGTTTTTTATTGCTGTTTCAATTTCAGTTCTTGATATTGGTCCATTCAGGAATTCTATTTCTTCCTGATTGAGCTTGGGAAGGCTGTGTGTTTCTAAAAATTTGTCCATTTCCTCCTCATTTTCCAATTTGTGTGCATAAAGATTTTTGTAATATTCATAGATAATGTCATGGATCTCTGTGGCTTCGGTTGTGATTTCTCCTTTTATGTTCCTGTTGGAAGTTATTAAAGATTTTTCTTTTCTGCTCTTGGTTAGTCTAGCCAGTGGTGTGTCTATTTTATTTATCTTTTCAAAGAACCAACTTTTTGTTTTATTAATTTCCCTTATAGTATTTTTGTTGTCTTTTTCATTTAATTCTGATTTGATCTTAACAATTTCTCACCTTCTGCTGGGTTTGGGGTCAGTCTGTTCTTCTTTCTCCAGCTCTTTGAGTCTATTCATTAAGTTGTCTATTTGTAAGTTGTCTGTCTTTTTGAAATAGGCATTTATGGAAATGAATTTTCCTCTCAGGACTGCTTTAGCTGCATCCCATAGATTTTGATAAGTTGTGTCACCTTTGTCATTTAATTCAAAGAATGTTTTGATTTCTGACTTAATTTCTTCCTTTACAAAATTGTTATTCAGAAGAAGGTTGTTTAGCTTCCATGACTTTGAGTAGGAATGAGAGTTCCTGTTAGGGTTCATTATTACTTTTATTCCATTGTGATCTGAGAAGATGCAGGGTATGATTTCTATTTTTTTAATTTTTTTAAGACTTGCTTTATGGCCTAGGATATGGTCAATCTTAGAGAATGTTCCGTGAGCCGATGAGAAGAATGTATATTCAGTGGATTTCGGGTAGAATGTCCTGTAGCTGTCAGTCAGGCCCATTTGTTCTAGCATTCTGTTTAAGTCTACTATGTCTTTGCTTATTTTCTGCTTGGAGGATCTGTCCTGTGCTGTCAGTGGGGTGTTAAAGTCTCCAACTATTAAAGTGTTGTTGTCTATCATTTGGTTTAGATCGAGTAGGATTTGCTTTATGAATCTGGGTGCACCTAGATTGGGTGTATATATATATTAAGTATGGGTATGTCTTCTTGTTGAATTGTGCCTTTCACCAGTATGTAGTAACCGTCTTTGTCTTTTATTGCTTTTGTTGGTTTAAAGACTAAGTTATTGGAAATTAAAACTGCCACACCAGCTTTCTTTTGGCTACCATTTGCTTGAAATATCAAGTTCCATCCTTTTATTTTCAGTCTAAATGCATCTTTGCCGGTTAAATGTGTTTCCTGAAGGCAGCAGATACTTGGTTTGTGTTTTTTTAACCATTGGCCCAGTCTATGTCTCTTGAGTGGGGAATTCAGGCCATTGACATTTAGTGAGAGAACTGATAATTGGGACAGATTTCTGTTTCTCTTAGTGGGTAGAACTTCTTTGCTATGTTTTCTCTCTTGAGCCATTGTGGTGGCTAGAATTTGATCTTTAGTTCTTGGGTGGTTTTACATTCGTGGGTCTTTGTTGTGATGATCCGTGTTTAACTCTCTTTTGAGTACTTCTTGGAGGGGTGGTCTTGTCTTGGTGAATTCCCTCAGTCCTTGTTTATCTGAGAATGTCTTAATTTCTCCTTCATATAGAAAGCTTAGCTTAGCTGGGTACAAGATTCTAGGCTGGGCATTATTCTGTTTCAGAAGAGTGAGAATGGGGCCCCAACTTCTTCTTGCTTGTAAAGTTTCAGTTGAAAAATCTGGCGTAATTCTGATGGGTCTCCCTTTGTATGTTACTTGTTTCTTTCTCCTTACAGCTCGAAGAAGGGTCTCTTTAGTGGATATTTTGGTCAGTCTGACGACTACGTGGCGTGGTGTTTTCCTATTTGCTATGAATCTACCAGGGGTTCTTTGAGCTTCTTGAACCTGTATATCTAAAGTTTTAGCAAGGCCTGGGAAATTTTCTTCTATTATGTCTTCAAATAGTTTATCCAGCCCTTGCTTATTATCTTCTTCACCTTCAGGGATGCCTATAACTCTCACGTTATGTTTCTTCACATAATCCCACATTTCTTGAAGACTCTGATCTTTTTTCTTATTTCTTTGCTCTATCTCTGTGACTGTCTTATTTAATTGGAAAGAGTTATCTTCGATCTCTGAGATTCTGTCTTCTATTTGATCTACCCTGTTCTTGAGACTTTCCACTGTGTTTTGTAGCTCCCTGAATAAATCCCTCATTTCTAGGAGTTCAGTTTGGTTTTTCTTCAATATGTCTATTTCTTTAGTGAATTTTTCTTCCAAATCCTGGAATTTTTTTGCGGTTTCTTTGCGTTGGATATCAATTTTTTCTTGTATATCATTCAGCTTATTTATAACCCAAGACTGAAATTCTTCTGGTAATATGTTGGTATTCTGAAACTGGCTTGTGCCAATTGGAGGAGAGTTGGTATTTCTCTTTGGGGGCGAGGTTTCCGTTTGGTTTTTTGTGCTCCCCATATTTTTCCGCTGAGCCCTTCCCATCTGGCTCTATTGTTAGATCTTTTCTCACAGCTTTAGTCTAGTTAACAGCACGTCTTGTACTCTGTTCTTAGGCTGTGAAACAGTCTAGGTATGTTGCTTCCTTTGTCTATAGGGGGAGACTGTTGTGTGCTGTTTAGAGTTTTTTTTCTATCTCAGTTGGGGGACTGCTTCTGATGGGTCCACCCCCAGAGGGTTGGCTTGACCTAAGACCAGTTTGGCAAGTTAAATCACTGTGTTGTGGACTTTCAGTTAGTAGGCAGGATTCACACTATTTGCAAGCAGAAAGCCTCTTCTCCCTTTCTTTTTCTTTCCCTTCTTTCTTCTTTCCCCCCCCCCTGACTTTTGGTTCTTCCTCTGGATGTGTGGTTTCTGTGTCTTTCTGCAGGAAAGACACTGGCTAGGCAGAGGAGGCAGTGCCCTCACTCCCTCAGTGCCCCAGCTGCTGCAGCTCCCACGGGCAAGGGTCTACACTGTCCCAGTGTTCCCAAGGTCCGGGCTCCACACTCTTGCGTCTGGGGAAGCACTCAGTGTTCACACCTGGGATGGGGACCTGGAGAGGGTCTATGGATCAGGGGATGGAGCCTCCTGGGGAGCCGCCTGGCACCCTATGGCTCTGCAGCAGTTAGACCTTGGCCCGCACAATTGCTGCTGCCCACCCGCAGATCACTGGTACTGGGGGGCAATATTCAGGGTCCAATAGGAATCAGAGCTGGGGGTCTGGAGCACTCAGGAGTATACAGTAGCTCCTGGGCTGGAGGGCCACCGGAAAGGAAAAAAGAAAAAAAAAAAAAAGAGAGAGAGAGAGAAACAATATGAGTAACAAGGAGAATAAAGAGAAAACAAGAAAGAAAAGAGAAAGAAAGAAAGAAAGAGAGAAATTAAAAAAAAAAAATCTCGCTTTAATATTTCACGCTCGTGGCCCCTCGCCTCGGCGCAGGTCCGCGTCTGTCCCTTTAAGAGATAGGGCACCGGAGACCAGCCAGAGTCCAAGCTCTCGCCCGCATATGTCACCTGTCCTCGGAGCTCCAGGTCTCCCGTGGTGATTCTGCACCGATTTCAGTCAGATCCTTGACCGAGTGGATGTGGGGGTCAGTGGGGAGATCAAGCCGCTTTGCTGTGGGGCTGAACCCTCCTCACTCGTCGGTGAGGCAGGTACGGCCGTCCGGCACTCCGCTGTCTGTTTTCCGTCCCGCACTCTCCAAATTATCTCGGTCTGATTTCCCACTCGCCTCTGTTTTTTCCTGTTCCCTGTGTCCCACGGTGATTCTCCGTGGGTTCACCTCACCCTTCCTGTGGAGGAGCAATCCTCCAGTGTTGTGGCAGGTGGAGATCCACGCCTTCCTCACCGGGAGCACAAATCCAGGAGGTCACCTCCACTCCGCCATCTTGCTCGGTCGACCCGTTTGTCCACTTTTTGATAGGGTTGTTTGATTTTTTTCTTGCTGATTTTCCTGAGTTCTAAATAGATTCTTGTTATCAGCTTTTTCTGATGTACGCAAAATTTTTTTCCCATTCTGTAGGCTGTCTGTTTATTTTCGTGACTGTTTCTTTGGCTGTGCAGAAGCTTTTTAATTTAATCAGGTACCATTCATTTATTTTTGTTGTTGCTCTGTTTGACTTAGGGGTTTCCTTCATAAATTCTTTGCCTAGACCAATGTCCGTAAGAGTCTTTCCTACATTTCCTTCTAGAATTCTAATAGTTTCCCACCTAAGATTTAAGTCTGTTATCCACTGTGATTTGATTTTTGTGAGAGGTGAATGCTGTGGGTCCTGTTTTAGTCTTCTACATGTGGCTATCCAGTTTTCCCAGCACCATTTATTAAATAAGGAATCTTTTCCCCAGAATATGTTTTTGTCTGCTTTGTCAAAGACTAGATGGCTATATAAGGATGGTTTTATATTTGGATTTTCTGTTCTGTTCCACTGCTCTGTGTCCCTGCACTTGTGCCAATACCAGGCAGTTTTAAGAACCACAGCCTTGTAGTATAGTTTGAAGTCTGGCAAATGAATACCTCCCATTTTGTTTTTATTGCTTAGAATTGCTTTTGCTATACAGGGTCTTCTCTGATTCCATACAAAGTGTATAATTATTTTTTCTAAATCTGTGAAAAATAATGTTGGTAATTTAATTGGAATTGCATTGAATCTATAGATTACTTTGGGTAGTATAGACATTTTAACAATGTTGATTCTTCCAATCCACGAGCATGGTATGGTTTTCCACCTATTTACGTGTTCTGCAATTTCCTTCCTCAGTGTTTCATAGTTCTCTCTATAGAGGTCCTTTACCTCTTTAGTTAAATATATTCCTAGATATTTTATTTTCTTTGTTGCTATTTTGAAGGGTATTGAGTCCTTAAGTTTATTCTCCAATTGAATGTTATTGGCATATATGAATGCCTCTGATTTGTGTGTATTGATTTTGTAACCTGAGACTTTACTGAATTCATTAATTAATTCCAGGAGTCTCTTGGTTGAGTCCTTGGGGTTTTCTAGCTATAACATCATATCATCAGCGAAGAGCGAGAGTTTGATCTCTTCTTTCCCTATTTGGACACCCTTCATTCTGCTGTCTTGCCTGATAGCTCTCGCAAGGACTTCCAATACTATGTTGAAAGGTAATGGGGACAGTGGGCAGCCTTGTTTGGTTCCAATTCTGAGTGGGAATGCTTCCAATTTTTCCCCATTCTGTATGATGTTGGCTGTGGGTTTGTCATATATGGCTTGTATCATTTTTAGGGAGGTCCCGTTTATGCCTATTTTGTTAAGCATTCTTATCATAAAAGGGTGTTGAATTTTGTCAAATGCTTTTTGTGCATCTATTGAGAGGATCATATGGTCTTTATTTTTGCTTCTATTTATGTGGTGAATTACATTTATAGATTTTCGTATGTTGAACCACCCCTGCATCTCTGGGATGAAGCCTACTTGGTCGTGATGAATTATTTTTTTAATAAGCACTTGGATACAATTTGCTACGATTTTATTGAGAATTTTTGCATCTATGTTCATGAGAGAAATTGGTTTGTAACTCAAAGAGCTTGAGAAAGAAGAACAGACTGTCCCCAAACCCAGCAGAAGGTGAGAAATTATTAAGATCAAATCAGAATTAAATGAAAAGGACAACAAAAATACCATAAGGGAAATCAATAAAACAAAAAGTTGGTTCTTTGAAAATATAAACAAAATAGACACACCACTGGCTAGACTAACCAAGAGCAGAAAAGAAAAATCTCTAATAACTACCATCACGAACATGAAAGGAGAAATCACAACCGATGCCACAGAGATACACGATATCATCTATGAATTCTACAAAAATCTTTATGCACACAAACTGGAAAATGTGTACAAATGGACAATTTTTTAGAAACACATAGCCTTCCCAAGCTCAATCAGGAAGAAATAGAATTCCTGAATAGACCAATATCAAGAACTGAAATTGAAACAGCAATAAAAAATCTTCCCAAAAAGAAAAGCCCTGGTCCAGATGAGTTCACACCCTAATTTTACCACACATACAAAGATGAACTGGTGTCCATCCTACATAAACTATTCTCCAATATCAAGAAGGATGGAATTCTCCCCAACACATTTTATCAAGCCAACATAACATTGATACCAAAACCAGGAAAGGATGCAACAAAAAAAGAAAACTAGGTTTTTCTCTAAGAAAAGAAAACCATAGCATTGGCATTACTGTTAGAGTTTGTAGCATCCTTTTGAAGTATTTTATGTTAAAAACAAGCCCTTTCAAAAATTAAGGGTATATGGCAATTGTTATATGAAAAACAAAAGCAAATAAAGCATAATAGAACATTAAAACTCAATATGGTGTATATATTGATGTTTTATTATTAGCATTAAAATATTTTTTCAAACTAAATATATATGTAGTCCTTAAATATATGATAGTTATAAGCAGAGCTATTCTGACAAGTTTTTGGATGGATCTCCAGTTACCTAATTATTCCAACCACAATTCAAATAAAACATGTGACTGCAAAGCCCACAGATTTGTGGAGCACAATTTGAAAACACTAACCTAGACAAACTTCCATATTTGATAAGTTAAGAAATAGAGGCAAGAGGTCAAATTATTTCCAAATCAACATATTTGTTCCACATCTAAGACTAGGTGGCATCCAATTCTTCTGACCTATAACGTATTCTCTTTTGTTGAACTTGATTTATTTTCTTTCATATTAAAAATGGCTTCCCTATTCTCATTCTTTATACAAAATATGCAGAACAACAAAGTGAGTAAATATATGAGTTAGCACTACTATATTTGAAAGTTTTATCTAAAAGTAATCCTTTTTCATATTTGTGAGTTGGAAACAGCATTCAGTAACTTCCCTCTGGATTATTCTTTGACTATTCTTTTTAAATATTTTATTTATTATATCTGTTTGGCAACTTTTTTTTGCATCTCTTTTCCCTAACCCCAAATGTATATTTTATAAAAGTAAGCCTACTTTCTCTCAATATCTGTGAATTCCTGCCATCTAAAAGAATCTCAAGTATTGATCAATAAATAAAGGTTAAGTGAGAGTGAATTGAAAAATTTTCTCAGAAGTGAGGACATAGGAAAATAAAAGTGAAGACTTCCTTTATAAATGAAAACAGGGAAAGAGTGGTTGAGATAATGTAAAATTTGCAAAACAAAGGGGTGGTAGACCCCTATTTTCATAAATATCTGAAAATTGTCAAGAAAGGTAGATTTCTTATTTATTCAAAAATAATTGAAAATTAGAAAGGCTGGAGAGATAGTCATCCTTTTGATTGATGGGGTATCTCCTGTAAGAGCATTCTGAGCAATGAAGAGTAGAAAACTACATTATTCACTCATCTAGAGAAAGGGAAATAGAGATTTTTCTATTGCATAGAAATGGAGAGAGAAATTTTACATTGTGAGTCATATACTAAAGACTATTTAGTAGAAAAATTTTTCTTGTTCTGTATCTCTTGAGGCCTCACGTGTTGTGGTGAAGTACAGAATAATAAGAAAGATCAGAATTCCAACTGTTACTTGAATGAACTGGATGCAAAACATAGAGAGCAAAGTACATTGTTCGTATAGTAATGCATACCATTTTTGAAAAAAGATATGATCCAATAATCATAGCATGTCTAGGAAAACTAGAAGAGGAGAATGCCTTATTTTCATTCTTGGTCTAATAATAATGTGGCCTCATGGATCCCCTTCTAGTACACACACACAAAATAACCTTACATTGTACCAGCTGAAGATTTGTGAAAGACACTACAAAATCTGGTAATGGTTTTTCTTCCTCTCTCATAGTAATTTAAAAGTTCTGCCCTTATTTCACAATCAAGATGTGTCAGATGAAATATTTCAATTATTTTGAACAAATCATTCTCCCAGAAACATGGAATGGTAAATCTGGATCAAAATTTGCAATGATCAAAGGCCACAGTTAGTACACTTGAGAACACTAATGTACATTCTAGGAAATATGGAAGTTCTGGGAAGCATATATGAATTGAAAGGAACACAATCGCCATTTGTGAATAGATCAGTCATTTTATGAGGCCATAGGGGTAAGCTCTCACCCACTTGCTCATCAAACCTGTTTATTCAAGGAATTACGAATACGTATATTTATTGTTTTTTTCTCCAAGATTTGAATTTTAGATATTCTGTGTTCATAATCAATACAAATGTAATCGATTACTCTGAACTAGACAACATTCTATTTTTCAAATCTGTTATTGTGAGCATCTATGGTTCACGAGCTTTAGTAACATCATAATTATCAAATTTATCAAAAAATTTGAAGGATGTAATGCTCTTCTTATTTTAGCAATATTTTCTGATGACCCAATCTTAGTCTGGATATTAAGTCAGGCAAAGAATATATATTAAATAGCTCATATTCTCATTGTTATTTCTTATTATCAAATTTTACAAACTTTTTTTTTCTGCCAGGAGGGGAGTGAGCAACATAGTTTACATTGTAAAACACTGTTTTACACACGTGCACACACATACATACACACATATATATACTTTTCCCCAAAATTTCTGGCCTCATATAAAAACTGCTGATATCAACTGTTATATAAAAATGGAGTCAAGTTAATATATATATACACACATACATACATCCATATAAACACACCCACTCACACACATAAACATTAAACATTTTTGCTACTGTGTTTTGCTCGTTAACACTTAAAATGTTTATTGAGCAAATAAATTGTTTACCATTGCTTTCAATTAGAGAATAGTCTCACAACTTGTTATTAACAGATTACTTTAAAAACACAATAAAAGTTGATTGCACAAATTATTTTTGTTGGAAATAGAACTAATTATATATATTTCCCATACTATAAGAAATGACTCTTCTATTAACCAAAGAAAAATGAGAACAGTAATATTATGCTTTCTTCAGAGTTAGTTTAGATTAGGGGGAAACAAGAATGCAATTATGAATATATGTAGGCTTGTGGGTGATGACTAAGTATTTGCTTATTAAGTAAACCAACGATGCATGACACGAAACTCTTAAAGATTAGAAATGCGTTTGAGAAATCTTTGTTACACTCAGGAGTCATTTTATGATATTGTATTCTCTTTATCTCATTTGTAGAATGAGGAATCACTTTAATTCAGCCACTTTTCAGTGGTTAATACACAGGATATTCATGGCACTGGGGTGGGTAATAATTTTCATTAGTCCTCCATAACTAAAGTAAAACATTATGTCTTCCTTTGTAAAGGAAAAAAAAAAAGAACATACTTTCTTGTAACAAAAGTGTCAGTTTTCAAAATTTGATACATTCTTCAAAGACATTTCCTAGTCCTTATGTCTTCTGAGACTATTTCCTCTAGTACAAAATTTTGCCCATAAAAACAAGCTAGTAAAGAAGGAGACTTTAAGAAATGAAATGAAAAAGGCAAATTTCCAAAAAAATTATTTGTTACTATAACTTATTTGTACAGCATCATAAAAAATTGTCTCTGGAATTTATGGAATGTAAACCAGTGGGTTGAATAATGAGCTATGTTAATAAGGATATGGACTTTCTAATTTTATAAGTAATAACATTTTCTTTTCTCTAGCTTACTGTATTGTAAGAATCAGTTTATAAAACACATAGTATACAGAATATGTGTTAATTGACTATATTATCAATAAGGCTTCTCATCAACAGTAGGCTATTAGTATTAATAGTTACATCTTGAGGAGTCAAAAGTTATGTCCAGATTTTTGACTCTGTGGGAGTCAATATCCCAACCTTTATGTAGTTCAAGTGTTAACTATACATAACATATATATATATAGAAAAGAAATGTACACAAAAAATTACATATTGATATGTGCCATAAACTGTGACTATTCATAAGTTTTAAAATTTTATTTTGACCATTTGCAAATGACAGCAAGTTAATCATGTATTAATTACCATACAATTAATTTACTTATTTTGCCCGAGAGAATATATATTAAGAGAAGATAAGTTATTTGTTTTATGGCTAATACTATGCTAGATTGTGTAATTCTAAACCATGTTCCCCTAACCTTTGTTGATTTAATAACTAGATTTTTGCTTTTAGACTCATAAACTTTGGGTTTAGTTTATGAAATATGGATATAGTTTACAAAGAGAGCAAAGTGTGAATAGCCATGTTAACTATACTGACCTCACAACTCTTGCGACTGAAACATCGGAGAGTCTTTGTTTAAAAATGTTAATTTGTGGCTATATGTAGCTATTAGGTGGTGAGCTAAAAGGAATTCCTGAGATCAAAACACGTAAAAGCACATGCACTTGGCACAACTTGCATCAGCCTACTACGCTCTTCAGTATGCACAGAGTCACCCATGTAGGTAGCAGTGATAGTGTCCACTTGTTACCTAGGTGAAGTATGCCTGTGAATCTGCATTCATGGAGCATTGAAAAATCCTCATAGAGGAACTTACCCTGGTTTTGAGACCCTTCGTTGTCAGAGTAATTGATGTTATCTCCCATTAGAGATGAAAGTAACAACTTCTGGCAGAAAGAAAACAAGGCATCTAGCATCTTAATTTTCAGTACATTTATAATTATTAGTTGTAATTACTAAAAATATTAAAAGTAATATTTGAAAAAAGCTCAATGACTGTTTCTCCTTTCAAATTCAAAATCTAATAAATATTATATTCTATTCACCTAATTATTGAACAATATTTGTGACTGAATATATTTTTCTCTTGCTTTTTGAAATAAAGTTCTATTATTTTATACATCTAAATATCTGACATTTATAAAAAGATAGGAACTGTTGTTGCTACAAGCTTTTATGTAAATCAGTGTTTTACTCTGCGGTAAGACCTAAACAAATATATGTATTTATATTTTCATTTGCCTATTTTTGGAAGCACAGGTTAAAACAGGAACTTACACATTTAACAATAGTCAGGACTGGAAGGAAAACATTTGTGCACATGTCACATATGCCTCTATTTCTTGCCATTATATTTTAGCATACTAAGAAAAAAGTCATTGATATAAAAAATCTCTTTCTATTATAATGCATGCATGATAATAACAGATCTATGATGTTTTCAAATTATCTTTGGAAAAGTCATTACTTTCTATTCATCTGGTACCTTAGAACTAAATATTCTTATTAGGTTTTGAAACAGTATATAAACTTCTTCTCTCTAAATAAAATCTCAATGATTTTAAAGCAATTTATTGTAATAGCTAGAGACTAAAGATTGTTTTTATAATATATAGTGAAGGAAAAATGAACTTATTGAACAGAAAACAATAAAAACCAAATTTCCAAGGATGAGTGTACACTTGAGGGAGTTTCCTTGGTTATCTAAAACTGCCATGTTTTGCCTACAATTAATGATGATTAAGAGGCCACCAATTTGAAAAGACATTACAGATCCAAGGAAAGCACTTTATGAGATAAAAATCTAGAATTTCAAGATGAAAGCTGTCACCTATGACATGGCCAGAATACAGAAGGTATAGCCTTAGATAGAGAAATGGCATCAACATATCAGAAAGCTGTGCAGGTTGCAGCCAACATTTAACGGAAAAGTCAACACCAACAACCATATTAGCAGATCAGAATTATAGTGCAAATTTAGAATGATGGCTTTGATAACAAATAGAGTACATGCATGGATTTCAAAACATAAACAAAGTCCATAATTAAATAAGAAAAACATACACCATTACAAAATAATCATCATCAGTGATATTTACTGATTGTTCTAATGCTATCAATTACTGAACCAAAAAATGTACAAGGTATATCCCATTTTAATCTCATGAAGGAGGAGCCAATAAAGCAGGTGACACTATTATATAGACGGTCTCCAATTTATGATGGTTTGATTTACAGTTTTTCAAGTTCATGATAGTGTGAAAGCAGCAGGCATTCAGTAGAGTAGAAAGTAGTTTGATACTCTCTGGAGGTGCTTGGCAGTGTCAGAGAGCCCCAGTTCCTAGTCAGTGATGCAATCCCAAGATTAGGCAAGCAATGCTCCGTAGTGTATCGTGTTGCCAGATGGTTTTGGCCAACTATAGGCTAAGTGTTCTGACCATGTTGAAAATGGGTTAGACTAAGCTATGATATCTGGTAGGTTAGATGTATTAAATCCATTGCCTACTTAATATTTTCAACATGGTGGTGTGTTTACCAGGAGATAACCCCATTGTAAATCAAGGAAAATCTATATCATTATCTGCGCTTTTACATGTACATACAAACTTAGTTTATATTTTCTTATTAAATAACTGTATAATGAGTGAGTTACAACTACACTTTTGAAGGAAATAGGAATTCATGAAAAGTAGTAAATAAAAATATGTATTCACACAACTGATTTACTTTTGCTGACCTTTATTAGTCCAGATTCTTGATGTCTAATTGAAACATACATAAAACATTTGTTGTTGTTGTTGTTGTGGTGGTGGTGGTTACATGAATGGATACTACTTCCTTTTACCTTTCATCAGAGAATGTGATTATCAAGGGGCGGCAATAAATTAGACATAAAACAATTGTTGAAAAAAGTAGGGCCAGCTCTAAGTGATATTACTAATGTAAGGGCAATTGTTTCTAATATGTTTTATTTTAAGTGTTTCTCCTCCTTTATGTTTCTAATAATGTTATTCAGGTTCATAGCATCTCAGAACTTCTGCTTCATCACTCTTTTTGAACCACTCCCCTTGAATTGTTCGTATCTGTGTGCAGTAGGGTTCCATTGCTCCGTAAAATGTTAATGTAAATGCAGCATCTTAAAATAACACACATTTATGATCTTGCGGTTCCTATGTGTCTGGAGTTTGGGTAAAAATTGACTAAATCCTCTGCTTAGAGTTTCACAGACTGAAATCACAGTTTCTTAGGCTGAAATCACTGTGTCTGTGGCCTTCATTCTCATATAGAGCTTGGTGTCCTCTTCCAAACTCATCCACATTCTCAACAGAATTTAATTCCTGGGGTTGTTGGACTGAAGTCCCTGACTGCTTCCTGGCTGTGAGTTGGGGGCCTTTCTTGGACACTAATATTTCCTGTTAGGTTCTAGCTAAGTGACCCTACAGCATGGCAGCTTACCTACTCAAAGGCAGCAGGAGGATCTATCTTAAATCAACTAAAACTGAGTCTTGTATACAACATGAGGTTAACATGGAAGTGACTATCCAATCTCCTTTTTCATATATCACAACCTAGTCTAGGGAGTAATTTCCCCATGATATTCACAGGTCCCATTCAAGAGGATGGTATTATGTGGGTCATGTATACCATTATGCAAATATCTGGGAACCATCAAATAATTCTGTATACCACACTCTGGCATACTGTACAATTAGCATTACATTGCTATGTCAGCTATTCTTAAAATCTTTATTGCCAAGAGAATGATTAACTCATCTTAAAAGATGAGCATTACAGAATGATCCATGTAACCAAGAATATTTTTACCCCATAATAATTTGAAATAAAAAAAAAGATGCAAATAATGGGCCATTTCACAGAAGAGTGAATTATAGTAAAGCATTTGATGAAGACTTTAAATTAACAAAGTGACTTGGATAATAAAACCCAAGAAGGTAGATCTTTATAACAACCTAACAGACTTTGACCTTGGAGAGTAGAGTTTAAAAAATTACAATTTTCTGCAATCGGATCATTAATAAATTGCTATTGCTACTTTAGGATTATGTAGAGCTGAGATAGATAATATGTTGGAAGAAAAAAAATAAACTCAAGTTCCACAGAGAAAGCTATTACGATAAAGAAAATAAAGACAAAATGACCAAAAAACAAAACCATTTAATGTTTAAGGTGAAGATTATGAAATAAAAATTTTAAATTTTACTTTAGTTTGCATAGATGGCCCACTTTTTAAATAAACACAGTGCTCTCAAGAATATATTCTGGCATTTGAAGCTATGCTAGTCATCTAAAAAAAGAGGTGAATCTTTTTGAATAACTGAGGCTATGGTTCACAGACTTAATCACTACCCAGTTGGATGGCCTTGAAGCTGTTTCCGGCCAAACACTTCAAAGCGTAAATCTTACCTTATTCAATCCAAAGAAGATAACTTTCAATAAAAATAATGAGACATATTTCAAGCCAATGTGTATATTCAAAACTCAAAAATGAGAAAAATATCAGTGGAGAATACCTCTCTGGCTAAAGTAACACTGAATATCATAATCAGTTATAAAGCTTTGCAATTGACCATACTTGCAATTATCAGATATTTGAAAGGAGTATATATATTTCCTAGATAAATAATACATCTCCACAGTAAACACATTGTTGGCAGTACTCTGTAAGGAATCTGTAGAAATCTATTGAATCTTCCTGTCTCAGAAAAAAAAAAAAAAAGTCTAAGCTAAGCATGTTTCCCAGGATCTATTGCATTTCTGAACACTTTGAAACTATAGCTCTATCCTTTCCCCCATTCTTTAAATAATCATCTAATGTTTAATTACCATTTACAAAGAAATATTTAAAAGAAAAACTATCCTTATCCATAATATGTATTAATATAATTGAAGCTTTAGAATGTTTCAAAATTTTCAATTTATAGATTTCTCTACGCTTAGAAAGTTTTTGTAGTATAAAATCTCAAAATTTATACTACAGGGCCAAATAGTATTATCAGTTTCATGCCCAGTGTAGCATTTTACTTTTAATATATGTCTCTCCAATATTTATTAATACTAGCAATATATGAAAGTGCTAACATTGGATATTTTTTAAAGTCTCTAGCTTGTTTTTTATGGTAATAGAAATCAAAGACATAAAAACAATAATAAAGTATATGACATTTTTATGCCAAGGAAAGTCCAATACAAAGTGGGAGGAGCAAATATGACATTTGTATGTGTGTATGTATATACACAATTGTAAGCACAATAATTCATGACAGCTCGGAGAAGAAATGCAAAAATTTTTAAACATACTGTAGAATGAATTATTATATTTTATGCTACTCTGCTATACCTAATACACTGTAGTTAGTTCAGGTATAGCACTTTATCAAGATCTTTATTCTTCAGAATGTTTCCAGTGGAAAACAGAGAAGAAGCTGAGGAAACTCACATTGTGGCATTAAGGAAAATTTTATAGAACTGTGAATATATAAATTAAACAGTGAAACTCAGAGGACATGAGAATTGACTGTCAATATTTGAAGAGCTGGCATGTGGAAGACAGAGGGGACTTGTTCTGTATTACCATAGAGGGCAGAAGTAAACACTAGAAGGAAACTATAGGCAGAGAGATGGGAGATAGGACTCATGAAGGATTTTCTATTGATTAGAGATAGCCACCAAAAAAATATGTTCTCCTGCAAAAGGGTGTTTTCTTTGCCCCTGAAAACTCTCAAGCATTTCTTTAATTTTTCATCCAGTAAACAACTATATCACATGTCTATTCTGTAAGACAATTAGCAAATTAGATGGTTGACTAGACATGATGATTTAAAATATCTACAAACTCCACATTTTGTAATGTCATAAATATCTTCAAATATGTGGAGACTGTGAGAAAACATAGATTAGAATATATGGCTCAAGACTCTAGGACAAGTACACAAAAACTTAGTTTATATTTTCTGATTAAATAATTGTAAGTTAGTATTTGTTTCTGCTTAATAATAAAAAGGCCTTTCTTAGATTTTGACTAGTACCAAATGAAATAGATACTTTTAAAAATATATGTAAAATTCCTTAAAATATTCACAAGGTTTTGAGTTCCTCATCACTGGAAATGTTTACATTGTGGATGACTATTCATCAGATATATAGTAAAAATGCTTCTACATCAGATACTGGCCAAAGTAAATGATTTCTGTATTGCATTGTAAATGATCCTCAACAGTCAGACTGTATGACCCACTAGAACGTAAGGTCCAAGTGAACAGGGACTTTTTGTTCATTGCAATAATCCCAGAACTTGGAACAGTGCCTTGTACAGGGAAAGGGTTCCAGATCCCATTTGCCGTTCATTAGATGTGTTCAGCCATGTTTCTTTTCTGCCTGATGCTACTGATAACCTTCCATGGGTATCCGTCATTAGCAAGCACATTCTTAGAGGCCACATAGGAAAGTTTCAATCTTTGTTGGAAGATGTCTCCTTGAAGTTTATCAACTCATCTGTTATGGGACCATATCAAATTGATGTTCCTCTTGCTAGATCTGGTTGCACTACCATGGAGGTGTTGCTATGTGGCAGTGCCAGACAATGCCTTACCTCATTACTCAGGGCTTTTCTATTTCTCTGCTGTGCAAGACTTGGAAGGGTCTCCCTCACTGTATATAAATGGACATACATGACCAATAACAACAAACTGGAGACCATTATCCTAAGTGAAGTGTATCAGGAATGAAAAAACAAATATCACATGTTCTCACGTATAAGAGGGAGCTAAATAGTGAGTTTATAGGGTCATAAAGTGGTGTAATGGACATTGGAAAGTAAAAAGGGAGAAGGAAGGGAGGTGGTTGAGGGATAAAAAGTTAGCTATCGGATACAAGGTACACTATTCTGGTGATGGGTACACTAAAAGCCATGACTACCACATTATACAACTCATCCATGTTACAAAACACACTTGTACCCACAAATAAATAAATAAATAAAAACGTTTTGTGGCAAAACTTGCTGATTGCTGCCAGTGTCCATTCTCTGTTTCTAGAATTAAAAATGTCAGATATTTAGTTAAGGAAACGGTGAGCTAGAAGGAAGACTACATTTTAAGACCCGCATGCAAGTGAGTTTGGCCTTTTAATTCTGGCTGAATACATGTAGGGAGAAATGGTGTGCGCGTATTTCTGGAGCCTCTCTGAAGATGAAGGATGTGGTTCAATTTCTCCTTGTTGAACTGCAAAGCCATTTGCTATAACCACAAAGCAGAAGACAAGGGTTGAAGTAGGTGATAAAGGATCTTGAGTTCCTGCAAAGAATAGGATAATCACAATAGGCTTCGATTCTCTATGTTTACCTAGAAGCAAGTAAATGTTTGCTTTGCTTAAGCTATTCTTACACTTAACATTTCTCTCACTCAAAGCCAAACCTAATACTAACAAACATTCACGTAATAATTTAAAAAGAGTGTTTCAAAGATCTGTTGTCAGAACCTCGAAATAAGTCTACAAGTTTGATAAATTCTCTGATAAATACAGTGATACTATCTCCTGGATTCAAAAGTTTGTTTGTTTGTTTGTATGTTTTAATAAAGAACACATAGTTATGTCCTAGGATTCAGATCTGCATTCCTCTACTATAGAGCTTTATAATTTTTTTTTTTCCTGAAATACAGGGCTTTCTCCCAAGTATTGTCGATTCAGAGGTAGCCAATATGTACCCATACTAATTGGAAAAGCTTCACTTGGTTTAGGGGTGCATTTTCAAAAGGAGATACAAGTGCTATTTACAAGTCTATTTCTTTAACTCACTATTCTTAACACCCTTGCTCAAAAACACACCCTTATTTGACTGCTTTCATCAGGGATGATTGGTTTGCTGACTTAATTTGCATAAGCCCATATGAATTCAAAAATGTTGAGAAAGGTCTGATAGGGTTCTAGTGGCTATGTGACATAAGAATGGGTACTTTTAGAATTGATGCTTTAGAGATGTCAGAAAAGATTGCAATCCAGTCATGTCCTGGGTCAGGCTACCTGCTGATGCAGGTGGAAATACACAGGTGTGCTATCCACTTAACTATTCTAGTTTCAATTTACATAAGTCTGAGAAATACTATATCTCATCTGTTTGCATTTCTTTTTTTTTTAAGTAGAAATGCCAGCTATAATCTCAATGATGTCAGTTCTTTCCCATTTCTGAGATATTACTTTTTGTTGTAATACTTAAATATTTCTTAAATAAGTCTAACTAGAGTACTACCATATGTTTATCACTGAGGGTACAATCCCAGTAGTATAATGTTAATTCCAAAGCCAATAATGAATTCAGAATTTTACTAAAGTACATTTCACTAACCATATTGTTTTTTAAGACTGACTGAAACAGGCCAATTATTTTATATGGCCTTTTACGTTTAGTTTGCTTGGAAAATTTTTTCTTTCAATTCTGCATTGACCTCAATACTATCCAATCAATGACGAAAACCAATGCTGTTTTCATTATTCCATTGATTGTTATCATTATTTTTTCCAAGAAAGGATGGAATGGCTCTGCTATTTTCTTTCTATGAACTTTAGACTAAATTATGTGCTATTGCCTCCTAAATATTTAATATAACATTCTGTCCTGGGTCTACAATGTTTACATGGATCTACCAGATCATCTCGTGTCATATGGCAAGGTACTTACAATAAGAAAAATCATGTTTAATTAAAATTTATTAAGTTTTTTCAATCCTAAGGTTTTAAAAACCTGCATTCTTTTTCCAGTCTATGAGTCCTCTTCTTTAAAATGTTACCACGTTATATTTGAATCTATATTTTATTATTTCTATGCAGATCTAAACAGTTGCTGTGTATCTTTCTACAGATACATAAATCCTGGTATGGATATCAATATTTTGAATGTTTAAAATTGAGGACAGATGTTTTTCAGGACTCATATAGCATTTAAATTAGTGATAATAGACTATAAGAAAAATGTAAATAATTTGCAAAAATTAGAAATTATTTGTGATACTGCCTGAGAACCCAGAGAAATAAAAATAGAAAATGATAATAAAAAGTTACCTGATAATTTTAGCACTTAGAAATTGAAATTCAGCTACTAAGTAAACATTATTTCAAAGAAGAAATCAAAATTGAAGTTACAGTGCTCTACAGAAAGGTAGACCCATGTAAACACTTTATAAACACCTCATGCTATATGGCCAAAAAGTCATAATGGAAAAATTGATAGGTTATATGTTCAAAATAGGGAAAATTAGAAGCTAAAATTATGCACTAGATAAAAGATATAACATAACAGATGTATAAATCCATATGTGTGTTTTATATAAATATATACATGTTTTATTATGCAAACTTTATGCTGATTTATTTGTAAATCTAAATGAATGAATTTCTAACTTCCTAAAAAACTCAAGAAATAATTATTTGAAAAGTTAAACAGTTTTGAAAATTTCTACCAAATATTGAGAAACAACAGAAACTAGAAAAGAAGTATAAACCAATTATTAGATTAAATTAAAAACATTTATATCATATATGTATATATATAAAATTAGATAAAATGCATATATTTCATATATAGATATAGATAATAAAATAAATATCCAAGGTTATTTATATACTATTTATTATTTATATTAATGGTCCCTTATATTTTAACATCCATAAATATCATAATTTTCTATAGAATATATAGAATACAGAATTATATGAATAATTTTTTAATATATTGGAAAATGTTTTATCCAATGAAGGTACCACAAACACTTCATGTATCAGTTCTATTATAGCTAATAGACATAATTCCCATATAATTTAAATTCTGCTAAAGTCATAAAGCACATGTTAAAGTATTATCAAGTTATTTTATTTGATACAATTTTTATTATAAATGTTCAAAAACACAATAGTACATTTTGGGTCAATCTCATATAGGATTAAGATGCACAAATTCTAATTAAAATTACTTTTACTCAATTCTGGATTTATTTCATACTTGGGATTAAAAAAAGTTTGAGTTGAGAACATCATATAACATAAGCATGAGAATCATTCTCTATCACTCTTATAGTAACTTTTATGTAGCTCTTATTCCAAGCATTGTTCTATGGCTTTATATCCATTAATTCACTTAATCCTTAAAATAATTCTATAAGATAAGTAATCCTCATTTCTAAATTAGATAGTTTGGCCTAATGAGATTCCATAACTTTTCCAAGGTCATAAAACTTTTAAGAGGCCAAACCAGGTTGCAAAATCTGTTAATAACTATGAATGAAACTTTAAATCCACTTTCCTTCGTTAAAGCAAAACAAACAAACAAAAAAAAAGCAGCAGCAACAACAAAATAAAACTCAACTTCTTTGTTAGGAATAACTCAAAATTCTCTTAATATGATGAATATTTTTCAGGAATAGCCACAAAGCTCATGCATACTAAAGTACAAAAGGCACTAATGGCATTAATAAGATAAGCATCTTTTCCATATACATGTTGATTTGTCTAATGCTATTGGAAGCTCTAGCCAATGCTATAAAAAAGGAATAAAAAGAAAAAGAAGTATATATTTTGTTAAAAAAAAAACAGGATGACTCTCTAGTATTTTCAAATTATATATTTATTATCATAAACACTTCAATGATAACAAAATCAACAACAAAATTGTTGTAACATTTGAATGATATGTTTTAAACATTTGGCCAGATAATAATGGTTGACAATCATTTTTCATAGATATAGAAAAAATAATTTTACTCTTTGTATGGAACCAGAGAAGACCCTGTTTAGCAAAAGCAATTTTAGGCAATAAGAACAAAATGGGAGGTATTAATTTACCAGACTTCAAACTATACTACAAGGCTATGGTTGTTAAATCAACTTGGTACTGGCACAAGAACAGGGACACAGACCAGTGGAACAGAATTGAGAATCCAGATATAAAACCATCCTCATATAGCCATCTAATCTTTGACAAAGCAGACAAAAACATACTCTGGGGAAAGAATCCTTATTCAATAAATGGTGCTGGGAAAACTCGATAGCCACATGTAGAAGATTGAAACAGGACCCACAGCTTTCACCTCTCACAAAAATCAAATCACGGTGGATAACAGACTTAAACCTAAGGTATGAAACTATTAGAATTCTAGAAGAAAATGTGGGAAAAACTTTTATAGACATTGGCCTAGGAAAAGAATTTATGAAGAAGACCCCAAAGGCAATCAAAGCAACAACAAAAATAAATAAATGGGACCTGATCAAATTAAAAAGCTTCTTCACAGCCAAAGAAACTGTCACAAGAGTAAACAGACAACCTACAGAATGGGAAAAAAATTTCACATGCTACACATGTGAAAGGACTGATAGTTAGAATCTATTTGGAACTCAGGAAAATCAGCAAGAAAAAAATCAAACAACCCTATCAAAAAGTGGGCAAAGGACATGAATAGAAATTTTTCAAAAGAAGACAGAAGAATGGCCAACAAACATATGAAAAAAATGCTCAACATCTCTATCATCAAGGAAATGCAAATCAAAATCACAGTGAGATATCACTTAACTCCAGTGAGAATGGCCTTTATCAAAAAGTCCCACAACAATACATGTTGGTGTGGATGCGGAGACACAGGAACACTCATACACTGCTGGTGGGACTACAAACTAATGCAACCTCTGTGGAAAGCAATATGGAGATACCTTAAACAGATACAAGTAGACCTACCATTTCATCCATTATTGGGCATCTACCCAAAAGAACAAAAGATATTCTATAAAAAAGACACCTGCACTCGAATGTTTATAGCAGCACAATTCACAATTGCAAAGATGTGGAAACAACCCAAGTGCCCATCAATACATGAGTGGATTTATAAAATGTGGCATATGTATACCATGGAGTACTACTCAGCTGTAAGAAATAATGGTGGTATAGCACCTCTTGTATTTTCCTGGATAGAGCAGGAACCCATTCTACTAAGTGAAGTATCCCAAGAATGGAAAAATAAGCACCACATATACTCACCATCAAATTGGTTTCACTGATCGTTACCTAAGAGTGCATTTATGAATAACATTAATCAGGTGTAGGGGTGTCGGGCCCATGTAGAGGGGTGGGGAGGGGATGGGTGTATACATGCATAATGAGTGTGATGTGCACCGTCTAGGGGATGGACATGCTTGAAGCTCTGATTTGGGGGGGAGGGAGGCAAGGGCAATATACATAACCTAAACTTTTGTACCCCTATAATGTGCTGAAATAAAAAAAAAAGTAATAATGGTTGACATTCATGGAGGTGATACCATATGTTATTCTAATATCTATTATAATAACTTTGCCTGCATTAACTCATTTAATTTTCACAAACACATTATATACAAGGTCAACAATTATGAATTATACTTGATTCTAGTAAGGGGATAAAAATTTTTCAGAAAAGATATTGATTAATGTTATACATATAAAATATGTCAAGCTAAAAGCACTTCAAGATTTTTCTGGTGGGTCTATGAAGTCAAGGATGGACCAAGCACTTTCTATTTTTTTTCATCCTTAACATGGGTCTTCCATTACCAGCGTTGGTTCAGGAGTCCAGTCATCACTTCCATATTCCTGGTGGGAAATGGAGGAAAAGTGCAAAGATGCTTATTCTGCCAGCAAAATAGGACCCCTTTAACAAGTTTTTTTTCAAAAAGTATCACTCAAAGGATTTGACACATAATTCTTTTGGTAAGCTAATCAGAAATGAGGTTAAAAAATGTAGAATTGATTCGTATACTTTGTTGCACACCAAAAAATGAGTGTTATACCAAGAAACAAGGGAAGTAACTTGTTTAACAGTGCCTAACAGAAAGAAGAAAAGATGGATTTTAAATTTAGAAAGTCTGATAAAAGAACAAGTTCTCTTGACCACTATGCTATACTGTCAGAAATAAAACTACATCCATAAGTCAAGAATTTTGCTTTAAAGCAATAACAAATTTAAAAATATATAGTATGAAGATTCTTTAGTATGACAAAAAATATGAATTAATGAATAATTGCTAAACATAGACATAAGACCATATAATGCAAGTTACAGAATTTTACCAAATTATTAGAGTTTTGAATAAATCGAAGGAGCTATCCTGTTCCTTAATAAAAAATATTGTAAAATGATCAATTTTTATCTGATATATATATTCTAATTAGAAAAATAATATTTGGGAGAGATCTATCCAAACTAGAATAGCCAAGAAAAAAGAATAGAAGCATATTGGTGGCTCTTCAATTTTAAAATTGAAGTTTTAAGGATATGGTATTGATATGATAGATAAATCAATAGAACAGAAAAAACATTCTAGATAGCTAGTACAACATATTGGGAAATTTAGTATATGTTAAAGTTATCATTTTGTGTCATTAATTTTTAAGTACAATGTTTCAAACTAGAAGATAATTTAGCCATAGTAAGAATTCGTCAAGAAAGGTAATGTGTCGTTATAAATATTATATGCTATATTTAGTTTCAGACTATTGTCATTTATTTAATCCTGGATTAGTACATTTCATCATTCATTCATGGATTCAGCAAACATTTATTAAGCACCTAACATGTTTTCTCTGCTAGGAGCAGGTGATGCAGACCTACCTCCCTCAAAGACTTTATATTTGAGCAAAGGAAAGTTGGGTAATTACATTTATCATTGCACTCACATGTAACACATAGTCACATAGCATAATATGAATAAAAAGTTTGTTTGAAGTTAATACTGAAATTTACTTTTTCTTCTACGACTGGAACTTTATCTGCTATCACAGCAATATTACTAGGGGATATCCAAGATTTAGCTTTCCTCTCACACATGTGGGATTAAGGAACCAGAAAGGTTTTTTAAACAAAAGCAAACAGATAAGATTCTCTTTTGATACAATTGGATAAAAGGAGGAATAAGTATTTCAAACAATCATAATTTTCCCTTATAATGAAGAAATTGATTTTTATGAAAACTATTGTCAATAAAACAAACCGCTTTAACCAAATATTTGAGTCTAATGTAAACACACACTATAATTACTTAGAGAGATAGTAAGTGATGGCAAGATGTAACTTTTATTTATTTAGTGCTCTGCTCCTTGGTCAGGTTGTGTAATATTTACATGATTTTTAGAATTATTTTTTGAGGATGAACCTATATAATCCACCCTCTGAGCTATCATAGCCTCATACTCCGACACACATGTATATTCAACCACAGTATTTTATATTTTTACTTGAGATTATTCTGGTATTGATGATAAAATTTTTGCAAAGAGGATGTCATTTGACTGACAGATCAGAAAGTTTTATATAGTATGCCAAATGGCAATACTTAGCTTCCTCACATATATATATCTTTTACTATCTCCTTTTCTACTTTGCCATCTTTTGGATAATAGACAGCTATTTTTAATGTAATAAATGCAAATCTAGCTCCCAGTTTATTTCATTATGAAAAGATAGTATGTAACAATGACATTTAAGTTATTGGGTATTGGCTGTTATCTAAGCACTGTACTTTACATGAATTTTTTAATACTTAGAATGATCTTGTTAATTTTTTCATTATATAGATAGAGAAAATATCAGGAACTAAGTACAAAAATGGATGTTGCTTTTATGGTGTATTTCTAAATCTATTGAATGTTATATAGTTTTTCTCTTTCTTATTATAATAGTATTCATGATTGATTATTTTAAGAGATAATATTTACATATAATAAGATTTGCAAAAAAGTTACGTACTATTAAATGCACAGATTTTAACTGTAAGTTTGATGAGTTTTAACAAATATATACACCCAGATGACCATTACCACAATCGAACTGCTGAATATTTTTATCACTTCAAGAAAATTCTATCATGCTCCTGTATAAACTCTTTCCCCCATGCATTTTATCTAATTTCTATCTCTATAATTTAGTTTTTCCTATTTATTTCATAGAAATAAAATCATATAGTATGTTCTCTTTTGTGCTTGGCTTTTTTTCTCAATATAATATTTTTGATATTCATCTATGTCATTACATAAATTATTAGTGTATTATTTTTTTATTTTTTTCTTTGCTGACCGATATTCCATTTTTGAATATAGCAAAATGTGTTTACTTACTCTTTTTTAGATGGGCGTTTGAATTGTTTCCAGTTTGGGGCTACTATGAATACAGCTGCTATACATATTTGGACAAAAGTTTTTGTGTGTACACGTTTTAATTTCTCTTGGATGAAAACCTAAAAAGAGAATTGCTAGATAATAATACTTAATTTCATAAGGAGTGTCATAACCTCTTCTAAAGTAATTATATAATATAACATTTCACTAGAAATCTGTCATTTCAATTGCTCCACATTCTCACTGACATTGGGAATATTCACTGTTTCTCATTTTAGCCATCTTACCTTGTTCAAGAGGTGTCACATTGTGGTTTTAACATGCAATTTTTTATGATTGATTAATGATGATGTTCATCTTTTAATGTAATTCTTGAATTTTTTGTACCTTCTCTTGAACATCCTTTTAAGGACTTTCCCTCCTTTTTTTTAAGGATGGATTGTTTTCCTTTTTATTATTGATTTATAAGAATTCTTAACATACTCTGGACATAAGTTGTTTGTCAGTTAAATGCATTATGAATATTTTCTCTGTCTGTAAATTAGATTTTCATTTTTTAATGATAATCTTTGAAGATCAAAGTTTCTAATGTTCATGAAGTTTGAATTTATCATTTTCTAAAGTTAGCATTTTATTCAATCTGGGACATCTTTGACTAATTCTAAGTCATGAAAATTTACTTCTATTTTTTTCCCATAGAAATATTACAGTTTTAGCCATAACAGATCCTTGATCTATCTTCAATTAACTTTTGTGTATGTTGTAAGGTAGTGGTAAATGTTCACCTTGTGTTGTTGTTCCGTATGTATTCAATTGTTCCAATATTAATTATTTAAAAAATTTTTCCTTTCTGCATTAAATTTTCTCAGTTCTTTGATCAAAAAGCTATTGGAAGGAAGGAAGGAAAGAAGGAAGGAAAGAAAGAAAGAAAGAAAGAAAGAAAGAAAGAAAGAAAGAAAGAAAGAAAGAAAGAAAGAAAGGAAGGAAGGAAGGAAGGAAGGAAGGAAGGAAGGAAGGAAGGAAGGAAGGAAGGAAGGAAGGAAGGAAGGAAGGAAGGGAAGGAAGGAAGGAAGGAAGGAAGGAAGGAAGAAAGAAAAGAATAGAAAAGAAAAGAGGCAATTGCATCATATTTATCTTGGAATATAATATTTAAATAAATAAATACATAGCAAAATAACTAATGAGGGATCTTTTAAATTGTGTTTATTAGTATTTTAAGTGCCTGCACTACGACCTTGTAACCTGCAAACATAAGACACTATTTAGTCCTGAAATTAATTTATTGTTAGAAGTAGTAGTGTTAGTTCATGAAAAATGCCTTCATCTTGATTATAAATAACATAATTGTCTTTTGAATTTTTAAATCTCTAATACTTGCTCATTGATTTTGTATATTACCAAGAGACCAAAATGGAGAATAAAGTTTTTACATGTATACAGGTAGATTACAATTAAGAAATGAGGCAAATATTGAGATCCAAGTTGAAAAATACTTTTAGAAACTTACAGATAATTAAAGGCATAGAATATGAAGTATAAACAAAAGAAAATAACAAGTATGATTTGGCTGAAAAGTTCAGTTTCTGCTCTGCTCTTCTCTTTTTTTTTTTTTTTCATAAAATCCCCCAAATTCCATGCATATGGTTTGTATCACCTTCCAGAACTGTGTAACATTGGGAAAATTTTATTTATAGTTAAGAATAATCAGTCAAAAGTTTCCCATGTAGAATTTGGCCTAGTGCCATTTAAGAAAAGCTTAAAAATCTTTTAATTGCTGCATTCAAACTTTGGATGCCACATTAGTGTCAATGTAATGGGAGGTAGGGCTGATGATCCTCTTAACTAAACAAGGGCATAAAATTCATCCAGGGGATGTGACAGATGAGTGGTTAGCAAATGTTTCACCAGCCAGGATATTTTAGCACATGACACTGTATTGTCTGACTAATTATGGGATAGCTCAAAGTAGAGGTTTGTGCAGATAATCAGGAACCAGAGTCAGTGGAAAGCTAATTGCAGGGTCAGAATTGAACATTTGGAGGTGGTAGCTATGTCCTGATTTATTAACTCAGACAAGACCACAGTAAGAAAGGATCAATCATGCTATTGAGCAGATAAATTACATCCCTGATTTTGAAAAGAGAGCAAAGAGCACAGTCTTTGTGTATGTTATAAGTGGACAAACTTCTCATTTATTCTGTTGAATCACAAATAAAATGGTTACTTCAATTTTGCATTTTAAAGAAACAGGATATGATACAGAAAGAACTATGCTCTTTTCAAAAATTCATGTATTATATGATTTAAATACTAAGGAAAAACTGAATTTGGATTAAAGTATTGGAAAGAACATGCCAATTTTATTACCATAAATAATAGATTATTTCTATGTTGTGATGCTTGGTTGGTAGCTGGAAAAGACAACTTCTTTTTATCATGTGTAAGGAATATATAAGGATCTCATAAGTTTTTGACTGATATTATATACAGTATTAACCAAATGTTTATACAGTCCGGAGACAGTTTACCAACTGTGCTTATAATGCAGAGACTGAGATTTTTAATGAAATAGGTGAAGGGACAGAGAAGGCAACAAACATCAGAATGACTACATTTACAGCCTTTATATAGAAACAGAACTAAAAATACTTTTAAGGAAAAAGTATACAGAGTAAAAAAGGGTTTCTAAAAAAATAAAAATGGTATTTTCAATTATTTTATAAAACAGCATTGAGTATCATCATTAGATTAATTATATAGTTGTCCTAGAAAAAATTATATGGATATAGTTTCGGATTCTATATGGCATTTTCTAACCAATGGAATCATAAAATAAAAGACTATCTTGCTGTGGAAGGTAATGTGTTCTCTCACTGAAAATACTCAAGAAGATTTTATGTAAATGTAATTTAGGTATATTGAGATTGGAATCAGATATTGTATTCATTAAGCCCAGTAGTTTTCACCTACAGCTGACATAGGGGATGAAATAGGAGTGAAGTTGGCTCATAGACTCTTATTGTGTAGCTAGAAAGTGAATCCTGAGACACAGAAGTATCTGGGGCTAGGCTCACTCTGGTAAATCTTTTTTGTCCTAAACACACTGACTCCTGATTATCTAGCCTTTCTACTTTCACACACTTTCCACCAGGTGTTTTACAACACAAAACCACACTGACTTGGGTCATTTGATTTCCTAGTCTGCAAGTTATAGGTAGAAATTTCAGTTGGCAAACAGGTTCATAATTAGTTCTATATTGACATGTAAAATTAAAATCATTTAGCCTCATGTTCATTCTCCTTCTACTTTAGAATCCTGTATGAAGCTTTCATTAATATTCAAGCATTTTTGTTCATAACCTTGGAAGCTTCATGAAATGTGTAAGAAATGTCTACTTACAAAATATGCTTAGCAAATTAGCTGGAAATTTGAAACTCTATTATCATATTCAATGGATCCACTGATAAGTTAGTAAAATGTTATTATCAGGAAAGTTCTTCAAAATATTCTTTACTCCTCACACGTTGACAGTGTCATACTTTAACTGTTAAGAACTGAATTATGTGCCCCCCAAATATATATTCTGAAGCCCTAACTCCCAATGTATTTGAGGGTAGGGGTTTTATTTTACTTTTCATTTCAAAATATTACAGGAATGAAAATGTTTTTCTACATGAGTACACGGTATAATTCTGAAGTCAGGGCTTTCAGAATGCTCATCACCAAGAGAGTGTTCGTTATACCCAATAGGTAAGTTTTCATCCTTCACCCCACTCCCATCCTCCCTCTTCTTATTTTCCTAAGTAATGTATGTCTCTTTGTGCCCATGTGTATCCATATTTAGCTCCCACTTATTAGTGAGAACATGTGGCATTCGTTTTTCCATTCCTGAGATACTTCACTTAAGATAATTGTATCCAGCTCCATCCAATTTTCTGCGAAAGACATCATTTCATTTCTTTTTATGGCTGAGTAGTACTCCATTGTGTTTACATGTACCACAGTTTCTTTATGCAATCATGAATTGATGGGCACTTATGTTGATTTCACACCTTTGCAACTGTGAATTGTGCTGTGATTACATTAGAGTGCAGGTGTCTTTTTGACAAAATGATTTGTTTTCCATTGGTTAGATACCCAGTAACAGGATTGCTGGATGGGGCTTTTATAAAGGTAATCAAAGTTAAAGGAGGTACTAAGAATGGGGCCCTAATCCAATATGACTGGTACCTTCTAAGAAGAGGAAGAGACACCAGGGATACACATCACAGAGAAGAGGTCATGTAAGACCCAACTAGAAAGTATTGCCCTGAAAACCAAAAAGAGAGGTCTCAAAAGAAACTAAACCTACGAAGTTGATCTTGGACTTCCAGCCTTCAGATCTGTGATAAATTATGTATCTGTTGTTTAAGCCATCCAATCAGTGGCATTTTGTTATGGCAGGTCTAGAAAACTTTTAAATCTACATAGACCAAGGTAAATGTTTATTCACACATGCAAAATTGTGTGTTTGAAATCTTTCTGCTGGCTTAAGAGACTGGAAAATGGACAAGGCACAGGGGTAAGTCCTAGACTCTATTCTTAGTGATGTATCATACTTGATTCTAAAGCATGTGCATTAATTTCACTGTAAATAAGGATGTGTGGAACACCTTGAACACATTGAGCTGTCACACCCAAAGCATTTGCTGAAGGTATTAATGAACTTATAAAGATTAATTATTAGAGCAATGCCAATTCACAATTGACTTTACTAATAACACTTAATTTTAGTATAATTAATTCTGAGTTGGTGCCTGAGAATTGACCATAAATGTCTAGAACTGATTTAAGTTTTCTTAAGTACAAATGGCAATTGAAGCATACATATTATGCTTAAATATACATGCTTATTTATTTCTATATTATATATTCTCTCATAAATACATATGTTATGTTTCAATATAAATATGAAATAGCAAATATTTCATATACATGAAATATGCTAAAATAATACATATGCATATTATATTCAAGGTACATGTATATATTACAAATTAACTTTATCCTATAGTCAGCACCAAAAGTATTGCCAAATAAGGTACAAACTCCAGTGTCTACTTAAACTCTACAAATGTTAAAAAATACTTCATCTAAGCAAAACAAATAAGATTAGGTTAAAAATATTTTTTGTTCCTTTATAATTTGCTGTATTGATCACTCTTGAAATATGCTTAAGCCTTTTTAAAAATATATTATAATATATATGTGTCTATAATTGTATATGCAATATACATTCTGTATATGTCCATGTGAATATGAAAGCATTGGTTGGCATAAACCGATGCCAAATAATGAATGAGCATGTATTCTTTGCAATCTTCTGAATGTCTCACCACCAAATATTTATTCCATAAAACACATTTCAAGTAAGAGTTGTTAATAATGAACAAGTGCATAATAAAAACTTGATCTTGTCCTTCAGTAACACCTTTTCAAGATACCACATAATATCACAGTAAAAAATCATTTCTGTAGTAACGAAAGGACATTACCATGTGAGAGTATCCACTATCCTTCTATCATCCTATTTTTTTCAGCATCCTGGTGTCTCATGTGCTCAGGCACAGCGAGAGCATTCTAAGCTACAGGTAGGAAACCATCCATAGGTACCCAGACCCACTAGGAGGTCTCTAGACATCTACACATCTCTAGAGCAACAGCGACCCAAGTATTCTGTCTGGCTAGGTATGTAGTCTGATGAGCTTCTGACTTCTACCAGATGGAGGGATGCATTGTAGATATTTTGCCAATTATATTTCCAGCCAGTGGGACCCTAGGGTCTCTCTGCAATCTGTGTGAAAGAGATTAAACTTCTCTATAGTCCCTAAAACACATTTTGATGAAAGAATGAAGCTATAGGGCATGTGAGTTGTCCTGATCGTGTATTTTATTCCAAATGAAACTTCTGGTTATATATTTCTGGGGAACTTCAGAAGCCCTAGACACCTAAAAGTCCTTGGAGAGTCTCTTTTATTGAATCATGCTTTTATAGCCAGATGAAACAAAACACTAAATGCCTCTGTGAAACTCACTGCGCTATAACTCCCATCTGAATTTTTTATTTTATGTAGTGCCTGAATTAGTTCTTTCCCATATAAACACTGCATTGACTCTTCCAAAAATCTTGACCCCTAACCTACAATTAGAGACTTTTGTTGAGATTCTTGTCTTATCTGAAAAAAAAAGAAGTAATTTAAAATATAAAGAAAATGCAAGGATCCCTTAGCTCAGAATGCACCACTTAAGTTATACTCATAATTCAGAGTGTAGTAACTTGGGAAATGCCAATAATCTTAATCAAGAGACAAGTTTAGTCCTAGTCTTCTTAATATTACCTTCTAGGCTATATTCTGAGACATTTCCTTACCTCTTGGAATGTTTTGATATTAAAATTAAGAGCTATATTACCTTTAAAACATGAGTTTATTGACTAGTATACACAACTGAAATTATAATAGAAAATAAAAAAAAACAAGGGAATAACAGACTAAGGAAGACTACAACTAAATTCATGGTAAAGGAAGGGAGGGTGGATTCCTAAAATTAAAGTAAAAAGAAAAAATATTAAATATGTTAAAAACATATTTTTTTAAATATTTTACTACTGTGGTTCCCGCCCCCAGTGCCACAGAGCTTCACCTTCACCGCACGCCCCCCATGCTTGGAAAAATCGTCTTTTATGAAATTTAGGAAGGGGAGTGTGCACAGCGAGAGCTGAGCACCAGGGGAGCCAGAGCCAGCGAAGCTTCATCTGTATTTAGAGCCGCTTCCCGCATCTTGCATCACCGCCAGCCCTGCCCAGCTGCCCACCACCTCACCACCACGTCACCGAGCCACCACCCGGAAAAACTGTCTTCCTTGAAATCCTTCCCTGGTGCCCAAATGGCCGGGACTGCTGTTTTACCATATAGCAACTTCGCTGTGTATACCGCTCAGTCACAAACCTCAGTGCACTAATAAACGTTACGTGAGACCTACGCTGGAAATCAGTGTCTAATATAGTAATGAGAGGAAACCAGAAGACATCTATAGTTTTTAAATAAAAATCCATGTCAACTTTATATTTGATGTCATTTTTACGAACTGAATGATTATGTTGACAATATAAGCTCTCCCATAGGTACCAGATTGGTCTATATATATCCTCAAAAGGAATTTGGGTCACCTAGCAAAGGTGAGGTACAACAGAAATGCATTGAAAGGAGCAAGAAAGGTTGGCTGCACTGGTGAGTGCGGTGAGCCCTGGAGCTGCCTTTCTATGAACGCCAGGCCACGGAGAGAGGAGAGCGCCATGTGAAGACGCAGGCCCATTTTGGAGTGATGTGTCTATGAGCCAAGGAACACAAAGATTACTGAAAACCACCACAAGTTAGGAGAGAAGCATGGGACAAATTCTTCCTCAGAGTCTCCAGGAGGAACCCAGGTGTATGACACTTTGATTTCAGGCTTCTGGTCCCCAGGACTATAATATTAGAAAATGTTTGCATTTTAAGCTACTCATTTTGTGGTGCTTTGTTATGTCTGCCCTAGGAACCTAATGTATACTTAGATCCAGATGTTTTTATTTAAAATCTAGTGGACTGAGGTGGGGGATGGTATTGTCACAGAAAATATAATTTTATGTAACATTTAACTAGAGATGAAGCTGAGAGCCTAGATGGTAATCACATTTTATAAATTCTACCTTCCTCCATTCAGATAAAAATTTCATTGAATGAGATCATACAGTTAGTATTAAAGCTCTCTGGATTTGTTCAGAGGAATCCATCATCTGTTACTAAACATGAACAGGATGTATATTTATATTGATGTGGCATTATAGATCTCATGCTGATTCCTAGTTTCTACTGTACACCACTAAATGGACCTCACTTGATAATCTGAATGTCATTGATAGATCTAAGGAGGATGAGGATTTAGGATGATAGAGGTTGGAGAGAGGGCATAGAAAAAGAAAGAAATGTTAAAATCATGGCTCGGAATATGGCTGGGCAAGATAGGTCTTCTGGAATCCTGTTAGACTCTTCAGTATGGAAGCACTTGTTCCCAAGGAGAAGGCTTTTGTTTCTACCTTTCTACTTTACTAATAAATTTCAGTGTCATTAGGGGTTTTTACATGTTTAATGTCAATAGGAATTATCTGAATAAGGAATAAAATTAGGAACTGTTTTTGATACTTCCAAATTTGTTATATTAAACCAAATAATGAGTTGATTTTTTTTGAAAAAAAAAAAGAATACTGAGAATAAACCAACACCATGGAAAGAGGAAGAGGAACATTGTTTTTGGTTCATCCACATTCACTGCCCATGTCTGATAGTATTCGTAAATGAGGGAATGTCTCCCCAGTGTTCACTGCTCTTTTAGATAGAAAAGGAACGCACACCTAAGCTGCAATACAAAGGCGTGCTTAGCAGTAAGATTCGAGTAGGCTGGGGCAGAAGTCCCAAACATAGCTGTGCATCTGATTAGTAATATTATCATTGTCATTGTAAAGAAGAATGTCTGGGGTTAGCATATGAGTCTGTACTCTGAGAACCTTCTCCTGTAACTGGGATTAGAACCTGTTTACCTAGCCACTGCTTCAGGCATCTCCAGTATTACTATTCTCATTTTAAATTCTAATGAATCACCTACTCAAGCAAGTTCATAATCATATTATTATATGTCAAATAAATGAATAAAAGAAAAAATAATAATAAGTGATACATTAATAATTGTTGGATTAACTATAAAATTAATGGATGGGCACACCATTTAATTTGAATAATGGTTTCACTTATTAAAACTTAATGTAGTCTCTGGTACCATGGGCCACACACTGTTAGGTGCTTTATATATGTTAACTTATTTAATATTCAGAACCATCTTATAACTATTACTATTAATTCTATTTTGCATCAGGCAATAGAGCTTATAAATGGAAGAATCAGAGTTTGGCCCCAAACTCAGAATTTTTTCTACTTTGCTATAATAGCTCTATTAAGAGTCATACAACTAATCATCAGCAAAACTGGAATTAGAGGTCAATTCTTTTTTTTCACTTAAAGTTAAGTGTCCTAATACATTTATCTCCACATTGACCACTTTGGCAGTACAATATATTGATAGCATAAAGGCTGTCTAATAGAAAATAAAAGTGGATCTCAGTTCTGAACAAAACAGAGTATCTCATTTGCATGGATACTTACATAATAATGACATAACTTCTGTTCCCTGACTTGCTTTGTTAATGATATGGTGTGTCGATATGAGTTATTTTTAAAACCCATAGTTACGTGTAGCTAGTTTAATGACAGACATCAGTCTGGAACCTCATGGGAGCTATAATTGTACTCTTTCTGCTTTTATAACTGAAATAAGCATTGTACTCATTCCAAAAATATATCCAAATTGATATGGGGCTTCCACTGTCCTTCACAAAGGACTTATAACCTAGGAATTATTCTGACCTAATTAAATCTCTAATAAATACATATTTGTGGGTATAAACCAAATTTCTATAAATGTTTTTCCATAGCATTGTTTTAATTGTCCCATTATACATTCAATGTCATAAAATGAAATAAAATGAAAAATAAATATGTTTATGTCAGAGAATGAAAGAAAAGAAGTATTAGCAAGACATTTTCTGATGCTAGTACCCCAACCAAGAAGAATTTTGTACACTTTCAAATGTCTAGATTCTTGTTCAATGTTAAATCTCAGAATAATAGTTTTGTAGCACTACAAGCCCTCCAATTTTTTTTTGACTTTCAAACATTGGTAACATATGAATAACCTATAAATGCATTTTCTGATATGGATTTGAAATATTATTAACCTTTTTAATAAAAGGTTTTTATTAATAAAAGGTAAATTTTGTAAATAGAGTATTATCAATATATTAATTACTAATACAGATTATTTAGTCAGTCATACATCTACTTTTCCCAAACTAGATAAATAAAGAGAAATTTATTGCTTAAAAATGTATATCCCATGAAAATCAAGTGAAGAAATTTTCTTTTTCAGGAAGAAACGCTTCACAAACCAAAATATTTAACTGCAAAAATTAATTTGAAGAGAAGCATTAATAATGGAAAGGTACCTGTAAGACTCTACCTGAAATCTAACTACCACACATTTGCTTCTAAAATATTAGCTTTGTATTTACTTCTATAATTTTGACCTTGACATTCAATTATGCCACTATTTCTGCAGTCTAAGGATTTCTCAAGGGTGGGGCAAATAGAGATATCAAAAATTGTGAATGGAACAAGGGGAAAACAGCAGTAAAAATCCTCAAAGACTATATAAAAAGAGGCAAAGAAAAATATCTGTTCAACCTAATAATAAAAAAGAAATTGTACTAGGCCAGCAGTCATTTTGCTTCTATCTTTTTTGCACCTATAGTGACAGGTGTCTTTATTCCTAAAAGAGTTTATTACCTTCATAATATAATGATTTCTGTTATAAAAAAATTCCATGCCTCATTACTTTCAATCTCATTTGTTGTTCCATGTTATACATTTAAGAAAATGAAAACACATTAAAATGTTCACATATCAACATCACCAGTTAGGGAATTTCTAGCTGGATTATGCCCAAGGTAGTTCAATTTACTAAATCAGTAGGGACAAGGAAATTTCTTTTGTAAATGCAACAAAAATATTTAGCATATTTCCTGCATTTATTTCTTATGTTATTCTATAATGCATACAGATGCTTCTTGGAATTATTTTTACGAAACCATATAAATCTTTTGAAGGAACATAATGGAGTACATTATTAACAAAACTATCTATTTGGTAAACACAACATTTCAAACAATTATGCTGTTTTGTAATGTTTGAAGCTACCAGAACTCCAAATTTGTTTTGTAAATTAATAATGTTTGGTGTTTTTTCTTTCATACATGTTTGAATTACATCAAGCATTATTTTTGGATAATAAAATTTAGGGTTCAAGGAAGCTAATAGGTAATTTGTTTGTCTTTAATTAAATTCAAAACTATTTACAATATATAATTGATGAATTAGACACATGTCGAATAAATATGTCAGCTTAAGTATGTACAAGATTAATTTGGAGATTATGGCTTGATCTTCGGCTGCAGTTGGGTTCCCGATAGATCCCTCCTGATTTTAGATTCCTCCCACAAAATGAGATGGTACCCTTTTCAGGGATACAACCTGTTCCTACAAGCATTCTCTGTAAAGAGATTGGTTCAAAAGAAAAGCCAGAGTAGTAGAGCAACAAATGCTTAGTTCATCACTAAGAGAAGCAGCTACTGAAGAGTAAAATCATCTGCCATTAAACACCCCTGCTTTTCACTATCATAAACTTTAAGTTTAACAAATTAACTTTTGATCAAAAAGATGCAGCTTACTTTAGGGTAAGATCTGAAGTTTATCAGAATTGTCAGAACTGATGGATTGACCTTCCAATGGCAAACACCATATGATCTGCTTCATGTGTCCTACTAGGAACATTGTCCAGTCTCTGATCACCTCTAATGAATTGGCTGAAGAGGAATAAAGGGTAGTTTTCTTTGATACTTTGCTTTGTTTAGCCTCTGACCTCTGTCTAAGCCAGGAGTTATTATTCCAAGGGCTGAAAGAAGAACTTGAAATGTCTCTTTATTGCACGAAATTTTGAGACACTGTAATGTAAGCAATACTGACATGAGGACCATATAATGAGGCAGAGAGGGATGATTTCCCCATTTGTGGACAGAATACAATGTAGATTAGTACACAAGGGATTCTTAGATCATCACCACATTGACACTTTGAGGATTCCAGCCATATGAGCACAATGTAATCATGATATATTACTCCTAACCAGGTCACTGATGCTCTCTATGTGGGCTCTAGCCACAGAAGAAGTGGTGTGGCAAAAGACAGAAAGCAACAATCAGAAGAAAGATATCAATACAAGGGGCTGCAAGGAAACATTAAATGGAAATCTGTGAGCTCACTTTATACATCTGCAGGATACATTATTTTTTTGAGATGGAGATGAGGCTGCAGTGGTAGATGAGAATAATATGGAAACAAGGGATGTGTGTGTCCACTAGCGCAGAGGTCAGCAAACTGTAGCCCAGGACCAAGTCTACCTTTCACCTGTTGCTATTAAAAAAGGTTCACTGGGAGCAATTGGACCCATTTTGTTTATGTGAAATATTTTCTGTCGATGCTTTCATGCTACAAAAGCAGAGATGCATAGCCGTGACAAAGACTGTATAGCAAGTAAAGAATAAAATATTCACTATGTGGCATTTTACAGAAAATATTTAATAATCCCTGGAATAGATTAAACGGCTGCACAAAGTGGAATAAAATATATATGGACTTAACTATAGGTGTACTATAGTGTTACACAACACAAGCATGAGAAAAAGTTTTGATTTTTGACAAGTTTATAAGCCTGTTTGAAGAGTGGAAAATTACAGAGGAATATAGCAGAACGATGTGTACATCTAACAATTACTTTAATTCAAAACCTCTTCAGAATAAAGCCAGTCTGCAGACACATTAAGTACCTCCTCGACTCCAAGCCCTGCCCTAGTTACAAGTGTTATGATACCGAAAAAGTCAAGTACTATCTCCATTTCAATGCAGCTTTCATCCAGGGGAAAACAGAGGAAAATAAACACATAAATAACTTACATTTATGTAGAGGTAGGTGTACAGTAGGAAATATAGCAGAAAATGTAATAATCTGAGGAATAGAAATACATGGGGTGTATCAGAACCAACTGACAACCACTGAGCCCAACTTAACCCTTGCCAACCCTCAGATATAGAAGTGAAATGAACAGGCTAACTTCTGTAGGCCACTGTGTTTTGTGGTGGTTTGTTACTCACAGTTGTGAGAGTACACGCCCAATCCACATCACATTTAGGTCAAAATATAAAATCCTTCTGTGTCTTACATAGGCTTATGTCATTTCTTGGTTATCTTTCCATCATCAAATACCAGTCCACGTTTTGTTCACTGTGCTCCGGCTACACTGGCAGGCTTCCTGCCCCTAGGACATGCCAAGCATTTTTTCTGACCTAAAGACCTAATGAACTTTAGGTGGGATGTTTTTTCTCCATGTTTCTCTCTGCCTCTTCTACACTTCATTCATTCATAAAAAGAATGAATGTCACTACATTAGAGAGAAGTTCCCCAACTATACCGACTAAAATCGGATACTATTTACCGCATAACCATTTATACCATATTGATTTTTCTTCTTAGTTCTTTTTAACATCTGATATTATGTTATGGATTTTATTTATTATTTATTCACTATCACCTCACCTAGAATCTTCATATCATGAGAGTAAGGACTTTATTTGTTTTATTTTCTGCTCTATCTCTGGGCCACAGTATAATACCTGGAAATATTGTGATTGATTTAATAACATTTATTGAATGAATAAATAAATAATTTAAATTCAGTATTTAACATTTAAATAATTTAAATCTATTCCTTTTTCTTCAAAACTTAAAGTTTGATGAATAGTGAAATTGTTTTAGCTATCTTAGATTTAAAGGGAACAGTTTAGGACTATGCTTTAGGTTGAAAACAAGTCTAAAAACATATCCAAATAAATTAGATTTAAAAATGTTTGGGGGGAACCTAGAATATCTGCAATCATGCAGGATAAGTATGTATTTGCTGCTTAAGAATTACTCTGAAACACTAGTAAACATAATCATACATGCACTTGTAAAAATTGACTGATCATCAAAATGCAAAAAAATGCTGGGTAACAGGAGTATGTGATCTGAAAGAAAACTCCTTTAATCTTCTTTCTAATATTCCATAAAGAGATAACACATTTATCAATTTAATGGGTGTTTTAAGAAAAGAGGTACGATAGAACACCTAAAAAAAAAAAACAGTGGGAAAAAAATAATGTTAAAAGAGATATAGAGATTTTGGAAAAGCTTGAAAAAATGAGTAGAAATTATAATTTAAATAATTCTAAGTGCTGCACAGAAGATTTGTTTAAGTAAACAGCAGGAAACTAAAACTATGATTTTTACAGATTTCCAAGCATGCTTTGTTTAGAAACGGTGGCATATCACAGCATTTACAGACACTTCAGGGGATTATAATCAAATGTGTCATATTTTCTAATATTGAACTTGCTTTCTATTTTTAGGTGGTATAGAGTTTTGATCATCGATCATTAGATTTTAAGATATGTTACATTTCATGATAAATATTTACAAGTTTTGGTGGAAAAGGTACTGAAAGTTGAAAATAATTGTTAATAAATAATGATGAAAAAAGTGTCTTTCAGGTCCTACTAAACTCTATAATGTCAAAATTGGACAGCATTATGGCTTAATTAGTGGAGAAGTTTGTGATTGGCTATCTTGATGACTGATCCACAGGGCCTCAGTTTTGAATACTATGGGGATTCTGAATAGCTGAAACTGACTGGGTTAGTGAAACTTATGGACCCTACTCCCATTATTTCATCAATTTACATAATGCATATAAACATAGTTCATGCCCATATGGCCCAAACATTGGATTGTAGCAATTCCCTGTTTTCAGGCATTATAATTACTGATTTGGATTGTCACTAGGTCAATCTGATTAATTGTATATAAGTCGGCCAACAGAAGTCAAAATTGCTTTTCTATAGCTGCTTTTGTGATGAATTACAAACACAGATTATATCTTTCCAGAACAACATTTGAAAAGGGGTTTTGAAAATCACTCTGTTCTTTGTACCAGCACAAAGGTACAAACTAGAAAATTTCCCCTGCTCCACTACCAACAACTCTTCTCTGAATCCACCACCTGGCACTGCCATGATTTAGGGCACCGAATGCTTGCAGCCTTTATGAGTTCTCTTACATTTGGATCATGTCCAGAATTCATTCAACTAACCATTTGCTCCAAGAAAGTCTATATGGGCCTTTGTCACCTTTGGGCTGTGTAATCTTCTTCCCACATTATGGTAATATTTTTACAGACCAACATGAATTTGATAATTTGTTATTATTGGTTATTCATTCTTTCCACTAATTCCAGCCTTCAAATTCTAGCTAAGAGTTCAAGAATATTCACATTAAACAAACAAACAAAAACACCTCCTAAATTATATGAGACATATTAACATCTAATGCCACCATGGACAATGACCAACATTGATTTAGAAAACAACTGTAATGAAAATACTTTCAAATTTTAAGATAGAATTATTATAGTTTATGTAGAGATGGGTCATTTTTGTTGGGAATTTATAGATCTAAATCATATAGCCTAATAATTGCATTTTCATCAGACTTGCTAGCTCCCCCTTCAGTAAAAACGTGAAGCAGAACAAAAAGCTTTTTGTACACAAAGAAAATATTATAAACTCTTGTTTTTATGATGTAACCTCAAGAAATTTTCACCACTTTAATAAGGCAAATATGAATAGTAAGGGCTTTGGAAGTAGTCTAGACACTATTTTTTAACTCCCTGAAAGACTCAAAACTATCACTATACTTTTTCTAATAGTTAGTAACAAGTATCTTGAGAATTTGCTTGGATAAACTCTACTCAAAGGGGTAAAATGTGCACTTTCTTAATATTGAAGGAAAAGTATAAAATCTCACTCCAATGGAGATCTAAAGCAACTACTTATGTTAATATATTGTTTAAATAAACTAAAGAAATAAAATTAATACTTTAAAGTGTCAAATGTATTAATTTTTCTCAGCAAAAATTATGTCCTGTCGAATTTATTGTTAATCCACTTACATTTACTATTTCTTTGAGAAAGATTATATTAATAGTTTGCTTGTTGAGGGAAAAGATTGGTAATTAACATGATCAATTTTTAATAAGGTTATAGACACACATACAAACAACTAGCCAATTTTATAATTTTTGTATATGTTTTTAAAATACAAATTATGAGGATTTTGTTCATTCCAACAAAGTAGAGAAGCACCTGAACTGTTAAAAAATAGCAGCCACAGAATTAACTTCAAAATAACACCCTTATTCGGGCTAAATTTTCTAATTTTACTTTTATAAAATGAACATATTTAATTTTAATTTATAGGAACTCTGTGCACCAAGTTCTAGTTTTCAATTCATGTTTGGATCTGGATTTGGAAATCACTAGTATATAGCTGACTATAGGATCCATGGATGTAGATAGACCACAAGGCTAAAGACTGTAGAATAAAAAGCAAAGATTGAAGAAAAATCTTCACGAAGAATCACAAATACAAAATATTAAGATGAACAAAGAAATAAAAGCCTATTTCAAGAAGTAACATGGTAAGAAAGGAAAAAAAAGTGATTTAAACACAGTGGTCACATTGCTAAATAAAAAAGATGGTCGAATGAAAAATAAAAATTTGAGTAAGCGAACAGAAAGTCTCAGAGCAGTTCAGTGATGTCAAGTGGAAGCTTCTTGGTAGCAAGTTGAGGAGATAACTTGAGCTAAGGAAGTTGAAATGTGTTTAAAAAATATTTAAAGCTTGGCTGTAAATTCAAAGGCAAAGAAAAAATGAAGGGAGACATTTTGTGGATGGAGATGTTATTGTTTATTTTTTCATTTGTTTTCATTTTAAGTTTTAAGTGAAAAAATGAAAGATACTTGAATGCTGATGCAAGATGCTTATGGTATGAGAAGTTGGAAATACAGCTGGGAATAGAGATAATAGAGGAGACTCCAGAAGAAGCTCTAGGTTCTGCCACAACCCGAAACACTTGGGGAAAAGTAGCTCAAAGCAGAAGAAATGGCACATTTTCTATTATGGTGAGATGGTGCTTCAAAATACAAATGATGGTGTTTTCAATCTTTTCAATATATTTACAAAACATCTTAAGCTATTGTGCCTTTGGCCAAGCTCATTAGTATCCTTGAATTTTATTTCTAGTGTTAGGATAAAAAAGAGAAAGCATTTTATTTATTAAAAAAATCTACCAATTTTTATCCAATATCAGATGGAAGAATGAACACAGCAATACTCCAACACAGCTCTTATTATTGATTAAGTCTTTACCTAGAAAGATTTCTAAGTTGTTTATTTCTCTCACACATGAGCCTCAAGTTAAAATCTATTTGATTCACATGCCTAAATTCTATAATTATGTGGGAATAAAATATATTGAGAACTATTTTTGATTAGTTATTTGTGATTATTCAATTTCTGTTAAATTTCTTGATCATAATTCGGGCAAACATATGATAGTTTGTCTCTTTGACTAAGCTGTCATATGGGTAATCTCAGTTTTGGGGTTTCTAATAAAGAAAATTGAGGTTAGAATATCATTATGTTCTCTATGCTGTTTCCATTATTTCAGACATGGCAAAATTATTGTCCACAATTTTACTTTATTCCTTAAAACTTTAGCAATAAAATTGACTTTAACTTTGTTACTGTGCATTTGCAATATGTCAAAAATAGTAGCTGTAAAATAGAAATTTCAGTCATTGTATATAGTACTGAAAGGATTCTACATTCCTCAGGTTCTTCATGTTCATGGATGTCTGGTTTGACTTGTGACAATCAGAGTTCTGTAATAAGATTCCTGTTGTTACTCTGAACAAAAATAGATGATGCTGTGATATTGATGCTGATTGATTCAGTTAGGAGCTAACTGAAAATTTAAATGTTACCCATAAATAAAACTTTGACAATCACTTAAAAGATTCTTCATTAATAATCTCTTTTAAGGAGTCAATCTGCAAAAAGACTAAAAGTTAAGTTAAATAAAATTAAAATCTTTCAGCTATGGATGTTCATCTTGTGTATTGAACTAAAAGAAGAAAAAATGGTTTGGTTTCTACTACTAGGTATTAAGAAAACATTCCAGGTAATGATGGTATTCATCCATTAGTTCTTGGTGTACAGTAACTACTAAAAAAGAGGATTGTTAACTCTTTGGAAGGAGATAGGAGGCTATGTATTGACTACAACATTTATTTGGTCCTGAATATATGCATTAGTTATGCTTTAACATTTAGTTTGTCACGTCTGATATTTGCCTCCACAATATTGCAAACTTTTGAGACCAGTTAGCTATATCTTTATATTCTGAATAGTCTGCATAATACCTTTAACATGGTATGATCAATGTTAAGTATTTGTTTATGGATAGTTAAATATTGAGAGAAGGTATTTCAAAATGTATCTATTTTCTTCTAGACAAGCTTTATTTTCTTTTTTGTTTTATTGTGAGAATAGCTACTGTTCTGTTTTCTTCATTTTTATAAACCTAGATCCATTAATGTCTTTTGAATCAATGAAATTTGTTCTTAGTAAAAGGAGCAGTGGCAACCTTAGCAATGCTCACCTACCACTGACCCAATGACTTTTACCCTTAAAATTATTATTTAAACAAGTCTTTAAAAATAGGCTATATTTTCACGTATTTGATTCTGTGTTTTAGTTGAGGTTATGGACTAAAACTTAATATCCTGAATTTATAGAGAATATTTCTTTCAAACAAATTAAATGAAGAAATATTTATATAGATATGCAATGTAAATACATACCAAAATAAAAATCAAATTATAGCTAAAACATATAGAAATAAAATATTATTAATATTTTTAAAATGTAAGCAAATAGAAGGGAATATAGTTATTAACACAGGATACCAGGGAATTTTGATCTGATTCTCTTTCCTGAAGTCCTTGAAATACTTGTCATGTATTTAGTGATTTTTTTCCCACTCACTCAAGAAGGGGTTAAAAAAAAGATTAAAATATTAAATTTGTTTTAACCATTCTTATCAACACAAGATAAAAGTCATTTTTTTCTGAATGATAGACTTAAAGTAATTGCAACTTTACTTCCATGCACTGTCTGTTCAGAATGTTTCCAGTGTGCTATTTATTGCTACTTTACACAAGAAGAAAAAGGGAATAAATAAATGGGAATAAATAAATGTATGTAGAAATAGAATGGGTAATTGGACACCACCTACACAAAAGAAGTAAAACATCAGAACCACTTCAAACTCGCTTTAAACAGATTCAGAGTTATGGGTAAATGGATATGTACTGTCATTTCCAAACACAGAGTGCCCAGAAATGCTCAGACATGAGAGGAAAAAAGAATGTTCAAACCAACATGATAATAACTGAATACTGAATAACAGACTTGAAGAAAACCTTTATTGAATGATCTCTAACTTTCTGGTCCCCTAAATCCTGTCATACTCATTATTTTAAATAAAATAAAATTAAACCTAACCCAACTTGATTCTGTCAAGTGGCTAAAATACATTTTATACAATAAACATTGCATATACACATAGATTATTCTGTGCCATAAAAACATGCAGATTTTCAATAAACCAGCAAGATATTAAAAAATGTATGGTAGAATGATTATGTGGAGTTCCAGAAAAATGAACAGGCAGAAAAGTACTAACCATCCAATTAAGAGAGTGGAATATATGGATGCCTATGTGCACCTCAAATAAATATAAAATAAAAGAAGAGGATAAATCATATCCTTTAAAAGAGACAAGAAGACTGTAATAACAGTTTGAAACAGTAACCCCTTTCTCATACCTACTTTGCTATTTTAACATTATGGTAGTAGTAGTTAATATTCATTGAGTTTGTGCTTTCACTATACTGGGAAATGTACTAGGTGTTTACATGAATTAATTTATTGAAACCACAAAGCAAATGTATGGACTATGAAACCCTATTATTCATAGTCAAAGATGAAGAAACTGAAGATGAAAGTTTGAATAATTTGTCCAAAGTTTCACTGTTTGTAAGTCTCACTGTAAAGAAAAGGTGATTAAAAATACGTATATATATGATTATGATTTTGGTTGGCTGAGTAGTTTTGACAATGAGAAAGAGAGGAAAATATTAATTGACACCTTCAGCAGTAATGGGAAAAATTCTTTGAAATCAGTAGTGTGCCCACTCTTTTATTAAAAGCTACTCCCCTTATCTCCAAAGTTCTTAGCCTTTCTACCATAATTGGCCTTGATTACAACGTGACTGTTTTCATTGCCCTCTAACTTTTGCTTTTAGGCAGAGTGAGAAGCCTCCATCTCTTAGGTCAACCATCATCCTTTGTACCATAATCACCTTAAACTCAGTACATCCCATCTTTGTCCTATACAGTTGAGAAATGTCTACCACCTCTTTCCTATATAGTAGATGTTCAATTCTTATTTGCTGAATAAAAATGAATAAATAATGAAACAAATGGATGAGAAGATCCATGATATAACCAAAACTTACAAATACATTTAGGAATTTTTAAAGCATGAAACTCCAAAACATTTATTTGATCCACATTCTATTAAAAATAAGGAAATCAAAATATGAGTAAATAAAATATGAATAATCAAAATAGCAACAATTATAAAATGCCAGTTTCATGGTATATATAGTTAAGATGGAGAGAAAAAGAAAGTGATAAAGACAGGACCAAAGACCTAACAAAAGTATTCTGAGACAAAGGTAGCCTGAAGCAAGTTTTCAAGAGAAAGTATTCAAAAATAATACATTAATTAAATCATCTATTCAGATAAAATTAGTACAAATTAATTACTTGTTATTATTATTGTCATTGCTATTATTCATGTGCACCATTGTGACAGTTTCTTTAGAAAAAGTAGGAATAATTAGCCAAGATGAAATTCATATTATAACACTTGTTTAATCATATCTCATATCCAGATTCTTTATGAAAAACTAGGATCCACAGTAGAGTAAAAATCTACTGTCAAACGAATGAGACAGTTTACAACCCCTGGCAATATAAAAAGCATGAATCAGCTTGTCTCTATTTTATACAGTAACAGAAGCATATATTTTATAGTCATGTTCTCTGATTTCAAATTCTAGTTTTTGTATCAGAAAATGACAGCAACTTGATGAGCGTTTGGAATAATTAAATTAGATGATACATATTAAAATTTTCCAAGTAATTGATATTCTGTTAATATCTCAGTGTCTTTACTCCAGAAAAAATATTCTTTTATTTCAGATAACCTTGTTTTCCTCTTTCTATCATGAAAATGGAAACTTTTCATTGCCTGATAAAAGTGGTGACGATAGAAACCTGTGATTTAATCATTCTAGCCATCACGACAAATATCAGTAATAAAGTTTGAATTTGTTCTATAAACAATAGATTTTATCCTTCAGGGACTTTAAATAATCATTTTGTTTTTTAAGTGGATAGAAATAGAAAACAAAATAAAAGCTTCATACATATAATTATCTTAAAAATTAACAGGGACAATTCTAAAGTTAGTAAAGACATTGTGGTATGTTAATACTTTTGTATTCTGCATAAAAAGTACTGCATTAATTTGTACTTAACTATTATTCAATAAGCCATTTTACATGCAATTACATATTAAAATTAATTTGCATTATTTACACTCTATTACACAATTGTAGTTTTATGATCAAAATAAAACATCAAAGTGCAATCTTGTTATACAAAGAAAACCATACTATTGTATGGTCTAGTAGACTATACAATACTACTTTATTACACTAAAAACTAGATTTTTTTCCTGAAAGATATATTAGTCTTGCAAGTAATAACTTAAGTTGAAAAGTAAAAGGGAAGAGAGTGCTGATAGAGACTTTCTTAAAGAAGGGGAAATTACATTCATTACATTTCTATATTTGGATCAGTGATTTTATTTTGATGTAACATTATCCTATTCACTCCTTTATTCCTCAAATGATGCTGCAGATAATTTTAGCTTTACTGGTAGTTTGTCTATTTCTTTTATAGCTATGACTTGTTAAATTGCACATTTCTAATAGGTAGGTGGGGAAAGGAGGCTCCAATCTAACCAAGAATTACATTTGTAGATTTGATACACAATTGTCTAAATATAGCTAATTGTATATAGGCTTGGTTAGGTTTTTCTAATAAAATAAAAATTAATGCATTACTAAAAATTACAAAACGATATATTTACACAGAATTCACGAGGTTGAGGAGGGTATCCAGGAAAACTGAAGGTCATTAAAGTTCTTAGAGCAAGATGGTGTAGTAATAGTGTTGTTTTAGTCTGTTTTGTGCTGCCCAGAATAAAAAATGATTAATTTATAAATTATTGAAATTTATTTAGTTTGGTTCTGGAGGTAGGAAGTTCAAGATACAGGAGCTGCATCTGATGACAGTGTTCTTACTGTGTCATAACAGGGTGAAGGCATCACATGGTGAAAGAAAGCAGGCAGAAGCAGAAGCTTGCTTTTATCGAGAAATCCACTACTGAGATAGCTATCCCAGTCTCATGATAGGGGCGTTAATCCATTCATGCGGGCAGAGCTCTCATGACCTAATCACCTCTTAAAGGTCCTGCATCTCAACACTGCTGTATTGAGGATTAAGTTGCCAACATATGAACTCTGGCATATAATGAAACCATAGCACACACAGACCAGATCTGCTGCAGATAGCAAATGTTTAGAGGAGAACTTGCAAGTGTTTAAATATGAAGAAAATACTCAGGGAAAGAAAACAAACATCCAAATGGCTATTGCCACCATCCAGAATAGAACACATCATGGTCTCGAGGGCCATAGGTAAAGTACTCATGATGGTCTTGTTTAAGTAATGAGTATTAATTAGCCCCAGACTGAGTGTCATTTATGTCCTAAATAAAAAAATAGTAAAATCAAGATTAAAAGATCAATTTTTTCTCAAGTAACTTTATTTCATCCCTGAGAAAAACTCAAGAATTTTTACAGGAATACAAAAGTATCTAATACTAAGCAAATCAAAATCTATAATGTCTGACATTAAATAAAAATTATCAGGCATGCAAAGAAGCAGGAAAATAAAACTCAACATGAGAATGTAAATAAATCAAGCAACTTGAAAATCAATTCCAATGTTAGACTGCCAGATACATACATCAAAACAATTAATGTCATGTGTTTCAAAAGTTAAATATAGAAATGAAATTATAAAAAATCAAAGTCAATGTGTACAGGTGAAAACTAAAATGTGTAACATAAAAATAAATTAGAAGATATTCACAAAAGGTTAGATATTGTAGGAAAAAAGTGAAAATGAAGAGATAGCAACAGAAACTAGAAAAAATAAGAGAGAAAACACAGTAAAGAAAAGTAAACAGAGCTTCACTAAAATATGAAACAATATCAGGCATTCTAATAAACATTTTATTGGAGTCCTCCAAAAAAAAAAAAAAAGAATTTGGGAAGTAAAAATTTTTGAACCAACAGTGTTTGAAAATTTTTCAAACTTAATAACATCTATGTACTTATGGATCCAAGAAGCTCAAGAAAATCTAACCACATGAAACATGAAAAAATTATACCCAACCACATCATAATCGACTTTCTCAAAAGGAATGATAAAGATAAAACCTTAAAAACAGCTAGAGGAAAAAAGGCACACTATGTGCCTAGAAACAAACATAGGAAGGACAGCAGATTTATATTTAATTCAATAAATACAAGAAAATAGTGGAGTAACATCTTTAAACTATTAATAGTAAAAGATAATTTTTTAGAAAAAAGCTGTCATTCTAGAAGTTAATGCCCAGCAAAAATTATCTCTCAAAACTTAAAAATGAGTAAAGAGATTTTAGACATATAAAATCTGAAAGAATTTATCACCAGCATATTCTTACTTAAAGAAATGTAAAAGATATCCTTCATACAGAAGACTAACAGGCAGAAATATAAATGAAAAGGGCAACAGAACAAAAAGAAATGAAAAAAACCCTTTGAAAAAAGTGTCTGTCAGTTTCTTAAAAAGTTAAATGTGCACCTCTTTTGTGATCTAACCGTTCTACTGACAGATATTTAGTCAAGAGAAATGAAAGCATACCTTCATACAGAAACTTGTAGTCAAAATGTTCATAGCAGTTTCATTTCTAATAGCCTAAAACCAGAAGCAACCCAAATGTTAATTAACAAAACAAATGATACACAAACTGATATATCCAGATAATAGAATACTACTCATCAATAAAATGGGATAACTGATTTTTTCCACAATGTTGAGAATTTAAAATAAGTTTACTGAGTGAAATATACCAGACATAAAAATACGTACTATTAATATATTCTTCCTTTACTATAAAATTCTAGAAAAATTAATGAATCTATATATAAAAAGGATCCAGCTCACTTTCTTATGAAGCAACTAGTTGATATATAAGTAAACAATAGTTCAGGAAATATTTACTGGATGTGAATTGTTCTAATAGTCACTGTTCTAGACAATGGGGATAGTGAACAAAGCCAAGAAAGTTCCAGAGGCCATCAAGCTTCCATTCCAGTGGGTTAGGACAGATAATTACAGTTATATATAGGTAAATAAATATGAAATGTACGATTTTGAATCAAAAGTTTAGTTTATTATATCTCAAACAAGAAGCATTACAATTAATCAAAGTATGTGCCTAAACTATCCACACAGTTTTTTTGTCTTAATGGTAGCTTGTTTATGCCAGCAGTGAAGAAGCCTAGACAGCAAGTGGTTATGAAATTGTGAAAGGCATTTTCCACAGCTTGGTGAGAATAGAATATTTTTCTTTGCAAGAAGTGGTTCAAAGCCTGGAAGAAGGGGTAGTCAGTAGGTGCAAGGTCTGGTGAATACGATGGATAATAGAGCATTTCCAAGTTCAGCCTCTGTAGTTTGAGCAGCATTGTTTGTGCAACATGTGATTGAGTGTTGTCTTGCAAAGAATTGGCCTGTCTCTATTGACAAATCTTGGCTGCTTAATCACAAGCGTCCTCATCATTTCATCCAATTGGTTGCAGCAGACATCCACTGTAATTGATTGACCAGGTTTCATAAAGCTGTAGTGGATAATACCAGCGCTGGACCACCAGACACCATTAGCATTTTTGGTAAATATTCCATTTTGAACTGTGTTTTAGCACTTCATCTTTATCCAACCATTGTGCTGAATATTTGTGATTGTCAAAAAGAATCCGCATTTCATCACACATAGCAATAGAAATGGTTCACCTTTATGTTGTGACAGCAAAGAAAGGCAAGCTTCAAGACAATTTCTCTTCTGATGCTTGTTTAATTCTTGCACTACCCACCTATCCAGCTTCTTTATCTTGCCGATTTGCTTCAAATGGTCCAATACTGTTGGAATAGTAATGTCAAACCTTGCTGCTAATTCAGGCATAGGTTGAGATGGATTCACTCCCACCACCGCTTTCAGCTTATCATTATCCACCTTGGTCTCAGATCGCCCACGTGGCTCATTTTCAAGATTAAAATCACGAGAAAGGAATTTTTCAAATGATTGGCATACTGTGCATTCATTATACACATCCTACCCAAACACTTTGTTGCTATTTTGAGCTGTCTGTACAGCATTGGTTCCACAACGGAACTCATATTCAAAAATAAAATGAATTTTTGACTTATCCATGGTTTCACAAAAATTGCTCTAAAAAATGTGAAAGATAATCACAAGCCAAACATGTGTTTGAAAGGATTGTGAGGATTTACGTTCACAATAAACATAAAATAAGAAGTGTCAAAGTGAAATGTCAGAAATATCAACTGTCAAACTTAGTACTTGTGGAAATGGGATATGTCGTACTGAAAACCCATAATATTTAAATATGAGTGGGAGTAAGAAAGTGTTTGTGTATCCATGTAATAATAAAAACACTATGAAGGAAAATAAGCTATCTGCAGAAGAGCTCTACGGGAGGGAATAGGCAATTCAAAGGCTCTGAATCAGGAGGATGCAGTGTCATATTTTGGTAATAGCTTCAAACATCTTTTCATCTGGAGTTCTTATCTTATGAAACTACCTCCTCTAGTAAAGGATAGTGTTCTCAATGGGATATTTTGCCTTACTCCACCTGTACTGTGAAAAGTCATCGTACTATGGACAACCTAGGAAGACCTACAATGTTTCCTTTTTTTTTCCCACTCTAAATGTTAAGCTTCATGAGAGCAGTAGATTCCATGGTGTCAAATCACAATCTGGAAAGGCAGGTGCTAATGTTTTTACCTGAAGGGATAGATGGAGAGAGAGTATTCTTCCTTGTCAAATATTTCTTCAGAATTATTGGCCCTAAAATTTTTACTGTTGTGGGAAACACTAAAAATGTAACTGAACTTGCAGGACTAAGATAAAGATATTATTTTTCATAGTATTTTTTTACTATCTTGATAAAATTTTGAAGTGCTCCCTTAATTGTTCTAAAATCTAATAAACATGATAGTGGAGTAGTAATCACTGAACTCTCCCAAATATAGGTGATAACTCACAGGGAAGGGTTCTGGATAAAGTGGTATCTATCTTTTGCAGAATGCCACCCCTTTCTCTTCCTGTGTATCCTTGCTGTTATCACTGCTGCACACTGTTTCCGTGCCAGACTAGCCACCTTTATCATAATCGGCATTGTTGCTTGTCACTGTTGAGCCTAACCACAACTTTCACACCACCGATAACATTGCAGTTTAGAAGTATTTGAAAGATCTGGAGTCATGCCAAACAACGTACACATGAAAGAAGGTAAGAAACTTTGAAATTACCTTCCTATTCCTGCCATTTACTGATTCCACACTCAAATAAGCAATATGTTTCAATTGCCTCTGAACTTCGATAATCTTTTTTCTTCCACGTGAAATGTATTTTTTTTCAGTCTTGTGGTGCTCACTATAGTGTAGATTAGAAAATATGGCTGTTTCTTTTTCTTTAACTAAGACATATTAAAAACAAACAAGAAAACCTCATAGTGTAAGTGGTGTCTAAATACACAAGTGGTGTCTCTATTGTGAGCATGTCCCCAAAATGAATTTAAGTCAGGGATATTTTATGTGTTAGGGCAATGCTATATTCTTGCAGCTGCAACCAAAGGGCAAAAATAAGTGAATAATGCTTAATATTGTTATTCTGAATTCGCGTCTCAATATTTAGATCATTAAAATAAACAGTACACCTGGCCTGCTTGATCCTCACATGAATGATAAATAGCTAAGCTTCTGCCAAAGTCCTTAGATATAGATTTTCTACAAATGGTGCCTTTGGCTAAAGGGAATAATAGCTAAGCAAATCCAGTTGGCAGTGGCAGTCAAGTAGTCTACTGCGTGAAGACGGCTCTAAGTAGCAGCTGTACCAATACTGGCATAGTAAGTTTCTGGAAGGTCCTCTTGAATCCATCTTTTCATTTCAAGTGTTAATAGACAACAACATTCAAATGTATTTGTATAAATAAGGACAGTCTTTGAAAATCTCTGCAGTATGCCATTAGAACTGAAATGAGGTTTATAGTTAGATATGCAGGAGTAAAACGTGCATTTGTTGATTAAATCCAACCATATTTCCCCCCTTAAATGTGACTAAAAGCATTGCCAATTAGATTGATGAATACTTTCCCATAAATCTATGCCCAGGATTAGAAGGAGCACTAAAAGAATAAAATGCAACATAACTGGGGCTTGGATACCAAGATGTAGAAGGCAAATAATCACAGGATACATATGTTAGTCCATTTCAAAATTTCAAGTAGAACATTTCAATTATGGGCCACATTAGTTTGGACACAAACAGAAAATGACCATGTGTTTGTAATTGGGACAGACAATTTATATTGGTTACAAAAGCGTTGCTCATGTTTTCTTGTTATGTAAGGATAAAATAGCAGTGTTCTGATTCAACAAATTTAATTTTCTAAGGTCGGTAGCAATGATGACACAGAAAGACACCATCCCATCACAATCAATAGCAAATAAGACTTGTGTTCTAGCCCAGATCTTTCCTATGAGGGGATACCAAACACCGCTTTTTGTTCAATTTGTCAATATATTTAAGTAATTTAGATAAACTAAATAATTTAGATATAAGTGACTGCTTTGGCTTATAATTGTGATTTATAAAAAATTAAGGCAAAATAATTTTATAATTATACTAAAGAATTTGCTGTTTGTGATTTATTCTAACTACCTGAGTTATCAAAGAGATGTTTTAATCCAAATCATTCAATACTTTTTAAATTTATGCTAGAACAATAATAATCAGAAGCATCATCACTTAATAAGTATTATAATTTATATTATCATATCTACACTCAGTTCTAACAATTAATAACTTATAAATATATTTTCTTTTCAAATTTTTCATATAATTAATGTATATAATGTAAGTACTAAACATCAAATGTTGAAATCCTTACTTAACATTTTTCATGCAGGTGCCTCTGATATATTCTCATTTTTGACTGGGATACAATTTGAAGTTATCTGTGTGGTGAAAAGAAAAAAGAAAAAAAATAATATACAAATAATTTAGATTAAATTTTTATTTGCTAGAATTTTCCACTTAAATAATAACTATGTCCATTTTGCAGAGGTATAAACTGTACTAATGAAAGTTGTCAGGAGTTAGTTACTACTTTTAGGCATATCTTAAACATGGTTGAAGGGAAATCCTAATAACTTCTAAAGCTCTGCCTGTTAACTTCTTAGAAGAGTCATTTCTACTAAGTCATGTAGCTTTATATTTTGAATAAACACCTATTGGCTTCACCTTAATAATGTATTCATATAATTCTTAGTAAAATGTACTGATGGTATTTTTCCATGGTAAAGGTAAATTAATTTTTATCAGTGCATAGCTTTTCACTTATGTCAGAGAAATGGATTATAAAGTTAAAACCTAATGGCCCTTATTATTTAATTATTATAATTAACAATTATATTAATTCATCATTTATATTGTCTAGAGAAAATGTAATTTAATTATTGCTGAACATTCCAAAAGTTATTGACTGTGAATGTTAGCGGCCGAATAAATGTTATTCTATAAGTACATTTTGAATTTTAATGATTATAGTTTTTAGAAAAAAAAATCTGTATTAGTGTTTTGATGTAGGTTCTCTACATTTTCCCTGTCGGAAATATCAACTTACTCTAAAACTTGTATTTGAATAATAATGTTTTAGGAAGAATATAGATACAAAACTATAGAAAATCAGTCCTCTTAGAAGAAAATTAATCATCATATTACAAACAGAAGAGATATATTCATATATATTTTAATTTTTTTATATTATTACTTGAATTTATATTCTGAATTTTATCACAATTTATTTTCCTTCTTATGACATTTGCCTCTGTTTCTTGTCCTGTTCCTTTCCTTGTCCTTAAGCATTTTGATTCCTATACATTAAACAAACCAACAGATAACTTTTTTTTTTTTTTTTTATTTCAGCTCGTCATGGTGGTACATAAGTTCAGGTTATATACATTGACCATGTCCCGCCCATCCCCCTGAGTCAGAGCCTCAAGCATGTCCATTCTCCAGATAGTGCGTCTGGCACTCACCATGTAGTCATACCTCCATCCCTTCCCCCTACCCCCCACCTCCCCAAGTCAGCACCTTCAGGCATGACCATTCCCCAGACGGTGCGCAACACACTCATCATGTAGGCATACACCCATCCCCTCCCCCCACCCCCCGTCTCAGTCTGATATCCAATTGGTATCCTTCCCCGATGTGCATTTAGGTGATGATCAGGGAAACCAATTATCTGGTGAGTACATGTGATGCTTGTTTTTCCATTCTTTGGATACTTCTTTAGTTATAGAAAATATATTCTTTAACTTTCTCTTTGTTCTTCTTTCTCTTTCATTCACTTTTTATTGATCAGGCACCAGTTATCAAATTATTGCCTCTCAGCTTCAAATTTACACTTTATTGGCTGCTCCTGGAAAACAAAGCTTAACTCTATAAATCTTTGTCCTTTGCTAGCTGACATGATGTTCATTGTTGTCAATAGAAAGCGCTAGAGAGACATTGCGAAGGGCAAGTGTTTATCTTCCTTAATTTGATGTGCTCTGCTTTGCTGGTACCTGAAGTGCACCTGGCTTCCCCAACATGTAGCTCCTACAGTGTGGGCAGCTTATCTGGGGCTAGGTTTCTGAAGTCTGCTTAAAATGATATTTTGGTCATTTTTCATTCACTTAATATTTAGTATTTATTCAATGTCTACAATGCAGCAGACACTATACTGATGGATGTGTGCACCAATTATATTTAACAGACGATCACAAGGTTCAGGAATGTATCACAATTTAGTTCATAGTACACCTAGCAGAAAATGTTTCAGTACATTTTTACTATTTAATATTTTGCCTAATGAATTTTTTCGAAAAGACATATGCATATGGATAGGAGGAAAGGGCATTGCATGTGGAATTAAAGAAAAAATAAAATAAAAACCTTTGTTATGTATCAAATTGTCATCACTTCATGCTCCAGATTTTCCCAGAGAACAAATTGTGCCTCCTCATAAAATAGAATAAAGCTATATCTTTATCACCAAAGACAAGTGTTGAAGTTTAAATACAAGCATTTACCCTAGCAGTTAGAGTACTATATATTGCTTCCAGAAATTAAACAAATATCACAAAAGATAATTCATGTGATCACTTGGTTATTAAAACATATTCTACATATAGTAATTTTGCTTTAATTGAATTTATATAGTCAATATTTTATTTAAAGCCTAAATTATCTAAAACTTATCAAAGAGCATTTCTAAAGGAAGAAATTAAAAAGTGCTTTGCTGTCTTTCTACCTTTAAATGAAATATATAGACAGATAGATATAAATATATATACAATATATATTTTAGATAAATATATAAAATAAAGAACTGAAACACATTGAAAAATCATCTGAGCCCCTCAACTATATTTATGATAGAAAGATTTTTATATTTTATTACACTTCCTTGACTTCTAGGCTTATATTTTTTCTATAGAAGGATTTCTTCCCCTGTCAATTGGTTCAGCCAATAAATATTTAAATGCTTATTATGTACTTGGTAAAGTATCATATTGTGGATTGTCAAAGATGGATAAGATGAATTCTTCTATACATTCTTTCCTCTTAAGGAATTCACAGACTGATAAAGGACTCTCACTAAATTAAGGCAACATTTCATAAAGGTATCTCCCAAATTGAAAAGGGAAATAAAAAGTGCTTCAGATAGAGCACATGGAGGAAATTGTGTGATAACACTTGAGGTTACAGAGAAGGCAAACATAGTATTGTGTTATGTAGAAAGAATGAGTAGTTTGTGATCCTCATGAGATGATGGAGGAACTACAGAAAACTTTTTTGGAAAAGTTATCAGGGATAGATTTTGAAGAGCTTTATATCATGTCTAATTAAAAAATTAAAACATAATCCTATGACTATAAACTCTAATTTTTACAATTATGCTGACTTGTGGAGTATCATTATTATGTAGCACTCCATTAAAGGTTACTATTGAAATTAACAGAAAAAAGACTAATTTTATAATATTTAAATCTTTTTGTAAGTACATAAGCAGTCTTTGACTATAATGCAATAATGATTACTTATTTGTTTCATCTGTGGCAAAATCTCATTGGTCTTAACCAAATAACTCTAGGTGCACATAATGCCTACATGTAGTAAAAACTAAAAGAAAAAAAAAAACTATAAAATTTACAGGTGAACTACTTCTTGCTAAAAATAGCTTTATAAAATAGGGTAAAGGGATAAAATAGCTGTTGTGTTACCCTGCAGATTATAAAGTAGTTCTTGCACACCTCTTAATCCTCTCTTAATCACTGCCTTGAATTTAGTAGAACAATTTGAGAAAGTTTATGCTGGGACTTAACCTACATCTAATCATCAGTTCACCTTATCAAATGCCTTATAAATTACTTCAGTGCATATTTAAGACTCTAAATCTCAGGGCAGAATTGTCAAATGCTAATTATTATTTTTTACCTATCACACAGAGACAAGTATTCTTCAAAGGGGAAAACTTTCAGAGAAGTGGATATGATCCATTTCTAAAAGAGTTGAGAAAAGCTAATGCAACTATTTCCTTTTTTTTTTTGTTTTATTTCATTAGTGAACAATAAAATTTTTTGTGGTTCAACTAATGCAAATGATAGAATATTTTATCATAAAAACCATATTATTTTATCAATGTCATCAGAAAAATGATATTAAGTATTAACATAATGAAAATAACTATTAAGCAGTAGATAATAGACAAATACATGAATAGAAGTGTCTATCTTCAAAGGACTTATATTTAGTAAGAGATGTTTCAAGGGTTTATTACAATGTAAAAGAATCGCACAATGTTTAGAAATTCTGTATAGGACTCTGTGCAAGAGTTAACCTGTGAAGCATGTCTTGAAGTATAGAAAAATAAATGATGAGAACTGTGTGAGCCAGATCATAGTTGTGGAAAACAAAACTTTTAAAAGAAATCATTCATTTTGAATGAAATCCTGAACTATATAAAAGACTGGGATTTATATATTATTATAACCTTGCAAACTAAAACAGTATAATTTTACCTTGCTCAGTAAAACAAAAATTAAAAAGAGCCACCAAAGGCTACTGGGAAAAAGGTATAATGATACAAACAACACTTTATGTAGATTGATAATCCGCAGTTTGAAGATATGTGTGTTTAGAAACCTTGATGGGGGATAGACCTACATGGGTTACATGGATCTCGGTAAAGTTTTAAGAATGATTTCAGATAGCCCCAGAGACCGTGGCCATGAGAAATGAAAGCATGAACAACACGAACAATGTGACAAATATTTTAAGACAAAATTTTGAAAACTTAATGACTGCCTGTTTTCAGAGAAGAAAATGTCAATAAAACTGACACTTTTTAGGCTGAGTATGAAGAGAGTTAACAAATTGAGTATAGAAAACTGTGGAATGGTCTCATTTCAAATAACTTTTGAAAGCACAACCAGAGGATTAAATTATAAACTAAGAATACTTTTCACTGGGAAGATGAAAAGTTAAAAGCCCAAGAAAAGAGTACTTTACCAAAGTCAGCAGTGACCTTTTTGGAACGAATAATTTCTCCTATATATTATAAAGGAAAATTATTTGTACTTTATGTTTACTACTTTAAATAGTTTGACTTGGAGTTAACATTGTTCTGTACATTAATGGCCTAATAGTTTGAACTTTGCATGTAATTTTTATGTGATATAGTTTTTATCCCGGATTCTCCAATTATAATCTTTAAATGGCAGAATAAAGTACCTTCAGAGCCACTTAACAGCTGACTTTAACATGGAGTGGCAGAAGCATCTCATCAGTGGGACACCTCTTAAATGAAGCCCAGTTTCAACAGACGGGCTAAAACCAATTTGGTTGAGACTTTACGTTACTTGACATCAGAAGTGACCAATATGTATAGACAATTACATGTGCAACTAAAATTAGGGAAGTTATAGAAACAAATCATTAAAGTTCATATTACAGTTAAAGTAAAATGAAAAACCAAAATAATAATGTATAAATTAGGATAGGCTAAATTATATGCTGTAATAAAACACCTCAGATTTTAGTGGCTTAATACCACAAAAGTTTTCTTTGCACTTATGTAGAGACTAGTATGCTCTGGGTGTTCTTGTGGAACTCAGCCATACAGGAAGCTCTGTTCTTACGGCTCCACAATCTCATCTACAGTCTGTCTCTGGTGATAGCAAGGCCTAGCACCACAGTAGAGGATCTCTTATCAGCAGTTAAATGGCTCTGCCAGGAAATGAGTTATTTCCATTCACAGCCCATTGGCTACACTTGTCGGATAGCCCTTCCCTATGACAGAGCATTAAGACAAGACTGGCATCCTTTTCACTGATGGTGAGGAGGACCAGGCATCACTTATTATAATTAATATTTGCAAAAAACATCATATTGAAAAGTACCAAAGAATTATCCCAATATTGTTACTAGTAGCACTTAGTTCATTAATTTTCTCCATGGATAATATTTATGTAAAATTTATTTTTTCCCAAAGATAATCTGGGATTTTGTTTTCAGAGTTCCTGATCAACATACACTTCATATAATGATAATTTCTGCCAAAAAAGAAGATATGTAGTAAGTAGAGAGTCTTCAACATATTAACCAGGACTTTGTAAATATTCATAACAGCCTATAAGCCTCTATTACTATATTTCACAACTGTTAGAATGCTCTAGTAGCATTTGATCGGGAATGTATTATCTTGATGTTTGAGAAGTCAGCATTATTTGTATGTATGTGTGTGTTATCCTGTCACAGTCTTCCTTAAATTGCTTTAATATCTTCCTAGTGCTCCTGAAGTTTACAAAATTTAACCATTCCTTTGATACCCATCATAATCTGTTCCCTACCTATTGTTTGTTCTTAGTTAATTCTCCCCTTCTCTCACTGTACTCTGGTCACATTGGCCCTCTCTTATTTTGATTGTGTCCAGTGTCTTCCAGCTCAAGACCCTCATATTATTTTCTCCTTTCAGAAACTCCTTCCCCCTTGAATTTGCTTCATCAACTTCTGTTCAATCTTTAGCTTTCAAATGAAATTATATAATATTACTTCATTCAGATTTTTTTAATCCTAAACCTGTCTTGCTTCAGAATAGCTTGGTTTGTCCATATGTTGTTATAACAACTGAGATTTTTCTATCATGTCATAGTTAATATTGATTTACCTGTTCCGTATCTGCCTTTTCCCGATACTAAAACTCCATGAAAGTAGGGATGTGTTTATTGCCATATCCTTAGTATTTATCACAGCAGGTACTCTGTGACTATGTGTTCATTTTACAAAAGATTATATAAAATTTTTTATGTTGTGAATTAGTTTCTTTAATATATCCCATGGGCTTAGGATCAATATAGCACACTCTCTTTTTGCCCCTCATTTAGAAGATGAATATAATCTCCTCTCACTGATGTGTTTAGAAAGGTAAAAATGTCTTTGAATTATGAATATGTAAAACAATCCCAATTGCATTGATGTTTGAATATATCTGTGAACCTGTTACAATCAATAATCTGGAGGTGAATGATGAAGAGCAGGAGGAGGCGAAGGAGGAGAAAGAAGAAAGAAGGGAGGAGGAAGAGGAGAAGAACGAGAAGCAGCAGCAATGGCAGCAAGCAAGAAACATGCAGGAGATAAATATGAAGGCAAAGAAACAGTAGTAGCATCAGCCATAGCCAGTTGACATCATGTCTGTGTTCAATGAAAAGGACATTCAAATAAAAATGGACTCCATTTACTCAATATTCAAGGCAGGAAGTGAGCTTACAATAGAATGTGCCCACTTGCAATATGTGAGTATTCTGCCTGTTTCCTTTGACTATGGCCACAGTCCAGACTACTTTGGGATATCTAGTGCTGGCTAGACTCCCAGAATTGGATCCCAGCCCAGGGTCTATCTTGTTGGTCTTTGGAATACTCCTTTGAGAGATTTTATTTGGAAGAGGGAACACTTCAGTGAGTATCATAGCACTTAGATTTACAAGTATGATCACCAGAATGTGCAGTTGCAAAACTGCACTTCCCAAAATCTTTCCTACAGTGAGAAGGTGACTGCCAGAAATTCAAGTGTTGGGGATTTCCAATTGGAGGTGAAATGTGAAATACACCTGGGAATACTCGCCACTAGAGCAGAAAGAACCATAATACAGCAGCACTGTATAATAAGCCCTTAAGTAACAGACCAGAACCAGATTGAGTCAGAGACAGTGTCATGATAGAACAGTTAGTTAAGTTGGGTGTTTTAGTTTCTCCATTGCTGCCATAAAAATTATAAGCAATTTAGGTATTAACAGAAATGTGTTATTACACAATTCTGTAGATTAGGAATTTGGTAGAATCTGTTGGATTCTGTGTTTAGACACTAATAAGACCAGAATCAAGATGTCAGCAGATCTGGGCCCTTGTCTAGAGTCTCTTGAGGATAATTCACTTTAGATTTATTCAGACTGTCAGTTGAATCCAGATCCATGCAGTTAAAGACTGTTTACTTGTTAGATCTAGGTCTGAGGGTTGCTCTAAGCTGCTAGAGGCTGCCTACATTCTCTGGCTTATGGGCCTCTCCTACATCTTCAAAGTCAGTGATGACAGATGACAGATGCAGTCTCTCACACTTCAAATCACTATTACCAGTTTTTCCTTTCCAATTTTGAGGACTTCTCTCTCCTCTCTCTCTCTCTCTCTCTCTCTCTCTCTCTCTCTCTCTCTGTCTCTTTTATCTGATTGTTCTGGCTTGGGCTTCCATTATTATGCTGATCAGAAATGAGAGTAGGCATCTTGTCTTTATGGGATCTTAGAAGGAAAGTTATTACTCTTTCCACATTAACTACCATGCTAGCTGTGGGATTTTCATATATGGCCTTTATTGTGTTAAGTTATTTTTAAACCTATGTTTTTGAGAGTTTTAGGCATGAATGGATGTTGAACTTAGCCCAATGCTTTTTCTGCATTTATTGAGATGATTATGTAGTATTTTTCTTTCATTTTATTAATATTTTCCATCAATTGATTGATTTGTGTACGTTAAATCATTTTTGCATCTCAGAGATAAATCACACTTGATTATTCTGTGTGATTCTTTTAACATACTGTTGAATTCAGTTTGTTAGTATTTTATTGACAATTTTTGCATCTCTTTTTATCAAGGACAGTGGATTGTAGTTTTATTTTCTTATAGTGTCTCTGTCTAGTTTTTGTATCAGCAAGAAATTGGCCTCATAGAATGAGTTTAAAATGTCCCTTCTTTTATTATTGAAAGAGTTTAATAAGTATTGTTACTCATTCTTTGAACATTTGGTAGAATTCACAAGTGAAACCATTGGTTCTGGACTATCGTTTTTGGGAGAATTTTGAATATTGACTCAATCTTATTTGTTGTTGGTCTGTTAAGAGTTTCTAATTTTAGGGGGCCTGTTTTGGTAGATTGTATGTTTCTAGTTATTTATCCATTTCTTCCAGGTTATTCAGTTTGTTGGTAATTCTTCATAATAATCCCATGTTATCCTTATTATTGTTACGGCATTAGTTGTAACTCTTCTTTCATTTCTGATTTTATTTCTCTGAGTCTTCTCTTTTCTTTATTTTTTTCTTAGTCTAGTCAGGGTTTTGTCAATTTAGTTTATATTTTCAAAAGAAGTGTTTTACCTATTAAGACTCATCTAATTACTTTAGGTACAGGCTGATTTATCCAACATGATCTTCCCATCTCAAATTTCATAACTCATCACACTTCTAAAGCTCTTTTTTGCTACATAACCTAAAATATTCACAAGTTCCAGGGAGAATGATATGGATATCTTTGAGGGACTATTATTCAACCATTAGTAGCTTACACTGGGTTAACAGAACTGAGCAACCACACATTCATTCTTTAGAAATCAAGAATGAAAAATGTATCCAGAATACAGTAAAAATGACACACAATAGAGTTCTGTCAATACTGAAAGAATCTTCCTATTATTAACACAACTGGAACCAATATTAGATGCCTAAATCTTAGTCACAAGCTGTGATGTTTTGAAGATATTATTGGGAGATATCTAAAAAATGTTTCTAAGAGACAAATAAATTACCAGGACCAAATTTGATTCTACCTACATTTATTGGTTGACATTATTGTACATGGCATCATATGGTCTAAAGCTGGCACTCATTTAAGATATGTAAGATATATGTTCTGGAAAAACTTCCTCAATGATATTAAGGCTTACTAAGAGCTAAGCTAGAATAAATTTGTGCTGCCTATTTAGAATTGCATTGGAGAATCTAGTTACACTGGGATTTTTTTTTTTTTTTTTTTTTTTTTTGCTTTTTTCCTCTAGTTTTCCTTTTATCTCAGCAAAAATGGAAATTATTACATTGTTATTTAATATATTTAATGACCTGAGAATATCATGCTGATTTCTCTCCAGGCTACAGCTCAAAAGACATCACAGATTTTTCTAAGAGAAACACTGACCTAATGGATTTCTTCTTAATGACAGACAATGTGATAACGTAATTCATTTTGGCAAATGCAGTGTCTGTCTCCACTTGGCTTTTTGAAGTACATCTGGTGTTCCTCATTACAAAAGGAGCTAGTAAATGAAGACTCCTTGGGCAGTGTGTTCAATGCCCAGCTACCTGTAAGTCCGTTTTGGCACACTGAGACACTGCTGTATTCTCCATTTGTCTATTTTAGGGAATTCATAAACACAGCTTGGCTTGTTTATTACAGTTCAAAAACCTAGCAAAGTACATCACCACAGCTCTTTTTCATCTGCTCTGTTGACACAAAGATCAATGACCCCTTTTGAATGATCGAGATTTTGACAGTTTAATTTCCGTGTCAGGAGTTGCTAAGGTAACACTATTTTGTGAATTCTACAGTTAATAAATCCTTAAGAAATGTCTTCCTTTTTTAGTATTAAAAGTACTTTAATGTTAAAGTTAAAAATATTTATTTCATGGTTCACTTTCCATTCACTGAAGAAACTCACTCTACCTCTTGGCTATTATCTTCTTTCTTGGGATAATTGACTCAAAATCTGGACAAAAAAATAAGTTAAAACACAGTGCCTTATAACTGAAAAGGACATGAAATGCCTCAAAGAAGAAAATAAAACAATACCTTTTTGATAGCTGGATTATGTTTTTGAGACGAGTAGACAAAAGTATAGCTTTCAAGGCACCCTTTAGATTTGAGGATTTTCTGTTTTATTTTCAAAATCTGGTATAAAAATCAATAATGGCATATACATATAGCATTTTCAGAGATAAGTAGGATATTATTTTTCTGGTCTGTGTAACAAATTACCACAAACTTAGTTACTTAAAACAACACCATTTATTACCGTACGATTCATATAGCTTACAAATCCAGGCATGGCTGAGTTGAGTTGAGTTTTTCACTCAGCGTTTCACAAGGCTAAAACCAACGTGTCAGTTTGGCTTCATTCTTTCTGGAGCTTAGTGTCCTCTTTCAGACTCATCAGGGTTTTGGAAGAACTAAATTTCCTATGATTGTTTAGACTAAGTCCGCTATTCTCCTGGCTGTTGGACAGGCACCACTCTCACCTCTTAGAGGCTGCCCACAGTTCCTAGCCATGTGGTCCCCTGCGCAGGCCCTCTCAACCTCCAATGCCTCTAACTACAGAAAGGGATCGGTCTTTTTAAGGATTCACTTGATAATATCAAGCCCAACTAGATAATCTCCCTGTTAATTAAATCAACATCTGGGAATTAGTAACAAGATCACAGGAAGGATATCCCACCACATTCACAGGTTCTGCCAGAACTCAAGGGGAGGGGACTGTACAAGATTTATATAGCAAGGGTCAGGGTTCATGACAGCCATCTTAAAATCCTGCCAATGACAAGTAGGTTATGTGTACTCAAATGCAAAGCATTGCTATTCATAAAATAAAAAATTCCAAGGACATCTTGGTGATCGATTGATGTTATTTTAAAGGATTAATTCTTAGCATTTTTGAATTTGCAAATTTCTCTATTGCAATATCACTGTCCTTATAAAATAGAGAAAAACATTCTGGCATGTCTGCCTGATCATTGGCTTATATAGAGATAGATGATTGAACTGTTAGATTTGCATATTAATATTTAAAAAGAGTAATAATAACATTTTTAACTATATGATTAAATATAAAATCATATTGATATATTTATAAGAATCATCTTATACAATTTGGGACTCTAAAATTATGACAATTCTTAAGAAAAATTTCAATTCCAATTCCTAAGAAAATATTTTAGTTCCTAAGAAGTATGTATTATGTAAAATATAAAGAATAAAACAAATATACAGCTTGAGAAACATATTCTAGGGGCAGGTCATTTCAAGAATTTTACAAAAATTATATCCTGATGAAGAATAATAGTAACTGATTACACATGTAAATCCAGGGTGACTTACGTTATGATAGTAAACATAATATGAGAAATTAATCACCTGTTCCAGGCACTAGCAGCATAATACTGAAGATTCAGAATGGAGTCATATGAATGGATATAAAATCTAGAACTCAGTTATCCATCATACACAAAGTATGCAAATGGATTATGAACCCAGTCATCAGAAATATTAAAAGAAACACTATACCAAAAAAAAAAAAAAAAAAAGAACCTCTATAAATCTCTTTTGTAAAGAAAAATGAAGGAAACATCTTTTGTGGAAACCGTAATATCACAAATAAAGCAACTATTCTATACATAATTACATATAAAACAAGTAAATATATGTTTCTTAAAGCTATGAATGTGAATAGGTAGTGATGAGTCTATAGAGGAATTAAATTAATTTATAGTTTAATGTGTTTATAAAATCCAACACCCATATATTGAAAACTGAATTTCTTTTCTACCATTACAGATAGTTTTTCTTTTCCTCTGTTCTAATATTTTTCAATTGATATCACCACTATCTACATAGTCATAGTCAACACAGCATTATACCTCAGTCATCAGAACAAATTATCAAATATTTTGATTCCATCTCAAAAAGATATCTTAAATTTTTCTATTTTCTTTGTTTATGGAAATTTTCTATTATTTTTTTCTTTTGACTTTGGGAAATTTTAACCTATGAAAAATTCTAATTTTCACATGATCAGATTTCTCCCCCTAAAATTCTGATTCCAAAAGCCTAGATTGCAGCCCAAGCATCTATCTTTTCTAAAAGTGGCATATGTTATTTTAATGAGGACATTGGTGAAAACTATTAGGATCTTCTGGCTTTTACTCTTTATATATATTCCAAAGTGACATTATTTTTAATAATTTATTTCCTTATTAATATATATCATGCACTAAGTTCTCAGATTACACAACCTTAAACATGATCATTATATTACTTATTCACTTATAAATTTCTATATTATCTGATCCTTAAGTGATAAAGTTAGAATTCCTAAGCATGATACCCAAGATTCATCAAAATGTATTGCTGCTAGTCTTGCACTAATTATAGCCTTTCTTCCAACAATATTGAACTTTTCACTATTTACTGGCATAGAATACATTTTCATATTGCTGTGACTTTTATTTATATTCCTGTTCAAGATGTTTCTCATTCCTAAAATATTATCTGCCACTTTTTTTGTTTACAAAAGTTTCTACTCATCCTTTAAGATATGGCTTAAAGGTTACCTCTACAATGTCATCTTGCCTTACTTAACCAAGTAAAGTTAGTTGGTCACTGTTTTGTGATCCCACGAAAAGTTTCTTCATACTTTAATAAAGTACTTATATTTTTACAAGTCTGTCTTCTACACTAAACTTCCACTTCTGCAACAATATAAGCCATATCTTATCCAATAGCTTTCATTTACATCATTTTATACAGACTGAGGCTTACAGACTTTCCCTAACACATATTTGTTTCATTAATAAGGAATGAAAAAATGAATGACTGTAAGTGTGTATCGGAAGGAGTTAATTTCTTTCCAGTTAACTTTGTCCCAGGACTATCTGAATTGATGACAGTAAACGTGAAATAATTTAGATACAGAAAATAATATTTGTCTCCAGAATAGTTGTGGAAATATATTTGTGGACCTTGATCAATTTGTTTTAAGGAGAAATATTAAAAGCCTAAGTGTGCCGTAAGAGTGACCTGGCTATATGCTTTGACTTAAAGTCACCAGTTTTATTTATCACTACATTTTGTCAGGAGCTGGGAGAGAGAACTGAGCTGCTAGGTGTCAGAGTCTCTGATTAAAGCAATATGCCAAAAATGAAAGCAGTAACCCTTTAATCACTTCCTGCAACAGTGGAAGCAAGAAGCTAAAACCAGAGAAAGAGCCGATTCCCTCTGTTCCATTTGCCCCATGGAAGAGCATGCACATCAGCAGAGGGTCTGGGGAATTGGCACAGACAAGGGGATCCTCTTGCTGTTGAGGGAGCCCTGAAACAAAAGGCTGCGGCAGTTTTATGAACTGGGATTGAAGGGAGGCCAAGAGATGAGGACTAAGAATGGAAAAGTGTTAGGTACTGAATCAGAGTGGGGAAAGTATCCCTTAAAGAGTTTCCTCATCCTTTCTCCAATAAAGAGGGCCCAGCTGAGGCAGGTAAAGACGACCCAAAGTCTCAGATAAAGGGACCCGGGAATGATGACACTGGGGCTGGAGATACCAGCTGGGGGTCTTGAACTGTTAACTGAAACTCCCTTCAGAAACTACAATACATTGGCTGTGGACCAATCTGGAGTGGAGAGGGCAGCTTTCTCCCCTCGGGCCTGCCAGGAAAAGCCCTTGTGTTTGCCTCTGGTCTGGCCTGAAAAATCACATAGGATTTTGTCCTGGAGCCAGACTACCCACATTTGACAGGAAATCAAGTGACAAATGCATGCATTTGGAAAATGGAAAGTAGCAAAAAGTATTTAGCAATAAATGAATATTTCATCTAATAAATGTGATCTTCTGTTATTTTTTAAATGATGTCCATTTGCATCATAACTTAGATGAATCTGCAGCTGATACGAATCTAGAGAGAACTGAGGAATGAGACAGAATCATTGCACCAGGAAAACTATTTCCAGTAAGAGTCTTGACTAAAGACAGATCAGCACAGTGACCAAAAAAAAAAAAAAAAAAAAATCACTGGAATATCTTGTTTACAATGGATTTTATTCGTTTGTACCATCATTTAACAAATATTAAAAGGAAATTTACCATGTATCAAAGACATGGTCTCTGGTTTCACAAAGACTGTAGATAAGAGTCTGTAAGGGTGAAAAACTCTTCAGTTGTGGCGAATGGCAAAACTGAGATGAGTTATTGAAGGAAAGAACTGTTGTACTAAGGATGGAAAAGTACAAATCTGAGATCCAGGCATATTGAATATTTGAAAGTTTTTTTTTTTCAGTTATGTCTACATAAGTTTAGTTTAAAAAGGAGATAAATAAGATAATCAATTCTATCAGATTGGCTTCTAAAATTTTGATTCAAATATGCAAACAAGTGCTACAATCTGGAGATGTTGACTTGCAGAGAGTTTTGAGGCACTAGACTGGATTTTTGAAATTCTTTTCTGCCAAATATTCTTCACATTATCTCAAAATGTACTATTTGCAACGATTAATTTTGTGTGTCAATTTGGCTAGGCCATAGTGCCAAGCTATTTTGTCAAACAGCAGTCTAGATATCCCTAAAAAGATATTATTTAGTTATTATTAACTTTTAATCAGTAGACTTTAAGAAAAGCAGATTACCTTTCATAATGTGGGTGGGTCTCACTCTATCAGTTTGACTGAGGTACCCCTAAGAAGGAATTCTTCTTCCGTACTGCATTCAGACTGGAGTTGCAATATAAACTCATCCTTTAGACCTCCTGCCTTCTTGCCTGCCATGCAAATTTCAGACTTACTGGCCATCCCAAGTCCTTATATGTCTTTGTCCAACTCTCTCTCTCTCTCTGTCTCACTCTCATACATACACATACACGTGTATGTACACGTATGTGTGTATACACACATGCACATGAACACGCACACACATCCTGTTAGCTCTGTTTCTCTGGAGAACTCAGACTAATAATATCATCTAAGCTTTAAAGTTATTTCCTAAAAATAATTTGTCCAACTGATCTCTTTATACAGTCAAATTATTTGCTTTACTCATGACATTTAAGCATATGTTGCATTGGAGTTTTCTTGAACTATTGTTTAAATATGCTTTAACTTTCTAATCTTCTTCTAATTTATTTTAATTTAGTAATTTCTCAAAAAAGATAAATGTTCCTTCCAAGAAGGTATTATATCTCACAGTGTTTCCTACAATGCCTAACAAATAGTTTTATGTATATAGAACAGTCAATAAGTGGATTATGACTCAATCTGAAAGCAATTTAGAGTTCAGTACCGCCTCAATTTATTTCCTTGATCAACTTTGCTATTCCATTTAGCTGCCACATATAGTTGTGGATGGTCTAACATATAGTCTTACATTATAGTCCTGTTTAAAGAAATGGAAATAATACTTTAAAAAAACAGAGCGTAAATGAATTCTTGATCCATTCACCTTGACAAATAATAATAATAATGATAAAATGCATCCAGTTCATAAATGAGATACTATCTTCAAGAAGAATTCTAAACTTAGCTTGAAAACACTTGCTTTATAAAAAAAAACCAGATTACCATAATTTCCTGTTTTGGATTACAATTGCCCAGATTTTATTGGGTGGAAAAAATAAAAACACTGTGGGTTTAACAATATTTTTCCCATATATTTACAGGAAACATTTCATGATGTATTTTCCGTAGATATATAATCATTTAAAGGGGCCACTGATTCATTATGAGTTATATACTTCAATCATAATAAATTGAAATAGCTACTTATTGATTTAAATATTGGTTGTTCCTGAATCACATCTTTGCCGAAGTTTTTAGGGTCCTTGAATATTTTAAACTCACTCAAAATGACACATAAAATAATGACCTCCATATACATATATATATATTTTTTAGATAGGGTCTCACTCTGTCACCCAGGCTAGAGAGCAGTGGCTAGCATCATCATAGGTCACTGCAACCTCGAACTCCTGAGCTCAAGCGATCATCCCCCCTTGGCCTCCCAGAGTGCTGGGATTACAGGTGTGATCCATTGTGCCCAGTCTCTCCATATTTTACTTTAAAACTTTATTCTTTTTTTTGAGACAGCGTCTCGCTCTGTTGCCTGGGATAAAGTGCCATGGCATCAGCCTAGCTCACAGCAACCTGAAACTCCTGGGCTCAGGCGACCCTCCTGTCTGAGCCTCCCAAGTAACTGGGACTATAAGTGCACCACCATGCCCAGCTAATTTTTTCTATTTTTAGTAGAGACAGGGGTCTTGCTCTTGCTCAGGCTGGTCTCGAACTCCTGAGCTCAAGCAATCCCCCTGCCTCAGCCTCCCAGTGTGCTATGATTACAGGCGTGAGCCACCGTACCCAGCCCTTTTAAAACTTTAAAAATGATTCTTCTCAGATTTTTTCCTGCTTCATAGTGTTTACAACATTTTCTAGGCCATTACACTTCCCAGTACTTTGCACATGCACTAATAAAAATATATATTTAAAAAATACATTTTTAAACATATAAAATGTGTTAAATTGAAACATATACATAATTCGTTATCAATTATCTTTACCTTATTTATACCATTTCTACTTTCTTGGACTCACATATATTTTTCTCTAAGATGAATCCTAGATACGCGTATATTTGAAATAGTTTTTATTTACACTGATTTATTTTCTTGTCTAGATTGTCAGCAAGAAGGAGAAATAAGCTTTCCAAAGATTAAAGTTGATATAATTATTGAAGACAGAATGCTATTCGAGATGGGTCTGCTGAATTCAAGTTTACCTTTCTCTTTTCTCCTGATGTTGTGATTTGAAAAGCACTCGAAGAAGCTTCTGTTAACTGACATCTGCCTAGATCGTGTGTAACTAGACTGAATGAGGCCTTACAGATCAATGATCATAAGTCTGGCTGGCAGACTTACATTTCATGGAATCATAAGAGAATATTGAAGTAGCTTCAAACTTGTATAAGTGGAAACTGTGCCTACAGCACATTCTTAGATATGGCAAATGTTTCCAAAACCTCTTCTCTAACAAAAAGAGAAAAGCACATATTGAAGAGTGGAAAAGGATATTTTATAACAGTCAGAAAATTTCAAAACAGCTGAGGTATAAAAAGAGAGAGAGAGGTACCAGGTAAGATTTCATAAAAATCAATCATACACAATAAGTGGAAACATGTTTAAATTTAGCATATTTTTATTTCCTTTGGTATTTCTCATTTCTCATTATAGCTTCTCTGCCATAATAAAATCTTGTTGATTGTTTTTGGAACTAGATTTTCTAATCCTATAGAAAGCCCCTAACAAAAACACCATTTTAAAACACGTAATAGAGTACAATCAACTAGATCCATATTTAGATTGCTTAGCATACATAATTAATAGACCATTTCTTATTGTTTATTTTATAATTTGTTATTGTTATCCTGCATTTACTTTTAATATATGTCTAATTCTTTGTATGTCTGCCTTTACATATTTTACCATAAGTTGCTTAAAAGAAAGAATTATATCTTAATCTTCATATTTATATCTCTACTGCAGAGTGATATTACTGGTATTTAACAACTTACCAGTATATTTGTATTGATTGACTGTTTCTCTGGTAAAATCCAAGGTATTACCAAAAGGGGTGCTCTGTTTTATTTGTTCACATTACTTTTATTTAAGTAGACATGAAGGAGTCATTTAAATTGTGCAGAAGTTCCATCTCCCGAGCAAGTAGCTGTGGTTTTTTGTTTGCTTCTGTTCATCTTTGTATTTAGATATAATATTAAAAACATAGAGAAAAATAAACATAGAAGAAAAACAAAACACCAAATTTGTATACTGTAGGGATGGAAGTTGTTTGCTTTATATAAAAGTTCTTGAAAACTGAGAAGAAATTTTTTTCTGTTTTCCCTATCATGTAAATTGACCACAGTGGGTCAAGTAAAGATAACTTCAAAATTAGTGTCTCTGTAGAAGTACTTGCAGTTCACTGTCATGCAAATGAAACGATGCAAGGGTATATACTGAATGATTAGTAAGAAAGTATTTACTCAAGAAATATCTTTTAAAATTAACACATCAATTACATTTTTGAAAATGAAATGGGTGTCCCAGTAACAAGACACTAGAGTCACAGTTTATATAGTTTATAGAATAGTTTATCTTGCACAACTATTTCCACAATATAAAAATTATTTATTCTACTCTAATAATTTATATTATTCATACAGATTGGAAATCAAACAAAAGTGATATACAATCAAAACAATTAATAGATGATTCAGATGTACGTATGGATTCAATAATTCCAGATAACTGCAAGCATGATATAGCAGTTCACTTAATGAAAAAAAATGAAGTAATTCAAAGTTCATTTAATATCAAAACATTTATGAAGCTATTCCACTTGACACTAAACATTCAAATGAAAACAATGCTTTTCATAGCTGCAGAAAAAAAGTTAAAGCCATTAACACAAATTCATAAAAGGAAGGACATCTAAATATAATTATTCATCTAGAGAATTGTTATTTAATTAAATGATAAAAATAATTCTCTTATAAATATTATACTTGATAGAGCAAATTTAGACACATATTTTGAATGTCAGAAATTATAGTCATTCACTTGCTATCATTCTTTGTATTTAAAAGTGTACTCAGTCCATGGCTCAGCCAATACAATTAGAAAAATATATAAAGGGAATACTTGGGGAAGAAATAAGTACAAGTGTTATTATTTGCAGATCCCATGAGAATCTACAGAGAACACATTCAGAAGAATCAGTAGCACCAATGGCTAATTACAATATAAGGTAAATGTAAGAAAATATATACCATTTATAATAGCGACGCATACTGTATGGTCAGAAGAATAAATACAACAACATATGTACAAATTTGTTATGAAAATGTTACAAAATAATAATTGGAATTCATAAAATACTCAAAAAAATAGATCAGTACCTGTGGGAAGGCTAGGAAAACCTTAATGTTGGACATTATTTAAAGATTTTTTAGATAATCAAAATACCTAAATTAAGCAAAATATTTGAACAGTCAAGACAATTATGAAATGTAGAAGTAAAATTCTTACATTTTTGTTTAGCAAATACATTTTGCGCTTATTTACTTCCAGGCCTTGTTCTACCAAAATCAGCTCGTTTAATTCTCCTTACAGCCCACTGAGGCATGCTGTGTTTGGTTTTACAGATGCTGATACTAGAGGCTCAGCAAGGTGCTGTAGCTTGTCAAGGGCCATACAGCTGGTTAGCAGTGAAGTTGCTATGTCAATTCAGAAATCTATATTGGGGGTCTGTACTCTTATATTAATTAAATATTATTGCATTGGCAATATATATATAGAGAGAGAAATGAAAAATAATATAGAGCATCCAGAAACATATCAAAGCACTTATAAAAATTGGCATAAAATAGGAGAAGACATTGGTGAAATGCAGTCTGATTAATAAGTAGTTTGGGAAGAATTGCCTTGATGTGCAGATAAAGAAAATGAAATTCTTACCTCACACCAGATACAAATATGAAATATAAACTTCAGTGTCATTAAAGTGCTAAATATAAGGGAGAAAGCTTTGTGTGATGAATACTTTTATTCCCTTTGGATATGCAAAGACATTTCCTAGTCCAGACCCAGTATTTACGATTCATAAAGAAAAACATACAATTGATAGCATCAAATTGAACAGCTTTATAACAAAAGACACTGTAAAGTGAACATAAAAACAAAAGACAAGAAAAAATATTGGCTATGCATATAATGCAAGATTAATGTCTGGAATTGATAACTATTTCTTCTTATATGACAATGAAAAATAATCGAATTTCTTAAAATTAGAAAATGTGGGTTACAGAAAAGCTGCAGAAAAAGATCTCACTGGCTACAAAACACATGGGAAAATAGACTCCACTGTACTAACAATTTGTGTTAGTTATTAGCAATTAATGAAATTCAAATGCCATTTTATAACCTTATATCTGTCCTGAATCAATAAGGTTAACAATGACTACGGTTGATAAGAATGTTGTGTGATAAGTATAATTGTGAAGTGATGTACTTATTTCAATTAGTCTTGTGTAACAAGTAAGGTTTTAAAATGTGCATATCATGTCACTGAAGATTTCCACTAGTCAGTAGAATAAAAACATGCCATTTAAAATTATATGTCTTGATAGATTGCATATACTACTAATAGGAAAAACGTGTTACATTTGTATAGAAAAAATAGTGATGATGGTAGTCTTTGGAATACATATCAGATTATTTAGATTGAGAATGGAAACAAGGGTGACTCATTTATCCGCCATTTCCTATACTACTTATAAATCAAAAAATTTAAAATAAATATATATTTATTAAACAGTGACAAAATGTTAAAATATGCTAATTATATTTAGTGGCTCTCAAGGTGTTTCTTACATGATATGATGTAGTTTTATGTACTGTAGTAGTTTTATATAATTGACTTTAATTAGATTTCCATTCATACAACTGACCTCAGTACATTTTAAGTAATTTGAATGTTAATTTAAAAAAATATTAATCAGGATTAATTTTAAACATAAAAAAATGAAAAATAATACTAGAAAAATTAAAATTTGACTAATATGAAAACAAAAATTTAATTATCAAAAGTGAAACAAAATGGGCCAAGTGTAGTGGGTCATGCCTATATTCCTAGCACTGTGGGAGGCTGAGGCGGAAAGATTGTTTGAGGCTGGGAGTTTAGACCAACCCGAGCAACAGAGCAAGACCCCCATCTCTAAAAAAATTAGAAAAATTAGCCAGGTATGGTTGTGTGCACTCAGGAGGCTGAGGCAGGAGGATCACCTGAACACAGGAATTTTGAGGTTGCAGTGAGATATGATGTTACCACTGCACTCTAGCCTGGGCAACAGAGCAAAACCCTGTCTCTAAAAATAAAAAAAAAAAAAATAGAAAAAAAGAAAAATCTTAGCAAAAATAATACAGTCATATTCATATTACCCCATTAAGAGCCCAAATTTGATATATAACATGGCCCATATGCACAAAAGGTATACTGCATACTGCTCTGTATATCCAAATGCATATAAATTACATTAATCCCCTGGTATCTATGAAGATTGGTTCCAGGAACCCTCTGTGGACACCAAAATCTGTGGTTGTCCAAGTTTCTTATGTAAAGTGGTATAGTGTTTGTATAGGATCTACACTCATATTCCTGTACACTTTAAATTATCTCTAGATTATTTATGCTATGCAAATGAATGTCAGGCTATTTGTATTTGTATTTTTTGTTGTGTTGTTATTTTTTATTGTTTTATTTTTCAAATATTTTCAATTTGTGGTTTGTTGAATTTGCAGATGTGGAACCCATGGATACAATGGGATGACTGTATCTTTAAAAGTCATGCTATCAACTCTGTATCCCATTAGTAATTTTTTTGCTTAATAGTCTTCATTTTTAGAGCAGTTTTAGGTTTACAGAAAAAAAAAATCAGAAAGTACAGGGCTCCCAGATAATCATACCCATCCCCAAACAGTGTCTTCCATTATTAACATCTTGAATTAGTTTGGTACTTTTGTTACAATTGATCAACCAATATTGGTATGTTATTACTAACTAAAGCCCATAGTTTTTATTAGGGCTAACACTTTCTGATAAATAGCACTATGGGTTTTGATAAATGCATATCATTTATCCACCATTGCAGTGTGATACAGAAAGGATTTCAGGGCCAAAAATCCCCTATGCTCCACCTGTTCATCCTTTCTTCTTTCTTCCAGCAACTGGCAGCCACTAATTTTTTACTGTCTCCATAATTTATCCTTACCCAGAATGGCATAAAATTAGAATCATACAGTAGATAGCCTTTCAAACTGTCATCTTTAACTTAGAAGCATGCATTTAAGGTTTATCTATGTCTTTTTGAGACTTGATAGCTCATTTGTATTTAGTGAAAACTAATATTCCACTGTTTAGATGTACTGCATTTCATCCATTTACCTATCCTTGGTTGCTTTCAGTTTTGGGCAACTGTGAATAAATCTGTTATAAACATCTGTATACGGGTTTTTTAGTGTGTATATGTTTTCAACTCCTTTGGGTAAATACTAAAGATTGTAATTAGTGGATTGTACAGTAAAAGCATGTTTAGATTTATAAGAAACCATCAAACTGTCTTCCAAAGTGGCTGTACCATCTGACAAGTCTACCCGCAATGCAATGAGTGAGAGTCTGGTCACTCCACACCCTTACCAGCATTTGGTGGTGTCGGTGTTCTAGCTTTTGGTCATTTTGATTGTTGTGTAATGGTATGTTATTGTTATTTTAATTATTTTCATTTCCCTGATAGCAAATGATGTGGAGTATCTTTTCATATATTTATATGTCATGTATATATTTTCTCTAATATTAATGTCTTTGGCTGATTTTTTGATCAGGTTTTTTGTATTCTTATTGTTGAGTTTTAAGAGTTCTTTGAATATTTTGGATAAAAGTCCTTTATCAGACATGTGTTTTAGAAATATTTTCTCTAAATATGTAGCATGTCTTTTCATTTTGTACATTTTTATTTTTATTTTTTTTCTAAGTTCACTTCAGAGGAGTAATGTGCCAACATTGTGACAAGGTTTAAGGGAGGCACATCTCACACATGTGCATGAACACACAGTCATCACGCTTGTGCTTGTGAACTACAAAAGGATCATGTCTTTTCATTTTTTTAAGAGTAGTTTTCTCAAATCAGTTGGTTTCAGTTTTAATGAAGTCTTAATTCACTTGTCTCTCCTGTGTTCAGGGTGATAGTTTGCCAGGTAACCTCAGTTCTCTGAAGGAATCTGAGAGAGATGCTGATTGTATGCTTGTTCAGGTTTTTGTTCTTATTGTTAGGACAGGAATGATGATTTCCAACCTCTTTACATGTTGTACTTGAAACTTGAAACCCAGGATTTTTTTGTGGTAATAACAAATGTAGTGATATGGTGTGATGGACACAATATTAAGAGAGTAAATGTATAGAAACTCTATGGAAAATAATTGGAAATTGTATATAACTAGTAATATTTTTAAAAGCCCCCAGCCAGCAGTCACTATGAAACCTCCATGAAAGCAGAAAATTTTTCTATTATTACATTACTAATGCCTAAGTCAATGATGGCACAGAATGGTAAATAAATGAAAACAAACTACATTAATGAATTATCAATTAACATCTTAGAATATATCCTAAATAAATGATCAAAGGGGAAAACAATGACTTTGTATTTGCCTACTACAGCAAGAAAATATTAAAACATCTAAATGTCCCAATAATGAGATATTAAATTAATAGGTGCATATTCACAAGAAGAGAAATTATACAGCATTTAAAAATAACTTGATAAAATGACCATCTTATGCTGTTAAATGAAAAAAATACTAGATGTATTATGGTAGTTAATAGTTATGTGCTCATTTTAAAAAGCATGTTAAATAATATACTTCCATTTTTCTATGAATAGTGATTTCCTATAGATTTTTCCTCAATTGTTATGTAAATCATCCACAATCTGGTAAATATTAGTTATAAAATATAACAATAATTTAAACTAATAAATGTATACTATTTCCACCATGAAATAAATATAATTGTGTAAAAGAGAAAAGGAATATTAAGCTAATTTTAATATAAAGTAGTACTGATAATGAGTATGGTTTTCCATTCAGAGAAAGTATAAACTTAAAAATATTTTTGAGGAAAGATATTTATTCTCCATCAAAATATTTGCATTATACAAAAACAGTTACTAAAATATTGTTACATGTGTGTACCCATTAGCACTCTTCCATATCTTTTATTGTGAAAAAATGATTATTTTTGATATTAATATTTTTATTAATTTAAATAATGAAATAATGATAGACATTAAATACAATATTTTAAAAAAACTTCCTCAATACCGTTTGCAAGTAAATTTTCTTTTCTCTCATCTAAACCCACTTAACAATTTTATTTTACAGTTTGCTAACTTTTCTCCATATCATTTTCAACTTTGTACCCTTGTATCAGAATCATAGAGATTTTTTCTTTACTTTCAGAGCTTTGAACCTCCACTCCATAAACAGTTTGAAGATTTTGTCTTGATTTTTTTTGTTTTGTTTTATTTTTTTTTTTTCCTGTTTGACCACAGTGTTAACTTTATTAGGTTGATGCTCTGTCAATTAGATTTGGCTAAATGACTGACTTTCGTTTTTCATATGTTGTTATAAACACTTAAATAAAGACATTTGAGCAGACAACAATCAGATCTTTATTTTAAAATGACACAAGTCATATGATTAATTTCCAAAAGTAAGAAAAAATATTTAATGTGCATTATCATATCTATTAATATTGATTTTGAAGATTTTAGAATATAAACTCTGTGCTTTAATATAATTTTTACAGTGGAGATTTCTTATTAGTTGATATTTCAATCATAGAAATGTAAGATTTACATTAGAGTCATCAAACTACTACTATAACTATTCACCAGCCTCTTAAAAATTTGAACATAGATTTTAATTATTATATTAATATTTTTCTTATCAAATATTATTTGTAACTAAAACATGAAATTTACAGCCTCAGAGGTGTCAACAGAAAAGAAGCCAAACTCTGTGAAATAATTGAAAGAGGTTTATTCTGAGCCAAATTTGAGAACCATGAGAAGAAGCCACACCCAAGAAGTCTTGAACAAGTGGACTCCCTGTGGCTGGGTTACAATCTGGTTTTATACATTTTAGGGAGACAGATTACAGGTAAAGTCATAAATCAATACATGGAAGACATACATTGGTTTGACCCAAAAAGGTGGGACATCTCAAAGCAGGGGCTTATAGTCATAGGTGGATATAGGGATTCTTTAGTTGACAATTGGCTAAAAGAATTAGGCTTTATCAAAAGACTAGGACCAGGAATCAGCAGAAAGGAATGCTCGAGTTAAAATAAGGCTCTTCTATCTTTTATGTGATGCTATACCAGAATCAGGTTGGGAAGTAAATCACAACATAAAAACCTGTTTACTGAGATTTTATCATTTGTAGGCATGATGCACTAGGCCCCCTTAGAAAGGAATTTGGGCAAAAGAAAAAGATTAGAGTTTAGTCCTCAAAACTATAACAGTTTTTCACTATTTTACATGATGTCAAATGAATATTTTAAAGTAAAGGCACTTTTAGTAACCAATATATTATGTTATAACATCTAAATCCTAATTAAACAAGGAAAACATTAAGAATAATCTGAGGATATTCAAGCAATAACACTGTGTCTATTCTCTCTTGCATTTTTTTCATTTATAAGAGACATCTGATTTCTGTTTATTACTGAGTATAAATATACACAAATAATGCATTAACTTACTCTCAACTAATTGAGTTACAAAGAACTATGGTATCCTAATTCTTATACTAAAAACCTATACAGATGGGGTGCCATGGACTATTTGAGACAGTGTTTCCATGTCTATGTCTTTTGCTGGATAGTACAAATCATGGTAGTGAATGTCCTGTACAATGTGGCAAACCAAAATTATCAGTAGACAAACTATGGTGTTTTAGCAAACTCTGGAGAGCAGAAATATAGCTGACCATTGAACAACACAGGTTTGAACTGTGCGGGCCAGATTCCATGTGTATTTTCTTTCACCTTTTCTACCCCTGAGACAGCAAAACCAACCCCTTCTCTTCTTCCTCCTCCTCAGCCTACTCAATGTGAAGACAATGAGAATGAAGACCTTTTTGATGATCCACTTCTATTTAATTGATAAAAATCATATTTGCTATTCGTTGTTATTTTCTTAATAAATTTTCTTTTCTGTAATTTACTTTGTTGTAAGAATGCAGTTTGTTAAGATAATACATGCAACATACAAAATATGCATTGACTGTGTTATCACTAAGGTTGCTGATCAACAGTAGGCTATTAGTAGTTAAGTTCTGAAGGAGTCAAAAGTTATATGCACATTTTTGGCCGTGTGGGCGGTCAGTGCCGTGTACCCCCATGTTGTTCAACGTCAACTATAGTTACAAAACAAAAGTAATAAAATACTTGACATGCACAGCCTGGATAGTGAAAAGAGGTAATAAATTTTTGACACAATTTCATTATATTTAGAAAAATCTAAGATGTTAATATTAAAATGTAAATGTGATTGTGTAACTAGACAGCCTGGAAATCATAGAAAGAGAAAATAATGTTTATTAAAATAATTATTTGTAGCATGCATTTGACATTAATTCCATCAGGCCTTCAGTAGCCCAAGGCATAATCTTACATAATGTGTGACAGACAAATGGGTACTTTCAAAGAATGAAAACATCACAATTTAACAAAACTATGCTAAGTTCAGTTATTTGTAGGGATAAGTGGAGTACTTAGTCAAGGTTATACAATGGTGGCAACTTAAAAATAAAAGAGTCTTTCATAAACTAGTTCTTATGCAAAATATCTTTTATTGAAGACATTGTAAGATGCACAATGCTACCCAACATAGAATCGCTGGTATTACATTGTGACAAGTGTCTTTTTTAATATTCGGCAATCTTCTGAAAGAATAAAACCTAAATTAGAAATGTTATATGGCACATTTTGGAAATCCAAAGAAAGGAGAAGTATCATAAAGACAATTTTTCTCATACAAGAGAAAAAAAAATAGAAGAACTTCAGGACAATGTAAATTATCACCTTTATACTACGAGCTCAAAGGCAGATGCTATTTCTATACGGATGAATACTAGCCTGATTTTCTTACTCTCCTCTTGTCCTTTGGGTAGCTATTCTGCTATTCTTTAATATAAGTAGGATTAGGAAATCTGGCAGCTTCACTTAGTCTTCAGCATTTCTAAATTTACAATGACTTGATGAGTCTAATTCTTCTTTGTTTTCTTGGCCAGGACTACAAAGTTTCTTTTGGAAGTTAGTAGTTAATAAATGTTTGCTGAGTGGAATACTAATATCTAACTAGGTATGCTTAATAAGTATTATTTGTGTCAGTTGTGTATGTCCTTGATTCTACTTAATCATCTTTTATTCATTGCATTTTCATTTATAGTATTTCACATATGTTATATCATCATTTGGGGGCCATTCCTAAAGTGCTCAAATAACTTTTACCTTTTTTCCTACTTTGTGTTGTTGCACTCACTTTCCATATCTATACATATAACACAGATATATGTGCAAATTGTATGTGTGTGTGTATCTATCCAGCATGTGTCTGTTGAATACTTACTACATATTGTTACCTGTTCAAGATGCTGGGAGGTGGATTAAATGGTAATACTGAATAACAACAGTTTAATAGTATCTTATAGCTCAACTGAAAGTCTTTTGGATATGCTATGTTATTTGCTCATATATACACATAAACATCAGACCACTTTCTTACTGAAAGATAATGTAACTTGAGTGAATTTCTGTTCCTTACAAAAATATCTTTAAGGAAATGGAACACATCATGAAAAATAAAGACTGACAAATTGCATGTTTGATATTAAAATTAACACAGTTGAAAGTTTATAGACATCAAAAATAACAACACCACAAAATCAAGCAAAGTTTCCATAGTTCAACTCAATTATTTGCAGTTTTTTCATGAAATAGATCTTTAAGAAACTTATATAATGATGATTTTACTATTGGTAATTGTATCAGTATTCTTGGAGAAACAGGACCACTAGGGGGGTGTGTGTGTGTGTGTGTGTGTGTGTGTGTGTGTGTGTGTAAAGAGAAAAAGAGAGAGAGAGATGTACTGTAAGAAATTGGCTCAGTTATAAAGGCTGACAAGTCCCAAGTACAGAAAGTATAGTACACTCTCAAAGTCAGTAGAAAGCAGACTCCTCCAATAAGGAACAGTGTCACCCCAGGGTTAGGGTCTGTCCTTTACGCTAATCCCTAACAATATGTTAAATAGGGGAAAAATATTCATGTCTCTTTGGGGAAGTGGATTGAGATTCCCAGAATCATGTACCCTCTCATTTTGTTAATGGGAAAAGGTTACCTGTGGACAGGTTCTCAATTCCTCTGCACATGCCCTGGCATAGAGAAAATCCCTAAATCACCATTTTCTGCTGTTGTGGTTTCTACTCTTTATCCCAATTGGTCCGTGCCACCCACATACCCTCATCTCTACCTAGTAGATATGAGTTTATCTCTGAAATTCCCCTAAAGCCCACCCTCCCAAAATTTAAATAAAATAAATAAGTTTTTAAAATCATGCTCACACATACACACACACACATATGCACACAAACACAATAATAGTGGATAAAAGACATCATCAAAGTCAGAAATGTCATACAAATTTTGGAAGATGGATAGAAGAAAAGGATCTGACTTGATCTAAAGAGAGACTTGAATAGGTGTTTGAAGAGTTCCTATCTAAAGAAAGTGATTGACTTACATTTTATTTATTTATTTATTTATTTATTTATCTATCTATTTATTTGTTTAGCATGGACAGGGCTTTACTCTGTTGCCCAAGCTAGGCTTGAACTCTGAACTCCTGGGCTTAAGTGATCCTCTCACCTCTGATTACTTTAAAAATTATAGAATCTAACAGTGTACGGCACCTAAATGAAAAGGCAACTTGTAATACAATAGCTATGAGCTCCACATGTGCACAGGTGCCAATCATCTTTTTAATGATTTCTTTTCTAAATACTAAAAGTGAATGAATCATACAGATGAACCGAATATTAGCAGAAAGCCTTTAAACATAAATAGATAAAATAAATAAAAGATCAATATCCATAGATTTCCCTCCCATATCTCACCATTTTATCCCTAGTGTCACGCTCCAATAGCCTTCTTTTTCAACAATTTTTTATTTCCTCATGGTGAACACACTTTAAAGTGTGTATTACTAAATAATATCATTCATCTATATTTTATTTGTGTTAATTCTAAACATTATCATTCATTTTCTATTATAACAATTAAGGTTTTCAGTTCTTTTTCACAACCGATGCTCTCATTTTTTATCTCTGTATCTCCCCCAAACTTATTACATTTTATTCAAATCAACACAGTGTTCATATTATTCTGAATGTGAAAGTACTATTATTTGTTGAACTAGGAGATGTATTTCCTGTTACATACAGGTTTTATTTTCGTTGTGGACTTATTTATTATTTGCCATCTTCCCATCTAGTTGTCCCTGTACCTAAGAGATCCTTCAAATGCCTGACAATCTTTTTTTCATTAATATTGTCTTTAGTTGGTAAATCATAATTGTATATTTATGAGGTACAATGTATTTTGATATATACACACACACACACACAATGTGGAATGATTAAATCAGGCTAATTAACATATCCATCACATTGCTTATTTATTTTCTATACTGAGACATTTGAAATTTACTCATTTTTATTATGAAATATATGAAATATTATTATTGACTATAGTTACTCTGTTGTACAATGGATGTAAAAACTCTTATTGCTCTTGTCGATCTGAAACTTTGTACATTTTGACCATTAACTCCCCATTCCTTTCTTCCTAGATCCCCCACCCAGCATTTGGTACTCATCATTTTACTCTACTTCTACCAGTTCAACTATTTTTGATTCCACATATAAGTGAGATTGTGCAGTATTTGTTTTTCTGCATCTGTCTTATTTCAATCTGTTTTAACAAGTCCTGCAGGTAATTTTGATAAAAATTCTAAGATTCAGTGTTACTAGGTAATCAAACAATCTGTGATTTTTTCTTTTTTCTTTTCCATTGGGAATATTCCACCTAGTTATTTGTGGTAGCATTTTGATCTTTGACTTCTCATCAGATTCTCTGAGAGAGTCACCATGTGCCCCTGGAAAATGGAATTTTCCAAGGAAGAGGAAGAAGAGAACTGATTCTCTCCTACTTCAGCATGGAAACTTCTAATTAATATACTCTTTCCTGCATTGTGCTGGTTTTGCCCAGTTTCCTTGTCTCCATTACCTCTTGAATGACATTTCTCCAATAAATAAGCTTTCTTTCTCTTCACCATTGAAAATATTCAAGGGAAGAGGTAATGGCCCAGCTGTGCAGGCTTACTGGGAAGTTCTGGGGACAACTGATCTATGACTATACTTGCACATTTCATCCCTGTGCTTTATCTCTTGTTTTCTGAAATACCTAGTGTTAGAAAAGTGCATTGTGAAATTTACACAAGATAATTTCTGTGTATTACTTTTGCTTTCTCTTGACCAATAAACTAAATAACACAACAATTGATGTTTTCTCTTGATTTGGGGTTTATGTTGATAGAATGTTGAAAATTATCTGTTAAAGAAGTTATTTTTAGTTATTTGGTTGTTCTATTGCTAAAATAATTGACTCTGTTCACCAGACATATAATTTACCTTATGGCAAAATTATTTCTTTTGAGACACTTAGGTTTTGGAATTCAGGATTCGATAGTTCCTATACAAATAATTATTGAATGTCTGCTATGTTATAGATATTGAGCTAGAAACAGGATTACTTTTTGTTGTTATCTCCCTTAGGAGAATTACAGTAAATTTCATATGAAACTATAGATACCCATGGGAAATAAAATAATAATGCAATTTGATACAAATGTACATTATTTTGTAATAGGAAGAGATCAATGGGAAAGGGAGTTACTAAAATGAATTTATCCAAGTGGAATGTGGATTTGGATGGAAAGAAAGAAGGAAAAGCACATTCCAGGTGGTTTAAGAAATTTGAAAATTCATAATAAATATCTTTTTTCCTACTTTCTTTCTACTATCCCAAATAATATTTTTATAATGTATTCTGTATTATATCTATGTCTTGGATATTTCTACACTACATTTCCACTAGCATATATTTCTAAAAAAATTCTATATTATATATTTTCTAAAATATATATGTATTTATGTCAATAATGTATTTCATAAACATATCCTAATACAGTGTATCATATTAAATAGATATTTTCATACATACACCCATATGCACATGTGTGTGCCTGTTTGAGTATGTGTCTATGCACACAGAGCACTGTACTAAGCCCTAAAATCTTTTTTCATTTAATTATCAACACAATCTTAGCACTAAAGTAACTGTCATCATTCTCATTTTTCAGGTCCAGAAGCTTTGACTTGTCCTAGGTTACACAGTTAATTAGTTAATGGAAAAGGAAGGATTCACACCCAGAAAGTTCAACATGACCCAGATAACAAACTACTGTGCTAACCACAATTGCCTCTAATTCCAGTGAACCACATTAAATAAGTAAATAATTTGAACACTTCTCCCCCTAAAAAAAAATCAGCATGATTTGTGCTTTGGGGTACTAGGAACATTGAATTTTCTATCAAGCTGGAAGTCAATCATAATTTTTTGAAAGCTGTTGAGTAGGTTGAGAAGGTGTGCGCTCCAAAAGGCAATTACTTGGGGAGCAGCCAAATTAAAAAGGATAAACCTGAATGAGTCATAAATTGAAAGTGGTAGGCAAAAAGGGAGAATTTGGGTTGAAGCCAAAGAAACAGAGAAAAGTAGATAATAGAAAATGCCAGTGTTGCCAGGCAAAGGCAGGAATAGACTGATTCCCTTAGGATTTTACACTCAGCAAAAGCATCTGGAGATTATCTGGAAATTATTCCCTTTGAATAATTGAATTGAGAATTCCTGTAGTTTTTATTACTCCAGTTTTATTTGTAATTTCAAATATTTATCACTTGTTGATTATAAAATAAATCAATGTCATTAATTTTAATCAAAAAATTGAAATTTTAGATACTGAATATCTGTTAAGGATTTATATCAGGATTATTAACTCCCCATCCCCTCTTTGTACATTATCCCTCAAATACTAATTAAAATAAAGAAATATGGCAGAACTTTCATTTCAGCAGCACACTGAGTATTCCAAAACCTCCCTGCAGCATACCTCAATGTGCAGAATATTTTTTAAAAATCTTTAATTGCATAGCTTTAGAAAGTTAAAAAGCGTAAAATCTAGAAGAAAGCACAAATTTAAAGAAGAAGCTCACAAAGAAGCTACAGTTGTCCTGAGGAACTATGGAAAATCTGGGAGGTTTTAGACTTTTGGTTTTAGTACAAGAACAGTACACAATATTGATGACTGATAAAGAAAACATACCAAGAACCCCAATATAAAGCCATGACTCTAAAATACAAACAATCAGAATATCTAACTGGAAGATAAATAGCAACTCTCCCAATGCAAGGAGATGATAAACTTAACTGTTGACAGAGTGCAGTACTGAGAGCTTTCCTTGACAATTCATAATTTCCAATCTTATCTGAAGCAGATTTGAGACCAGAAAAGACATTAAATACAGAACCAAAAATCTCTAAAGAAAAGATTTTATGTAGACTTTCTGAGTACTGTCAAAACTCTACACACCTTGCAGTAGTAAATATAGCCTTCATTATAGCAACAGATGTTATCACAGCCTTTCAAATTTTCTTAATAATGGAGTGCCATAGTCAAGGACAGAATATAAGAAAATAAAATTACCAAAGAAACAGGCTACTGTGAGCAAAAGTTAACAAAATGTAAACAAACGAATCAGAATCAGAATCAGATGTAGAGTATTAAAAAGCATGTTTAATATGTTTAAATAACAATAGGGAGCATTCAAGTATGTGAAAGAAAGAAGGCTATCAAATTGCTGAATCTGATTGCACAATAACAAAATAAAATTTCTAGAAATGGAAAAAGAGCTCCTCTGATAAGATTTATAGCAGAATAGACACAAACGAGGACGGCATGAGTGAACCAAAGTACAAATTCAGTAAAAAAAAAGCAGAGATTGAAAAAAAAAAAAAAAGATATTGAGAGACTTGAGGGTAAAATGAGTGATTTTGGTGTGTATCTACTCGGAGAACCAGAAGAAGCTGGTGAAAAAGCTAGACAAAATAAACTAGGAGGCTGGGCACTGTGGCTCACACCTGTAATCCTAGCACTCTGGGAGGCCGAGGCGGGTGGATCGCTCAAGGTCAGGAGTTCGAGACCAGCAAGAACGAGACTCTGTCTCTACTAAAAATAGAAAGAAATTAGCTGGCCAACTAAAATATATAGAGAAAAAAAAATTAACAGGGCATGATGGTGCATGCCTGTAGTCCCAGCTACTCGGGAGGCTGAGGCAGTAGGATCGCTTAAGCCTAGGAGTTTGAGGTTGCTGTGAGCTAGGCTGACTTCAGGGACCTCACTAGCCAGGGCAACAAAGTGACACTCTGTCTCAAAAAAATAAATAAATAAATAAAAATAAACTAGGATGGGGTAATATGAAAACTGACTTAAAATAAAACTGCTAATATGCTGTATCTTCATGAATCTTAGGCAGGATAAATGACTATAACTCCACACCTTGAATCATCCTAATGTAATTACAGAACATCAAAGACAAGACCTTAAATAGACCAGAAAAAAATGCATATGATCTTTAATGGAACAAACTTTATACTGAGCACTTCTACCACACTACTGGTCAAAATCAGCGTAAAAATATCTTTAAATAGTATTTTTCAAATTCACTTTAAACTTGCATAAAAATCAAACATGGTCAAAATCAGAAACAAAATAAGGACACTGAAGATAAAAATTTAAAACCTTATTGCCAACACACTTATAATCAGTAAGAATGAGCAAAACAACCTAATGGGAAAATGAGCCAAAAATATGAAAAGGTAAACACCAATGGCCAAAACTATAGGAAGATATGGAAGCAGAGAAAATTAGTGAGTGACTTGGTAATACATATGAGATTTCCTTCCAGGGTGATGAAAATATTCTCAAACTAGATAATGGTGATGGTTACATAACACTCTGAATGTACTAAATTCCAGTCAAGCGTACACTTTAACATTGTTCAAATGGTAAATTTTATGTTATGTGTATTTTACCACAATCAAAATGATATTTACAAAGATATATTTCCAAAACAGTGTTAGTATAAAACTTCTTGAAGTTTATCTTGTAAATTATAATATAACAAGAGTTTCTGAATTCAAATCCTAGGTCTTTATATATTTGTGTTGTAGTCCATTAAGGCTAATATAACAAAATACTATTAACTGGGTAGCTTATAAACAACAGAAATTTATTTCTCTCATTTCTGGAGGTTGGAAAGTCCAAGATCAAGGTAGATCTGGTGTCTGGTAAAGGTCCACTTTATGGTTCAGGGAGGACATGTTCCCCTTGTGCCCTTACATGGTGGGAGGTGTGAGGGGTCTACTTGGGCCTCTTTCACAAGGACACTAACCCCATTCACGAGGGCTCTACCCTTATAACCTAATCAAGTCTCAAAGACCCCACCTCCTAGTGCCACAACCTCATTGTTTAGAATTTCAGCATATGAATTAGGGGGACACAAACATTCCTACCATTGCAACCTCTGCAATTCATTAGGCTTCCTTTTGCCTCAGTCTTCTTTTATGGTACAATGGAGATGATTATAATAGTAACTGCATTGTTTAGCTTAATCACATAAAAGGCATAGAAAACCCTAACATAATAAAATTTCAATTAAGTTTACCCAGTGTTAATTATAGTTTGTTACAATCATTAATATTATTATTATTACTAACATCTTTTCCCAGCCTAATGTATTCATATCAAGTTTTGTGCCCCATTCTTTATCAATCAGGTTTTTTTTTTTTTTTTTTTTTTTTTTTTAAAATCAGAATCTCTCTTTGTTGCCTGGGCTAGAGTGAGTGCTGTGGCATCAGCCTAGCTCACAGCAATCTCTAACTCCTGGGCTCAAGTGATTCTCCTGCCTCAGCCTCCCAAGTAGCTGGGACTACAGGTGGGAGCCCCCACACCCAGGTAATATTTTTTGTTTATTTCTATTTTTAGATGACTGCCTAATTTTCCTTCTATTTTTAGTAGAGACGGGAATCTTGCTCTTGCTCAGGCTGGTCTCCAACTCTTGACCTCAAGGGATCCTTCCGTCTCAGCCTCCCAGAGTGCTAGGATTACAGGTGTGACCACCGTGCCCGGTCTATCAATCAGGTTTTAAAGTAACTGTTTTAGGATGACTTTCTTGAACTTTCATGTTACATTTGTATTTTTCCTCTCAACTTCCCAGAGATGCTGTATAAAATATTTCCTTATGATTTATGCCATATTGAAATTATGTATTTTCCAATTTTGTCTCTTGATCACATGCCACAACACACACACACACACACACATGCACACACACACATACTCTCTCTGTAAATTTGTATTTGTTCTATGGAACAGTGTCATCTACCTGATTGATGCAAAATTTATTCTGTTTCTTTCACTGAACATATTTTCCATATAATAATAAAAATGTATTAACCTCTCAGAGTTCCTCATATTAAGGTAAAAAAAACAACTTAATGCATTCATTTATCAAATATTCAGTAGCACTAACTGTATACACAGCACTATGGCTGTGATAATTATTTCAAATATTAATTATCAAAATATTTTTATAGTTCTGTGGTTAGTATTTCAGTGTAGGTCAGAAAGGGTAAGTCTTTAAGATGCAATAGAAAACTTCAGAAGCTGTGATTAAAGTTATACCATACTGATTCCCAGCCAGGGCTTTTTTTCACCCTGGAAAAAAATTCCTCAAATGACAAAAGAGAAAAAATTAGATTATTAAAAACACACATGTTTTTTGTGGCGTGCTTTGCTGTCTAACCATATGCTTATCTAATACTTAAAATATGACTCAAGCAACTGGAATGATTAAAATAAAAGGCAGTATGATAACCATCAACCTGAATATTCCATAATATCAGTTTGGCACAAAAGGTCACAGAAGTTATATCAACATTTCATCAATCTGCTATGAAAGAAATTCTGAGAAATGCTGATAAAAGGAAGCACAAGAAGTCATCATCCACACCCTTGTTCAGTTCTGAGGAAGGACACACATATATATATATTAACAATTGCTATTTATCAAGATATGCAAAATTATGATTACATATATTCTATTTTTAACTGATTTCATTTTGATCTCTGTTTTTATTAGTGCTTGAAAATTTCCATGAATAATAACTAAATTGTTGTCAACACATTTTAATGATTATATACATGCACAGCAGTCATTTCATGCAGCTTTAGGGGGTAAAGATGCATCAATTAGTTATTTTGGCTTGATTTTATTTAAACAAATGATTTTCCATTTTGAGATACATAAAGCCATAACTTGTATTTCCATTGATGCATTTGCTTTTAAGAGCTCCTTTATTTTGCCCTAGCAATATATAATAAAATCAAAACAGTAAAGGCCATTGGGATAAAGGGGCACCCCATGAGTTCTTTCGAAACCAACATACATTTGTCAAAATCTCAGTGGAGCTAATCAATAAGGAAAACAACATTTTTACTGATCTATCCCTGAAGTATTTGAAAATTTTATGACACAACAGAGAAACAAGTTTTGTTTTGCAAACTGAATTAGAGCTTTATAATCTGGGAGCATTTACATTGTGAGAGTGGCTTACATATCTATCAAGACATTAGCTAGATTAGGAAATATTTTCATCCTCCAGAGGATGCCTAGGATGGCCACATCATGACTTAGGAGGCTTGTCTAATTATCTAGTCTTTTTTAGAAATGATATAATTTCTTCTATGTGATAGTGTGCTAAAACCTATGGGAGTCACCTGGGCTGTTGTGTTCTGCACAAAAGAATATATAAAATGGGCAGGAAGGGGCAAAATTTCAATACCAGTTCTGCTGTATCCACTAAGAAAAACAGACCGTTCAGTAATTTATGTGTGCATTTTCATTATACTTCATGTTTAATATCTACATAGAGTTTATCTGCCATGCTATGGAAATGCAGAAAATTAAGATTTTTAGAGATATAATAAAAAATATTAATTATGATAGTGATAGCCAAAACTTCAGTGATTTCTTTGTTAGGCACTAACTTATATTTACTTACTTAAACTTCATTACTCTTCCAAGAGACAATTTCCCATAGTACTTTATCAATAAACATTGTCAGTCATTTAGTATGACGATGTGCTCTGCAAGTTGCTGCAGAATACAAACATGAATAAGACCTAGTCTTTACTGAAAGAGCTTCTGATCTAGTAGTGGAGCCAAATAAAAATACCAAATCAATGGGCAGAATTCATCAACGAAGTCGTGGAGGGAAAATATTATACTTGTGAGATAAAAAAATGTAAATGTGATTCTGATTGAGCAATCAAGAAAGATCATTAAAACAACAAAAAATTGCCACTTTAAATTATATAAAAAATATGACCCAAGACAGAACAGACAAAAAGCAGGATGGCTATGTTGAGTTCAAAATGGAAAAAATAGTTTTCTAGGAGGAATGTGACAAAAAGTGAAGCTGATTAAAAATGTTGGCTTAATATTGAAACCAAGACAAATTGGAAATTGATTTGATTCCTTACTTTATTCTTGAGGTCAACTCCACTCAACATATTGGTTTCAAAAATAGACATCCTAAAACACAGATATTACTGAATATATGTGCCAATACCCAAAATAATACATAATTTCCTTGCTTCCCTTGAATTTTATTTTCCTACAAACATGAATATTTCCAGAGGTGATTTTAATTTTTAATGTGATACTTCTACTCTTGTGATAAATCATAGTGTCATAAATCCTTTTTCATTACTTGATTAAGTTTGTTACTTATTTAGGATTTTTGCATGTAGATTTGTAAGTGACATGGTTTAATATGGTGTAATACTTTCACATTTTCAACTATCTTTATCTGGTTTGCATTAGTTCTCTACTGCTGCATGGCAAATTAGCACAAATTTTATAATTTAAAGGAATTATATTATGCCACAGTTTGGTAGATCAGAAGTCTGGGAGGCCTTAAGTGGGTTCTCTGTTCAAGATCTTATGATGCCAAATCAAGATTTAGGGGAGGCTGAGTTCTTATCTGGAGCCCTGAGGTTGGAACTGCTTCTAAGTTCATTCAAGTTGTTGGCTGAATTTAGTTCCTTGTGATTAGAGCACTGGAATCCTCAGTTTGCTGACTGTCAGATTGGGGCAACTGAACTTCTAGAAGCTGCCTGCATTCCTCATTATGGTTCTCTGTATTTTGAGCCAGCAATCATGCTTAGAATCCTTTTAGTGCTACAAATCTCTCTTGATTTCTCTGTTTTTAAAGGGCCTGTGTGATGTTTTTAGGCCTACCTGGATAATTTCAGTATCTCAAAGCCAATTGATTTAGAACTTTACATCTGCAAAATCTCTTTACAGCCCTTAGAATATTAGGTATTAGAATCTTGGAGTACCATTTTAGAATTCTGCTTACCACAGTTAACAAGCATATTAAGGCCTGCTAAAATGGGTTGGTTACTATTTCCTCCCCATTATCTAGAAAAAATTATATAGGATCCAAACTTTGAATATTGGTAGAGAATACTGGTAAAAGCCACAACTCATGTTTTATCATTTAGTTTTGTATATTGTGGGTCAATTCCATCTCTTTAATGATAATATATCTTGTGCAAGTTTAGTATTTAATCTTGTTTTAGTTTTGACAAGGTTTTGAATTAATTGACATAAAGTAACTGAACATTGATTTTTAAATTACATCTCTGTGGGTAATTATGCCTCCTTTGAGTCCTAATATTGTTTAGTTGTGATCTCTTTTTCCATCTTTTTCACTCTCTCTTTTTCTCTCTCTCTCCTAGACCTCTCTCTTTTAAAATCTATGTTGCCAGAGTTTATTCTATGATATTACACGTGTCAAATAAAATACTGTTTTAGTTCAGGCTCCTATAACAAAATGCCATGGACTTGTAAGCAACAAACATTTATTTCTCACAGTTCTGCAGACAAGGAAGTCCAGAATCAAGGCTACAGTAGTGTCTGGTGAGGGCCCACTTCCTCAAAGACAGCACCTTCTCACTCTGTCCACACTTGGTGAGAGGGCAAACAAGTTCCCTGAGGCCTTTTTAATTGGGCACTAATTGCATTCATGAAAGCTCGGCCCTCATGTGCTCATGTTCTAATCACATCGTTGCAAAGGCCCCACTTCCTAATAAAATTATCACCTTGGGGGTTAGGATCCCAACATATGAATTTTAGGGGAACACAAACATCCAGAATACAGCAAATGATTTTGCCTTTATGATCTCACAAAATTTATTAAAAACCCATTTGATTCTGAGCTTAGTTTTGCTTTTTCCTTTCAATTTTTTGAATTGACTTTATTTTATCTTTATAACTTCTAAGTTGAATAATTACATCATTCATTTTCAGACTTTCTTCTATTCAAACATCATCATTTAAAGATGTATTTTCTCCTAAATTTAAATGCATCTTACACATTTTTAAATATAATATTTGATGACTATTAAGTATATTATTTCCTAATTTCAAATAAGCTACTATTTTTAATAATGAGCTACCTCTGTATTATATTTTTTTTATTTTCCAAATGTATTTGTTATATTTTTCTATAGATGTATTATATGATTATAATATGGTCAGAGAAGGTAAATGTATGAAAATGAATTATTCTTTATGCTCCAGATTTCTGCACATGTATTCACACTTATTTGATGACCAGATAAAAGGTTCAGTTTTATAAATACTATAGGCTTCTACATCTTAAGGCGAATGAGTATTTTAGAATTTGGGGATGTAAGATTGAATACATATTCATTATACCAAGCTTGTTATTAATATTTGTGACCTATTTGTTTTTATTCTTGATTCTTTTCTTAGTAACTAGATTATGTAGCAGTTTATATTGAGAAGAAATTACCCAGTGAAAATCGTATAGCAAAATCTTACAAATCAGTAAACATATAGATTAAATTGCCTAACTACCACCACCATCAACACATATGCACCTTAAAAGCACCTACAAAAGATGATGGTATGAGAAAATCTCACAATTAAAAAATTTTACAAATATTGTGTATCATGTATGTATCTTGTTAAAATGAAAAGTAATCTTCACAGAATATATGATTATAAAAGAAATTACAATACTACAACCTATTTTATGACTTCAATGGATTTGTGTTTCAAGAATAAGACATTTATGTGTTTTTAAGTGATCATGGATTCAAATAGTCTATACAAGAGAAAACATTTTCTTTTCTATTCCTTAAAAAAATAAATTCAATGTACAGATTTTATTTAGTTAAAAATATTTACACCAGAGTATAAACGTTAACTAAAATGAAAATGCAATATTCTTGTGACCCAAAGATCTCAGAAGTACTGAATAATATTTTTCTTTTTAAATTTGGAGCATGGACTTGAGAGATTCAGGGAAAGTAACAAATTAGAGAAGTCAATTTTGTTGGAAGCAGTGCCTTTGACAGATTCATGACAAGATGAAAGAATAATTTTTGTTTTGAACTGTAGGTTGAAAGATTAATGATAAGAAACAGAAAAATCATTTTTATTGAGAGATGAGGGCTAAGAGATTTGTGATTTAAGAATCTTTTCTTTTCTTTATTTTTGAAAACTAAGGATCTGAGAGGCTTTTTTTTTTAAGATCCCTTCAATTGTGCATAGTTTTTCCTAGAAATCCCAGCTAATGATTTTGTAAGATCTAAAGTCCAAGTTTGCTGTTAGTTTTTTCTTGCACTAAGGTTAATTTACACAAATCATGAGAGTTAATTTACAAATACATCTTAAGTTCTGTATTTTCATCTGTCTGTGTCAAAGTAAAACATGAAAAGATTGTGAGAGACTTAAAAATCAGCATTTGTGTAAGTTTTATTAAATTCTATATTTTTCAGTCTTCTGGTGCCTCATATGAGGAAAAAATAAGTCTGCTGATAGGTGTAAGTATATAAATTCTTCTGTGAATTTATTGATGACAGTTTCTTACTCGTAAAAATGTAAGACATATTTACCATCAACATTATCTGACATCATGAAGAAAAGTTGGATTTTCATGGAAAAAAATGATCTGACATTGATTCTTTAAATTCTAGAGAGTTAATTTTCTCAAGATGCAGTTTACAAACTATTTTAGAGCCTTTATATAATTTAAAAATATTAGAATCTGAAGTAATTGAATTATACTAATTTAGAATTAAAAGGGGTTACATTATATTATTCAACTTCTATTTACAGTGGTGGTCCAGAAAAGACAATACCTAATGCAGTGAATATGTTCACAATAAATCTTAGTCACTCTTTAGACTCAGATACAACTGAACTTGAATCCTGACTTTCTAAGTTCTTCCTATGAGAATTTGACCAGGTTCTTAAACCTCTTTAAATCTCATTCCTCATCTATAGAATAAAAATAGTAAGAGTGTATATATATATATATATATATATATATATATATATATGTATACATACATATACACACACACATATATATACCATTCCATTATTATTTAATAATCCATGATCATTTAAAAATGCATAAATGTCTTATTCTTGAAAGACAAAACCACTTGAAGTCATAAGATGGGTGGTAGTACTGTAGTTTCTTTTATAATCATGTATTCCATGAAGACTATTTTCACTGTAATGAGATACATACATGATACCTCATTCACTTGTTATAAGGCTTTGCTTCTAAAATAATTGCTATGGTGTCTAACACAGTGTGCGAAGTCAGTAAGTGGATAAACTGCTTAGAAATAGTTGTCACCATTGGTGGGATAATAGTGATACTTACATTGTGTGGTTTGGAATCCAGATTTCCTATCTCTTCATTTGGCTATCTTTTAGATATCACTCAGCTGGATCATTCAAAGGATATTTTAAACATATAATTTCTTGCTAATGTTCTAGAAAGAGAAAACTAATGCAGAAAATTTCTCAATATCACAAGATTTTTACAATCTTTTTTGTTATCTAGCTGCCATCTTTGCTGAATTAGCTTATGTGGAACAGTACGCTGGAAATGAAGTTTATTTTACTTTTAAATATATAATATATAACTATAATTAACAAAATAGTTATAAATCATTTGTAGCTGGCATTTATTGTTGCATATTTTATCTTCTTGCTTTGAGCTTACATTTTTGAATCTATAAAAATGTTACTCATCATGAATGCCAAAAGTCTGAGTTCTTACTATATGCCAAATATTTTATGGGATTTTTGTATTATCAAATCATTATAGCATTGATATAAGTTAGATAAACAATGATTCTTATGCTAGTTTGCTCAGGCTGGCATAACAACATACCATAGAGTGAGTGGTTTAAACGATAAAAATTAATTTTCTCACAATTCTGTAGGTAGAAATCTAAGATCAAGGGCAGCAGAGTTGGTTTCATTCTATGGCCTCTGCTTGGTTTGTAGATGGCTGTGTTCTCACTGTGTCTTGTTCAAATGATCTTTTCCTTTGTGTCTATCTGTGTCCTAATCTCATCTATAAGGATAATAGCCATATTAGATTAGGGCTCACCCTAGTAACTTTATTTAACCCTAATTACTGCTTTAAAGATCCTAGCTCCAAATACAGTCAAATTCTGAGGTACTGCTGAGAATCAGGACTTCGACACTTGAAATTCTTGGAGACCTAACTCATCCTATAACAGTACTCAACTTTGAGCAAAAGAGACAAGCAAAGGACAGAGAAAATTTGCCCAAAGTTACATGACTAGCTATTTGTGTACTTCGGATTTTAACTCAGGTAATCTGACAACAGAGACCAAATTTATAGTAATTGTTACACCAAATTTACTAGATATAAATCAGAAAATAAATTAAAAATATTTTCTTTTCCATCAAGCTGCCCAATTGTCTAGCCTTTTGATATGTTATATTAAAAGGTATAGCTGACCTAAAATATCAAAGAATGCAAACCAGAAAAAGTAAGATCCGATCACCAAAACATGTATGGAAATTGTTATCCGTATAAAGAATTTTCCTACATAGAGTCAATTAATCATATGGATACAGTGTGTGCAAATATGCAAGATAAATAAAGATTTATCCCTCATATACAGAAAGAGATCATAGAAACAAATAATACTAAGCAATTAATAGATTAATGAGAAAATTATATACATAAGATCATTTAGACATAGAGTCCCCTTAGAACTAATGAATATTGGTTAATGTTTCATCTCAAGAGTAAACAATAATACTAATAATGAGGTACAGTGACTCTATTAAATTAACAAACATTTGTTTAAGGAAACAATCCAGTGTTACTATCAAACAAAGAGATATTCCATTAGTATCTGAAGAGAGTGTAAAGCACACAAGAAATAAAACTGGCAATGCATAACAAAATCTTTTATATGGTCTTATTTTTTGAACTAGTAGTCTTCTGGAAGTGTATCATAAAGTAATATTAAATAATTTATCAAAAATCATATAACCATGTTCATTTTAACCTTAGTTAAAATTTAATGGAAACAATCTCAATGACAGGAAAGGAAATGATTTAGTAAACTTTTCACATGCACATGATATGAAATACCACGTTATTCAAGAAGAGTTTGTTGAGAAAAGAGTAGTATGGATTTGTAATGTAAAACTTGAAAAATAAAGCAGTGAATATGCTAGCAAAAAATGGAGGGAAAAGAAAGACTCAAAATTTAAATAGTTACTTCTTTTTCTGTGGAAAAATGTGAAGGGCTTTTAAATTTATTTTTATAAAAGTAAAATTTTGATAGTGTGGGTATTTGATGATTTTTAACAAAACAATATAAATAGTCAAAATAAATTTAAAGCTATTCAAATAAAGCCTTGGTTTAAGCTTTCCCAAATAGATTTTAAGAGTGCAGTATATAATTTTCTTTAGCCCCCTACTGTGCTATTGGTAAAAATCAGTATATATTTTGTGATAAAATGAAAGGGAAGAAGAAAAAGTTTAAGTTTACATGAGAAATGTACTGGTGTTACTGTGTAGGATCAGATAAGTATATGGAAATGAGCCAACCATTAACTAAAACACAGTACTTCAAGATATTTTAGTTTATTCAGAAATATTAATTGAAGGCCGACTATGTAATAGGCACTTTCGTAGGCACTGGGGATACATTAGCAAACAAGACAGGGAAGAATTACTACCCATTTGGAGCTAATTCTTCAGCAGACAGAGACAAAAATAGCAATAAGTATTTATTTATTAATTTACATGTTAATGAGTATTCTAATAAAATGTAGTAGGAAAAATGGGGTAGAAGGTCCTGCTTGAGGGTGAGATTTTAGAGTTAATTTTAAATAAGGCATGCAGAGAAGGCCTCCATGAAAAGACAACATTTGGGTCAGGAGTGGAAAGTGATGAGAAGTGAGTCTCATGGATATCTGGGGAAGAGGTATTCTAGAAAGAAGAACTACTTGCAAAGGCATTGAGAAAGGAATTATCTGGCATGCTGAAAAAATAAGGGTAGTATCGGTGAAATTTGGTGAGCAAATAAGAGATTTGAGGAGGAAGAAATCAAGACCAGCCTGAGGAAGAGTGGAAGAGTGAGATCTAGTTTCTAAGAAAAATAGAAAAAACTAGCCAGGTATGGTGGCTAGTGCCTGTAGTTCCAACTACTTGGGAGGCTGTGGCAGGAGGATTGCTTGAGCCCAGGAGTTTGAGGTTGCTGTGAGCTATGATGATGCCACTGCACTTCAGCCAGGGTGACAGAGTTAAACCTTGTCTTAAAAAACAAACAAACAAAAAAAAAATTGAAATCTTTTAAGGAAGGACTTAAACCTTAATCTGAATTAAATTAACCTGGACCTTAGCTGAATTAGGTTGATTTTTAATTTAGAGTAGTGAGTTTATAGATTGAGTTAGAGAACTTGTTGATTTACATTCTTATTAGAGAATATTCAGTCATGGATTCATTCATTTATTTTAATATTAAGTAATTAGACATTTCTGATATTGTTTACAGTCTTGGAGATACAACAAAGAGCAGGCCTGAAAAAATATGTGCTCTCATGAGGGGTCTATTTTAGTGAGAGAAAAGGTAGTATGTCTGTGATAAATATATGAATTTAAAGATTGTGTATGGTGATTTATGTGATAAAGAAAAAATATTTTTAAAGTTCTGTTAACTGATAGGGAAGATTATTTTGCTTAGATCAAGTTGTTAAGGAAAAGAGAGGGACTACTTACCCCCAGAAGCCAAATAAGGAGGACTTCCTAAGATTATCACTCTTCAAGCTTGTTGTAAGGTGAAACCAACATCTCACTCTTGAGGATTTGATAAGCTTGAACCCTCAAGTCCACCTTGGCATCACCACTCGAATCACGGGGAGAAGTTAGTGAAAGAACTTGACCTGAGTCTCTTGGAATTTGTTGCTATATGAGAAAATAGAAACTAATACTTGTTTCTTCCCTGCTTTCTTTCTTCTGATGTTAGGAATTTGAAGAGGCATCCTGTGCCACCAGGGTAAATGATAACTGTGGTGTTGAGAGTCTGGGAAGAAATGGAGGGGGGTAGTTGCTTATATCCCCAGTGGTTCAGTGAAGAATATACGCAACTACCCTCACCTCACCTCAGTGGTTCCTGTGATTCATAGAAGGAACATGAAAAATAGAGAAGAAAGAAACACTAAGACTGCTCAGGTATCCACTCAGCTAAGTAATGGATTGCCCTACTTGAAAAGGCATTTGCGTGCTTGAATATTTTGGAAAGTGGAAGGAAAACAGGGCTAAATACTCTAGAGATTAATCAGTGAAAGAGGGATTTGAAGTTAGACCATGTACTACTACTGCCCCCCCAAAACTGCACACCCCTTCAACACAATTTGTACAAACACATCAATGAAAACAAGCAGAATAAATGAAAAGAGAATGATCCAGAGATTGACAAAAAGAGTGCTTGAAAACACTGACAGGTAACACATTTGACTCTTACTGCACAATAAGATATTCAGGTGTTTTTGTTTGTTTGTTTGCTTGTTTGTTTAACAAATGACTATCTATAGTCAAATCCATTGACAGGTCAGAATTCACAGTGGGTTTAGAGGTACATCAGACCACAATGAGCTCTAATCCATTCCCCAAAGTATTAATACTTCTGATGCTGCATACATGTCTCCTCCAAAAGCATTCGCTGAAGACAATCTGAAGAGTCTGAAAGAGCATCAGTGGATTAGTGCAACTCATTACAGTTATTAGAAAAAACAACACACGTTTGAAAGTGGCTCAGAAGATAATCCCAAGATGTTAAAATAATTCCTAGAGAAGCATACATGTTTTAATTAAATTAGGAATTCTCTAAACAAGTAATCTCTAAGATTTATAATTCAATTTGGATTTTGAATTCAGCTTCATATGCCCCAACTGTCTTTCACATTAATGAAAACTGTTTTCAGTATCAGATTTCAAAAGACAAAGCAGTCACTTTTTATTATTTTTTCAGTTTTTTCACCTATATTTCAGCTATAAAAAAAAGTTCTACTAACTTCTATGTTCAGCATTTTATAATTAGGAACTGCTGGGTTATAAAATTCTTATGGATGTTTAAGATATAATAGAGTCCCTTTTGGTTTTCAAACAAATTTACTCTTATTCTACAGTAAAATATCTGAATTTCTTTATTGAAAAAAGAACAGTGATCTTGGTCAAATTCTTAGTTTATAGTGATTAAAAGGTTACACAGTATTAAAGAAAAAAAACCTGAGACAAGTTAAGTTTAACAGAATTAATTGAGTAGAAAAATGGTTCATGAGCTGGGTTGCACTCTGGACCAAAAGGTTAAGAAGACTCAGTCCCCCAACACGTGCAGGCAATAATTACACCCAGAGAAATAGAAAGGATATACATAAATAGCCTGACTGGCTGTGGTTCCCGTGTTTACCTGGTTTGGACATGTTTTGACAGCTTTCAGCCTATGATTGGCTACAGGTCAGCTACTAGGATTGAACAAAAATGAGCCCCAATAAGTCCACACTTAACATCTTCAATAGGTTCTCAGAAACTTCAGCTTTAAGAGGAAGGACATACAGTAGGCCCTCAAATAAGGTAATTCTGTTCATTTCATTTCATTATAATCTTAATGGAAAAAAAGGTGGTTTCATTAAATGTTTTGCTTAAAGTTGCAGTGTCCAAGAACTTACCAAAGACTTTAAGTGAGAACCTATTATGTTCATTATAAAAGTATGCTGTCGTTATACTCAGTTTAGTTAGGTTGCAGTTTGTTTACACTATGTTATGTTACAGATCGCTATGTATGGAGGTGGCTCTGGGCCAAACTTAATTCCACTGAACAGCATGTATGAATAAATTTACAACTGTAATTTTACTACACCTTGGTAAGTTATACAATAATTATTGGATTACATTATACATGTATGATAATTAAATATGATAAGCTGCATGTCCAAACCAGAGCTCTTGTCAAGGCAGGATAATCAATTCTTAAAAATAAGAACCTAGTAACATCCTTTTACCTGCCACCATTTCTTGTTTAATTTCTAAGAAATCAGTGATTTTTCCATTGCTGCACAGTATTTCATGCCTAAAAGATTCATTATTTTGTAATTGTTTAATGTGATGCTTCCACTTCAGTGGAAGAACTAAGCAGTAATAATGAGCAATTAGAAGGTATTGCATCAACTTAAAATATTTTACAGGGAATGTAATGATTTAATTTAAGCTCCAGAGACTAGAGAATTAGAATCTGCCAGACTTAGGTAGGTTTATCTTTCAATGTCTAAATTATTACCATGTGCTCTTTCCTGAATGTGGTAATTTTAGGTCTCTAACATATGTGCTATAAAGAAAAAAACTGAGCGTGTACTATTTGAGGAGGAAGTAGGTATTCTAAAGTAAAATCAGCAATTTCTTCCATAAGAAAACACTTGTAACAGAGATGCTGAAGTGTAGGATGGAATAGAACTTTTTTTTTCTTTAATAAATTTAAGTGTATCTGGAAGGAAACTGGATTAGCAAACATATTCTTGGAATTCTAACTGGTCTGTCTTTCCTCTCAGGCTATTTCTCCCAGAACATCATCACTTATCAAATAGAAGCAATGACCAAGGAGATATCAGAGAGATGTATGTGCTCATAAATAAAAAGTAGAATCACCCCAAATGTGACAAGACAAAATAAATAAGTTTGAAGTATATCTCAGAGTAATACAATAAGTAAAAATGCTCCTTGACTTATGATGAGGTTACATCCAATAAACTCATCATAAGTTAAAAATACTGTAAGTAGAAAATTCGTTTAATATATCTAACCTACAGAACATTGTAGCTTAGCCTAGTCTGCCTAAAACATACTCAAAACACTTACATTAGCCTACATTTGGGCACAATGACTTAAGACAAAGTTTACTCTATAATAAAGTGCTGCATATCTTATGTAATTTATTGAAAACTGCATTGAAAATGAGAAACAGAATTGTTATATGGGCACTTGACTTTCTATTGACTCTGTATAGCTTTCACACCAGCATAGAGGAAAAAAATGTAAGTTGAATCATCGTAAATCAAGGACCATCTGTATTCAAGAGTGAGCAGCTAAGAGAATTGTCTCATAAAACAAAAGTAAAAATTTTATGTGGTGAATGACGTTTATAGATTTGCGTATGTTAAACCATCCCTGCATCTCTGGGATGAAGCCCACTTGGTCGTGATGGATTATTTTTTTGATAAGCACTTGGATTCAATTTGCTAGGATTTTATTGAGAATTTTTGCATCTATATTCATAAGGGATATTGGTCTGTAGTTTTCTTTTTTTGTTGCATCCTTTCCTGGTTTTGGTATTAAAATTATGTTGGCTTGGTAAAATGTGTTGGGGAGAATTCCATCCTTCTCAATATTGGAGAATAGTTTATGTAGGATGGGCACCAGTTCTTCTTTGTAGGTATGGTAAAATTCTGGTGTGAACCCATCTGGTCCAGGGCTTTTCTTTTTGGGAAGGTTTTTTATTGGAATTTCGATTTCAGATCTAGATATTGGTCTATTCAGGAATTCTATTTCTTCCTGGTTGAGCCTGGGGAGGCTGTGTGTTTCTAAAAATTTGTCCATTTCCTCCACATTTTCCAACTTGTGTGCATAAAGATTTTTTTAAAATTCACAGATGATGTCATGTATCTCTGTAGCATCGGTCGTGATTTCTCCTTTCATGTTCCTGATGGAGGTAATTAGAGTTTTTCTTTTCTTTTCTTGGTTAGCCTAGCCAGAGGTGTGTGAATCTTGTTTAAAGAACAACTTTTCAAAGAACCAACTTTTTGATTTATTATTCTCTAGAAGCAAAAATAAAGATCATATGATCCTCTCAATAGATGCAGAAAAAGCATTTGACAAAATTCAACACCCTTTTATGATAAGAACGCTTAACAAAATAGGCATAGACGGGGCCTATCTAAAAATGATACAAGCCATATACGACAAACCCACAGCCACCATCATACAGAATGGGGAAAAACTGAAAGCATTCCCACTTCGAACTGGAACCAAACAAGGCTGCCCACTGTCTCCATTATTTTTCAACATAGTATTGGAAGTCCTTGCAAGAGCTATCAGGCAAGAGAGCAGAATCAAGGGAGTCCAAATAGGGAAAGAAGAGATCAAACTCTCACTCTTTGCTGATGAGATGATGTTATATCTAGAAAACCCCAAGTATTCAACCAAGAGACTCCTGGAATTGATCAATGAATTCAGTAAAGTCTCAGGATACAAAATCAATACACACAAATCAGAGGCATTCATACATGCCAATAACATTGAATCAGAGAACCAAATTAAGGACTCAATACCCTTCAAAATAGCAACAAAGAAAATAAAATACCTAGGAATATATTTAACTACGAAGGTAAAGGACTTCTATAGGGAGAACTATGAAACACTGAGGAAGGAAATCGCAGAACATGTAAATAGGTGGAAAACCATGTTCGTGGATCAGAAGAATCAACATTGTTAAAATGACTATACTGCCCAAAGTTATCTACAGATTCAATGCAATCCCTATTAAATTACCAATATCATTTTTCACAGATATAGAAAGAATAATTCTACGCTTTGTGTGGAACCAGAGAAGACCTCCTTTAGCAAAAGCAATTTTAAGCAACAAAAACAAAATGGGAGGTATTAATTTACCAGACTTCAAACTATACTACAAAGCTGTGATTATTAAAACTGCTTGGCATTGGCACAAGTGCAGGGACACAGACCAGTGGAACAGAACAGAAAATCCAAATATAAAACCATCCTCATATACCCATCTAATCTTTGACAAAGCAGACAAAAACATACTCTGGAGAAAAGATTCCTTATTTAATAAATGGTGCTGGGAAAACTGGATAGTCGCATGTAGAAGACTGAAACAGGACCCACAGCTTTCACCTCTCACAAAAATCAAATCACGGTGGATAACAGACTTAAATCTTAGGTGGGAAACTATCAGAATTCTAGAAGAAAATGTAGGAAAGACTCTTACAGACATTGGTCTAGGCAAAGAATTTATGAAGAAAACCCCTAAGGCAATCAGAGCAACAACAAAAATAAATGAATGGGACCTGATTAAACTAAAAAGCTTCTGCACAGCCAAAGAAACAGTCATGAAAATAAACAGACAGCCTACAGAATGGGAAAAAATTTTCACATACTACACATCAGATAAAGGACTAATAACAAGAATCTATTTAGAACTCGGGAAAATCAGCAAGAAAAAATCAAACAACCCTATCAAAAAGTGGGCAAGCGACATGAATAGAAATTTTTCAAAAGAAGATATAAGAATGGCTAACAAACATATGAAAAAATGCTCAACATCCCTAATCATCAGGGAAATGCAAATCAAATCCACAATGAGATATCACTTAACTCCAGTGAGAATGACCTTTATCAAAAAGTCCCAAAACAACACATGTTGGCGTGGATGCAGAGAGACAGGAACACTCATACACTGCTGATGGGACTGCAAACTAGTGCAACCCCTGTGGAAAGCATTATGGAGATACCTGAAACAGATTCAAGTAGACCTACCATTCGATCCAGCAATCCCTTTATTGGGCATCTACCCAGAAGAACAAAAGTCATTCTATAACAAAGACACCTGTACCCAAATGTTTATAGCAGCACAATTCACAATTGCAAAGATGTGGAAACAACTCAAATGCCCATCAATCCACGAATGGATTAGTAAACTGTGGTATATGTATACCATGGAGTATTACTCAGCTATAAGAAATAACAATGATACAACATCTCTTTGGTTCTCCTGGAGAGAGCTGGAACCCATTATAGTAAGTGAATTATCCAAAGAATGGAAAAACAAGCATCACATGTCCTTACCAGAAAATTGGTTTCCCTGATCATCACCTAAATGCACATCGGGGAAGGATACCAATTGGATATGAGACTCAGATGGGGGGGATGGGGGGGAGGGGATGGGTGTATGCCTACATGATGAGTGCGTTGTGCACCATCTGGGGAATGGTCATGCTTGAAGGTGCTGACTCGGGGAGGTGGGGGATGGGGGGAGGGGATGGAGGTATGACTACATGGTGAATGCCAGGCGCACTGTCTGGAGAATGGACATGCTTGATGCTCTGACTCAGGGGTATGGGCGGGACATGGTCAATGTATATAACCTGAATTATGTACCCCCAAGAGGAGCTGAAATAAAAAAAAAAGTAAAAATTTTGAGTACCCTATCAAGTATAATAGACAAATCAAATGAGTTTAGAATGACCTTTTCCAAGCCTTAAATTGAAACGTATACTGTAACTAAAAAACCAGTAGAATAGGTCTGATCCATTGTATAACAATGATGCAAAAAGAAGAATTTAGAATAAAGTTTCTGCCTCAACTTTACACTCAAAATATTTAAGATATGCTGAGGTATCCTGTAATGATATCAGCCACGTTATAAATGCTGATAGAGGATATCTATCCATTTAGTTTATTTCCATGTAACTCAGTCTACATTTGTTAGATAATTTGAAGTGAGTACTAGGATAAGCAATAGAGCTGCAAAGAAAAAATAGTGTATTTCCCCATTCCAAAAAAGATTAAAATATAATGAAGAAATGGAAAGGTTAATCAAATATCTCAGCCTAGTTTGCAGATTACCATAGTTGAAGTATGCATGGAAGTAATACAAATATATTAGAGAACATCTAAGTAAAACTTTTAGCTGGTGTAAATAAGACTACTTGGATGGGGTGACACTTGCATTGAATTATACACAAAAATGGGTGTGAACAAGATAAATAGAGTTTTAGATAAAGAGACAGAAAGACAGACAGAAGGAGAAAGATTAAAATGAACTGCATTCATGGCAAAAGGTGTACTAGTTCTAAAGTAACTTTGACTAAAGTGGGATCACACTGTTAGAAACTCTTCATTGATTTAGGAAAGTAAATGAGCCAGAAAGTAGAGGCAGAAGCTTAATCATAAACATCAGTGACTTGCAAATTTATCAGATTCATCATTTCATTTATGGTGTAAAAATTGCAGTTCCTTTTTACTCTCTTGAAATAAATTTCATATAATATGAAACATTTGTACATATATTTTTTAAAACTTCAATATAATGTGCTACCTTTAATGTTAAGAAATAAAAATATTGCAATGTCTACTAAGATTATGTATATTTTAAAATGTATGTCTTAAAATTCATGACCCTTATTACATGAGAAAACATATGAGGTTATATGCTTGTATCTACTTATTATGATTAAGCTTTTACTGAAGAAATAAAAAGATTGGAATGCATTTTGAAAATGAGTATGAGAATATAAAAGTGCAGAGGTATGAGCATTAAGCAAAGTAGTATCAGAGTAATATTTGCTTATTCCACTTTAGTTGGAAAGTATTCCTTTTTGGTGTGTAGCATTAGTATTATTTCTTTATTTACAATTTGATAGAATTCAACAGTGAGATTATTCGGGCATAATTTATTATGTAGGAAGGTTTTTAATTGCAAACTCAATTTTTAATACATATAGAACTATTCATATTATATATTTCTTCATGAATCAGTTTGGTCATTTGTCTTTCAAAGGTTTTGAGAAGAATGAAACTGGATCCAAATCTCTCACCATATTCAAAAAATAACACAGGATGAATCAAAGACTTAAATGTAAGTCCTAAAACTATAAAAATTCTATAAGAAAACCTAGGAAAAATTCTTCTGGACATTGGCCTAGGCAAATAATTTATGACTAAGCCCTCAAAAGCAAATACAAGAAAAAGAAAAATAGACAAATGGGACTTAAACTAAAAGGCTTCTACCCAGCCAAAGAAATAATTAACAAGAGTAAATAGACAACCTATAGAGTGGAAGAAAATATTCATAAACTATGCATCTGACAAAGGCCTAATATCCAGAATCTACAAAGAACTCAAACAACTCAACAAGAAATAAAACAAATAATCCCATTAAAATTAGGAAAAAGCATGGATAGGCATTTTCCAAAGAAGACATGCAGATGGCCAACAAACTTATGAAAAAATGCTCAGCATCACTAATCATCAGAGAAATGAAAATTAAAAACATAGTAAGATACTACCTTACACCAGTCAGAGTGGCCATTATCAAAAAACCAAAAAACAATGGATATCGGCAAGGATGCAGAGAAAAGGGAACACTTACATACTTTTAGTGAGAAGGTAAATTAGATCAACCTCTATGGAAAACAGTATGGAGATTTTTCAAAAGACCAAAAATAAAAGTACCATTCAATCCAGCAATTCCACTACTGGGTATCTATTCAAAGGAAAAAAAAAACATGTATCACAAAGATAACTGCTTTCGTATGTTTAGTGCAACACTATTCATAATAGGAAAGGTATGAATCAACCTAACTGTCCATAAATGTCAATGGATAACTGGATAAAGAAAATGTGGAATACACACACACACACACACACACACACACACACACACACACAACATAGAATATTACTCAACCACGAAAAAAATTAAGATGTGCCTTTTGCAGCAACATTGATGGAATTAGAGGCCATTATCTTACGTGAAATAACTCAGAAACAGAAAATCAGACACCACATATTCTCACTTATAAGTTGGAGCTAAATAATATGCACGTATTGACATAGACTGTGGAATATTAGACATTAAAGATTCAGACAGGAAGGTGGAAGGGTAGGAGGGGGCAGTGGGATGAGAAATTACTTAATGGGTATGTTGTACACGAATCAGGTAATGGTTACAAAAAGCCCAGACTTCAGCACTATGAAGTACATTCATGTAAAAAAACTGTACGTGTACTCCCTGAACCCATAAAAATTAAAAAAAAAATTAAATGAAAAAAAAGTTTTGTACATTTCATCAACTTTGCTGTTGCATGAACTTCTCATAATATTCTTTATTATCATTTTAATTTCTTAGGCTCTGTGGTAAAATGCCTTTATTATTCCTAATGTTGATACTGTGTGACTTTCTCTTTATTGCTTTATTGGTTTAGCAAAAATTATTAATTTTGCCTGTTTAAGGATTCATAAAACCATTGGTGTATTTTTTAAATTAAATTAAATTAAATTTTAAGTTTTATCGCTTTTTCTGTTACATTAGCTTCCAAATTTTTTATATTCATTTGTTTCACATACTTTGGCTTTAAGTTGTTCTTTTTATTGTTTTTTAACATGGAAACTTAGACCATTGATTTAGACCTCCTTTGCTGATGAAAGCAATTAAAAATATAGATTTACATTCAGATACTACATAAGTTTAATCTTACAATTTTTATACATTGTGTATATTTAATATTTTTATTTTCACTCAGTTATAATTATTTCCTATTTTCAATTATGAAATCTTTCTTCACCTGAGAACTAGTCAGAATTGTGTACATTTTCCAAATGTTTGGTCACTTGCTAAATATCTTAGTGTTAATAATTTCTGATAATGCTATTGTGGTCATAGAACACAGTCTGTATTATTTAAGGTCATTTAACTTATACATATGTGTTTTAATGCCCATAATATGATTAAACTTGGTGAATGTATTGCATGTTCACTTGGAAAAAATGTATAATGCTCTTATTGGAGTGTTCTTTAAAGATCAATGATATTAAGTTGGTTGATACAACCAAATATGTTCAAATCTTCTCCAGCCTATTGGATTTCTGTAATTGTTCCATCAATTACTTATTCTAGATATAATAGTTTTATATAAGAAATCTGCAGTTATATTTTATCCTTTTTTATTCATTGCATAATGTATCATTGTTGTTAATGTTGAATATTTTATATTTTAGCTGTTTCAGCAGTTTAATTATGACATTTCTTATTGCAGATTTCTTTATTTTTCTCCAGTTTGGAATTCTTTGAATCTCTTGGACTTCAAATTTATAATTTTCATAAAATTGTAATTTTTTGATCATTTTTTTTCAAATGTGTTCTTAGTACCTCTGCCCCTCTCAGAGTCTGATTACATGTAAATAGAACCTCTTATTATTTTTGGCTCACTGAAGCTCTTTTCTTTTTGCTAGCATTTTTTCTGTGATTCTATTTAGATAGTTTCTGTTTCTGTTCTGAAATTCAGTGATTTTTTTTCTTTCTACAGTATATAAACTGGTGATCTTATCTAGTGAATTTTGTACTTCAGACAATATATTTTGCATCTCAAGATGTTGAATTTATTTCCTCTATATATCCTTCATTTCACTGCTAATTACGCTCATGTTTTTCTGTAAATATTTGAGCATAATTAGAAAAGTTATTTTAATACTGTTGTTGCAAATTTTGTCATCTCTGTCATTTCTGGGTCTTTCAACATTTTTTTCTAATTATGCATCTCATTTTTCTGTTTGTTGACATGTCTTAGTGATTTTTATTAAGTAATGAACATTTTGTTTTGTTTTGGTTTTTATGCTGATGTGTGTGTTGTATGTTGTTGCCATTTTAAAGAGTTAAATTTTATCCTTCAATTTTTCTTGGGATCACCTTGAACCATTTGACACAGTATTTAAGCTTTGTTAGAACAGGTTTACAGTATCTTTTAATCTAGGGCTAGTTTATTGCTACTACTAAGGCATGACCTCCTTCAATTTTTTTTTGATCCTCTGGTTATTCATTAAGAACCCTCCAGTATGGCTGGTTGGAATTTCAATATATCAAAGTCCCTTGTAAGTTTTTGGGATTGTTCAGTGAACAGCTTCTGAGTCATTCTCTGCCTGGACTCATAGACTTGCATGCTACTCATGCATATCCCACCCAGGAACAGAATAATGAGAAATTCAGTGCAGTTTTCTGATATTCTTTCTTTCTTGAGTTCCCTCCAATCATAAATAAATTCTGCTTCACAGATTCCAAATATCTATTCATTCTTTAACTCCAGTCTCTGCCTTCCTAATGAAGCAAGACCCTTCTGCTCTGTGTGGGTTTCCCATTCCTCATCAGGGTCTAAAAAGAATCTACAGGTAGAAAGTCAGATGACCACAGGACTCACATCATCTGGTTTCCCTCTCCTAGGGTTCATCTTTCTACGCTTCCTGTTGTCCAATGTCTGGAACCGTTTGTTTCACATAGTTGTCTGATTTTCAAGCAGTTTATAGAAGAAGAAAAGGGTAACTAGGGTGTTAATTAAATTACTCCATCATGTATAAAATGTAGAAATCCTTTTTTTAAAAAAAAGCTGTTTAATCAATAATGTAATTTTGCTTCAACATAAGAATAGATGCTATTTTTAGAAAGCATTTAATTTTGAATATGACTATTTCATAATTTCACCAGTATCAATCAATAATAATAACCTTAATATTTCAAAAATGTAAAATACTAATTGTTGTAATACTTCATTTTACTATCAAGAGTGTCCCTATTTAAGTGATGTATTATATAGTTACCCTATTTCTAAGTACATCAAACGTAGTTTCAAATCTCCATTGTTGGATATTTGCACATGACGGCTGTAAATGTGGATTGTGTATGCTAAGCTTATAAGTCATATACCACAAGAGGCACTGTTGTATGTGCTTTATGGTTTGCTTAAATGGTGAATTATAACTTTCGGTAATGTTCACCATTACCTACTTTTTTTCCTTTTTATTTCAGTATATTATGGGGGTACAAATATTCAGGTAACATATATTAACCTTGCCCCCGCCCCAAATCAGTCAGAGCTTTAATCATGTCCATCCCCCAAACGGTGTCTCTTTTTGATTAAATTATGTGGTCATAGGAAAATTAAGAGTCTACAGAGACTTTAAAATACCTGGTCATTATATGTTAAAAACATTTAGATTCCAGGCTTAGTTAATTATAAATGATTCTGAGTTTTGTTTGTTTTTATTTGCTTTATTTTGTGTTACTTACCTGATTATATGAATGGAAATTCAAAAATTATGAGATATAGGACAATTTTTACTTTGTGGTATTCTTATAGCCTTGGTCCCACCTACAGAGTGCACTAGAATATCCCAATTACAAAAAACAAAAACAAACAAACAGCAAAAAAATAAAAAAAAAAAAAACATAAAATAGCTTTGAAAGTAGCATTATAACTTGTTTTTCTTTTTTCTTTTATACCTCATTTTTACTGTAAGCACTATCTTTTTGAAAACCACCCATAACATTTTGTGGGTTTTGTGTTGCCCTCAATGAGGTGAAGATTGTTAAGGGATAGTAACACAAGAAAGTGGAAATGTGGTAGGATGTGACAGACACAAGTTTGTATTTTAGTGTCTCTGTGCTGGATTAGAAATGAAAGTTTGGCAGGATAATCATAACAGGGAGAGCCAGCAGATCAATTAGAGTGTTTTTTCTAGAAATTTAAGTAAAAAGTTATGAATATAGATGTAACATGTTCAAATATATTAGCATGGAGCAGAAGGAAAAAAAAACACAGAAATAAAAGATGTTTTCTAGGCTAAGATTTATAACAGCATAGGGAGCAAAGTGATGGTACTGGAAGAAGAAATTGGAAAAGGAAGAGGAAAAGGACAAGAAGGATAAACAGACTGATTTTTTTACTCAGATATTGGAAGAAATTTACCTATTCATTTAAAAAGTAGGAAGGCAAATATCATTTTTAAAAATAGAAAATAAATAATCTTCAGAAAATGTGGTACATTCTAAGAGAGCAATTCTGCAGAAGGATTTAGATAAATGTAGAAAAGTTATTTGTAAATTAAAATCGAGGCAGCACTTGGATGGGTTTTAAAAAGGACTATTGATGTTTTTGTGATTATTGGTAGCTGATGTGCTTTCAACTTTCTTGTCAGTGATACTAAGAGAAGTAGATGGCATAATTCAAAATTAATTAACAGACTTTTCAGTTCCAAGCCAAATGTTCATGTTTTTAGAAATAGAGATATTGTAAAAACCTTTGGCTTTGTGTCAAACATTATTATGAAATATATATTGAATCACACGCAATTTGAGAAAAACTTAATGCATTATTTAACTTCTTGTATGTTTCTAGTAGCTGATCCAAGTGTAATGGTCTACTGAGATTCAGAAAGTCTACTGTATGAGGAAGACTTGGCAACAGAAGATGAAAACATGGACCATTATCTATTAAAGATAAATTATTTTGGACAATATTGCTGGACAAGTATGGGTGCCAGATTTCAAACTTTACTGATCAAGTTATCAATTACTGTTAAGAATATGCAGTTCTAGAAGAGGAGAAGAACGAAAGAGAATAAAGTCTAGGAGGAGGAGGAGGAGAAATTTACACAACAGCAGAAGAAAGAGAAGAAAAGGTTCAGGTCCCGAAATAAATAGTAACATGTTGACCAAAGAAGCTGGACCTACTGAAAATTGATCTATTAGAATGTCATATCAATAGAATTTCAGCAGTGCATCTCTCAAATAAATTCATATACACATCTGAAAAAATATATTAATTAAAATAATAATACCAACATGATAAAAAAAAAACAATGAACTAACACTCATATAGCATTTGCTATGTTTTCTTCTAGTTTAGAACTTGTAAAGTGCTCCAAACTGTTTACGTTTCATACTTTTCCACAGCTGCTGGTGGCTTAACTTTCCGCCCCCGCCCATCTTTGCGCGTGCTCTCCGCTCCACTGCGCTGGCTCTGCCGCGCTGTGTCATCGTGGCAAACACATACCTACCCTGCAAGGCCAAAAAAGTGAGCACGGATCTCCTTTTTGTACTTGTATTGTTTCTTTTTCCAAAATGTCATATAAGTGGAGTTATAAAATATGTAGCCTTTTGTGATTGCCATCCTTCACTTTGGAGGAGACATTTGAGATTATATCCATGTTCTTGCATCCATTAATAGTTCTGTCTCCTTTAGTGCTGAGCAGTATTCCATTACAGGTGTGTACCACAGTTTGTCTACTCAGTCCCCAAGAACCATTTTATTTTAATGAATTGGTCAAATTCTACCACCACAAATCATGTTGTGCTTGTAAGAAGTCATACCAAAATGATTTCCAGGTATATCATTTCAGCTCCTAATATCAAAGTATTTCTGCCTATTAAATTGTACATTTTCCAGTAGCAACTCTGTTGTATGTTTTCTTTCTTTATAAATATAGGTCATCCAGTTTTGTTAAAGACTCAAGACATAATTATTAAAGATTTATTAGTGTTACACCTGTAGTTTTATAATACTTTAATCCACATTATTTAAACTAACTAGAACACTTAAGGACTTAAGTGCGTTCAATTTAATGCACACTAGTTAACAGAATTGGGACCAAATTGGGGAACATTTAAAAATGGCAGGTAGCCAATATTATACTCCATGAAATTGTTTCTTACATTAATCCATCTATCTCTCATATTAGATTAGATAAGTTATACAATCAGATAGCTCTATGCCTTCCTGGAAATTGAGTTTCTTTAGAGAAATGCATATGAATGGAAATATAGACATCTTAAGTCCTGTTTGCCAAATTATATTATTCCCAATAGGTAATGTATACAGATGTTTCTTTGTTACATTCATACTTTTATTTCTATTTCCATTATAAATAAAAAGTATAAATTATAAAATTTATTTCACTTATAATACTTCAAATAGAGTAAAATAAAATCAGTTAAACATCTTGTGATGATGCAGTTCAACATCTGCAAGATAAGTGTGACATATATAATCATATTAAAAAGCAAACATGTCAAGTTTTGTTGGAATTAAGTAGTGGATCAGTACAGGTGCTTTCTAAGATTAATAATAGTACATAAGAGAAAAGAAAGCCAAGTAATACTACACGTTGATATTAACAAAGAACAATTTAGTGCAAACCAAAGCACCTGCTAAAAGAAAATGAAAGCAAATTTATGTAATAAACTTCTCTGACTATATTATTCCAAGTTTAATTTACTCTAAAAAAAAGTCTCTTAGGAAGTGGCCCTGGGAAAATATTACCAGGTCCGATAACTCATAAAATAAGAGTAGTTGTTAATTCCATAGTAGAAAATGTTCACCCAAAATTTTAGGTGAACACAAAATTAAGAACATATTAGATATTTTTTATTTCATTCCTTCCACATGTGCACCAGGCTTTGTGTTAGAAAATTTATCTCACTGAGGAAAAAAACACATTGTCAAAATATTAAGAGACTCTAATAAAGAAATTTTGAGGTGACTATAATGGATAATGGATGCTTGGGACTTAGGAGAGTACAACAGAGGAGCAAAAACCATTCTGGAGTGGGGGAAGGAAGGTAGAAAATATTCCCAAGAAACACTAGATATGCAGAACAATGAACAAAACTTAGCCCACAGGAAAAGAGGAAGAAAGTCATTTTAAAGAAAGGAAAAAGGACATGAATGTTATGGAGATGTCAGAAAAGCAGGATTTAGGAATTTCAACTAATTCAATATGGCTGAAGGTCAATGTGTTTACGAAAGAGTCACAGGAATGAAACTAGAAAAGCAGACAAAGTCTGGATTACATAAGAGTTTAGATTTTATCATAAAAGCAATGAAGAGCCATTTGAGTGATTTAAATACATGGAATAAATAATCAGATTTACAAATTAGACTAGAAACTTATTAGAAAGTTTTGGAGGAAGCCAAGCTGAAGACAACAAATCTGACACTATTGCAATAAATTCTGGTATTCAGGGTTTCACAATGTGATCCAAGCAGAATAATTTACCCATGAGATCCTCAGCCAGAAAGAGATTCTACTAAATACTACATACTTTATGGAACACTTGGCAATTCATAAAGTATTCTGAAAGCTTCCTGCAACTTAAAAATATATCTGTTTGTTTAGTGTGCTTTCCAATATTTAGTTTCCTTTTTTCTATTTTCTTTTTTTTAAAACAAGAAATCATTTTTCCATATAGCATTTTATTAAGAATCAAATAATTATTGATCTATAACACAAATTATGAGAATGTCTACCCTGAACAAATGTGTGCCGGGGTGAAGAAAGAGAAAAACAAAGGATATGAGAATTATTTCCAAGGAAAAATACAACATAAATGGGTATGGGTTAAATGTAAGAAATAAGAAAGGAGAAGATTTGGAAGAACCCCAAGTTTTTGGTTTAAAAATTTGAAGGTTTGTTGTTTGTATATTTTAAGCAGGTAAATAAAATATAATCTTAGAATGAGCAAAGGAAAAAGTGATATGAGGAAAACTAATGAATACTATTTATGTCTTTGGTGTAAACTATCTAAAAGGTAATGTCCTGGAACAAAGGGTAGAGGACATATAGGACTGATTTGTAAAATTGTCAGTGTTATTAAGAACCCAAATATAAAATTTTGAAGTGAGTTCTGGAGTGAGAGCTAGAATATGGAGCCATTAACAGTAATTGAGAGGTTGTAGCAGCTCCAGTTTCACGGGTAGCAGGGAGCCTGACAATCTGGTTGTGGAAGTTTAAAAAATGAAGAGGAAGTCTGGAGGGTGTAAGAGAAAGAGAATTAGTTAAAAAACAACAACAACAACAAAAAAAAAACAGACAAACATATAAAGAAACATACAAAAAAAAACCACTTGATTAAATCATTATACAATGTAAACAAATAAAGTATCATTCATAGCCCATAAATATGTACAATTATTATTTGTCAATTAAAAATAAAGTAAAACTTTGAGTAAGAAGAGATAAAGTGAATTTTGACAACAGTACGAGAATCATTGGGAAAACCTATAAACATCCTTTCTGACCCCTTCATAGCCTCTACACCCTTTGTCTACCTGTAAACACTGATGTTTCCCTGGATCTTCTACGTTATCATCTGTTACTATATCTTTAAACACCCACATTATGTGTTCTCATCCACTCATTTGCCTTCAATAACTTTGTATGGATTAATATTAGATTTTTTCCAGCCCTGACTCAACCCTGATTCAACTCTGATTCCTCCCTGAGCCATAGAATTATATCTCCAAACGTCTGCGGTTCATATCCTCTTTGATGTTTCTCATGCACCATACACCAAAATTTGCAAATTGAAAACATTTTTTACTATTGGCTGCTATTTCTCTGGGTTTTGGCACATTGTTTTTCCAAGACATCCAGACAATAGAGTTATCAGACTTCATGTATAATATGTTCAAAGCAATAAAATAGAAGATAGAAATTTTAAAAAACAAACAGAAAAACGTTTTTTAGAATGCACGTCAGATTATCTCACTCCAATGTTCAAAGCCATCTAATGGCTTCTCATGTCTCTTATCTAGAAGCCAAAGACCTTAGTCAGTGGACAAGGGCCATGTGATCTCAAAAGTTAATGCCTTTTTTTACTTCAGCTTCCATTAGTTCTACTTCTCTCTCCTCTGTATTACATTACTTCACTTCCACCACACTGTCCTACTCCACCATGACCAGGAGTTCTGTTGTTTACTCTCTCTGCAATGTTTTGTGCACTTTTATCATTGCATGGCTCACTCCTTCATATCATCAGGTTTTTGCTCATATGCCATTTTATCAAGTAGATTTTCCTTAACCATCCTATCTTAAAGTGGCATTCCCCCCACTTCTGTCCAGGAATTCTCTACCCCTTTTTATCATTTCTCTTAATAACCATTAGATACACAATATATCCTACTTTTTAAAATCAACTCAATGTATTGTTAGCTCTATGAGGGCAATTTTGCCTTTTGGTTCAGTTACAGCCTTAGCTCCTACATCAATATCTGATTTATAGATGGTACTGAAAAATATTAGTTGAGTTGATTAATAGTTAAATATAATTTATAAGCTAAGAAAATATGAATATCTTAGTGCAATAAATATGTGATAGTTTAATTATTGAAAATGTTTACTGGAAAGAAAAAATTCTAAAGGGTGCATTTGATCAAAAAATAAATCAAATTTAGAATATAGAAGTATGATGTAAGAAGTGTTGGTGAGTGAAAAAAATCAGTGCACCTATTGGTGAATTTAAATAATCATTTACTTTAAAAGAGAGCTAGAAACTTGTTATAATTGTTATCAAAGACAAGGTCAAATTAAACTAGTGAAGTTATGAGAGGAGAGAGGTTCAAGTTCTTTTGTTATCTGACAAAATAATAAACACATTGATTAACTTCATGTTGGTTAATTTATACATACATATTAAAAATTAATGTTCTAAAAATATAAATGAAATATCCAATGTTCCAACTGGAAGAAAATAAAACTTTAAAAATTTAAGTAATTGGCTGAATTAAGCCAAAATAAAACTAAAATAACACAATTAAAAAATGAAGAGTTAAAAAATAACTTGAGTTTAAAAAAAGCAGCCCATATATATCAGAAATCATAATTGATTTACTCTACAATATTTTCCTGAAAGTCACAGCCAGAAAAGTAAGAACATAAGAAATGAGAAAAATATCAGAAGGAGCAGAAACAAAGAGACAAAATCATTATTAGTTGTGGAAAATAAATTGAGTATATAGAAAATACAAAGAAATTCATCAGCAACCATTTAAAAATATACTGAGTTCCACAAGGTTGATTGGATGAAAAACATCAATAAAAACAAAAGCAATAGCATTTCCAAATATCAGTAAAAACAGTATATATAAGATAAGAGATATGATTACAATTACCACAAAATATTACTTAAATATTAATCTTACAATATAATTGCAAAATGATATTGGAGGAAATGTAAAAGGTCATGAATAAATGAATAGTTATATTTAGGGATGAGGAGACTTGATACTTAAAACAGGTCTGTAATAAATTCAATGTCATTCCCATCAAGATTCTAAAGAATTTTCTTCTTGTTTTTTGTAGAACTAGACAAACTAGAAAAACAGAAGTTTATAAATTTGTAAAATAAGAAAACAAGAATTGAACATTGATATACAATATATCAAAAATAATTATAAAGAGATATTAGACAGTATGGTGTAACATAATCTCTCTCTCTCACACACACACACTACATATATACATATATTAATCTAAATTGCTATTATGATACTACATAGGATAATACTTTTTTAAGTTGTAGAGTAGAAATAATTCCATATATATGACAAAAATAATATTTACATTAAAATGATTGATAAATTTATCTACTTCAAAATTTAAGTTAAATATTACCATTAATAGTTATGCATTAATATAAAATTTAAAATAAAAAAAGCTTTGATATTACCTAGTGTTGCCTTTGGGAATGTCCAGAGTCAAGAGTGTACTTATACCGCTGATTAGAGTTAAAATGTGTACAACTTTTGAAACCAATTTGCCAACAGCTACTGAAGCTTGAAAAACGATTATAATTTTTGAATCAGCAATTAGGCATAAAGCTATATACCCCAGAGAAACACTTGCATATGAGCACCCAAGAGGCAGAGACAAGATGACCTTGCCTTTTATTTCTAAACTAAAAAACTATATATCTCCTCAATGACCAGCAAGAATAGATTATATGAATGCATGTTATCTATTTATGCTATTGAACACACTATGTAGCAAGCAAAATTTTGAAAACTAGATCTGTTAATTGCAATATTACTGATCTAAAGCTTAATATTTTGAGAGTAAAATTATTGCAATCTTATAACTTTTGTATAAAAATAAGACATGTCCAATTAACAATATATATTTCTTATAGATATATAATCATATCTAGTAATAGTACCATAATATGAAATTTTAGGTTTTATATTGGTTGCCTCTGTATGATATAAGGGGAGGGAAGGGGGATGTCAAAGTTGTACATAATATGCTGTTTCATTTTAAAAATTTGGGAAGATGGATACACAAACATTTTTTAATATTTCCTATATTTTTACTTTTTTAATATTTCCCAATAAAAACAAAAGAAAATGAATCAATAAACAAGAATTAAAAATGCAAAATAAAACACTTAGGCAACCATAAAGACCTCCACAATTTGTCCCAGACCTATTTCATCAATTTTATCTTTATCATCATGTAATCTTGCTTCCTCTGTTCAAAGACCTCAACAATGGTTTGTTCAATTTGTACTGTTTAACTATTTACCATGTGTCTCCCACACCATACTGTTCAATTTGCCTGGAAATCTGACATATACATATTTATGTATGTATGTCTATAAATATATAAAATGATTTTCAAAAGGCTAACATGATTATCATACAAATATAAAAATTATATTTAACTAATTAATACATCAAATATAGTAATCTCTTCAAAGAGTATTTGAAAATATATCAAGGAAAACAATTAAAAATATGTCAGAATGATTTTGCTAAGTTAGGTACAAAAACTGGCTATGTTTTTTATACTAATAATTGTTTGGTGTTATCAGTTACACAATTATCTCCATGTCTAATGTACAGAAATTTGCATGTCTCTTTACCCAGTCTGGAATATTTAATCAATAGTAAACAGTAAGTTGATCTAAGTATATTCTCCTGGATAATCCCTAGGTGCCCTTTACCCCCATACAATTGGCAGGAAATTATGCAGACCTTTTTGTTTTATTTTCATTGTATGTCAGGATTCTGACAATATACCCCTCAATTTGAATATACAAATACATATTTTCTATCCATTAAGTATCATATATTGTGCTGTTGCTTCCTTCCTCACAAAGCAAAGATCATGTCTTGAACGTATTAACCCTCAAATTATTGTAATTTCTTTGTTCGTATTTACAATATTTTTCTTGCATTTCCTTATTTAAATTTTATTTTTCTCTCTTTCTCTTTAATATAAGTTTCCTGAAGGAAATGACAGAGACAAAATTATATTTTCACCCCATTTCTCCAGGCATTATACAGTACACACACATTACTTTGCTATCATTTTAAAAATATTTTTATAGGGATTAAGCATGATATTATTTTTAATAATCTGTTAAGGATAATAAAAAAAAACTTTACCAATACAGCTTAATGTTTTCAAAAAAGAATTGAGAAAACTAACTATTCATATTAAATTTAATTTGTAATGTTCTTTAATATACATATCATACTATTTTGTTTTTGACTTTTTATTCATCAGAAAACTTGGGATTTAAAATGAAGTCTTCATATCTTCCTTAAATCAAATGCTGAAAAAACCTAAATACTTTAAAATTTTGGAATATGACCATATTCTTTGGGTCTGCAAAACAAATCAGAAATTCCACATGGATGTATTGGGTACTCGTCTAAATGTGCAGCCTTATAAATCATTTTCCAATAGAATATTGCCTATACTTAAATAAACTATCTTGTTGTCAGCTGTCTCCAAATGCCTTTCTAAATTGCTTAAGGAGAGCTTTTTTGATATATGTGATTGCAAACTGGAATTCTGTCAGAAGTCTAGACTTTATTGACATTCCTGCAAAATGGAAGAATTGTTCAGACTTAATGAAATTTGTTATTCTAAGAAAATAAAGTGTTCAATATAAAAGCTGTTTGGAAGAAAACAAACAATTGACTACAAATACTTCAGCATCAAACTGCAATAGAATAATAGTATAACTTTTAGGCATTAAAAATAAATAAATTGTCAAACTAATACATATATAAATATATATAGTTAATATGTCTACATAGTGTTAAGAGATCTATAATTCTACTAGCAATCAAAACACAGTGATTAATTAATTTCAAATTTGAGAAAAGGGAATTTATCAGACTATTAGTATTTAATCCAAGCAACATTAGATAAAATACTATGAAAGTGGAATTTTTAAGAAAATTGTGCTTGAAAAGAAACATTTTCCACTCTCTTTATCAAACATTAACCAAGCACTAAACAAGCCTAGAAATCTATTGCTTTGACACCAGCATTGGCAAAGAATTAGTTCTTTACATTAGTTTTTTTAAATAAATCTCCTGGAAATGCTCATAAAAACTGTTGACCTTTGGTGCTGTGAAATTCCCAGGCATACATTTTTTAATAGATTTCAGCTTGTTCAGGTCTCCCAAATAAGCAGGCTGATTCAAACTCCTTTTTTGTGATAATTTAGTATGTCTATTAGATAACAGTTAAATAAATATAGTCAAATTTCAATAGTGATTATATGATTCCACTGAATTCAGTCATCACTCTTCTTTCCTGCATGTCTGTATTTTCTGCTTTCTCTATCATGACTGTGATTATTATAATAGTATTGCTTTATTTATTTCTTATGCAAAAATATTCAATTGAAGCAAATTAGATAATGTCACATGGTTACCTACAGAACAATTTTTAGGAGTTTTTTTTTTCACTCTTCAATTTTTTTTTAATTTAATGGTATTCATAAAATAAGGCAGATTATGGACTCCACTGACAACGTTACAAATACTATTTTGCACAAGTATATATTTTAAAATCATACTTAATACTCTCTGAGGATAGAGCTACATGGACAGCTTCCTCAGGTAAGTAAAAACCTTTCTTTTATTTATTACACTTGGGAAAAAAAACCACACACCTTTTGCAATTCTTATCCAGAAAGTTTTTTCATATTCCATGACACTTTATAGCACACATATAAAACTGTCTCACCATCATATTATCTGCATAACTCAATTATCCCATAAATATTTATCCAGTTTCCACTGTGTCTGGCCTCAAGAAGTACACAAATATGAGCAACACAGACACTGGCCACTGCTCTCACAGAGGTAAAGGATTAGGAAGAAAGTCACACATGTAAGAAGTAATTACCTGCCACTTACTCTCTATGTCACCTTGGACAAGTTACTACAATCAGAGTCTAATGCTTAGTTTGAAAGTAAAGATAATAATATGGTGGTATCTACTTCATCTGGTGATTGTAATGACTAAAAGAGTTAATGAGCGCCTGACAAGTAGAGCTCCATAAATATTAGTTGCCAAGTTCTCATCCCTGTGTTCCCTCCTCCTTTTCAGGCTTTGGGAAAGAAAAACAAATGCAAGTAAAACTAGATTATGGGAAAGTTTTATGAAGAAATGACACTAAAGTTGAGACTTAGCGGTAGAATAAAATTAGATAGTCATTTTAAAGTATTCCAGGCTGAGAAAGCTATACAAATGAAGGTCCCTGGGCACAAGAGAATTATGGCAAAGATCAGAAAGGAACTTAAAAGTCCAATAAAGATTTGGTTAAGGGGTACAAACATACAGTTAGATGAAGGAATAAGCTCTAGTATTCTCCGGGTCAGTAGGGAAATTACAGTTAACAATAATTTATTATTATTAGAAGAGAAGATTTGTAATGTTCCCAACACAAAGAAGATTGAAATGAAGGATATCCCAATGACCCTGATTTCATCATTATACACTGTACACAAGTATCAAAGTATCACATGTACCCCCCAAATAAGTACAGCTATAATAAATTAATAAAAAATTTAAGGCCAATAAAGAGGAAGGATAGTGAAATTTGAGACTGTAATGTTGTACAGGGTCATCCCGCTCAAGGCCTTGACTTCTTGAATGCTAAGTAAAGCCTTTGTATTTGATCCAAGAGATAATAAGATTCTGGGACAAGATTTTGTTAATGGAAGTGACATGATTACATCTTTGTTTCTAAAATCTGCCCTCCAATCACGTCTGTGACTTTCAAACACAGTCCACGTCAAGTCTACTGTACTTTTGGCAGTGGTTTGCAAGCATTGGAACCCTGGAAGGAGTATGGGCCACTGATCCTTTAGCCTCTTTTCTGAAGAACATTAAAATTAAAATTACATTACTCTAAAGAGTCTGTAGGAATGTTTTGATCCTGGCTTCCTTTCAAGTTCAATTTTCTTTGGCAGACACATATACTGGGTAAGTGGCCTAGGCAAGCAGCTCACCTCATTTTGGCAATGACCCTGGTCCCTGGCATCCCTCTTTAATTGTGTCTACCATCTTATAAAAAAAGATTGATGTGCTCTGAACCTTGTATCTCAGTGGAGGGCAAAAATACTAAATATATATGTATTTTTAATATCATGAATAATTAAATACGATATACAATTAAGTATCCTAAATAATTATTTTCTCATGTCTAAGCTGAAATAATTTCTAAAAATAAGCTACATAGAAAAAGTCTAAGCAAATTTAATAATTAATATCATCACTCATTTCCATAAATATTTTCCCTCTTATCTGATCACACTTCCTTTATGTTCTCAATTTACCTTTATGAGGAGGAAAGTATAAAAACGAGTTGTGTCATTTTATAAACAATATGGGTATGCATATGGTTCTATAAAAATTTCCACTGCCATATTTGAAGATTCTCCTAACACCATTTACAAATTAAATAAATAAAATATTTCAACAAGTTTTCTGGAAATGCTATTGTCACATGCTAACATATTTTTTGTGTTATGTCAGAACTTCATATGCTAGCTATATGAACACAGGATTGTGCCCTTCCTGATGCCTCTATAATGGTTGCAACAACTAGTGTTTGATTTGGATACATGTACCTTCCAAAGGAATTACGTACAATTATATGTCTCATTCATTGTTTTTAATATTCTCCATTATAAATTTAGAAGGTTTTAAAGTATTTTCATTCAAGTTCCCCAAAGAATATTATTCTAATGCAAAATAATATATGCCTGGCAGACTGTCTTGTGATCTTAAATATCTTAGTATAAAATATAATCATATAAGCAATTTTTATTAGTCTTTAATTGAACAAACATCATATAGCAAAACTTATAGATTTGCTACACAATTATTTTTTATAATGTCAAATTTTGTTGGAAATGATTATCTTAATGAGGTAGAAAAAAGTTTCTCCTCCAATTACTATTTTTTGTATCTGTAGATGAGTATTATTTACTGGTAGAATGAGGCTGAATTTAGCATTCTTTTTATTCCTATTTTGCCATTTTCTATAGATGTAAATGCCTATTCTATAATAAGAAAACACGGAACATTTTGTTATTGTAATGTTATCCAAGTCTCTAAAATCCTCTCGAGTTACATAGCAAACATCATGGAAAAACTAATTATCAAAAATTATCTTCATGATTTTTCAGCTAATGACTTGATGAGGCCCTCCTTGATTTATTGAGAGTAAACATTTGGGAACCATTTGATTAACAAAAGCTTTTGTTACTCAGTCCATATCTCCAAATCAGTCTCTTTCTGGTAACAGAGACATTTATGTCTACAACGATGCTTCAGACTCAAAGTTTAGGAATGGTGGGAGGTGTTAGTGTGTATCATTGTGTGTGTCTGTCTCTGTGTGTGTGTATTTGCAAAGTTGAAGAGCAATTGAGAATAAGGGAGATGATCAAGGGAAGTTGGATCTTTATCATATGAGTGCAATCTCAGAATGATCTTTGAAAATAGCATTCATGAAAATTGAGAATCTGGAAATTGATTTTCCTGAAACTAATTGTAACAACGATCCCTTAGAAAGCTATCATGAACCCATATGAATATACCTTTTTAAAGATCTCGTCTCAAAGACCAATGATATAGTAATATCTCTATACTGTTCTATGAAGTAAAAATGCCATTATTCTCACTTTTTTAGGAATGGAAATGAAGCATATAAGTAGCTAAAACAAAACCATGAATTCCCTCCTGACTTTGCTGCTGGATCAGATTACTCTTACATTTTATACGAGCGGAGCATATGTGAAAGCTTATTGTGAGATGCAAAGTACTACTTTAATGTTGTAATTTTCAGGAAGACAAAGTGAAGTGTCAAGGCGTGGGAGGTGCAGTCATAGAAGTTACCTTCCAAATATAATTTCAGGTACTTAATGTAATTCTCTCCCTTTTCATAGTTACAGAAACTTTGTAAGTTGCCATTTAATATTGTTTTAAAATATTAGACAATGTTACTAATTTTTATAATTAGCTCAAAAACTTTTGGTACAGATAGAAAGGAATGGCATGTCAAGAAGCGTCATAGGATAGAAAGGAATCTTTCCAAGGAGCGCTTAGTTGGTTAAAGGATCCATGTTTGCTGTTTCAATTACTCCTGTGTTCACTAACAAGCACCGATTATTTTTGTTCATCCTTCATTCATTTTGCAGCTGTAACTTCCTTCAATGTCTTTCAAATCAAAGTAAAAACAAAATCAGAAACAGAACCTGTCAACGTTTATGTGTCCACTTTGTCACTATTCCACTGTCAGCTCCTGGGATTAAATTCAAGTAGGAGGGTACAGAAAGGCAAACAGTAGCATAGTGCTCCTCCTGTGTTCTTGAATGGAGTACAGTTGACAAAGGAATATTATTTAGTATACATATTTGTACACACATAACACACACATACATATACGTATATGTATACTTATACATATCCATACTTTTGTCCTGTTATCTCTAGTTAACCCTTTAATCAGCTCACAACTGTTTCCTGAACTCCACTCAACTATAGGATACAGTCATTGACTAGGGAAATACTAAAAAATGAAAAGGAAAAGGAAAACATGAATTATTTGATATGAATCTTGGTAATTGTTATCTCATTTCTTTCTTCTGTTTTCCTCTGAGATCTGCTTTGGGTCCTGGGTTCTGAGTGTAACATAGCCTACACAGGGATTTTGATAATTCTGAGTTCTGACTGAGGCTCTGGACCATTTGCTTACTCTAGAGTCATTTTTTTCTTTTGTGTGTGTTTCTGTGTGTGGTTTTCCTCACATACTAACCCTACTTTGTTTCAAGTAGCTGTATTCCAGGGAGGGTGAAATGTAGCCTAAGCTCCAGGATCCCTCACTGGTAGGGCCCATTTGAAGCCCTTAGGAATAGCATCAGCAACTTTTATATTCAATTTTTTTTTTTTTTTTAATGAGACTTCCCAGATCATATGTTTTGGACCTCACGAAACCTGAATTTGTTTTCTGTTTGTGCTTGGCTTGTGTATGTAACAACCTTCTCTTTACTATTACTTATCTAAGTTCTGAATAGAGTCTGTTATGTAATACATTTTTGCCTAACATGATGTGCTAATCTTAACCATGGCTTCTTGATGAAAGATGATTCCATGAAGTTATGGAAGAGGTTGGAAATGAGGTGAAGAAATGGACACTACAGCCAAGAGCCACCAAGATCCTGCCTTAACATGCTTCTGAAATTGCTTATACTCAATTAAGCAGCAAGGCCTTTCTTATTGTATTAGAAGAAAACAACGGCAAGAAAAGATGTGTTTCTTCTGTCTCAAACAATTCCTTGATAAAAAGAATTACTGAGATCCTTTTGTGACAAGTTTTCTCTCAGAAATTTCAACAGTAGAAGATAATGCTCCCTCCCATCCCTAAATTGCACTCTGTAGAGTTAAAGAGACAGAAAAACTTTAATTTGAGGCTATTGAGATAGGGGAAAGAGCTCAAACTCAACTCAGTTGAAACAAAAGACAGGAGTGCTTTTAAGCACTTGGGGTAACCCACTGGAAAAGTACTAAGGACATTAAGAGAGAGAGTGACCAATGTGATTAGGCCAGCTGTGTTTACTCATTGGCATTTATCCAACTTAAGCTCCTACCCTCCTATAGAAATTGGAAAATACAGGGTGCTATCTTTCTTGATGATTACTTTTCAAAAGGATAGCTCCCAGGTTCATGAGAAAAACATTCTTGGGTTGTAAAGCTGGCAAGGGGCTAAGAGAAGACTTATATATCAAGGAAGTGAAGAAATAATTTTGCATCATAAGTCTAATTAATTAAATTATTCTAGGAAAATGGAAATCAGGGACCTATACTCAGGAAGAAACTTGTCTAAAGTTCAGACAAGCTGAGAGGAATGTTAAGGCTGTCTTGGTCACTAAGCAAGTTGGAAAATAAACACAGTATCTAGAGTTTGACCTTCCATACTAATTAACATAGTTATAAGTATCAGCAAACTTTCTTACGAGGCAGAAATAGATATTAAATAATGAAATTGGATATAGTTTAGTAGCATTGAAATAATTTGTCATTTATATTAATAAAAATGTTAAAATAAAACACTAAAATGGATTATTGTGGTATTTTGATTATAGGAGTAACCAAGAAGTAAGGAAGGTGATAAAGATTGTTAGAGAAAATTAGTTTTTAATATAATGGGCAGTGAGAAAAAAAAAATTGAGTGAATTATCCTGCATGTACAAATTCAGTGGACTTTTAGTACTACTATATTTAAACACGAAAATCTCTTTCATTATATAGATGATGTGTTAATTAGAAATACTTGTGTACTGCGTTTGCTGAAGTTGCACAGTTTTAGTATTCAGCCTCACTTTGGTACATATGAAAGCAAAAATATAGGCTTCAATTTCTTTGAAGTGAAATCAAGATCATTGTATTAATAGAAAGGGACCTCTATAGGTCTTCAAAGATCTGTCTTCAGTGAAATTCATACACAACTAATCAAATAAAGCCAAGAGAAGTGCTGCATAAGAGTGCTTAAAATATCCACTTAGAGTATACCCTATTTGAAATTATTATGAAGCTTTTATTTTCTTGTATTCTTTTTTAAAGATAGATACATCATTATTTAGAGCCCCAAAATTTAAATATTTATTGAAGAGTTGTTAAAATTGAATATGGTTTTACTATTAAAATATAAAAATATCACACCCAAAAGATTTTGACCACATGAAAATAAATATTAAGGACTATAGTAAAAGAGTAGTTGATGAAGCACTGCCATCTTTTGGTTGTATAAATTAAGTATATACAAAATATACAGAAGTTAAATATCTAAGAAATTAATATACACATTCTAAAAGTTCAAAAATTAAAACTTTTATAAATGATAAAGTAGATCATAAATATTAGCTTTTGGCAGAGATAGGCCACAGAATTCTTACCAACAGAATTCTCAAAGGAAAGTTGTCAAAACTATTAACTTGAAGCCTTTTGGCATTGATAATAAATAAGATATAGCTAACATTTGCAATTCTCATTATTTGATTCATGTGTTCCATACAAGGGGTAAATTAGTGATGACATATTCATTAATATTTATGATTTGCAAGTAGATGTGTAATATAATGTTTATTGTGTAATAATTGTTCAGTAATTTCCAAGTTTTTCAGCCAGGAAGTCAAATGAATGGTATTAAATTTAACCAATAATATTTTTAAAGACAGCATTAGATTCAGAGTTTTGTTTACTATACATGTTATAAATCTAATAAAAACCTTGAAATTTCATATTTTTCTTTTTCCCCAATTGATGATATAGTCTAATTAAGCATTCTGACAGTTACTCCAGAATTTGCTATTCTTTTCTTATTATTTTAATTAAGCTCTTATAAGAGAAAAATGACTGGGAAGCTTGGGGCCTTTATGAGTCATAAGAGTAAGCATGTAGTAACATCACATCTATATTGAAGAAATCAAGATGACTTTCTATTAGAGCTTATATTTAAAAGAAAGTCAATCTAAGCAGTTGCCTATTTCTACTTTAACTGATCCTTCCCTACACAAATTATTTAGCTTTATAAAGTTTTAACAACCAAATCTTTTATATTATGCTGTTAATGTTTATTAAAAATAAATTATATAAAGTCATAGGGCTTGCTGAAAAATAATCTAGAATACAGTTATTGGTAAATATAGTAGTCATACTTCTATAACATTTCATATTTTGTGATTTCAATAATTTTAGGATAGTATAAACTAAAATTTCTCCAATATATGTCTGTTTTTAAATTAGAATAAAATCTAAATAATTATTTCTTAATGACATTAGTAAGATGGTGAATTAGTTATCTGACTCCACTTTTCCCCCCACAAAAATCCAATTAGAAATTTTCCACAAGCAATAATATCTTCATAAATATTCCAGACTTGATAATGAAGCTCAAATTTCAAAAAAACACTTGTACCTGAATGTTTATCAAAGCACAATTCTCAATTGCAAAGATGTGAAACCAACCTAAGTACCCATCAATTCACAAGTGGATAAAGAAAATGTGGTGTATATATTTGTATATTAATACCATGGAGTACTATTCAACCATAAAAGGAATGAAATAATGTGGTTTGCGCAACTTGGATGGAACTGGAGACAATTTTCCTAAGAGAAGGTATGGAAAACCAAACATCATATGTTCTCACTAATAAGTGGTAGCTAAACAAGGGGTACACATGGGCACAAAGAGATATAGAGGACATTGGAAACCAAGAAGGGAGGAGGGTGAGAGGGGAGATGTGGGATAAAAATTTGTCCATTGGGTACAATGAACTCTATGCAGGTGACAGACACACCAAAAGCCCTGACATAAACGTTACACAAGGTATTTAAGTAACAAAACCATTTGTACCCCTTTAATTTGTTGAAATTAAAAAAAAATATGTTGAAGCAAGAAGCTGAAATAGGAAATAGTGGTAGGAATATTTTTTTAAATTAATATGGACTGGAAAGACCTCTCTGAGTGGGTAATATTTAAGCTGAGCCCTAAAGGATAGAAAAGAGCCAGTATCTAGAGAGTGGGGAGAAGTGGGCTCCAGGGAGTGGGAAAAGCTGTTAGAAGAGGCCAGAATGGGAAAGAGCTTGACATGTTCAAAAAGCAGTTAGAATAAAAGAGCGGGAAGGTTGGAATGTGGAGAGCAAGGGTGGCGTGGTCCAAAGTAGACTAGAGAGAGGAAAAAACAAAGAAACAAAAAAAGGGTCCAGATCATGGGCACCTTATAGTGCAAAGCTTGGTGTTGTTCTGAAATGGTTTGGACTGGAGGGTCATAATTGGAAGTGGGCAAAGGTAGAAGTCAGAAGTTTCACCAGTAGGGAGGCCATTGCCAAATCCAGAGTTGATGTTGGCCTGGACTGGAATGGTAACAGGGCATGGAAAGAAAAGGATGGATTAAAGACATATTTGCATAATTAACTGGAGTTGCTGATGCATAGGGGGTGGGGGGGTGATGGAAAGAGAGAATCAAGACTGATACCTAAATTTCTCTGACATTAGTCAGAGTCATGAGGTTGGTGCATAAAATAAGAGTGCCAATATATAACTGTGACAGTGCGATGGTATGAATGTGTCCCCCAAAAGTTTATATGTTAGAAACTTAATCCCCAAAATAACAATGTTGGGAAGTAGGGCCTAATAAGAGGTGATTGGGTCATGAGGGTAGAGCCCTCACAAATGGATTAACGCCATTATTGTGGGAATGGGTTGGTCATTAAGAAAGTGGGTTGTACAGTGAGTCCAGCTCCTGGTGTCACTCTCTGTTTTGCACGCTTACTCACCTTTCCACCATGTTATGATGCAGCAAGATGGCTCTGCCCACATGCCAGAACCATGCTCCTGCACTTCCCAGCCTTCAGAACAGTGAGAAATAAATTTCTTTTCATTATAAACTTTTAATAAATGATAAAGCTATTTCAGTCCAAAACCAAAGCTCAGTTTTATGATATCTTAATGTAGCTTGAAAAAGTTTGTTTCCTTTCTAATTTTCACAGTTATTACCTCACTTTTCTTCTCAAGTCAATTCTCTTCTTGGGATTATAGTCAAAACTCCACCACATTTGTTCTAATACTCATATAACTATATTGTATTACAAAAACAAAAGATGCAGGCAGAATATTGTTAAAATATTCTTTATCTATTAAAATCTGAAATTGTCCATTTGCATCTTGTTATACATCCATTTTACTATTTGTATAAAAGTGCTACACCACTCCACATTGGAGTTATTGTTGAACATTTTTTTAGGAACTGTAATAAATTCAGATACCTTGAATATAAACCTATTGTCTTTTTTAACAAAAAAAAAATCAGTCTGTTTCTCCCTATGTTTTTACCTCTGTCTTAAATTACTCCAATTTTTAATTTAAAAAAATTTACATAAATCTTTCATTGAAGTGTAAAGTATTCAAATTTTAATAGTCAATTTTTTAACTTCTAAGCATTAATTGGTGTCAAATGAGATTTGTGTATTTGCTTCCTTACTAAGTCTTTAAAAGCAGTTGAAATTCCCACGCATGTAGGTATGTATGTAGATATAGAAGTAAATAATAACTGGCTATTTTATCCAATCTATGCAATGTTAACACTTGACAACACTTGCCTCCTTCCTGTATATTTAATTATTATTAAATATATTTGATCATTTAAATTGGGTGCATAGGTTCAAGGAATTCTAGTTCAGAATTCCTGAAGAGAAAGCATAAAGCCAATTTTTCTCTACGACATTCTCTGTATTCCAATGGATGTGGCTGTTACATAATAAGAGGTAGTGCTATATCAAGCCCTACTTTTAGTATCTGTTCTCTATTGTTCTAAATCTATCATGGCTAGTGTTAGATTTGTTTGGGGATCTGACTCAGTTGTATTACATAAGACAAAAGGGGAAATATGCTAGGGGTTTTCTGAGAAAAGATTATCTATTTATTTATTTATATTTAAATAATAGCACACAGGAAAATGCAAAGATTTCTTTGCTCCCAGAGTTGGTTTGTTAGCTTTTATTGCTGGATGCTGTGCTATTCTATTTCTCTTGTGACCTTGTGATTGTGAAAATGAGGACTGGCGATATTTTCCAAGAATGTCAGAGAAGAAAGATATCTCTCTGTCTCTCCCCGCCCACCCCCACCCCCACCCCCGCCCCCGCAACCAGCACACACCTTTTCTTCTTTACTGCTTTGCTTTCCTCGCATTTTTACAAAGCTTGTCTGCTTTGTGAAGTCTCCCACGGAAATATAAGCTCCAAGGGTGTAGGGATTTTCATCTGTCGCTCATTGCATGCTATGTGGTTATGGCATCATACCACACTACCCCAAAACTTAGTAAGTAAAACAATATTTTATTATCTCTCATAGTTTTATGGGATGTCTTGCTCTGAATGGTTGGTTGTCAAGAGTGGTCTCTCATATGGATGCAATCAAATGACAGGTGGGATTGGAGTTAATTGAAAACTCAAGTTGCTGAAGGTTCTCTGCCGGCTCAGCGTGGACTATTAACCCTAATGCCTCCATGTAATTTCTCCACGTGGGCTTCTCAAGGTGCGGAAGTTACGTTTTGAGAGAAACTGTGCTAAGAATGAACACCTCAAGAATTTCAGGTAGAAACTATAAGGATTCTTAAAATGTTTCCTTGGTAGTTACAAAACATCACTTCTGCTATATTCTTGTGGCAGAGCAAGTCGGTAAGACAAGCCAAGATTTAAGTTTAGGCGAATTAGAATCTGCCTTAGTTTGTAAGGAACGCCAAAGTATTTGCTGTCATTTTTAATATAGCACACTACAAAATTAAGTGCCTAGGCTAGGTACTGAGATATATTAAGTATTCAGTAAATATATTTTAATTTAATGAATAAGGAACTCAGGTCCATGAGGTCACCCTTCCTCCTGTTTTCCTGTTATAAACTATAATAAATTCCTGTCTTTATAAGGTAGTAGAAATGGATTTTGTCTTAATTGTAGGTGAAAAGCACCCTAATTTATAAATGGATTGTCAAAACCCTGTGAATCACAGTGGAATGAAAAATGTGTTGAGCTTGTTGAGTATATGCATTGAACTTGCCCAAATCCCTCAGTTTATGTCCTGACAGCTTCCAATCTGTGTACCAAAAGTTTGTCATAAAATTGCTTCTTTTACCTGTATCATAGAACTCACAAATAATCATCCGGATTTATTTGTATATCCATCTATTTCTTTTATGTTAATTGCAGTAAAAGTTAAGAGTATGGGGTAGAGCCAAGTGGTAGGGTTATATGTTGTATAGTAAATTTATACTTATGATTAAAATTAGTCTTCATGTCTAATCTCTTTGAATTATTATCTTGTTCTTGACAGTTCTGTAAAAGTCACTGATTCTTCATTGTCTTGTTCTATTTCCTATGTATGACTATCAGTTGAACTTGTCACTTCTTTAAAGAAGAAATTCTTATACCATTTGCAACAAAAGTCTGTCTCTGTTTTATGTATACTGGTTTTCTATAGCTCTAAATAATCGCATCCTCCACAGAATTGTGCGATGCCATAAAACGAGGACCATTTTCCTCCAATAGGTGCCATGTAAAATACCTTCTACAGGCTCCTGACATTTGTGACAGATTTCTCTATGCTGTGCAGAGGTGGGTGTTACCTGGACTTCCACAATAAATCTTAGTAAGAGGAAAGTTTCCAAATTCAATGGCACCATAATAAATAAACTAAAGCTTTTAATCCTGATATTTTCTATGGCACTATCCAATATGCCCTAGGCTGAAATCCCTTGAGAACTTGTAATGTTAATTTAAATGTCCGTATTGTGGGACTTATAATAATGTAAAAAATTATTTACCAACTCTTCTTTAAAAATTGCTTTCAGATCACCCAGGGCATTCTCTGCTATATACTCAAGAATGCTAATTTCTGATATACATTTGTTTTTGGGAAGTGACCAAAAGTTAATTTGAGCAAAGTGTATTGATGTTTTTATCTGAGTTTAAAAAGAATAGACAAGGAAACTTTATACAAATAGATCATTACTGCCATTTTCAAGTAATAAGTATGAACTGCTTCAACTGAGTATCTTTACTGTGACTGGATAAATCAAATCAGGCAACCTGCTTGGCTGGAAAATTTGCTAGTCTTCACTGCTTTTGCCCATCACCAAATAAATGACTGAGTCCTTCCAAACAGAAAGAAAAAAGACAAAAGTTCTGTACATTGGATTCTAAATCTAGAGAATGAAAACAATGATAGTGGAAGAATAAAGAGCTCTGGTTGATTGTGTCACTGTTTTCAGCAGATTTGGCAATAGACTGACAGAGAAATATATCTAAAGACAGCATAAAAAAGTAGATAATTATGATCCACAAAGTCATAGTAGTAACAGATTGTTTCTAGCATCTTTGATTAGTGAAAAAATGTGACAATGGTAGAAATAGGAAAATAAATTATTCTAAATGTAAGAAAAACCTAAGAAAATTATGCTATAGTTGAAGGTATACTATGATTAAAATGAAGGGGAGATATTATCCTTAAGGATTTAAAAATAATACTTTGAACTGCTAACTGAAACATTTTAAGGTGAAAGTTTTTAACAGTACACCTTGGAAGAAATGGCTTATTATTATCTACCATATTTTCTCTGAAATTCAAATAATTTTATCATTTTGCTTCATCTATTTTTAATTCAATGCTTAAAATATTTTAAAAGTCTCTAGACTTGATATTATTAATAAAAAGTCTTTAATTTCTCTAGGGCTTGCAAATCTCATCATAAACTAAATGTTTCACTGAAAGGTAATTTCAAATGGATCAAGAATCTTTAAGAGATGCTTTTAAAGTTAAAATGGACTAAGGTCAATCTAGATGTGCATAAATGATGCAATTTAAGGGTTGAAAGGGCGGTATAGGGTCTGATTTTCAATACAATTGCTGTTTTAGAGCATGGTTCCTCAGGGGCCTGAGACATTTTAAAAAATATTATGGCAACTATCCTTCAGAATCATCATGGGGAAGGCTGAACCTATTATATCCCATTTGCAGGTGATAAAATTAAGTCAATGAGAGGTTAAGTACCTTGATCAAGGTCACCAACCAAGTTCTAGCGGAGCTAAAAATGAAAGTCCCATCTCACTCACATGAAATGATGTCATCTGACCAGTGGGCCTTATTCAGAGGTCATTATGCTAAACACAAGACATGGTAAAAGCATTGACCTCATTGAAGATAGAACCTAAAAAGATTTTTTAAAAGAAGCTGTTATGTTTCTCATGCTGAACATTTTAATTTCGCCCATTGCTGTTTCAAATTCCTAATTCCAAAAGCATCTTGTTTTCAAGAAAAAAATCAAATTAAAGTAGAATCAAATGACAATGCAGTTGATGTTATCACATGGCAATGTAAGCTTGCAAACATCTGGGAAATTTGGGGCTATGATTGCTTGTTCTATAAATGTATTGTTAAGGCACCAGTAGTAGTCTAATCTATGTAGCCAAATTATTAGTCTTTGTGAAATTAAAGCATGATTCTTTGAATCATGCCCAGAAAACAAGATTGCACTGCTATGCTGTCATAGGAAAACACAAATCACTAAAAGACACTCCAGCTGCTCAAGTAGCAACTAGACAGACAAACAAATGAAAGTGCTTGTGGTTTCTCATGCCAATGTCTAAAATGGCCAGTTATTGACAGTTTTCAAAGCACAAAGGCCATTGCAAAACAGCTAATCCATTTTCTGTGCTTCCTTTATACAGCCAAATAAATTATTTCCCACTGAAATCATATTGATCATTTAAGAAAAACAAAAGAATAGCACACCAACTAGTTCAGTAATTGGTTCCTCTTTAGTAGGTAATTTTCTTACTTTTCTTCCATAAAAATATGCATGTCTCTCCCAAGCATTGAACTACAGTGAATAACTAAAGATGTAAAATATTAAATGTTATAATAGAGCTGTAAGGAGGATATATTAACACATAAACAAAAACAAATGAGGAATTTAATGAGAAAAATTAAATTTGGTAACACCTGCTCACCTTGGGTGCTTTCACAGGCTAAATGATTTACTCCTCCAAAATACAGTCAAATTATAAAACTGCACATATATTTACAGCAAAAAATATTCATAAGTGTTTTTGTCACTTCCTGGTCATCCTCATAGCTTTCATAGGATCTTTCTGGGTTACAAACACCCCCATAGAGCTAATAAATTTTCTCTTTCATGAGTATCTGAATTGGTAATGAAATTCATTTCATGTTAAACACTCTGGGGGGGCAGGTAGCAGAGTTGAGATTTTATCCAGTTCTGGACAACATTCAATTTCACAATAAAACAGGTTGTCTTGTGGCTGCTGTGCTCAGTTGGCATCTACATTTGCCACATGACTGGATGTGATATATTTTGTGTTCCTTGACAAGATAAGATGCCATGATGGAGTGTAATTTCTCCTTATCTTTTAATGTATGAAATACATTTTTCTTATCTGATAATATGTAGAATCATTGTGTGACAATGGAAAACAGAGAGTTTGTCCACGCTAGTTATATATTTTCTAACGGTTTGAACTATAGTCAGCATGCATTACCAGTCATTCATAACATATTTTATTTCCAAAGTATAACGTGTTTGCCATATTGCCAATTTTTCTCCGATTCTAAAGAACAGTGCCAGAGGCTTTGTACTCCAGAGATATAAAACTTCTAATTTGGAACTGGTTGCCTTCCTCTCAAACTACTCTTGTCAGAATTATTTGTGAATCAGCCAATAAATAAATATTCCAACAATGATGAAAGCCAGAGTTAGAGATGCATATCTCCCTGCCCTTGTGCTGAAGGAATGTACAGGAAAACTACTTCCAACATAATCTGATGGACAAAGTCATTCAGAGGAGTACCAGAAAAATTATTTAATGGTAATTAATTGCTTAAAAAATTAAAATAAAACCTCCTTATGCTGATATTTAGTGATTTCTATAGGTTGTCATATACTTCCTGGGATTTACCTTATATAACTGTTATTTTTAAGCCCCTTGCCTGAAAAAATGAGGTTATTTTTTAAAAACTCCAAGAAATCATGTTCTTATGCACTTTTGTTTATGCCTTTCCTTTTTCTTTTTCCCCCACAGATCTAATCCTTAATAAAGCCATTTTGAAATCCTCCAGCATCTAGTTATTATTAAGTCTCTCTCCTTTTTTGCTTCCTTTTCCTCACTTGGAGAAATATGAATAACAAAATATCCTAGAGAGGTTTTTTCAGGGTAAAATAAGATAATATCCTTAAATAATTTAGTGTGGCTCTTAGATAATATGACCTTAGCTTCTTCCTCATACATTAAATTATATACTCTGAACTTCAGTCATGATAGAGCAACTGAAACCAAACTGCCATAAAAACAATGAAATAAACAAACACAAAACAAATCTTAAAAATGGAACAAAATATATAAAATTCTTTTAGAAATAGGAAAAGAAACAAAGCAGGAGTATGATACTGAGATGAGAAAAACAAGCAAGGTGAGCTTTATGATCAACCTGGCCTTCTGTCTGGAGCAACTTTCAAAATAATACTGTCTAAAAAAAGCTAAGCGAATCCAAAAGCCTTGTTTAGGTGGGGAGAAGAGATTGTAGTTCAGAGAGAGTAGGGTGAGGTAGCTGGAATTTTCAGGTATTGTGATAGAAAGAGCTTCATATAAAGTTCCAGAGAAAGAGCTACAGAAAAAATGCATATGCATTCCTTTTAATCTTTGGCTGAAATAAAGCCAGACATGCACAGGGTCAGAATCCAATAAGCTGACAGGAGAACAATTAGATGAATAACTACTGAGAAGCTGTGAGCCAAAGATCTATCAGAGCTCACATATGATTGAGAGATATACAGATTCTGACAACACAAGGTAGAAAGGCTTTCTTGAATATTTAACACATTCAACAAAAGCACTAAATAGTTCAGTTCTTACTAACAGAGCTAAAAGAGCCCTAGACGACTCTAGTCCTGAACTGAGAGTGTTTAAGATGAAGATGATTCACAAGAAAACTATCTGAGAGAACAAAACCCATCACTTTTAAAGCAAGACAAGAAAATCTATGTTCTCAAAAACACAGGGTATGCAATATCCATTGCCCATTTAAAAATTATTAAATGAACCAAGAAGTAAGAATAAATCTATAACAAGAAAAAAACTGAGTTAATATAAAGTAGAATCTAAAGTGACAAAGATGGTGAAATTATCATACAAGGACTGTGAAATAGTTGCTATGAATATTTGAACATAGTCACAAAAATATAAATCATAAAAAATAGAATAAGAATATAAAATCATAAGTATAACATGAACACAATAAAGAGAGAAATAGAAAGTACAGAAAGAAAACAACTGAAATTTTTATAATTGAAAAATAAATACTTGAAATGAAAAATCTACTGTTTATATTTAACAGAAGATTAAACACTACAAAACTAAAGGTAGTTTAAGTTGAAGATAATAGAAAAGAAAACGTACAAAATGGAAGAAACAATGGCTAAAATCAGTCCAATTTTAATAAAAAATATAAACTAAAAGATTCAAGAAGTTCAAACACTTCACGTATAATAAATGTGAAGAAAACCACATCGTTTTTTTTTTTTATTTCAGGATATTATGGGATAGCATCACTTATATTATCCTGGATAGAGTTTGAGTCACATCAAGGTTTTATTAAAAACCAGTGATAATGAAAAGAAACTTAAAATTAAGCTTACACAACAACAAAAAGACACATTGTGTTAGAAGGAAGAAACAATTTCAACCAGAAGACAAAGAAATTAATTTTTTAAATATTGAAAAAAAAATATGGATGTAGCATTTGTGAACATATACTTAAAAAGTATATAAAAAAAAACTGAATGCAAAGATCAAACAATTTGTGGCCAATAGACTGGAATGACAACAAATGCTACAAGGTTTCAGGAGGAAGGAAAACTATACAAGATAAAATTTCAGATATATAAAAGAGAGAGTCCAAAGATAATGAAACAAATTATAGTAAAAACAATGTTAATAATAATAAAATATAACAAGAAGTTTGAAAAAGAAAATCAATGAAACCAAGTCTTTGAAAAGAATCAAAGCAATAATCTAACTAGATTAACAAAAAAGGGAAAAATTAATCTTAGCGGTATTTGAAATCAATGAGGGACATTAGTACAGAACTTAGATACACTAATCATGATAACTAGGAAACAGTATTAAAATTTACAAAGCAATGCTGATAATTTTAAACTAAGATGAAATGCACAATTTCCTTGAAAGATACAAATTACCAAAATGAGGTATGACTACATGGTGAGTGCCTGGCACACTGTCTGGAGTATGGACACGCTTGAGGCTCTGACTCAGGGGGATGGGCGGGACACAGACAATGTATATAACCTGAGCTTTTGTACCCCCATGAAGAGCTGAAATAAAAAAAAAAAGAATATGTAAATTCAAAAAAAATAAATTAATTAAAAACTAAAGATTAATTAAATTTTATCTGCAATAGAAACATTTCTACAAAGAAAATTGAAGACAGATTTCTTTGCAGCTCAAGTCTATTAAACAATAAAAAAGGCACAAAGTTTTCAGGATATGGGCAAGTACAGAAACATATTTCAACTCATTTTATAGACTAACATTACATTAATATTAAGCCACTCACAGGTGTTCCTTTCCAAAAAAGAAAATCATTTATTTATATCCATCAGAATCATAGAAGTAAAATCCTTAACAGCCTATTAAAAAATATAATGCAGCAGCATACCACAATTATAAGATTTCATGATAAAACAGTGTTAATACAAGGAAGTTGAGGTTGGTTATAGAGTAAGTATGGTTGCTCTCATTATTGTATTGAAGATCTTAGTGCAATATTATGGTGAAAAAGAAATAAAAGGCATATAGCTTTACAAGGATAGAGCAAAATTGTGTTCATTTATAGACAATGTGATTATTATATAGAAAATTTTAAGGAATCTTTTTAAAAAATATACTAAAAGTAATATTCAATTTAGAAGAGTTGTAGTACACAAAGTCGATATAAGCCATGAATTATATTTCTATATATCAGCAATACATAATTTCAAAAATAACTTTTAAAATCAATGCATTTATAATAACATTAAAATATAGAAAATATTTTCTTTAAGGAATCTCCATACTATTTTCCATAGAGACTGCACTAGTTTGCAGTCCCAACCAACAGTGTATAAGTGTTCTTTTCTCTCTTCATCCATGCCAGCATCTATTGTTTTGGGACTTCCTGATCAAAGCCATTTTCGCTGGGGTTAGGTATACACTATTATGGTTTTGATTTGTATTTCTCTGATGATTAATGATTTTGAGAACTTTTTCATATGTTTATTGGCCATTAATCTATCTTCTTTTGAAAAGCTTTTGTTCATATCTCTTTCCCACTTTTTACTGGGGTTATTTGATTTTTTTTTCCTGCTGAATTGCTTGAGTTTTTTGTAGATTCTGGTTATTAGCCCTTTATTGGATACACAGCATGTAAATACTTTCTCTCATTTTGTATGCTGTCTGTTTGCTCTGTTTATTGTTTCCTTGGCTGTACAGAAGCTTTTTACTTTAATCAAGTCTCATTTATTTTTGTTGTTGCTGTGATTATCTTCATAAGTTCTTTGCCTAGGCCAATATCTAGAAGAGTTTTTCCAACATTTTCTTATAGAATTCTTATGGTTTCATGTCTTAAATTCAATTCTGTTATCCATCCTGAATTAATTTTTGTGAATAGGGAGAGATATGGATCCTCTTTTAGTCTTCTACATGTGGCTATACAATTTTCCCAGTACCATTTATTGAATAGGGATTATTCTCCCCAGTGTATATGTATTGTTGTCTACTTGGTCAAAGATCAGATGGCAATATGTGAATGGTTTTATATCTGGGTTCTCTGTTCTTCCATTGGTCTATCTCTCTATTTTTGTGCCAATGCCATTCTGTTTTGATTAATATAGCCTTGTAGTATAGTTTAAGTCTGGTAAAGTAATTCCTCCCAATTTGTTCATTTTGTTGAAGGTTGCTTTGGCTATTTGACCTCTTTTCTGGTTCCAAACAAAGCACAGAATTATTTTTCTGTGCCTCTGAAAAATGATGTTGGTATTCTGATGGGGATTGCATTGAATCCGTAAATCAGTTTGGGTAGCATGGACATTTTAACAATTTTGATTCTGCCAATCCATGAGCATGATATATTTTTCCATTTGTTTATATCATGTGCAATTTCCTTCCTCAGTAATTAGTAGGTTTTTTTTTTTTGTAGAGATCTTTCGCCTCTTTTGTTAAGTATATTCCTGAGTATTTTGTTTTCTTTGTAGCTATTGTGAAAGGTATTGAGCCTTTGATTTGGTTTTCAGCTTGACTGTGGTCGGTGTATAGGAATGCTATTGATTTGTGTACATTGATTTTGTAACCTGAGACTGCTGAATTTATTTATCCATTCTGTGAGTCTCTTGGCAGAGTCTATGAGGTTTTCTAGATAGAAGATGATGTCATCCAAAAAGAGCAATAGTTTGACCTCCTCTTTCCTGATTTGGATACCCTTAATTTCTTTCTCTTGCCTGATTGGTCTGACTAGGACTTCCAGCACTATGTAAGTGGTGACAGTGGGCATCCTTATCTTCTTCCACTTCTGAGGCAAATGCTTTCTTTCAACTTTTCCTCATTTAGTGTGATGTTGGCTGTGGGTCTGTCACATATGGCTCTTATTATTTTGATATATAATCCATCTGTGCCTATTTTATTAAGATGGTTTCTTTTTTTTTTTTTTTTTTTTTTTTTTTGAGACAGAGTCTCACTTTGTTGCCCGGGCTAGAGTGAGTGCCGTGGCGTCAGCCTAGCTCACAGCAACCTCAGACTCCTGGGCTTAAGCGATCCTACTGCCTCAGCCTCCCGAGTAGCTGGGACTACAGGCATGAGCCACCATGCCCGGCTAATTTTTTTGTATATATATTTTTAGTTGGCCAGATAATTTCTTTCTATTTTTAGTAGAGACGGGGTCTCACTCTTGCTCAGGCTGGTCTCGAACTCCTGACCTCGAGCGATCCACCCGCCTCGGCCTCCCAGAGCTAGGATTACAGGCGTGAGCCACCGCGCCCGGCAAGATGGTTATTATCATATTCCTTTGGGTTATAGGGATTAAAATGGACCTGAAAATATACAATGTATGTAGTCAAGAACAGGGGGATAAAATCCATGAACTTTTATTCCCAATGCCACTCTTGCTTTAATTCAAGGGAGATTATATATTTCCAGATCCATTTCAGTTCCTGTAACCCAAATATAATAATTATGCAATGCTTCCACCTGTAGTTCATGTTGTCCAATATTTGTTTAAGTGCTTAAATCCTGGTATGATTTGTAAGGCCTTCTTTTTCTTCATGAAATTATGCTTTTCCATTTCAGATGCTCACAAATTTGTGTCTGGTTTTATTTTGCTGGAAAACATTAAAGCTGATGTGATTTTTCTCAAGGTACTAGGAATCAATCAGCTTTGTTTATAAGTTTCAGCAAGTGAGTAGTAATGACGTTTTCTTGAATGTTTATGAAAATAAATACCATGCATTTTCATACCAAGAGGGCTACACTTTAAGTACCAGAAGGGAATACTAAAAAATATTCTTTCATCTTTAAAATTATTTTTGTAGGTAAATCTATATTGAATAAATAAAACTACCTGATCATTTAGTCATATTTCTTAAAAATCACACTACCAAAATTTTCATATAAATAGTAAATTAATATCACAAAGTCGACACTGTATAACATTATGACCCACAGGGAATTAATATCTAAATTATGCAATCCAAAGGAGAGAAATTTTCACGATGAATATCAACATACTTTATAACAGAAATTCTGAACTGGAGAAAGTAGATGTGAAAATCATGTAAACACACATTTCCAATTCATGTGGTTCTTGTATACCACATATTTGAGAAATAATAGTGTCTACATCCTAATTGATAAATGTTTATTTAATTTTGAAAGTTGTTTAATTTAATAAACTATTATGCCGTTTTGTTATACGAAATCAAATGTATTAGTTTAAATATATATTTAAATCAGAGTTTAATGGATTGGATTAGAGAAAGCATTGACTAAGTAAGAGAATATGTTTTATTTCTATTGCTATAACTAGCTAGATATAAGTTGAAAGAACAGAAAAAATTCTAGGATGTATGAATACAGAATAAGAAAACTATTATATTTTGGACAGATTTGTGTTTTTATATATCAGGAATGGTATGGGAAATAACAACAGGGATAATGATAGAAATAACATATTTATTGGAAAAATTATTTTATTTAGCAGGTATACATATTACAAAGCAGTAATTCCCAAACATCAATTATAGAGCAATATTGACAATATTGACCCATAACAAGGACCAAGGGCTCAGAAAAAAAATGTCAAAAACTGCACTGGTTAACTGTCCCTGAGTAGAAATTTGTTTCACATTGAGGATATTTTCTCTCATATGGCAGTGTTAAAATAGTCCTTGTCTTTTGCATTTTAATATTAATATATTTGTCATCTTTGTTGCCTGTGGAGATAACCTGTCTGACATGTATGTTCTTTCTTAGCAAAAATATTTAATATAATATGTTGTTACCTATAAATTCTTTTTAAAAGTTTAGTCTTTTATAAATTCCAGAAGTCTGAGAACTATTCATTTAAAGCCTTTTATTGAAAATAAAATACCATTTGCCCTTGGAAATCACCTTCTCATTTCAAGAAACTCATTTTTAGAAAAGATTTTTTGGAAAGAAATTTGTGTTGCAGTCAGTTTTACTGAGCTACTTAAGGTGAAAGATAATGACCCTTAAAAGTATTTGAAAACTAAAAAGATGCAAGAACGTTAACGAAAGAAAGCAAGCTAAGATATTATAAATTGCTGTAGGAATGATCACATTTCTGGATGTCACACTTGGAAAGCTTCTGGAGTCATGATTTCTTTTGAAAATGTTAAAAATGTGAATTAGGATAATTGTCTTTAATTAGACTATAAAATGCTATAAATGTGGGCTAGATAAAACTCAATACGTAGCATAGCTTCGATTGTCTCAAATAATTGTTCCAGATACATTCAACAACATATCACCATGTTTCTATGTCAATTTGCATAATGTAAAATATAAAGTGTAACTATATAGTTCATTTCCAGAGTAATTTAATTTAGGTATTTAGTAGGTATTAGGCATTTATTTGGTGTTCTAAATAATAAAATGGATGTAATATGACCAAGATTTTACTCAAATTTGCAAATTTCAACTGGAAAACATAAAATTTATATAATTATTTCCATTTCATTTTATCATTTTTTTAGATATACCATTTTTCTATCATAGAAGTAGTAAATCACAATGTTGAATCATGCTATTGTATCACACTCTCTTAATTTAAATTCTGCCTCAAAGTTTTACAGCTGACTGAACTTAAGCAAATTTTCTTTCTTTTGGTTCTTTATTTTTTTTTATCTTTAAAATGGAGATTATCACACTAGTTACTTGATAGAAAGTCATGATGGTAATCAATGTAGAATACTAAGCGTATTGCCTGACTTCTATTAAGTGTTCAATATATGTAAGTAATCTTATTGTTTATAATCATCATTATATGTTAAAAAACATTTGGTATTATTTAGGAAAATTACACAACATAGAATTTTGAAAAATATTTTTAGAAAAATGATTAATACTTTCAGAAAATTACTTAGCAATCATCTAATCTAGTCATTTAAATGTTGAGAGAGTTAAGGTTTACACAGGTTATATAGCATGTTTGGGGTCATGTAAAGGCAGAAAGGGAGTCATGACTTGCTTTGTCAGGATTTAAGTTTACGTTATTAACATTAGAAAGGAGGCACCTGAGTTTTGTGTGCTTGTGAGAAGGACACTTACCACCCCATGTCCCCATGAGTCACAGGCTCACTGCCCCTATTACCTTGAGGCAACTATGGCTAATAATGGCATACCCTTTATCCCCACAGAAAACACTCAGCGGAAGGAACAGGAATTCCTGCAGATCTTTACATAACTTTTTGGTCATCATATCTCATCTGACTCCCAATCACTGAAATGCTTCCATGGTACCCTCTTGAATTTAAGATACATCATCAGCATCATTCTTTATGTATTCAAACACTTTGAAAATCCTCATCCCTTCTTGCTCAGAAAATCATCTCTCTCCTAAGGATAAGGTTTTCTCTATAGCTTTCTCAATTTTTTTTTTCTTATCCTGCTTAAACCACAAGGTCTGGAGGTGACTTCCCCACTTACTGGTGCTTCACCAAGCTCCATTTTTCTTTACTTTCCTTCACCATTTAGAATCTCAATAAATCATGTTCACTACCCCTCATTACAGCATCATATTTATAAAATCTTAACAATTTTTCCTGGTCATTCCATAAGGTGTTTTATCTTAACTTTCTTATTCTTCCCTTTTATACGATCTTGACTCCAGACAAAGTGAGCTACTTGTTTGTCCATTTTCAACCTCTAACTTCTTGTAGATACTTTTTTAGAACCAAAAATTCAGTAGGGTCTTCATTCAATTACACACTTCATAAATCTTATGCACATGCTCTGATAGACAGAAAGAGCACAAACTGCAGCATGGTTAACTCTGAGTAGATCAGGGTCACAGTGGGTAGGAATGGGGGTGCACAACACAAGAAAAGCTTTCTAAAGGCTTCACCAGGGTCTGCAAATAGGTTTATGTGGTTAAAAAATGTAGACCTTTATTCTAGACAATATAAGCATTTGAGTAAAGCAAAGAATATTGTACCTCCAGGAAACCACCACAAATAAAGATCAGAATAATGCAAATTGATAAAATTGAGGGAAGAATATAGGGATATATCTAGAGAAACAGAGCATGGTTCACCTATAAACAATCTCATACAACATGCTAATGATCTTAGTTTTTTTATTATCAAATGTGTTGAGCATCATGAAAACGTGATTCAGTATTATGTGAATCTTAGCAACTTCACTCTGACATAAATGTGTAAGATAAATAGAATAAAGCTAATAAGATGCAAAATTAGTCAAAAGAAATTTCAATAATCCAGGTGAGAAAGCATAGAGTCATAAAATTTATAATCTGGAAATGAGAGGTTACATGTAGATAGTGAAAATGAGGTAGATCAACCTAGATGTGTGATGACTTGCAATGAGGGTCATGAAGGAAAGGATAATTTGGGGGGCCATCCACTATGATGACAAAGGAGGAGGAAAGTTTTTTCATTACAGAAGATAGTGAGACTATTGGATGGAAGTGAATGGGAAAAAACAGGGAAAGTCAGCAAAAAGACTATTCTTTGAGGAAGCTTGACTTTGAAGAAAGAATCAGTAACATACATTCAGCAAATACATTTTCAGTGCCAGTTACTGTTCTAGATTCTGAGGATACTGTGATTAAAAAAAAAAAAAAAAAGAAGGAGATCTTGGACAGCAGCTGGAAAGGCACACTTGCTTCAGAATGCGGATCGTTTCTTTTTTTCCTCTTAAGTTACAGGAAATGTAACATAAAGTTAAGCTTCAGAGAGAGAAAGAGAGAAAGAGAGAAGTTAAAAGTATGGGAGAAATCAGAAACAATAAAGAAGGCTCTTGTTCTGGAGGTCAAGTGTAGGAGGAGGAGAATCATAAGCACAGCTGGATGCACTGCCTTTGAAAAACAGGAAGGATAGATGCTGGTTATGTTATATTGCATTTCATTTTTATATGTACTAGCATAAGATGACCATGTGCCATATTAATAGAAGGCCACATTCTTTTCTCATTAAAATAAAAAGGTCAAAGTGCTAAGAGAGATGAGGGGTGAGCTTTGGCAGAAGTCAGTTTTAACTGCAATAGGTCTAAACTCCGAGATTGCCTCTTAGCATCCTAGATGAAGCACCTAGGTTTGGGTACTAGGCAGGGAGCTATGGATGTGATCCACAAAGAGGGAGGGGCATGATTAATGGAAGATGAAGAAGTAGGAACATTTTTAATATCATTGGCCTATATTTTGCAAACTTAAGTGTTATTAAGTTGATGGAATATGTCTGCTTTTAAAAATGGTACATTGCCATGAATGAGGAAGTACATTCAAAGTAGGAAATAGAGTTTGGTCTTGAAATCATTAGACAGTATGGGAAGTCAGACAAATGATACCACCCTTGTATGACTGGAATTTAAAGAACATGTTGGGTACTGAAAGGGAGCACAACTAATAACAGCCTGTAGTCAGGCTGTGAAGTGCCTTTGCCGAAACCTTCCCCTGGAAGTATCCGCTTCCCTGAATTCCTATAGCACTTCAGATATTTCCTCTGCAGCCCTTGACACTTTCTACTATATATTCCAATTATTTGTGTTCACTTCTTAAGCACAGGTGTGCATTAATCAAAGAATTGATATTATAATAGATTCACAGTTCTTTTTAAGATTTGCATAAGAAGTACAACAAATAATTTACTTTTATTTCACAGTGTATATTTCAAGGTAATTTATAAATTAGGCTTTCTGTTAAGAAGTGAAGGTTAATACAGCCTAGTCAATTTTCAGTTTTGCAGCAAAAGTATGACATATGCAAAGAAAGAATTTACAATACCTAATTAACGTTCAATGTATTTTGCCATTTCTTGTGTGAAGTACTTAAACTATCAACTAGCAAAGACTTTATCAAAATAATATATTCTTTTCTTACCATGATTACCTCTTGTAAGCCAGCAATCTCAGGAAATATCTGAACAAATACTGTAATTTTAGGTATTATTTAATGCATTGACATAATTTATTACAATTTCTTCTCTTTTTCCCCTTATATTGTTACACCAGTTTTTCTGGCTTTCTTTTCTGAAATTATTTATTATGATATTCATACAAAAAGTTTTGGAATGTATATGTAAATCTTCAAGACTAAAATAGTATGTCCATTTATGTTGACATTTTAATTATTTTCAATAGATATTTATTATTTTTTCCATAAAACAATACTACATTCAATTGCCTATGTTCTTGGTACTTTGGGTTTTTTTGGCTAGTAAAAATGCAATCTAAAGCCTGCATTTCCTAACTGGTTGTTACTAGTACATAGCAATAAAAAAATACTTTCTTTTTAGAAATGTCACTAAATTTTCTTATAAATTAATCTAAGTTTCCACGTTCTATGCATACTATTAAATTACCTAGACATAATGAAACTTTTCTGTCTTTCCTTCTGTCCTATTTTTTTTATTTCTTTTCATGAGTTATTACAATACATGGTGACTTCCATAAAAATAAAGGTGGTGAACATCCTTGTTTGGCTCTTCATATTAAAAAATATATTTCCAGCATTTATTTTATTAAAATTTCCTCATCATGATTAAGGAAATACCTATTTTTGTCTTGCATTATAGGCATTTCTTGCTTATTTTGTTTTTTTTAATCATGAATAGGTTTTTATTATAATTTTTAATCAAAAATTTTCAGGTGTCATGTATTGAGATGATCATATGATTTTTATCTTTTAATAATTTAATTCACTGAATTGCAATTATCTGTTTTCTAATGTAAAACCAATGTTTTATTCCCTGTATAAACACCAATTCAGCATTTTTGAAACTTTTTTTTTTCTTCTCTTGGAAATTTCTAATCATATGATGGTTTTCTTTTTTTATCTGTTTTCATCTCATTTTAAACTAGTTTCACTGCAGTCAGAAATATGGTTAGTTTGAGCACAATCTTTTAAAATTTGTTGAAGTTAGTTTTTGCTAGTAAATACTCAGTTTTCACATCTATTTCCAATTATTGGGTACAATATTCTATATGTGTTCCTTTGTTCAAACCTGTCATCTGTGCTGTTCAACTCATATGTATTCTTATTGATTTTAATCTGCTAGTTCAATTAATTATCTAGAGAAATGTGCTAAAATCTCCCATAATAATTGTGCTTTGTCAGTTTCTCTTTGGAGTTTTATTTTTACTTCATATATTTTGAGGCTTTGGTAAGTGCACACAAGTGTAGATTTTTATATTCCCTAGTGAATTAAACCTGGAATCAGTATGGAGTAGATCTGGTTATTTCTAGAAATGCTTATGACTACAAACATTTTGTCTATAAGGTCTGATTAATATAAATATATGTTCTCTCTTTGGATGTTTTTCTGTTATATCTTTTTTCATTCATTGTTTTCCCAGCTTTCCTCTTCTTTCCACTACTTTAATTTTAGAGCGTGCCTCCTGTCCTGCATAGAAAATACAAGCAGAAGGTCTTGGAAAATCGAGGTGGGATGTTTGTTAGTCGGGTGACACACGCAGGGGCTCTGGGCGGAGGCTGGGAGACCTGGGAGGAAATGCTGGCCAGGTGCAGTGCAGAGCGCCAGGTGGGAGAAATGGGCTGATTTCAAAGAGGTGAGGAATATGGTTTCTAATTTTTGCACTTTTGAGCTTCATGTATGATTAGGAGTTACTGGACACAGCAAAAGTGGGCAGAAGCTGGACCATATGGATGAGGATGTTGCACGTATTAAACAGCGGTGCTTCAGATGAAAATGCAAGAATTGAATAGCCACAGATACCCACAAACTTTTGAAGGACTTTCTGATTTATCCACAATGAAAGTATTGGTTTCAATTTGGACGCCTGTAGACCCTGGCTAGTTGAAGATGACGTCCTTCAGTCTCACCTCCCTTCATCTGTAACTGGTTCTGTGTTGCTTCAAAATACAAAACCCAAGTTTGCCCGTGCTGCACCCACTCTCCGCTCGCTGCCCCTTCCTGTCCAGTTGATTCAAGGTGGAAAAGCCTTTGCTTATATGACATCATTCCTGGTCTCCGTAAGCCCTCCAGCTTACTTCACAGCAGTATTCAACTCTTTCAATAGAAGTGTTTTGTTTATTTTTCTTTTATTTCTAACTCCTCAATCAGTTACAGAGATATTTATATCTAGGGAGAGATTACAGAGTCCAAGTTCATTGATACTGCCCAGCAGAGACAAGCTGTCCTTGACAAGATAATTACCCCAACAACTGTGTCTACAAGTAAAACAGAAGTTTCTTTTGCCTGGTTATGTAACACCATCTAATGCTTCGAACAGAAGGACTCTGGATGTCCTTGGCTAGTACATGATTAGTTAGATTATCTTCAGTTCTTTTCAAGCACATGCTTATTTCCCAGACAACAGAAACTGGAAAGACTTACCCATCTCTTTAAATCTTATACACAGCTCATGTCAGCTCTTTGACATAGACATTAAAAATGAAAACTTATAACAAACTGTTATGGACTGAATTGCGTTCCCCCCAAATTCTCTCAATATGACTATATTTGGAGACAGGTCCTTTTAAAGAGGTAATTAAGGTTAAATTAGGTCATTAGTATGAGACTTTAATCCATTATGCCTGGCTTCCTTGAAAGAAGAAGAAGAGTAAAGGTCAGGTGAACCGGCCATCTACAAATGAAGGAGAGACACCACAGAAATAACCAAACTTGCTGACACTTTGACCTTGGACTTGTAGCCTCCAAAACTGTGTGAAAATAAATTCCTGTCATTTAAGCCACACAATATGCAGTGTTTTGTTATGGCAGTCCTAGCCAACTGACACAGAAACCTAATAGTTTCAGAGCAATAATTAAAAAGAAATGTACTCCTATTATACAGTCTTTGTCTATCCTTGATATGCCTTATGGTAAAATGACACTGTGCTATGGTCTGCACGTGTGCACTTTTTTTATATTGCTGTTCATTTACAAAAGAATCAGAAGCCGATATGAAATTGTGCAGCCTTGTCCTTAATTCTAGATTGGATTTTTGTAGAGATCCCCAATTATTTTTCTGACGTTGATGAGATTAAATTCCAAGAAGATGTGTCTCTTTATGTCCAACAAGACTAAAGACAAAAGCTATGAATGTAGCCAGTAAGCAGCATGTAAATATTGAAGTTTCAAGTGTTCTCAGTCAACCTTGCTCAGTGGTCAATAAGGCAAAGAAGAAGAAATCAGATGTTACTGCACTAACTCTAGAACAGTCCTCTGATTGGGAGAGACTCTCCTAACCAAAAAAAGAAAAAAAAAGAAAAAATCATCCTTATGTAGGAAACACAAAACAGTACAACCAAAAGGGGTGTTTTTGTACCTACTGCCTTCTCTGAAGATGTCCAGTGTGGCTTCTGTTTACCTTGCTGCTATTACGGCATTATTGAAGGACTACTTGGCACCATTTCATTGCCCTCCAATATCAGTCATTTACTTAGATTTGTCAGCTTTGGATTTTTCTTTCCTTTATATTCCTTACTGCCCAGCAATACTGTCCCATGATTTTAGAAGTCTCACCTTGCCCTAAAGAGCAACCAGTGTGTCTGTCACGACTAAAAGTTCCCAAGTAAGCATTTTACATGTTCGTTCATTCAACAGAGAAGTCAGGCAGGGGCATGACTGACAGAAGTGACGTCTTGACATCATCGCATTGGACTCTAAAAGAATTCACTGGACTTTAGATATTAGCCAAAGTTGTTTTTGTCGGACCTGTGATCCATATAACTTATTTTATTGGCAGTTACTTTGATACTTTTTGAAACATCAAATGGATACGTTTGCTTTTAATCCTTATTCATACTGTATTACTTGAATTAATAAATCCTTGGCAGTTTCTGTGTAATCTCATTCTGGAACATCAATTAGATGCACATTAGACCTTCTCGCTCTGTCCTCCATGTCTAATAATCTCTCTTCCATAGTTTAATTTTTTTCTCTCTCTTTTGGTTTCTATATATTTACTTGGATATAACTTTCAGATTTCTAATTTTGTCTAAATGCATCTGCTAAATGAGCTATCCTCCAAAATTTGTATAATTATTTTAAACACTATAAATATAGTTTCAAGAGTTCTTTTTCATAATTTTTCAAAAGTGCTCAATTATTTTTGGTCTTTTACTCCTTATAAATGTATGCAAGCTACTGTTTTATTCCTCTAAACACATTAGACATCTGATTCTGAATGTCCTGTACACAGAAAGAATTCACTATGTGTCCTCCAGTTTTTTTTTTTTTTTCCATGCTTTCCCCCAGACATTTTGGCCACCTAACAATAAACCTTTCTCATTGCAAAAACGCAGTACTTCAACATTTGGCTTTCTGCTGCATGAGGACAAACACACCCAGTTTGATTCAGTTATATAAAGTCTTATCTGTGGACACCAACTCGAGCCACTTGTGTAGATAGTATAACTGGAAAGTGTGTCGAGGGTGATCAAGCCTTGCTTCTGATATGAGAAAGTTAAACTTGTATGCAAAATTAATGCCAAGGCAACATTAAACTATATGAATTCACTACAGTGCCTCTTTAGAATTTTCTACTGTTTTTCAGTTCCGTCCTAGCCTTTACTTTAAATAAGTGTGCTGTATGAGCGAGAACAATTAGAAGATGGTTAACTGGATAGTTGCACTTTTAGATGGGGAAAAATGTGATTTACAACATAAAGTTTAAGGACATGAAATGTAAACTTACATCAGAAAAAATTGTCTAAAATATGTCCTAGCTTGTTTCTCATCAATCCGACCATGCTGCCACTTTTGGTGTTCTTGAGTTCAGATAAAATATAACTTTAAATAATGCAGATTGAAAAAAGTGAGTTTCTATCTGTAAAAGCTGTAGGTAATTTCCATCTTCTCTCTTGTAAACATAATATTAAAATCCTACAGAAGGGCTTTTGTTAAAAATGATATCATAAAACTAATTATAATAACCAAAGAAATAAAAAATATAAAATGTTTAAAAATTACATCAATACTGGAATCCAGAGCATTGTGTCCTCCAAACCTTGTAGACATTGAGAAGCATCTGTTATGTATAATGTAGAGAGAAATAGTCTTACCCACAAACCAGAATTACATTTTTTAAATAAAGATGTATAGAAATACAGAAAATAACAATGAACCTGAACCAACAAAGTACCATTCCCAAAATTGTGATGGCAACAATTAAAAGCAAGTGTAAACCATACGAAAGATGTATCACCTAATTTTAAACATCATTTACTAATGTAAGTTAAGAAAATATGTTCTATAGTGATCTATCAATTTATTTGCTTATTTCTCTATTTTGCTCCCAGGACCAAACAATTAATATAAATACTAAAAAATGTATGGCTTCTCTTTGATGGGAAGGCATACTATTGATTGATTAGGAGATTGAAACGAAAAAAATCAAGAATATCCACTATTCTAAATTTTTGAATTTTAACATATGAAGACTGTTTTAAAGACTAGAGATTGGAAGTTGGTCATTTGTGCAATGAGATTAAAAATATTCAGAAAAACTCAAACATATGTTTCCTATATTGTGACTACCAAAGTATCCACCATTTTCTCCTAGGATTCTTACTAAGTATGTTTACTTAAAACATGATTCCAACATAAGGATCTAGTAGTGATTAAGGAGGTAACCCAAGGAAAATTACCTTTTAAAGCTGAGTTTAAAATAAACAATAAATCAAAAATATGAATTATATGAAAATGCTCTGGTAAGATGAGTTTATATTCACTATAATAAGAATAGACTTAACAAAACAACTTTGGGTACCTGAATCATAAATGCAAATCATAAATCATCATTTTAAAAACCTACATTGTCTTTTAATAAAATTGATAAAAAGATGATAATAGAAAATAAGAAAAATCTGAACAAATAAATACAAAACTAGGTCGAGTTGTGAAGGGACCTAGGAAAAAGAGAAGACTGATATAATAAAAGCCAAAAATATTTTACCACATCATTAGAAGCCATAAAAGCAGATATAGTATTCAAGATATTTAAATAACTGATATGAATGCCATAAATACAGAATGCATTTCAGAAACCAACTTTTTAAAAAACTGCAGATATTATAAATAAAAAGAATCAGATTATAAGTTAAAATGAATGAAAATCCAACATATAGTTAATTAAGATTTCTCCCATGAGAAAAAGAAAATAAAATCCCATATGCATTCAAAACCTATTACATTACAATAATTCTTCATATGAGGTTAAACTTTATAGTTGGTAGGCGTATTAGTAAGCTTTTGCTGCATAAGAAAAAAATCGCTAAACTCAATGGCCTAAAAGCACTGACTATCTTTTTAGCTCCTGATTCTGTGGGTCTTCTGCATTCTGCTTTCTGGGTAAGCTTAGCTGGTCTCTAATTAGTTTTTTGTGTGTATCGTGGTCTGCTGGCAGGTCAGTTGGTAGCAGAATATCTGGGATGGCCTCACGCACAAGTCTGTGAGTCAGACTCAGTTGTCAGACCCTTAAGGAATGTTTGGACGACTGTGGACTTGGGCACCTTAGTTCTCCTCCAGCAGTCAAGTTAAGGCTTACCCAAAGTGGTCTAAGGAGCCAAAGCACAGAAAGTGTGCAAACTCTAATATGCAAACACTATTTAAATCTCTGTTTCCATCACATTTGCTAATGTTCCCTTGGCCAACAAAAGTCATATAACCAAACGAGATGGGAGACTCTGCAACATCACATTGTGCGCGTGTGAATGCAGAGGCAGTATTTTTGCTTATTATATAATATACTACTTCATGTAAAACAAAGAATCACACATGGCAGTAGTACTAGAATATAGCCCTTGAAATACAAAATATGTGGTTGAAATAGTGCATCATTAGCAGAACTATATAACACATTCAGTAAGGCCAAAACAGTTTTCCCTTCAAGTATGGTAAAAATCACTGTTAATTTGAGTGTTTGTTGTAGCTAGCAGATAAAAGAGCTGGCTTGAATTGAGGTGGCCTTAATTAAAATAGAAGAAACTAATATGAGTCTTAAGAATACAGACTCATGGTCAACAATGTCAAGTATGCACACTATCAGAGGCATATGAAAATTGATACCAAAAAATTAGGTTTATGCTAATTCTCTCTTTCTCCGTGGCAAGACAGAGTGAGTACAAGCCTGGATATCCTCTCTACTCCGTCTTTCTTTTTCGTTATCTCAATATCATCACCCCCACCCCCATCTTTCTCATTGCATTATTTTTCTGGATGTCAATAACCAACTTGAAATACTTAACTAAAGTAGAAAATTTACTTATGCTCATAATAATAAGCAGATCAAATCAGAATATTGAATACCTTGTAAAAAAGACCAATGTCTAGAAATAACCTAGAAATATTAAAATAGTTTTCAAGGTGATATAAAGAAGTGTTCAAGAAAGAAAAGATATATTTAGAAAAAAGGTCAGATAGGCTCCTTTGTTTGTTTAAATATTAAGAAAATGGACTAATATTTAGAAAAATTCAAGAGGAAAATATAAAATGCATGTATTATTTATAAAGTTGTATATATTCTATATAGTACATATGTTAAGATAAGAAGATTCATATATTAAAAAATTAGAAAATGTGACATGCAGGCAAACTTTACAGGAAAAAAGAAAAATTTCAAAGATTTGAAAATTTTTTTAAATGTGTAAGGATGATTCTTGAAATTCTTTAATTGAAAGAATACCCAAATATCTGCTTTAAAAAAATCATACCTTTCTCATCTTGGATTTCCAAGAACTGAAATTGAAAACACTCATGTTTTTAAAAGCAAATAAATGACAGAAAGATAAAGCATGCCTTAATGTTTTCTAATAGAATTTCTAAAATTATAAAAAGTTTCAAACAAATCATTAAACACAAATAAAAAAAATAATTGTGGAAAAGAGGAATTGTAATATCTTCATGATAAATTGGGGGGAGATTTTCCAGGTTCAGTTTTCAAAATTACAATTGAGAGAAAATACTTTAACATAAAGGGAGAATGTACAGATTATTGAACTTCAAAAATATTGAAGAAATATAAACTAATAAAATCAGCTTAATACCAAAATGGAGAATGAAAATAAAAAATAAAGCATACTAAATTAAAAAAAAATGTTTTTCAATTTTTAAATGTTCTATATATTATACGTTATATGTACATATTATATGTATGTAACATATACTCTCTTCTTCCTAATAATGCAGAACCTTAATTTAACCATGACAAAATGTCAAATAAACTCAAATTGAGAAACATTCTGCAAAATAAATGCCAATACTCTTAAAAACTGTTAAGGTCATATAAGACAGAGAAAGACATTAAAATCTAAGGAACTGCCACAAATAGGGGATACTAAGAAGATGTGACAACTAAATGTAATATGGAATCCTAGATTAGATCCTAGAACAGTAAAGGGACATTAACAGAGAAAAAACTTGTAAATTTTGAATAAGTTTTATGCTTTTTAAAATAATATTGCCTCAAAGTTAACTTATTAGTTTTGGTAAGTGTTCCATTCTATATAAGATGGTAACATAAGGGGAAGCTGGGTGAAGTGTATAATTATACCATATTTGCAACTCTTCTGTAAAATCGAAATTATCCCAAAATTAAGTTAAAAATGTCTTCTCAGAATTGTCAAAACATAACATCTTACAATGATATATTCAATCTATAATAGAAACATAGTTTTGCCAAATGGTTAATGATGAAGATATTGCCAATAATATATGCAAATAAACAAATCAGAAATTACAATATCAGAATCATACATATTTGATTTAAGAACAAAATAAATGGAGAAAATGTCACTCTAAATTGATTATATGTGTAATTTAATAAAAATAGCATATATGAGCATAATATGCAAAATGAAACGCTGTCATGGTTTTCTTTTTTTATTACAAATTGATAGAAGGAGTTGACAGAATCTACACAGAAGGAGTTGACAGAATCTACACAGTAGTAGATGGGTGGAAAACAGCAATTTTTTTCAGTTCTGATAAGTGGAAAAGATATTTTAATATAAAACAGAAAAATCTAAAAATATCTTCTTGATGATAGTGAATATATATCTATTTGTATTTCATTTATGTTTTAATCAAAAAAATTGAAATGCTTTAAGTATTTCCAACAGAAGGGATTCCACAGAGGAAATTGGTTACATAGGTGGTAACTGAATTTATTAATAAAAGTCAAATTGTAGTTATGAGGCAAATAAAGAAGCTACAACCACCTCAGAGGATGAAGGGTTACAGGTAGAGGTTGAACTAGCAGAAGCCACATCTGTGGGACCTGGAGCCACGGAGAGAAATATTGTTTTGTTGGATGCTGGAGCCCAGAAGATGATTCCATCTCCTGAAAGCTCCATCCCATACAGAGTGAGAGAGAGAAATAGACCTCAATCTTCTCTTTGTTCTTCTTCTTCTAGTCTCTCATGAGTGGTTTTAGCTGCCCCATTCCTGTCACAAGCCACTTGAAAAAATAGCATAGTAAATGAATTTTTCAATTAAAATTGAGAACTGGATTTGAAAGCAAACCTGAAATAACCTCCATGTCATGTTCACATATATTTATTACTATTACTCAATAAATTCTGTAGATCACAAATAGTACCATTTATGTTTTAAACCACAATATAGGAAAACATACCAATATAATATAATTTCTGCTCATATATGTTGAGAGAGAAGACAGACATTTTCCATGTACAAGTGCAAAAGAAAAGAGTAAAAAATAAAAATTTGTATTTTCGATTTTCTAAACATGACTAATAAGTGTAGATTGAACAGTATAGAATTAAAAGACAAATAAAAGTTTTGTCTTTTCAAGGAATTTTACATAATTCTTTAATGGGAATAGCTAATTTATAAGTGGACACTGTTGTGTTCTTTCTGATCACATGGGTCATTTTTAATATTACTATTTCCCCCATCTTAATTTCTGAAAGTTTCTCCTCAAAAGCCCATACTTTGAAGTCCACTTGGAGAGCTGCCCTAGCAATTCTGGGATATGCTTATGAGATACGTCTGGGAGTTTATGTTCCCCTCTCAATGCAAAATCTTTTAGCTCATGATTAATATGTTGAAGCATCAGAGTCCAGTAGTCTTGCCCCAGGGTGCAACAAATCTGAGTTATAATTTACTCCTGAGAATCACCCTGAAACACCCTAGCAAAGCTTTCCTCCATGGGATTTTGTGTGACTTTACACTCTTGCTTAGCTTCTTCCCCTTTCATATTTTATTTTCTCCACCTTTTACTGGTATCTTCTGAAAGTACTCCCTTAGTAAGTCACTTGCACATGAAATCTCATGAATTCTTATTTCAGACTTTGCATCTGGAGAATGCAATCCTGAGGAAGTATGTGTGGCTGATTTGAAGTTAATATTAGTTAAGGAATGAATGGTCAGACAGAGCCTGATTAATAACAGGTATTTCTTGATGCTGTGTGTACTCTACAAAGGTTGAAAAGGTGAGGTAAACTGGGAAGTTTCCTAGTTGGGCATCATCCTGAGGATGGAGAAAAGTCGTTGAAGAAACTTAGCAGAATGGCTTATGGGTGACAGTTTAGATTTCTTTTGTCCTTTTTATTTTTCTTATCAGAAAGGATGGTCTAGTTATAATTTAGTGAATGGATGAATGAATGAGAAAAGGACAGAATTGGATTCAGGGATAACAATGTAAGCGGTTGCTGCTGACACTAGAATGAGACATGATAGTAAGCCAAAGCAGCCTTGTTGATGTAGAGAAGTGAATTCTAAAGATACAAAGAAAGTTGATTTCACAGCAATTGATCATTGATCAGAGGCAGTAAAGCAGAGAAGTTTAAGTGAGTGCTGCCTTGCCATTTTCAAACTGTGAGATCTTTAGCAAGTAATTTGATTCCTTGAAATCTCACGTTCATTGTGTGTAACACAATAATAATAATAATTTACCTCATCATTTTTTGAAGATAAAGTGAAATAAATTATTTCACGCATTTAGCACACTGACCAGTACATAATAGATGTTTAACACATTTTGGAATGGAATTAGATATATGAGATATGTGAGAAGGGCAAATCAAAAATCATCTTGAAGATTTTTATTTAGCCACATGGACCAATAATTAATTATATACAGAGAGCTAGAGATAGACTTCTTCAACAGTTTAAACACAGTATTTTCACAATTTATGCCTCACCCTTTCCTTTGGCCTCTACTCTCCACATCTGGCGATCTTTTTATAAAACCTATCAATCTACAACTTGAAGATAAGCCGAAAACAAATTTATCAGGTTATCTGGGAAGAAAAAGATTTGTGAGTTAGAAAATTCTCCTTGATGCAAGAACTACTGCAATAATTGTCATTTTTCAGAATGTGTAATATTGATATTCAAGAAAATATTTTTATGGAAGGAAACAAATGTGATGTTGACATTTTTGAAGAATGTATATTAGTGCACACCTGTGGATTATTATATGCATATTAATACCATTTAACAATGTGAGTTACATTTTACTGTTGACAATAAAGACAAAATGCTCTGAAATTTAATCACAAAATCAAGGCTAACAGGGGAATGTCATTCCATCTACAGTAGTCTCCCTGACAAGTAATTGCTTTGTGTTGACCAAACAACATTTTTCTAACAATGTTCTTGCTATAGTGTCTGTCAAAGGCCCATCATAATTCTCTATAATAAACTCTATTTCCTGGAAGCCTATGCATTGGTCAGACAAATAAACAGTGGCATGACATTTTTCTTGCAGAATGTGGTCTTGTTCTGAAAGCAATTTTCCTTGTATAATTTCTGTTTGAAAATCCATTCATTTGTGACAGCAGTGTAAAGAGAACATTAATTTTAGTACTTTGGGGATTGTTTTCCTTAGTGGCCAGTGCGACACTGCCGATGACAGTGGGGAAACTGACAACCTGCTGGCAGTCTCTCAGGATCAGGGCTACCAGATAGACCGAAAAATGGGTTTTATGCAACTTTCATGTGCCTAGTTTGAGGTTCCATGTATCAAAAACTAAATGTGTTTTAAGAGTACTCCCCTCCAATATGGTAGGAATAGCCACCTTCATAAAGGGCCTTCTCCGTGGTGTCAGTGATTTTTTTTTTTATTTAAAGTAGTTTCCAGTTGGAATTTGGGGATTTATAAAGATTGAAAATTACAGATATTGGTGGAAATTGCAGATGTCCTAATTCCTACAAATACTTCCCTTCTAAATGTAATTACATGTGATGTATTTCTGTAGAATTCCATTTTCTAGGAATCAAGAATACTACATTGCATAAGCAAGGTATCTCAAAGTGTCTGTAATACTTACCAAAGGTGATTTTAAAGTACAGATTCCTAGGTCCTAATCTTAAGTCTCTCTCTAAGGGATGCAGCCTATTTTTAAATGGAATTTCTATGTTTATAAGATGATTCAGAGGAATATCACTATAGTGTTTAAAATATGTATTTTGATAGAAACAAGACTCATTTATGGCCATGAATACCATTTCTGCAACTTACTACTCACTAATATCATAAAAGTAATTAATCTTTCTTGATCTTGGTTTCCTCTATAAAGAAGATATACAGTACATTTTCTATTGCATTATTGTTTCAAGGATGATGGTTTTGATACAAGGTCCTAAGATACTTTATCCTCAAAACTACAGGATCAAAAAGATCCTTAATTGCTTGAAAACATAGACATTCCATAAAATGCACTTGGAAAGTCTCCTTGGTATTTCAAATAAAGGCATTATGAAGAGAAAACTGAGTTCACAGATCTAATTTGAATAAGCAGCTTTAAAGTTTTTCACTATACTTACAGCAAAAAAGTCTTTATGTTTTTTTCTATAATCACTCATGTCCAGAATAAAGCCACAAACATCATAGTTTTCATTGATTTCTTTTTATTTTTAAAGGCATTGTCCTCCTTCCTTGATCTTTATCTAACCCAGGGATTAGTGATCCCAGAAAATGGGAAGCTCCTTGATACATGATCCTTGGTATAAAGAGCTACTTCTGCTGTAAGCATGTTCTCCAACCCCACCTGTCCACTGTGGGAGGCAGAATAGCATCTCTGCCCCACGATATCTGTGTTCTACTCCCTAGGCCTTGTGAATATTTTCTGTTATAGGACAGTGGAGAATTAAGGTTGCTAATCAACTGATTTTAAAATAGTTTACTATGGATTTTCCAGGTGTGTCTAATGTAAAAATAAGAGCCATTTAAATTTGGAATAGGGAGGCAGAAAAGTCAGTGTCCAAATGAGAGAGACGGAGAGAGAGAGAGAGATTAGAAGATGCTATACTGCTGTCTTTGGAGATGGAGGAAGGAGCCGTGGGCTGAGGAATGAAGACAACCTACAGAAGCTGGGCGATCCAAGGGGACAGATTCTCTACTGGAATCTCGAGAAGAAACACAGGCCTGCTGACACCTAAATTTGAGCCCAATGAGACCAATTTCATACTTCTGACCTACAGAATTATAAAATAATTAATTTTTGTTGTTTCAAGCCATGAAATTGGCACTAATTTGTTACAACAGCAATATGAAATTACCAATGAGGTAATTTAGATGGGTGTTTTAAACCATCTAAAAATGAGCCAGCCTCTCTGGTAATTTTATGCCCTCCATGACTTTGTTATGTTTCCAAATCTCTGGCATTTAGCACTCAAGTACTAATACACATTTGTTAAAATAGAGAACAGACTGTTTATGGCAATAAAAAAAAACAAATTAAACACAAGACTTAAGGCTATGCCAGGCAAAGGTTAAGTCAGTGGTCCCCAACCTTTTGGGCACCAGGGACCGGCTTCAGGGAAAACAATTTTTCCAGGGAGGAGGCTAAATTGTCACTTGCCACTCACTGATAGGATTTTGATATGAGTCTGCAAGGAATTGATTTATTATGCAGTCAAACCTCTCTGCTAATTAGAATCTGTATTTGCATCCACTCCCTGCCACTAGCATCACTGCCTCAGCTCCACCTCAGATCATCACCCATATTCTCATAAGGAGTGCGCACCCTAGATCCCTCACATGTGCATTTTATCTTAGGGTTAGCCCTCCTGTGAGAATCTAATGCGGGGGCTGATCTGACAGGAGGCAGAGCTCAGGGGGTGACCCAAGTGTTAGGTAGGGACCAGGAGGAAGGGGAAACAGGTGCAGAGGCGAGGAGACTCGGTAGAGATATTGTTGTGGGTCAATGACCCGAGGATAAGAAAACCACAAACAGAAGAGATGTCCCAACTGCAGAAACAAACACCTTGGGGCACGTGCACAGATGAGCTGGCGGCGACCCTCGGAGGCTGCCCTCAATGAACGTAGTAAAAATCGCACCCAGCAGGGCCATGACAGTTTACAACTCATGGCAACCGGTGGAAATGAGCCTGTAAGAACAAGTTAAGGCAGGGTCCACGGTTCCAGGAAATCTCCACCCCACTTCCCCAAATCAAAATGAATATTCTCCCCACCATTTAGTGTATAAGATGTAGACATAAAAGTAGGGATGTCTTAAAAACCCAGTGTTTCTACACTCGGCGGAGATAGACCCATTCCCACTGTGAGAACTGTGCTTTAATAAATCTTGCTGTTTGGCTTGCTTATTCCTTTTTGTTTTGCTCATTCATTCTGTCGACCCGGTACCAGTAACCACGCTTCGGTACTAGGACCCAAGAACCAGGGAACACCACGCGACTGGAACCTGACAGCAGCCATAGGGAGCAGCTGTCCATACAGATGAAGCTTCGGTCGCTAGCCCACCGCTCACCCCCTGCTGCGACGCCGGGTCCCTAACAGACCAGGACGGCAGAGTTAAGTCACCCACCCACCCCTACACTTAAAGAATAAACTATATTCTAACTGCCACTTTTTTTTTTTTTTTTATCAGCTGAACTAGCACTGGCCCAGAGATAAACAATATTGAAACAATTGCAGCTCACCTACTACCAGGTACTTACTAAATGACACCTCACCCCCACCCACAAGCTACAACTATAACTTTGATTGGACAAGAGACTGATTTCAGTAACTTTTTCCTCATAAAACACCACGGACACAAAGATGAGTTCTGGCCACCTCCCAGTGTCTGCACACAGACTTTCTGCCTGTCCTGTGAAGGACCTCCTGATGTAAAGAGCTGAATTCCACCTCACTTTGCTATTAAAACTCCACCACAAAATGAACATGGGATGTGTGTTACATATATATTTGCTCCCTGCTCCCACGTTTGCTCACTCTCATAAATATTCATGAGATTCCCCACCTCTTGCTGAATAGGTGTTAAGCAAATCCTGCAAAGCATAAATGGCAGTTTCTTCCTGCTTTTCCCAATCATATACTAACAATGTCCTCAAAGTCACACTTCCCCATCTACAGATTGCCTTTTGCTGAAGAACAAATTTTCTATTTGCCTCTTCTGTAGAACTCACGATCTCTAAATAACAAACTCAATCTATGTCCTCCTCACTCCTTCCAGTGTTTGGAAATCCTCTTCCTCCAGAGTTTATCACTTTTTTCTTCCTTTCAAATTTCCAGGTTTGCTTTAATGCCCTACTGGAAAACCAGTTTAATTACTTTGACATGCCTCCAACTTTGAAGCCTAGAAGTCTCAAAGTAATGTCTAGGACAATGCATCCACTAGATTGTAAAACGCGTTGTTGGAAAGGAAATCATTTACCTCTCTTTTGAAGGCTGCAGGTGCCCCAGTGTTTCAAAACAACGTTCTCATCTTTCCTTTCTGAAAGGGCATGAAGGAGAAAAAGAAGAAAGATGATAAATGCATAACAGTGGCAAAAGAAAAGACAATTTTTTTTGTATTACTCACCATTGTATTATTAAAAGGCTTTTGTTACATTAGATGCATATTTGCTATATAATTTCCACCTGAGTCAGACAGTTCTATTTAGAAGGGAACTGAAGCAAAAAAAAAAGCAAATAAATGTTCATCTAAGAATTAAATTAGACCGTGGAAACATTTGTTTAGCAATATCGCTGTGTTTTCCATGACATTACCTTAGTTTTATGTTGTGATTAAAATATTTTAAAGTATGTTCCATGAGCCCATATTGCAATTTAAGCCTAAATACAATAAATCATAAAGCTAATGCTTATTAAAAAGGTGTTGTATGTCTCTCACTAAGTGCTTCATGTTGCATTGTCTTATCTATCTTCACAACCACCAGATAAGGTAGCCTATATATTTTTTTTACCAAATTAGGAAACTGAAGTCCACAGAGATTAAATTCATTGCCTTAGATCACACAGTTTCTTAATGCAAAACTTTGTATAATGGTCAGCAGTTCACTCAAATTCTGATAGACTCTCAAACCAATCTGTAATATGGTAGGATTAAAGAATACTCCCCTCTATAATCTTGGTGTCTACACTGTAAAATGGGCCGCTCACTGACCTCACAGAGTTCCTGTGAGTATTAATAAAGGAAATAGATATATTAAAAATGTCTATAATATATATTTAGTACTATTACTTAAAAGTGTTACTATTTCTTTTCCTTACCCCATTTCAGCATTAAAAACTTGAGCCTGAAAGATGAAAAGACTCAATGTTACAGATACTTAGTAAAACTAGAAAGTGGTTTCTCAAAATACTAAAGCAACCTAAAGTTCATATGCATGTAAAATGCATACTTATTAATTGAATTTAATTGAGATAGAAAGTTTGGTACAGTATATGGCCTATATGGCCCTGAAAATCAAGAAAAAGAAGTATGCTGTTATATATATATATATATATATATATATATATACACACACACATATATATATATATATATACACTGTCTGATTTTATAGTTTATGTTTCTGTAAAGCAAATTAGCTCGTACCAAATTTTTACATCAAGAACTGGTGACATTATAATACTGAACATATTCTTGGATAATATTTCCAAGCTAGATAAAGTTTTATGCAGTTAACTAACAACAAATTAACATAAAGTACACAGTTGAACACAGAAAACTTGGATATTCTATGTGCATATATGGTATTAATATTATATATATAATATGTGCAGTAGTATATGTATACATTATACACATATATATGTTAGGGTCAGACCTCATAGCACGGATTGAGAAAGAATTTGCAACACAAAGATTAGGATAGAAAGAAGTAAAAAGTTTTTTTTTCTTTCAGAGAGACAAAAGGAAAGAGAGAGAGGAGGGGGCTCGAGGGAAGGGCTCAGCACACAAAAGAAAGATAGAAGTGTGGTGTTGAGGGTTAGGGGTTCTGGGTTTTTATTGGGGGGTAAAGGGAAAAAATAGTTATTGCTGCAAGCTGATAGCAAAAAGCTATGAAGCAGCTGGGTCTGTTTTTCCTTTTTTTTTTTTCTCTTCTCTGTGAGACTGGCTTTATCAGGGTCCTTGGAATATGGTCTAGGAAGAGCTGGATCTGTGAGAGGGCACTTTCCTTTTATCTTCTCAGTTCTTTTCAAGTGCTCTGAAAACAAACTCTCAAAATAATTTAAGCCCTAGGTGGTTAATCAAACAAAGGGCTGTGATCCTTTCTCTCTCTCTTTTTTGCTTTCTATTAGATAGTTTATTTTTCTTCATTAGTTTATTAGCAATGCTATCTTATATATATATGTACATATATATATATATATATATATATAGAGAGAGAGAGAGAGAGAGATGTATTTTTCCACAAAGCTGGTATAAAGGACTCCTTCCTCTTATCTAACTATGGTTCCTTAGTATGTGTTAGAAATGTTTATATCTCTCCTTTTGTGAATAAGACAAACACAAAACCATTTCTAGCTTCATTCACACATTCCATTTCTCACTTCATTATACTTTGTAGAAAGCCTGCAATTGCTTCCCCACCTGCAGCTTCTGTGGATGATGTCCCTCCAACTTTTGTTTCTATAATCAAGTGGCTTCACCTTTTTCTTCCTCTACTTTCCTCACACCTCCCCTGCTCAAACTACCCTCACAATTTTGTTAAGACTTATATTTATTGTCCTATATATTTATGCATTTGAGTTGAATGCATATTTTGGGATGTTTTTGTGTGGGGATGCATTTATTTTTCACCCACAAATACTAGTAAAATTATAAATTCTGGTTCTGGTAGCTCAAAACAAATAATGATATTGCAAAGATATTTATTGTGATTATAAAGTTATTGCCTAATGCATAAACCAGTTACATGAGATTTGCTGGAATGTTATTTCATCCATTTTCAATTGAATAGGGCTGCACTGAATTACAGGTACACTCTTATGAAGAGCTTTAGCTCAAGTGTTTGAAAATATGATCTCCAGTAAACACTTCATGTGAAAGACTGTGATTAAAACTATTACACATTTCTGTAAATTGTGTATAGACTCTTCTTTGCCTTAGCTATAAAGACATGCAAAAGAAATACTTTATTTGTCTACATTTTAAAGTTAGGACCATCTTTGATCTTGCATAAAGACATGCTCCTGTTTTATTCTTTCCATTTCTACATTTCTGCAGGGGATGTTGTTGCAAAACATAAAGTTGCTCCTTATAGACCTACCTTACTCAGAATCACTTGAACACCTCCACATACTAAAGCTGTGGCTCTCAAACATCTCTCTGTGCAGCCACTTGTGTTGCAGTGAAGTGCCTCACAGGACATGATATGCAAAATGAGGAGATACAAATAGACTCAGACTTCTGCCTCAACCAGTACATCTATTTTTACCTAAATTTTTGAGACATCTCCTATATTAATTTTAATTGTAAATGAGGAAAAGAAGAAAGCAACTACATGTCTTTTAATTCAAATTGGCCTTATGCAAATTACTCTAAGATTGCCCTGAAATTTATATTTCTGATCTTTATTTAATTGAAATATTTATATTCTCTAAGATTAAGACAATCCGCCTGCATTTATTGATATGAAACTAACTTGCATTTTGTTTTGTTGATGTTTTCATATATTGTTTTTTCTACTTAGTATTTTGTTCAAATGTCTTCTTTCTAACCCAATTATCAAAAGGAAAATTTACCGTACAGATATACTGCTTATTCAATTTTTTTTAGCTTTATTGAGTTATGGTTGACAAAAATTATATACAGTATATTTAAGGTATAAAACATGATATTATAATTTATGAGTAAATTAAACAATTACCACAATCAAGCTAATTAACATATTCATGACCTCACATAGTTTCAATATTGTATGTGTGGTGAGACACTTAAGCTCAACTCTCCTAGTAAATTTCAAGTACAAAATACTGTGTTATGTAATGTACTCAGTATGCTGTATCTTAGATCTCCAGAACTTATTCATCTCATATAACTGAAACTTTGTACCCTTTGACCAACATCTCTCTAATTGCTCCACCCCTAGTCCCTGGCAATCATCATTCTACTCTTTGCTTCTATGAGTTTGACTTTTTTTGATTCTATGTGTAAGTGAGATTATGCAGTATTTGTATTTCTGTGTTTGGCTTATTTCCCTTAGCATACTGCCCACCAGTTTCATCCATGTTGTCCCAAATGATTAGATCTTCTTCTTTTTAAGAGATTAATTTTATATACATACACACACACACACACACACACACACACACACGTGTGTGTGATATGTATCACATTTATATATAATATATTAATATATATAATATATATGAGGGTTATCCAGAAAGTATGCAGCCATATAATATGAAAAATAGTATTAACAATGGCTAGATACTTTCCAGAAAGCCCTTGTATATGTATCTTCATAAATATATCATATTATTACATTTTCTTTTTGTTTATTTCAGAATATTATAGGGGTACAAATGTTTACCTTACATATATTGTCTTTGCCCCACCCTCCCACCCAAGTCAGAGCTACAAGGATGTTCATCCCTCAGACAGTGTGCACCACACCCATTAGGTGTGACTATACCCATCTCTTCCTCCCCCCTCCCACCCGCCTAACACCTGATGAAGTTACTAACACACATGGACATAAATGTTGATCAATTAGTACCAATTTGATGGTGAGTACATGTGGTGTGTGTTTTTCCATTCTTGTGATATTTCAGTTAGTAGAATGGGCTCCAGCTCTATCTAGGATAATACAAGAGGTGCTAAATCACCATTGTTTTTTGTGGCTGAGTAGTACCCCATGGTGTACATATACCACATTTTATTGATCTACTCATGTATTGATGGGCACTTGAGTAGTTTCTACATGTTTGCAACTGTGCATATGCTTCTATAAACATTCTAGTGCAGATGCCTTTTTTATTAAATGTCTCCTTTGGGTAGATAGATAGCCAGTAGCGGGATTGCTGGATCAATGGTAGTTCTACTTGTAGCTCTTTGAGGTATCTCCATATTACTTTCCATAAAGGTTGTCCTAGTTTGTAGTCCCTTTATCCACTCATCCATTGATGAACACTTAGATTGTTTCTATACTTTGGGCTATAGTAAATAATCCTGCAATGGACATAAGAGTGCAGATACCTCTTTGACATACTGATTTCAGTTTTTTTGGCTATATTTACCAAAATGGGATTGCTGGATCATATGGTAGCTCCATTTTTAACATTTTCAGGAACCTCTCCATAATTTTTTCCCTAATATCTATACCAATTCACATTTCCACTAACATTATACAAGGGTTTCCTTTTCTAGACCTTCTCACTAATACTTATATCTTTAGTCTTTTGGTAATAATCATTCCAATAGGTGTGAGGTGTCATCTCATTGTGGTTGTGATTTGCATTTCTATGATGATTAATGGAGTTAAATACCTTTCCATGTCTGTTGGCATTTTGCACGTCTTCCTTGGAGAAATGTCTATATAGTTTCTTTTCATTTCTTAATTAAGTTATTTTGGGGTTTTCTTGCTATGCTATTGAGTTGACTGAGTTCCATACATATTTTAGACAGTAACCCCTTATCAGATATATGTTGGTTTGTAAATATTTTCTTTATTGCATAGGTTTCCTTTTCACTCTGTTGATTATATTTTTTGTTGTGCAAAATAATTTTAGTCTTATGTAATCCCATTTTGTTGGGTTTGGTAACCTCATTCTGTGTTCTCAGTTCTTGGTGTGTTCTTGGCCAGAGAATGACCAGACACCCCAAAAGTAAGGCAAACACAAGGTGAAATTTATTGAGGGGAAGCAAGATAGGATTATAGAGCAAGTGCAAGATACAGGTTTAAAGAGCAAAATATATATGCCATACATGACGACTGGACCCCTTGTCATAACAAAAGAGACCTTGGTTATGGTCTGGGTCTTGCTTTGTAGTATCTGGATAGGGACCTCCTTGTGGTTCAGACATCATCATGGAACCACTTTGATTGGACAGTTGGGATTTATATGACCTGAGTCTTACTGCTCATGTGGATCTCCCATGAGCCTCTAGATTTAAGCTAACCACATGATAATTAGCCTCAGGTTGTCCTAAATCACCTTCCAGACTCTGTTGTACCTATGCCACTTGGCCTGTGCGTTACAGAATCCTCTTCATTCTTTTGCAGTTGGTGTGCCAAGTTCTGACTGGTAGATTGGTAAGGGGTTTTCTCCTCCCCCAGTATGGCAGTCTCTTGGGACAGGATTAAGGTGGTGTGGCACCAAGACAGGGGCCTGGCCCACCCTTGTCCTTTTTTCCAGGTGGGGCAGTTGCTCGAGACAGCACCAAGACAAGGCACCCACTTTTGTCCACAGGAGATCTGGGATCCCTTGCTATCTACCTAACAATTTGTCTATTTTTGCTTTTGTTGACTATGTTTTTGGTATCATATCTAAATAATCATTGCCTAGACCAAAGTCAAAAAGCTTTTCCCCTATGTTTTCTTTTAGGAGTTTTATGATTTCAGATCATACTTTCTAAAGTCTTTAATCTAATTTTAGTTGATTTTTGTATATTGTGTGATATAAGCTTTCAATTTCATTCTTCTGCATGTGGATATGCTCCATAACCCACTCTTTAAAATCGATAGGTCATCCAAACAGAAAATCAATATGGAAACAGCAGAACTCAACAACACTATAGATCAAATGGACCTAACAGACATGTATAGAACTTGTCACTCAACAGCAGAAGAATACACTTTCTTCTCAAGGGCACATGGAACATTCTCCAAGGTAGATCACATGTTAGGTCATGAAACAAGTTAAGAAACATTCAAGATGGTGCTGCCTATTATGAACCTTCTAGAAGCCAAATAGTTTGGCATCATTTTGTTCTCCTATTTTCCTTCTAAGATTTACAATAACGTTTTTGGAACTTCTACTGAATTCTATTATATATTGTATAATTATATATCTATTAGTTTTTCTCTTTCATTTTACTTCACAATCTTTGCAATAAGAGAACTTTGTATGGTTGTCATAAATAAAGCTTCATTTTATGTTGGTTCATTGAATCCAGCACAACAGGACCTGAGGAGACTGTGAATGCCATAACTGGGTACTGGGATAGGTGCCTTAGAGATAAATTATTTCTGTCTGCTAAGAGAAAAATTTCTAACTAACTACAATCTCAACATGTATATTGCAGACAAAAAAAACATATCTGGAGTGGACTTCAGTGCTTGAAAGGAGATTGACATAATTAAGAGAGGGTTTCAGTCCTGGAATCAACCATGCGGTTTTAGAGATTATCTGAATTGATATACACTCCAGGTACCTAGGCAAAAGACTAACTATGATAACAAGTCAGCCACAATGAAAAATAGTACAGGTATAAGACAGTAGTCCATTTATCAGAACTGAAAAAACAATCTTAAATATAGTAGTAGCTAGAGTAACTTGATGCTGATTATGGAGCTCTATGTCATTTTCCCCTTCATTATGAGAAGTGGGGAAGGGCAGATTCTGCAAATGAAGTTCCAGTGAGAGAACTGAAAAGTGGTGTGGTCATGACAGCATTCCCCTATGTCTAGCTCCTTGGCAACTAGAAACATGCTTCTACCAAAGTAATAATTAGTAAACTTAAAATATGAATGGTCTCATCATTAGCACCACAATTAGAGAAAAACAGTATGCAGCTAAAGAAGCCAGTGAAAAGACACAGCTGAGGATGACATACATCTTGGTCACTTCAGATGTGCTATATTATATAGGAGATGTTCCCTCCCTTCCTTTCCTTTCCTTTCCTTTCTTTTCCTTCCCTTCCTTCCTTCCTTCCTTCCTTCCTTCCTTCCTTCCTTCCTTCCTTCCTTCCTTCCTTCCTTCCTTCTTTCCTTCCTTCCTTCCTATCACTTAACCATCCAAAATATGTGTACAAATTACTGACTGCAAAGTACATGTAACTAATAGCTCAAAATCTGAAGTACAGTAATGGTGAGAATATCCTAAGATTTAAAAACAGTTGAGATCCATTGCATACCTTTCAGACATATTACAGATATTTGAGTGGATATTTGTAGAAATTTCAATGTTTTTACTTCTTTCAGGATGTCATATAAAATGGAAAAAACAAGTTTCTCACAAATGAGGTCATTCACATTGAAGATATGATTTTTACAAAAAGGAAAACTCAATTTTGCTTACGTGGGCAATGTATGAGGATGACAGAAGCAAACTAAAGAGCTATCTAGCTGCTGATGGGCTGAAGAGGGGGGCTTCAAATTGCTGTAGAAAGTGACACTCAGAGAACATGTAGACTCCCAACTTCAAACGAAGTATTAACTTTCTGAAAGGACTGCAGCTGACATGCAATCCCAATATAAAGCCTTCAGAAATGAGGAAACTGTTTATCAACAATGTCATGTTGCAGCCCATGAGGTGAAGAGGTGAGGAATTGGAGCTGCCAACAGTGAAAAGAGATAACATATCTAACTTTTAATATCTGTTCTATACATAGATAGTTGCACTGTCAATAAAGTGATTTTCTCAGTGTCCTTCCCAGAAAGTAGAGATTTTTATTTACCACTTCATGGAGCCACTTTCAATTGAAATAAGTCAATTTTTTAGGATTAATCATTATTACCACCTGCCTTGGCAATTAGATTACAATCTTGCAGGCATCGAGAATACCCGAAGCACCTGAAGTTAACACAGTCAAGAAAATGTTTTATGTTATGACCATAACATAGAAATGTAAGGCCAGTAATTCAACTCCATTAGTAGACAATTTATAACCAACATGAGATTTAAGAATATTGGGAACTAGCCTTTTTAAAGCCATTAACAATAGGATCCTTAATATAGCTGTAACTAGATTTCCTCCTCAGAAAGAAGAATCTTATATAATATTTCTTACCTACCCCCTGAGACTTTTTCTGGGATTTAATTAGAGAATAAGAAGAATAGCTAACATTTCTGAGTATTTTACACTTATTAACTACATGTATTAACTCATGTATTAATTAGATATATAAACTCAGAATTCATAAAAACCAAAACACGTAGATATGGTTACTTCTCCCCTTTACTTTCAAGAATATAGAGAAATTCAGTAACTTTCTAAAGTGACACGAGTGATTGATAAATGGCAGAAACTCCCTATAAACTCAGGAAGTCTGATTTAAGTATTGGTAATACAACCAATTTATTACTCTAAATACATTGTATCTTGTACCAGATGCAAAACTGCTTGGAAGACAACAAATAACTAATAAGCACAATGCTTTACCTTTTCAGATACTTCTTTTCTACAATTAATGAGCATTTAGTAACAGGTGAGCCAGAGGCACACTATTGTGTAACACTTTATTCAATGTAAAAAAAAAAAAAAAACTGACTTAAAATTGAAAAAAATAAAATTTTAAGCTAGATGCTAGTAATTGATTATTACAATAATTTAGGACTATCTAATTTTAACCACAGGAAAGGAGGAATTCAGACAATTTCCAGGGAACAGAAAGAGAATATTAAAAGGTATAAGAAACTCAGTTACTTCGCTATGATGATTCAATTTATCCTTCTGTTTTCAAAAATGATTTCTTGGCTTCTCAGACCACACAGTATGCAGAAAATGACTCATCTGAAGCCCAAATTTTACATTAATCTGGCACAGTCATCCCTTAAAATAAAGTATCCTATGTCCAATTCTCAATCCTGAGAGCAAAGATGCTGCCATCCCCCACTAAATCTACTCCTGTCCAACCAACTCTTAGGAAAGAATGGAGCCACATAAAACATAAACAATTGCAGGTTGATTTCCTGAAAACAGAAAACAATTCATTTGCTACTTATAACAAGATCAAAATATTCTTCAACTAATGGTGGGCATGAAGCAGCGTTTGCAGTAGGACAGTGAAAAGCATTATTGGACTAATATTTCCAGAGGTTGGCACATTCCCATCTTAAATGGATATGTTATTATAGTATTTAGTTTTGTTCATTGGTTATAATCTCAGAGCAGCCCCCAAAATCTCAACACATATAAAAATGGTATACTTAAAAACATGAAAATGTTGACCATGGTGATGTAGTGCTATAGGTTGATATTGCTAATAATTTTGTTTCTTTTTTTTTTTTCTTCCATGATTCCTACCCTTTATTCTGATAACTTTGTGTCTTGTCTTACATTAATAGTATATGACCTTGGTTTGGGCATGATGGTGTTAATGCTTCTTTAGGAAGGTGAAAATGATTTTCACCCATTTATGCAGAGCTGTAGATGACATCAACTGCCTGTGTCATTAGACAATGGGTACAGGGGAGAAAATGGGTTTAAAAGAAGGAGGCAATGCACAGGGTGCTGTCATATTGATCTGCCTCATTCTATCTGTTTGAACTTTGCCTATATTCTTTTTCTTGTACCTACTACCTCATTTCTGTGGTTTTGGAGTTCACATAAATTTGAGACATTTTAGTTTCAATCTGCTTTTGAATCTAAAAATCCTTTTCAGATATCCTGCCTGAATGCCTGACATTCCAGTGTGTGAAATCAAAACCATTCTGGAGTGACATGGATGGACTTTTGAGGGAAATCCAATAGATTTAGAAGGATGTTAACACAAATCTTTCTCTTTCTAAAGTTATAGCCTCATTTGCAACATCTTTATTCTGCCTGTTTCAACCCAATTTAGTGTAAGAAATAGTCTGTGTATCAAAGAGTGGAGTGCTTTGGAGAACAAAGTACACTGAGAATGAGGAAAGGTATTAATTCAGCTGTCAGTGTGAGTAAGATGGTGGGTTTGAAGGGAAAATGGGTTTCTTTGGGAATGGCAAATGAAATATAGTATTGAATAACAATTATTTTCCCCAATGTATGTTTTTGTCTTGGTTTTACATCTGGGTTCTCAGTTCTGTTCCATTGTTCTGTGTCTCTGTTTTTGTGCCAGTACCATGCTGTTTTAGTTACTATAGTCTTGTAGTATAGCTTAAAGTCTGGTGAATTGATGCCTCCCAATTTGTTCTTTTTGCTTAAGATTGCATTTGCTATACAGGGTCTTCTCTGGTTCTATACAAAGCATAGAATTGTTTTTTCTAGATCTGTGAAAAATGATGTTGGTATTTTAATAGGGATTGCATTGAACCTGTAGATCATTTTGGGCAGTACATACATTTTAACAACGTTGATTCTGCCAACCCATAAGCATGGTATGCTTTTCCACCTATTTGTATCCTCTGCTATTTCCTTCCTCAGTGTTTCATAGTTCTCCCTGTAGAGGTATTTTACCTCCTTAGTTAAATATATTCCTAGGTATTTTATTTGATCTAGTACCGCTTGTGTTATCCTGGATAGAGCTGGAGCCCATTCTACTAAGTGAAATATCAGAAGAACGGAAAAACAAGCATCCCATGTACTCACCATCCAAGTGGTATTAACTGATCAGCACTTAAGTGCACAGGTAGTAATAACATTAATTGGATGCCAGGGAGGAGGAGGAGGGGACAGGTATATATTCACACCCAAGGGGTTCAGTGCACACCATCTGGGGGATGGACATACTTGAAGCTCTTGAGTCAAGTGGGGCAAAGGCAATATATGTAACCTAAACATTTGTACCTCCACAATACGCTGAAATTAAAAAAAAAAAGAAATGTAGTATTTGTAGTATTAATCCCCTTAAAGATTCTATTGTGAAGAAATACAGAATTACAAATTCTTCACACTATCTGGATATATGTGATGTCAAGCTCTGCTTGAGGGATGCAGGTTTATATTCCATCAGGTACTTGCATGTCAGAATGAACCAAGCTTAATGATAGGTGGCTATCTGTGAAATAAAATGTAGACAGAACTATAGATATAAAGTTATGTTCATTTAATACTCTAATAACCACTTTAATCAGAGATGAAGATGCTTCTTCAAGGGGAAAAATATATCATGACTCATTGAATATAATCCCAAAAGAAGCAATATGCACTTTGCTGCAAAGGGTTCCTGTAATCTTGAGAGACTAGCTGGTTTTGTGAATTTTCATCTATCCTTCACTTCAGAAATGTAATTGAAACTATCCAGAGATAAAAATCAGTTAAAAAAATAAAACTGAATGGCAAATAACTTATAAAATTAGATAACACATATGCAAGATACACAAAGTTGAGGATATTGAAGAGTTATAGTCATAAAATAGACATAATTTCACATGGTAAGAAAATATGTTAATTAAATATGTTGTGGCAGAAACCTAGAAGTTAATTTTTTTCAATGTAAAAGTGTGTTTATGCATATGGGCACATGCACATACAAGTATAATAAGGCACATTTTTCAATTCAGTAGAAATATGGGGATAAAATTAATATAGTTTTGTTGATAACTTTTTATCCAAATCATAATTACTAAATCTTCTCCAACTTCTTGATTTAATTGCTCAGGTCAGCTATCATTCATTGACTCCCTCTGGTGAGAATGACACCAGGTGGTAAATGTCTGGATCCAATGACATAGGTGATACAATAAAAAACTTATTATAATCTCTAGTTTCTAAGAGCTTAAAAATCGCTGTGCATATAGCTGATGGTATAGGAGATAAGATTTGGAGAAGAGGAAGTATTAAGAATAACATGTAAATAACTAAAATAGAAAGTCAGATTAAAAAAATCCAAATAAAATCATCAAATAGAATTTTAGACTGCTAATGCAAGTAGGATAAATTTTGATTCTACCTTTACCATTTCAGTTAATTTTCTTCACCTTGTTTTATTATCTGCTTGCAATTATGTGAAATGCTTTAGGAAGTCAAAAAAAGAAATATTATACCTTGTAGTAGGAAACTTAGTAAAGATCTCATAAGAGAAATAGTATTAAAAATTGACTTTAAAGTAAGATTATTTCAGGCCGGGCATTTTGGCTTGCACCTGTAACCCTACCTACCAGTTTAGGAGTCCAAGGCAAGAGGGTCACTTGAGGCCAGGAGTTTGAGACCAGTCTGGGCAATAGTGAGACCACATCTCTAGAAAAAAACTAGAAAAATATAAGCCTCACACAATGGTGTGTGCTTGTACTTCCAACTACTCTGGAGGCTGAGGCAGGAGGATCATTTAAACCCAGGAGTTGGATGTTGCAGTGACCTACGATGATGCCATTATACTCTAGCCCAGGCAACAGAGCTGAGACCCTGTTTCAAAAACAAAAATGTCTATACTACCCAAAGTGATCTACAGATTCAATGCAATCCCTATTAAAATACCAACGTCATTTTTCACAAATCTAGAAAAAATAATTCTATGTTTTCCATGGAACCGGAGAAGACCTCGTATAGCAAAAGCAATCTTAAGCAAAAAGAATAAATTGGGAGGCATCAATTCAGCAAACTTCAAGCTATACTACAAGGCCATAGTAACTAAACCAGCATGGTACTGGCACAAGAACAGAGATATAGACCAATAGAACAGAACTGAGAACCCAGATATAAAACCATCCTCATATAGTCATCTAATCTTTCACAAAGCATATAAAAACATACATTGGAGAAAAGAATCCTTATTCAATAAATGGTGCTGGGAAAACTGGATAGCCACATGTAGGAGACTGAAACACGATCTGTACCTTTCAACTCTCACAAAAATCAACTCACGGTGGATAACAGACTTAAAACTAAGGTGTGAAACTATAAGAATTCAAGAAGAAAATGTTTGAAAAACTCTTATAGACATTGGCTTACGCAATGAATTTATGAAGAGGATCCCAAAAGCAATCTCAGCAATAATAAAAATGAATAAATGGTACCTGATCAAATTAAAAAGCTTCTGCGCAGCCAAGGAAACTATCACAAGAGCAAATAGAAAACCTACAGAATGGGAGAAAATATTGGCATGTTACACATTCCATAAAGGGCTGATAACTAGAATCTATGTAGAACTCAGAAAAATCACCAAGAAAAAAAAAAATCAAACAACTCTATCAAAAAGTGGGCAAAGGACATGAACAGAAAATTTTCAAAAGAAGATAGACTAATGGCCAAAAACTTATGAAAAAATGCTCCACATCTCTAATCATAAAGGAAATGCAAATCAAAACCACAATGAGATATCACTTAACTCCAGTGAGAATGGCCTTTACCAAAAAGTACCAAAACAATAAATATTGACGTGGATGCAGAGAGATAAGAACACTCAAACACTGATGGTAGGACTACAAACTAGTGCAACCTCTGTGGAAAGCAATATGGAGATACCTCAAAGACCTACAAGTATAACTACCATTTGATCCAGCAACTCTATAACTGGACATCTACTCAAAAGATGCCCAAAATATATTCTATGAAATTCACAATTGTAAATATGTCAAAACAATCCAAGTGCCCATCAATAAAAGAGTGGATGAATGAAATGTATATGTATGTCTTGGAGTACTACTTAGCCATAAAAAACAATGGTGAATTGGCACCTCTTATATTATCCTGGATGGAGCTAGAGCCCATTCTTTGAAATGAAGTATCACAAGAATGGAAAAACAAGCACCACATGTACTCACCATCAAATTAGTATTAACTGGTCAACACTTAAGTGCATATACAGTAATAACATTCATCGGGAGTCAGACAGGTGGAAGGGGGAAGGTGGGGATGGGTATATTCACACCTAATGGGTGCAGTGCACACTGTCTGGGGGATGGACATGCTTGAAGCTGTGATTTGGGTGGGGCAAGTTCAATATGTCCACCTAAACATTTGCACCTCCATAATATGCTGAAATAAAAAAATTAAAAATAAATAAAGTAAGCTTATTTCAAACATATTTTAAAAATATGTTGAAAACAAACTTTCAAATGATAAAATTAATTTGCAAGTAACCTAAATGAATGCCAGAAACATAATATAACCACTTTTTAAAACACAAAAATATTAACATTCAGTAATATAAAATTGACAATAAGATTATAAAAATGCGATCTATAAGAAGTAAAAATATGAGGCAAAGCAAAAACCCTAGGAATGGCAAAGATGATGGGATTAGCAGATAAAGCTCTTGAATAAGCTAATATAAACATAAATCATAGGCTCAACAAAGAATAGGAAGAACAATAACATGGTGAAGGGGAGAAATAAGAGTTAAAAAATGCACATATGGTACTTCTGTAGATAAAAAGTATAATAATTGAAATAAAAAATGTACGTTTTGAAACTAATAGATTAATATGCTCCAGAAGAAAATATCAGGGAACTTTAAGACCTAGAATTAAAACATGGAAAATGCATCATATTTAATAGAAAAGAAAGAATTGAAGAAAAAAATAACAGACTTTCAGTGGTTGTTAAAAATATTAAATGTCATTGGAACCCAAAAATAAGCACAAGGTTAAGGGGAGGCAAATAAAACTATTTGAGGAAATGTTAGTAAAAAAGTTCCCAATTAAACATACATACACATACACGCAGAGACACACATATACATACGTATGTATATATGTAAATTAACAAGTCAAGAAAGCTTGATGAACACAAAGCAAAATGAAGAAGAGTGAAAAGAAGGAGGACGTGGAGAAGAAGACATGACTACATAAGACTCCTCTTAGAAACGTTGCAAAAAAAGCATGATAAAGAGAAAAGTCTTTTAAGCCCCCGGAATTAAAAAGACATATTACATAATGACAAGCAAACAGAAGGTTAAGAGCAGGTGTTTTTTTTGTTTTTTTTTTTTTGTTTTTTTTTTTATCATTTTCCACTATACAAATCAGAAGGCAATGGATTAAGATCTTTGGAGTACCAAAAGATAAAGCCTATAAACCAAGAATTTTTATGCCCAAATGAAAGTGTACTTCAAAAATAAATTCAGAATAATGTCTTTTTCAGACAATAAAAAGTTAAGAGAACGTATGACCAGAAGACCTGTACTATCAAAAAAATATATATAAAGGAATTTCTTCAGGCACAAGGAAAATGACACTATATAAATATCTTTATCTACAGAAAAAATATGAAGCATGACAAAGAAATTAGTCTGTGGAAAATTATAAAAGATACTATTTTTTATTGTAAATCAATTAAATAGTTACTCAATTATTGTTATAGTCAAGATTCTCCAGAGGAACAGAACCAACAGAATGAATAAATACGTGAGTATATATATATATATATATATATATATATATATATATATGTAATTTTTATATATGTAATTTTTTTTAAGAAGGATGACTTAATGCTTTTTGCAACAATTTTGTTGGAACTGGAGACCATTATTCTAAGTGAAGTATTTAAAGAATGGAAAAACAAGCATCTTACGTACTCACTACTAAGTTGCAACTGACAAACACATATGCATATGGAGAATTAAAACTCAACAGAAATCAACTGGGAAGCTGGGGAGGAGGGGACAGGAGAAAACCTACTCAGTGGGAACAACTAACAATATCTGGGTGACAATCACTTTTGTAACTACGAGTCAAGCATTATAGAAGTGATTCATGAAACCAAAATTATGTGTACCCCAGAATACTCTGAAATAAAAAAAAAATAAAAATACAAAAAGTAGCAGATGTTAGTGAGGATGTGGAGAAAAGGAAACTCTTATACAGTGCAGATGTGCATGTAAATTAGTGTAACCTCTATGAAAAACAGTATGGAGATTTCTCAAAGAACTAAATATTGAACTACAATAGGAGCCAGCAATTTCACTTCTGGCTATCCACTCCAATGAAAATAAATTAATATATAAAATAGATACCTGTACTTATATGTTTATCATAGCACTATTCACATAGAAAAGATATAGAATCAATGGATAATTAGAGAAAGTATATATACACAATGTAATACTACTCAATTGTAAAAAAAGAATGAAATCATGTCTTTTGCAGCAACATATATGGAACTGAAGGCCATTGTCTTAATTAAAACTACTCAAATACAGAAAAACAATTATTGCTCTTCTCACTTATGAGTAGAAATAAAAAAATGACACATGGAAGCAAAGTATGGAATGATGGACAAGTAAGACTCAGACGGCCAGGGAGTGTGTGGGGGTTGGATGATGCAAGGTTGCTTGATAAGTACAATGGGCACTGCTTACTGATGGCTGCACTGAAGGCAGTGACTTCACCACAATACAATATATCATAACAAAATTGCACTTGTATCCCATGAATACACAAATAAAAAATACATGTGAAAAATGTATGTAATAGCTTTTTGAAAAAGATAAATAAAATACTGATATAATTAAAAGAAAAACATACAAATATACAAATCTGTAATTATTACTATGGATTTTAACATTCCTCCCTTAATAATTGATGGAACCAATAGTCAGTAAATATATGGAAGAGTTGAATAACACCATTAAACAACAAGATCTAATTTACATTTATAGTAGAGTTGACTACATATTAAAAAAAACACATGGAAAATATATAAAAATAATAAAATATGGGCTGTAAACTAACCCTCATATTTTATAATATTGAAATTATACAAAGTGCATTTTAAATGGAATGGAATTACATGATATTTTAATAATGGAAAAATAGGCATAAACTCTAAATATTTAGAAATCAACATTTTTAAAAATAAATTATAGATCAAAACTAAATCACAAAGAAAATTAGAAATTCTTTTCAACAAAATGAAAGTGAAAAGCTAACATAAATTTGTGGGGTGTAGCTAATGTGCTTAAAAACTTACATGAAATCTGAGAATTGCCTACTGCCTAATTGGAAGAAAAATAAATAGGCATATCACAAATCACTAAGGTACTGAGATATCAAAAGAAGCTATTAATAGATTGGAAATTTGCACAGTAACCAGGATCCTGAACTTATTAAACCTATTCCCATTTTCTGTCCCCCCCCCATTCCCCTATGCTATGCCATCCTCATCAGTAGTCATCTGGAAACTTCTAATTCCAAATGGCATTGAATTTTGTGTTGCTGGAGCCCCTGAAGATATACTTTATAAGTATCTTGAGCTTCAAGGAAATTTCAGCTAGGGAAAGTTAATATTTCTTACAAAGGTCAATCTATTTGATAAAGATGATATTTACTAAATGAGGTTTGGAAATTTTCCCAATATTAAATAGAAGGAACTATTTTTTCACAGAGAAACAGACTTAGAAGTGGAGTGAACAGGCGCACCAATAGAGGTAACAGTCACCATTTCTGTGCCCTGTGATGGATTAGGGATTTCTAAATCTCTTTTAATCCCCACATCAAGCTTATGAAATATACAGTATTCATGAATAGCTGACAGGAAGTATTTATTTAGAGGGAACTCATTAGCAGTTTAGGTGATGATACCAAACTATGAATTGTTGTCCATGACACTATAGCATAGCAGAAGCTGTTGCATAGTAAAGTAAAAAAGGATCTGAATAGGCACAAGAAAGCCTTCATCCATTCCCACTGAATATCAGAAAATATACCCTTAACCACAAACTCAGCATTTGTTGTGTATAGTTAGTTGAATGCCACCTAAATGTTTCTTTATTGCTAGATATACCCAGATCTTATGCTTAGTTCATTCTTTTACAGGGGAAGAATACATGTACAGGATAGTTATAGTAGTATTGTAATGCAAATCCTTTTTTTTTTTCTTTGTAAAACTATTCCTATACAGAAATAGAGGATACTAAATAAAATATCAGGCTCATGTTTCAGGGCTGGTTCTAGCCAAAAAGTGTAATATCACACAGATGATTTCACCTTTCCCACATTGTCTCTGGAAAATTTTACTAAAGAATGTTTTTATATGGTTTCTTTCCCTAAGCTTTCTTATTTAAATTTTTAAAGAAATTTTCAAAAGTCCTTCTTATACTAAAGTACTGGCATTAATAATTTACACTGAGTTTATATTTTTAACTCAGCCACACCCAGTCTCACTCCCTCATCCATCTCTGCTATGTTGGAGAATAAGGACTCATCTGAAGTTCCAGAACCCCACCCCCACGTGGGGTGTTCCAATGCTTCTCCTGTGGGGTAGAGTGGGTCACAGGTCCCTAAAACATCACTGCAGCTTGTTCCTTCTGGCAAGCACCACCTGCTGATAAGGACATCTATTTGCACAGTGCTTTATAGTATTTACTGACTCAATCATAAAGGACATGTTTTAATCTTACCTATAAGCACCACTTACTGTCTCAGAGATTAAACTGGGAATGCCAGTATAATTCACCCTGTTAAGAAGAACACAGGGCTGGGGAGAGAGAAAGTATTTCAAAAACCTCCATACTCCCTCATGAAAGAGAGGCATGGAATCTGCCCATACACATAGCTCACCACAGGTACAGCCCACAAACAACTGGCAACTGAGAAAACTATCACCCTAAGGATATATATAACCAAGGCATCCAGAACCTAGACCACCATCAAAGCATCCACAAGCAAAGCCAAATGTTTTTATCCAATATATGTTACAGTCTTTTACAAATGAAGGGGGAGGAAGCCCCATCTAAACAAAAGAAAATCCAAGGAAGTAGTGAATAGAAAGGTGGCTACTAGAGGTTGGTAAGGGTGGTGGGAAGGGGTAATGAAGTGGTGTTGGTGAAGGGGTAATACTGTTAAATACAATGAAAAAGTTCTAGCATTCAATAGTGCAATAGGGCAACTATGGTTAACAATAATTTATTATATTTCAGAATAGCTAGAAGTTTTCAAATGTTCCTGAAATAAAGCAATGATAAATGTTTCAGGTGAATCATGTCCCAATTACCCTGATTTGATCACTATATGTTATATGCTTGTATCAAAATATAACATGTACTCCATGAATATGTACAATTATTATGTATCAATAAAAAATTTTAAAAAAGAAAACAAGAAAAGGAAATTAAATATATATACTATATTTGTGGATGGAATAGGAAAATTTAATACTACAAGCATGTCAGTTCTCTGCAAATTCACCTACAGAATCAATGAAATAAAAAATTTCAAACAAACAAACAAAAAAAAGTGATGACAGCTGCCCCAGATGAAAAGGAATCAGTGAAAGAACTCCCGAAGTATGCAAAATGAGAGTGAAAGGACACCCCCAAAGGGAAACACCATCTCTCTAGCAATGAATAGCAACCAAATGAAAATACTGAAATTATAGATAAAGAATTCAAAATATGAAAAAAGAATTCAAAATATGGATTGTAAGGAAGCTCAATAAAATCCAACAGTAAATGAAAAACTAACTTATAGAAACCACAAAAACGATTCAGGAAATGAGTTTAAAAAAATCACGAAAGAAATTGACATATTAAAAAAAGAACACCAAATAGAACTTCTGAAAATAAAAAATTCATTAAGGAAATATTAATACACAACTCAGTTGAAAGTTTTAAGAAGAGACTGCACCAGGCAGAAGAAAAAATCTCAGAGCTTGAAGATAACTCTTTCAAATTAACTCAGCCAGTCAAAAATAAAGAACAAAGAATTAAGAGACATGAACAAAACCCACAAGAAATATGGGATTATGTAAAATGACCAAATATAAGAATCACAAGCATTCTTGAAGGTGAAGAAGAAAATGCACAAGGGCTGGAAAACCTATCTGAGGGAATAATGGAGGAAAAATTCCCTGGTCTTGCTAGAGATTTAGAGGTACACGAAACTCAATGCACACCTGGGAGATATATTGCAAAGAGGCAATATCTAAGACACATAGTCATCAGACTGGCCAAAGTCAACACAAAGGAGGAACTGTTGTGAGCTGTGAAGTGAAAACATCAGGTAAGTTACAAAGGAAACTCATCAGGCTAACTGCAGACTTGCTTCACTGAGACCTTACCAGCCAGAGGGGACTGGGGCTCCATCTTCAGTCTTCTTAAACAGAACAACTGCAAGACTAGAATTTTGTATCCTGCAAAACGAAGTTTCATTATGAAGGAGAAATAAAGACTTTTCCAGACAAGCAGACATGAGGGAATTTGTCAATACCAGACCTGACCTGTAGGAGATACTCAGAACTGCATTATACATGGATCAGCACAACAGACACTCACCAGTGTAAAACCACCCAAAAGCTAAATCCTAGAGCTTATAAAAACCAATAGCACAAGAAGTAAAACTAAACAATAAGGTATACTCACCAGAATGAACAGAACAGCATCCCACTTATCAATTCTACCAATCAACATGAATGGTTTGAATGCCACACTCAAGAGACAAAGGATGGCTGAATGGATAAAAAATACAACCCAAGTATCTACTTTCTCCAAGAAACACATCTAACCCACAATGATGCATACATATTCAAGATGAGAGGTTGGAAGAAAATATCCCATGCTAATGGAAACCAAAAGAAAGCAGGTGTAGCCATTCTCATATCAGATAAAATTTACTTTAAATCAATAATAGTAAAGAAAGATGGCCATTGTACAATGATAAAGCGAGGAATTCAGCTATGAAAATATTTTATTTCTTGATTTAAGATTTTATTAAGTTGAGAAATGAAAGACTCTGCCTCCAGTTAAAGAAATGTAAAATTTAAGCAAACAAATGTGTTATATTTGTTCATTATGTCCCTAAAATTTCTACTTCTTGTGTCAATGATGCCATTTCCATGATGTCTAGCTATAACTCAAACAATTTGAGTTTCTATTCTCTACTTAACCCAATGCTGTACACCACTCTTGAAATGCTTTTGGAGATTGAAAACTTAAGATGTTAAATGCAGCAATATTTTTATTTATCCCCTCTAATTGAATGTTATTTAACTTAGGGAATTAAAATTAAATGAATGGTTGGCTTAGACCAAAAATAATAAAAATATAGTCATATTTTTGTTGTTTCTCTTACTCACTTTGGACTCAATAAAGAAAATCAAGTAGGGAAAACTCAGTTTAAATATAACAGCACACCAAGTACAATATTTTGTACCCATCATTTCATCTATTGTCTTTCTCTTTAATAGCATATGTAGGTGTGAAGGACAACAGTTTTCACACAAGGGAAACAGCTTCTTACCCCAAACACACACACACACACACACACACAAAAAAAAAAAAAACAGTTGAACTACTTATTCATACACCTGACCATTGGCTTTAAAGGGTTTCTTAGAACTTGTTTTGAGAAACAACTAGGTTTTTACTAAGAAAGTACAAAAGTTATCTGAACTTGAGTAAGTTTTCTACTACATGTTTGCTAAGGAACATTATAAAATCTGAGAAAATTTTTGACTTCTTCCTTTATGTCATCAGTGGGAAATTTTTATCATCTAATATGAGTTCTAAAACCACATCACTCTAGCCATGTCAAGAAAATTTCCAAGGTACATTTAAATCCAGGCTCTAGCAAAATGTGGAAGGACTTTAAATAAAATGGGAGGCAGTTCAACTAAAACTTTGTTCCTCTTTTTTTTAATTTCAAAATATTTTTGTTACATGGCTTGAGTCAGGGCTATAAATGTGCCCATCACCTGAATAGTGTTCATTGTACCCATTTGGTGGGGTTTTGCCCCTTCCATTCTACCCCTCCTCCCTGCTTGATTTCTAATGACTTTTACTTCCCTTTGTGCACTTGTGTGCCCATAAGCAAACATCTGATAAAGGGCTAATATCCAGAATACACAAACAAAAAAATCATCAAGAAAAAAAAAACATTAAAAAGTGGACAAAAGACATGAACAGAAGTTTTTCAAGAGAAGATGGACAAATGACCAACAAACATGAAAAAATAGTCCCCTTGTTAAAATATCTCTTCTCACCATTGTATCTTTTAGCCATCAGTCTTACACGATTTCATTGTTGCTGAAAGCAGAGTATGTGTGTGAGGACCATGGAGGGGAAGTGAATCAAATTTCTGATAGCCATTTGGCAAAATTGTGGATGGAGAGCAAGTGCTTCCCCACCTGTGTTATACTACTGCTAGGACTTACTGCTTTATGTTGTAAAATAATTAAGTTTAGATAACCTCCAAGAATATTTGCCTAAGGATAGAATAATAAATTCTCCATTATTATTTTAAATTTGAAATCTTTTTATAGAATAAATGATGATGTCTAAACGCATTTCATGTTTTACTTTTTTTTTTTAGTATTTTTTATTTTTTATTTTATATTTCAGTTCATTATAGGGGTAGAAAAGTTCAGGTTATATATATTGCCCATCCCCTCCATCCCCCCGAGTCTGAAATTCAAGCGTGTCCATTCCCTAGACAGTGCTCATTGCACTCATCACGTAGGTATGCACCCATCCCCTCCCCCCATTCCCCCCAGTCAGAACTTCAAGCGTGTCCATTTCCCAGACAGTGGAAATCGCGCTCATCAAGTAGGTATACACCCATCCCTTCCCCTCAGCCCCCACTTCTGTCCGATACCCAATTGGCGTTATTCCCAAATGTGCACTTAGGTGATGATCAGGGAAATCAGTTTGCTGGTGAGTACATATGGTGCTTATTTTTCCATTTTTGGGATACTTCACTTAATAGAATGGGTTCCAACTCTCTCTAGGAGAATCAAAGAGATGCCATATCACCGTTATTTCTTATAGCTGAGTAATATTCCATGGTATACATATATCATATTTTCTAATCCATTCATGAATTGATGGGCATTTGGGTTGTTTCCACATCTTTGCAATTGTGAATTGTGCTGCTATAAACATTCGGGTACAGGAGTCTTTTTTATAGAATGACTTTTGTTCTTCTGGGTAGATGCCCAATAATGGGATTGCTGGATCGAATGGTAGGTCTACTTGAACCTGTTTAAGGTATCTCCATATGGTTTTCCATAGGGGTTGCACTAGTTTACAGTCCCACCAGCAGTGTATGAGTGTTAATATCTCTCCGCATCCACGCCAACATGTATTGTTTTGGGACTTTTTGATAAAGGCCATTCTCACTGGAGTTAAGTGATATCTCATTGTGGTTTTGATTTGCATTTCCCTGATGATTAGAGATGTTGAACATTTTTTCATATGTTTGTTAGCCATTTTTAAATCTTCTTATTCATCTCCTTTGACCACTTTTTGATAGGGTTATTCCATTTTTTCTTAGTGATTTTCCTGAATTCTAAATATAATCTTGTTATCAGTCCTTTATCTGATGTGTAGTATGTGAAACTTTTTTCCCATTCTGTAGGTTGTCAGTTTACTCTCATGACTGTTTCTTTGGCTGTGCAGAAGCTTTTTAATTTGATCAGGTTCCATTTATTTATTTTTGTTGTTGCCTTAGGGGTCTTCTTCATAAATTCTTTGCCTAGGCCAATGTCTGTAAGAGTCTTTCCTACATTTTCTTCTAGAATTCTGATAGTTTCCCACCTAAGGTTTAAGTCTGTTATCCACCGTGACTTGATTTTTGTGAGAGGTGAAAGCTGTGGGTCCTGTTTTAGTCTTCTACATGTGGCTATCCAGTTTCCCCAGCACCATTTATTAAATAAGGAATCTTTTCCCCATAGTATGTTTTTGTCTGCTTTGTCAAAGATTAGATGGCTATATGAGGATGGTTTTATATTTGGATTTTCTGTTCTGTTCCACTGGTCTGTGTCCCTGCACTTGTCCCAATACCAAGTAGTTTTAATAATCACAGTCTTGTAGTATAGTTTGAAGTCTGGCAAATTATACCTCCCATTTTGTTTTTGTTGCTTAAAATTTCTTTTGCTACACGGGGTCTTTTCTGGTTCCATACAAAGTGTAAAATTATTTTTACTATATCTGTGAAATATAATGTTGATAATTTAATAGGGATTGCATTGAATCTGTACATAACTTTGGGCATTATAGACATTTTAACAATATTGATTCTTCCGATCCACAAGCATGATATGGTTTTCCATCTATTTACATGCTCTGTGATTTCCTTAATCCGTGTTTCGTAGTTCTCCCTATAGAGGTCCTTTACCTTCTTAGTTAAATATATTCCTAGGTATTTTATTTTCTTTGTTGCTATTTTGAAGGTTACTGAGTCCTTAATTTGGTTCTTCATTTGACTGTTATTAGCATATATGAATGCCTCTGATTTGTGTGCATTGATTTTGTATCCTGAGACTTTACTGAATTCATTGATCAATTCCAGGAGTCTCTTGGTTGAATCCTTGGGGTTTTCTAGATAGAACATCATATCATCAGCGAAGAGTGAGAGTTAGATCTCTTCTTTCCCTCTTTGGACTCCCTTGATTCTGCTCTCTTGCCTGATAGCTCTCGCAAGGACTTCTAATAGTATGTTGAAAAGTAATGGAGACAGTGGGCAGCCTTGTCTGGTTCCTGTTCGAAGTGGGAATGCTTTCAATTTTTCCCCATTCAGTATGATGTTGGCTGTGGGTTTGTCATATATGGCCTGTATCATTTTTAGATAGGCCCCGTCCATGCCTATTTTGTTAAGTGTTCTTCTCATAGAAGGGTGTTGAATTTTGTCAAATCCTTTTTCTGCATCTATTGAGAGGATCATATGATCTTTATTTTTGCTTCTATTTATGTGGTGAATTACATTTATAGATTTGCGTATGTTAAACCATCCCTGCATCTCTGGGATGAAGCCCACTTGGTCGTGATGGATTATTTTTTTGATAAGCACTTGGATTCAATTTGCTAGGATTTTATTGAGAATTTTTGCATCTATATTTATAAGGGATATTGGTCTGTAGTTTTCTTTTTTTGTTGCATCCTTTCCTGGTTTTGGTATTAAAATTATGTTGGTTTGGTAAAATGTGTTGGGGAGAATTCCATCCTTCTCGATGTTGGAGAATAGTTCATGTAGGATGGGCACCAGTTCTTCTTTGTAGGTATGGTAAAATTCAGGTGTGAACCCATCTGCTCCAGGGCTTTTCTTTTTGGGAAGGTTTTTTATTGGTGTTTTGATTTCAGATGTAGATATTGGTCTATTCAGGACTTCTATTTCTTCCTGGTTGAGCCTGGAAAGGCTGTGTGTTTCTAAAAATTTGTCCATTTCCTCCACATTTTTCAATTTGTGTGTATAAAGACTTTTGTAGAATTCATAGATGATATCATTTATCTCTGTGGCATCGGTCGTGATTTCTCCTTTCATGTTCCTGATGGAGGTTATTAGAGTTTTTTCTTTTCTGCTCTTGGTTTGTCTAGCCAGAGGTGTGTCTATTTTGTTTATGTTTTCAAAGAATCAAGTTTTTGTTTTATTAATCTCCCTTATGGTTTATTTGTTGTCCTTTTCATTCAGTTCTGATTTGATCTTAATAATTTCTCTCCTTCTGCTGGGTTTGGGGTGGGTCTGTTCTTCCTTCTCCAGCTCTTTGAGTCTATTCATTAGATTGTCTATTTGTAAGTTTTCTGTCTTATTGATATAGGCATTTATGGAAATAAATTTTCCTCTCAGGACTGCTTTAGCTGTGTCCCACAGATTTTGATAAGTTGTGTCTCCTTTGTCGTTTAATTCAAAGAATCTTTTGATTTCCATCTTGATTTCTTCATTTATAAAATAATCGTTCAGGAGAAGGTTGTTTAGCTTCCATTACTTTGAGTAGAAATGGGAATTTCTGTTAGGGTTCATTATTACTTTTATTTCACTGTTGATCTGAGAAGATGCATGGTATAATTTCTGTTTTTTAAATTTTTTAAGACATGCTTTATGTCCTAGCATATGGTCAATCTTGGAGAATGTCCCATGAGCTAATGAGAAAGAAGTATATTCAGTGGATTTTGGGTAGAACATCCTGTAGATCTCAGTCAGGCGCATTGGTTCTAGTGCTCTATTTAAGTCCATTATTTGTTTGTTTATTTTTTGTTTGGAGGATCTGTCCTGTACTGTCAGCATTGTGTTAAAGTCTCCGACTATTAAAGTGTTGTTATCTATCGTTTGCTTCATATCAAGTAGGGTTTGCTTTATGAATCTGGGTGCACCTAAATTGGGTGCATATATATTAAGTATAGTTATGTCTTCTTATTTTATTGTACCCTTCACCAATATACAGTAACCACTTTTGTCTTTCATTACTTTGTTGATTTAAAAACCAAGTTATCAGAGATTAAAACCACCACGCCAGCTTTCTTTTGGCTTCCATCTGCTTGAAATATCGATTTCCACCCTTTTATTTTCAGTCTAAATGCATCCTTGCAGGTTAGATGAGTTTACTGAAGACAGCAGATACTTTGCTTATATTTTTTTAACCATTGGGCCAGTCTATGTCTCTTGAGTGGGGAATTCAATCCATTCACATTTAATGAGAGAACTGATAAGTGACACAGATTTCTGTTCCTCATGTTGGGTTGAATTTCATTGTTCTGTTTTCTCACTTGAGCCATTGCGATAACTGCGTTTTTATCTTTATCTCTTGAGTAGTTTTACATTCTTGGGTCTTTCTTGTGCTGGTCCGTGTGTAACTCTGTTTTGCGTACTTCTTGCAGAGCTGATCTTGTCTTGGTGAATTCTCTGAGTTTTTGTTTATCTGAGAATGTCTTAATTTCACCTTCATATACAAAACTGAGCTTAGCTGGGTATAAGATTCTAGGCTGGGCATTATTCTGTTTCAGAAGAGTGAGAATGGTGCCCCAACCTCTTCTTGCTTGTAAGGTTTCAGTTGAGAAATCTGGCGTGATTCGGATGGATTTTCCTCTGTATGTTACTTGTTTCTTTCTCCTTACAGCTCAAAGAAGGGCCTCTTTAGTGGATATTTTTGTCAGTCTGATAACTGCATGACGTGGTGTCTTCATATTTGGTATGAATCTCCCAGGGGTTCTTTGAGCTTCTTGAACCTGTATATCTAGAGTTTTGGCAAGACCTGGGAAATTTTCCTCAATTATATCTTCATATAGTTTATCCAACCCTTGCTTATTGTCTTCTTCATGCTCAGGAATGCTGATATCTCTCATGTTAGGCTTCTTCACATAATCCCACATTTCTTGTAGACTCTGGTCTTTTCTCTTATTTCTTTGCTCTATCTCTGTGACTGACTTATTTAATTGGAAAGTGTAATCTTCGATCTCTGAGATTCTTTCTTCTGTTTGATCTACCCTGCTCTTGAGACTTTCCACTGTGTTTGTAGCTCCCTGAATAAATTCTTCATTTCCAGAAGTTCAGTTTGATTTTTCTTCAATATTTTGATTTTTTTAGTGAATTTTTCTTCCAAGTCCTGGATCTTTTTTGTGGTTTCTTTGTGTTGGTTATCCATTTTTTCTTACATAATATTCAGCTTATTTATGATCCATGTTTGAAATTCTTTCTGTGGCATGTTGCTATTTTGAATCTGATTTGTGTCAATTGGTGGAGAACTAGTAATCCTCTTTGAGGGCAAGTTTTCAGCTTGATTGTTTGTACTCCCAGAGTTCTTTCACTGAGGTCTTCCCATCTGGTTCAGTCACTAGGTGCTTTCTTTCAGCTTTAGCCTGGACAGAGGCACACTGTGCGCGCTGATCTTGGGCTGTGCAGCAGCGCAGGTGAGCTGCCTCCTCTGTCAGTAGGGGGAGCCCTTCACTTGTTGTTCAGGATTTTGCTGCCTAAGCTGGAGGGCTGCTCCTGTTGGGTCCAGCCCCAGAGAATTAATTTGACCGAAAACCGGTTTGAGAGTCCCGAAACTGAGCTGATTTAATTGCAGACGGAAAGCAACTTTTTCCTTGCCTCTTCCTCTCCCGACGTGGTTTCTGCCTCTCTCTGCCCGAAGGACAGTGGCTGGGGGGAGGGGGGTGCCTGCGTTCGCCCAGCACCCCGGCTGCTGCGGCTCCCGGGGGTGACGGTCCCCCTGCCCCAATGTCTGCAAGGTCCACGCTCCGCTCCCTTGCGACCGGGGAAGCACTCAGTGTTCACGCAAAGGTGGAGCTCCTAGTGGGGGCCCACGGACTAGAGGATGGAGCTGCTGGGTCCCCAATTGCTCCGCAGCGGCTAGGCTGGGGACCCCGACAATGATGGCTGCCTGCACGCCGGTCGCTGGCACTGGGGGCGAATGTTCAGGGTCCAGCAGGGACCGGGGCAGCCGTATTGTGGGAGCCCAGCCACCCGCGTAAAGGAGACAGTTCGGTGACCCCCAGGTGTCTTTCGCTGCCGCCCAGCACGAACCCTCTCCCATGGGTTACAGTCCGCCCACAGGGCTCTGGGTCCGAAATGCCCCCTGCTATTGTCTCCTCTCACAGAGCCCCGCGTCTCCCACGGTGATTCTGCACCGGCTTCAGGCAGATCCCTGACTGAGTGGGAGTGGGGGTCAGTGGGGAAACAGACTGCTTTCCTGTGGGGGTGAACCCACCTCACTCGCTAGTGAGATGGGTACTACTGTCCCACGCTCCCCTCTCTATTGTCCATCCCGCACTCTCCAGATTGTCCTGATCTGATTTCGCGTTCACCTCAGTCTTTTCTTGCTCTCTGTGTCCCACGCTGATTCTCCGTGGATTCACACCGCTGTTCTGGTAGGGGAGCGATCCTCTAGCTTTGTGGGAGACTGAGATCCATGCCTTCCTCTCTGGGAGCACGAATCCAGGAGGTCACCTCCATTCCGCAGTCTTTTCAGCTCCCAATGTTTTACTTTTAAACTATTTACAATTTATTTACAATTAAAATATCCTACCATGAACTTATAAAAATTATATGACTTTAGAAATGACACATTTGCAATTTATCTTAACTAATGAGAGTGAAGTAACCAAGTATGTATAATTTTGTGTTAAGTAAATAGTAAAGGGGTACTGTATTTGGGGAAGGAGGTCATGACTAGATAGACCAGAGAAATAAATCTGCTAATTTAAGGTAAATGGGAGTTAAGCTAATGACCTTGACAGAAGAAAATTATGTTATAGTTATTATAGTACCTGTGGACCTAAAGCCTAATATATGGCTAAAAAGATAACAGATACTCTACTAGAGCAATTCCATTTAAACCAGAGCAATCGTTGTGTGATTAGGGACATGGCTAGGACATGCTGTAAAATATTGGTTTGGCCTATAAGCCACTTAAAAGCATAATTACCCTTCATGGAGTAGAGCACAGTGTTTCAGAATCAATGCTGTTATTTGAAAGAAAAGTTTGTGGAAATTGGGCTTATTCATTTTAATAAAGTAGCATTAACCATTTTGACCTTATTGAAGTTACAGAATTCTGAAAGCAATAGATAAAATTGATTCTAATAAATTCTTCTGTCCACTCTAAAAGTCAATAAGAGGAGAAAATAATCTCAAAATTAAGAATCTTGGGGTTAGAAATGAAATCCAGGTATAGGCATTTTACTCACAAGATGAGACAAATTGTGATTGAGGCTACAGGAGCAGTGAAGTTGTGTATGTGTGTGTGTGTGTCCTTGTGTGTGTGTGTGTGTGTGTGTGTGTGTATTGATATGTTTATGTGTGAAAAGCAGAAGAATGAAGGAGCAGCAGAATTTGGAAGAATAGAATGCGATAATACATAAGGGACTACGCTCAAATAAAACCCCACTAATTAGGAGATACCATTTCAAATATATATGTATATTAAAGATAGAATTTGATCAGGTTAATAAATCAAAGGACTTCCATTATTTTATTAACCTCTGAGTTCTCCCTAGAGCAAGTCTTTACCCCAGCTGTTCTCTGCATACTACATCACTTTCATCACCTTCCTCACTTTAAGTGGCACCTTTCACTTAGAAACTTATCTTATCATTCAAACACACTAGAATTTGATCTCAAAATGCCATTCCAGAATCACTTCTTTAGCTTCCCTATTGTATTGTTCAGTAGTCACCAGAGAGAATCAAGGAGAAAAGTATGAAAAATAAATTTAGAAATTACTGCAAATTAAATCAAGATAAAGCTACTATGAATAGTGTCCCAAATTTATTTGACAAGAGATTTCTGTTGTATTTTTTTTTAGGAGAGGGTCTGAGTAGGAACATATCCACAAACTAGTATTCCGTAGAACACATTTTAGTAAATGACAACTTTGGACACAAGCCCAAATCAATGCTATGCTAATTACTTATATTAGTGTCACAGAGCCAAAAGCAAATTGAAGGAAAGAAAGCTCTAAACCTTTCCCCACTCCCCCGAATGCACTTCCTTTTCCACACAGTATAGGGAAATTCACAGACCTTCTAACAACCATCAGTTTTAAAATTCTTATTTTTTTTAAATTTTGAGCTCTTATCAATAGAAAACATATTATTGAATATGTTGTAATATTAATAGTTAATTCAAATTTGAAACTAAATGTCAACTTTAAGCAAATTTAATGTAAAAAAGTTCATTACATTTAATTTTTTCAGAATGAGCACTGAATAATTCTATTTTTGATAAGAATTTAAACTGTTCATGAAATCAATGTTAAGCAGATTTTATATAATAATAAAAAAATAAAATGCTACTTCCAAATGCTTTGGCAACTTTTACTCAAAGATTGCCAGATTGTTTTTTGTAAGATGTCTTATTCAATGTGAATGCCTATTGTAGAATGTGTTATATTCTTTCCATATATTTTGTCACTCTCCAAGTGAGTATGTCTTAATTGTACTCTTTACTGAATTAATACATATGTAAATATGTGGATTCTCTAGAATCATGTTTCCCTCATCAAAATAAATGTTGATTTTGAAAGCCAGAAGCCATTAACCATATTTTGAGAAAGAAGGATTTGACAACTTGAGCTTTTGTCGACTTAGAGAGCATTTTTTTTGAAATCCATTTTCCTGATAGTTTTTAGATATTGTTATTGCTAGAGAAATAATCGATATTAGTCAGTCTGTTTGCTAAATCTGTTTATGACTGTCTCCAATATTTCATTGACAGTGGATAAAAATCAAATTTATACTTAGGTCTTCAAAAGTCCTTAGTGCAATAAAAATATGGCATTTGCCAATATAACTGAGAAATATCTTGGGATATCTAATATATTTAGTAATTTTGCTATATTTGTTAACTTCTATATAAGATAGAGCAAGTACTTTCCATAGTCTGTAGGTTTTTTCCAAAGTTTATAGCATGTTTAAGATTTATGAATATTGTACAAAGTAAAAATAATATGCAAAAGAAGACACACATATACCTATTGTGCATTTCTACTAATATGATATATGTGGTAATATAACAGATTATATGTTCATATAAATAAAGAGATATAAGTATACTACCCACAACTATATATACACACAAAATCTACATTAGTATTAATATTACATGCACATATAAATACATTTTTGTGTGTATATGTACAATATATAAAATGAGATATTTTTTCTAAAATTCTATGATGATGATACTAAATTATAAAAAACATCGTAAATCACAATGTCATCTTCCATTTTCTGACCTAAAACAATAGCACTACCAATCTGTTTTCCATGCATCCCCACAATCTACATAGGTACCCTCTAATTCAGTGACTAAAAAGTGGCATGGATCTTAATTAAATTTATACAGGACAGATTAGAGGATCTCTGGGAATTAGATTTTCTTTTGCCTCTATGAGCCAGTATCACTTGCAAATCCAAAAGCAGCAAAACTTTCATTGAACTGGGCAGTTAATTTCAATATAGCCCCATCTTTACTCTGGGTTGTTAAAGTTTTGATAGAGAGGGAAAGCCACCTATTGGGCTGTCATAATACAGCATGATCAGGGCACAGATCAAGGAGAACATACTTTGAAACTGACTCAAGCAAATCAGCAAGAAAATATCAAACAACCCCATTAAAAAATGGGCAAAAGACATGAACAGAAGCTTTTCAAAAAAAGGATAGCCTAATGACCAATAAACATATGAAAAAATGCTTAACATCTCTAATCATCAGGGAAATGCAAATCAAAACCACACTGAGATATCACCTAACTCCAGAGTGAATGGCTTTTATCAGAAAGTCATACCTTTTGTAACAACCTGGATGGAACTGGAGATCATCCTCCTAAGTGAAGTATTGCAAGAATGGAAAAACAAATGCCACATGTACTTAACATTAAATTGGAACAAAATGATCAATACTTATGTGCACATATGGTAGTAAAATTCAATGGAAATCAAACAGGTGGGAGGCAGGAGGAGGGGATGGATAAATTTATACCTAACAGGTACAATGCTCACTATCTGGGTGATGGCCACGCTTATAACTTTGATTCAAACTGTACAAAAGTGATTCATGTAACCAAAGTGTTTGTACCCACCTAATATTCTAAAAGCAAAAAAAAAAAAAAAAAAAAAAAAATGACTAGCAGTGATTAGGGCAGGCAACTGGATTAAAGGATTAAAGGACAGGTGACTATGTCAAGGACTAACCTGACATTCACTGGCATAAACATAAGTCAAAAGTTTAGCATCAGCAGGCATAAGCTCTATGCCTGGTGGGCCACTGTCGTATAAAGCGATCTTTTTAAAATGATTCCCTAATTAGCCCAAGAAATAAATCTTTCCCCAAATTGATTTTTGATTTCTACATACTATGGGAAGGGACTTTCTTGAGAAGGATTTGGGCAAGATTTCACTATGCCATTCATCTTCTATACTTCTTTTCTTGTTGTTACAAGAGCCAGTTTTCATTGCCTCTGAAATTACATGTGCTCCTGAACTCACCTCTTGACCAATTCAAGCTTCACTGATTTTGTCTTTGTCTTTTTAATGAAACAGAAACTTATTAAATATTTCATAGTCAAATACCACATTTTATTATTTAAATTTATCTGCAGAAAAGGGCTGATTAGTGTGGTAAACAATGTATTATAAGCATGCAGAAGCATCAGTTTTATTATCATCATAGCCGTTTTCAGTAACTCTATTATTAGTTAATTAATTTAATATGTTGATCTGTTTAGCCAATGAAACTATAAGCTTCACGATAGTAGGACTCTCACTTTTTTTGGTTTTGTTTTGTTTTGTTACATGATGAATACCTATTACTAGATTAGTGCTTGGTACAGGTAACTGTGAATATTAGGTAAATAAATAAATAGTTTATTGGGAACTGCTTTGCATTACCCATTTGGTAATTTGGAAAGAGTTTCATATAAATTGAGAAATGAAAAGATAATAAAAGAACTGTCAGATGGAATCACATTTCTAAGGTCCATTTTGTAGATAAGTTTATAAATATAACTTAATTTTTATATTTACAATTTGAATGATGTATAAAATAAGGCCATTTCACAGATAAGAAAATCAAGGCTTTAATTAAGTTTTAAAGTAGAATAAAGATTAATGCATGTTTTCCAATTCTTATATACTTTCCACTTGACCGAGTGACATACTGTACATCCAGGAATAAAATTAAAAATATTGAACAACTTCTAGTATAAATGGGCATCCATCAATCAGAATGAACACTGGCCTTGGTAGTGGAGTTAAGGATCTATGTTGGGTAAGGCATTAATTCCTCAATTGGTAAGTTATGGAAAGCTCTAGAGAAGAACCAGAGCTGTGGCAGAGGGGCATTGTGAGGCTCAGAGTAGTCGCTATTTATAAATCTGCATGGGAATATTCTAATATTTTACAAACTGCCACGTGATACTAGCATACAATGGATACATATCACTCCTGTGTAAATGACTATATAAATGTCATACATCACTCTGGTTATTTCTATTTAGCATTTATTTTGAAAAAGATTGCAAATCTTAAGAAAATGGATTACACTTGTGATTATATTTTATTGAAATAATATTAACACTGAAAAAGTGTTTTATAAGCATTAAATATCATGGTAACATCTTATTTTGAACATTTTCTACAAGTTTATTTATGCTATATCTATCAAAAAATTCTGAATATATCTAATCATCATAATTTGTCTAGTTCTAGGGTATGGAACTGAAATATTACTATTCAAGTTTTGATCAGATGGTTTGCATAAAAATCTTTTCAAATCAGCAAAATAATCTCTGGCATTTAAGGAAATAATGATACCATTTCACAAGGAAAATTTTTATATCACTGAAGTGATGTAAACTTCTCTGCATTTGCTTATATTTTAGTAGAGAAAAAACAAGTCGAGTGATATCTTTATCATTGCTGTATCAGTTAAGCATCTTCAGTAGTTAAAAGTTTAAAAATGCTTGCACATCAGATTGGCATTCTGGGAAATTGGAAACATGAGAAGAAAATATCTACTTTTACGGCAAGATGATTTAGTTTCCAAATTGTTTCTATAATATCTAAGCTAAAAGGTAGAGAATCACCTGTTTGTTTTTCTACACTAAATGTCCCCACACCTAAAAATTAGCTTTAATGTGTAAAGCTTGTGTTTAAAACTTTGCTGATTTAATATACTTACAATATCCATGATAATTTTTATTTTTGAACAGCATATAAATGAGTATTTTCTATATTGTATTAATGTAATATAAATTCATGATCTATAGTACTATGCCAGTTTTAATTTAGAAGCATCAACTAGAAAATAATTCCTCCTTCTGACCATTTTATAATTAGAAAATACATTAATATTTAAATGGCATAAATTCAGTTGAAAAACAATGGAAATAAAATTAAATATGTTCAACTGCCTCTTTATTTAGGGCGTTATTCATTTGTTTTTCTTATAGACTTTTATGGAAAGTTATTTTCTTGTATATATATCTTGTTGAATTGTCTATACCTTACTGAATGACGGGACTGAGATTTATTTACCTTACATTCCCAGTAGCAAACATATGGCACAAACATAATTTCCACTAAAGTATGTTTTTAACAGAACCATTTTAATTAAGTTTATAATGTAAAACTACTATCTATGGACAACTCATCAGGGAAATAATTTAATTACCCCCCAACCCTAAAATGGCATAGAGCTTTAACTCACATAATTAAACCCATGGGTATTTTTTTTTAATAATTTGGCACTATTTTACATTTACATTTAGTTATGAAATTATTAAATTAGTTATGGAATTATTAAATTAGTTTGAAATTATGGCATATTTATTTACATTTAGTTATACAATGATGCTGAACTTAAAATTTTGAAGTAATAAAGTAATACAAAATGAAATTCAACAATATTCTAAGGTCTGCATAAAAATGTGTTATATTTATTATTCACTTCAATACAGAGAATTTTGGAAATTTTATAGAGAAATAAAAATAATTTTAGATTGAGTATTGGTAAACACCGGATGCATTCATCAAGCATCTTGGCAGTCATCATGCAGCAGGAATAGTTTGCCCTCTAGTTCAAATCAATATGTTTTTGTTGTAAGGTACAACACAAAGCAGTTAAGCGTTGCTTTCCAAACTCTAGAAACATATTAGTTTACAATAATACAGCTAGGTCTGCGGGATAAGAACAGACATTATTCCCTAGGAATAACATGTATCTACCATGTAGAAACTGGAGCACAAAAAATTGTGGAGGAAATATTGGTGGAATTACTTAGTAGGTACTTATGACTTGGATTTTATATGTATATAAAAAGTATATTCAAGTAATGTCTGAAATAATAGAAGAAAACACTTTGGAAATATTAGTATTTATCAACAATCTGTTGACATCTCAAAGTTTAATGTCAAAAATTTTATACAACTCAGTTGTTTTGTTTTTTAACAAAGGAAGGTGTTAGCAGCATGAATTAGGGTAAGGAGGGAGCTTGTATTTGACATTCCTTTGCACAAGTTTTCATTGGCCTGTGCAAACCCAGTTTTGATTCTGACAGTGCTTGTTATTGGCAAATGCTATGTGATCAATTCATATTTCTGAATGAATGCAAGATTAGTTTCTATCTGACTTGAATTGTATATTTCTTTTTTAACATGTGGGATCAGGAGAAGAAAGTTTACTTAAATTTTGTGACTGAGTGATCCTTTTATTTGTGCATTGCTACAAAGGAAAATTTCATTAATTTTATTGTGGACCAGAGTTCATTATTTCAAGTATAGGAAAAAAATACAAATATTTGAGGAATTTTTATTTTTTCTTTAATCAAGCCTCTCTTCAAAGAGTCTTTAATATCCATAATTTTAAGAATGACAAGAATATGTGTGTTGAAATAGTTATGTTGTTGCAGTAATTTTAACATATCTACTGAATTTAATTCTTTCAGTTTTGAGAAATTTAACTTTATCTTTCTACCTCTACTGACTTCATTGTGAAGAAAAGAGGACTAAAAGCACCGTTAATAGTTCTGGCACTATTAGGTATCATATGACTGTACTAAGGCAAGATGAAATCTGAGAGCAGTGTGTTTGAATGATTAAAAAATACATGATTTTTTCAAATTACTAAATTGTGCTGAGTAAATATTGTTATTTGAGAAAATATACCAAGCAAACAAACAAAAAATGACTAAGTCTACCATGTAAAGAAAATAATTGCTGATGATTGATATTCTGCATTTATTTTTATTCTTTGGATTTCTTAGGTTTTATTTTTTTTAATTTCAATAGGTACAGGGATACAACTATTTTTTAATATTTTTTTATTTCAGCATATTATGGGGGTCCAAATGTTGAGATTACATATATTGCCTTTGCCCCACACGAGTCAGAGGTTCAAGTGTGTCCATACTCTAGACAGTGAGCACCACATCCATTAGGTTTGAATAAATCCATTCCCTTCTCCCCCCTCCCATCTGCCTGACACCCTATAAATGTTAGTACTATATGTGCACTTAAGTGTTGATAAGTTAATAACAATTTGATGGTGAGTACATGTGGTGCTTGTTTTTCCATTCTTGGGATACTTCACTTAGTAGAATGGATTCCAGCTTTATTCAGGAAAATACAAGAGGTGCTAGATCACCATTTATTTTTTTGTGGCTGAATAGTACTCCATGGTATACATGTACCACATTTCATTAATCCACTCATGTATTGATGGGCACTTCGGTTGTTTCCACATCTTTGCAATTTGAATTGTGCTGCTATAAACATTCAAGTGCAGATGTCTTTTTTATAGACTGTCTTTTGTTCTTTTGGGTAGATGCCCAGTAATGGAATTGCTGGATCAAATACTAGTTCTACTTATAGCTCTTTGAGGTATCTCCATATTACTTTCTACAGAGATTGTACTAGTTTGCAATCCCACCAGCAGTGTCTGAGTGTTCCTATCTCTCCACATCCATGCAAAAATTTATTGTTTAGGGACTTTTTGGTAAAGGCCATTCTCACTGGAGATAAGTTATATCTCATTGTGGTTTTGTTTTGCATTTCCCTGATGATTAGAGATGTTGAGCATTTTTTCATATGTTTGTAGGCCAGTAGTCTGTCTTCTTTTTAAAAGTTTCTGCTCATGTCTTTTGCTCACTTTTTAATGGAGTTGTTTAATTTTTTCTTGGTGATTTTCCTGAGTTCTATATAGATTCTAGAGGTATCAGCTCTTTTTTGGATGTGTAACATGCAAATATTTTCTGCTGTTCTGTAGGTTGTCTGTTGCTTTTGTGATAGCTTCCTTGGCTGTGCAGAAGATTTTTAATTTGCCATACTACACTGAATGTGCCTGATCTCATCTAATCTCCAAAGATAAGCAGGGTCAGGCCTGGTTAGTACTTGGATGGGAGACAATTGTTTTTTTCCTACATGAATGAATTATATAATGCTGAAGTCAGGGTTTTTTTTTCCTTTTTTTCTTTTCTTTTTTTTTTAGACAGAGTCTCACTCTGATGCCTGGGCTAGAGTGCTGTGGCATCAGCCTAGCTCACAGCAACCTCGCACTCCTGGGCTCGAGCAATCCTCCTGCCTCAGCCTCCTGAGTAGCTGGGACTACAGGCATGTACCATCATGCCCGGGTAATTTTTTCTATATATATATATGTTTTTAGCTGTCCGTATAATTTCTTTCTATTTTTAGTAGAGATGGGGTCTCGCTCTTGCTCAGGCTGGTCTCGAACTCCTGAGCTCAAACAATCTGCCTGCCTTGGCCTCCCGGAGTACTATGATTACAGGCGTGAGCTACCGCACCCTGCCTTTCATTTTATTTTTTAGAAAGCCAAAGAAGATATGGTGAAATCAGGGTTATAGAATACCCATCACCAGAGTATTAATAGTGTACATTGCATCCTGTAGATAGATTTTTATCCCTAGCTCCCTTACTACCCTCCCCTCTTAGTTTTCAATGTTCATTCCTCACTTTATGACCATATGCATCTCTCATTTAGCAACCACTTATAAGTGAGGACATGCAGTGTTTGTTTTCTCATTTTGAGATACTTCAGTAAGGATAATGGCCTTTAGTTCCATCAAACTTGCTGCAAAAGACATTATTTCACTTCTTTTTATGGCTGAATAGTACTCCATGGAATTAATCTATATATACTAAATTGTCTTTATTCATTCACCAGTTGGTGGGCACTTTGGTTGGTTCCATATCTTTGCAAGTGTGAATTGTGCTGTGATAAACATTCGGGTCAAGGTGTCTTTTTTATAAAATGATTTTTTTCCTTGGGTTGGATATCCAGTAGTGCGAATGCTGGATCAAATTGTTGGTCTACTTTTAGTTCTTTGAGGACTCTTCATACTATTTTCCATAGAGGTCGTACTAGTTTACATTCGCACTAACAGTGTATAAACATTCCTTTTCCTCTGCATCAATGCCAGCATCTGTTGTTTTTTAACTTTTTTAATAATGGCTATTCTGACAGGGGTAAGGTGGTATCTTATTGTGGTTTTGATTTTCATTTCCCTAATGGTGAATGTTCTTGAGCATATTTTCATATGTTTGTTGGCCATTGGTATATCTTCTTTTGAAGAAAATCTGTTCATGTCACTTACCCACTTTTTGATGGGGTTTTTGTTTTTTCTTGCTAGTTTGATTGAGTTCTTTGTACATTATATTAGTCTTTTGTTAGATGTATAGTTTGTGAATATTTTCACCCATTCTGTAGGTCATCTATTTATTGTGTTGATTATTTACTTTGCTGTGCAGAAACCTTTTATTTTAATTAAGTCTCATTTATTTAGTTTTGTTGTTGCTGTATTTTCTTTTGGAGCTTAGTCATAAATACTTTACCTAAGCCAATGTGCAGAAGAGTTTTTCCTAGATGTTCTTCTAAAATTTTCATAGTTTCAATTATTACATTAAGTCTTTAATCCATCTTGAGTTAATTTTTATTTGTGGTGAGAGATAGGGATTCAGTTTCATTCTTCAGTATGTGGCTCTCCAATTATTCCCGCATTGTTTATTGAATAGGGCATCATTTCTCCAGTGTATGTTTTTGTCTGCTTTGTCAAAAATTAGTTGGTTGTGGCTATACAGCTTTATTTCTGCATTCTCTATTCTGTTCCACTGGTCTATGTGTATACATTTGTATAAGTACTGTGCTGTTTTGGTTATTATAGCCTTGTAGTACAATTTGAAGTCAGGTTATATGATGCCTCCAGATTTGTTCTTTTTGTTTAAGATTTCTTTGGGTATTAAAGCTCTTTTCTGGTTTCATATGAAGCTTAGGATAGTTTATTCTAAATCTGTGAAAAATGTCCCAGATGTTCTGATGGAATTGTATTGGATCAGTAAATCACTTTGGGCAGTATGGACATTTTAACAATGCTGATTCTTCCAATCAATGAGTATGGATGTTTTTGAACTTTTTTGTGTCATCTATGATTTCTTTTATTAGTGTTTTATAGTTCTCCTTGTAGAGATCTTTCATCGCCGTGGTTAAGTATATTCCTGGGTATTTTATTTTCTTTGCAGCTATTGTAAATGATTGATTTGATTTGACTCTCTCCTTGACTACTATTAGTGTATAGAAAAGCTACTGATTTGTGTACATTAATTTTACAAATTTACTGAGACTTTACTGAATTTATTTATCAATTCTAGGAGTATTTTGGTGGAGTCTTTAGGGTTTTCTAAATATAAGATTATATCATCAGCAAATGGGTAGTTTGACCTCCTCTTTCTCAATTTGGATGCCCTTTATTTCATTCCCTTGCCTAATTGCTCTAACTGGGACATCTGGTAATATGTTGAATAGAAGTGGTAACACAGGGCACACTTGTTTTGTCCCAGTTTTGGGGGAAAATACTTTAAATTTTTCCCCATTAACTATGACGTTGGCTGTGAGTTTGTCATATAATGCTTTTATTAACTTGAGGTATGTTCCTTGTATGCCTACTTTGTTGAAGGTTTTTATCATGAAGTGGTGCTAGATTTTATCAAATCTTTTTCTGTGTTAATTGAGATGATCATATGGGTTTTGTTTTTAATTCTGTTTACATGGTGAATCACATTTATTGATTTGCATATATTAAACCATCTTGGTATATCTAGGATGAAATCCACTTGGTAATGGTGAATTTTCTTTTTGATGCACTGTTAATTTTGTTTTACTAGTATCTTTTTGAGGATTTTTACATCTATGTTTATGAAGGATATTGGTCTATAGTTTTCCGTTTTTGTTGCGTACTTTCCTGGCTTTGTTATCAGGGTGATTCTAACTTCATAGAATGAGTTAAGGAGGATTTCCTCCTTCTCGGTGTTATAAAACATTTTCAGTAGGATCGGCACCAGTTTTTCTTTGTAGGTCCAGTAGAATTCAGCTGTAATTCTGTCTGATCCTGGGCTTTTATTTATTGAGAGATTTATTATTACTGTTTCAATCTCACTACTCATTATTGGTCTGTTCCTAGTCCTTCCTGATTCAAGTTGGAAGGCTGTGTGTTTCCAAAAATTTATCAGTTTCCTCTAGTTTTTCTAGTTTTTTGGTGTCTAGTGGTTTTCCTAGTAGGCACAGATAATATTTTGTATTTCAGTAGTATAAGTTGTAATATCTTCTTTTTCATTTCTGATTAACCATATTTGAAACTCTTCTATTTCTTACTGATCAAGCTAGTGAGCTATTGATTTTATTTATCTTTTCAAAAAAATCAACTTTTTTTTCCTTGATCCTTTGTATTGTTTTTGAATTCCATTTCACTTACTTCTGCCGTGATCACTGTTATTTCTTTTCTTGTGCCAGCTTTGGGTTTGATTTGTTCTTCTTTTCATATTTCCTTGAGGTGTGACACAGGAAAATTTGTGATCTATCTTTTTGTTGTAGGCATTTAAGGATATGAACTTGCCTCATAGCACTACTTTTACCATGTCCTAGTAATTTTGGAAGCTTGTGTCACTTTTGTTGTTGTTCAGTTCAAAAAATTTTTAAATTTCCATTTTGATTTCATCACTTCCTCTAGGATTATTCAACAACAAATTGCTTAATTTTCATGTTTAATTTGTGTGGTTTTGAGAGTTCCTCCTGGAATTGATTTCTAGTTTTATTCCACTGTGGTCTGAGAAGATACATTGTATGATGTTGATTTTTCTGAGACTTATTTTGTGGCCTAACGTATGATCTATCTTGGAAAATACCCCATGCTCTGATGAGAAGAATATATATTCTGCAGTTTATGTGTAGAATGCTTCCTAAATGTCTCTTAGGTCCATTTGTTCTAGAATCTCATTTAAGTTCAATGTTTCTTTGTTGATTTTCTGCCTCAATTATCTCTCTAGTTCTGTCAGTGGGATGTTGAATTCCAGGGAATTATGATTTGCTGGTTATTTCTTTTCTTAGATGTAGTAGAATTTTTTTTATAAATGTGTGAGCTCCTGTGTTAATGACATATATATATTTAGGATTGCTTTATCTTTTTGGTGAATCCATTGCTTTATCATTACATAAAGAACATTGTAGTTTTTTTTTTTTACCATTATTGATTTAAAATCTATCTTATCTGATATAAGAATAGCTACTCCTGCTCAATTTTGGTTTCGTTTGCAGGAAATATTTTTTCCCACCCCTTACCTTGAGTCTATGAGAATCTCTGTGAGTTAAATGGGTTCCTTGGAGATAGAATGTGCTGTGTTGTGTATTTTTATCCATTCAGCCAATCTGTATCTTTTAAGTGGGGCATTAAGACTACTTAAATTCAATGACAATATTGATATGTAAGATACTGTTCTGGTTGTCATGTGGATTGTTACCTAGTTGCTTTGTTTTCTCCTGGTGTCATTGTTTTATAAGAGCAGTGAGTTTTAACTTTTGGGTATTTTTACATTGTTGTGTATTGATTGTCATGTTCTACATATACAGCACTGTTAACACATTCCTTGTAGGACAAGTCTAGTGGTGACAAATTCCCTTAGTGTTTGCTTGTCTGGGAAAGACTGTATTTCTCTGTCATTTATGACACTTAGTTTTTCAGGCTATGACATTCTTGGCTGGCAGTTATTCTGTTTCAGAAGGCTAAAAACAGGAACCCAATCCCTGCAGGTTTGTAAGGTTTTTGCTGAGAAATTTGCTATTATTCTGGTGGATTTCCTTTGTAAGTTGCTTGCTGATTTCATCTCACAGCTTATAGGATTTTCTCCTTCATTTTGACTTTGGCCATACTGATGACTGTGTGCTTTGATGTTCTATTTACCATGAATCTTCCAGGTACTCAATGATCTTATATCTGAATGTCTAAACCTCTAATGATACCAGGGAAGTTTTCCTCAATTATTTCCTCACATAGGTTTTCCATGCTTTTTGCTTTATCTTCTTCCTTAGGGATACTTATGATTTCTATATTCATTTGAATTATATTGTCCATATTTTTCAGAGATAATGTTCATTCTTTATTTTTCTCTTCATTTCTGACTGACTGGGTTAATTAGAAAACAACCCTTCCTGCATGCTGTGAAATTATTTGTTATGCTTAGTCTAGGCTGCTATTAACACTTTCTACTGTATTTTGAAATTCCCACATAACTGTTTAATTTCTAGCAGTTCTGTTTCATTTTTTCTTATATTATCTATCTCTTTAGTGAAGTATTCATTCATGCCCTGAATTACTATATTTTTCTTTTTTTTTTTGGTTTCTTCATAGTTTTCAACTTTCTTATCAATCTCCTTGATTCTACTTGCCATCCATATTCTGAATTCCATATCTGCCATTTAAACAATTTTCTTTTGGTTGGAGTCCATTCCTGGTGAAGTACTGTGATCCTTTGGGAGTGCCCAGTCTGTTTCTTCATGTTGCCAGCATTCCTTCTTGTCTGGAACCTTTCTTTCTGCTCAAGACAAATATCTGTGTGGTATACTTGTTCTCTGCTGAGAGCTCTGTTATTCAGTGAAGAGAGGGAGAGGTCCCTGGCTGATGTGCTTGTATACTCCTCTAGATGGTTCACCAAGCAGGAGGGAGCAGATACACTGTGAGCCTTTAACACTGCTGAGCTCCTGCATCTCACCATTCACTTGTGGTTGTCATGAGCAATCAGCACACACAGTGGGCATAAGGCTGGTGGTCAGTATGCATGGTGTGAGCATTCACTCCACCCAGATCAGTAGATGCACTCCGCCTGAGTGTTTGCTTTACTGTTTGCCCCGTCCAGCCAGGTACGGTGGCGGTGGTATGTGATCAAAACATGGTGGCCTGAACATTCACTCTGCCAAGGCCTGGAAGTGGTGGAGGTGGGCAGTTGGTGTGTGGAAACATGAGGCTTGGCCCCACCCAGGTCCTTTGGTGGGGGTGTTATACAGGAAGTGGTAGAGGTGACTGTGCTACCCAGATGAAAATGGTGGGTGCCTTGGGCCATGGGCGCATTGTCTGCCTATGTTCTGTGGCTGCTGTGGCTGAGTGGAGCCACCCAGCTGGCAGTAGCTGGCACTGAACCCATGGGTGTCTACTCTGCCTCAGTCCTGTGGTGGCAATGGGGTCATGCCTCACCTGCCCATGGGGCACATGAGACCACCTGGCCTCCACTCTCCCAGCCTGTGTTGGCAGCGGAAATGGAAAGCCACAGCAATGGATCTGAACCCCACATAGACAGCACTTCAAAGCTAGGTCCTCAAAATAGCGCCAGTTGCAATGCCAGTGGAACCCCACAGTGCCTTCTTTCTGCATCAATGCCGCTGCACAGTCTCAAATCACCACCCTCTGTCAGTCTGGAGTCCTGCTGTAGTGGAGGCACCATCCTGCAGCTCGAATTGCAATGTCTAGGGAGGGAGTGTGGAGCCCTGGGATTCTCTTCTCTGTTCCTTCTCCATGTGTTGGTGCCTTCCCCAAATACCTCCAGTCCTGCCAAGTATGTCACCCCACTTCCCTCTCCATCAAATTTTGTTTTGCCTCCCATCAGTTCTCTCTTGATTCCCAATACTTTCTCCTAGATGATCCAACTGAAGTTCAATATCTACTCGCCCCTTTGGATCCTTTCAGTGAATGTGGTGTTTGCAGGCTGCTTCTAGTCTTGTGACCTTGGCCCCTCCCCCTGCATTTACTTTTAAAAATGAATGAAATACACAGATATACAGTATTAATTTCATAATTTTCTATGTAATACTTAATATTATTAAATACTTAAAGGTTTCTAAAAATAAATCACCAAGATTATCAAGGTATCAATGGAAAAGTAAATTTAACTTCAGAAACCAGAAATTGAGTATGATATTTAAAATATTTAAAATTCAGGTGAGCATGGTGGTACATGCCTAGAGTTCCAGCTACTTGGGAGGCTGAGGTGAAAAGATCTCTAGAGCCCAAGAGTTTAAGGCCAGAGGCCAGCCTGGGTAATACAAGACTCCATTTCTACAAAGTGTATAAATCTGTGTGCATATATGTATTATGTATAGCTTATATTCATATATATATTTAAAATCAGCCAAGAAGTTGTCCAATTGGAACATACAACTGACAAGTGAGAACAGATCTAGGCTAAGAAAATAGAGCAGAATAAGAAAGACCAATTACTGTAAGAAAATATATTACTCATATTATCCATAAATGGAACTTGATGCATAATGTCCTGAATAGCCTGTTTGTAGAAAAACTTGTAGTTTCATGGATCCCTATTGTGAATGTAAATATATTTAGTTAGGTATGGAAATAGGTCTACATGTATGAAAATATTTTTAAAAGCCTTCCACCAAGGATTATACTCTCAAGAATTTATTCTAAGAAAATAATCATTGTTGTAGTTATTGTTTATTTCTTTAGTTAATTATTGCTTCAAAATTTAGAAAACCACCTCAATGTGCAATAGGGAATATTGAATACATTATTGTGCAACTCTACAATAGTATGTAGCTAGCTTAAATGTGACTAGCTAACATGAGAACTCAAAACATCAATTTTCATGATAAAAATTTTAAAAATAGCCCACAATTATGACTTTTCTGGTTAAATGATTCTCTAAATAAGATATCCAAGAGATTTACAGAAAAAAATTCAGAATATATGGAATATATGAAATTGTTCAGTAACATTTTTCAACTCAAGATGAAATGACAAAACTCACATATATAAAAAGATTTATAAAGTTATATAAGTTCTTCTTTGAGGAATTTTTAAATATCATTAAAGATTAAAAAATAAATAGAGATCTATATTAAGTTCATAAATAGATTCACTGTTAAATACATCAATTTTTTCCTAATTAACTTAAAAACTGGAGAACCTGGGTCTATAATTTATATTGAAGAGTGCAATATAGGAATAGCCAAAACTATCCACATAGAAAATAGGATGGGCAGACAGAAATGAATTTTACAAGGCAGGCTAGGTTTTATTTTTTAAGAAATAAAAATAGTAAGGAAAGAAGGAAGGAAGAGAGAGATGGAGGTAGGAAGAGAGGGAAGGAGGGAAAGAGAAAAAGAGAGAGGAAGCGCATCATCTACATTTTAAAATACTGTTGATAGAAATTCAGTCCAAACCACAATTAAGCTCTTTTCTTTTTATAAAAAGACAAATTCACTTATAAGTTGATAAAAAAATCAGTCACTATTTCTGTATGGTGCTGGTGGATTTTTATCTTCATTTTATTGTGCCTTTCTGTATGTAGACTTGTTCTTATAAAATTTGTTAAATATAAATGTTTAAAGTGAAATATAATTTTAAACGTGTAATTGTTGGCGTGTCCCAGCTTTATGTAATAATAAATGGCATAATGAAATGATTAGTCAACATTAACTGTGTATGTACTTTGGTGTAGCTTTTATCTCCCTGGGATTCTAAGGACGTGCTATGACTTTGGTTAATGCTCGAAGAGACAAAGCAGGCTGCTTCTCTCACTCTACTCTTACATTCTGCTTTTCTCTTACCAGTATTTTGACCTTGGAATAGAGTGCTCTCAGGTAACAAGATAATGAAACCACAAGGCCAAGTAGCAGCCTTGACTTTTTGTTAGTATTCTGCCTTTGGTACATCATTATGTCTGCCAAAACAGCTGAGTGTTTTATAACATTTTAAATACAACACTCTATTGCTGACTCATAGGCAATTCATTGCTCACCATGAGAAGCACATAACAGATAAGTGAATCACAGCAGAGAGCTCTAAAGAGCTATGCTGGGAAAACAGCCTGCCAAAGCAGTAGCATACAGAATGTATGTATCTCTAAGAGGAACATAACTCTTGGCTAATAGCATGTATACCTTTCATTTCATTTTTAATAATGATCTCAACATTCAGGACCTGTGTACTTCTATAAGACTACTCAAGATTGGCAAGTATATTAAGGGATAATTGTCCAGCTAGAGAGAGGAAACAGAGGAGGTTTCATAGAAACAAACCAAATTACAAGTTGCCAGGGGATCGCTTAATTTAGGCTTACTACTCAACTGAGTTTCTTAATATGCTAATATTGTACCACATGTTTTTTGAACTGAATTAGAGTAAGATATTTTATGCAATTATATTTTATATCCAAAATAAAATTAATAGAAATGTGAAATGATAACAAATATTCAATTTTAATTATTATAAGGGATATTATAATTACACTATTATGATAAATATATTTATTTTATCTTTATGATGCAATATAAAACACTTATTATTTGATTAAATTTTATTATTTTTATTTTTAATATTCAGTAATTAAAAATTTAATAATATTTACTACTAACTATAGTAGATATTTTATCCTCACAATTGTATAAAATTGGTATAATTATTAATATTTTATAAGCAAAAATTATATTTTCAACAGGTGAAGTAACTTTTTTTAGTCAGAATTTAAGTGCAAGTCTTCCTGATAATAGACTGTCTTATTTCTACTAAACTACCACATTTTCAAATATAATGATATTCAGTTTATTATTTTTTATTTCTCTTTTTAAGATCTACTTTATTTGCTTTTTATTAATACATCTAATAAGATAATACAATATACTAAGAAGATAATTGTACCTTTGGGTCACAATAAAAAGTCTATTGTATTTCTACTCTATATTTTATTTTCAAAGTGTTACTGTATTTGCTGTAGTAATCACATAGTTCAATCAGTTTTGACTTTCCTAATCAGTTTTGGTTTTGAAGAATTGCATATTTAATTGTATACACTTCTACAATAACAGTGTGTTTAAAATACCCCAGATTCTTCCTTGGAGTTGTATACAATATTTATTGGCATAGCTACATCTGTTAATATGTCATTATTAATCACAACATTAAATAGATTCAATGGATATTTTGTGTCTTATTTATCGATTATTTAATAAATTGATAATTCCATAGGTACTTAATATCTCTGAGCTTCAATATTGAGAAACAGCCATTAACAGTCCCACTCACTGTATTTATAAATATTTCAGTTTGGCTATTGCTATGCCAGCAAGGTCCCCATTTTAATCCACTTTAAGAAAGAATTTTAGAAACATAGCAAACATCAGAAATTACACATATATTTAAAAGATGGAAAAATATATGTGATAAGCAAAAAATACAGTAAGAATATATTTTATTCATCACCTTGTAAGTTTGTATTTAGTCATATCTAAGACAGTTCCAAACAAATATTATATCCAAGTAAACAGTCATTTCTGTGTCCTTAGCAAATAATGCATTCTGAATATAAAAAGTATACTCAGAGAGATGAATTCTCTAGCACATCATATTAAACCTGGCACAGAGTTGAAATGTAATTGTTACCTTCATGATCATCAGGGAGTTCCCAGATATCCATCCATAATCAAAACCACTTTAAAAACACAATTTGTTAATAAATCATGATAGATACATGCTTTTTCAGGGTGCTATAACAAAAATACTTTAGACTGGGTAACCTATAGCCAACAGAAATTTATTGCTCACATCTCTGGAAGCTGGGAAGTCCAAAATCAAGGAGCCAGCAGATTTGGGTCTGGGAAGGCTCCTTCTCTGGCTCTTAGATGGTGCCTTGCTGCTGCATCCTCACGTGGTGGCAAAGGGGCTAACAAGCTCCTTCAGACCTATTTTTTAGGGGTTCTAATCCCATGAGGGCAGAGCCCTCATGACCTAATCAACCTCCCAGAGAAGTGGGGTGGTGAGGTGGTGAGGTGTCCCCCACTTCTTAATACCATCACTTTGAGGTTAGGTTTCAGCATATGAATGGGGGGACATATGCATTCAGATCATAGCAATATGTAAGGATAAAAGACAACCCCATGAAAAAGTAAAAAAAAAAAAAACGGCAAAGAACATGGGGACTGGAAAACAATTCAGGAGGCTTTTCTAGGGGTTAATGAAGGCATAGTTCAGATTGAAAAATAAGAACAGGCAAAGACTTGTTAATAGATGGAAAGAATAGTTCAGAAAGAATTTGAAAGTGTGCATCAGTATTGAAAGAAAGATCTTTTAAACTGTAGAATTTCAGAAATTGAAGAAAATAATAGATCATTTGGGTAACAATCCAAAAGGTTAATTACCATACTAAATGGAGTTACCATCTTGTCAAGAGATATTTGAAATCAACCACTTGAAAGATAACACTCACTACTCTAACAATGAATGAAACTTTAGTTCTGCATCCAGGAACAGGATCTTTCATTGAGGAAAAAAACCCATGCTTTTCAATAAATGGGGTGCTATAAGTGATGAAAACATAAGTGAGTTTACCTTGCAATAGAATTGCAGGGAAATTACACAAAACAAAACAAAACAAAAGGATAGCTAGTTTATAAGAGAATTAAGAACTATAGACCATGGATCACTATTCCCAGATTATTCAAAGATCCAAAAACTTTGGTTTCTTCTTCTGTTCATAATTATTATTGTGTGTTTGTACAGATAAACAGACTCATACTTAAAATGGAAAAACATATATAACTCCAAAGTTGTACATACTTGTTTCCAATACAGTTTAAACAGCAAGACTTGAGAGAAGTGTATACCACTTTCATCCAGTCTTGGGTGGCTTAAGAGAAGAAATACTTAGGATGCTATAGATAGGGTGAGTGGGATCAGCAACTCAGAGGGAAGGCAATTAGATTGAGCTCCAGAGACCTGCTTCAGCAAGCAAGACCAAGAAAATGGAGAGACATAGGATACATGTGGTGGGTAGGTGTGGCATTATAGAGGTGCACCATTGGACTCTCTGTACAAGAAAGAATTTTTCAACCAATTGCAAAAAGTGCCTTTAGCTGAAAGCACTCAGTTACAGAACCTTTGGAACCCACTGCAGTGTTGTACCTGAGGTCATGCTCTTCCCCAGCAACCACAAGGCAATGACTGCCTAAGATGATGGTGCTACAGTCCAGGCATTTATCCCAGGTGTGGGCTACCTCTGTGGCACTTGTTGCCTCAGAGTTCTCTGGTATGCTAGACAAAACTCCCTCAGGGCTTCACTGCCATCTAAGCTTCAGTTCTCCTTTTCTCCATTCTTTTGTCACAAATGTCAGACCTGCATTGTTGTCTAAAGACTTTTCCTATCTCCTCTTGCCCTCCTTCCTTCTATGTTTCATGAATACTATAAACAAAATTTTCTTGCACTCGGTTATAGAAGCGTCTAAATATAATTTCCAGATATAAAGAGTAAATTTTAATATAGTTCATGTATGCTGGATGCAGTGAAGTCATCCAGGAGACTGTCTATAGGCAGCAAAAGTTACACTAAACATAGAAATAGCACACTGAGATGAGATTCCATCAGAGATAGACCAGATGTCACTGGAGCCTCTTCTTTCTCTCTCACTACGATAGCTGCTTCCAAAGGTGTTTCTCATAATTACTATCAGAACTGCTAGAACTTTTATGGAAACCACAAGGGGTTTTCAGCCTAGGTCTGGTTGCTCATGGCACGGCATAACCAACTGCTGAGACAACTAAGATTGTCAAGGAAGAAAGGAAATGTTAATACAAAAAAAAATGTCCTGTCAGAGAACTGGAGAAGCAACCTCAAATACGTCTCTCTGACTAAGAGAGAAGGGGGGCTTTTTGAAGAAGGAAAGTTAACCAGGGGCCATGTGTTAACAAGGGCAAGTCGCAGTGAAAATAACAAAGAGGAATTAGCAAAGGTCCACATGCAGGGGCAGGTTACTGAGGGAAGGTGAGTCTTGGCATCAGGGAGCTTCCCAGGGATCGTCAGAATATCAATTCCTCCGTCTTACAGAAATTCTGCCATTTCTGGGAAACAACTCAAAAAGATCAAGTAGTTAAGTTACAGGGTTCTGGTCATCAAGCCGTACTTGCCTGAGAATCTAAAACATGAAAGGGAAAGGCTTATAAAAAATATATAAGGTCAATGAGACATTGAAATTTGTTTACAGAGTCAATTACAGATCTACTGTCACAAAAATCAAAATCAATTTGAAAGATGTTTCACATCCATTCTTAGGAGAGATGAGGGTGCTTTTTTGGGGGGAGTGTCTTTTTGTTGTTTTTTATTATTTGATATTATCATGGCTATTAGAAGGTCAGTTCCACAGGGCAATGATTTATGTTTATTTTGTTCATTCACGCATTATATGTGCCTACAATAGCACTCATATGTTGTAAGTACTTAAAAGTGTCTGCAGAATGAATAAATAGCTTTTTGTATGTGAATTTATATGGTGTGGAAAGGTGCAATTGAATTTGAACCCTTAATACCGCACAAAGTACATTTTAAGTCATAACCCACACAGTTTTGTCCAGGAGATGTGAGGGAATATGGACAACAGAATACGCCTTGGTAGACAAAGTGAAGAAAGCTGGAACAGGCAAGACAGGACTAAGTTTTTCTCTTGAGTGTAACACCAATAATGTGAGACAGGCAGAAATCCACATCCAATTGTACAATACATGAGAACACAGCACATTTGCTTTAAATTTAAGCTGGGAGCCATCCCTAAGGGATTCTTTATACAAAATATTTTGAAAGCTTTTTATCATGAAAAGATACTCAAGGGGTCCTTATCTTTCTATGCAGTCACGTCTTTAACACTCTGCTTCAAACTTTATATTTTAATAATACCAACTATACTTTTCTACCACTAGCTCATTTCTGTCTCTAGTTCTTTTAATCATGCTTTTGTTATAAAAGCATTGGTAAATATTATGTCAGTCTAGTTAACATTTTTAACGAAATAAATCAAACTTACACACATACTCGTATACATATTTTTGTATCAGTTTTTCTGGAAATTTTGTTATATATTTTCTCATAGAAACTGTGCTCTTCATTTGAATGGCACAGGTAGCTATTTATTCAAAGGTATCAGTTCTTACATTCTCCTTCTTTGCTCCATGTCAAGTACACTCAGTCCTTGCCAGTCCCAATGTCTATTTTATTAAAGTGTGGTAGTATACATGCAATCCTAAGTCACCAGTGTGGGGTAAGATGTATGTGTGTCAGAAGGAAGTGGGGAGACTGGAAATTTAGTTCATGCATTATGGGCAATAGAAATGGAAGATGACTGGGATAAGCTTCTAGGCATTCTTGGAATTACTGAGCCTTTCTCCCAAATCTTGCCTTATTCTTCAGACTGTAAAACTTGGGGTTTAAAACCATTTTATACTTAAAATTTCAAATCACCTATTTAGAGATTCTGTTTCCCTGCATAATTATTGCCAGTCTTCTTCAGTTGTGGTCTTGATATTGCCTTTGTCCCTTTAGTCACATTTTAGCAATGCATATCTATCACCCTGAAGCCAAAATACACACAATTGGGATCTTCACAGGAGACATTAGATTCTATGTCATACCACTTTATTCATGGAAAATTGAGGGCCTACTATGTGACAGTACTGTTTATGAAAACGGGTTATAAGATTCAATAAAGCTTACACTCTATACTTAAATCTCTCATAGAATAATTAGCATGAAGATAGATTCGAACCTAATTATTCACCAGTTTCGTATCTTATATTTCAAATTTGTCGACTTGCTAAGGTTTATTTCCAATTCCCAAATCAATACTTGAGGTGCTTGCATGGTCATTTGTGGACAAGCATAGAGCTGAGGTTGAATAGGTCTCTCATACTGTAAACAACCCATACTGTAAACAACGGCTATCATACTGAGATAGGAAACCGGCAGGTACTGCCTCAGTTATTGCTTTGGGCATTGCTGCAGCATTGCCTAACTGAGTCAGGAAGTCTCAAAACAAAATTTCAAATTACCCTGATCAAAACAAGGTGGAAGCAGGACAAATTCCAACTTAGAACCAAGATGGTGGAAAAATAGAGGGTGTCACCCTGATTCCAGGAAAACATCTCCCCTCTCATGAATATTCCTCCCCTTGTTTAGCCTGTAATTAAGCCATTGCTTAAATAGAAGGGCAACAGGAACCAGGGGGCCGCTTCTTTTCTTCAGGGAGAGGTGCCTCTCGTCTGTCTGTGGAGTAGACTTTCTATAGTTTCTGAATAAATCTCACTTTCACTGTATACTGTCAGCTCACTCTTGAATTCTTTCTTGCACAAAGCCAAGGACCCACTTGGACTTCAAGTGGGTCCCAGCATTGGGAGTCACTTTCCTGTGTCAATACTCTAAACAACCACTACCATACTGTAAACACAAATGTAGTTTTTGCAGTCTATTTGGTGCCACATTTGTTGCATTTTTGTACTGTTTTTGGTGATTTTACCATTTAAAGTGACCCCCAAGAATAGTGCTGAGGTGCTATCAAGTATTCTTAAGCACAAGAAGGCTGTGAGGCACTTCCACAGAAAATATGTGTATTACACAGACTTCTTTCAGGCATGAGTTTAATGAATCAATGATACCATACATAAAAAGAAAGCAAGAGAACATTTGCCAATCTGTACATGAGGCTGTTTCGGAATGTGCTAAAATAATATCTGTAGTGCATGTTAAATTTATGGAAAAGATGAAAAAGTGGAAAATTTTGTGGATTCATGAGATGACCACTGATTTAAAGAAAAAAAAAAAAGCAAAAAGCACAACGGAGAGCATTATAGTGAGGCTGAAAACCAAAGTAATTTATGGTCAGGTTACCCAGGGTCAAGAAAATGTTAAACCCTTCTTGGTTGGTGTTGGCTGGCTCACAAGTCTCCAAAGTAAATACAGTGTGAAAAATGTTAAGCTGTCAGGTAAGCAGGTCCCTCAGATTAGAAGGCTATGGAAGAATCTTCAAAATACCTGCTAAGTTTTATGTAGGAAATGGGTCTGGTGGAAGAGCAGGTATTCAACATTGATGAGACTGGCTTGTTTGACAATGATGATTGGCAAAAGAATCTGTGTAACACAAATGGCTATTTGGTTGATCAAACTGCGATCACAGGCTTGCAGGAACCTATCCTTGTACTTCCCTTGGAACATTATTTCAGTATTTGCTAATTCGATGTTCATGTCTATTTTATAAAACATAGCTAGAGCAAATAACATAAATTGACTGTATTCCTACACTGCATATGCGTGTGTGTATATATATGCATACACATATTTATGCACATATAGTAAGTAGATAATGTAGAAATGCGTTAAGTGGAAAAATATAGGGAGGCATACACATTATTTGGAGCAAATGAAAGAAATACTTAGTCTTGTTTATTAATTCCTTTTACACAATTTAGCTAGTACTTGATATGAGCCACATGCTCTTCAAGGTCAAGAAATACAGAAATGATCCAAAGAGAAAAGCTTTCTAGCCTCATGCAATTTGCCTTTTAATGTGGGGAGAAATGCAATCATCTAATAAACAGGTAGAAAACAATAGCTACATCCTTCAGTGAAGGAACTAAAACAGTATAAGAATGACTACAGCTATGTTACAGAGATAAACACCAAAGGACACTCGAAGGAGGCCACATTCCAACCAAGATATAAAAGTATTAGAAGTCAGCCGAGTGAAAACCTTATCATAAAAAATAATTTTCTCTGTATGATATTTACACTCAATTCTGTGTAAAAACATATTGCTAATTTGGAAATGAATATTTGAAGATAAAGTCAATATGTATTGAAATAAGAACTGATTTCTAAATATGTCAGCAAATGACATATAAAATATAAAAACAAATTTATCATACCAATTAAATTTTGTGAATAAGAATAATGAAACAATCGCATGATACACTGGAAAGCTTACTCAATTCCTTACAGTGATTTGTACAATTTTGATTTGTACTTGGGTAGAATCATCATAGAAACAGCTTATGTAACATTGCTAGCAGTTCTGCTTCTAATACAAACCAGAAACCGGAAATAAAAAGACATACGAAGAGGAAAAGTAATGAATAAAGTTAACCAAACTTTGAGGCTTTCACATTTGATTTAGGTCAACTATGAATTTTAGATGAATACTTGAATCACAATTCATCTAAATTAGGTCATCCTTCCCTTGTGACATATGTATTTCAGAAATTAGCATTGACTTTCAAGTCATTGAAAATATTTCTATTAGACTTTGGAAAAGTTTCAAATAATTAAATACCTAACTTCTATTTTAGATAAGAATTACAAGACTGTATTTCAGAATTGCTCTAAAAAAATTAAGATATCTGAATATATTCCAAAGTATAATGTTTTCATTGATCACAAAATTAAATTAGACTAGTATTCCGATCTCAAATTATATTATGTATACTATATTATATTGTAGTTATTAGAATTTTATTTTAGAGCAGGCTAAGCGAGAAAGTAAGCCAACTTCTCCTTTGGCCATTGTTTAAAATGGCCAAACTCTGTGCTGAAAATTACATTGTGAGGACACTAAACAAGCACACTCATATTTATATGCAGGTGGGCCCCTCCTGACTTTTTTCCCACCCTCACTAACTCTGGCCCAGGAGAGGAAAAATAACTTGTCTAGTTGGTGAGTTTGGGAGATAAAACTGAGGGTAGCACCACTTCCTCACCTCACTGGTGAGATAGATCACTCTGCCTGCAGAGCAGGCAGTTTATTCAGCTCTATACTGCGACAGGCTTAAGGGTGAGGCACTCTTGGGAACAGGCCCATAGCTGGCCGGTTCTATCTCTGACTGGGCTGAGAGCTTCTCAACTTCAGAAATGAAATTCTAAGAAGCCTGGTTTACTTGATAAACACAGCTATACCTTCTAGAGCTGATATCTTGATCTTCAGTTTTCTACTTCCTATGCCTTATTTCTCAAATGGTTCTGAAATCAAGATGGAAAGAACAGACATTATTTAGTGATATTTAAAACCCTCAGGGATATAGAATATTTTGGAAAGGGAGAAAATGTGCTAGGGAGCTGAGGGCATGGTATTTGGAGTCAGAGAGCCTTGAATTCAAATCTCAGCTCTTTTGTAAGTACAAAATGGAAATACTTCTGGTTAACTTGCAAGAATTTCATGATGATTGAAGATACTAGAGATAAATATACAAGATAGAGAAGTTCTAAATCAAAGTTCGTTACTAATATTAATATTATTTGAATTTTATATTTACACTAAAATTCAAACTTAATTCAAGGTTACTATGTAAAGATTTTTTAAGTCCAGATGATTGTAATTGGTTTTCTTCAATGTCACAATCATTGCTAATTAATTCTTATTAATGTCTCCAGAAAACCCATTACTATTACAGTAAGAAACATATAAATTAACAAATTCATTTCATTTATGGAATCATTATAAAATCCAATTTATTTTAAGTACATTAAAATATTAGGCCCTCAACTCAATCCTCAAAGAATACATAGACTATCTTTTAGATTTTCTTGACACTAGTCTTGACATCAAAATTTTCTTACTTCCCCATCCTTTCTCCCACTCCCTATTCTTCCACTAGAATGACCAAAACATTAATACATACAGTTATTTCTCACAATATCATTGGCTCTGCTTCCAACAAAACAGAAATTATAGGAAGGAGAATCTGAGTTTTTCTCACTATAAATAAAATCTGTTACTTCTAATTCTTAAAGAAGGTATGAAGATGAGATTTGGCAGTTAGAGTGAATGGACAGAGTGTATTACTTTGCTCTAGACCGTATGAAATAGTGGGGAGTGTAACGGCTTATCAGAAGCCCTGGCTGGTGGGGAACCTGTGGCTGTGGTGTCACATGTGGCCTTCTGGATCCTTCACTGCAGCTTTTGGCTGAATCCAAATTTTACAGAACAAATCCTTTTACTAACAGGAGTGCAGGAGAGAAAGATGAAGCTTTTCTTGTCTCCTATGCTGCTTAAAAAAGAACAATCCTGGAATCAGAGGCTGCAGGTTCCCCACCCCTGTGTGCTGCTAGCTTCTTGAGGCCTCATTTTCTTTATCTGTTAAAGGAAGACTTTGAATCAAATGATGGACTTATACAATCCTGGTTTTTGATTCAACATTAAGTTGATGTGGTCTATCTGTCATATGAATGGCAAGTTAAGGAGTGAGTTTTGAAGGATCTCTGGGCATTGTATCTCTTTTATCTGATTGAACATATCGGAATGGTTTCAATGTTTTGACAAGGTGCCAAGGAATTTGTAAATCTTTGGACACATCTATATTAAATTGTAAGCCACAAAGGCAATCTCAAATATGTTATATTTTATGATGTGTGAACTATTTCCTTCAGCACACCAGTACAAAAGCGGGTTTCCATAACAAATGTCATTGTCAAACTATTTTAAATACATCATATCTGTTAATTATCTACTGGATAAAGACAAGCACTTTAGTTTTGGCATTTCAAACTCTATTTATTCTGGAACATATGTATGCATTTCCACTCTTTCCTCAAAATGAACTATGTGCTCCAGAAATATGATTTTCAAATAATCATGATCTGAATATTTTATAATTTACTCTCTTCATTCCTCCTTATATGTCTTTCCTGCATTAAGAAATGATTGTCTCTTCCACTGAACTTCTCCAAGAACAAACTGAAATTCTATTTCTTCATTGAATCTTTTCTTGACCCTTCCTGCATTTCTTTGACTGATAGTAATTATCATATAATTATCATAGTTGGTACCTAATTATACATCTTTGCTTGTCCTTCTCCCTTTTATTCTCTTTGTCCCTTTCCCTCTCACCTCATCATTAAGATTATAAATTCTGGTAAAGAGGAAGCAGGTATTATACCACTTTATAGTTTCAAAAGAATCTATTACATTTCAGAATTTTAAACATAGAAATAAATTCACAGATTCTTTTTGATTAAATGAAAATATAAAAATGAAGCTCTGTTTTCTCATATTTAAAATAAAAAATATACTTTGAAGTCATGAGAAGTAAAACATTAAAATATTCTGAAATATGTTATATATTGTGTTATATATTTCTCATGCAATTAAAAATTAAAGCTGTGATAATAATAAATACCTATTTCAATGATGTTTCTTGTAAGAGACAAAATACTCTGTCTATTATTTAGAAAGGTAAACTGAAGATTATTAATCATGACCATATTTCTCTTTCCAATGTATAGATTGTTTTAAAATATAAATGTATAGTCTACTAAAGTCTATCCAATACCAAGAGAAAAAATGGAAAGACAAGAGGCAATTTCATTTTCCTATATGTATATGAAATGCACAACTGTGGTTTGAAACTTTAGGCAGCCAATCTTCTGGCTGCACGTTGCTTTTTACTTGTAGCTTGAACATATATTTACTTGGATTCTATTATCTTTTAGCATTTGATTAGGATGAGACAAACAGAGCATAGGTCTTGGAGAAAAAAGCACATGTAAGAAACTATAAAATATCTTCTCAAATAAATTAATGATTTTTGCAATTTTTCCCATTTTCCACCTTGCTACGTAATTGTAATAATAATTTTACTACTCAGGAAACAGTAAATTATATGAGGAAAGGGAGTTTTGGTGTTTTTTTTTTTTTTTTCTTTTCTAGGGTGGCAAATGAAAGTGTTTGAGACAAGTAGACTTAGATGTTCATGCCCAGGGAAAAGGGTTTAATAAAAAAAAAATTTCAAAATTCAGTGTTGTAATCTAAAACCATACCGGTTAAACAGTGGCTTAGCAATGAAGTTTATGGTATGCCTGTTTACAAACATTGTAAAATCCTATGTTAGGTTTATGTTTCAAAAGTGCTTTTCAAATATTATAACACTTTTTGGTATTGTAAATTTAATTCGAAATGGTGCTCATTCTCCTACTGGTCTTGATCCTTTTTGACATTTCCCCAAATGCGCTGTCACTACGAGGGGCGATTGATTCATTCTAACTAGTAAATGACTTTTTTAAAATTTAAACTTATCCAGCCGATTTTAGAAGTTCCTCATTATTTTCCGAAGGAAGTAAGGGACAACTTTACATTTCTTTCTTAGTTGTAACAAAAATGGCATGGGCATGCCCAACTGACATGCTCTCTCCCTCATGCTCTTCAATTTGCCTTTCCTTTAAACACTGCTCTAGTTTTTATCTAGTGTTTTATCTCTCTAGGATCTTTCACCAGTACTTAAAATCTAAATTTCTTCAAGCCTCTCTTCCAAATCTTGGATGGCTTCTCTATGCTTGCCTTGTTAAAAATCCTAAGAAGATCAGCAACAATAACATAAATCATCTATTTTTTAAAAATTGGAGAATTGCTAGGTTTAAATGAAGAAGGGGTTGAGTAAACATGATCGTCATATCTTTTCTCTGACACCACTTCAAAATCAAATGTGTGACTTTTTCTGACACAAAATACATAACGTTTTCCGACAACAGTCCTCCAATTCTCCAGCATTAACTGCGTGTCCAACAGTTCAATTCAATTCTGACACTTTAGGAATTTAGAAGATATCTCATAGGTTAAAGGTTCAGTCCCTCAAGACAGACAGCCCCCACCTTAGAGGAGAGCTGAAGATGGAGTATCAGGCTACCCACACGTCTGACTGCCTGACTCAGGGAACTCAGAAAAGTGTTCTACTTCCTCTTTCAATTTATTACAAAGCATACAACTGAGGACAGTCAAATAGAAGAGATGCACAAGGCAAGGTATGGGACATAGAACAGAGCTTCCGTGCCCTCTGCAGGTGCATCAAACTCCTAGCACCTTGATGTGTTTGCTGATCTGGAAGCTTCTCATACCCTGTCTTTTATGGTTTTTACATGTGGTCTCATTCATAGGCATGACTGATTCAATCATTGGACATCGGTGATTGGAATCAATCTCTAGGCTCTCTCATCTCCCAGAAATCAAGGAGTGGGCCTAAAAATTTCAACCCTCTAATCAGATCTTTTGTTACTCAGCAACCAGCCCCAATCCCCAAGCTATCTAGGGGCTAAGTCACTTTATTAGCATAAACTCAAGGTCTGGCTGAAATCAGCCCTATTATTAATAATAAAGGATGCTCTTATCAGTCATATCAATCAGGAAATTCCAAAGGTTTTAGGAGCTTTGAGCCAAGAACTGAATTGGGGAAAAGGACCAAATATATATTTTTTATTATACCACAATTTTAAAGGCTAATATTTATGCACCTTTTCCCTTCCAAGTTCTCCTTCCTTGACTATTGGAGAGAACAGTTCTAGCTGACTCTCTAATACTGAAGACAGATTAGATAACTGAAGAATTATTTAGTTCCCCATTATCTTCCTCTTCTTTTTAATTTATGGTAATGATAGTTTGGCATCTCTTCCAGATGTTGAAAAAGAATAATATTTTAAATCTGTGGACTTTGCTATTTTCTTAGTAGCTGTCTATGAAAGGTCAATAAACAATTATAATTACAATCAGCCCTCCATGACTGTATGAGTTCCGCATCTGTAGATTCAAACAACCAGTGACTGAAAATATTCAGGTGAAAAAAATGTGTCTGTACTGAACACGTACAGACTTTTTTTCTTGTCATTATTCACTAAAAAATACAGTAATTTACATAGTATTAGGTATTTTAAGTAATGTAGAGATGATTTTAAGTATCTGAGAGAATGTGCATAACTTATATGCAACTACTACAAAATTTTATATCAGAGACTTGAGCATCCACAGATTTTGGTACAGGGGATTCTGGGATACCAAGGATCCCCTGTGGATACTGAGGGATGACTGTAATATCACCAGTGTGTTCGGTTTGATAAACTATATTAGATTCTTTTACTACTTTTGTTTTCTGCATATGTCTTTTTTTTTTTTGCATCCAACACCTTTTTAGGAAAAATTTATTTTATGTATTTGCTACATCCCCCAAAACACTAAATATACTTTAATATAGTAGATATTTCTTAAAATTTATATTATGTGCATTTATTAACATCTATCTGCACTTGCTATTTCATGTAATTCAGAAGTAAGTTTTTTGTATATTTATACTTGAGTAATGAATTAAGGAATAAAAATAATTGAGAAAGGAAACAAAAAGAAGGGCATGTGGAAAAAATAGGCAATTTTTAAGTCATTTTAAAAATAGATAATCTTTATAATTATGTTGTTTCTTCTTTGCAGAAAAAGGTGCAATAGGGAGGAGGTTAAGAGCCACAATTTAGAAAATCCCGGTTCTTTCCCAGCATCACTGACACATAGCTCTAAAAGATTGGTCAAGATGCATTCTGAGTTTCCTATCACTAAGAAACATGGGCAATAAAAGTCTATTTTTTTAGTGCAAATGATGAACCTTCACATAGATTTCCTATACATTATTAACCCCTTTTCTTAAGAAGAAAATAAACAAATAAACAATAAAAAAGAATATATAATACCACTGCCAGTAAGTTTGTATGATTATGATTATACAATGATCAAATTATATAAATATAAAGATTTTGATCTACCTAATAGCTTGTAAAATTCTTCCTCTGCTCAAACAAGTAAAAGTTGGTTATTTTGCTTCCAACCAGGAATTCTAAATGATATATAATTGAAACCATATTGTACTACTTTATAATTTTCTAATAGTTATTTTACTACTATTTAGATGACATTTTTCCAATTGAAAAAAATGTTTTCTCTATATATGCATTGTCTAACATTATTCTGCTTTATTGTTTGTAAGGAAATATTTTATTATATTTAATTAAGTCAGTTTATTTATTATTTATAGTATTATTTAACACCTTTCAAACATTAAGCAATCCAAAACCAATCAAGTCTCTAACATTTTAACTTTAATATCTGGTTGCCTGTTGCTCCACTCCTAAAAACACTATAATAACCACCTGCCTCCATTACTTATTTGCTTATTTAACTCTTAGTTAACATCCTCAGGAAACAATCCCCTGATTCTTTTGTTTCTAGTATAGTTCTTTATCCCTATGGAATTATATATTTATTTAAATAGTTGTTTGTTCAATAGATAATTATAGTGGAATATAAGTTGTATGAAGAAAAAGATCAAGTATATTTTCCTCATCGTATTACTGACTGTATTTATCATAGTGCTACTATAAAAAAGGAAATCAAGAAATGCTTGCTTCATTAAAATCACAATAGTATAGACACATGACAAGGGTGTTAGAAAGAGCAGGAAAAGTGAGAATAGGGGAGGGCTGGGGAAAGAGCAGGGTGCAAGGAGTAGGGAGAAAGTTTTTTTTTCTTTTAAACAGATTTTATGTAGATTCTGCAATCCACCAATTCTGTTAAATGATTTATGGAAATCAAAAAGTACCTATTATATGTAAAACATCTTCCTCCATTTTACACTATATATTTATGAGCTTAATTATTTTCCAGGGCAAATACTTATACTCGAGGTGACACACTAAGCCCTACCTATTTATACTATTAAGTGACTTTTTCATCTCCAACACTGGGGCTTTATTTTTCCCATAAAGATAGCAGAAGACAGCTGGAGTACTGAATGCCCAGCAGTGGGAAACAGACATGGGAAAAGAAAAGGGATTTTGGTGACACCAGGCATCTGCTTCCTTGACCATTTTACTTTATCAGTCTTAATAGTCAAAGTTAAATAATGATCTTTATAGGAAAAGAGATCACTTTTTGAACTGGGTGTATTCACTTGGGTCCTTGTCCACAATTCCTTTTAATTAGTTGTTCAATAAGCTTTATCTTAGTGTGAGGACAAAACTACCCATCTAGTTATATTTAGGGGTGTGTGTGTGTGTGTGTGTGTGTGTGTGTGTGTGTTTCTGTCTGTCTGTGTGAAAGAGAATCAAATAAACAATGAGTAAAGAAGCACTTTGAAAGTCAAAACTACTCTGCATATGTAAAATATTACATGAGGATTCAAAGGTGTTGCTAAGCAGCCCTGATTTTATAGAGAACAACTGAATTATTAAGATGTTAAATTGGTCTTAATAATAAAAAAATGACTAGCATGCTAAGTTTTTAAAATATCTACCTTTATTAATATTATTTTGAATGCATACATGAAGTTTCTGGAGCACAATATATTAATTTTTACTTCATAGCAAATAACAACCAGAATTTGCCTCAATCTGGGTGTCGGCCAGATTTCATCCTTATTGTAGGTAAGGAACACTGAAAAAAATGAATCTAGCAGTTAAAATGCATATTGTCCCATACTCCTCCTGAAAAAAACAGAAGAAATGCTTTCATTCATTTTTTTGTGCCCTATGAGGCCAAGATGATGTGCTCAGTGTAGGGGTCAGGTCAGGATTGCAAATGACAACCTTCTCAGCTGATCACATGCACTTGTGCATCTCAGGGCCCAACAGGGCTTTTGCACAATGTAGTCCAAAGTCAGTCGTTTGCTCTTGACGCCTAAGCAGCAAGTAGGGCACATCAAGTCCATGGGCTCCTTCTTGAGAGGGTGGATGGTCAATGTTTGCCTCAAATTGGGCAGGTAAGTGCCACATAGAGCTTATGCCACAGAGGTAGCATCAGGCAGACTGCTTCAACACCTAGTGGAGGTCTTTGCATTCTACCAGAGAAGGTTATAGGTTTCAAGGCAGGTAATACAGGCTTTGTGGAGTTCATTGGCAGTGAGACTATGGTGCACATAATAATAAGAGGTGATATTTTGCTAGAAAATAAACTCTGCGCTCTCAATTATCTGTTATGATGATGATCATGCGTTCCTTGTTCACCTGATAGACATGAAAATCCTTCGTAAGCCCTGCCCTTTGCTCCTCCAGGATCAGATTCTCCTGCAACACCTTGCACAGGGGAATGATGGCGTTGCTAAGGCTATGGCCAAGGATGTCAATCTGTATATCATTAAACATCTTCCATGTCTTCTCGATATATACGTGGGTCATCTCCGACATCTTGGATTTCTCTGCTTTTTTTTTCCTATAGAATATAGAAGTTGTCTCAGCAACTTCCTATAAATGTGCAAAGGCTGCATGTCGGACAGGTTCTGTCTAAGTCCTGTACATTGGGGTTGAAGAAGGGTCTGATGATGTTGGCCCAGTCCTGAGAGAGCTGGTTTATCTCCTCATGGAAGAAGCCACACTGGTAGGCCATTTCCATGGCTATGAGGTAGCTGTGCATGGAGCCAATGATGTGACCTTTAACCTCCAGCCAGCAATGTCATGTTCCCTGAAGATTAGGGCTTCCTTCATGTCCTAAAATGAGGACACGGTATTGGTCAAATAGGGATTCTTGTAGCCCTTGCTGGCTTTCTGAGAAGACAGTAACCTTTTATGAAGCTCTGACCCCACAAAGCTAGCCAGAATTCATGTTCTGATTGATGTGTATGCCCTGGTTCCATACAGAGTCCTCCAGCATGCAAAAGGCTGCCTGGATCCTGAGCAAGTGAATGCCATTGCTTGGCTCTGTTTCATAAACTTATATGTGGTCACCTTCTTTTTGGAGTCTGTGGAAGGTGACAGCAGCACAGCCACTGCCTTTGAGGAGTATCTTAATGGTGCCCATTTCCAAGATGTTTTTCATTAACATCCTGCATCATTGAGCTGCTTAAACTCTGTTCTGCTGAGTTCCTTGGTGTCAAAGATCTGATGCCTGGGATGGGGGTACAGAGGTTACTGAAAGAGAGTATCTCCTGACAGTTGGTCACCACTTCCTTGGTGATGATGACAAAAAGGATCTTGATTTTCTCCACGGTGACCTCGTTCATGTGGTATTGCCAGGACATCTCCCCACACTACTCCTCCATTAAGTATACAGTGTTATGCTCCAACACTGTCATACTTCTACTATTGAAGCTTCCAATGGGTACGTCAACTGGGGTCTTCTTGAAAGATTCACATAATTAGATGTTGGTATAGAGTTCCTACTTTTGGGACCAGATGTTCTCTGAAAGTAGCAGCAGAATCGGCTCTGTCATCTTGTCAGCTTATCATGATAGCACTACTGCTGAAGCTAGCTGTGCATGACCTACTCAATCATGTGTCATAATACACTGTCTTGGAATTGACGGAATACTTCTTGTTTCCTCATCCAGGTAGCACCTGGCACATGCAGTTTTTAGGAGCAGGATATAGCTCTTTCGGCAGATCCATGATGCCATCTGTGTATCCAGTAGTTCTAGGCCTTGGTCTCTGGAGTTGGAACCATTTTTCAGAACCCGCAATGGGAAGGCTTTCTGCCAATTGTAGAAGACCCTGTAACTCATCACAGACTCCTCTGCTGAGAACAGATTCTCATGTATCACAGATTCTACCAATCTGTCATTCATGTCTCATTTGTGATCAGTCCAGCACGCATGGTAAGGCTGTCAGTATGCCTGGTGTTCACCTGCATCTCCAGTGAATTCAGTGACATCTCCAGTAGGTCTTTCTTCAAGGCATCATAGAAGCTCAGCTATTGCAGTGATTCCTTCAGTTATACAGCCTTGAAAATAGCTTGCTGCACACCCACTTTTGCCATCACTCACATAGAGGGCTAGCCCCCCAGCCCCAATGCTGCAATAGAAGTCATCATCAATGACTTTGCTTTTAAACAGCTCAATCACCAACACCAGGGCATGCAGGCTCTCAAAGCAAAATTAGCCATTGTCTTAACGCTCCTAGACACAGTAATGATATACATAATACCTTTCAAAGCAAGGCCTTATTTAACATCATTTTACCATAGTGGCTTGTAAAATGTCAGAAGCAAAATAAATTATAAAATACAACCCAAAATCATATATATTCTTTTCCTTTTCTAGAAAGAGGCAAACACATATGCCTTTTTCTTAGAAAGAGAATGTAATGGTTAATTTTTATGTGTCAACTTAACTGAGCTAAGGGATGCCCAGATAGCTGGTAAAACATTATTTATGGATGCATCTGTGAAGATATCTCCAGAAGAGGTTAGAATTTAAATTGGTAGACTGTGTAAAGAACATCACTCAATATGGGTGGACATTATCCAGTCATGAGGGGTCAAATAGGACAAAAAAGTAGAGTAAGAGTGAATTAGGTCTCTCTGCTTGAGCTGAGAGTCCATCTTCTTCTTCCTTGGATATTAGAGTTCTGGTTCTTGGGCCTTTGAATTTGAATTAGGAATTATGCCATTGGTACCCCTGGTTCTTGGCATTTTGGTTTTGACTGAAGTTATATGCTGGGCCTCCAGCTTGCAGATGGCAGATCATGGAACTTCTCAGTCTACATATTCATATAAGCCAATACTTCATAATCCCTCTCTCTCTCTCTCTCTCTCTCTCTCTGTGTATATATATATATATATATATATATATATATATATATATATATATACACACACACACACACACACACACATACATATATGTTGGAAAGTCATTTGAATCAGACAAGGTGTTAAAACAAAATAAAACAAAACAACAGAAAATACTCTTTTTAGAAATGAAAATGTATTCTATTATTTTTTTCATGATACTGTGTTTCTTTAAGCATGGGGCCAAACATATTTTGAATTTGAATGTCTGTATGAAAAGACCTGAGAAAAAAAGAGAACAGTCACAACTACAAAATATATTGTTTTTAATGATGAAACATTTCTTAAATTAATGTTTTACCACAGTAATGAATTTTCCACAATCTCAAAAGACATTGAAAGCTTAGTTTCACTTTCTTTTAACTGTATTTTCTCCACAACGAAAGTATTTATAATTTATATCATTGATTTAATTTTGAAAATGGAAACTTATTTATATGGAGTTTTATGCAGAAAAGTAAGGTTGATTTAAAACTGAAAAATACGTGATACAAATATAAGAAAAATAAAGTATTTTATACTTTTTAAGTTGTACAGAAAAGCAGAATCAAGTGTATCCATTTCCAATCCAAGTAAAATATATTAGAGTGGAATCCCCAGAAAGTCTCCACAACTCTAAAATGAAGGCGAGAAGCCATCACATCATTACACAAATGGGAAAAGTTTAGGATGATAGAGGACAAATGAATTGGGTTTGTAAAAACTGGGGTTAATAAGTTCTTAGAGGAGTCCATGGCTTAGTCATCTGAGTAACTCTCTTTATATGAACCAGAATACTTCCTTTGCAAAAGACAGAATTCTTCTTCATATCCATAGAATCAAATTTAAAAAAATCCCTTTTCATTTATGTTAGTGAAAGCTCTACAAATAGATTTCATATCTGGCTGGATCTGGTAGTTTAAACAATTTCATCAAGACTAAGTCTCTGTCTCTGTCTCTGTCTGTCTCTCTCTCTGTCGCCCACACACACACTTCTGGTTTCTTTAAATTGAATTGATTCTCAAGCATTGTTTCACAATTTTGGGCCACACTAGTTGGCAATGGCTTAGAATCACCTCCAAGTAGCTTACCAAATTCAGAATTCACAGTGTTCCAGTTAATATCCTGGGTTTTCTCTTTGGACCAACCAGGATCACTTGTCCATCTTTGCAGTAACTGGGTAGGACAATGGAACACAGATTGAGCTGACCTGAATCCTGGGTCAACCCTGAGAATCACAGTGTGGGGTCAGTCCATCCTAAAACACATGGACCTAGAATTGAGAAAGGTTGTTGCCCAAACAAAAAATACAGTTGATATTGCCAAAAGATGAAGGAATGAATATTTGGAGACAAAATAAAAACAAAAGCTGTTACTAACTATACTTTCACTGTCATCAGGGTAAATACTATGTATTGGCAAATGTTTCTTAGGTTTTATACAAAGTGTGCTGATTGTAAACTAGTGTCTGTCTTTAGCAGTATATGTGTGTGTCATAATAGATCTTTCTAAAGAATTTGGTTAATTTGAAAATGTTACTAAAATGATAGTACTTTCAGGGTTAATACATTTGCCCACTAGACAAAATAAGTGTGAATAAAAAATCCTCTATCCATCCCCACCGGGGCTCACTCCTGTCTGAATCATGGTCATGCTCACTCTGCCACCATTAGAGTTCTAAGTGCCGAGACCAGTAGCCTAGCACAGTACTTTGCAAGGAAATGGAAAAATAAAAGTTTTAAGAGCAGAGTAAAGTGATACAAAGCAATCTGAAAGCAACTTTTGAACAAATAATGTATGGTAATTTCTCTCTGATTATTTCATTTTGGTAGTTCCTGTGAAAATTATCTTTTTTGGAATCTTTTCTTTAAAAAATGTCCTCCAAGAACTTCAGCCATTCAAAGGTTGTTTTTCATTTGTCTGCTTTCCTTAAGAGAACCAGTAAGTGTGTGCATAATGCTGCAAATAGAGAAGAGCAACAGGAAACAGTAAAGACATTTTTTTAATCTGCCAAAAAAGCATTCAAATTCTTAGCATCCTCTGTCTTTCTATCCAAAATTAATCTTCCTTTCACACCTCAAAATGTCAGCACTGTCTGTTTTAAGAGCTGATGCCACACTTTAAAAATATTTATTTTATTGTTCTTTGGCTCTTCCAGGCACTGTATGAAAGAGGATGTATTTAGGCCTTTCAAATGAAAACTGATTATCTTGATGTATACTTCTTGTCTCTATATTTCTGGCACTTGATATGTAATTTAAAATAAAAATTGACTAAATTGGAATTTATTCTTATGATTAATATCCCTGCCATGTTTTTTCATTTTTTTTCTTTTTGCACAGAATATAGCTTTTTTACTCAGATCTACTGCACTCCCAAAATAGGAACAGATAATGGGGAAAATGTAGCTATATCAACAATATAAACTAAAGACTAGCTAGAGTGAGACTGACAAATGAAATATTCGGCAAAGTATAATACTACGTTCTATGTCCACAATGGTATGAGAGTAGTTTATGATCTGTTTCCACAATGAGTTAGTTAGCTTACAATTCACTATGTACAAAGAAACCTTTAGGCCTAACTTAAAATATGTAAAGAGGCAGTTTTAGGCTAAACTTAATATAACATTTCCTCTACTTTTGGTCAACCTCTCAGAGAGGTTGATCAAAACTTTAGATATTAACCCTACTCTGCCACCACTATAACTAGACTTATTTGATCTCAAATTCCACGGGGAAATAGAACAGTGGTTTTTATAAGGTGGGAACAGAGAAAGAGAATAATAGGGAAAAAGTGGTTATTTCAGGTTACTTTTTTATAAGGGTTGGAGCAGGGAACACTTTCTTAGTTTGCTGGATTCTCCTGCTTTCAGGAGAAAAAAAATAACTTGTCTGTATATGCTTATTTCATATTTTAGTTTTGTGAGATAGCATTTACCACAAGTGACTCCATTTTGATTTGATCTCTTGGGGCCTATTGCACGAGCTTATTCCAGAACCATGGCCTTCCAAAATTTTGCTTAAAAATCCCTCCTTTTTGATCAGGTTCTGACCTAGGTGAGCATGTGAACAAAACTTAGGGCTTTAGGGCTACTCCTAGTTATAATCATTTTTGGTTTCTGGCCTTACCGCGTCATTCATAAATTACAGTGTGCTCATGGTCACACATTTCTTTGAGTTTTTGTAGTTCCAGTTGAAGAGAGACCATTTGATAGTCTACAGATAGTCACATGCAAACATTTAAAACTTTTGAGAGACTACAACACACCAGGGAAACTACTATTATGATTACCAGGAAATTAATACCGAGAGTTTGGATTATGCTCCTTAAACAAAGTCTCTGTGAACCAAACCAACTAAAATCAAATAGATCAAGAGTAAATCAGATGCAGAGTCTACTCCTTTTAACCAAGCAGCCTATTTGTTAATTCCCTGCACTAGAGTCTCTATAATACCCAAATATTCATCCATATAAAATAAGAATTGTCAGAAACTGCATAGATTTTTCTCTGTTAAGCCATTAAGTAATCTAGAGTAATTCTATTATCAATGACAACTTCAGCAAAAGAATTTAAAGGCATCTGTTGTGCAAGCATAGCTTTTGCAGTAGAATCTTCTATAGAGCCTATAATGAGAGATACATTTCTAATTATTGACTAATTTACCCAAAACCATGAGAAAAGGGCTTTAATAAATTATGACCATCCAGAAGGATAGAAGCCTCCTGGCAACGTTCTCATTAACCTATAATGTAGTTAAAGAAAAGTGGACCAATGTTCTGTTTTTGACTAATTATGGAATGATAAAGATACGAACATTTCTTGCCCATTTTGGCCCTTCATCTTCTATCCATCAAGGCATAAGTTTGACCATCTATAAGATTGGCTGCAAAATCCTCCACAAATAAAAGTATACCATATGGGTACCTACAAGACTTTTTTTTTTTTTTTGCAGTTTTCTTGCTCATAGAGGCATAAAGAAGGAAAATATTTTGTTCTGATTAATCAGTGGGAACAAAACTGCTCAGTCTATTACTTATGGGGCAAATAATAGTAATTTGGAGGCCCTGTGTATGGTCTTGTTGTGGGTAAACAAATGGAGCATTCTTGAGCTGTAAGTCATATGAAAAAGGTGGTGTTTTCAATAAACTATAATCTGGGACACAAAAGAGTGATAGGATTTCTTAACCAACACTGCTATCCAGGATCACAGAGTACCAGGACAGTACATTATCAAAAGAAAACTGAGGCTCATACTTATTTAGAATCATGTCAAAGACTTACAAATATTAAAGGCAGTTGTAGTGTGAGCTCTAAACACTATTCTCTTCTAATTCTGGATCTTTAAGAAGCTCAGACTCTGGGGGATGGGGGAGGCATGGGCAATATATATAACCTGAACTTTTGTACCTGCATAATAAGCTGAAATAAAAAAAAAAAGAAGAATAGTAAGAATTTTTGTGATTGCCTGAAAAAACAATCTGAAATAAACCGTGGAAATAGCCAACATGAGTAGATTTTTGGCAGCATAGATTCAATCATGAAACAAAGTAGTTCAGGATCAGATTCTTTCCAATGTTTGAATTTTCAAATATATTTTAAGACATATAACTTTCAAGTTTGTATTAATATCATAGCCACTTGCATTCATACCATATGTCTTCCTGTAGAGTTCAAACTCTTCAAATATATGAACTTTAGTTTGTTTCCACATCTTTGTGATTGTGGATTGTGGTGCTCCATCCTTTTAAGTGAAGTATTGCAAGAATAGAAAACCAAACACCACATGTACTCACTACTAAATTGAAACTAATAGATCAACACTCATGTGGACATATGGTAGTAAAATTCAAGAGAAATCAAGCAGGTGGGAGGAGGGAGGAGAGGATGGGTAAATTCACACCAAATGGGTACATATACAGGGAGAACTACAAAACACTAAGAAAAGAAATTGTAGAAGATGTAAACAGATGGAAAAATCTACCTTGCTCATGGATTGGTAGAATCAATATCGTTAAAATGTCCATACTACCCAAAGTGATCTACAGAATTAAAGCAATCCCTATCAAAGCACCATCATCATTCTTTTTTTTTTTTTTTTTTGAGACAGAGTCTCGCTCTGTTGCCCAGGCTAGAGTGAGTGCCGTGGCATCAGCCTAGCTCACAGCAACCTCACACTCCTGGGCTCGAGCAATCCTCCTGCCTCAGCCTCCCGAGTAGCTGGGACTACAGGCATGCACCACCATGTCTGGCTAATTTTTTTCTATATATATTTTTTAGTTGTCCATGTAATTTCTTTCTATTTTTAGTAGAGACGAGGTCTTGCTCTTGCTCAGGATGGTCTCAAACTCCTGACCTCCAATGATCCACCTGCCTCGGCCTCCCAGAGTGCTAGGATTACAGGCATGAGCCACTGCGCCCAGCCAACATCATCATTCTTTACAGATCTAGAAAAAATAATTCTATGCTTTGTATGGAACCAGAGAAGACCTTGTATATCCAAAGCAATCTTAAGTAGAAAGAACAAACTGGGAGGTATCAGTCTACTAGACTTTGAGTTGTACTACAAGGTTATAGTAATCAAAACAGCATGGTACTGGCACAAGAACAGAGACATAGATCTTTGGAACAGGACTGAGAATCCAGAGATGAAACCATCTGAATATGGTAATCTAATCTTTGACAAAGCAAACAAAAATATACACTAGGGAAAAGAATCTCTTTTCAATAAATGGTGCTAGGAAAACTGGATAGTTACATGCAGAAGATTGAAACTAGATTCTCACCTCTCATCTCTCACAAAAATCAATTCAAGATGGATAACAGACTTAAACCTAAGGCATGAAACCTTAAGAATTCTAGAAGAAGATGTTGTGAAGACCCTTTCAGACATAAGCCTAGGCAAAGAATTTTTGAAAAAAACCCTAAAGCAATCACAGTAGCAACAAAAATAAATAAATGGGATCTGATCAAATTAAAAAGTTTTGCACAGCCAAGGAAACTATCATTAGAGAGAATAGATAGCTTACAGAATGGGAGAAAATATTTTCTCTCTACACATCTGATAAAGAATTGATAACAAGAATCTATCTAGAACTTAAAAAAAATCAGCAAGAAAAAATCAACCCCATCAACAAATGGGAAAAGGAAATGAACAGAAACTTTTAAAAAGAAGGCAGAATAATGGCCAGCAAACATATAAAAAAATGCTCAACATCTCTAATCATTAGAGAAATGCAAATCAAAACCACAATGAGATATCACCTAACCCCAATGAGATTGGCCTCTATCAAAAAATCCCCAAACAAATATTGACGAGGATGTGGAGAGACAGGAACACTCTTATGTTGCTGGTGGGACTGCAAATTAGTGCAACCCCTGTGGAAAAGAATTTGGAGATACCTCAAAGAGCTAAAAATAGAAATATCATTCGATCCAGCAATAGCACTATTAGGCATCTACTCAAAAGAGCAAAATACATTCTATAATAAGGACATCTGCACTCGAATGTTTATGGCAGCACAATTCACTATTGCAAGGATGTGGAAACAACCCAAGTGCCCATCAATTCATGAGTGGATTATTAAAATTTGGTATATGTATACAATGGAATATCACTCAATTATAAGAAATGACAGTGATCTAGCACCTCTTATATTTTCCTGGATAGAGCTTGAGCCCGTTATCCGCAGTAAGGTATCACAAGATCAGAAGAATAGGCTCCACATGTACTCGCCATAAAATTGGCACTGACTGATTAGCACTATGGTGCTCACACAGTAGTAATATTCTCCAGGGATTAGGGGGTTGGGGGAGTGTACTCACAACTAATGGATGCAGGGAGCATAGTAGAGGGGAAGCGCATGCCTCTAATCCTCGTTTGGGTGAGGCAAAGACATAAAATGTAACCAAAATGTTTGTACCCTCATAATATCTTGAAATAAAAAATAAATAACAAAATAAAAGTGATAAGAAATAAATATGAATAGTTAGGGTGTGGCCAGATTGAAAAGAGAAATGCATATAACATTTGCTCTTTATGGAAGTCAGATAAGACTTAAGACTGGTGAACTTGTGTTTAGATATATTAGATCTAACTTATCTCAATTAGAAATGGTGCCAAAATATGAGTCATAGATTTTCAATAAAATATGATTGGGAAATAGCAAATGGAAAGAATTCAGAACACAATTTTCTTAATTTGTCACAAGAAAAAAGAACATTGGAAAGATTTTTTTATTTAATAAATCAAAGTTTGATGCCTTTATTACTTACCAGATGAGCACACTGCATTTTTCATAAAATATAACTTAATTATAAATGATTTGAAGTTTTAGTACACAATAATAACTGCATGCACCAATATAGAATTAAATTATGTGTTATATAAAAAAGTATTAAGTCTTTGATATTCCCAACTTACATTAAATGAAAAAAACTAGCAACAAATTTGTTTTTGAACTTCTTTGGCTATATTTGACTACACTTATTGTAAAGGAACATAAAAAACAATTATTGGACTATGATCAGTGAATTTTACCAGTGAAAATAATTAATTATAAAGAACCAAACATAAAAAAGCTACATTAAAAATTTCAGTGTTTAACATATACTTAAATTACATTTAAAATTTTTCAAATAATTTAAAATTATTTCTGTATACTAACCAACTAAAGAAAAATTGGATATGTAAACATGGAAACAATTGAGGGAATATATTGTTATTATTTTGTCAATATAACTTTACTGCTTTTTACTAAACTAATTGTGAAGCTGACAAATGATGTCAATTCTTGTCAATCCCACTGTATATTTTTAATAAACTGAATATATTTTATGTTTAAGAGAAAACATTTTTTGTCTCTTTGCCTGATGGCAAAGAGGAGGTATGGAATAGGCATGCAGACAGGACTACTTATATGTAAATCTTAAGTACTATTTTTGTGTGATAAATTTATGGGATCAGTAATAATATATAGAATATTATCACATGAAGCAAGTTACAGAGAAATTTTTAAAAGTAACCAATATGATAAATCTAGTACGTATAAGAACTGTGTGACACTGTAATCTCTATGCTACACTGCCTCTTTAACATAATATTTGAAAAACAGCCTTATTAACAAATTACACACTGAAGATTCTGTAAAACAAAAGTAAAGAGTTCATAATATTTCAGATAGACCATTTCTATTTGCTTTAATGCATATGGGTTAGAGCCACAAATCTAAGCTCTAGATATGATACTGAATTATCTCAGTAACCCCAAGATGAGCCATTAGAATTATTTTTCTATTTTTCGTCAATAAAGACAAATACACTGCATTTCAGAATCTCCTTTTTATCTGGTGTTTTGTATTTCCTAGCAGAAATCTACTTCAAACATCCACCCCACATTCCCTGGATTTACTTATGTTGATTTACATTAATTTTTTGTCAACCAGCTATAAGGAAATTCACTGAAATCTTACTATAGACATTCAAAATCAGTTACCTTTGAAATTTTTCTCATCTTCAGGTAAAATGCTGATTGTATTTCTTATCTATAAGAAAGGAGAAAGAGTTGAGGGAGTTAAAGGGATTTTATGAGTTGAGACTTGGCTTCCGCTTAAGCCAAAGGATTTTGTGGGTGGATCCATCTGGGAGTCTGGATAATTAGAAATTGGGAGTAAAGATTTTTCTCTAGAAGTTCATAACAGACAAATACCTGAAATGGCAGTATTTATCATTGACTGAGTACACAAGAGAATTTGCACAATGTCTGCAGCTACTGTCTATAGAAAACATTTTTTCACTTCTTAGAGCTTAATCTTTACAAACATTTTATAAATAAAAAGAAGAGGCTTATTTTCATTATGATTTCTCCACTCAGCAATTTTTTTTTTCATAAAACCATTCCATCTGACATATGTCAGAGGGCAATTAGCAGTCTCTGGTAACAGAATACCTGCCCTACTTAGCAGGCATTTCTTGTTCCTCATTAACCAAATTATGTTCAGGTCATATATCATATCTCTGACAATAATGCCACTTTCATGCTTAGTTGGTTAAATAAATGCGTAATTATGGAACTATGCTAAGATACAACTATAAATTCTTATAACCACGGTATTTGCCTGGTATGGATTGGGATATTATTTGATGTACTATAAGATATTAAAAACACTGAAACTTAATGTAGCATTTTTCAATATCAATCAAGATCCCTCAGATGTTAATAACATTTTAGATAAAATGTTAGAAAACTCAGCCAACTTTGTTGAGAAGATACCATTAGATGAAGGCATGGCATTTTTGTAAAAAATATTATCTGCAGCATGAAGCAAAGAAAAATAAACCAGTATCTTGTTGCTAAACAGGGAGATTGAAAATTTGACATATGACAATTAGTAGAATTTATATCTTGCTGTAGGATATTTACAGTAATGACTATATTCTCAGAATACTTTTGGATCACAGCAAATATTGGCTCATTGAAAATCAAGCATATCATCTTAGAAGGCGAAGAAGGATATTAATAGTTGTCTCAAAATTCTTTCCCTAATTTTTTCTTCTTCTAATTAGCACTTTTCTAATGAGTGCTAACAAAATGAGACTTTGACATAAATTTCCAGAAAAGTTCTTAAAACCCTTCCAAGAGTAAAATAAATGACATATGGCAAAATGTTGACAAGGTAAACATTTAAATAAATATATTAGTTTTTAATATAAATAATTTTTTAAATATTAGGTAGGTTTCAAATCTGCTAGATGCCAGATTTATCACTTAAGACAAGACTTGACTGTATAGAGCTAAATACATATGTATATACACAGATACATATGCAAAATTTGCAATAGCTTAAACAAGTTGAAAATGTGTTTCCCTTTCACTTGAAAGAAGTCTGGAGATAAATAGTCCAGAGTTGATATAAAAGTTCTACAATTACCAAGGACATAGACATTTTGGTTTTTTTTTTCTTTTCCATCATTCTAGATAAGAGTATGAAAGCTGAGGGAACCAGACAGGAAATATATTAATGTTTCCAGGACACACAGTCTCTATTACAACTACTCAACTCTGCTTCTGTGACAAAAAGTCTATTCTTTGTAGTCCAAAAGTAGCCTTGAATAGCATGGACATAAATAGTCTTGACTGCATACCAGTGAAACTCTATATACACATGCAGGTAGTGGACTGGATTTAGCTCATGGTCTGTAGTTTACCATGTCTGCCCTAGAGTGTGGCTTTCATCCTCTAAGTCAACTCATGATCATAGAGCTCTGGACATATTAATTCATGATGAGAGACAGAAGAAGCACAAAAAGTAGAACAGCAAATGGGTTTCCTTCTCAGTAAAATTAGCTTCTTTAAAGTTCACTTCCAAGAGGACTTGCACATCATTTTAAATTATATCTTTGTAAAATTATCTTTATCCTGGTTCCTGAAAAGAAATCATTAAGCTTTTGAAATAAGTAATTTGACTGCCCTTTGTCCCTAGTTTCTGGGAACTAACTTATAAATCTTTGGAATTTCCTCAGTAATAAGTGTCTTTCTTATTCATTGTGAGCCCCTGGGACCAAATCTGAGAGTTTGTGTTAACAAGATGACCAGTGGTAGGCCCCTAGGTTGTTTATGCTAATAAGATGGCTCAGGATGGGAGCTGTCCATGACAGAAAGACCAACTATGTGATTAGAGGATTGGGGGTTTGATTCACATGATATCACCCCAAACTCAGGAAGTCGGGGGGAAGAGTACTGGAGATTGAGTTCAAACACATGGACAATGATTCAACTAAGATACCTATATAATGAGATCCCAATAAAAACTCTGGACACTGATGTTTGCGTGAGCATCCTTGGTTGGTAACATTCTGCATATTATCACTCACTGATGTGTCAGGAGGCTAATGCCTCTTGAGGACTAGAAAGCTGCATATTTGGGACCCTCCTAGACCACGCCCTGTGCATCTCTCCCTTTGGATAGTTCTGATTTGTATCCTTTGTAATAAAACTGTAACTATAAGTGCAGTGCTCTCCTGAGTTTTCAGAGCAATTCTCACAATTTTCAGGACCTCAGTGAATAGAGAAAACTCTAAAATTTGTTGCCAACTTGGACCCCTGTACTTGTATGTAGCATCTGAAGTAAGATAATCTTGTGGAGGACAATGCTCTTAACCTTTAAAGTTTGGTCTAACTCTGGGGAGTTTGTGTCAGAAGTAATGGCAATCTAACTCACCAGAATTTAGTCACTGGGCCACATCTATATTCAAACAGATTATTAAACACGGGTCCATCACACCATCCTTTGGTAAAGAAAAATGTTGCCCAAATATCAATAACATGGAGCTGAATAGGACTCTAGCTTGCATGTCTTCACCATCTTCGTTCAAAAGACTAACAGAACCAATCCCACTATGGTTCATTTTGGTGTTTGTTTCAGTTACCACAGAAATCCTTCATATTCCTACAACCATGCTGAAAAAAGCCTACTTCTATCAATGTTCCTTTGTATTATAAAAGTAACATAAGAAGTCTCTGCTCTATAAAAAAATTCCTCTTCTTAATTTCTGAATCACATCCCTTGTAACTTGTCAGGAATTTTGCTTTGCAACAAATGCATGTATTCTCTTTATCACAGCAATATTCTAGCATGCAAACATCCTCTTTTATCTCCCATTAAAAAACATAAAACTCAATGGAACCCTGAACTTCACACCTAAATCTTACTTCAATTACTGACCCATTCTTTTGGCCCCATTCTTAGTAAAATCTCTCATCATATTTTCCTTTTGTTTCTGTCTTCTCATTTTATTATGGCTCCTATTGCTATCAATCTGTTCTTGTAATGTAATAATGTGATCTTATGCCAAAAGCATACATACCATACCTGTCTTCTTTTCCTCTAACTTCACTGGTATTTCTTCTTAGTTTCCATTGCTACTATCTCTTCCTTATGTACTTATTTTGTGAATGTAAAAGAAACCACAATGATTGGTTCTTATTTTCTATTATCCCTGCCCACCTATTTTTACTAGGGAATTTCACCCAAGATTCTGGCTTTGAATATGATCCCAGTACAGATGATCAAGAAATTTCAACTGTAGCTCAGACTTCTCTACTAAATTTTCACCTCATTTTAAGCTTCTTATATGCCTTCTTCTTATACATCTAACAAATACCTCAATATATTTTTACATGTGCAAAAACAGAGTTCTCAGTGACCCTACAACCAAACCTTTCCTATTCCTTTGTTCCTCTCAGGAATATCAGAATCCTCTTATCAGTTGGCTACCACTTGCAATCTTGAGTCATGCTTGTATCATCTTTTTCCTTTGCTTCTCACATCCAATCCATTACTAAGTCCTGTTGAAATGATGTGCAAAATGTTGAATATTTCCAGTTCTTCTCATCCCTACTGCCACTAGTTTAAGTCTAACCTACTCTGCATGTGTAATGAAATTAACTCCTTTTTTCCCATTTTTCCAGATCTAGTATCTATTTTCCATAACTTATCTTTCTAAAGATTAAATCATAATATTTATTTGATTAAAATCCATTAATAGTTCTTCCAATTTCAGCTCATATAAATGAATGTTCCTTTTCCATGTCAGAGACAGGCCTACATGTCAGGATCATGCTTATGTTTTCTAAACATTTAATTTTCTCTATACGCACCATGTTCAAGTCACAGCAGGTTTTCTGTTCTCTGAACAGGTCAAACTATTCCTGTCTTAGAGCCTTTACAGTGGACAGACCTTGTATAAAAAATATTCTCCAGGGTCTTTATCACCTTAGTTCAAATGTTAGAACCTCTCCATGGCCTATGCTGGCAAACTTACTGAAAGTAGTGGAACCTGCCCCAATCACTTTGCAATGCATCATCTTCTTGTATTGCCTTATTAGCAGTTATCATTAAATTTATTTTTTTCTTCATTTTCTCTCTTTCACTGATATAAAAATATAATATCAACTGAGAATCAGTAAAAATCTTTTTAAAATATAGATTCTGATTCAGAAGGTCTAGGGTTGGGTCTGAAATTCCATATTTCTAACAAGCTCCCAGGTAGACTATATTTGTCTTGGGATTTCATGTCTCCCTTTTATTTTGTGAATATTTTATTTTAGAAGATTATTATAGCTTATCAGTCATGATTTAGTTGCTGAAAATAACTAGGTTAAGCAGTGGGTTAAAACTGCTTTGGAGATTAATTGAGCCTAATCACACAAACCCTATATATGGCCCCCAGAAATGACTTCTAGAAGCTCACCTCACAAGGACACTCCAAGGAAGCATCCTGTACTGGTAAGATAATTATGTTACCTTTGGAAAGTATAAGTCACCACTGTAGTGGCTGGCTCCAGAGTCATACTATGTTGGTGTGATCTCCAAAATGGGAAACTTTCAACTATAGGTTCTGGCAACAGCTCAGCACCTGGTAATGGGTGGCCCATGCCCTACTTCTCTACTCATTTTCTTCCTTTCCAAATCAGGACCTACAGTTATCTTAAAGTCATGTGCAGAATCCTAGTTGAAAGGGAGTCATAAAATTTAGTTCTTAGTTTTATAAGTTATGAAACATAAAGAGGCATAGTATGAGAAGGTCAAATTGGACAAAAGAGTTAATCTAATTTATATGCCCCAAATATCCTTAATGCAATGGTATTAATGTTTTAGGGGCCCAGTAAACTTTTCATTGAAACAATTCTAACAATTTATTATTTTTTGAAACAGGGTCCGGCTCTATTGTCTGTGCTAGAGTGCAGTAGCATCATTATAGCTCACTGCAACCTCGAATTCCTGGGCTCTAGTAATCTTCCTGCCCCAGCCTCCCAAGTAGCTGGGACTATAGGCTCACACCACCACACCTGGTTAGTTGTTTTATTTTTGTAGAGACAGGGTCCTGCTATGTTGCTCAGGCTGGTCTCAAACTCTTGGCCTCAAAGAATCCTTACACCTTGGCCTCCCAAAGTGCTAGGATTATAGGAGTGAGCCACTGTGCCTAGCCTTCTTATAATTTTTATTTACAATGCTTCCATTTTCCTCCCTCAAGTTTTCATATGACTCAAATAAGAATCTAAGATGGGTTTAAGGAGGAAAAAATAATTTAATGTAAAAGAGGATGCTCTACTCTAAGTATACCCCTTCCCACTAACAATCTAAAGGTTTTGTGTTTCAAGCTTAGAGTAAATTATTATAGGAAGATTCCTCATTCTCTATCCAAATATCCATCTAGCTGCCCAAATCCACAGGTTTATCAACATAAATTTAAATGCCACTGTAATGAATTAGGCAAATTCCAGAGTCAGTAGGAGCAGTCCCAAGACCGCCTTCATGATAGATACCATCTGTAAGCTTGGGGTCTCCCCAAGGCCACCCTACTTCATATCAGCTGATTAAAATCTCAGGGATTGTTTCCATAGCTGCGTCAAGTTCAATAATTCACTAGAACAACTCAAGGAACTCCCAGAAGTCTACACTTACAATAGTAGCTTTATTATTGCGAAAGGATACAAATTCAAACCAGCCAGAGGAGGACACACATAGAATGGATTTTGGCAGGTAAAATATAAAAGTTTCCGTGTCCTTATGGAAACATTTCTCTCCTGTCATTTGTGTGTGACCATGTGCATGGAGTATTGCCAACCCAAGAGACTCATTTGAACTTTGATCTCCTTAGTTTTTAACCATGTTGTTCACCAAAGTCCCAACCCTCTAATCACAGGTTGGTTTTCCTGGCACAGACAGCCCCCATTATGAATCCACATATTAGCATAAACTATCAGGTGTGACAAACTTTCAGTTATATAGTAAGTAAGTTCTGAATATCTAGTATATAACATGATGACTACAGTTAATACTGTATTGTATACTTGAAATTTGCTAAGAGAGTAGTTCTCAACTGTTCTTACCTAAGAGAAAAAGGTAGCTGTGAGGTGACAGGTATGTTAATTAGTAACCATTTCACGTGTGTGTGTGTGTGTGTGTGTGTGTGTGTGTATCAAAACTTCCCTTTGTACAGCCTAAATATATACAACTTTTATTTCTCAATCATACTTCAAAACAGCTAAAAGAAAAACCTATCAGATATAGTTGACAAAGATTCTTTGTTTGGTCAAAGTCTAGTCAGGCTTCTGAATCTTTTTGTAGGTATGTATGTGTACTTCCCTGTAAAACTCAGTTTTAGCAAAGAATCTTGCTAAGCCAGTTCAGCATAAACCTCCCAACCTTGGTATTTGATCACCCTCCATATCTGATTGGGACCCACATCCTCCACTATCCCCAGGTGATGTCTGATCACCTTGGCCTGTCTTTAGAAAAAAATCCAATTAGGTAGGTGTGTTAGTCTGTGTTTTGCTTCTATAAAGGAATGTCTGAGGCTGGGTAATTTATAAAGAAAAGAGGTTCATTTGGCTCATGGTTCTGCAGACTGTACAAGGAGCACAGCCCCAGTGTCTGCTTTTGTTGAGGGCTTCAGGGAGCTTCCAATCAAGGTGGAAGGTGAAGAGGGAGCAGGGGTGTCACATGGTGAGAGAAGGAGGGAGAGACAGAGGAGAGGATGCCTAAACTTTTTTAAACAGCCAGCTCTCACGTGAAATAATACAGGGAGAGCTCACTCATTACCACAGGGAAGGAACAAAGCCATTCATGAAGGATCTGCCCTCATGACCTGAATACTTCCATCTTGGCCTCAACTCCAACATTGGAGATAGGATTTCAACAGGAGATTTGGAGGACACAAATATCCCAATTGTATCAGTGCATTTAACGAGATTCCCTTTTACTTCTGAATTTTCTCTTATGAATTTTTCATTCACCATTCCCCAGGCTGCTCCTTGGCTACAAATTCCCACTTGCCTATGATATATTTGGAGTTGAGCCCAATCTCTCTCCCCCACTGCAAAATCCCATTGTCATGGTCCCTATACTTGTCTAGATGGTCCTTAATAAACTCTTCCTTACATGCTTTGACAAGTACCCTTGAATATTTTTTTTTTCTTTAACATGATCTAAGAGTCTACCATGAGTAACAAAGACACTTTTATAACTTGGGAAATTCCAAGGATTTAGAGGATATCTTTCAGGAACAAGGACAAAGGACAGACCTCTCTTGGGTAAAGTTAATTCTTTACTACACATCTACCTTTTCTGTGAAGCCCTTCTTGACTTTCTTTTTTAAGCCTGAGGGGAGAATTTATCATACCCTTCTTTGTACTACTAAAGCATAGTATATTCTTTTATTGTAGGCAAACTTATACAGACTTAACTGTTTAATAGCTTCTAGCTCATGTCTCTTTCTCCCTTTCCAGATGATGGACTCCCAGTCAGCAAGAACCAGTTCATTTTGGTATTCTCAGAACCTAAAAGGGTAATTGGGATATAACGGAATCTTGAATATATATCTGTCTGTGTCTGTGTCTGTCTGTCTGGCTCTCTCCCTCACCCCAGTGTGAGCATGCATGTCTGTACGTACACACACATGCAGAGACACACACAGAAATATATATGTATATATATATATATATGTATGAGTGTAGGTTGATCCAAGTATTTTTATCACTTCTACATACATAAATAAAAATCTTGAAGACTAAGGCATTGTTAATAGACAATTATAAATTATATCTTTATATATAAAAAGGACAATATGTTTTTTGCCTGCTTAACCATACCAAAAAAAAAAATCCATTTGTTTTGTATATTTTTCATTTTACAAAAGATTTTGAAGATATGAGGTTCAGGTATGAAAACAGAAGAGAAAGTACAGGCAACTGCCACTCAGTGATGCCTGGAATCCATAACCAGGTCATACTGTGAGGGAGGCCCTGAAGCTTCTGAAATTGATGTAAAGTTTCTTCCCAATACCACCTACACACAGTGTCTTCCTTTCAAAGCACAACTTAACCAGGATAAGTGACTTACAGGTAATGAATTTTGATCTAAAAATTAAGGGAGCACTTCTATAATTGTCTTTAATATAGTTGTAAAAATGAAGATAAAAGCTTTCTTTCAAGAAGACTTGCAAAAGTACTAATGGAGTAAATAGCACATTTGATGCATCTATTAAAGGTTTTTGCCTAAATGGAAATTGACTATATAACCATGTTTTCAGAGCCTGGGCTTTTAAACATTGAGTAGTAACATGGATAATAAGATTCTGCATATTGAGGTTTTATGGAAATAGAATACTTTCAGTTTAAACACTAGACTTTCTATAAATGAGAATTTAATTACAATAAGAATATGCCAACAACTTTTGTAATTTTGTGACTATAACAAAAACAATCTCTACCTAATGGTACAAGAAAATTCAAATCTAAGTACAGATATCCACAGGCAAGCTAAGATAGTCTGAGGCTTTAATCTTTATAGAAGGATTAAGACTTACTATATAATTTAAACTTAGAATTCATTCTTTATGATACATTTTAAATTTTGTTTCACACTTTTTTTCTACGTTCAGTCTTAAATATGAATAATTTTAAGTGAAATGGGTAAGAGTCAGTCAAAGGACTGAATCGTGTCCTCCAAAATTCATATGTTGAAGCCCTAACTCACACAATATGACAATATTTAAAGATACAGCTTTTACAAGGCAGTTAGGTTTATATGAGGTCATAAGGGTGGGGTACTAAGCATATAGGATTGGAGGCTTTATAAGAAGAGGAAGATATCTCTCTCTCTCTCTCCCTCCCTCTCCCCCCTTTCTCTCTCTCTCCACAGACCAAGAAAAGGTCATATGAAGACATATCAAGAAGGCAGCCATCTACAAGCTCAAAAGAAAACCCTCACCAGGAGCCAAATTGTTGGGCACCCCAGGACTTCCCAGGCTCCAGAACTCTGAGAAATGTTACTATTGTTGAAGCCACCCAGTCTGTGGTATTTTATTATGGCAGCACAAGCTAACTAAGAGAGTCAGTCATAAATATCTGTAAATGTATATAACACAGAATATTATTCAAATTTAACACAAAATGCTAGCTATTTAGCTTCTCATTTAAAGGGGAAATATAAGTATATTTAAATATATGTGTTACGATATTAAACAATGTTTAATTTTCAATCATCCATTAATTTATTCTCATTTTGGAGTTATGAGGATGAATCAAAGATAAATGTATATACCATTGATATCTGTCCTGTAATAGCAGGGAATTCTTTCAGAAAATTGTAACATGACTGATAATTGGAATGTTCCCTTTCATTGCCAAGCAGGTATGTTTTAGGAAGAAGGAAAATAGGTGAAGGAGTTTTAGAGGAGAGTCATTATCTCATTTAATTCTTATAAACAGCCTCATAAAGGAAGGATGGGATAGTCCAATGCAGGCTTGGAACTGCTTCTATTTGTTAAATGTGACCTGGGGTGAGTTACACAAACTCCATTTACCTCAACTTTCTCATCTGTTAAAGGGAATGATAAGGTTAACTTCCTTTCTATCCCTATTTTAAAGAAATTAAAAGAAACTCAGAGTGCCAGCCAGCTGCTCTGTGGCAGAGCACAGATTCAGTATCAAACGCTTTTGAATCCAAGCCTCTGAATTTCCACTAAAATAATTACTAGACCTTATAGTTAGGTCATTTTCATTTCTATCTAAAGCCCCAACTTTAAAACTCAAACATACACCATTACCACTTATGTGCATTTGAGCAGGCTAATTTGAAAGTTTCATTCTGGAAATCCTGGAAAGTAGAAAATATTATCACTTGGGTTCATGTTGAGCAATGAGAAATAGCATCCAGAATGTGTATAAAGGCAACACAGGGTATGATCTACAGTATAGACTGGAAACATACTGAGCTGGTAGAGTGAGAAGAAAAGGGAGAGGAAGTGGAAAGATTAAAATCTCTGCCACTCAAACTTGTGCTTAAAATTTAATGAGTTGATACAGATAAATTGTTTTAGAATCACGCAAGACACATACAATGATACGATAAATGTTAATTTAAAAATAAATGTTAGGAAATCAAGGTCAAATTAGTTTTTACTATTGTTATGGGGAAAATGTTTATTTTATTAAAAGAGCATGGGTTGATTGTATCCCCCAAAAGATATGTTAAATTTCCAACCCTCAGTGCCTGTGAATGTGATCTTATCTGGAAGTATAATCTTTGAAAATTTAATTGAGTTAAAATGAGGTTATTAAGGTGGGCCCTAATCTAGTATAACTAATGTTCTTATGAAGAACGGTAAATTTGGACACAGATACATGGGAGAGCAACATATGAAGACAGATGCAGAGATTGGAGTGATGCATCTACAAGTCAAGAAATGAGGGATTGTTGTCTGCCAGGAGAAGGTAGGGCAGAGGGATGAGTAGACTCTCCCTCAGAGCCCTCAAAAAAAAAAAGCAACAGTTAATTTTCCACGGATTGTGGCCTCCAGAACCACGAAAGAATAAATTCTGTTGTTTTAAGCCACCCAGTTTGGGATACTTTGTTATGGCAGACCTAGGAAACTGATACAAAGAACTAACATTAATCACTGAGTTTTGATATGACTAATACTTCTTATTCTAAATGAACCATTTACATGATTAATGCATCTTATAAATTTAAAAATATTTGCAAGTTCTGATTAAAGATATATTAGTTGAAAAAGGCAAAAAAGAGAACTGTACTAAGTGGGAAATTTTACTTTTGTTGTCAATGAGACAGTCAACAAAAAGTTTACTTTTTGTGTCCATGAAGAACAGTTCATTTGCTGTATTTGATTATTTTATACAAACTGCTCCAAAATGAATGTATTTCTCTTTTGAATTAGAACAAAGATTTTGAATTCTGACTTTCTTTCTTATACTAGAAATTTAAGGTGTTGCTAAGGATAATGAGTATTGTCAATGTTACCTTAAACACAGAGCCACCTGGTATGTATTTGAGAAGTGTATGCATGTACATGCACTTCTTGAAAGTAGAGGGCATCTTGAAAGTAGAGAATACTGTAAGGTATTCGATCAGGGTAGTTTTATGGCCTTAAACAAGTTAACCTGCTTGTTCTTCAGTTTTCTTTTCTGTTAAAGATGTTGGTAAAAAGATAATCTAGTTCATATGATTGCTATAAGGATATAAAGTGTTCAAAACACACCATCAAATTGGTTTCACTGATCAACAGCTAAGAGCACATATAGGAATAACAGTAATCGGGTGTCGGGCAGATGGGGCTGGGAGGGGATGAGTGTATACCTACATAATGAGTGCTGAGTGCACCGTCTGGGGCATGGACACGCTTGAAGCTCTGACTCGGGGTGGGGGAGGGCAATATACGTAACCTAAATTTTGTACCCCTATAATATGCTGAAATAAAAAAAAAAAACACTTTGCATGTATTAGCCATCATTATCATCATTATCATCCATCACTATCGTCATCATCATCATCATCACCTAATTAATTGCATGATGTAAAGACCTTTCTATCCTGTGATTGAAATTCTCTGAGATTTGTCTATTCCTGACTGGTGGGTTAAAAGGAAATCAGTATTCATTTTCAATCCCTGGACAAGTAAAGTATAACTCTTTGAGAAAAAGAAATTTGGTTCTATCATTAATAAGCAGGGAGCTCTGTGTTCATGGCTCATTCATGAATTCATTTATTTCAAAAATATTTTATAAGCATCTAGCTACATGTTAGATATATTCTAGACTGGAAATAAATCTGTGATTGCAATATAAATATTCTTACTTTCTTAAGGGTTATATTTATTCACCCACTCTAAGCATTGTGTCTGTGATGTTGGTTTCCTTGTGATTAAAAACTCTACGTGGGGCAAATGAGACAAGCAAAATAAATGGTTCCTCACAACCCGTAAATAGATTCAAAAACTTCAGCAGCATGATATCCTCTCGTAAAAAGCATATGGAAGAGTCATAAAATTTCATGTCAATGAACTGAAAATCATTTCGTTCAATTCCCTAATTACACATGCCAGAAACTGAAGCCCAGAAAAATATTGCAAAGTGGCCTGGTCTCCAACCTAGTCAATGTGAAAACTGAGACTAGCACCAGTTTTCACGAATGCCCCACTGAGATTTTGGTGTCCAATACAGGCAATACCATCATCACTCTCACTGATGGCAGTGGGCGAGCCACTCCAACGCCTAGTCTGTCCTGTTAGACTACAATTGCCACATGTAAGCCCTTGATCTGATGCCAGACTGGCTGCACAGTCAGCATCCCAGAGTGTGTGATGTTAAAACAGTGATTCTAATTCAGTAACAGTGTGAAGCCATGTTGCAAACCACTATATAAGAGGCTTTCACATTATCGTGAGTACAAACTTGATAGCCAAAGCTCATGCCAGTGAAGGATCTTATTATGAAGAGACTCTTCCTAATGGCTCAACTATAAGTTTTGGGTACTGAAAGACAGTAGAAACCAATGACCCATCAGTTAATAGAATTTTACCTCATACAGAAGATAGAATGTTGTTAATGTTTCTTTAGAAGCTTCCTTCTGACAAATGATGACAATGGAATAAAAAGTGGAAAATTTATAACACTGCCCTACTGAGCTATCCAGGAAAGAATAGTGTCTGGCTTTTGTTAAAATGATATCTGAGTTTTTTGTATCATTGACATGCTATTATATATTTTACAGAAACAATGAAATGAGATATGCTAGCATATATAAGTAAGGCCTCTACAACCTTGAAGATAAATATTTTAAACATAAAATGTACAATGACCAATCCAAAATCTAAGGAGTTAAAATCCTATTAAACACAGGAATATTTAGTTCAAAAAATTATGTGTATGTAAATTTAATGGTGTACAGACTATATCATGTCATTAGTACCAACTCGTTTCTATGAAAGTGAAAGCAGTTTGAGTACATTTCTATTAACAGGAAGTCCTTGCATATGTAGTCATATTTTAAAGTAGATCCATTTTCCTCATACATAGGATTATATGTGGTATTCTGGGATATTTTAAAATATGATTATAAATTTAAAAAAGCCTTTTACCAAAAGATTCGTACCACTGGCATGTTGCCTCAAGAAAAGTTTTCCTAAGAAGCACCCAAACATTTTTTACAAGTTATATTGTTTGGAAATACTACCATAATTAACATCAAGAATACAGTGACTTCTGTTAAACAAAAAAGTTTTGCACACAAAGCAAAAATTGGCAAGTATGAACCATTTTGCTGGGATTGCAAAAAGTTGTAATAAATCATTTTACACGGGTATAGTATGCTCATTTTCACCATAAGTAGCGGTCTCCACCTGCAAAACTTCTTCGAATGAATTACACCTGAGTGCTCATTAGTGCGGTAAGGTTCCCAGAGGAAAATCAGACAAGCAGACTTTCAGCACTGTGAATCAGAGTACCTGAGGGGAGTAAGATGAACGAGGTGCCTTCACTTTTAGTCTTATTAAACAATAGACATAGAACCAAGTTGAAAGAACACATAAACTTTTCTCCCCACAGCTTATGGAGTAAAATGGATAATGATTATAGTACTGGAAAAAACAAAAGCTAAAACAATAAAAAACAAAAACATAATAATAAAGCTCATTGGTTAGAAGTACTTTCCAAAAAAGTGGGTAAGGATTTGAAAGTCACAAATTTAATAAATGGCTTAAGGAATTTTTTTGCTGATTGCAGGTTTTATTTTCTGAATATGTTGACCTCATAGTGTTTCTTTTTAGCTTTCCATTTGATCTTAGGAACCTATGCGTCTTGATCACGTTATAGAAAAACACATTGCCTTGCTTTACTCAAATATATCAAAATTATCTAGAATCAAATATATACCCGTGATGACTGCAGAACATGGTGTTATTCTGTTTAATAATCTCATATCACGTTATCTAAAGAACAAAATTTATTACTTAGAGAATTTTATAAACATTGGAGAAATGATGATAGATAATTAAAGGCAGAAGGGATCATGATCATATTTACTCTCACTCAAACATGATTAGCTACACAAAATGAAACTATATGTGTACACCAAGTGAATATATTATGAGATCCTACTTTCACATAATTATGTGCTTCCAAAAATATATCTGCATCTACATACACACACACATATAAAAAAAGTGGAAGGTGTAGATGTTAAAAAAAATCAGGCATATTTATTAGAAAACAGTTTCCATTCACAATGAGGTAAAAATTATGTAAAATTTCTAATTATATACTAGATTTCAAATTCAAACTCTGATGTTACCATGTTAACATTTTACACATAGTCTTGACTTTGATTCTTTTCCTTTGTATTTGAACACAAAGTTGATAGACTAAGCTCAGTTAGAGTCTTAATTTTAGGTTTAAATTTTCACAAGGTTTATCATGCTTAGTAACTTCCAACTTTAAATTACAATAAATATATAGATATCACATGTAGAAGCAAGAGAAACAATGATAAAAACAGGTATGAAGAATTAGAAAAAAATTATCTACGTACATAAGAAATTTAAAATTTGGCCACATTCCAGACTTTTTTTTTTTTATTCACAGCTCAACAAAGTTATGGCTCCCTATGGGCCATGTGTGATCTTCTTGACACCTCTCTGAGTCACAAGATGGAGGTAGTTCCAATCAACACATCTTTTTAGGAAAAAAAATACTAAATCCAAATTAATATATATATATATATATATACACACACATATATATATATGTGCCTTGTACTTCATGTCTATTTTTAAGAATGTAAATCCCATAAATCCTTCAGAAAATTTCTCTTCACATTTCATAGATATAGCTGAGTCACATGACCATGATAAAACTACTATTTGTCATAGGCCATGAGAACACATAACTAGCTTCTATCAAACAAGATTCACACCTGGCTAAGTGCTCCGGTTCTCATGGAAGACATGGCTTTCCATTCTGAGAAGAGTGAGCCTATAGTATTCAGATCTCTGACTGCTGGCATTAAGTTCATTTTTCAATAAAATTTTTATGAGGAAACAAAGGCAAAATATATTAAAAATTTAAGAAATTGCATAAATTAATACAGACCAGGAAGGTAACTCTGTGAAACTGAAATATTGATGGGCAGATAGTATCACCTGATTTTAGTTTGAATTTTTTTTGTAGCTGCTACATACAAGTTTGAATTTAATTTATAGCAGTGAGTAGAGGGCAAAATTTCAAAGTGTGTATTGCATAAATTTCAACTGTAAAAAAATCTATACTATTATCCATTTTGTGCTAAAGTTTTCTGTTATGTTATTCAAATATACTTTTAAAATAAAAATAGTGCTCAGGGCCAGGCACGGTGGCTCATGCCTGTAATGCTAGCACTCTGGGAGGCCAAGGCGGGCAGATTGTTTGAGCTCAGGAGTTCAAGACCAGCCTGAGCAAGAGCGAGACCCTGTCTCTACTAAAAACATAGAAAGAAATTAGCTGGACCACTAAAAATATATAGAAAAAAAATTAGCTGGGCATGGTGTCTCATGAGTATAGTCCCAGCTACTTGGGAGGCTGAGGAAGTAGGATCTCTTGAGCCCAGGAGTTTGATGTTGCTGTGAGCTAGGCTGATGCCACGGCATTCTAGCCTGGGCAATAGAGTGAGACTCTGTCTCAAAAAAAAAAAAAAAAATATAGTGCTCAGGGCAGATGTTCAACCTGTGGTGTTTTTATTATATGAAGCCAATTTCTATAAGTAAATTTAATATTGATATTCAAGGGAGGATATATATGCTGCATCTATTCCTGTGGCTTTTCAGTATCTTCTTTACCCATAGCCTTTTATTCACCAAGCAAACCTATATTAATGGATTACTATAGGTGAGACATATAATGGGGCTACAAATGTGGCCCTGCATTTACAGTGCTTAGAGTGTATCAGAAGAGACAGACAAGTACACAATCTGCACAGAATACACTGTGGTGAGGGTTGCCACAGGGAGTATAGAGTCTACCCTGGGAACAATGGTGGGAAGCCGCTCATCTGGTCTGTTGAGTATCAAGGAAGGGTTCACAGAGGGAACATAATAAACATAGAAATCTTAAGACTGAGTTGCTGCTGGGTTAATGGGGGAACATGAGGAACATTCCAACAGATAGGCTAGCACAAGCAATGTTCTGGGAGCATAAAAGAACATTGCTACTTTTAGTGAAATTTGATATGACCAGAGGGCAAGATTTGGAAGTTAAGATGAGCAAATATGTCTGGAGATACATTCTGCACTCAGATACCCACGGGGCTTGTAGAGCTCCTCAGAGAATTTGTTCTTCATACTAAGGACAATGAGACATCATCTAATGGTTTTTAATGGCATTAAAAATTTGCATTATACAAATTAGTCATTAGTGTGCATGGGGGCAGGGCTGGGGTGTGCACTGGAAGCAAAGTTGGGAGGCTCTTTAACAGCCCAGGTGAGAAATAATAGTATTCTGAATAATACTCTTGATAGGGGATTTTGGAAGTGAATATACTGAAGAATATTTTAGGTACTAGCCTCCGAAAATTTATAAGCTATGTAGACAAAGGTGGTAGGGGAAAATGAAGAGTTAAATCTGACTTTGAGTTTCCTGGTTTGTGTTGCTGGCTGGAAATTAGTGTTAATTACTATGATATGGAATTCACGAGAAGAAAAATTTGAGCATAATAGGTTTTTATTTTAGCATGTTGAGTTTGTGGTACTTTGGTAACTTCAAAATGTAGATTTCCTTAACTTAGATGTAAGGATCCAGAGCCCAGGAGAGAGTTTAGAACTGAAGACTCATTTGTAAGTCATCTGGTGTGAATATAATTTGGAATTAAAGGATCAGATGATATTTTCCTGGGAACTGTGTGGTGTAAGTAAGACAACACGAAAGGGCACAAAATGAAACTCTAGGGAACACCAAATATCCACCTACTGAAACAACAAAAAAGTCCTTTGCCTACTATATTAGTTTCCTATTACTGCTATTAAAAAAAAAAAAAAGAAGGTCACAAACCTTGTGGCATAAAACAAAAATGTTCTCTTACAGTTCTGAAGGTCAAAAATCCGAAATTAGTGTTGCTGAACCAAAGTATGTATTTTGGAGTGTGGAGCGCCCTCTGGCGGCGCTGGGGGAGATTCCACTCCGTGTCTCTGGCTTCTGGGAGCCAGCATCCCTTTACACGTGGCTGCATCACTCCCATCTCTGCCTCCCTAGTCATGTGGCCTTATTCTCTTCTGTATCATCCCGTCTCACTCTTGTGAAAGTTACATATGATTACATTAAGTATCCACCCAGAAAACCCAGAATAACGTCTGCAATCTTTGTTGTTACATAAATTAACATTCATATGACCAGAATTTAGAATGTGGATTAATTTGATGGGCATTATTCAGCCTACCAAACCTATTAAGAAGAAAATGACACTTTCTCTGCCCATATGGAGCTCATAAGATGTATTAAGAATAAAATTAATTCATGACAGATAGTGTCAAAAGTTACACAGAAAAAGCTCTATACAAATTCCAAGATGTAAGAACCATATTTGATCTGAGATTTCTTAAAAAGGAAAAGAAGAAATGTTATAAGAAACTTATTATACAAAATATACAAATATACAAAGTATATTATACAAAATAATTGGAGTTAATATTTTAAGGTAATATTTGTAGCACCAAGTAAGAATTTCACCTAAAAGTATAAAAAATTATTTCCACTACATATTTCCCATGCCTTTGAAAACAGATTTTCCCTCTCAAATTATCTTTGTCCACATTTCCAAGAGATGAAACAAACAGAAAATTGTTAGTTTATAGAAAGCACAAAAAATAATATTTTTCAAATCTCTCCCTATATTTACAGAGGTTAGACTTCCTAAAAAAAGACTAGAAGGCAAAATAGTAGTATGATATGTTTTGATACAACAGTTTTCAACATCTACTTATTTCATGTACTACAAAAAATATATTGATTATTTACAGAGGTTGAGAATTATTTTAAACAGCTCTATTTGGGATTCCACCAACCAACATATATTTATTGAGCGCCTATATTGTTCAAAGATTAAATTTCAAAATAGGAAGCCTTTCAGTGACATTGGCCCTTAACCTCACAGAGCCTATAGTATTTTTGAAAACAAGTCACACCTAACATACACACTTAGCATGTTGTGCAGTAATACATTTTTCCTCATTCAAATCTCCATATATGTCAGAAATAGAAGAATTTTTCAATTCATTTTAGAGATGAGAATCTTAGCTTCAGAAATTTTAAATGGAGGAGAAGAAACTCAAATCCATGTACCATGGTTTCTTTTCTGGGACTTGTTTCAATTCAGTATGTTTTTGCCAAGCAGTAGAGAACATAAATAATATTACAATAACGAGAAAGAGGCAATTACTACAGTGGGCCTTGGTATTCACGAAAAGCTTCCTGAAAGAAGTGGGAATCCTAAACCAGGCAGCAAGAATACAAATATTGATTACATAGGACAAGAAAAAAAAAAGAAGAAGAATGGAGGAAAAGGGAAGATTTTAGATTGGAGAAATTGGGTGAAAAAGACTTAAAAGCAGTAGTATGCAATCTACAGACACCATACAAACAAAAAGAATTGATAACCACTCTAAGTACGGAATGCACAATGTGGTAGTAAATTCTCCAGGGAAAATAAGCTTAGTATGGTTACTAAAATGAAAGATATTCTTTTTCTACTTTTCACTTTTCTATTGAATGATAATCAATTAGTATTCCCAAAGCATAGTATATAATCACAATTGTATGTAATTAAGGTAATTATGCATTGAGGTTAAAGAAAAAAAATAGAAATAACAGATCAAGAGTGGTCTTATTATTCCTTGAAATTAAATGTCCTCAATTTGTGAGAAATGTGGCAATGATAACGGAAAAACATATATTGTTAACTGGACTTTCATTTGGATTCTGGGAAGATGAACTCTGACTTGAAAGATCCTATGAACTTGTTCTTGAATAGTATCTCTGCCATAGCTTGTTTCATTTGTTTTAGTTCCACTAGAACATGTAGAGACAGAGACATTATTGGGATCTCATCAAAATTATATGCCTTTCCTGCCAACACTTTATCTCAGCTGACCTTGGGCTTTTTTATTTATTTGCCTGTTGCTCTAGATTTTGTAATGAACACTCAATAAAGTATTGAAGAATTGAATGGTGACTGCCAAATACATGATATCAAAATGTGTTTTTAAGATGTTGGACAATTATCATTTTAATTTACTTTTTAAAACTCTTATAAATGTAATGATCTCTCACAGGACGTATTTTGTATCTATGAAAAAAATATAAAGAATTGATCTGAGATAGAGATGCTCAGATGAAGAGAAGGTAGCAAGTAGCTTGTTATTTCTGGTCCCTTGAGTACTGAGAGGCTAAGAATTCAGGCAAATAGGAACAAGACTAAGAAAAAAAATAGGGAGGGGGAACTGAGAATGTGAGAATGTATAAAGAATGAATTTTCCCTGGAAGCCAAACAGTAGAACTCACACTGCTGCTATATCTCCCTCCTTTACTGCATTTAGGGCTTTCTTTTCTGGAGCCTCCTGGGCTTTCCCTACCTGCACTGATGTTTGCCCCATTAAAATTCTCAATCTGTTCAAGCTGTGGGGTGAAGGAGAGAGTGTGATTAGTCTACTGCTTAAAGGGAAATTAAATCTGCAGTGGCTTCAAGAAAAATAAAAAAAAAAATCAAACCAAACCCTCTTCTATCACAAGTGAGAATAATACAAGTAACATAAGTCAGTATTAGATTGCTCTGAGCACAAACATCATTCCACTAAAAGCTTCTTTTAAAAACAACCATAAAAGAGCTTTCGCTAGTCAATGTTACATTCTTTGGGAATCAAGAATTGAAAGAATTTGTACTACTACTTATTATAACCAAAGAAACTAAGTGTAATATGAGTTCTAAATAATCACATAGTTTAATCCTTTTTTAAAAACAGATAATGGCCATGCATCCTAGGAAGATTAAGAATAAGAACTCTGACCTCCTAGGTGGATGGCAGTGCTGTATTCTTTACTATACTGGAAATCATATTTTTGGATATCTTATTTGTACTATGTCTTAGTCAGTTCAGGCTGCTATAAAACAGTACCATCGATTGGGTGGCTTATAAACAACAGAAATATATTTCTCACAGTTCTGGAGCCTGGAAGTCTGAGAACAAGTTGCCAGAATTATTAGGTTCTGGTAGAACCTTCTTCTATGTTGCAGACTGCTGACTTTTCCCTGGATACTCACAAGATGGAACGAGGGCTAGGGAGCTGCCTGGGGTCTCTTGCATGAGGGCACTAATCCTATTCCCAAGGGCTCCACCCTTGTGACCTAATTCCTCCACAAAGGTTCCACCCCCAAATGCCATCACACTGGGTATTAGGATTTTAATATATCAATTTTGGGGAGACACAAACATTCACACCATAACAGACTACTTCTCTGTCTAGATATTAATAATTTCATAACTGCCTCAAAATTTTACAGGTATTTTCAATCTTTGCAATGTGCTTGTTAAATGTTTTACTCTATGGTAATATATTAATTGTATACTTCCTTATACAGAATAATTTACTGAGATATTAACCTCTGTTTTGTTGTGAAACTTTTTTCCTTTCTGTTTCCAAGGAGGTGAACAGAACTTTGCATCCATTTGCCTTATGAGTATTTGTGTTTCAAGGGCAAAAGCAGAATTTTAGAGGAAAGCTAGGTCCAAGGATTACTGCATATAGCTGTGCTAGTTGCCCAGCACACAAATCTGGGCAGTGTCATTCACTTAATGATGTATGGAAATTGCATCATCTGTGGTTGTTTGATGCCCAATCTGCACAACTCTCGTCATTGCCCTGCTACCTCTTGTTTTGTTTTTTTCCCCAGTAATTTAGTTTTTAAATTCAAAGTGGTATAACAATGACACAGGAAACTGTAAAGGGAAACAGACTGACTATAAGATACACAATTGTCATGTCAAGGGAATGGTCATAGTCCACATAAGCATAGGCAATGTTACTTATCTCCAGTAGATTTTTAGTAGTTTGTGTCCTCAGATCTACAAAATATTTGAGTAAGAACAGAAACCCATAATTTTAAAGCCTATTTCAAATAATAACACATTGTGTTTGTGAAAATGAAATCTTTAGAAGAAATTTAAAACTTATTTTGAATTTTCAACTTCTGACTTAATCATTTTCTTGTTGTTCTAGGTGACATGATTTGAAAGGGAGAGATTGTGAATGACTTCGAGGGAGGAAAGCATAAGAGGTGAAATTTGAAAAGAAAAGGGTTAGTCCATCACACACACACACACACAAACACACACACACACAGACAGAGGCAGAGACAGAGACAGAGATTAGGATTCTGATGGTCCCAGGAGGGAAACCCTAACCCATTATTTCCAGTAGTCTCTGGAATGAGCAGGATATCTGAGAGGGATGGCTGTGTGATGAATTTAGGAAGGTCCAACTGTAAGTTTTAGGGCTACCTTGTCAAAAATCCATGAACAGCATGTTTTCAAGGAAGGATGCAGACTTGATAAATAAATGTAGAGAATTGATCAGTGTTGACAAACATCAAAAGGATCCTCTATAAATTTTCTAGTGTCCCAAATTACTTATGGTTCCCTGAATAGAATGGAGGATGCCACCAAACATGACTGAGAGAGATCTGCTTGTCACAGTCATGAATGTCGTATTTAATTTGTAACAAAATATAAAGTGATGTCTAATGATCCACATTGTATTAGCTTGACAAGGCTGTCATTACAAAATATGAAAGACTGAATGCCTTCAAAAACAAAAGTATACTTTCTCACAGTTCTGTAGGCTGGCAGTCCAAGATTATGGTGCAAACAGGGTTGGCTTTTGTTAAGGCCTCTCTCTTTGCCTTGCAGATGGTACCTTCTTACTGTGTCCTCGTATGGCCTCTTATCTGTGTGCACACAGTCCCGGTATCTCCTCCTCTTCTTGTAAAGTCACAAATTCTACTAGATTAGAGTTTACCTCCATGAACTCATTTAACTTGAATTCTCTTCTTAAAAGCCATATTTCCAAATACAGTCAGATTGGTGTTTGGGCTTCAAGCCTGTGAATTTTGGGGGGATGCAAATTAATTTATAACATCCATTATAACTTGAATGAATATGTTTATCTTGTCTATACCCAAAATGCTTTGGAAATAATAGTAATATAATAAAAGAAAAGGTATAAATTTAAGAAAAGAAGAATACTGTGGAGGGGACATTGGACAAGAAATGCCAACAAAATTGTAAAAATTATAAAATAGGCAGATGTGTGGTAATAGACTTAAAAGAGCATAAATGGATCAAATCCAACTGCTTGTAAGTCAGGAGGCAACAAGAAGCAAGAAAATTTGCTATGGAAGCATCGGAAGCACCAGTAGTTCTGAAAGTGGGAGTGATAAAGAAAAGGAGGCTGAATAGAGTAGGATTGATTGACAGTGTATCATTTAATTTAAACTTTCAAAATATGATCCTGACCTCATGATGCCAAGGTACCTACCCCTCTTCTGACAAAGTGGGGGACAATTTAATCTCTGGTTAATTTAAACTACAGACACTTCAGACTTGGGGACACCTGGCACCACCAAGAGTGATGATAATGCATGAGAATGAAAACATGAGGGTTGTTTTGTGAATAATGGGATCCCCCATTCCATTTCCCCTTCTCATATCCCAGACTCAGAAAATTACATCCCAGATAAGGAATTAGAGGAATGCATTCTGGAGAAATTGATTGACCCGAGAAAAATGTCTAAAATATAAAGTAATGTGTGCTTCCTCCAATAAAATGACTGAAGCATTGCATAAAAAGAAAAGAAAGAACACATTGCCACAGAGCTTCTGTTCAGATTTTGGGTGTTCCTTTATGAGATGTGAGTGGGTGACCAGGTTATAGAGGACAATTTATAGGCCTGTTTTGTAGTTTCTTCAGCACTCCGGATGCTTCCTTACTAGTGAAGGATTTCACTAGAAAAACACCACTACTCAGCACTGTTTTCCTTATCTCTTTTCAGGATAGGTGATGCGCTGTTTTTAAGCAGTGAATTGAGTAGCAAAATGATCAATGAAAACATTTTATTTCTTCTTATGAGAGAAAATATGCATTATTCTCTGGTATTTCAGCCTAGGTTGAGGCAAGATTAGATATTTTTAGGTATTGATGTAGAGAACTATATCTACTATTTTTTTTTAAATTGCAAAGCTACTGATTTTCATGTATGCTATAGAATTGTATAGGATATTAGTATCAAGCCTGATAATCAGCCCTTAGGTTAGCTTGAAAATTAATTATATATTTCCCAACAGGTGGTTTCTTTCAGCCCAGGTCATTCTATGGCAAAAAGTAGCAGACATAGTCACTGAGCACACTTGTGGAAATGCCTTCTTAGAGTAGAGTGTAGATCCTATGCTGCTAAGACATTCTCACCAAAAAAAAAAAAAAAAAAAAATCACAAGAATGACAAATATATGGACCTCATGGGGAAAATGGACAATGAGTTTTGAATAGCCTGTACAGGAAGTGATAACAGCTATAGCAGGACACGAGGCTCAGTGTTGCAAACAATAATACATTTTACACTTAGCAAAAGTGCATCAACAACTCAAATGTCACCCTCCGACGTTGAAGATAGTTTTTATAGGTAGGTTCCCCACTACACACCACGCCTCTCCACCTTCCCACAATGATGTAATAAATACAAAATGCCCTTAATAATCCCTTGATGAAAAAGTTCCACAACTGAGTTAAAGTCTAAAGCCATAGATTGTAGGCAACTGACACACATCGATTGGTAGCTGCTGAAGCTGAAAGCCGTTTTTTTTTTTTTTTTTTTGTCTGGCTTCCTAAACTCAGATGTGACTGAACAGTTGCTTCACATTTTGGCAACTGTAAGTTTTGAGTTCTGAGAAAAATTTTGCTTGGTATAAGTGCTTCGAGAATAAGGAATTCATTTGTTTTCTAAATGGCCTGTGCATGAGGCCAGTGTTTAACAGCACCATGTGATCTATTTATTGTTTGTACTATTTTAAAATAAAGTTGTGAGAGACCATGCCTTGTTTCAGCACCACACTGGCTTTCCTGAATGAACTATAAACTTTTCAGTTAAAGGTAGTCCAAATTGGAGATCCTAGAGGAAGCCCATTGCTACCTGAGGGCTTGAGGCTCTTCTAAATAAGATTCGGTAGACATAAGTGGTTAGGAATGGCACTTTTACTTATTTTCATTGAAACTCAACTCTTAAACATGAGGCAATAAAATTTAGGGTTTAATTTCAGAGAAATTCATTTTTTGGACTTTATAAGAGAATTTAATTTTCAGATTTTAATTTTTTTTCTGTATATTTCACAACGGTAGTAGATAACATTCAGATTTAAAGCACTTCTATAATGCAGAACTTTTATCTCATTGCCTAACCTCTGACAGGCTATGTTGGATAACACAGTTGGTTATAAACTATGTTGCATAGTAGAGTCAATTTTCAGAGTTAGGTATGGAGTTGTTTTTAAGTTTATTTATTAATGTACAATCTTAGTCTATATCACAGGACTTTGAAGGCAAAATCTATACTTCCAATCAGTATCCGGGGTGGCCACCCAAAGAAATTTTGTTCAGAAGTAGATAAGTCATGAAGCTTATGGAGCTTAATATACAAGATACCACACTTGCATGGTCCCCTGCCAAGGCTTTGGGAGGGATCCAGCAATGTGTTCACATGGATATATATTGCCATAAAATTTTCAATATTAAATATATTACTTGCATCTGGTAAGGGCATTGTCTTTTTTTTTTCTTTTTACCCTGACTTCATTTTCATCCCAGTTTTCCTCCTATTGGGTGGTACTCAAGGATCTGCAGGTATTTCTTTGATCCAAATAAAGGAAAGATGAATTGGAAATATATTTAATGAGGGTTTAGGGAGATTATAGCTATGTGGTTCATGGTAATTTTTTCAGTGTTAAATAACTGCTGGCCCTGTGCTAGAAGTGGCTTCCAGGAATACTGGTACTGCCCAACACGCTACTTCATCAGTTGTGGTAAAAAGCTGCAAATAGTTGAAGTAATATAATTCAAACACTTCTAATAGTATGAATACCAGAAACCTGTGGGTAATGAAGGAGAAAGATTCAGATATACAGAACTCATAACCAGTGTGGGCCATCTAATTATGAGATATAAGGGGAGATTTGCTTCTTAAAACTGTCTAGTCAAAATTGAAGTTCTCTGAAGTCAGTAAAATATTCAATGATGAAGCATATTTAATTATAATTAAATCATACATTTTTTGTTTTAAAATAGAAAGTGCACAATAGAATTCACCAGAATTCCTGTTTGCTCTATAAATATCAAAAATGACTGCCTAAAGACAAGTGTTTTATTCATCACAACTCTGCATACACAAAAATTCTATCAACAATAAATGCAAAATAAAAAAGATTCATATACTTTTTATTTTATAGAAAATTATACTACAGTTATTGCCATAGAAGGAGAAATGAAGTAGAACAAAAGAAAAATTGAATACAATAAATTATTGCACCGTTTAGAGATATAGAACTATACATTTCCACCATAAAACAAGAATAGGGTCCTATATAAAAGAAACATTCAGAAAATAAGAACTCTAAGACATATGTATACAATAGGAATTTCTAGAGATTAAAAACATGAAAGCAGAAATATAAATGGCAAAGGAGGGGTGTTAAACTTGAAAAAAATCTCCAAGAAAGCAGAATAAAAGCAAATATAGAAAATGAGGGAAAAATTTTAAAAATGTATATGTGTTTCTGGAATATCTAATTTATCATTAAATTAATTTCCAAAAAGAGAGAACAGATAAAATAAGGGAAGAAAAGTATGAAATAACTAATTCAACATTGTTTTTTTTTTTTTTTTTAAGAATGGCTAAGCATACATTTTCAGATGGAAAGGGCTAAACAAACAGTAATTACTCTAATGGAAAAGGAAACAGAGTAAGGCGTGATTTAGAGAACTTCCAGACACTAGGGATGAAAAGAACGGTCTGCTGATGAAAGAAAAGCTTCTGTAGAGAGATAGAGAAAAAAAGATTTCGTATTAAGCAACCAGTAAAAAAATGGCACTGAACTTTTGAATAATAAGATTGAATATTTCCGTTCAAAATCCTAAAGGCAAATTATTTCCAAGCTAGTATTATACATCCAAACAGCTTTTAATGAAGTTATTATCAAGAATTTTTTTTTAATTTTGATTTCAGAATATTATGGGAGTACAAATGTTTTGGTTTCATAAATGTCCTTTGTACTGCCAGAATCACAGCTACAAGTGTGTCCATCCTCCAGACAGCACGCACTGCACCCATTATGTGTGAATTTACCTATCCCCTTTTCCCCCTCCCACCTGCCCAACACCCTATGAATGTTACTTCCATATGTGCATATGTGTTAATCAATTAGTACCAATTTAATGGTGAGTACCTGTGGTGTTTGCTTTTCCATACTTGTGATACTCCCACTTACAAAAATGGGCCCCAGCTCCATCTAGGATAATATAAAAGGTATAAGTTCACCATTTATTTTATGGCTGAGTGGTACTCCATGGTATACATATACCACATTTTATTAATCCACTCATGTATTGATGGACACTGGGTTGTTTCCATGTCTTTGCCATTGTTAATTGTGCTGCTTTCATTGTTAATTGTGAGCATTCAAGTGCAAATGTCTTTATTATAGAATGTATTTTTTTCCTTTGTGTAGATACCCAGTAATGGGATTGCTGGATCAAATGGTAGATCTACTTTTAGTTCTTTGAGTTATCTCCATATTACTTTCCGTAGAGGTTATACTAGTTTGCAGTCCCACCAGCAGTGTATGAGTGTTCCTATCTCTCCGCATCCAAGCCAACATTTCTTGTTTTAGAACTTTTTGATAAAAGCCATTTTCACTGGAATTAGGTGATATCTCATTATGGTTTTGATTTGCATTTCTCTGATGATTAGAGATGTTGAGCATTTTTTTTTTCATACCTTTATTGGCCATTAGTCTAACTTCTTTTGAAAAGTTTGTGGTCATGGCCTTTGCCCATTTTTTAATGGGATTGTTTGATTTTTTTCTTGCTGATTTTCCTTAGTTCTATATGGATTCTAGTTATCAGCCCTTTATTGGATGTGTAGCACACAAATATTTTCTCCCACTCTGTAGGTTTTCTATTCACTCTAGTGATACTTTGTTTCCTTGGCTGTGCAGAAGCTTTTTAATTTGATCAGGTCCAATTTATTTATTTTTGTTGTTTCTGTGATTGCTTTTGGGGTCTTCTTCTTTACTCTTTGCCTAGGCTGATGTCTGTAAGAGTTAAGTGAAAATAACAAACTGGGAGGCATCAATTTACCAGACTTTAAGCTATACTACAAGGCTATAATAACCAAAGCAGCATGATATTAGCACAAGAACAGAGACATAGATGAATGGAACAGGACTGAAAATCCAGATATAAAACCATCCTCATATAGCCATCTAATCTTTGACAAAGCAGACAAAAACATACATTGGGGTAAAGAATCCTTACTCAATAAACGGTGCTGGGAAAATTGGAGAGCCACATGTAGAAAACTGAAGCAGGATACACACCTCTCATGAAAATCAATTCACAATGGATAACTGACTTAAACCTAAGGGATGAAATCATAAGAATTCTAGAAGAAAATGTTGGAAAAACTCTAATTATCTGGGATTGACCAAGATTATTTTCAGACAAGCAAAGTCTTGGAAACCAATGTTCTTTCAAGGTCTCTCTCTCTTTCTCTCTCTCTCACTCTCTGCTCTCTGTATCTAGAAACTATTGAAAGATGTCTTCCACAAAAATAAAAGAATAAAAAGGAAGTTCTGGTATCTACAGAAACAGTAGATCCCTCACTCCCACACTGGAAGAAGATAAAGGTAATGGCCATGGTGATCACTATATGGAAAGTCTAAAGAATGATCTGAGCCTAGGCATTTCTAATAAATGAAAAGTAATCACATTGTATTAAGTATCTTGATGATGAATGTATTAGATTTCTATTACTACTGTAAAAAATCACCACACATTTATGGACTCAAAACAACACTAAATTATTATCTCACAATACGGTAGGTCAGAAGTGCATGTGTATGGGTGAGCCCTAAGAATTTGTTTACAGACTCTGTAAGCTAAAGTCAAGGTAATGGCTGGTCTGGAGGTCACAGGAGAAAACTCTATTTAAAGTTCACTCAGGTTATTGGTTGAATTCAATTTCATGTTTCGGTAGGACTAAGGTCCTTGTTTCTTTGTTGGCTTTTGAAAAGGCCCATTCTCAGCCTCAGAGCTGCCTGTGTGCCTTGGCTCTTGGTCCTTTTTGTGGTCAAAGCCAGCAATGGTTGGTTGAGTCCCTCTCATACTTCATATCTCTCTGACCTCCACTTCTGTCTCATGTCTCTTGGCTTCTTTTCTTCCACATCATGTTAAGTTATTCTTTTGCTTTCCTTGTATGTTTTTGAGGGCTCATATAATTACATTGTAGCCATTCAGATGATTCAGTATAATCTCCCTATTTTAAAATCAGCTTATTAGTAACTTTAAATTCTTCTGGAAAATCCGTTCATAGTAGTAACTAAATTAGCATTTGATTGAATAACCACAGGGTAGGAGAGAAAGGTACTTTTATATAAAATCTTAAGGGGTTATTTTTTGGAGGAGAGGGAAGTGTAGGAAACCTAAAGTACTCTCTCATGTAGAAAAAGGCTATAAAATAATACCTAAATTTAAGAAAACATGAAATATATAATCAAATAATTTAGAAATATGGAAGTAAATACTAAGATAAGTTAGCTGAGTTAAAAGTGCTTGCCACTAAAGAATAGGACAGTAATGATGAGAGTTTAGGGAGAAGAGAATATATTTTATAATTATAAACCATGTAATACTATTTTATTTTTGTAAGTTAAGTACCTGTGTTACTTTGATAAAAATTAGAATAAAAATCAGAATATACATTTAAAAATGTGTCAATTCTTTTCTTAAGATACTGATCCATCCTTTTAAAGCATGCTATGTGAGTTTCTTTGGAAAAGTTATGGGTTATACTCTATCTCTTCTCTAATATCTGTTTTGTTCATTAATGTTGGCACACATTAGTAAAATTTAGTGATAAGGGCTCCGTTGATATGTGTATAAAATTAACATGCTCAAATAAAGACTGAAATGTTAGTCTCATTAGCTTTCTTATAAATGGCCCATAATCTAAATTAGTTCACTGAGTTTAAAAGCATTCAATTAATGAGCCAAAGTGGCATATTTGACTAGTTTACTTAATCCAATTTGCTTAATATATATTTGAAAAGGCATTTACTACTAATTGGCCAAAATTTTAACTCTTAGAACCAATTAGTATTTTGCAAGTGTTAATGGCCACTGTAGTTCCATGATGAGGAGGCAACGTCTCTCAAGAGAAAAAAACAAAAAAAGAAATAAGCAAACAAAAAACTCAGTCTAGGCTCTATCATAAAACTTCTTTGTAATCTTGAACATCACTTTGTAAGATTAGATGACTAGATCCTTAGTCTAGAGTGTAAAATTTGGGGCACATATATTAATTTTGAAGACATAATCTCTTGAGTATAACAGTAAATATTTTTAGAAAGTGATTATTTTACAAGTAAAACATAGAAATGATCATTTTCTAAGAATTTATAACAGAAGAATAATTAATATTTTGAAAAACATTGCTTTTGTACAAATGTTTACAAATATTTTAATTTTTAATTATCAAAAATTCATTCAATAATATATCTATGCCTTCTTATTGACAAGTAAAACAAATCAATCCATTCTAGAGTTTTCTTTGTTATCAGATAGTCATGATTATTCATGACTCTAAGCAAAATTTGATTAACTAAAAGTACTAGAAATTTCTTCAGGTACATTTCTTTGGTAAATACTTAATGCTTAAAAATTAGCAATTAGTCATATTTAGCAAAAGAAAACAGATGCAGTAATAAATTGCTTTTTAAATGGTGATTGAAAGAGTAAAATAAAATATAGATGACTTCCATTGTTTGGTATCACAGTAATATAGAAATTATGAAAAATTCAGACTAAGCATTAATCATTCATGGGGCAATTAATTTTAATTATGGAAAGTGCAGAATCCCATATGGTTTTAGATATCATCTATTCATTAATGCAAACAGTATAAGAGGAGCTGTTTTGAGCATTTTGGTTGACAGAAATGGTGAGAAGCTCTGGAGACACCTGGTTAAACATCTCTAATTTTTATCCTGCTGTGCAACAGTGGGCAAAAATCCATGTTTAACAGTCTTTGGCGTGATGGCCTATGTGAGAAGAATTTATTATGCCCATTTTTCTTTAAAAATCCATATGACACATTGTTCTTTCTCCTTGGGAAATTAGATATGCTCACTTCACATTTTTCTGATATGTTGTTTCTTGGTACCTTTTGATTATGTATATATTTCTCTTTCCCATACATGCACAAGCATATATAAACACAAATTTACAATAGTACCTGAATACTAATTGTGCCTTTTTTAATATAACCTTAGGTGTTTATTATTTATCTATTGCTGTACAACTAATTACCTCCCCAAATTAGAGGCTTAACCCAACTATAATAAGTACTATGTCATACATTATCTGTAGTTTAGAAATTCAGAAGCAGCATAACTGTTTAGTTCTGGCTGGGAATTTTTCATGAGGTTGAAGCTAAGACACCAACTGGGGCTGTAGTCATCTGAAGGCTTAACTGTGCATGGAGGATTTTCATCCAAGGTTGTTCATTCACATGGTTATTAGTAGGAGACTCAGTTTCTCTCTGGCTTTTGTTGTCAAGAGGCCTCAAATCTTTGCCATGTTGATTTCTGTCTAAGACTACCATAGTGGCATCAGAACAGCTGGTTACTTCTAGAGAAAGTGATCCCAGAGAGCAAAGTAAAAGTTGCAATGTCTTCTATGACCTAGCTATGTCATATTTCAAAATAGCTATTGTTTATAAAGATCAGACCTACTTAACAAGGGATGAATTATATGAAGGCATGGATACCAGCAATCACAAATCATTAGAGGATATCTTGTAGGCTGGCTAGCACACTGCTGAACTGTATGGATTTACAGCCCATAAGCCACGCTTCATTCCTCTCTCCACATCAGCATGTATCACCAAATAGACCCACATTTGGTATAAATGAGGAACTGTTTAATAAGTAAATAAATCACTTTGATTTATTATTGTTTCATTTTATATTTTTGCCAGTGTAAATCCTTCCACGTCTCCATTCTCCAATTAATAGCAAAATTGACCATCTCAATATTAAACATAAAGATCATATTGAATTGAATGCATTTTATACAGTTAATTTATGAAAGGTACTAGATTTTGGCTATACTAGTCCAGTAGGCATTGTTTTACCAAGACTTCTGTTAGTTTTTTTATAGTACTATTTAGTTATCAATGGCCTTTTATTTGAATGACTCAGAAGAACAGAAACTTGAAAATAGCTAACCTCTTTTTTCATTGCAAAAGCACTGGAGAAAATGTTCTGATTTGTGGAGGTAAAGAAAGGTAAAAACTTTAATCTCAATCAATAGGATTTTTCTTAGTAAGCTATTTCTTAATAGACATTATTCCAGCTTATTCTGCATACAAGACAGAGCTGTTAACATTGCTTTGAGTGATGTGACTTGAAAGTTTATTATTTCTGAGAGTTGAAAATTCAACTCTAAAATTTCATAAAAATCATTTTTTGATATTACATGTAGAGTGTTACTTTTGAAGAGTAATTGACTTTACTCTTTCTGTCTCTTGTCTAAAGTGATTCTTTTTATATTGAAAGAAAATAGTAATAAAAAGGAAATAATTCAATGATGGTTGAGGTTATTTAAAGCAGGAAAGATAGTATCCATGTTGGTGAGTATTTTTTATCCCCTTTTGTTAGGTTTACCTCTTTTAAATGCTAATGTGAAAATAATGTTGTAATTTGAACTACAATAACAACAAAGAAAATATTAGTGGGAAATAAGAGACAATTTTTTAGATTAATTGCAGTAACTAAATTATTTTCATTGTATTAAGTAGATAGATTATGTTAGGATTAATTAGAATGGTTAAGAGAAGGTGAAATTTCATTTAAAACAAACCAAAAACTATGCCACTTGATCCATAATTTTGATCATCATATTATAATTTACTTATCTCTTTTCTTTCTTAAAAAACTGTTATCTTAATGAAAACAAGTCTTTCATTCATTCGGTAGACATTTGTTAACTTTTTTTTGAGGCAGAGTCTCACTCTGTCGCCAAGACTAGAGTGAAGTGGTGTCATCATACCTCACAGCAACCTCAAACTCCTGGGCTCTGGCAACCCTCCTGCCTCCACCTCACTAATAGCTGGGACTACAGGCACTTGCCACCTTGTCCATCTAATTTTTCTTTTCTTTCTTTTTTTTTTTAGAAATGGGATCTCGCTCTTGCTCCGGCTGGTCATGAACTCCTAGTCTCAAGCAATCCTCTGCCTCATCCTCTCAAAGTCCTAGGATTACAGGTGTAAGCCACCAAGCCTGGATTTTTGTTAATAATTTTTATCATCCAAGAAATATGTGACTCCCTGATCTGATTTTAGATACTCTCAAAATTCAAGGTTCATCTTTTTATATCAATTTTAACATTTATATACTTTAATATAGAAGCCTTGACACTAATAAGACACCCTAAATCCTCAACGCTAATGTATACTCTGCTATTGTTTTTTTCTCAATATACTTTCATTACAGAAGGTTATAAAGTAAACTTCAGGGAAAAATGAATCCATTTATTTGAGTATTCTAATTAAATGCATTCCAGTTAAAATTGGGCTTTATTATTTTTAAATAACTTTGATACTCATTGTCAGAATACAATATTCAAAATACTGATAGACATTGTATTAATATTGTAGTGTATTGCTGCATAAAAATTAACACAAAGTTTAGAGTCCTAAGAAAACAGCTATTATCTCAAGGTTTCTGTATTTCATAAACTAGACACTGAAGATCTGGTTCCCCTGGCTCAATATCTCTCATGAGATTATAATCAGGCTGGGGCTGCAATCATCTCAAGGCTCAACTGTGGAAGGATGCACTTCTAAATTCACTCATGTGCCTTTTGGCAGGATTGAATTCCTCATAGGTTGTTAGACTGAGGGCATTCAGATCCTCAGTGGCAGCTGGGTGGAAACTGTCCTCAGTTCCTTGCCACATGAGATTTTCCATAGGGAAGCTCACAGGATGCCAGCTGGCTTTATCATACAAAAGAGGAGAGAAGATCCAGAGACAGAGGGTAACGGATATTCGGAAGTAAATGACCTGAAAAGGCAAGCCCTGTGAAGTCTTTTCTCTCCCAAACTAGTAGCAGGTGCAGCAAGACTCAGTTCCCCATAGCACCGACAGTGAGAAAAATGCATATCATGCACGGAGGCAATATCGGTGGCAATGTAGCCCTTACCAGGGGATTCCGCGGTATCGTTCCGGCTGTCATTTCTGATGGTGTAGCTCTTTACCAGGTTGTTCAGGTATACCAACAATGACACGAATCCACCAAAATATTTTTAAAGACTTCTCTCTCTGCTTAAATTATCCAGAGTAAGATTCTATTGCCTGCAGCTAATTGCCCTGATGGTTATATGCATTTTCCTCACTCATCATCTGTAACTTCTCCAATAAGCAAAGAGTTTTAACATAGCGTAATTGTTAAAAATTATCTCAGAAATCCAGACCTACTGTTTTTGATGACTAACACTAATTTTATAAGCCTTTATTATTCTGTAAATGTGGAATTAATTAAAACTACAAATAATAGTTTAAATTTATTGTGTAGCATTTCTATATGCCAATCTTTGCTCATGGCTTCCATGTAGGTTATTTATTTAATTAGCATAACTATTATCTGAGGCAGGTTAAGTTATTTTTTCAGGTAACTCATGTTGAAAGGTTAAAAAATTTCCTTTCTATGACTTGGATGTTTGGCCCCTCTAAATCTTATGTTGAAATTTGATCTCCAATCTTGGAAGTGTAGTGAGTGTAGTGCAATGAGAGGTGTTTGGGTAATGGGAGTGGATCCCTCATGAATATATTAATGTTCTTCCTTGAGGGTAAGCAAGTTCTCTATTAGTTTCTAGGGGGGCTGGTTGTTAAAAAGAGCCTGGCACTTCCCTATGCCTCTCACTTCCTCTCTTGCCATGTGATCTCTGCACACATCCACTTTCCTTTCCCTCCATCTTCATAATCACTCTTCCGTTCCTCGCCTGATGTACATATTACAATCTTCAACATTCTAGTCATCAGAAATGTGAGCCAAATAAACCCTTTTGCATTATAAATTGTTCAGCCTCAGGTATTCCTTTATAGCAACACATAACATACTAAGACATTCACCAAAGTGATATAGCTAACAAGTAGTAAAAATAGTATTCAAATACAGATGGTCAAAAAACTTGAGTCCTTGCTCTAAAACACAATACTGCTATACTTGTTTTCAAATTCCTTGTTAAACAATAAAAAATATAGCACTATTAAATTGAGGTAAACATTTGATATAGGCACACAAGAAAAAATTTAAAAAATAGCAATTATTCATTGGAATAAAGTAACAATATTTGCTCATCAAAAGTCATCATGAAGAGAGTTACAAAGGCAAGTCTCAGTGTAGGAGAAGATATGTACAATGCATGTCTGAAAAGGACTCATATTCATAATAAAGATTGTCTACAAATCAATAACAATGACATCAATACCTAATAGATTATGACAATAGACATGAGCAAGCATCTCATAAATGAAGATACACAAATCTCAAATTAAAAGTTACTCAATATTTCATCAGGGGAATGTAAATTAAAATCACAATGAGTTACCACTATAACTCTTTCAATAACTAAAATGAAAATGATTGACACTATTTGTAAAATGTGGAATGGCTGATGTGCTTCTATACAAGTTCTGGGGGTGCATATTTTCACTTTGGAAAGCTCTTTGCTAATATAACTCAAAGTTAAACAGCTGCAGCTCTTGCAACCCAGTATTTAAACTATAAGATGTCTAAATGGGAGAACTGCTTGCAGAGCTTGACATACGCAAAAATGTTTATGATAGCACTATACTTAATCAACAAAACAATTGGTATGTAGGTAATCCACAGAAGGTACAATCTATATAGATTAAAAATCGTATTTTTTAAACTATGTAACCCATTATCACAAATTTTGCAATTTCATCCTACCTTTATTATTTCATAGGTCTCATGGGTCAAGACTCTAGGTATATAATATATGGGTCCTCTACTTAGGCTTCCACAGGCTGTAATCAAGATGTTGGCTGAGGTATAGCTTTTACCTGGAGTTCTGGGTCCTCTTCCAATATCATTCAGTTTGTTTTAAACAATTCCCCTACTTTCTTACTGGTTTTCAACTCGGGCCATTTTAAGCTCTTAGATACTGCCCTCTGACTTTTACCCTGTGACACCTTACTCTCATATCAATTTATGTTTTCAAGACATGCAAATCATTTCTGGCTTTGATTATCTCCCTTTTAAAAGGCTCCCACTTATTTAAGTTTCATTCAAATACTCTCCCTAACTAATGCCAATTGATTAAAGACCTTAAGAACACCTACAAAAATCTCTGAACTTAATTACATGTAAAAAATTCCCTTTTATCAATAGCATAACATAATCATAGAAGTGGCGTCCCATCATATTTGCAGGTCTTATCCACATCCACAGATATTATACAAGGTATGTACACCAAGGGAAGGACTCTTTGTAGCTATCTTAGAATATTAACAATCACAAACGTTTTAAAATTCTCAACCTTTCTTTATCAAGAAAAATGACAATATATCTTTTCAAATCTATGGGATTGGTGAATAATAAAAATTCTGGGCAAATATTGGTCAGTGTTATGGTCAGAATTATGGCAAGATCTCTTATACACTTGTTTTTTAAATTTTAAGAAGAATTAACACCAACACTTCTCAAACTCTTCCAAAAAATTGAAAAGGAGGGAAACTTTCAAACTAATTTTTTTAGAGGCCATCATTGCCCTGATACCAATGTCAGACAAAAGCACAAGAAAAGAAAATAATAGACCATATCCCTGATGAATATTGAAACACACATCCTTAACAAAATGCTAGTGAACCAAATTCAAAAACACATTAAAATAATCAAATATCATGACCAACTGGGATTTATTCCTGGATGCAAGAATGTACAACATAGTAAAATGAATCTATGTGATATACTACACTAACAGAATGAAAGACAAAAACCACATGATCATTTCAATTGCTGCAGAAAAATAATTTGACAAAAATCCAACATCCTTTCAAATCAAAGCAGTATGATGGTACTGGCAGGAAACAGATACATAGATGAATGAATCAGAATAGAGAGCACAGAAATAAATCCTCATGGAAAAAATTAAATTATCAATGAGGGGCCCAAGGCTATACAATGAAGAAAGAATTTTCTTTTCAACAAATGGTATTGGGAAGTGGATGTTTACAGGTAAGGGAATAAAATTGGACCCTTTCCTCACACCATACACAAAAATTAATTCAAAATGGATTAAAAATTGAAATGTAAGACCTGAAACTCTAAAACTCCTAGCAGAAAACATAGGGGAAATTTCATGTCATTGAATTTGGCAATGATTTCTCAGATACAATACCAAAAGCACAGGCAATACATGCAAAAACAGACAAATGGGACTACACTGTACTTTAAAACTTTTGCACAGCAAAGGAACCAATCATCAAAATGAAAAGACATCATAAGGAATGGGACAAAATATTTGCAAACCATATATGTGAAAAGAGATTAATATCTAGGATTATATAATAAAAAAACTCCTATAATTTGACAACAATGACCAAAAAAAGGGAATATCCTGATTTAAAAATGTCCGAAGACTTTAATAGACAATCTCAATTAAAGATATACAAATGGTCAACAAGCACATGAAAAGATGTCTAGGTCACTATTCATGAGGGAAATGCAGAAGCATTTGAAAAGACGTCAACATCACTAAAAATCAGAGAAATTGAAATCAAAACTACAGTGAAATATCACCTGTTAAGATACCCATTATCAAAAAAAAAACAAAAACAAAAAACAGAAAACAACAATTGTTTGAGAGAATGTGGAGAAATGGGGAAACTTGTGCACTGTTGTAAAAATGTAAAATGGTACAGCCACTGTGGAAAATGGTATACAGTTTCCTCAAAAATTAAAAATAGAATTACCATATAATCCACCAAACATACCTCTGAGTATATATCCCAAAAAATTTAAAATTGGATATTGAAGAGACATTTGAATAGTGATTTTCACTGAAGCATTATTCACAGTAGCCAAGAAGTAGAAGTAACCTATACCAATTGGGTATTGGACTGAGGTGGGGGATGGGGGGAGGGGATGGGGATATAACTACATGATGAGTGCATTTCGCACCGTCTGGGGAATGGACACGCTTGAATGTTCTGACTCGGGGGGATGGGCGGGACATGGGCAGTGTATGTGGCCTGAACTTTTGTACCCCCATGATGATAAGCTGAAATAAAAAAAAAAGATGAATGGATAAAGAAAAGGTGGTATATACACACAATGAAATATTATTCATCCTTAAGAAAGAAGGAAATTCTGTTCTTTGCTATGACATGGATGAATTTTAAGGACATTATGCTAAGTGAAATAAGCCAGTTACAAAAAGACAAATAATGCATGATTACACTTACATAAAATATAAAGTAGTCAATATCTTAGAATTAGAAACTAGAATGGTGGTTGAGAGGGTCAGGAGGGAACAAGGAAAGGGGAGTTTTCATTGCTCAATATGTATACAAGTTAAGTTTTGCAAAATAACAAATTTCTAGAGATCTGTGGCACAACAATGTTTATATAGTTACCACTACTATATTGTACATTTTAAAATAATTAAGATGATAACTTTTATGTTGTATTTTTTACCACAATAGTTATGATAATAATAACCATAACTACAGGAGAAAGCAAAAAATAATAAAATCTTCCTGAATGTTTTTCCATTTCTAAAGTTGGGGTGACATTTTTGGAATATAGATCAGTCACTCAAACTGTGGTAAGCAAGGTCTTCTGAGACAAGAAGTAATGTGTGTAATTTCAGTAAAAGATATTATTAGAAAATTTTGTGGGTGCCCCTTGAACTAATATATTCCTGAAGGACTAAGTTTGGAAGTTTTAGGCTGTATGTGCTGCCTATCTAGCCTGGATTATAACATTCTCAGGAATGATCATATTGTAATTGATTTGTTTTGTTCTTTGTAATAATAGGTATATAGTCTATATTGATTATATGCTTTAAAAATTGTTTAATGTAAATTTAAAACATTTTTATAGTGCAATAATAATTTTTATTTGACCAAGGATATTATGGCTTGAATTCTCTGGATACAGACAAAGTGAGAGTCAGGAAAAGGTTATCAAGTATCCAATTTTATTAATGCACATAAGTGGTGATTTATGTTTTGGGAAAGACTAACAATTTACATGGATAAAATGGAAACACATATGTCTTATGAAGAAAGGGCATTTTAAGAAATTGTGGCCTAAGAATGATTATTAAATTTAAAAGCAGTATATATTTATTCTTTGTTTTCTATATTAAAAGCATGGAAATTACAGCAACTTCTCTCTCACAGCAAAGTGTACAATCGAGTGACAGATACTGATATATAAACATTTTACTACAATACAATGAAGAATGACATGACAATAAAGATTTGCATACTATGATAAAGAAACAACTAACCCTTTAAGAAAGATAAGAAACCAAACTGGGAATAAAAATATTCTAAATAATGTGCTAGGGAGAGGAAAGAAAATAAGCACAGGATATTTTAGGCTGAGAAAATGACTGAAATTCTTTCTCTTTTCAAAAAACACTTACAACAGTGGTTGGTGCTGGGCAATATGAAACCAAGCATCACTGCGAAATTGCCTGGAATGTAAATGTCACTGGGCTTCAGGTGGAACACTCCTAGAGAGAAGCAAAGCCATAATGCTAGTTTGAGACCAGAAGTATTGGCTTGAATGCTGTTAGGAGAGATTGATTTTGGACTGTGGCACCAAGAGGCTTCTCCAGATCATTCTCAGCAGAAAAAACACAGAATCAAAGAACATCCCTAAATTTTGAAGTCCCTGGAAATAATGAAATACTAGTGCCAATACATAAAAAAGGAAAATGACAACTAAAGAACCTTAGTATTAATACTTTCTCACTTCCTATAGCACTTCTTTTTGTTCCAACTCTCAGATTTGCCTACCAAGAGCCCTAGCTGATATCATATTATAGTCAAAATGCTGAGTCCATTAATTCCTGTGCCCCATCATTAAAGATCTACAGTCTATGAGCTTCAAACATAACATGTATCCACGCTTTTGCACATTTTGTCTCCTTGATTCTTGTCTATTTGTTTCTTTGTATAGGAAAGTAATCTGGTTAAGTACTTGCAAATAAGTAGGAATATCTGTTTAGGTTGGTGATTTTGCTTTAGAACAATTGTTTTGAAACACAAATTTTTAACAGAAAGAAATGTAGGAGAGTAAAAAAGAGATTTTCCAGGGGAAGAGATCATTTTTAGAAACCCTAAATTATACCACTAAGGGAAAATACTGCTTCTAGTGTGTGTGTGTGTGTGTGTGTGTGTGTGTGTGTGTGTGTGTGTGTGTGTGTATGTATACAGGTAAATAGAAAAAGCAGTATTCTTAATTGAGAATTTGGTTTCAGTACTGGAAGATGATTTTCACTAATATAAAGTAAGAAGTTAACACAATTTAAATTTTTGAGCATACAGAACATAACTGATAAAACGCAAATTGGCAACTTGGCAGTAATTTATTATGCATCTGCTATATGCTAATCATATTAATTATTTTCTTTGATACAGTGAACTCTAGATATATGGGAAATTCAGTTAAGTTATCTATACCTGATCAGATTTTCAATAACTTCTTGCAGGTACCTTTAAAAATAATTCATCAGTATGAAATTCAGCTGCAGATCATAAAACAATGTTGCCAAGCAACTAATGGAAATCTATTATCTATTTTGTAAATTTGAGAAAATATCGTTGTGCTTAAATTTTAGAAAATTTTAAAGAAAATGTATGTACATGTATATGTTATTTTTAAAGTCTAAAATTTTACAAATGTCAGATGCTAAATTTGGTCTATTTCTGTGTTTAGAATAGAAAAAGAAAAAAACTTTATCATATAACTTTTTAAATCATCAATAATTTACATAAAAGTAAGTAAACATCTCAGTAAAACACGAATATTACTAATCTTATTTAGAAATTTAGAGGTGAAAGCTATCTTATATACCCTTACAAGAGAATTGTACCTGTAAATCCAATGCTTAATTTATTAAAATAAACATTTTAAATTAGCTGCATGTGAATTATTTTTTTCCTGAAATATTGTGACTTTTAATCATGTTACTGCTTTGTTTTTAATTTTTGTCATAAAATATTGGGTATGACATTATCATCTGAAAATAACGGCTAAATTGTAATGTAATGATATTTCTATTTGTCACTTTTATCATTATGTAAAATGTTAATTAAAAATTTTTTTCAGTGAAAATTTCTTCTACTGTGTGGCCAACTGGAATAAAAAATATAATATTTTGTTTTTGTAGAGTTTACCTACAAAATAAAATTTATATAGGTAATTGGGTTCTTGCAATTTGAGATAGTTTTTATAATTATCTTATGACGTTCAGTTGCAAATATTCAACATTGAAAAAATTACCCTTACAACATATGTTTTTTTTCCCCTGTTCCTCCCAGTTAATTTATAAATAGCTTTCTCTTAGAAGTTTTTAAATTAATGATAAAAGAGGTGTTTTATTGCTTTTACATTTTATGTTTTCCACATTAATAAAGGTTGACAAAAGTAAACAAATGTAAAGTTCTAACTTTGCTCTTAACAGAATATTATGAACTATGGAAAATTAACATTACTTTTTTAAAGCACATACTAATACACATTGATTGATAATGAAAATATTTAAAAAATTATCATAATTTTAATTCTGAAATATGAAATAATAAAATAATGTATCAAATGTCCTATGGCAGGCAATCATGGATACAAAGATACAAATATACTTAAAAATCAACATTTTGTGTTTGGATGATAGAAGACATAAAAAAACAGCTGCAAACATGATGAAGTTCAGAGGAAGAATAAAACCTCTCTTCCTGTGGGCCTCACTTAGGTTTGAGACTTTCCTAGGGTACTCCAGCAGCTGGATGCTCACATCTCATTTGTGAGAATTGAATCAAATGGCCATTCATGAATTCTTCAACAATAATGGTGCTGCAATTAACAATATTAATTTGTATTAATCATTTTAGGTAGAAAGGCCTTCAGAAAGTAAAGCACAATACCTACCACAATATTCATTTCAAAAAATATGCACACAAAATTTCACGTGTACACACACACACGAACGCACATCTAGTCTTTTTAAATTTATCATATATAACTTCTACATGGAGGATTTTTGTCTATTCATTTTTGTATTCTCAGCTTTTGTTAGTTCATGCCACATGGAGGATGTTCAATATCTATATGCCAAATAGTGAATTAATACCTATGTGATAGAATCAAATGTGGTATTTAAAAGATGAAGCATAGATCTAGTAGAATTTGTTTTATGAATCTGGGAGCTCTTGTATTAGGTGAATATACAAGTAGAATTGTTATGTCTTCTTGCTTAATTGCTCCCTTTATCATACTATAATGACCATCTTTGTCTTTTTTTTTTAACATTGTCTGTTTAAAGTCAATTTTATCTGATTGTGAATCACTGCATCTGCTCCTTTTTGGTTTCAATTTGGATAGGCTATATTTTTCACCCCTTTTTCTTGAGTCTGTGAGTTAGATTGGTTTCTTGAAGACAGCATATATTTCAGTTGTGATTTTTTCACCCATTCAGCCAGTCTGTCTTTTAAGGGGAAAATTAAGAAGACTATTCATATGCAATGTTAGTATTGATATATGACAAGCTGTTCTGTTCATTACATTAAATGATACCTTGTAGTTTTATTTTTCCTCTTATGCTACCATTCTATAAAAGCTGTGAGATTTAACTTTAGGTATTTATACACTGGTGGGTATCTACAATTTTGTTCCATGCATAGTATACTTTTGAGAATTTCCTGTAGAGCAGATCTGGTAGTAAAAATTTCCCTTGTTGTTTGCTTGTCTGGAAAGTCTCTATGTCTCCATCATTTATGAAGCTTTGTTTTGCATGATACAAAATTCATGGCTATTAGTTGTTCCATTTAAGAAGACTAATAATGGGACTCCAATCAATTCTTGCTTGTAAGGACTCTACTGAGAAGTCTGGATTTATGAAAAGAAATAAAAAGTAGTATCATAGTCACTGGGAACTTTAACATCCCACTGACAAAACTGGACAGATCATCAAAGCACAAAATCAACAAAGAACCACTGTACATAAAATGGACTATAGAATAAAAGGACCTAACAGACATTTACATAGCTATTAACCCAAAAACTACAGAATCTACATTCTCATCAAGAAATGGAACATTTTCCAAGATTAATCAAATCTTGAGCCACAAAACAAGTCTCAGTAAATTCAGAAAAACCGAAATCATACCTTGTATCTACTCAGACCACAGCAGAATAAAACTAGAAATCAATTCCAAGAGAAATTCTCAAATCCACAAAAAACATGGAAATTAAACAAACTGCTGCTTAATAATCCTCATGTCAGCAGTGAACTTAAGATGGAAATCAAAAGATACTGTATACTGAATGACAAACGAGAGAGAAGATTTCAAAATATATTGGCTACATAAGAAGCAGTGCTAATGGGAAAGTTCATAGCCTTAACTGTTTGCATCCAAAGGACAGAAAGATCACAAATTAATAACCTGATGTCACATCTCAAGAAACCAGAGAATGAACAAACCAAATCCAAAGCCAGCAGAAGAAAAGAAATAACAAAATGCAAAACAGAACTAAATGGAAAGAAACAGACTTAATTTCCCTAGGAATTGAGAGGCAGTGTGTTCAATTCCTAAATGTGAAATGCTGCATTACATTTACATTTATTTAAACAGAATAAATTAAAATACATTTCTAAAATTTAGGAAAGGGCCTAAGTTTGATAAAGATTTGATAATCATTAGTGATTAGCATCATGTATTTCAGAAAATTAATGAGTTTTCCCAAGCCATCTGAGAAAGAGATTAAAAATAGAATACTTTAGCATGTAGAGTATCAGCAGAGGAGTAAATTCTCGTGGAAAAGACGGAAAATAAATATTCTCAGAAGGGATAAGTGAAACTCTTAGATTAGTAATGTTGAATATAATAAGGAAAATAAAAAAATTCAAAAAAATATTTTAGTATGAGTGAGCATACAAATAGAAAGATAAAAAAGGATAAAATTACAAGTAAATTTGCTTGAATTTATGAAATCATCAATGATACTATTAAGAATAGTTTTAGGGTTTAGTGAATAGAAGATATGGGCAGCAAGAACAAATTGTGATTTCAGGAAGTTTTCTGTTGAAAGGGAGATGAGTAATAGAATGTATAGGACTAAGGTAGGGACTGTTCACTTCTAAATGGTGAGAATTAATGTATTTACAAAATGAGAAAAGATAACCATTCCAGAGGGTGAACTAAAGATATATGTTTAAGAAACAATGATTTGCTAAAAGTATGTATTTTCTTGGTGACTTATAAGATCACATATGCAAGTAAATAATTATAAAAGATGTAATCTTTACCTAGTTCTTCTGTGTTATGTTCATAGTAATTATTGCACTCACTCTTTAATAACAATTCTATAATGTAGTTTAAGTTAGTTATACTCATTTTGTAGGTGAGAAAGCTCAGACATAGATACCTTAAGTAACTTACCCAAGGTCACTCAGTAAGTGACAAAAACAAGTTTAAACTCAAGCAGGTTTAATTCAGGGTCCACGCTTTTAACATCATGGTAATAAACTACATCAATTGAATAGAATGGGTTGTTACAAAGGCTTCATAACATAGAAAATGAAGCTAATGCAGGTATTAGCAAAATAGATTTTAAGCAGTATCAATATTTTACTTAAGGTGGGAAATTTAACAATTATTTTGAAATGACAGATTTGGGGGTTAATATGTGAGGGTACACATACTGAAAATATCTCGCTCTTCCCAATCACAAAAAGGATAAAATAAATATTTTCAAAACTTTATTCATAAGTCTAAGAAGTGAAAATATGACTGTTATTCAATGACACTAGAAATCAATAGTGAGGTAGATTCTGCTCGGCTGCCATAAGACTGTACTTACTCTTCTATTGGGCATAGTTACTTAATTGTCAAAAAGAGATTGTATCAACACCAGAATAGGAGTAAAAAATGAATCATTCAAGACTGACAATGTAATTCTAGGAGAATTAAGAGTTAAGACATCAAAGACACCGGTAAGTGTGCCCATTGGTGATCTCTAAGTGTTCTTTTCCTGATGTCGCTAATTATCACAAACTCTGTGGCTTAAAACACAAATATCCTCTTATAGTTCTGTAGGACAGCAGTCCTAAATGAATTTCACTGGACTAAAATGAAGGTGTTGGAAGGACTACATTTCTTTTGGCGGACTTTAGAGGAAAATCCCTTTCATTGCTTTTTTCAGGTCCTAAAAGCTATATTCACTCCTTGACTCAATTGATCCCCTTTCATCCTCAAAGCTAGCATTGAACTCAATGTCTGGTTGAGTATTTTTTTACATCACATCATTCTAACGCTGACTCTTCTGCCTCCCTCTTCTACATTTGTAGACTCTTGTTATTACACTGGGCATATTGGGATAATCCAGGATGGTTTTCCCATCTCAATGTTAGCTGATTATCAACCTTAATTGAATCTGTAATCTTAATCCTCCTTGCCATGTAACCCACCACATTCATAAATTTGGGGGTTTAGGATTTGCGCATCTATTTGGAGACCATTATTCTGCCACTACAAGTGATGGACTATGAAAACAAGCATTGTTAGGCAAAGAAGAAAACCCTAAAAGTATATGTTAAATTCTAAATGCCTTACACTATCTTGAAATGATAGGATATAAACTTTGAGTTTAGTGTGACTATTTTCTTCCCAGTTTTCTTAGGTATTTCTTATTTGTTTTCATCAGTTTCAGTCATAATCTATAGGTTTAAACTATGAATCTAAAATTCCATCATTATTTATGGGCACTGCTGTTAGTCACTGTCTTCTATCATCTTCCTTCTTTGACTGGAGTTCTAGATGTTTAAAGCATCCAGAAAGAATATAACAGTGTCATATGTGACCGTTTCAGTGTAGAATAGCTTGAACTATCCATTAGTCAATATCAACATTTTGACATCATTAGCTGAAAGCTTTAACTGAGTCAACTAATGCAGAACACAAACTCTAATGAAATCACAACCACATCTTGATGATGATATTTTTAAATTATCTTCAGGAGTTCATTTAAGCATATTTTACTTGCCTATGGTTTAAACCTAATATTCAATGTCAATGACATTTATTTTATTTTATAATTTTTATGGAAACAAGTTGAAGGTACAAAAAACTCACTATCTGTGCCTTCTGTCAGATAACCTTAATATTTCTTCTAGAGGGATCATCCATTTATCATATTAGAGCCAATTCTGTATCTGGAAAATATGAATAGGTATTTTTTCATAATTATAAACCATCAACTAAACATTACATGTAGTGGATAATTTAATATCTACACATAGTCACAGAATTCCAGAATTCAGGTGCTGGAAGAGAAGTAATAGAAATAAAGCTAGTCTAATTTAGAGAAGAAAATATGCCTACATAAACCTAAATTTAAAAACTTATACGTCAGTTCCTAAGCCTGCAGTGCACCTTGTTCTCAGTTCTCAGTTCATTTCAAAAACAGTATCATTCTAGTGTTTTGTTTCTTTTCTTTCTGATTTTTATTGTGCTTTAGAGATACAGAGCTTTAGAGTCACAGAGTTTTATTGTCTCCTCTTATTGCTTGAAAAATGAGAATAATTGAAATACAAGTTTGTTATTGCTCAAATTAATATTTTCAACAATGCAGAATGCACAATTTAGTCATTACAATATTTTTACATCTTCTCAAAATACATGGCATCAGTATCTTCTACAATCCAAGAACTTGTTCCATCTGAATACTGTCAATTAGAATGAGTCTCCTGAGAATTGTTAGATGACAAAGACATTGGGATAAAGAGTTCCAGCAGTATATGCATATGTGCCCTCCCAATTTACCAATGGAATGAATTACTCTTTTTTCGTAAAGGAATAGTACATGAAGGGAAAGACAGAAGATAACTTAGGAAATACTAATATTAAGGGAGAATGAGAGTCATTCTGCCACTAACCTATTATGCAATTGTACTAGACCTTTGCTAAACATTATTTGCTTCTCTTTTTCTCTCTCTCACACACATAGGCACACATACGTGCACAGTGGGCCATGACATGCACTAGAGATTATATTTTTAATTATTTTTAGGAATGGGCCTTTGAATCATTGAAATACCTGTGGGTCTCCATTCTAAAAGATATCAAAAATATTAAAGATGAGATATGTCTCATCAAAGATTGAGCCAACAAACCAACAAAATGTATTTTTCTCCTACTTACTCTATATTTTAGTGATCCTAACCCCCTGTCTCTCATGCCCATTGTAAATGCCATCTATCTTTACAGGAAAAGAGCCAAAAGCATCAGTTGAGATATTACCATGAAGTGGTGCCTAAATTTCCTATTTGATAGCAATGGAAATATATTGGTATAGTCTGATTATAGAAGTTATTCATAACATGACAGAAGAAAATTTATAGTTTCATATAGAAAAAAATAAAATTTATATGTGAAAATTTGAATTTCTTAAAAATTAATCTGTCAAAAAATGCAAAACGTACTAGATGACATTCTGAAGTCTAGTAATTCAGATAGAAAGCCATTGCAATAATACAGGCAACTAGATTACAATCTATTCTGGGATGGCATAAGTGAAAACAAAACAGATCCTTGTTTACAGCTAATATGATTTATTTCATCTTTGCCTATTATTGCCAGATCCATTTCTATCAAATTAATATTAACATATATTTCTATGAATCACTTCTTTGTATTTGTTATGGCTAGTCTTGGTTTACATATTTTAGTAGTTTATGTAATCCTTTTAAAATATTGTGATATAGTAATGTTTGTTGAATCTTCCCCAACAAATGATTAATGATAAATATATTAATCATTTGGGGGAATATATTGACAATTGAGAAGCAGATATTTTACAGAGAAAATTGGTTATGAAGAAAATTAAACAATGCAGTAATATTTTATTGGGTGCAAAGAAGATGGGAGTATAGTGAGAGAAACACTGAAAATCAATGGTTTACTTGGGATGTCAAGCCCAAAATGAGATAGTGCCCAACTTTTTAGAAAGCAAAGGAAATATCAAATGGGAACAAATATGGTGATAAGAGGGATAAGAAAGAAAACAAAGATATATTACAGAGAAGAGGTGATGTAAACTTTTCCTTCCTCTTTTTTTATTATGGCCAAGATCCCCAAGTACACAAATATTTCTTCATCAGGCTGAGGAGATGGGTCATATTATTTATTCTTCTTTCTTAGGGTCTCCTTTCTGAACATTTTTTTCAGTAGTTCTAAGAAAGTCTCACTAAAGTAAGAGTCTCGTTTCACTTTCTGGGTTATGATGTAAATTATAATCTCCTATTTCAACTTTCCTAAATTATCTTTCTTTAAAGCATTCATTACCTTAATATATAATATGATTGACTTATGTATTTATTTATTTCCCGCCTTCTCAGAATACAATATAAGCTTTATAAAGGCAAAAGTTTTTGTTTGTTTTGTTCTTCAAAATCTAAATCATTTCTTGTTCATATTAGTAATTCAAAAATATTGAAATGAAGAAGTGACTACTTTGGGATAAGAATATCAACCTCATATTTTAGATTTACCTGAGCAATAATTTATGCAAAAATGACATATTATGATATAAATGAATACTAAAAACTACATATTTATAAATAGTTAGCATTTATAAGCAACTTTAAAATACAAAGATAACCCCCAAGTAGAGTCTCTCAAATTATATCCTGTGTTGCAATGCCGTCATGTTCTGATGTCTAATTTAGAACAAGAAAATTAAACAAAAGCCATTATACACAAATTTGTTTGTTTGTCCCCTACCTAATATGAGTCATGAGAGGGTCAGCTGACATTAGTTCCTCAAATATTCTTACCTTAAATTGTAACCTTTCCAAGTAAATTCCCCCAGAGAAGTCAGGGCCAGGTGTTATTAACTTCCTTTATGCTTCGGAGTCCAAGAGGGTGAGTTGTCTTGATAAAAATGCAGATTTGTAAGTTGTATGTTTAAAGATTCAGTAGGCCAGTTACTCAAGTTCGGGTGGGTAAAGATATATATTAGAAAACACTAATTTAAGCAATCCTTGTAAAATAAACTGACATATGAAAAATACAGCAAAAGAAATAAAGACACATTTTAAAAATGACAAATGTTAGAGAACATAAAGTCATCTGACTTCTGTTATTCTGTCTTTACTGCTCACTACTCTCATTTCCCACATGTGATTCTATCCACTGCCCAAATCAAGTTTACCTAAATTATATTCTGCAAACCCTCCTATAGCAGGGTTGGGAATTACTGGGCAATTAAGACTTAGAGTACAACAAAGAATTAAGACATATGCAACATAGATCTCATTTTCATAGTTACTGCTTTGCAGTGGATAAGAGAAAGAAAGGGGAAAGAAAAATGAAAAGTAATTCAGGGATAAAGTGAGCTTTTATTAAACATAAGACAATGTAAGGTTGGTGAGCAAAGCCAGTGATTTGGTAGATAATAGAATGCCAATATGACTTCAGGGTCCCCGGGAAACACAAACTTTCTTGTACTTGACTCCAATTTCTCATTCCAAGTTCTAGGAAGGTGTACTGGCTATACAGGAACTACAGACTTGAAAAGTGGTTGAGAAAATATTTTGAAATAATCAACCCTAATTCAATATCAATACTAATATCTACCAGATTCACTTTTGCTCATAGTTAACAATTATCCAATTGAAAAGAAAATACATAAAGAAAAGCCTTTCTTTCTGCATAACAGTTCAATTCTTTAGATAAGGATAATATGGTAAATAATGCAAGTGGATAAGTATGAGGAGCTTTATTCTTCATTATTTGATCTACATTTAGGAATTCCATCTGAGTGTGGTGCACACCCTCTGGGAGATGGTCAAGCTTGAAGCTCTGACTCAAGGCAATATATGCAAACTAAACATTTGTACCCCCATAATATGTTGAAATAAAATAAAATAAAATAAAATAAAATAAAATAAAATAAAATAAAATAAAATAAAATAAAAAAGAAATTTCATTTGACATCAACATCTCTAAGGATCTAACTGAACTTGGACTTGATGGTAATGGGACACACTGAGGGAGTAGTAATAATTAACAAGTTTACTGTCACAGAATTGAACTACTGATCGACTTGGTAATTCCTTGGGTAATATAATAGAAGTAAATATGCCTCACACTAGTTCCTGACCTAAAATGCTTGATATTGCGAAATCTATGCAACAAAAGCAAACCAGTGAATTAGTGAGTTGTCCCCAAATTCCATGATCTAAATAATAATTCATAGGATAGAACTTGTTTGGAAATAAAAACTGATCAAACAGAAGGTTGAGAAGGATGAAAACTTTGTGAACCCTCACCTTTACCCTTTACTTAGTGTGTTAAATTCTTGAGAAGCAGCAAGGGTTACAGAGGTCTTGAAATCACATGCCTGAAGAGACCAAAGCTAAAGGTAGAAGTAATTTGACTTGAATATACTTTCTTTTTCTAATTAACCAAATGATACAATTACTACAAGACAGACAAATCCAGTATATTTCTTTTGCTTTACAGTAGAGTTACCTGATATTAGAAAATGGGGATCTGAAGACAGTTTAGATTTTTGCTTGGGTTTGGTTATGGCTTGTGGGATTAGGTTGTAGATAACAGAAAGGTGAAAATATTCATATTTTTTCTTGCTACCATAAGATATTTTGATAATTTATGGTTTCTGATGTATGAATGTCAAACAGGAAGATTTGGAAGGAATCACATTTCATATTGGCTTTCGGGAAGACACACGTCCCATAGGCTTCCTGAATCATATAGTGTAAGCCTCTGCTTTGGTAGAATATAGAATGGCAATAAGACTACAGGGACTTTAGGAAAGGCAAAATTTCTTGTGTGTGACTCCAGTTGCTCATTATGAGTTGTAGTGATATAGTGCTAAAGATATAATGGCTAGATGAGAACTGTCGAGTTGAGTAGTTGTGAGAACATTTTAGTACAGGCAAAAGTAGTTAAGAGAATATTTAACACAGGAAAATGTTACTTATAAAATCTTCATAAATTATATTTCCTACTCTGAATCTGGGTTGAGACAGACTAAGACTTCATCTATTCCTGAGTAGGCTAGCAGGCTCCTGAGGTCAATTAACTATGCTAAGATTTTTTTTTGGCAGAATATTTTCCATTGTACCCCAAAGCTGCAAAGGGCAATGATTATAAGAAAGAGTCTAATGTTGCTGACGGGGTAGCAAAATGAAAATGTTATTATCAGAAAAACGTATTCGAATAAAATTCAAGCCAAGGTTTCAAATCTCAAGGTCAACAGGGTCTCAAGAAATTCCGGCAAAGGGAAGAGTCATTTGTAAATCAATAGAAATACATGATAAATGATGATAGATACTATAATAGTTATGTGTAAGAATTATGAAATTAGAAAGTAGGAAAATTGATTTTTCTGAATTCTACCTGAATTTGGAGGGAGATGGAAGTTGAAAAGAGAATCTGATCTTCGACTGTTGTTAAAATAGAAAATAAAGATTTTATTTTTTAAAAATAAGGAGGAGGCAGGAGGAAGGAGGTAGAAAAAATATGATAGGTTGATTACGGGGGGGGAATGACTTCCAGGTAGAATAGTGAGATTCATCCACAATATAAATACTATTTTTAAGAGTAATTGGAAATCAGGGTGGGAGGAAAGGCTGAGGCCGAAAAATAAAAATTCTTGATGGAAATACATAAGACAAAATTATGTCCTGAAATTCTGACTGTATTCTGTGAATATGAAGGAAAATAATATCTGGTTATTTCCTCTTCAATTAGGTTTTAGAAGATACTTTCTGTCTCTTAAAACTGCTATCTAGTACTCTGTAAGACAAGAAAGGACAGGCTCAATCTATGAATGAACAGATGTTAATTGAAAGAGAAGACTTGCCTTCAAATGAAAATTATTTGGATCCTGGTAAAATTGTATCTGAAATACATAAATAAATATATCTATGATCATCTCTTATTCCAGAAATATGAGTAGCTCAACTCAAATGCTCATACATGACTATTTAAATTTACATTTATATTAATAAAATTATACTTAAAAGTCAATTTATCAGTTGCATTAGCCATATTTCAAGTGTTCAATAGCCACGTGCCTACTGTATCAGACAGCTCAGATTATATAATTTTCCCTTTATCATAGAAAAACCTATTAAAAACATGGCTGAAACTAATATATTCCAATCTTAGATATGTAGTTCATCTCATTATGTCCCTAGAAATTCCTTTAATCATTTATTTATATATTCATCTATATAGTGACCAACTTGTCCCTGTTTTCTCTAGAATTTTAGCATTCAAGGTGGATGGGGATAAAAAGAGATACTATTCTAGTTCTCATGAAGATTTTAAACTGGATATTTGACAACAATTAATTCTTGAGTATGTTCTTGTCTACTTTCACACTGGTTTATTTCATAGTACTAAGAGTTTACATTGATTTTCTGCCTTGTAGCTTGAGCTTTAACCTTCTTTTCTACTACCTCATTCGTCTAGCATTCTCTGAGAAATAGGGCTTTTCTCCAAAGATAAGATTGCATCTGGGATCTACTATTATGTTCTGGCTCTGTCTACTGGAGCCTCTCTCTTGCCCATCATTTGTGCAGCCACAGCTGAAGTGGACATTAGGGAATACACTCTGCACCAGCTTGTTCAACCCAGGCTTTTACAGCCACAGGTCTTTTTGTTCAAGTTCATGGTTTCCTTCAAAAACACCTCAGTAGACTTCTGATCTTTCTTCCCTCCATTCAGTTTCATGAGCCAGTAATATTTACTAAATTTATTTCTAGGAAAGAATTCTTAGACCTATTTTTATCTTTTTTTTACTTTGTCCCCAAATCTCTTTCATTTTAATAGGAGTCAATTTAACTTTGAGACCAAATAAAGTAATATGATTGGACAGAAAATTTTATATTCTATAGTTGGGAGCCTAGGAGCAGTTGACTTTCCACCTCTACAAAGTTTTTAATTCCTTGACTCTTATCTCCTTGGATCTCTGCTCTCAAACAGCAAGTTCTTACCTGAGCTAATTTCTTTTTATTGAAACTTTGCTAAAGGTAGCAACACTAAAATTCTATCTGGATGGGCTCTATTGAATCTCTTCCCCTGGAAGTACACCAAAAGTAGACTCTTTGCCTTCTGAATTACTGAAGTCAAAGTGTTATCAAGTGTTTTAAGTGTTTTTATTCAGTGCATTACACAGGAATACTTTCCAGGCTCTGCTGTCAGTTTTGTCGTTGTCCACCATATGACAGTCAAGCTAAATAAGGTATTAGTGTAGGCTAAGCAAAATGCCAATTAAACTCAAACTTATAATGGGTACATACAACAGAATTTTTTTTTCTTGTTTACATAGGAGTCTTGGACAGTATTCAGGTGAGTGAGGTGGCCTGCTTTGTATATTCAGAAACCCAAGATGAAGACCATTCTGTGATCTTCAACATATAACTTCCTAGATTATATGGTTTTCCCTATCCCTTTAATAGGGAGTGTGAAGGAACATGGAATGACTTATCGCAAGTGCTTGCTTATTTGGGGTGAATGGGAAGAGTGTTAGACCATGTCCTCTCACATTTCTTTGGTTAAATCTGAGGGATGTTATCAATCCTAACATCAAGGGAGACTATGAAATGTAGTCAAGCTGTGTATCCAATGTATGATGAATACTAGCAGTCTCAGATACAAAGATCCTCACCAGTAAGTAACAAGTGAATCAACTCAGCATTTATTCATTTTCCAAAGCATTGATCAAACATTGCATGCCAGGCTGTTTCTTCTCTGGTGTAAGCTCATGGTTTCTTAGTGTACTACTTGATTGGCTACATAAAATTTCACTCTCTTCTTTTTATCCCCAGTCCATTTTAACTTTAATCTTATACATAGGAAAAGTAAATTTCTTCTGAATCTTTTTGTCTTGGCTTAGGCTAGAGGATTTTGACACTTAGAGTACATGATATGAGGATTTTTTATTTTATTTTTTATTTTATTTATATCAGAATATTATGGGGGTACAAATGTTTTAGTGACATGGATTTCTTTCGTATTGCTTGAGTCAGAGATATAAGTGTGCCCATCAGCCAAATACTGTACTTTGTACCCGATAGGTATGATTTCACCCCTCCCCAACTGCCGCCTCCCTCCTGCATGTTTTCCATTCAGTTTTACTTCCATCTGTACACATGAGTGCTGATCAGTTAGTTCCAATTTAATGGTGAGTACATGTGGTGTTTATTTTTCCATTTTTGTGATACTTAGGAGGATGGTGTCCAGTTCCATCCAGATTGTTGCAAAATGTATTAATTCATTTGTTATGACTAAGTACTCCATGGTATACATATACCACACATTGTTAATCCACTCATGAATTGATGGGCCCTTGTGTTGATTCCACACCTTCCTGATTCTGAATTGTGCTGTAATAAACATTCTAGTGCCCATGTCTATTTGATAAAATGATGTTTTTTTCCTTTGGGTAAATACCCAGTAGTGGGATTGATGGATCAAATGGTAGATCTACTTTTAGTTCTTTGAAGAATCTCCATACTGTTTCTGATAGAGGTTGAATTAGTTTGCAGCCCCACCAACAGGATACAAGTGTTTCTTTCTCTCTGCATCCAAGCCAGCATCTATTGTTTTGGGAATTTTTGATAAAAGCCATTATCACTGGGGTTAGGTGATGTCTCATTGTGGTTTTGATTTGCATTTCTCTGATGATTAGAGACTTTAAGTATTTTTTCATATGTTTATTGGCCATTAGTCTTTTTTTGAAAAGCTTCTGTTTATGTCTTTTGCCCACTATTTAATGGGGTTCTTTGATATTTTCTTGCTGATTTGCTTGAGTTCTTTGTAGATTCTGGTTATTATGAGTTTTTTTATGGTTTTACAGTAGTTATTATATATACCTGCTTGCACTGAAAGAGTGTTTGGAGTGAGCTTATTGAAGTCAAAATGATATTCTGCCACACTACTTCCTTTCTGGTGAAAGCAGTGATGATCTTAGAGGAATTAGCAATCCATTTTCTACCCTGATAAGATATGGACTAATGTAACTGAGAACACAGATCATGTGTCACCTTAGAGTACAACATTAGGAAACTTGGTAGCACAATTTCACATTGTTGGAGTTTGCAGAATACTTCTTACATCTTTTAGCAACTTCTTAGGACAAAAGAAAGCATACTACAAAACTGGCCACTGGGGCCATAGAGTGAAAAAAAGTATGGCTTTTTTAGCAGAGAGTTTTCTACCTGGGGGCTATAAACAAAGGCAACTGGATGAACTAATCTGGAACCTAGTACAGTTAAAAAACCCTGAGAGGTGGAAAATTAGAAAAGAAAAACTTGGGACTCTTGGAGGAACCTAGCCCCATAGATATCTCACAAACATTTAATAATTCTTCTATGCTTGGAAAATACCATGATTCATGGCAAACAGAGTAATTTTGACAGTGTAACCAGAATTACACATAAGTACAGCTGCAAAATATTATCATTTTTGCCATTGGAGGCAAATTCCAGGAAAATGAAGTCTGAAAGAATGGCAAGAGAGAAATTTATATGTTTTAAAAAAAGAGTCACTCAAGATGCCTCTCCTAGACCAAAAATTATATCTAAAAAATACCTCTGGAATTGATCTTAAATAGAACAGAAATCTATTGCATTTTTCTATAGGTTCTATTGTCAAGGACAACCCACTTTTGGCTGTGATTTCTCAACCTCTGTAGCAATCCCCAGACCCTAAAATCTGAGCAGACCTAAAGTGCCCTATGGAACAGAGGGAATAGTGGCACAGGACATAGAAGCAACTATTTAAAGAAATTTCTCTAGGAAAGAAGAATCAACAGGAATGAAATGCAAAGACTGAGGTAGAATCTTCCAGAACATACAACCAAAAGTCTTAGATTGCAAAACAAAACAAAACACCACTTAAATGGTAGCATAGGAATTGCTTCTTATTTTATTTCAACTGCCTGTGACATCTGTATAGGCCAGTAAGTTTCTCCAAATGAGTGTCTTATTATACTTTCCATATGCTTTTTCCATGTGAATATATTGGAAGTCCTAGGCCTAGTTATACTTACTTATTTAATGATAGATTGTCAGGCCATGATAAGCTACAGCCAAATTTCACAAAGAGGCATGGTTTGCACATTACCCAGAGAACCTGGGTATAAAATTGAATATAATAACATCAGATTTTTCCTTCCTTTTAAGAGGAGTTAAATATCTATGTGAGAGAGAGTGTGTGTGTGTGTGTGTGTATGTGTGTGTGTGTATTCTGAGACATATTTTTGGAAGTCATTTATGAGAAGAGGATTTTTTTTAATTGGGTGGCCAAAGAGTTAGACTGAGATTTATATTTATTGGCTGCCAATTTTTTAATAACCGTAGTTCATATTTTCCAGCTATGTAGTTTAATTGTGATTGAACATCACCCTTATATTCAGAAATGCGACTGATTGGCATAATCCAATTAAAGTACTCCATTCCCTATTTATAAATCTAATAAGGATTGTGGAACTTTAATTTCTTTACTTTTCTTTTTTTTTCTTTTTTCTTTTTCTTTTTCTTTTTCTTTTTTTTTTTTTTTTTTTTGCTGTATTTAAACATGGGAGAATGTAATCTTGGGAAATACTAGGCAGGCATCTCTCATATGTAAAATGGGAGTTTCCCAGGAAAGAATCCAAAACAAAGCTGATGAGCTAGGATGTATATAGACGAAATGGAAAGCTGATTACGTTGTTTGACCTATTCAATAAAAACTGAATTTTCATTTGTTTTATATAATAAGTTCCCATTATTTTAAAAGCTGATTTGAAAGCAGTTTCTGATTTCTGCAACCAAAGTACATTAAATAAAAAAATAACTGATGAGAAAAAAAGTGGATAAGGATTAGACATGAAAAATGTATATTGGTAAAATTTACATCACTGAAAATATTTAAAATGATAACTAATATTCTTGGCCATGCCAACATTTCCCAAGAAAAAACTATTCAACATGTACCTCAGTAAGGTTCCTCTACTAAATTTCAAACAGCACATTTTTAAACAACCTCATGATCTACTCCTCTAGACCCAATAATTTTAATCAAAGGAAATGACCAAAAGATCATAAATTTGGATAATTCATATAGAAGAGTAATCTTTTGGGATACAAATAAAGGCAAGCAATCTAGGAATCATAAGAATATTCATGAAAAATGGAAGTAATAAAAAAAGAGAAACTAAGACCTGGTGGCTGCTTTAAATTGTCCAGGATTATGTTCCATTCTTTCTTACATCTGATTTCTGTTAACATTCACTATAACTCTCTAGGGCAGGTAAGGATTTTCCTTGTTCTCAAATGCATTCAACAGATATGTGAGACCTAGCTTGTCTCTGATATTTTTGACAAATATAGCTGGGTACATAGCAGGATTCAATTTCTCTCTTTTGTGTTTTATGTTAAATTTTAGATTATTAATTGCCTTGCCTTAGAGTATATAGTTAGTAATTGAGAGAACAGAGATTTTAAGCTAGATCTGAATGACTCCAAAGCTAAAGATATTTCTTTTCCCCCTAGAATACTCCCGGGAAGACCATGTAGAATACGAAGTCCACTCCAGTGCATTTGCCCCTCAAAACCATCAGAAGACTAATCTGAAGATTGCAAGAACTAAAGCATATGCCTTAACTACAGACTTCAAAGGTAGAAATATACTATGAAAATTGAAAGTAAACAGCTACATAGTAATTGACTCATATTTCTGGATATTTTACTTAATAACTGAAAGAAAGTTCAGGGTAAATTCGAAATATTGTCATATTATCCACTATATAACTTAATTTTTTGCAAAGTAGTTGCATTTGCATTTATCTGTGGTAGTCAGCACTATTCTCTCTTAGGGATAACTCCAGTACTGAGCATTGTAATTAGACTTTATTAGCAGTTTTATATGAATTCACCAGTACCCTGCAACAGCAGGTATGTGGTTATAAGTATCCTATTAGGGGCATATAATTCCAATAATTCATATAGCTGTCGAAATGATAGATAAAATGAAAATTTCGTGAAGTTTTAAATGTTGGGAACTTCTATTTTTGTGTTTAGATATTTAGCTAAGAGGGGAATATTATTATGCTTTATGTGAAAGTCACTGAGTCAGTAAAACCCAGGGAATTAAAATAGCTTCTTATATTTGGATTTGTTTTGAATTGTATCGTCAATCCAGTGAGAGGTTCAAAGTAAAATCGCAAGGTTATCATCTTTTTCTGATGTTCCTTTGGAATTTGTGTGACAAAACTTACTAAAAGTAAACAAAAATAACTTCTCAGGTTTTAGTGTCTTTCAAATATTCTAGAAATAATCCAGCATTTTAATCTCAAGGACCCATTTTATTTGGGTCAGACCCCATTTTCTTAAATTTGATGAATTTATGAGATTCTCCTGTAAAGAGGAAAATCAATTAAAAAAATAGAAGTTTTAGAATTAAGACAATGCATGGAATATTTTTATTAACATTAAATACATAAGAAATCCAGGCTATATTTTATAATTATATCTTGTATTAGCAATTGATGTTTTACAATACATAGTGAATAGATTTAAGAATTAATCTATAAAACCATCTGCAGATGCAGAAAATTGCTCACTGTGGTCATATTAATGTTCATTTAACTTCTGGACAACATAATTTTTTTTTGCTACTAGAACACAAGTTGAAACAGGAATTCTCAGTGAGTTGATACTTTTCTGTGGACCGGTGTGCATTAAGTGTTAAGGTGATCAGTTAAGACAAATGAATGTGCAAATCATAAGTTTTATACTTAGTAGCTGTACATTCTTGGGCAACTGATCTAACTTTTCTAAACCTTGGTATCCTCATGTGGTAATGATATTAACCTTAAAGAGGTAGTGGAAAGATTAAGGAAACACATATTTGACACAGCACCTGGAAATAGGAAATACTCAATGAGTATATTTTTATACTTACATTTAGATTAATAATTTATATTTTAAATGATATAATTTTATTGAGCTAAAATTAAGAAAATAAAAGATAGTGTCTTTAAATGTTCGATATTGAATTAACTTGAACAAAATCATTCCGTATTCTAATTCAATGATGTAAATTACATCTCCTAGCTCAATAGAAAAAGAAATTTTTATTCATTTCGATCTTGATAATTTCATGTAAATCATATGAAATTATTCTAAGGCTTACAAGTGACAGCAAAATGTGAGAACTTTTCATAATTATGAATAAAATTTTAAGTATATATAAAGCAGAATGTACAACCTTCTGATTGGCCAGAGGTCATTGAATAACAAATGTCCTTAAAAAAGAGTTACATCTTGATTTATTTTTTTTCTCTTCTAAGAACCATTATTTGAACTGCTTAATGCAGAACAGAGAATACTAGCTTCTTTTGCAGATGAGTGGGACAATTTATAGATCTGAAAGGTTAATACTGCCATTCTTTGGAATCTGCCTCTATGTAGCCCTCAGTATTCTCTTCTACATTTTCTTCATTACTCCTAGATTGCTATTCTTATCTGTGTCAAGGATTTGGAAATCACAGGATGAACTCTTTTCCTTTTAAAACAAAAGTCATTGCTTTCTTTTCTATTTTAACCTTCATTTATCATGAACATAAAGGAAACAGGCAAAATATAAGGTCACTGATTTTGGCATTTAAAAGCTATCAGTGTCAGTGATTTATATCACAGTGTTATTATTGGAAATATATCAAATGATGCCTGTGAAATAATAAAGAACAGAATGATTTAGTCATTTTCAATTTCCTGCTATATGAAGGTGATATTCTTAGGTGGAATAAAGGATAAATAGTGTAAACCACATATGCTGATTCCCTGGTCTGGAAAGCTCCTTTTCTGAGTCAAAGTCACCATGGTAAGAGAAAAAAAATACCTTTCACAGGAAATAATGGCTGATTCACAAGTGTCTGCCGGGGCTATTTGCACTCTCCCTGAGTCACAGATTCTGCTGGTTGATACTCTCTCGGGATAGTCATTAGCTTGTATAGTTCATATCCATTTGGCAAGTTGTGCTGTGGTTTGCTCTGTCATTCCAGTTTGGCACTTTGAATAAATATATTTACATTAATCTCTGATGTGATAACATGGTCTATTTTCTATATCAGATGCCTGTGAGAACAAACACTATCTTGGAGAGATGTGATTCTGAGCTGGCAAGACATGAAAAAATGGCATTGAGAATAAGTGTCAAGATTGTCAAATCATTTTTTTTTTTTGCCAGCTCTTGATTGACATTCTTTATATAAGGTAGTTTAGTTTTTTAGATATTTATGAATATAGTAGATACATATTTCTCCCTGGAATTTTTTTTGTACCTTGTCCAAGCTTCCTAACAAGTGGAGCTAACTCATTTATTGTTATACGGAGGTCTTAGTTTATTTTGTACTAAATTGCATCATCATGCTATTCCATTCAACCACAAGTTTCATTAATTCCTTTCAAGTGGTTTATTTTGCAGTTTTGAATATGCCAGTCTATGGAAATATAAAGATGAAATGACATAGTCCCAAATTATAGTTTATGCACGTAGAACACAGCAATTACAATAAATGTGATAATTGTCACAGCAGCACTCTGCATTGAATTTAATACAATTATGAAAGAGTAGGAACATAATTGGATATGAAATAATGAAGAAATGCCTCATTGGAGGGAGCCTAACTGGAGATTTGAAGAATGAAGGTATTTGACATTTGGACTGGGGAAGCACTGAAAGACAGCAAGAGTTAGAAACATACAAATGAATATGAAAATGATTTGGTAAACAAGTCTCTCATTTTTAATATACTTAAAAATGTGCATATTAATAATAAATATAGATTTACTCAGAACTCCCATTTTCACTAGGAAATAAAATCAAGTTTACAAGAAATGGCTTATATGAACTAAAACCTTGGAACGTAACAATATTCTCTGGGTGCATTTATAACTGTAATTTCATTATTAGAAATTTACATAAATGTTACAAATTTATAATCAATTTTTATTATGAGTAAAAATGTCAACAATAATCCAATTATATTTGAGATTAAATCAGAGTATGTGCAAAAATAGCTTTTCATGCATATTATATTATGATTATATATTGTTCTCTCAAAGGATAAAATAAACAACAAAACTATCAATAAGGACATTTATAATATTCATAAAAACATTTTTAATATGAACAGGATATCATATGTTCGTTTATAAATAGTACTTAAATTAGATTTGCGCTATTCCTGGTAGAATCCACCTGAATCTCTTTAGTCAGGCTGTGTTTGATTTAGCCATTCTGGTGTTCAAATCCAAGTCTACAATCCTATGCTGATTTAAAATACATAACTTGGACTTTAATAGCTTAAAAGAAAAAGTACTGTTATTCAAATATCAAATTTTATATTTGTTCCAGGTGGAGGGTCTTTCTTAACAACTTTTCCCAAATCACCATAAAGAAATGTGGTAGAAAGGAATAAAGAACCACAGAAAGCATAGATTACTGAAATTAGAAATTAGGTCAGTAAATAGAATAATGGAAGATAATAGCAAAACCCTCAGAAAGCTGGGAATAAAGTTAGCTTGTGAAATTAAGATTTAAAAATACATAATAAGCTTATAGTTTTAAGGGTAGTGAAAATGTCAGATGATAAATACATCAGCCTTTGTGGGCCATATGGTCTCTGTTACAAGTACCTAACTCAGCCAAAGGACTGTGAAAGTAGCCATACACAATATGCTAATAAATTATGCATAGTCAATACAACTTTATTTAAAAGCAATGAAATTTGAATTTCATAAAACTACCATGAAATATTATTCTCTCTTTTTTTTTTTCTTCAACCATTTAAAACTTTAACAAACACTTTTGTATCATGGTCCATACAGAAACATGCAGGGGGCCAGGATTGTGTCTCAGGTATTAGTCTGACATTCCACACATTCTAGATTAATAAATCAGTATCTGTTCTTAATATGGTTTCTTCAAGTTTTCTTAAAAAGAATATATTCCCCAGTGGTCATTCTGCCTTCATTTCCCTGATAATTAAGAGTATCTTGGTGTAGCAACTTTGAGAAAAAGGCTGTGAACCACCAAGCTAAACCAGGGCCAAACTGCTCTGAGCATCTGAAGGGAATGTCTGATTATAAGATTTTTCTCCCTAACTCTTTCTAAAAGCAGCTTCTTGAAGTCAAATTAAAAAATTAAATATTTCTGAAAGTGTTTTACAGATATTCATTTTGCACTGAATAATTCATATAGTACGAAGACTGTATTCAAGCTTATATCAAAAGTCTCTGGAACACCTTAGTCATTGTTATGTATCTGAAGAGAAGAGACACCCTTGGGCACTTGGCATACTATTTAAAAAGTATAACTTCACTATGTAAAAATTCACCAATTCAGCATCTACTCAGTGCCTTCTTTGTGGCAAGCACATGCTAGGCACTTGGAATGTAAAATTAAAATATGAATATCACATGTATCTTGAAAAATATTAATCAGGGAAATAAAATTGAATTGGTTTGTGAGACCAGTAGTTAGGAAACCTACTCTTAACTTTACAATTCACGAGTTGTGTGAGGTTAGACAATTCAAAATAAGCTATCTAAGCTTTAATTTCATCTTATAAAATCTTACTACTTTTATACCCAGGAATAATATACCCACACTGATGTCATAATAAGAACCAGCTCCATAATCTACATAAAAATACTTGTAAACAAATCTCATACCTGTTTCTCATATTTTACTTCATAGCCTCATTTTCTATCTATTCCCTGATCTCAGAAATCTACGGATGGCTCTGGATTGCCCCTTGTCCTCCTCAATCACATGTAATCAGTTGTCAGGTTTTACTGAGTCTCCTTTCAACAGATCCCTCAATCATATGCTAAGTTAATTAACTCATCAAAATCATGGTTCTAAGGGGATAACAACAATGTAGAAGAGGAAATCAAATAACTAGGTAATTAAAATGCAGTGTATTAATGCCTATATAATGGTTTGTATATGAGTATATGGGGATACATAAGTAGGATATTTGACCCATTTTTGATCCAGAGAAGAAGGGGTATAGTTATAGAACTTTTCAAGAATTTGATATCTCTGAAACTGTATAATAAAAAATGATCACAACTTCAATGGGACCATTACAGTGTCTTCACATTTAAGACAAGCAAAATTTAGGTGCTTTAGGGAAAGGAAAAATGACAGGAGTTTTTCTTTCTACACTTTAACTTACTGGAATAGGTAAAGAGCCCCAAGATGCCTAGAGGAAAAGAGGGAATATTACAAAGAGAACACCTGGTTTTATGATATTTTGTAAAAGGAAAAAAATCAAAATGAGTGTTAAGATGATCATAAATGGAAAATATAATACCTTGCACAGAGTGAAAGCTACTACCCAGGAAAAAGGTACAGTTTGCCAAAAATTTGTTCTGAAGTGTCTATGGAAACCTTCCACACTTATTATGGTCATTATGGTCATTAGAAAAGAGAGTGAAGGAGGGTGGAAGAAGGCTGACTAGAGATACCAGTTGCTAGATCACCCCAGAGGGAAGGAAATGTTTCAGATAAAGGAGAGGGTGGGAAAAATCCCAGCTCAGGTGTAGTTTGGGCGGAAAGGTGCCTCAAGAGAGTTGAGAAGCTCTCAAAAACATATTTCTATTATAGTTATGGAAATATAATTTGTTTTATGATGGGAAAAAAGAGAAGGCAGCAAATGCAATAGTATGAGAGGCCAGGGAGCTCTCCAACAAGTACAACTTTAAAAAGCTTAAATGAAATGTATAAAATATGGAAATAAGAACACAAAACCAAAGACAAATATAAATGATAAGCACAAGTCTCAGGGTTACAGAAACATAAGAACAACAATGAAAAAGTTACTTTAATCTCTGTTCAGACAAGAAAATGGCAAAAATAAAAGGGGACCTATTTCTTAATACATGTTCCTTAATTAACAAATGACAAGAAGAAGGTAGAACAATGATTCAACAATAACGTGCCCATCTGTTGTTATTAACTGAATAGAGAAGGGCACTATTAATAAAGAATTCCAAAGGTGAAAATACCTAAGGGAGCACCAGTATGTCCCAGAGCCCCAATTACATTTTCTAAATTGATTATATTCTACAAAACTGAGAAGAGGATGTGTGAAATAATACTCTATAGTTTTAAATACTATATTCTTAACCAGTTTGTGACCTTCTCTTGTCATGCTCCACAGTACCAAGGAGAAACTCCAAACCAAACCTTAGTGTAGACAGTGATTAAATAAATTTAACAAGATCATCATTGTAGATGACTGAGCCATAATATTACTATGAAGCAGAGTTGTTTTTTCTTTCCCCCAAAGCCAAATTTCTTAACTTCTTGCCCAGAAACTACCAAGTGCCTGTCTATGCTCAGCTAATCATATTGTGTTTATAGTCAGAGAATCCATCTTACCTTGGAGATAATCATCAACATCTGATATATTTGTGAATAACCTGTGTATTTGATCTAAGTATATAAGAAATATAATTTTAATTAAAACTTGATTATGTATTTTGGATTTCTTATAAAAACATCAAATTTTCCTGTGATAAAAATAGTGATGATATAATTTTTATAAGCAGCTCTCAGATTCCACATACATTTTGCTTCAAATACAATTATTAAAATTTTGATTGTATATTTCCTTTGGTTCCAGCTTCTTTCCTGCTACTTTTTTGCTTCTCTTACATAATTCAACTTTATTATTTAATTTTATGTCAGACATTTTCTATAATTATTATATTACAATTAGCATCTCCCAAAAATACGTTTTTCAATAATTCAGCAAGTGATATAATGTTTAAGATCTTCATTTTTCTTATGTGCCTATATTACACAAAAGGTTAAGTTAGAAGAATTGGCTGTGATTTTGGACTATGTGCCAAAAGGAAATATATATATTATATGTGTGTTATATATAATATATATATGTTCCATATATCATTATTCATATATGAGGTCTGTCCAGAAAGTTTGCAGCATATGATAGGAAAAACAGAGACATTTATTGAAAAAGATACAAGAAACATTGTACGTAGGACAATGATGTCTCAACCCCCTTCAAAGTAGGCACTTTGGGACCTCACACAGTTCTCCCAGTATCTCTTAACCTAACCCATACATGTTCAACATTCTTAGGCCTTCCAGAACATGGGTTACTTTCAATAGATTCTCAACCATCTTTGAAGTGTTTGTGCTACACTTTTATTTGCGCTGCACTTCTTGTGTCACCCCCAAAAGCCTTCTGAATCATCCAAATAATTTCCACAGAAGAATGTTCAAGCTTAACACAAAATTTGATACAGATTCCTTACTCTGCTCACTCAGTCATTTTGAATGCAATGACCACACAGTACAAGAGCTCACTCAATGGTGTCCAACACCCCACTGACTAGTACAATGAAGTCGTCAATTGTTCACGCATGCACATTCCAGTCTACTCACCTTGGCTGGCAGATTTCATTGGTGTCATGCTAACTGTTCTCATTGTATTAATAGTGGCTGGATACTTTCTGGACAGACCTGGTATACATGATGAAAGATTTTTCCAATCCTGACACTCAATCCATTTTGAAAGTATTAAATTGTTACACAGAAATTTCTCTTAATTCAGAGATGTGGGGCATTCTATTTTATGATTTCTGGCTTTGTAACTTGTTTTTATACTTTTCAAAAAGAAATGTCATTTGCAGGTAATACAAGATGTATTAGATTCCAATTGCAGTTATAACATAGTAACACAAACCTCTTAACTTAAAACAATACAAATTCGATGCCTCATGGATTGGGAGGTCAGGAGTTCAAAATAGGCTTCACTGTGCTAAAATGAAAGTGCAACTAGGGCTGCACTCTTCTTTACAGGCTCTAGGGAAGAATCTGTATTCTTGCCTTTTCTGTTTCTAAAGGCTGTACACATTACTTAGCTCATGCTTCCTTTTTATCTTCAAAGCCCTCAACAGTCAGTAAGTCTTTTTCACATCATATCATTCTGTCACAGACTCTTCTGCCTCCTTCTTCCATGTTTAAGGACCCTGTGATTACACCGTGGCAACACAGTTTATCCAGGATAATCTCCCTAATTGAAGGTCAGTTGATTAGCAACCTTCATTCCATCTGCAATCTTAATTTCTCTTCTCCAGGAAAAGTATAGCGTTCATGGATTCTGGGGATTATGATGTGGATGCCTTTGGTATACTATTTTTCTGCCTATGACAGAAGAGGAAATTTGTTTTGTGTTATTCTAAATACATATGCAACATTTAGATTAAAATAATTTTAACATGATATAGTTGGAATTAAAATATTTAATTGAAATGAGTCAGAAGAACTGGAGGGAACAGGACTTACAGCATGGTAGAGTAAGGAGCTCAGTGAACTCTCTCCACAGCAAAACAAAAATTTAACCAGGGAAATTTTACAAAAAAATAAAAAGTAAACATCTCTAGAAATTTTCCTTAAGGGCATATAAGTTGATGAACATGCATTCAAGAAAATAAATTTTCTTAGGACAAAAAATGTCTCTGTCATCTGAACCAAGGCCCACTCCATTAACCCCTTAACCCTATCCCCAACTCCATGGAATGAAAGTTCTATCCTGGGACCGTACAGCCAAGAAGATGACTACCTCTCACTTTAGCTCCTAGTCAGAGTCTGTGGTTTAACCATTGGAGACACGGTCTTCTGGCATCTCTTATCTATGACCCCCTGTCTAAGGTTACAGAAAGCTCTATTCCAGGCAGGTAGAGTAGAAATGACCATGTCTTTTTTTCCACATTCAGCCCTTGCAAAGGGGAAGTTCTATGCCTGGTATGGCAGGCTGGGAATAGTGGAGTTGTGACTGTCCCTATTTTATTTCTCTTGTAAGGTGAGGTTTCCTGCCAGAAGAGATAAGAAAAAAAAAAAACCTGTTAGTTTTATTTGTTTGGTTTTTTTAGTTTTAGTTTGTAGAGCTAGATTACCATTCTGGGAAAAGCACATCCATTCCTCAGTTCTGGAGCAGTCTTTCAAAGGTTCTGCCCACAGGGAAAGACAAGCTGTAAGGGCTAAGAGCTCCACAGCTATGTCTGAGGAGACTGACTTTATTTGGAACAGAGAATGGAGAACTGCATGCCTAAGGCCTTTGCTGAAACAATGCAGATCTTCCTACACAATAATTAAGTGGAGGCTGTAGGTTTGATATAAACAACACAGCAGAACAGCCAGACATTTTTTAGAGAGAACAAGGGTAAAGGATTTATTCAGGGACCAAAGACAACTGTGGAGGTCAGGAAGTCTGTGTGCATATGCTAGGCTGTACCCCATAGGAACAATCAGAGCAACATGAGGGGCAGGTTTGAAAACACTCTGCAAACTCCACACAGACCCATAAAGTTAGGTCAGAAGCCTCACTGACACAAGGGTCTTAAACACCAACTAAGCCATAAGCTATGCTAACATAGCAGTCACTCCTCTTAGGAAACCAAAAAGACCTCCTGGCAGTATTGAAGGCTATTCTTCTTTTCAGTACAAAGCAGAGAAAGAATCTGTAAGCTACTAGTTCCAAGCTGAATATCAAATAAAAAACATAGATTTCCAAAACTGTGATGGCAGCCATCAAGCCATACAGAGAGAGAGAGAGAGAGAGAGAGAGCAGAAAAGAGTAAAACTATAATCTGCTAAAGAGGCTTAATTGAATTTTTGACCAATAATTGGCTTGTGCTGACACAAGGACCACCTTAAAGATAAAAATGAGAGCAAAATATCTGGACACAGACATTAAAGATTGCACACTGCAAATATACTTTGAAGAATTAGTTCACAAATCACTAAACAAATAAGCAAATGACAATGCAAACATCAACAGCAGCCTTCCCGGGAGTATCAGTATCCAGAAGTGCTTCAATATATTATCTGAAATGTCCAGTTTCAATGAAGAGGGAAGAGACAGATAAAGAAACATAGGAAAATTTGATCCATACACAGAAAGGAAAGTAGGCAAAAACAATAATAACAACAACAAAACTGCCTATGAAGGGGCCAAATGGGGACTTAGCATAAAAAGACTTAAAACCAACATAACATAACACACATATATATATGTAATTTTCTAAAGACATAAAGAAAACCAATACTTAAAATTTTCAATAAAATATAATGACAATGTCTCACTAAATAAAGAACATAAGTAAAGAGAGATAAATGATAAAAAGAACACAAACAGAAAATTTGAAGCTGAAAATACAATAACTGGATTAAAAAAATTACCTAGAAGAAATCAATAGTAAATTTGACATGGTAGGAAAAAACTAGGAAACAGGAGGATAGATCAATAGAGATTATGCAGTATGAAGAACAGAGAAAACAAAACAATAAAGAAAAATGAAGAGTCTAAGAGAATGTTGGACATTAAGCACAAAAATATAGCTGTAAAGAGTATAAAAAGGAGACTAGAGGAATGAAAGGGCCAAAAGATATTTAAATAGATAGTGACTGAAAATTTTAAAGATATAAGATAGACATTAATAAGTATTTCAACAAACTTCAAGTATAATAACTTCAAAGAACTCCATACCCAGACACATTATATTTAAAATTTTGAAAGACAAAGAGAAAATCTTGCAAGCAGAAAAACAAAAATGACTCATCACTTAAAAAGGAACTCCAATATGATTAACAGCAGATTTCTCATAAGAAACAATGAAGATGAGAAGACAATGGGACAATATTTTTAAAGTACTGAAATTAAAAATTGTCATGTAAAAAACTTACAATGTTTTACAAATTGAACATGAATAAAGAGATTGCCAGATAAATAAAATCAGTGAGAATTTATTGCTAGAAGATCTATCTTACCAGAAATACTAAATGCACTTCTTCAGCAAGACACCAGAATTTGATGGTTTATGAAACTAAGACTTCCAGTAAGGAAAATTATATGAGTAAATACAAACTAAAGTATGATTGTAAATTTTTTCTTTTTTCTTTTCTTATTTGATTTAGAAAGCAAATTAACAAAATAATATATATACACATAAATATTTTCATTTATTTTGTGTATATGTAATTTCTATACATTGTTACATTTTTTTCATTTATGTTGCATATATATAATTATATATATAATAAAAGTTAAAATCTATATTTCAGGCCCTAGAACAACTAGTAAGTAACCAAAAGCTATCATTAAAATAACATTAAGGGAGTTAAATTTTCACTAAAAAATACTCCCTTAATACAAATGAAGACAACGAAGGAGAAATAGAAAAATATTTATACACATAGAAAGCAAAAATGCAAAATGACAGCTATAAATCCAAGTATATCAATAATAATATTAAGTATGAATTAAATAATCCAATCATAAGTCTGAATTTGTCAGATTGGATTAAAAATGATGTAACTATATGCTGTCTATATGAGACACAATTTAGAATAACATAAGATATATTGTGATCAAGAACTGTAAAAGAGCTGGAAATGTTATACTAATTTCAGAAAAAAAAGAGTAGACATTAAAACAAAGAAAAATAGATACAAATACAGGCATTTTAAAATAAAAGGGTGAACCTATCAGAAAAGTATAATAATTACAAACATATAAACATATATGCACCAAACAACAGAGACCCAAAACACATGAAGCAAAACCTGCAGAATTGAAGGGAGAAACACACAATTTGACAATAAAAATTGGATATTTCAATACCACACTTTTAGTAATGGATAGAACCCTTGGGCAAGAGATTCACAAAAACATAGAAAACTGGAAAAACACCATAAGCATCTGGACCTAGCAAACATTTATAAAACACTGCATCCTATAGAAGCAGCATACAAATTATTTTCAAGCACACACAGAACATTTTTCAGAATAGACAATATGTTAGGCCCTAAAGTGAATATCAATAAATTTAAAGGGAATGCAATTATATGAAGTACATTTTCTGACTACAGTGTAATTAAATTATAAGTCATTAACAAAAGGAAATTTGGGAAATTTAAAAATATGTGGAAAGTAAACACCACACTCCTAAATAACTAATGGATCAAAAAGAAATCACAAGGAACATTAAAAAGTCCTTGAAGAAGAATAAAAATGAAAACTTAACATATAAGACATATAGGATGCAGTTAAGCAGTGCTTAAAGAAAATTTAACAGTTGTAAATGCCTGCACCACAAAAGAAGGAAAACCTCAAATTAACAGCCCAAATTTCCACCTAAAAATAATAGAAAATAAAAGAAGAAGAAACTAACTGAAAGAAAGCAGAAGGAAAGAAATGATAAAGGCTGGATTGGAAATTAATGAAATGAAAAATAGAAAAATAAAAAAAGAGATGAACAAAACCAAAAGATTCCTCTTTGAAAATATCAACAAAATTGACAAGACTTTAGATGTAGTGACTGCAAAACAAGAAAGGAAAAAATAAAGTCAAGAAAAAAAAAGACAGAAAACTTAAATTAAATTACTAAATCACAAATAAAAGGCAGAACATAGCTAACAACTCTGAAGAAACAAAATAAAAATGATTGTAAAGAATAGCTACAAAAAACTGTTAGGTCCAGAGCTGAGAGGGAGACACGCAAAGCCTCAGGCAAAGCAAAATGCTGTTTATTTGAGCATGTGGGTGCAGATAGGTGGAGGCCAAAAAAGGCATCCACCAAAAGAGAAGGGAAAGCCTTCAGTTTTATAGAGGGTTTCTCCAGGGGAAGTATATAACTGGGCCAGAACAGCTGCTGCCATAAATTTTTTAAACAACCAATTTCTGGGACCCCTGTGTTGGTCTCATCCTGCAGAGATAAGGGAGGGAGTAGCTTTGGCCTTATGAGGGGTGGGGGGATAAGAATGTTGGAATTATATTTACAACCTCTGGACTCTCCAGACCCCTTTGACTATTGTTTTATAGGCTTTATGATCACTATCTAACTGCATTTTGTACTTTTTGGGTTCCCACCCTAAGCCTACTTAATAAAAGCTATATGCCAACAAGTTACAAATCACAAATAAAATGGATAGCTTCTTACAAAACTATATATTATCAAAACTAATTAAAATATAAACTCTAAATGGTCTTATAACAAATATAAAGACTGAACTAGTGATCACAAAACTTCTCACAAAGTAAAATTAGGCTCAGAGAATTTCACTGGTGAATTCTAAATAACATTTAAAGAATAATTAATACCTTTTTTTTTTTTACATATTCTTCCAAGTAAACAAAAAAGCAGAAGAGGGAATAGTTTGAAACTCATTTGATGAGGCCATACTATGTTGATAATAAATCAGACAAAGTTGCCATAAGAAAGGAAAACTATAGATAATTGTGTCTAATAAGTATAGACAGAACAAATTCTCAGCAGATACTAGCAAATCATATTTGGCAATAGGTAAAAAGGATTATATACTACGAAGGAGTGAAATTTACCCCAGAAATGTTAAGGTTGTTTAACATAAAAAATAATCCATGAATGTAATATAGTAATAGATAAAAGAACAAAATCATTTGATCATCTTAATAAATTCAGAAGCATTTGACAAAATTTGAAAGCCATGACAAAAATAATTAGAAAACTAAAAATAAAATGCTATTTCCACAACTAAAAAGAGCATCTATAAAAACCCCATAAGTAACATCATACATAATGGTGAAAGACTAAATGTTTTTTTCCCCAAAATCTGTAGCAAAGCAACCATTTCTGATCTTGGTACTTTTATTTAACATTGTGCTGGAGGTTCTAGTTAGGGTAATTTGACAAGATAGAGAGATAAATAAAACATAATATAAAAACAAAAGATTTTATTTACCAATCAAAGATTTTCATTAGAAACAAGTATCACTTTTTGTAAATGACATGATCTTATTTACAAAATAGTCTGAGAAATCCACTAAAAATACTGTAAAATTAAGAAATCAATTCAGCAGTGCTGAATATGAAAACAATATACTGGAATCAATTGTATTTCCATATATTGGCAATGAACCACAAAATAAAATTAACATAATTCCATTTATAAGAGCACCAAAAAGAATATAATACTCAGACACAATTTTTACAAAAGATTTGTAAGAGTTATATGCTGAAAATTTTGTAAAAATGGTACAAAATTAAAGATCTTAATAAATTAAATATGTCCCATTTTCATGGATCAGAAGATTTAATGTTATTAAGATGACAATAATTATAAAATTAATCTAAAAAATCAACACAATGCTTATCAAAATCTTAGATGGCTTTTTTTGCAGAAATTGATAAGCTGATGAGGAAATGCATATGAAAACATAAGTAATGCAGAGCAGAGAAAACAATCTTGAAAAAGAACAAAGTTGGAGAAACCACATCTCCCAATTAAAAATAACTTATTATAAAGCTACAGTAATTGAGACAGTATGGTCTGGCATAATTATACATCTACAGGTCATTGGAATAGAATTGACAGTCTAGAATTAAATTCTTAGATTTATAGTCAATTGAGTTTTGACAAGGATGCCAAGACAATTCATTGGGAAAAGAATGGTTTTCTCAACATGTAGTGCCAAAACACTGGATATTCATATGCAAAAGGATACACTTATAGCCCCAACCTTTTGCCAAACACAAAAATTTTTCTCAAAATGGATCATATGTTTAATCATGTAATCTAATACATGTAATCACTAAATACATCTGATACATGAATCACTGAAACTATAAAAATATTGAAAGAAAACATTGGAATAAATATTCAAACCTTGGATTAAGCAATGACTTCTCAGATGACACAAAATGCACAGGTGACAAAAGAAAAAATAGATGAACTGGATTGTGTAAAACCATTCAAATTAAAATTAAAAACCATTTTGTACTACAAACAATATCATAAAGTAAAAAAAAATCCACAGAATGAGAGAAAAATTTGCAAATCATATCTTTGCTAAGGCAACCAGAATATATAAACAGCTGTTAAATTCAATAATAAAAGACAATTCTATTTAAAAATAGGCAAAGATATGAATAGACATTTTGATAAAAATGATATACAAATGGCTAATAAGCACATGAAATGATGGTATATATAATTAGCCATTAGAGAAATATAAATCAACAGCACAATGAAATATTTTTTGACAGCAAATAGGGTGCTTATTAGTAAAAAGACAAAAAATAACATGATACAGAGGATGTGGAAAAATTGAACATTTCATGCATTAATGGTGGACATGAAAAATACTTCAGCTATTTTGGAAAAGGTTTTTTAGTTCTTCAAAAAGTTAAACAAATAGTACCGTATGACCCAGTGACTCTAATTCTAGGTATACACTAAGGGAATTGAAATATATATCCATGCAAAATATTATATATGGATTCCATAGGAATAATATTCATCATAACCAAATGGTGGAAATAACCCAAAAGTCCTTCAGCTGATGAATAGATAAATAAAATGTGCTATATCCACTCAATGTAATGTTATTCAATAATGAGAAATGAATGATATACCTGTTGTGACATGGATGATTCTTCAAAACATTATGCCACATGATAGTGGATAACAGACTTAAACCTAAGGCATAAAACTACAACTATTCTAGAAGAAAATGTCGGAAAAACTCTTATAGACATTGGCCTAGGGAAAGAATTTATGAAGAAGACCCCTAAAGGTAGTCACAGCAACAACAAAAATAAATAAATGAGACCTGATCAAATTAAAAAGCTTCTGCACAGCCAAGGAAGTTATCACAAGAACAAACAGACAACCTACAGAATGAGAGAAAATATTCACATGCTATACATCCAATAAAGGGCTGATAACTAGAATCCATTTAGAACTTAGGAAAATCAGCAAGAAAAAATCAAACAACCCTATCAAAAAGTGGACAAAGGACATGAACAGAAACTTTTTAAAAGAAGGTAAACTAATGACCAACAAACATATGAAAAAATGCTCAGCATCTCTAATCATCAGGAAAATGCAAATCAACACCACAACGAGATATCACTTAATCCAGTGAGAATGGCTTTTATCAAAAAGTCTTAAAACAAAAAATGTTGGCATGGATGTGGAGAGATAGGAACACTCATACACTGCTGGTGGGACTGCAAACTAGTGCAACCTCTGTGGAAAGTATTATGGAGATACTTCAAAGAGCTACAAGGAGAAATACCATTGGATCCAGCAATCCCATTACTGGGCATCTACCTAAAGGCAAAAAACACATTCTGTAAAAAAGAAACCTGCACTCGAATGTTTATAGCAGCACAATTCACAATTGCAAAGATGTAGAAACAACCCAAGTGCCCATCAATACATGAATGGATTAATTAAATGTGGTACATATATACCATGGAGTACTACTCAGCCACGAAAAACGATGGTGATTTAGCACCTCTTGTATTTTCCTGGATAGAGCTGGGACCCATTCTACTAAGTGAAGTATCACAAGAATGGAAAAACAAGCACCACATGTACTCACCATCAAATTGGTATTCACTGACTTAACTGACCGACACTTAAGTGAACATATAGTAGTAACATTCATCGGGTGTTGGGCAGGTGGGAGTAGGGAGGAGAGGATGGGTATATTCACACCTAATGGGTGCGGTGAGCACTGTCTGGGGGACGGACTCACTTCAAGCTCTGACTCGGATGGGGCAAAGGCAATATATGTAACCTAAACATTTGTACCCCCTTAATATGCTGAAATAAAAAAATAATAGAAAAAACTTCTTTAGAAGCTCTGCTTTTATACATACCAGGCCCTGCAGAGGGTGGAGGGAGGACAAGGATCTGAAAGTCAAAAGATTGGTTGAAAGTTTTTACACTGAACAGAGGAAAAAGCACAGGGAGACAAACACCCTATGATCTTACTCATGTGGAATCTACAAAAGTTGAACTCATGTAAGCAGAGAGTAAAATGGTGGTTGCTGGAGGTTGGGGGATTGGTGGTGAAAGGGGAAAGGAGAATGTTTGTCAATGGGTGCAAAGTTACAGTTAGGAATAATTTCTGTGGTTCAATTGCTCAATAAAGAGACTATAGGTAATAATAATGTATTGTATATTTCAAAATAGTTAAAGGAGAGGATTTTCAATGCTCTCACCACAAAGAAATGATAAATATTTGAGGTGATGAATATGCTAATTACTATGATTTGATAATTACAAAATGTATACATATATCACGTAACATTGTACACTCCAAAGTATATACAATTATTTTGTCAGGTAAAAACAAAACAAAATACGCTGTGGGAAACTCTGATTTACTGCTTGTCTATTTTATGCAGATGGACCGCTATGATTACTCCTCTGCACATAGCTGACTCAATTCCCAATTCCCTAGCCAGAAGACCAGAGGCAAATTTTCTAGATAAAGTGAACCAGAGAGACCCAACAGATCAGCTTCAGCAGAGATTGTGGAAAGACATGGGACTGAAAAGTGGGAGATTCAGAGAAGGTCTCTATCTAAGTGGAGGACCCACAACCTCCTTCCTCCTCCATGTACTTTCCAAATGCAGGTAAAAATACACAGACTCTTTGATAAACACATCACTCTAAGCTGGGGATAGGAGAACACTTCTTTGAAGAAACTGAGTTTCCATCATCAATGTCAATATTTGTCAAATTGACATCTCTATTGCTTTCCCTCACATTCTGTCAGTACAAGATACATCTGCAGAAATATCACACACACACAGACACACACACACCATTCCCAAGAAGAAGCAATTTATGAAATTTTCAAATTCTTGAGTAGTTTCCCTTAACCTTTATCAAGGTCATGCTTCTCTCTGTACCACATTCATTGTGATTTCTCATTCATGGTTTCTTGTTGCTTCTTAATATCTCAGTTCCCTTTTGAAAATGCTGTCTAGTCTGTCCTGAAAGAAAAATCTAATCTTGTTGTTTGCATATCTGCATATCTGTGCAAATCATTTCTGTACAGGCCCTACCTTTTGAACTTAGGCTAAGAATGTGACTTATCTTTGTTGAACTCTATATAATAATAAATGCCCCCAATGTAGCTTCCATTTTTTTTTTTTTTAGGGCTAGCAGTTATATCACATAGAAAAGGAAATTTCAATGTTATTCTATGATATTTGCTTTGAGACTCAGAAAGAGTATGTTAGCAGTATTTCCATGGAAAAAAAAAACAAAAACAATTACTAGGGGGAAATCAAGGGAAAAATTACTTTGACATTGAACATATGATATTTCATGAAAATTAGAATACACCGAACTGCAATGGGAATAGATGTTGTTCAGTGAAAGTACTCCCATATGTGTAGCTGATTGTCTTAACTCCTTAAAGCATATGCTGTTTCTTTTCCTCCTTTCAACACATGGCCAGTTCCTTCTTGATACTACTGAATTAAGAGTCTTTAATGACTCTTATGGTAGCTCATTTCCAAATATGGCCCCCAATGACCTACTGCATTCCATTGTCCCCTCCCACTTTGATTGTTGGATGACCCTATGATTTACTTTAACCAATAGACAATAATGATGGAACATTATATCAGTTTTGATTCTAAACCTTAATAAATCCTGGAAGCTTCCATTTTTGTGCTCTTTGAATCCCTGAGTTACCATGTAAATAGCTCAGCTACTGTAGAGAGATACATGGAGAGGCCAGAATGCTACACAGAAAGGGCGCGGGGCCCAGTTTCCCAGTGTCCTAGTGTCCCAGTGGAGCCTCAGAAAACTCCCATCTCAGATTCCATCTGACTAAAAAGACTTAAGACACCCAAGAAATACCCTTCTGAGCCCAGTCAACCATTACATTTCGAGGCAGGTAACCACGCAGCCATAGGTAAAGGGCATAAGTTCAAAAATCTTTTGTCCACTTAGGATCCTGATATTTTCACAATTATTCAATAACAAAGATAACATTATCACTTAAACCTAATATTTTTCTCATAAGTGTTCAATAAATTACTAACATATGCATTAATGTTATAATGTTACATTACCTAGGGTGTAAGTGGAACAAATAAGTAGCTGTTCAGTTTTCTTTTCTCTGTAATAGTGGTCATTTCAACAGTGCTTTGGGGGTAAACATGAAGTATGTCTAATTTAGACACTTTTTGGATTGAAAAGCAGAGGGGGGAGAAAAGAAGGTACATTCAAGATTTTGACATGCCCATCTTTACCTTCTCCCCACCACAGTCATACACAGATAAAAATTACTACTTGGTTTAAGCTCAGGGATAAACCCAGATTAAATCAGACTCAACAGTTCTGACTCGGTTCTGGTCATCTGCTGGGAACAAATCTCTTAGGGTAATACTTTCTAGTCATAGTAAGAATAAATGCTCAATTTCTGTCCAATTTAACAAATATTTTTTTGAGAATTTTTATATGTTAGTATGAGTCCTGGATTCAAAAAGAGATTTGCAAATGAATACAACACCATACATAATTTGGAACACTTCAAAATATAGTCTAATATTTCTTAAGCCAGTGAGCCATCATCATGTGACTTTTCCATAGATCCTCAGACTTTCCGATAGCCAGGGTAATTCTTCTAATCTTGAATTAAACTTGGAAAATATACTTGATGGTGCTTTTACATGTCCCTATAACTAATTCTTTACAATAGTTAAATTTTACCAACTACTACCACAGCAGAAAACATATGAGGAGCACACTTACTGATGTTAGCTAATATTGAAGGATGAAGGAAATGGATGAAGACTACATTAAAGCTCATTCTCTTTTATACAAAACCACTTTAAATATTGATTGGAGGTTCAAAACAAGAAATATGGGTAGGTAGCAAGAACATTCAGCAATTCAAACATGAGGATAAGAAATTAGATATAATCATTATTGTATAACTCTAATGTACAGATGCTTTCTTGGCAATCAGCCTGGGACGGACAGTCAATGGGATGTGAGTCATCCCAAAATGATGTATTATTTGGCCAACATTCACAAGATTAATTGCTCAAACCTAAGCTACTCTAAGTTCCATTATTTTTCCCCACGAGAATCCTGGCAGACTCCCCAACAATTTCTTTAGCGGTCAGCACATTTAATGACTGAAATCACCATTCGAGTCACCTTGAGACTGCAACATCCCAGCCCCCATGCCGCCACTTTCTCCTCTGGTCTTCACTGAGATTCCCTGCACTGCACTGCCCTGTGTCATCTTCATGTCTCATTTACTTACAGCAGTTTCTCCGTACCCTATGCTGGCGGAGAGTCTCTTCCTCTCCACCAATTCTCCCCTTTGCTTAAGAAGTCTATTTTGGCCTGGGGAGAAACTAGTAAGTAGTTACTAATTACTTTTTGCTTCTTTTCCCGTTTCTAAGATAAAAGGACAAAAGTATTTTCTTTTTGAATGTTGGAACAAGGTCAGCTTCTCTCTCTCTCTCTGTGTGTCTCTCTCATGTTTATCTCTATCTTTTTGTATCTGTCCTGCTCTACCGATGGGTTTCCCTACCCCATCCCATCTCAGTTTCTGGTGATTTGTTCTCCCCTGTTTCAATACTCATGCCCATTAATATTTGCTCTGTTCTCAAAGACTTCTGTGGCCAGTATCAGGTAAATATTATATATCCCTTCCAATCCACACAACATTGGTAGATTGTTTATAGGAATATACCACAGAGAATCTTTAATGTCAGAAATAAAGTGTTGAACATTAATTGCTATAAAGTCTGGTTCATGCTAAGGAGGAAGCAGCCTCAATCTGTCCAGACTATAGACAAACTGATTGATCATTCAGTCTGGGTGCTGACCAGGGCACGTTTCCAAATAAAAGCAACAAAAGCAGACCTTCTCTTCTCTATGCCTTAGGTTATTTCTTCCTCTCCTCTATCTGAGAATCCAACCTTCTTTTTTTTTTTTTTTTTACTTGACTGTCTCACCTTATCACATTTTTCAAAAATGATGTTCATTGTCCTAGGAAAAGAATTTATGAAGCAGATCCCAAAGGCAATCACAGCAACAACAAAAATAAATAAATGGGACCTGATCAAATTAAAAAGCTTCTGCACAGCCAAAGAAACTGTCACGAGAGCAAACAGACAACCTACAGAATGGGAAAAAATTTTCACATGCTACACATCCAATAAAGGGCCGATAACTAGAATCTATATAGAACTCAGGAAAATCCGCAAGAAAAAATCAAACAACCCTATCAAAAAGTGAGCAAAGGACATGAACAAACACTTTTCAAAAGAAGACAGAACAATGGCCAACAAACATATGAAAAAATGCTCAACATCTCTAATCATCAGGGAAATGCAAATCAAAACTACAATGAAATATCACTTAACTCCATTGAGAACGGCCTTTATCACAAAGTCTCCAGAACGGCCTTTATCACAAAGTCTCAAAACAATAAATATTGGTGTGGATGCGAAGAGATAGGAACACTCATACACTGCTGGTGGGACTGCAAACTAGTGCAACCTCTGTTGAAAGCAATATGGAGATACCTTAAAGAGATACAAGTAGACCTACCATTTGATCGAGCAATCCCATTAGTGGGCATCTACTCAAAAGAACAAAAGACATTCTATAAAAAAGACACCTGCACTCAAATGTTTATAGCAGCACAATTGACAATTACAAACATGAGGAAACAACCCAAGTGCCCGTCAATCCATGAGGGGATTAATAAAATGTGGTATATGTATTCCATGGAGTAGTACTCAGTTATAAGAAACAATGGTGGTATAGCACCTCTTGTATTTTCCTGGATAGAGCTGAAGCCCATTCTATTAAGTGAATTTTTCCTTTCCCAAGAAAGGAAAAATAAGCACCACATGTACTCACCATCAGATTGGTTTCACTGACCAACACCTAAGAGCACATATGGGAATAACATTAATCGGGTGTTGGGCAGATGCGGGGGGAGGGGATGGGTGTATACATACATAATGAGTGTGATGAGCACCGTCTGGGGGATGGACACACTTGAAACTCTGACTGGGGGGAGGCAAGGGCAATATATGTAACCTAAACTTTTGTACCCCCATAATATGATGAAATAAAAAAAAATGATGTTGTGTTTTTCTGAATAATATAAACTTACTCAAAGGAATCAGAAAATAAAGTGTGAAGTACAGTGCCAAATTGAAAAATCACTGAGACACCACTCTTCCCTCTTTAAAATGGTCTAATCCTAATATAAAATCAAGAGAACATTAGTTTTTTTTTTTTTTCTCATGCCACTCTTTATAACTTTTGAGAAGATAAACTAGTAATGAAGACAAAAATCTCATGTGAAGCGTTAAGTTTGGCAATTACTTTTTAATCCCTGCTAAATCTTGCCTTTTATACCACCTTTGGCCAATTAATATAATCCAGCTCAACTGCTAACCTTCATGTTCTTAGAGATGGAAGATCTCTGGCTTGACCACAGCCTCTAATGCCTCTGGCTAAGAAAATGCTTTTGTATGATAATATTTTCATAGTATGACTAATAAGTAAGATTTTTTGAGCCATAATACTTGAGAAAAGGATAAAAGCAGAGGACTAATCAGTCTTCTTGTGTTTTTCATAATAAATATTCAGTACTTAATTTAAGTCTCTGTGATCTAATTCCACTATAGTGGCCATTTAGTACCTTTGCATATTAAATAGTGGCTGAGGTAAGACAGATTATTTCAAAATTGTTCTGAAATAAACACATTTCTTTAAGTAGGATTATTAATTAAAATGAAGTGAGGTATCACAAGGATGGAAAAACATGCACCACATATACTTGCCATCAAACCAGTACTAACTGATGAACACTAAGGTGCTCACATGGTAGTAATACTCACTGGGTGCCGGTCAGGTAGGGGGGCTAGGGGGCTAGGGGTGGTGGTGTGGGTAAACCCACAGCTAATGGAGATGGGGCACACTGTATGGGGGAAGGACATGCTTGTGGCCCTGGCTTGAATGAGGCAAATGCATTTCATGTAAACAAAATGTTTGGACCCTTGTAATATCCTGAACTACATGGTGAATGCCAGGCGCACTGTCTGGAGAATGGACACACCTGAGGCTCTGACTCAGGGGGATGGGCGGGACACGGACAATGTATATAACCTGAGCTTTTGTACCCCCATGAAGAGCTGAAATAAAAAAAAAAAAAATTTCTATGTTCCAACTTGGTTCTTCATCAAAAGTAGTAGCTGAGACCTAAGAGAAAAATTAGCATATCTCTCATGCCTATGATTGCTGTAAACTTCTTCCTAAGTGTGAATCAATTCATGAGCTCATGTTTATGTTTCCTTTATATATCAACTTATGAAAATAATTCTGAGCACCATCCTGTAATAGAAAGATATTATGGAAACAAAGTACTCCATTATAATAAGGGACCTCATCTTAAAGACTTTGACTATTAACTTTTTGAACAGGATAGAAAACCTTATGGAATACTGTGTATTTAACCAGCTCCAAATTGCAAACTTTCTGCATTATCAATCTTATTCATACAAGGAGCCCTGCTATGGTTTGAAGGACCCCATCAAAACTCATTTTGAAAGTTAAACCCTCATGTGGCAGTATTGAGAAGTGGGGCCTTTAAGAGGTGATTGGATGCATTCATGGACTAAGGAATTAAAGGATTAATGGGTTGATGGGTTAATGGGTTATCATGGGAGAGGAAATGGTGGCTTTATGAGAAGAGGAAAAGAGACCAGAGCTAGCACATGAAGATACTCAGCCCACTTGCCATGTGATGCCCTGCACTGCTTGGGACTCTACAAATAGTCCCCACCATCAAGAAGTCCTCACCAGATACAGTCTGTTGGCCTTGGACTTCTAAGTCTCTAGAACTATAAGAAATGTCTTTGCATTATTAAAAAAAATAAAAATAAAATATGAATTTCTGATCTGAGCATTTTCAATAAAGATACATGATAATTCTCAATGAGGATTTCTCAGCCACACCAATATTGACGTTTGAACTTGATAATTCTTTGTGTCAGGGAACTATTCTGTGCATTGTAGGATGTTTAGCAGCATCCTTGATCTCTACCCACTACATGCCAGTAGCATCCCCTCTTTAATGACAATCAAAAGTGTCTTGAGATACTGTCAAATATACTTTGGAAAACAGAATTGTCTTTTCTTAAGAATCACTGATCTAGATAAGAATATGGCTGTAAGATACCAAAGCTAAAGAATTATCATAACTGATACTAATCCTTTAGGCCATTCTCTGTGCTAGCTATTTTATGACAATAACTGTCATGGGGAAAATGACCCTAATGGAATGCTACCTCCACACAAGCTTTCCTGGAGGAACAGAATAGATTTGCAGACCAAATTAAAAAGCTCAAATTATATGCTTAATTAACTCAATGTGAAGCAGATAGTAAGATAAGGAAAAATGGATGGAATATGCTAATAAACTTAATACAACAGGATTCAAGTATTGGGTTAGGTGTTCTGAGTTTCTGTGTTTGTTTTTGTTGGTTTATTTTGCTTCTTTTACTTCCCCATGTCACTTTTGTTGAACAAGGATTCCTAAAATAAATTCTAACATTGTTTCTCCAAGATTTTTCATCAAATGCTCTTTTCTTCTCTTCATATGGATTAATTAAGAAAGGTCCTGGAAGCAAGAAAATACACAAAATAAATAGAACATTATGTACAAATTAACCCTTACAATTAACCCTGGCACCCTGCCATCCTTTATGAATTTATGTACGTATGTATACAGTCATGTATTGCTTGACAATGGGAATACTTCTGAGAAATATGTCCTTAGGCAATTTCATCTTGTGCGAATATCATATAGTGTAATTACACAAACAAGAATGGTTTAGCCTATTATACACCTATGCTATATATAGCCTCTTGCTCCTAGGCTACAAACCTATACAGCATGTTGCCATACTGAATAATGAGGGAATTATAATACAATGTTAAGTATTTGCATGTCTAAACTTATCTAAACATAGAAAATATAGAGCAAAATAAGGTATAAAAGTTAAAAAATGGAATACCTGTACAGGGCATTTACCATAAATGGAGTTTGCAGGACTGGAAGTTGTTCTGGGTGAGTCAGAGAGTGAGTGGTGAGTTAATGTGAAAGCCTGAAACATTATTGTACATTACCGTAGACTTTATGAATGCTGTATACCTAGGCTGCATTAATTTATAAAATAAAAAAAATTATTTCTTCAATAATACATTAACCTTAGCTTACTATAACTTTTTTACTTTATAAACATTTTTTTTTTTAACTTTAGGACAATTTTGGAATAACACTTAGCTTAAAACACAAACACATTGCACAGCTGCACAAAAATATTTTATTTCTTCAGATCCTAATTCTATGGTCTTTTTTTCTATTTTTAAATTTTTTTTGTTTTATTCTTACTCTTTAAAGTTTTTTGTTAAAAACGAATACACAAACACACACATTAGCCTAGGCCTATGCAAAATGTGATACATTAACATCTTCCACCCCCACATCTTGTCCTTCTGGAAGGTCTTCAGGGACAGCAACAGACATCAAGCTGTCATCTCCTAGGACAACAACACCTTGTGCTGGAAAACCTCCTGAAGTACCTGCCTGAGGCTGTTTTACAGTTAACTTGTTTTTATGAGTACACTCTAAAATGATAATAGAAAGTATACTACACTAAATGCATATACCAGTAACATAGTCATTTATTTTCATTATCAAGTATTCTGTCCCATACATAATTGTATGTGCTGTAGAGGTATATGACTGGCAGCACAGTAGGTTTGTTTACACCAGCATTAACATGCGAATAATGCATTACAATAAGACGATAAGACAGCTACAGCTAAGACACTAGGCAATAGGAATTTTTCAGCTTCATTATAGTCTTATGGAACTACTCTCATATATGCAATCTTTTGTTGACCAAACTATCTTTGTGCAGTGCATGACTGAATATATGTATATATTCAAGGTGGCCCGGATCTTAAAATTTTCTTCAGCTTTACTAAACTCAGCCTTAATGTTTCCCCAGCTGTGGCTCAACTTTAGAAGTCCTTCTTCCTGACTCTAGACACTGGCCTGCCATTTCTTAGAGCATTTACTTTAGAGAACTTGTAATTGTAAATTCTTTCTTTCCTCTTTGAAATGCAAATCTTTTTAAAAGCTTCTTGACAGTTTTACAACCCAAGAGTGTCTTTCTTAAGGACCTGAGAACCATCCCTTTAAATAGTAATAGTGAAGAAAGATTAGAGACTTTCTCTCCCAGTTTCTGTGAGAGAGTGTAAGTCTAAGTTGGTGACACCTTACTTCAAATTGTAAAACTACTACCTGTCATGAAGATAAGAGAGTTTGCTTTTCCTTTGGGTAAATAAAAGGATGGGCTAAGATCCTTAGCCCATCTTTTAAAAACTCCAATTTTTAAAAACTCTCCGCCATTTGTTCCAGCAGAGTTGAACTCACATTGAGTTCTGGTCTCCCTCCTCTATTGCAATATGCTTGAAGAAAGTATCTCTTGACTGTTTAATATACATATGGTCAGGAATGCGACATTGTGCTTAGAGCGTATCATTCCCATATTCAGGGATGACATCAAGAAGTCCAGTTACCAGTACTCACTCCATCCGGCTGTTGTTGGACTAGGAAGCTGACGGAGCAGCCCCAGTTCAGGACTTCTCATATCCTTCAGCACATGTCAGAATCTGGAGGATAGCTCAAGGAGCATCATTAGTCCTTCCTGGACTTCCCAAAACACTCCACTGCATCAGTGGTGCTTGACAAGCTGGCCACTGGCACAAAAAGTTCAACACTCTCAAGGTGCAGATGTCCAGCCAGCCGCGTTGCACAAGCCATCCACCATAGAGAAGCTCACCACTGCCCAGCTACAACTGCCCTGTGCCCTCAGCCTGATGTTGCCCATGATGGAGGCGGCCTTGGGTGATCAAGCCCTGAACATGGCTGAGCCCAACAGCCCAGAGTTCCCAGTGCCCAACCCAGCACCACCATCCTCTTAGCACCCTGAAGTTCCAGGCCCTGCTCCAGCAGATCCCAGTCAAGGAGTCTCAGAAATAGTTGCCACAGATGACCCAATAACTGGGACAGTATTACATCAGCTCAAGGTTCTGTGTGATCTGGTCCATGACCACACAGCATTTTCTTGTATGGGCCAAAGCAAGCTCTCATTAAGGATGTGCCTCACTGAATGGCAGCTGCTCTGGCACCCACACGAACCCTGCACAGACCGGAAACATGTGCAGCTCTTCTCTGACTTGCCTCAGGATTGGGTCAGCCTCTACTGCTCCTGCAGCTGTACCTACACAAAGCCAAACAAGTCTACCAGCTTTACACTGAAGGGCCACCTCACCCTCCTGAAGCTGTCATATGAACAAATATCTGGGATGAAGGCTCATTGGCCTGAGCCTAATACCATGCCTGTGTTTACACTTTCTTTGCCAATGTGATGCACTTTGGTCTTCTTTCCTTCAGAGTCTCTGTGAGGGTGAGAGGCCAGATGTAGGCTCTGGGCTGCAGGGCCCAGAGAGACTTCTGCCAGCCATGGTGACTTTCCTCATGGAGCTCATGTCCAGAGTGTTGATATTAAACTGGTTCCTGTTGGAGTTTAATATCATGAAGGATGGCAGGATGAAATGTTAGATTAAATCTTAGAGAGTTTCATTTTCTTTTAATACATTTAATTGAAGGTTATTATGATCATCTTAAGGTATATTACATAAGTTAATTATTATTCAAATTCTAAAAGCCGAAGAGCTCAGGAGGAGAATAAGTGGTCTTTAAAAGAACTTGTTTCTTTTCTTCACCCTACTATTCAAATGGTATATCTGCTACTATAATGTAACCTCAAGCCATCAGTCTGCAGCTCCTGTCAGTATAAAGGGCTAGGTCAAAAATTAATTTCCAATGTGAACATACCATTAGATTTGTCAAAAATACTATATTCTATTGTAACTGTTTTCCATAAAATAGCAAAAATAATGTTATTTCTCATGGAGGCAAAAATGTACTGTGACCATCTCCTATTCAGAATACTGAATCAATACATCTATTCAAAGCTGTAATCAATGGCTGCTTAGTATCGAGTCATATATTAGATGCTGGATAGGCTGCTAATACTTACTCATGTTTCAGAAAATAAAATGTGCTGTTGGAACTCCTCCTCTTCATTAATAAAAGCGTGTCTGGATACCGACTGCAGCACTGATCTGGACTCCTCAGTTATCTATAGTGTGTGCTCTAGTTTCCCCATCAGGGATATTCAGTGCAGCTCCATATTTCTATCTCATAAATTATATAAATAAAATATACCAGAAGAAGTGGATGGTGTCCTTGGCATCTTCCACAATAATGGAAATACAAGACCTTTGCCAGAGAAGATTTAGGAAGAGAGTGCCAAAAAAATAGATAACTCTAACATTCCCTCAAAATGCTGAAATTTTGCCTATCATAAGGCAATTCATCACCCATGTCTGCACTAAGCACCTATTTAATTGCATTTACCATTACGCTGGGCACTGTGACCAAAACTGAAAAAAAAAAAGGAAGAAAAATGTAAGGTAAGCTCTCCATTGAGATGCTTAAAACCAAATTCAGGAAGCAAGATACATATTCAATAATTAACCTCGCTTGTACAATCTTGAGTAGTTCAACATTAGTTCTAAGAATACAGACATCAGCATGCACTGAAGTATTTTTCTGCAAAGATAACTTATTGGAATGTGGAGTATGGACTGGAGTGAAGAAAAGATTAGCAAAAGAGATATCTACTTATGCAGGAGACTGCAGAAAAGTTCCACGGAAGAGATAATGAAGGCCTGAACTAGGGCACTGACAGTGAAAATGGAGAGAAAAAACAGATTCAAGAGATATTTATGAGGGTGGATTAATAAGTGAATGACTAGATGTGTGAGATGAGGGAGTCATCAGGAGTCAAAGTTAGCTCTGAAGTTTCTATCTTGGGAAACTGGATGTCTGCTATGCTTCCTGAGACAGAAACACCAATTGACTGTCTTCAAGATTTTCATGATGTGCAGATTCACATGCAGTTCTATTGGATTTATAGGAAGAATTCCTCCTGATATCTCAATTACTGTAAGTGAGGCAGAATGTGTCAGTTACAGCAAAAAGGGTGCATCAGTGTGCCAGGTTCTCTGCTTATAGGAGGCACAGTATTTTCACCCTGTTGGAGCTTGAGATAAGTATAGAGGAGGAAGTTTTCACATCATTTGACACAAAGGTTTCTTATTGCATTTCCCTTCTGTCCTTGCCATATATGGTTTCAGAGCTTGAATTCCTTAAATAGATTTGCTAGATACATGTCATTTTATTTATTTCATAACCATAGGTGCAGATTAGGCCAAGGTTGTAGTATTACAATTATATAGCAGTTTTGACTGAAAGACATTTGTTCATTTTAAGGATTACTCACAAAATAAACAGGTAAATGAATAGCTCATTAATTTATAATAGTGATGGAACAAGTCAAAACTCTTGTAGTACTGTAGTGTTGGGAGAGTTTGGTACAAGTGTCACTTCTTTTACAAACTACTGGTACCCTTTGGGTCTCAGATACTACCCAAATCCAATGTCATTTCAATTTCTTCTCTCAGAATTCTCTGTATCTTCTGGGAAAAAATGGTACCAAGTTTCCCCTGGAGACTCTGAATGCTGCAAGTGCACCACATGGGGTCTGCTACCATAGGAGTCTAGGGTTGGAGACTGTGGGTTCTTTAATCCTCTCTGCCATTGTTAAACCATCTTTCCGTTCTCCTTATATACCTACAACTTAGAATCTCATGTCACAAATCTCACTTTACTTCTTGTCTGTCATCTCCCAACTCTTAAGGTACTCTACCCAATTTCTTCAAAATTTTACTCCTGACTTGATCACTTCTCTTTACTATTCCTTCATTAAAACTGGGTTATTTCAATATCTGTGAATCAATATCTATACCTCTGATCCACAGTCTCCTCCTCTCCAATGATTTTGTCCTCTATCTTACTTCAATGACTCATTCCTATGGCCATAATATAGATCTGGTCATCACTGATGAAAGTAAGATCTCAGCTTCAGTCATGCACATTTCTGACACCATTTGCTATATTTCAGTCTCACTCTTAGAACCCTGATGTCCATAATACTTTGCTCAAAAGTATTACAGCAATTGATTTTACCACTTTTGTTTTCCATGCCCGTATTTCCTCCATGCCCATACTTTTCTCTTTACCTGTCACAAATTTCATATAAAATCATTCCTGCACATATTCACTCAATTGTCTGCTCCCATCTTCTTTTGGCATTTTCACTTAGTAAAGTCATAACTCTGGTCAAATCAAACTCTTTCCTACTCTGCACATGCAGACACATAGACAAATAGGTTTTCAGGGGAAAAGCACACACATACAAAAACCCAAAAACCTATTGACTATGGTCACATTAAATACTGAATAACTAACAACAGTGAAATATTTAGCCATTGTACTGGATTTTTTGCCCTTTCCTCTTTCTCATTTTCTTAGTAGACTGTTTCCTGACTTTCAGTCTTGACTCTAATTTCCTACATGATCACTAGGACAACTATTTAAAGATATACATACTTGTTTCTGTTACAGGGGTCCTAAGTTAAAATCTCAGATGTTAAGCCTTAGTAGTAGTATATAGTGGCAGTGCGGATAAGAATCTAATGTTCTCTGTGGGCAATGGTTCTCAAAATTTAATACACATTAGGAACACAGAATATTGCTAAAATTGATATTTCTGGGCCCTATCCCAAGAGATTTTGATTCAGTAGATATGAGGTAGGGTTCAATAATCTACATTTTTAAGAAGCACCATGAAGGAATATTCATATGAAGCTGATCAAAAGACTGTGATTATGATATTCTGTGTAATATAGGACAAAGTTCAAGTAAAAGTAATAAAGAATGAAGTTAATGTATGATTCCAGGAAAAAAATAATAGACAGAAAATTTAACAGCAACATGGAAAAAGAATATCAATTCAGATATCATAAATAATATTTATATCTTTAAAATTTTAAGTATATGAATTACATACGGAAAAAGAAGTATATTATTTCATAAAATTTAATTTCATATATTACACATAAAAGGTATTCTATTTGTAAAATCTCCAAGTCCTAGCGAGATGTATAGCATAAAAACTGATTCCCTTTATTCAACCATTTTTAAGCCTAATGTTGTTCTGATAATTATAACACTTTGGTATGAATTTTCTCAGAATTTTTAGATATACTTTATATACAATGCATAAATACACACATATTCACAAATTTGTTCTATAATTGGACTCTCATATTTATTATTTTGTGGCATGCTTCCTTTTATTGTTTGGGATAAATTTCTTTTTTCATTACATGTTAGTCTACATTTTTCTTCTGAATGGCTTACTGTATAGTATTCTACAACCTATGAATATATTATCTAATCTGAGAGTCTCTTGTTTAATAATAGAATTAAACTGACTCAAATGCATCATGATAATTTAATATCTGGTCTTTTTCTGAACATATTTTATATGATTTCTTATTTCCCTTCATTCTTCCAAATTTCATATTCTAATTTTCTCATTCATTTAGTTTTTTTAATCAGTTATACTAATTTTCTTTGTTGATTAATCTTGTTTCCTTTATTTTTTCTCTAGATAAATAATAATGTTCATAACATTGTATCCATCTATTAATTATCTTACAATTTTAACATTGATGTTATTCTACCTCTCTTGAAAGATGATGAACAACATTAATTTCCTTTTCAAATGCAGTAAACAAATTATTAAGATTCAACTGAATTTTTCTCACCATTTCCTTTATCTTTGTTAAGATAATCTAGTTTATTTTTAAACTTTTAAGATTCTTGAAAAGTATGTAATTTTTAGAACATCAATAATTTTAATTTTATGAAACAAATTTGTATTAATATTATTTATGTCCCTCTATCCATTTTACTGTTTCTTTTGTATGGCTTTTTTGTGTGTGTAGTCCACAATTTCCCACTTTTTCAATATAATGTTAATAACCAGCATAGTAGGGAAATTTATATATAATTTATATGTAACCTATATAAATTATATAATTTATATGTATATGTAAATTATATATTATATAATTTATATGTAACCTATATAAATTATATAGATTAGAAAGAAGCAGCAAAATACATTTGTTCATGACATGATCACTATTCAGAAAACATCAGCAACAAGGTTAGTCTCACTTAAACCAAAATACTGATTACAACTGTAAGGACAAGTAAACAGTGTCTGACAATAACTCTGATAAAATAAGTTTAAGACAATTTTAGGGAAATTATAAAAATTTTTGAAAGACTCTAAAGAAGTCTTGTGTAAAAGAAGAGACATATAATATCAACAACAAAAACATTTAATGTAAAATTTTTTTTAATTTCTCCCAAACTCAAGTAAAGTTTAGTGTGATTTCAATTAAAAATTCTATTTTCCATAGAACTATTTTTTTCTAGATCTGCAAAAAATGACATGGGCATTTTAATGGGGATTGCATTGAATCTGTAGATTACTTTGAGTAATATAGACATTTTAACACTGTTGATTCTCCTGATCCATGGGTATATGTTTTTCCGTCTGTTTATGCCCTCTTCAATTTCATTCCTTGGTGTTTCATAGTTCTCCCTGTAGAGGTCTTTCACCTCCTTAGTTAAATATATTCCTAGGTACTTTATTTTCTCTGTTGCTATTGTGAAAAATATCGAGTCTTTGATTTTATTCTCAGTATGACTGCTATTGGCATATATGAATGCTATGAATTTGTGTACATTGATTTTGTAACCTGAAACTGTGCTGAATTTGTTTATCAATTCCAGAAGTCTCTTGGCAGAATCTTTGGGGTTTTCTAAATATAAGATCATATCATTCTTCACTTCTGTAACAACCTGGATGGGACTGGAGACTATTCTAAGTGAAGTATCTCAAGAATGGAAAAACAAATACCACATATGCTCATTATTAAATTGGAACTAGTAGATGAACATCCATGTGCACCTATGGCAGTAAAACTCAATGGCAACCCAGCAGGTGGGAGGGGAGTAGGGGGGATGGATAAATACTTACCTAACAGACACGATGCATGCTATCTTGGTGATGGGCACACTTAAGACTTTGACTTAAACTTCACAAAAGCAAATCATGTACCAAAGCATTTGTGCCCTCCTAATATTCTGAAATTAAAAAAAATATTAAATCCTATTTTTCATAATGAAAGATTATAAGTTGAAGCTAAAATGTACTTAAAAATGTGAAAAGCCAGGGACAGGCAAGGTACTACTAAGAAAGAATAAGAGTCTTGCCATTAAACACACCAAATTCATCGAAGAGTTTTAATAATTAAGACAAGTGTTAGTGACACAGGCATATGCCAATGTTTTGGAACATTATTCAAAATTTTTAGGAAGAGATAAGTTAGAAACAGCACTTTATTTAAAAAAAATATTATGACACTGATAGTATTGTGTATGAGTGGGATAAGGTGAATAAGTCCTGAAAATTGATGATCTATATGCAAACAAAAATAAAATTATACCCTTACCTCACACCATAAATGAAAATTCCATTCCAGATGATTAAAGAAAGTAATTGTAAGGTAACTATTATATGTTCTAAGAAAATATATGTTAATATTTTGGTTACCTTTAGATAGGTAAGGATTTCCTAAAGAAGACAAAAAAAATTAAAAACCTAAAAGATAATAGATTAAATTGTATTAAAATTAAGAAATTTGTATTTATTGGACAATACTCAAAGAAGACATTTGCAAAAGATATAATAATAAGAATATTAATATGAATATTAATAGTGTAAAAAGGACCATTATAAATCATTAAGAAATATGGATAACAACAGGTAAAACAAAAGACAAAGGCAGGAATTTTATAGAATTGGGTTATGTTGGTCAATAAGTAGATTTAAATATGTTCAAATTAGTCATAATGAAAATGCAAATGTAGAATATAATGAAATGCCATTTTACACATTTTCAAATTGATAGCTATATCAAGTATTGACAGGTGTATGATACAGTGAGGATTCTTACACACTGATAGATGCAATGTAAATTTGTATATCCATTTTGGAAAACAAATTTAGCATTACCTATTCATTTTTTTAATTTCCTGGAATGGTTACTTATTTTACTTTGCTTTGACAAAAAATATAATGTAGATATAATTTCAAAATGTATAATATAAACACAATATATATTTCTTTGTTTCATAAATCATCCTACAAAGCAGACAGAAAAGCCTTTGGATTCACTAAACAACTGGAAAGATATTTCTCAAATGTATACATCAGTCTGTGTGCATGTAGTCAAGCAAATTTGTAAGAATCTACCTTAATGAGTAGTAACTCTTCATATACAGGAAAATGCAATAAAAACTAACAGAATTAATAAAAACAGATAATATTTGAGCTCTGTGAATTTTCTGATTTTCTGAAGGTGTCAAGAAGATGTACACCCAGATCCCTCACTTCCTCAGAGATTGAAGTCAAGGATTTCTTAATGTCAGGAGGTAGGATTTCCTCCTCTTCATTTATAGCAAACATTTGCATGGCATCACCTAAAATTTCTAATGTTTGCTAAATGGTGAGATCAACATAAGCATCAGTGGCTGCATATAGTTTCTGGTCCTCAGTGAGGGGAAAATTACTCCAATCCTTTCGGCAAATACACTTGTCTTTCAGAAGTTGTTTACTCAAGAGGTATTTAACCAGACCATTGAGGCCCCAGGACTCTGTACATTTCAGTTTTTTATTGGCAACATCTGTCAACTCACAAAACTTTTTAATTTGATATCAAAGTCACATAGAAGTTTCCACTGATCTCCTTCAATTCCTACACCTGTCTTTTTAATTGCTTTATTTTCAAGAAACATTTTTAATCCCTAGGGAAAAACTGACATAGAGGAAATGTTAAACAAGTAACATTTGCTGTCAGACACACAAAACTAAATTAGTGCAACTCTGCCAATTTTCCCTTTATTGTATACTGGTTACCATTCCTTGATAAATCCTACCACATATCCATCAGATAGACTCATGCTAAGATCTTCTGATAGAAAAGAGCGATCCTTAGCTTCATAACTATACAAAACAGATCTAGTGAATTATACGAAGAGAAAGGAGTTCATCTTCAAAAACAGTCCTTTGAATAAATGATGCCTTTCTTTCTTTCTTCTGCAGCACATCTTTTATTTTGCATAGACATCTATTTGGGAAATTTCTGCTGCTATGGAGCTGATTCCAATTTTATTTTTCATTCATCTTTATAATATCCTTCCTGTCATTGCCAGTTCCAAACTTTCATTGTTTACATAATATCTTGTATGCTTCAAAGTATTCACTTATTACTTCGACTATGTCATCCTCAGTTGGTTTTGGAACTCCTTTATTAAGCAAATAAGGTCTTCCAGGTGTTTTTCTTCAAGGATTTTATACAGTCTTCTAACTGAGGACCATTACCAACATTCATGGAATCATATCCTGAGAAGAGCCACTTCAGTGGGTCTTCTCCTTCAGCTGAATGACTTGAGAATGCAACAAGAGCTGGGTTTGCAATCCAGGCATCCAGGCGAGGAGGCACCAAAGCAACAAACTTCATTCCAGCACTGCAAAATATCCCAGGAAAATTCTTGCATATATCCTCCATGGGAAATGAGCATGAACCAAAGGATAATATATTGAATAATAAAAGTCTAGGATAAACTACAGACAGGAGAATGGATAAATGAGTTATTCTAGTTTTGAACAATAGAGTATTATAAAGCAGCAAAATGCCTAAGTAGCAACCACAACCATAAATACAATGAATCTCACCATTAAAATTTTGAGAGAAAAGACAGTTTTAGAAGAATTCATGCACTATGACTCAATTTATACAAAATTAAATTGCCTGTTATTGAGTATGATGGCTTTTGAGGTGTACTTAAATATATGATAAAACCGTAAAGGAAATAAAGCAGTGATTTATGTTAAATACCGGATTGTAGTTACCTATGGAGAAAGCATGCATTTGTGATGGGCTCAGAGATACTGGTCACGTTCTTTCGTAAGAAAGTTGAAACACAGATCTTACTTTTACTGTTATTCTGAACTATACAAATAAATTATATATATTACATTTATATATTTCCATAACATATATAGTTCATATATGCTATATGTAAGTGTATATATATATATATAATATGCATTGTATTTTTAAAATTTAAAGGGAATATTAAGCCAAGAAAATAACATATGCTTGTACTTAATTTGAGATTGACTAATGACTAACATCTAATAGGGACCCTAGAAAATGAAGACACAAAAATTGATTACATTTGGAGTCTCTGAGGTGGCCACAGTTCTACCCAAAATTGGAGACCCTTTCCATGTCCAAGGGAACGTGTACATGGACAGAACATGAACAGCTGCATGAAATGTGTCTAAAGGAGAACTTACTATTCATGCAGAGAGACTGCTGTCTCAGAGAACATTATTTCCATCTTCTTTCTCCCTCACCTGTAATAAAAACAAGAACAACAGAAGTAAAGACTGATTTTTCCACCTAAGTTTTGAAGTGGTGTGTGTGGTGAGAACGGGTTTGAGGAGATTTTCAGGGAGGTTTTAAAATACAACATTCCTGAGACCAGTGGTCATTGAGAAGATGTAAGATTACTTATTGTTTTAGGGGTCTGAAAATAAATTTCTATTTGTATCATTTCCCTTTGAGATTCTGGTCTGTTATGAACACTCTACCAGTAGGAAGTTTGTGTAGGATATATGAGATACAGCGAAACTGAGCATTTTGATACACAATAATACAAGGAAATGCTCCAAGAGCAAAAAAAAAAAAAAAATCTTTATTCTTCCTAATATCATTTCCCAGAGTATCCCTTCTAATAAGTATATTTCTAAAAATAGAATAAAGCAGTCTGAATTTGATGGTGTCAGATGTTCAGAAAAATACAAAGTCCCCCAAGTGGCTAAACTACTAAGTCTTTGTGAACCTAAGTGCTATATTCTGAGATAAATATCCTTTGTAAATCACAAGATTAAGATCCAGTTTAGCTTCCCCTCCACCCACAGGATAACGTGAAGAACCAAATGAATATACAAATGGTCTGAGACTATCAATGTAAGGAAACACGAAATATTCTACCTATATTACAAAGCATAGCAGAGCTCAAAATTTCACTGGCAGAAATAAATCTCTCAGAAATTCCAAATTGGTGTTCCTTCAACCTCTATGTTCTGATTATGGGTAAGATGCTCATTTTCTACCTATGCATGTATTCTTGGCCCTTGGCACTGATTCTTCTATACCCTCCTTTTTCTGCCAGCAGTTAGGCTTGACTCTCCACTTTCCAATGGAGAACCTGGCGTTTCAATGTTGTTTTACTCTAGACCTGACCATAGGAATCTGTTTTATTTGAAGTGGGAGACTTCAACTGGAAGTCAGACAACATGTTCCTTTTCCTGATATTTTAATACTCATTCACCTGGAGTTTTTTTTTTTTTACTCTTTGAAGAATTTCTGTCTCAAAGCTCTCTGGAGACTGTGTCCAGTTAAGATTTGATTCTCATTCCACCTCCAACTGTTTTATTCCTCTCTTACTCCCTTTAGAGCCAGGGTGTCAATCCGGATATTAACACTGAATGTCTTAAGAGGGTAAGATAAGAAGCACACTCTTCAGCCTTAAATCCAGAGGTCCTAGTAACTAAACAGATGATCAAATGACTTTGGTCATGAAGAGAAAAGGTACAAGGCAGAGTATTAGAAACATTGAGTGGCCAGGACTAAGGCAAATTAACAGTGCTTGAAGGAGCAGAAACAAGAGTTCCAAGGAATACTCAAATAACTTTTTGGGGGGAGGTCATTGAATGCTTTAATTTACCAATTGGTAAATAACAAATTATTGGGGCTTTTGTTTTATTTATAAGAGGAATTGAGAAAAACACTAAAAATAATAGAGAGAAAATGGATGTACACTAGCTTGCAAGCTCAAATGCCCTGTGTCAGGAGGTGCTAGTAACTGTGATATCTGACATAGCTTTGTTATATGAGACCAGCCTTCCTCCAATGAAAACAACCACAGTAATAACATGGGATTTAGGGAATTGAAGTCCAGAAGCCGCAGGATCTTTCATCATTTGGCTTTTCCACAGTGTCAGTAATGTGAAAGAGAATATGTCCCATTTGCCTCAAGCTAAATGGGTTTCTGAGTGAACAAGAATAAATGTGAAATCTGATGCTACTCCAGACATTTCTACACTGTTACAATAGGAACTGCAAACATCTCAAAATCATCTCCTGCAATACAAAGGCACATTGCAGGCTCCAACAAGAGACTATTTTAGCTGTTTTAATAGCATGAATATATAGCAGAAAAATCAGTAAGATACCAAACAAGAACAGATGGAAAATTCATTAACTACTTTAACCCGCATAAAACAGAGTGAGTACAAATATGTTTAGCACAGTGAGTGTTTCAGTTCTTTGCTTCTTTAATTTTGTCAGTATCTACTTTTAGGATCTATGAAGGAGTGACAATCAACTAAACTTCTGATATAGCCTGTGGAAATCTGTGGCTTCCTATGACGACTCTTCATTGTGGCATTTTGTGAATTTCATTGATTACATTAAACTGTTACTTATATATAAAAGAACTGTTGTAGGCAGAATGATGGCCCCTAAAGATGTCCACCTCCTAATCTCTGGAACTTGTGAATATATTACCTTGCATGCCAAAGAGGAATTAAGTTTGCAGATGGAATTTAATTTTCTAATCAGCTGACTTAAAAATAGGAAGATTATACAGGTTGGCCACTGTATTTCAAGGGTCCTTAAAAGTGGAAGAGGGAGGTGGAAGAGGAGGGCAGAACAATGTGATGTGAGGACTCAACCTTCTGTAGCTGGCTTTTAAGACAGAGAAAGGGACCATGAGTCAGGGAATGCAGGCAGCTTATAGAAGCTGGAAGGAATAAAAAAATACATTCTCCTCAAAAACCTCCAGAAGGAAATCAGCCTTGTTGGCACTTTGACGTTAACTCAGTGAGATTCATGTCAAGCTTCTGATACACAGAACTGTAAAAAAGTAAATTTGTGTTATTTTAAGCCATCAAGTTTATGGTAATTTGTTATAGCAAATGGATACAGCAATAGGAAACTAACAAAGAAAAAGGACTCTATATTGTGGTTGATTTTAATGTCACATGTTTGCTTATAAAAGGATAAATTATGTTACACCTACACCTAAATGAGAAATGAACACATGGTAGGCTGGGATGACTTTTATTTGATCAAATGTATTCTTTCTGGGCATTCATCTATTCACTCTACCAAGTAGTCAGCCTAGGTGCCAGGCATAAATTGATTGAGCACCCACTGTGTGACAGGGATTGTGGAAGACAGTACATGAAGAAATGAAAAAAAAATAAAATAAAAAATCTTGCACCATACCTGCCTTCTTGGAATTTGTCACTTTCTCCCCTTATTTCAACTACTGAGAAAATTGTTCTCGATAAATATGCACCAAAGTATCACTGACTTAAAAAATCAGTTAATGTCTTGTGCCTACAAGTCACAGTGTTGGCTGGATGGCCCTCCTGTCTGGTTCCCCTCCAAGTTGTCATTCAATAATCCAGGCCCCTTTCATTCTGTGGCTCCATTACCTATCAGTTTCTTAGTTCCAGATAGAGGACTAGGAGAGAAAGAAAACATGGAGTATCTCATAAAGGGTTTTCAGGGCCAGCACTAAAAGTGATACACGAAACTCTGGGCAAATTCCGTTGCTGCAAGTTCAGTAGTGTGGCCACAACTATCTGCAAGATAGAGCAGAAAAAATAGTTATCACAGAGACCCAGAATAGGAAATGGGATTGGGTTGCATTTCACCGCTATTGGCTTCAGTCTTTTCTTGTTGGTAATATTCTCTGTTTTTTTTTTTTTCACACATGAAATATACTCAGCTTCTCCCCAAGTTGAAAAACCCTATGTCTCCACATTTACTGCAAATGGCTCAAATCTAAAATTTGCAGTAATGTTCAGCCTTCTCCATCTTATAAAATGATCCTAAAACATAAAGTATGTGTATCCCATATACCTCCCAAATAGTGGTAAAAGTACAGTATAAATACAATAAACACCCACATTTGGATAGAAAAGAAAGGAAGAAAATATGCCCAACTAGTACTGAATATTTTAAATTTTTTATAGGTTTTATGTGGTAGTTCCAGGTAGAATACCAGACATGAAAAATATTAACCTATAGGACGAAGTTAAATATCATGGCTATTATGGAGATAACTACAGCTGCCAAGGCTTAAAAAATTTCCAGATGGGCCTAGAGAAAAATCAGATTGTTTTCTACTTCTTTTAATTTATTTTAATTAGTTTTGTGATAGTACATTTGATAATATGCAGTCATAATATTCACAGAAAACAATCTATGCACAAAACATGTTAATATTATAGGCAATATATCTGGCTTAATTTGAAATCAGCCTAGATAGATGAGATCAATGCAAATTGAGCTAACTAAACATAAACTTTATGCAATTTACAAGATTAGAATTATTGCTAAAAAGTACCCTGATTCTGGCCCTTTATGAGTTTTCTTTGAACAAAGAGATCATAGTCAATCAAAGCTTTATGCAGTTCTCTGTGGATATTAATTTTTACCAACACATTTCTTGCTTTAGGAGTCTCCTCAATGGTTAGAATGTTAAAATCATAATTATGCTATTATATATTACTATGATATATTCATATTTTGAGAGTGCTCAGTCTTTATATTCCATTTATATATTTAATATTCATGTTATATGTCACATTCAACCCTCCTCTTTTTATAAAATAAATGGAGAGATGTACTACTTACTCATAGAAGCAAATGAGATTGTGAGATATCACTTAACTCCAGTGAGAATGGCCTTTATTAAAAAGTCTCATAACAATAAATGTTGGCGTGGATGCAGAGAGACAGGAACACTCATACACTGCTGGTGGGACTGCAAACTAGTGCAACCTCTGTGGAAAGCAATATGGAGATACCTTAAACAGATACAAGTAGACCTACCATTGATCCAGCAATCCCATTATTGGGCATGTACCCAAAAGAACAAAAGTCATTCTATAAAAAAGACATCTGTACCTGAATGTTTATAGCAGCACAATTTACAATTGCAGAGATGTGGAAACAACCCAAGTGCCCATCAATACATGAGTGGATTACTAAAATTTGGTATATGTATACCATGGAGTATGGTGATATAGAATCTCTTATGTTCTCCTGGATAGAGTTGGAACCCATTCTACTAAGTGAAGTATCCCAAGAATGGAAAAATAAGCACCACATGTACTCACCATCAAATTGGTATTCACTGATCATCACCTAAGAGCACATTTGGGAATAACACTAATCAGGTGTTGGGCAGATGTGGGGGGTGGGGGGAGGGGATGGGTGTACACCTACATAATGAGTGCGATGTGCACTGTCTAGGGGATGGACACGCTTGAAGCTCTGACTCGGAGGGGTGGGAGGGCAAAGACAATATATATAACCTAAACTTTTGTACCCCCATAATATGCTGAAATTAAAAAAATAATAAAAATATAAAATAAAAATAAAAATTTAGTAATAGAAAACAAAAAAGAGAAATAGGAGCTGCCCAAAGTGGCTTGTAATCACTGTAAGCCCAAGATCACATACATAGTAGGTGTCAGAGCAAAGTCAAACCCAGATTTGTGTATCTCCAATGCTTATTAAATTTTTTTTTTATGTTTCCAAACTACCTATGTAAATCTTTAAGCATAGATTCTTGGAGAAGGCAGAAAGCCTAACATTATTGAAAATCACTATTTCCAGATACTTTTATATATTTATAATTTAGTTTAATATTCTCAACAAACTCTCAAATCAGGGATGTCTTTGATAATTGCTCTCTAATCACACTTAAGATTAAATGTAAGCCCTGACTGTGCTCCAGGAGAAAAGGTTTTCCTCCTTTACTATTGCAAGCACCTTCCTGCCTAAAAGTTTTCACTCTCTGCTTCCTTTATGTCAAACGCTCATTTCCCAGAGTCTTACGCGCTTGCTTACCTGGTACTTATTGTTCCAGTCTCAGTAAAATTTCTCTTTAAAGAGGCTTTAGCTGGCTGCGTTGACCATTACTCTCTTTCCTCTTTCATGCTTTTATTTAGCATATGGGAAATAATATCTCTTATCTATCTGTCTGTCTACCTACGTATCCACCTTTCAATCTTTCACCTAATCTACCATCTACCTACCTACATGCCTATCTACCAACCGACGTGCTTATTTAATTAATTCTCTTCAGAATTGGAATATAAACTCCATGAGGGAAAATCTTTATTTCTTTCACCCATAACCCAAGCACCTAAGCAGTCAATAATTTATTTGTTTAATGGAGGTATGCACACTTGAAAAATCAGAGGTTGAAATAAAATCCATAAAACCATGGAGTTACTTTTGTGATAAGTATTTCACTGACAATCTGACTCTCACTTCTTCATTTGTTATGTCATTGACTTTTTAAAAGTTTGTTTACAGAACATTTAAGGTAAAGCAGATTCATTTTCTATTTCACTCAGAGAGGGGAGCTAAAGATGTAGCGAAGAATATTTTCCACATTGAGTCAGCCAGTGTTATGGACACACACAAACAAATTATGGACAAGATTCTGTGTCCTTGTCTTGTTAAAAGATTTATATTTGTTAATAAAAAGCACAGTGAGAATTTTTCTTTAAAATTTCATATAAAATACATGTTAAAACATAGTGATTTGGTAGAGTCAGTCATTCTGAATAAAAATTTCATGTTGATAATATCATTGATAAGTAAGAGTGAACATCAAAGAGATTTGAAAATGACAAGTTAAGATAGTCCCATAATGGAAATCCTTATTCAGTGGTTTTATTTTTGTATCCTCTCTTGTTCTTACCATTTCTGTCATTTAAACCTTAGAGGTTCTGTGGTGCAGTGCCTCAGGATATGATTTTCTAGTTTATAAATAATTGATGCCCAGCCTAAAGTGATGAACTATTGGTAAGGAAAGGGAAAGATGATAAACCCTTTTAACTAATAAAAATACTGGCTGCAAAGAATATATATAGTGGTAAGAAAAAAATTGTCCTACAGGCAGTATAATTCCTCTAGAACAAAACACAGAATTAAAATGAAATTGGTTATAAAAATATTTACTATGTTTTGTCAAATATAGTGATAAGTATCAATATAAATCATTTCTGTCAGTACTTCACACTAACTGAAAAAGGCAATACTGGGAAAACTTAACAGCAATAAAAATGTGTAAAGTTAATATATTACATAAAGTATAAATTTAGAATTAAACAACAATAGGAACTTGAGCAATGTGATACTTGTTTGGTTATAGGCAATCTATGGCATTATTGTAGCTTTTTAAAATTATTGTAGTGAAGATTTAGAGTGGCTTAGTGGGTTTAACCATGTCTTGAAATCACAGCGTTATAAGCATGTTGATCACAGGAAATAACAGGGTGAGCTCATAAAAATACAAAGAAGAATATTCCAGTTTTGTACAGGTTCTGGATGAAAGTAGATAAATGATATGGTCAATTTTTCAAAATATTTTCTAGTTTTCTCAGATCTTTATTAATCTTTTAAATGGAAAAAAGAGTCCAACTACATTAAAACTATAGAGAATTTAATGTATTTTCAAAGTGCATTAGCACTATCCACAGAAGGTTTATGCCTTCAGATTTCTTTCTGGTTGCAGCTTTGTGGGTATCAGGCCAGTACAGCTGGTGACAAATTCAGCAAAGACTTTACAAAGTACAACTGTCTTAGCAAATAATGCTAAAGACATGTTTCTATAGCAAATATCTATATGGAAACTTATATTTCTTTAGTGACTTCTATTATTTCTTCTAACAGCATTGTTTCAAATTGATCTCCATTTGATCTCCAGTATTGCTTTAGCTTCAAATGATTTGTTCTACTTTAATATTTTACTGCCTGTCCCCTAGCCCCTCTAAAATAATACAATAATAAAAATAAATTTGTTCTTTTTGGATATACATTTAAAATTTTATTATGTGCCCAAGGGTGTTACAAACAAATTGCAAGACTGAGTCCCTCCCAGATATTCTATCCACAGCTGATATGCAGAACAAAGTATGGGAATGGTATATGTGGGACCTCATTTTAAAATTGCTCAGTAGTTTCTAAATTATGATTAGAGACAGGCCAATTTAGTGTATGTGAAGTGGAAATTGAGTGGGCTTTTGTTTTTGATCTAAAAGAAAGAAAGAGCTGAAACTGGGATATTGATACCAAATCAGGAAAGTTGTCCTAAGATAGTTTTGTTGATATTCTTGGAAGAATATATCTATGTATGTATATATGTGTTTCTGATTTTAAACATAATCTTTCTTGTGTTATATTGGGCAATGAATTAGGATAACTCATCTCAGCAGCCCCTACTTTTAGGCATTTTTGTCTATATTATAGACCTTGCCAAAGTTCTAAAGTTATTTAATGTGTAGCATCTGTGTTAAATCTCTATTACTGCTGCAAAAAGAATACCACAAACTTAGGGGCTTAATACTATGTGAATTTATCACCTTATAATTTTAGATTTCAGAAGTCCAAAATGGGTCTAATGATCTAAATTCAAACTGTCAGCAGGGCTGAGTTTCTTGTAGAAGTGCTAGAAGAGAATGTGTTTTCTTGTCTGTTCCAGTTTCTAGAGGCCATCTACGTTCTTTGGTTCATGGCCCCTTCCTCTATCTTCAAAGCCAGCAAGAGCAGGTTGAGTCCTTCTTGCATCCTACCACTCTGACCTCCTCTTCTACCTCACTCTTCTACTTTTGAGGACTGTTGCAGTACATTAGGCCAAAGTGCATAAACCAGGATAATCTCCCTATTTTAAGGTCAGTTTATTAGAAAATTTAATTCCATCTGCAAAATTAATTCCCCTTTGCCGTGCAAGGGAACATATTCAAAGGGTCCAGGGATTAAGATGTGAATATCTTTCCGGGAACATTATTCTCACTACCATAACTTTAGTCATGAGTGTTTGATAAAAGGCCCACTTATCATATTGCATTTTACCTCAGGGAAATGATCTGAGTGAAAATGTTTTAAGTTGATGGGACAGCAAGTGCTATATTCTTGACACTATTTAGTCCAAGGTATTTAGAGGAAAGAAACAAGGAACAAAGGAACCACTTAACTACTATTTGATTAATTATTTTTATAGAAATTGCTCTTTTGACTTTTAAGTATCCAACAACATTCTATTACTCACATTTCAGCAGCCTCTTAATATCCCCTTACAGACTTTTGGAGCAGCCATCTTGAAATCTCCCAAGCAAATGAGAGAATGAGTCTGTGAGGTGATTAGTCTGGGTGATAGTCAAACTCATTTACTTGGGGACTAAAGGCATTTTCAATATGATTTTTCATAAAGAAGTCCAATATAAGTGGGCTGATTAGTACCTTCTGAATCTTTAGAAGCAAAAATTCATTCATTTATTTATACAGTAAGAGATTAGATATAAGAAATAAAAATACAGCTCCAAATGTAGAAAGCATGCAATGTGCTTTATTAAGTTACTGCTCAAACGTTGGCAAAAATATGCAATAAATATTTTTTTAATAATGGTAAGGCAATAAACATTTCTTAAATCTTCATAACAGATCACTACTTTAGTGGACAAATCTAGTAAAATATCATAAGTTGCTATACTAAGATATAAAATTTATTTGCATGAATTTAATTAAATTATGTTTGTTTCTAATTTCAACATATAGTGTTAGGCTAAAAGTATTTCTTATAACAAGTTTAGTTGTAGTCAACTCTTGAGGTGTAGTGGAAATAAAAGAACTAAGATATAATAACAATGTTGAATATTCAGGGTTTTTTTTAGTGCAAACCATTGATTCTTTTTATTATAGCTTTTTAGGTCACTTATTTTTATTGATTCAACTTTTCAAAGAGTAAATAGTGGACTAAAACAGCATGAGCTCCATTACAAAGATTTTTCACATTTTATCTTAGAAACATTTTACTGATTGAGGAAAATTTATTTTGTGTAAATATGTTTATGTTGTGTTTTTCCCTGTTCTAATAATGGAGAATAGCATTCTTAAGTATGCAAAGAATATTTACTAAAATATGTCATAATCTGTCCCATAAAACAAATCTCAGATTTAAAAGAAATTAAATCCTACAAAGTATGGTCTCTGAATGATGATGATAGTAAATTAAAAATTAATAACATGAAGATATCTGGAAAAAGACTAAATATTTGAAAACTACATGACACACTTCTAAATAACCCATAGATCATAAAAAAACATTCAGAGGGGAATTTAAAAGTGTTTTGAGCCAAATAAAAATTAAGCACAATTAAACACAGTTTCAGAAACTGACTCACAACCTGTCACGATATATGAGACACATTTAAAGACATTCTTGTAGAGAAATTTGTAGCACTGAATTCTTATATTAGGAAAGAACAAGGTCTCAAGTCAATGTCCTCAAATTTGACCTTTAGAAACTAAAAAAGAAAGGCTGAAATTAAACTCAAAGTAAACAGTGGTTGAGAAACAATAAAGATCAGAACAGAAATCAAGGAAATAAAAAACAAAAGCAATAGAAGACCAAAAAAAACAAAAGTAGTTTCTTTGAGATCAATAAAATAATAATTCTCTACAACAATTGATAAGAAAAAGAAAAGAGAGAGCAAATAAAATACTAATATGAGAAATAAGAGAGGGGCCATTGCTACAAATACTAACTATAGATATAAGGAAGAAAATAATGAAATATTATGAATAATTTTATTCTAAGAAACTACAAACTTTGATGTAATGGAAAAATAGAAGCTGCCAAAGCACACTCAAGGAAGTTGCAGGCCCACAGAGCTTCACTGGTGAATTCTACCAAACATTTACAGAACAAAATAATACCAATTCCACATGAACTTCAAAGAACTCAACATGAAAAGATACTTTTAAAATCATTCTGTAAACCCAACATACACTGACAGGGTTTTACAAGCAAATAAAACTATTCATTATCCTTCTCCAGCACAGATGGAAATATTCTTAATAGAATTTTAAGCAAATGTAATTGAACAATGTATATATTAAAAGATCAATACATCTTGACTGATTTGAGCTTATCCTTGGAATACAAAACAGAATTGAAAAAAAAAAAAGGAAAAGAAAATCCAATAGATGCTAATTTAGGATATCTACCAGAAATGCATAGCTCACTTCATATATAAAAGTAAAAGACTGAACACTTTGCCCCTAAGAACAGGAACAGGACCAGGATGTCTGTTCTTCCTGCTTTTATTCAACGTTGCCCCAAAACTTCCAGCTAATGCAGTAAGGGAAGGAAAGCCATTCAGTTTGGAAAGAAGGAATTATCTGCTTCCTCGAATGTTTTACCACTGACCCTCTGCAAGCCTGGTTGCTTCTCTGTGGATTCAGTTGAAACATCACAGGCTCAAAAAGTCCTTCTTATATCCAAATCTGAAAAACCTCTTATACATGCTTTTATTTATTTTCTCAACTCCTTTATTTTCATATTAGCACTTACTCTTTTTGGATATTTCTTCATTACAGTTCAATGTAAGCTTTGTAGAGTAGAGGCTTGACATTTCAGCAATGTATCAAAAATTTGAGAAAAGTTCCTGGCACCTAGTATTTATTTAATAGATTTATTTATTGAGTAAATGAATAGGATGGAATTTAATGAAAGAATTGGTGGAACTAATGTAAATGTGCAAGATTCAAAAAAAAAATATATTAATTCTACTATTAAAAATATTTTAGTCTTATTGCTTTCTGCTCCTTTTACTCTTGATAAAAGGTGGTTTATTTTAAAGCGTGCATCTACTTGAATAGTTTATGTCATTAAATTTTGCACCATTAATTTCAGAAATAGATTCATTTTTTAGGGCTATGTTATGAATTTGAAAATTAAAGAATAATATTTTTCCCATTTGAAAATGACCTAATTGACCCAAATCAATTCATTTTTTTCTTCATAAGCTCCATTTTAGCAAATCCAATTTTCTTAAGGAATAAACAATTTTATGCAGGTTATTTTAAGAAATTCTTAAAAGTCAGAGCTTTGATCAAAATATATTTTATGTTGCCAGCCACTTCAAACTTAAAGAGGGTATGTTAAGAATAATTCAATCATATGAGTTCACCATTATGGCCATCATTTATTTAAAACTGTGACAAGACAGATTATTACATTAATATATAGACATATAAAGTACAAGACAGATTATTACATTAATATATAGACATATAAAGTATATGTTTATTTGAATTTAAATTAAATGCTTTCAAAGTACTGGAATTCTTGTATATTCCTTGAGCAGTTTATGCACCTCATGGTTGTCAGCTCTCATTTTATGTTAGCACTATTAATACTGCTCTAACACTTTTTGTACTTTATTATTTTCCCATGTATAATTTTCTTTTAATTGGGAAACAAACTGATCAAACTTGTTATAATTTTGCGAAAGACAAATAAACCACCTTCAAGTAAATTCTTACAAGCTCTGTCAAGGTCTAAAATGCATAGACTCTGACACAGATAGTGCTGCTGTTTAGAAGTTTTTCTTTTATAAGTGTTGTGATTTTAGGTCATAGTTCTGAGCGTTGTAGAGGTCTGAAAGTGCTAATAATTATATTATTCTATATATTCTGATTTCCTCTATATAGGAGAAATCAGCATTTACCAGTTTATATTTGTCTCATTACATGTATTTTTGTAATCTATTAATAGTTAATATTTCTGGGGTGAGTATAGGATACATTTTATTATTCTTATAATTACTATTAAATACCACAATGTAGACACTTAGCTTTGCAAATACATAAATAAAATAAGATCACTTCCCTTCCCTACAAAGTCTTGTGATAGAAAGTCTAGAACTATTATCCTCATTTAATTTGTGAGGAAAATAAATTCTAGTGGGCCTGACCTAAAAGTCCACATCTTTTAGTGTTTCTGAGTCTATTGTCTAGCATATCATATCCACTCGATAATTTATATTGCTATTTAGAGAGCTTTTCTAGGGCAAAGTTTAAGCTTTTGATTTTGGAGTCAGAAATTCTGTGATTGCTAAGTTATAGTTTGCCTAATTATAAAATGGAAAAAGTAGTATAAGATGTTGTAAGGATACTGCCTGATGTGCTTACTATGGGACATAAAGCTGAATTTAATAACATTAAGTGAGTGGAAGTGACTTGTTAGAAGGACATTCAATTGTACAGGGGAAATCCAGGAGGCAAAAATAATTCTACTTTTGGCTTTATTATTATCCTTAGTTGTTGTCGTTATTGTTTTTATACGACATTGTTTCTAATATAAATAGTATAAATGCATAACCATGAGTAAACAAAATCTTCGCTTACTGTTTAATTAGGGCTCTTTACAGTTGGAAGGAGGAAATAATGTTATTCTTTTACTGTGCTTGAATCTATACTGACCCTGGAGGTTATTGGCAAAAAAAAGTTTATTGGCTTCATTGAAACTATGAACTGGAATAGGTCACAGCAAGAATTGCTCTTATAGCCTATAAGCGCTAGAGGCTTAGAACGTGACAATTTTCAAAGACACAGCTGAGACAAAAGTAAAATAATAAGTGAAAAAGTTGATGGGGTTCAAGCATTGACTCGAACTCTCTTTGCTTTTCTTTTTTTTTCAAAATGATATGTGCGTCTGGTTTCCATGGTGCTTATAAGGTTGACTTCAACAATTTCAAAAGGTGAAATTGGAGTTAGAGACAAATAATTCAAGTGGGATAAATATCCTTGTTCCTGAATACCCAGTCACTTTAGTGTAACATTCCATGGACATATTTTTCATTTTAAACTTAAATTGTAATGTTCCTTCTTCAGTAACTTCCTTAGTTCCTATCATGGTCATATTCAGCAAAGCAATAGGATGCAGGCTGTATTACGATCTAAAGCAGTTAAGTGCATTAGAATGAGACTTATTTGTGTGAAAGAAAATTTTATATTATAATTCAAAGATACAGAACTGATGTAGAATAAAAAATATTTGGACAAAAGAGCTCATTTCTATTTTAATGGATATGCTTGGGATATTAGAAACAGCAAATATATCTGTTATACAGAAAAACACATATAAAAGTTACAGTCCTATGTGCAAGTTATATATATTAGACACGTTATATATATTATACATACATATATATGCCAAATTTCCAGCTAAAGCATAAATTAAAAGACTTAAAGTACTCTGATGTTAGTGCTAAGTTTGATTTCCCATTAAATAGGTTTAGTTGCAAATGAATGAGTGTCCTGTAGAAGTATCTTTAGTTTCTTGAATAAGTGCTCACGAAATATAAAGAAAAAAAGAGCTCTAAACTAAAAGTTAGAATATTTGGAATCAAGAAGAAGTTCAACTACATTTTGGTATTTTAAAAAAATGACTTCCTTAATAGCCTGTCTCTCAATAGATGAAAGTACTTGTGTCATTTTTATTTTCAAACCAATTTTTGCTATTATTGTTATTTGCAATTTTAGTAATAAGAAACAAACTTTTAAAACCTATTTGCAATTTTTAAGCACCATCAATACCGTAGGTTTTATTCCTAAAATTCAAAATCACAACTTGAAAAAGGATTATAAATTAAGGCATAAAGAACAGAAGTTCATGTATAACTAATGTGGAGGTTGTATTTGTTAGATTTGGGTTTGTTCTGGAATCGAATTGAACTTTCAGCTGCAAGAAGTTGTCTGAAGGAAGTGCAACAGTAGGTTAAAACTCATTTTCAGTGCAATAAGCTCTTGATTTTAACAAAAATGAGTGTTTTTAGATTTCCATGTTTGACTTTAAAATACAGAAAATCTCCTTTTCTAAATCAGAAAGTACAGAAACATGAACTCTAATAAATATTTATTTAAAAACAACCAGAACATAATTTATTGGCTACTTAACTCACCATATAGAAATAGGTAATAAAGGACATTTTTGCTAATTAAGTTGGGGCCCAGATACGTTCATCATAATGGCAATAAACCTTCTTGAGCCACCTGCAACCATATTTTCATATAACAGTGGGAAGTTTCAAAGGAAAGTGAAAAATAATGGTACTATGTGGTATCTATTCCCTTTAAAGTCCCTTAGCTTTTATTTCAGCTCCTGTAGTTGAAAACATGAATATCAGAAACTGGGAGAAAGAGCTCATGTTTTGAGAACAAGTTAGTGAGATTTTAAGGAAAGGGTAGTGTCACAATCTGATGAAACTACCCTGGAGAAGTTTGTGTAAGGCTATGGCCCAAGCAGAAATACTTCAGGGCCTGGTTGACCGAGTCAGGGATAGTTAGAATGAAGTTATCTTACCTTTACATGGGAGCTCTGGCACACGAATAATGTAAATACTTGGGTGGATCTAGAGAGAGTATTGTAAAAACAAAAATTGCACTAGGCAAAGTTACACATTTGAGAAAAAGTTTATTCAAGGCTATTACAATGGAGGAGAGAGACTGGAACTCAGTCTGAACTCATCTCTGCTGAAGCAAAGATTAAGGGAATTTTTAAGTGCTGGATTGAGAGAGAACACAGCCATCTGTGTTTGGTATTTGATATTACTGAAAGGAAAAATAAAATTTTTCATATATCTGTGATAAGAAGTACTTTCGCCACTTGGATTAAGGCACCTACAGAAGGGAGGCTCCTGTCTTCTCATGTATACTGTAAGATAGGGGTGCTATTTCACTTAATGCTTACATTGCAAAGATGTCTCCCAAGTCCTTGAAAAAGACCTCCTTGGGCTATAAAACTGGAAATAGGCTTTAAAAAAGATTTACATCTTGGCTGAGTGTGGTAGCATGCACCTATAGTAGCAGCTAACTGGGAGGCTGAGGAGAGAGGATCTCTTGAGACCATAAGTTCAAGACCAACCTAGGCAATATAGCCAGACCACAGTCTCTAAATATTCCAAACAAACAAAAAAGATTTACATATAAAAGGAACAGAAAAAGAAGTTACAAGTTTTCTAAAGTAAATAATCTAAAAAACATGGAGGTCAGGTCAGGGCCTAAAGTCAGGAGGAAGGCCAGAAGGCTGTCTAAAGTTTAATCCTGCTGAGGGGAACGTTAAGGCCACTTTGGACCGTGTCATAAGACTATGTTGCAATAATAACAGGCAGAACTCTGGCTCTGTTGGTCACTTCATTGCTATAGGTCACTCACAAATTGAGGAAAGATCAGGAGAAAAACAACAGCATGGACATCCTGTGGGAACTCACTTGAGCTCACAGACCATCTGTAGGCATATGGTGAAGCACTCTTTGGGTGCTTCCAAGAATAAGAGGGGATATTTAAAGAGCATTGAATTACCAATAATTAAACCAGTGGAGAGCTATGCCCATATAATTGTGTTAAAAAAGAATGGAAAGGCAGGGCGCGGTGGCTCACGCCTGTAATTCTAGCACTCTGGGAGGCCGAGGCGGGCGGATCATTTGAGCTCAGGAGTTTGAGACCAGCCTGAGCAAGAGTGAGACTCTGTCTCTACTAAACATAGAAAGAAATTATACGGACAGCTAAAAATATAGAGAGAAAAATTAGCCGGGCATGGTGGCGCATGCCTGTAGTCCCAGCTACTTGGGAGGCTGAGGCAGGAGGATTGCCTGAGCCCAGGAGTTTGAGGTTGTTGTGAGCAAGGCTGACCCACGGCACTCTAGCCCAGGCAACAGAGTAAGACTCTGTCTCAAAAAAAAAAAAAAAAAAAAAAAGAATGGAAAGGTATTTTATAGTCATGGGCTAGAGACACCTAGAAGATATATAGTATAGTGCACTGTTCTATTTTCTTTTCTTTAACTATGTAAGTTGAGTCATTCTCTGCAGTCATTTTTTGTTTCATAAAGTCCCAAGTTAAACAGCACCTCCAGCTACTATTGCATAATTCCCTCTTAGGTAGATATTACTTGATTCTAACTGTTAGAAACAATACAGTGGAACCTGTATGAGCAAAACCAGACAATTGACTTTCCTCTCTCATCTAAAGAATTCCGTCTTTAGTTTTTCTTTTTCTATTTTTCTGAGTACAGCATAAATTAGAAAAGAATATTCTCTCTTGGCCAGAGAAGCAAGAATCAGACCAGAATCAAGAGAAAACTGTAAATTGTTGAGCAAAGAAATAAACCTTCTTTTGCAGAAATGTCTTTTTGGATAAGAATTGAACAATATTAAACAGGTTTCTTCTTCACAGCAAGAGTTATCTATGTATTTAATGTACTCTTTAAATCTCCAAGGAGAGATTTAAGATGCAAAGTTTCTTAACTTATTTGACCACAACATTTGTTGTTCTTAGAGTAACATAATATATTGTACAACAAGGGTTATAGGGCTCAAAGCTAGGAAAATGCTGTAGTTAAAATTCCTTAGCATCATTCCACAGAGAGAAACTTCTAAAGTTTATTGGAAGTGGTAAAACTGGTGAAGCAAATACCTTGCAAATAGATGAAATGAGCCCAGAGTTAGTACCAGGTAAGTCTTCTTCCCTCCACCTGGGCTGAAGAACCCAGTCTGTTATCTAAAAAGCAGTAACTCATTTTCAGGGAGAAAAGAAGCAATAATCAGTGCAAAACAGACTAATTCATGGGCAAGTCCATAGACTTATGTATTTTCACTCATTTGGGAGTTACTAAGTTCTTCTACACATTGTTGATGCATATTTTTGCAGCAAGAAAATACTAAATTTTTCTGCCCCCATTGATGAATTAACTTTGCTATGGCATGATTCTTTTATTTCCATCTCCTTGTTCCTATTCCTGAATCACTTTGAATTAACATTGAATAGTTATAAATAATTTCAATTGCTGTTATGCTTCCCCTTAAAATGTTTATGAGGAATGCCCATTGTCAGTGTGATATTTTAAAGTGAAGGATACGGTAATAAATTTATTCAATAAAATAAATTTCATATTTCATTGATTCTAAGATGTACAATTTTCACATTTTAATATATTTGTAATTGGGATACATCTTACAATTTATGGCATTGTACAGTGATAAAGATGGAATTGTGTTTGTGAACATATGATCATCAAAACCATCTGTACCCTAATACTCAAATTAGGTCTTAAAGGTCTAGAAAAATATCTTAGGCGATATTAATAATAGTGGAGTTGTGTTAGTCCATAGGCACCAATGGTTGTGGGGAAGTACCGAATCAAACATGTTTACAAGATGTTAGCATCATAGTCAAAAGAAAACTAAATCTACCTAAAGGCAAAGCTAGCCTGAGAACACAGGCCAATGACTTTCAGTACTTTTGTGGATGCTTTTCAGAAATGCTGTATCACAATGATCTTGATAACATTCAGGATGACATTGTGTGGAACAACATGGTCATGAGTCATGAGTTAGATAGGTATTCAGAAATTTATACTTTGAAAATGAAAGACTTTCAGGAAAATCCTGGAAAGACTTGGAAGACTTTCAGGAAAGCCAATTTAGTTTGCTTTTACGTTGCATTTTAAAGTGTATGTAAGAGTTACATATATAATAAATAAATAATCTAATTAAGTTGAAAGTAGCTTTTCCAGAAAATAAAATTGTTTGTGATAGAAGAGATTGTACCATAGTGAAGTTGGCAGGAATTTTGTTGTTGTTTAGCTGTATGCAATATATCCTTGGCCATTAAAATTCATGCTGCATTAGAGTCAATTACATATATAAAATCATAATTCAATTCATGTTTATTTATATTAAGATATGAATAATTTTATGAAATTATTTATTTTCTCAGTTTTTGGACTCCTAGTCAAAATGAGAAAATCATGAAAAACATACATTAAATATTTTAATTTAGTCAGTTATAAGCTAAATAGAGGATTTCATTTTTGTGTAGCTAACACTTAAATTAAATGTAACTTCAGTCATATCCCCAAATGATTTTCTCTAGTACTCCTGAGCTTCTCATAAAATTTTAAAACCTCCATGGGGTACTTGCTGTACCATACATAAAATATTATACATTTATATAAAATTATATAATGTGATTCTGGTCATGTATTAAGCATACAAATCAATAAAGCAGAAATAAAAACCTAAATATTATATAATAAAGTTAGTGATCATTAAAAGAAAATTGACTATCTTTCAAGGTAAATACAGTCATATCAGTATCTCATATCATTTTTTAAAAGGTTTCTAGACTCTAAACATTAAAAAAATTGGAAGCATTAAAAATAAATTTAGAAAAATATGTTATTGAGGGGGAAGGCCATCTAAAACAAAACAAAAGAAAACATTAAATTCAAAAGCTAGAAGGAAAAAAACAAATAAGTTTATTGAATCAAAACTTTTCTTTACAATTCAATGTTAGAGAAAATATTTGCATTACATAATAGGTAGAATACATAGATAATTCTTATAAATAAAAAAAAGTGGGAAAGAACTTGAAAAGCTTAAGTCATGAGTGTAAATGCAAATGGGCAATAACCATGTGAAAATATACTCTACCTAGATATTAATAAACAGAGAACAATTATAACAAAACTGAGTTGGACCTTTTCATCAGAGTGGTTAATATTAAAAAAAATGTTGATGATGTCAAATGTTGACAGTAGTGTACAATGTGGCCCTCCATACACTGCTTTGCAAGTTAGAATTTTAATAATAAATTTGCAGTTCCACTTATTAATATCTGTATTAGTTTGATCAAATTAATTACCATCAATTTGGTGCCTTAAGACTACAGAAATTTATTATCTCACATTTCTGGGTGACAGAAGTCCAAAATTAATACCAATGGGCCAAATCATAATATTAGAAGAACAAATATCCTCTGGAGCCTCTAGGAGAGAATTCATTTCTTAACTTCTTTGAGCTTCTCACAGATGCCAGTGGCATTCTTTGGCTTGTGGTTGCATCATTGAAATCTTCTAATTTCTGCTTCATCTTTACATCTTCTGTGTGCTTGTTGTATAATCTTTCTCTGGCCCCCACTTGTAATAATATGTGTGATTACATTTAGGACTCACCCAGAAAACCCTGGATAATTTCCTATCTCAAGGTCTTTTATTTAATGACATCTGCAAAAACTTTTTTGCCATATAAGATGACATGTATAGGTTCCAAGGATCAGGGCCTGATATCTTTGGTGGTCATAATTCTACCTACAACAATATCCGTTAAAATTTTCCAAGTGTGCACCTAATGATTCAGCAATTCTATTTTCTAGCATCCTTTTGAGAAGAAATATTTATGATGCATACTGATCACACACATATAGTTGCTTACTGACATAGATTTTTAAAAGTGAAAAGTTAGAAGATATCTACAACTTTACAAAGGGAATGAATTAATAAGCAGTTAAAATGTGGCAGTTCTATGTGAACCAAAATAGAAAGGAAAAAGGAGGTTGAAGAAATTGTACAATTAGGTATCATGTAGGTAAATACACACACATGATAACATTATGTATTTCCATTAAGACTATGTATGATGCCACTTATATAAAGAGAAAAACTTATAGTACAATAAAATAAGGGCTTTTTTTTTACATCAGGGATCAAAGATTTGAAAAGATATTTACTACACTGATAAGAGAGGTTTTGCCTGGAGAGAAATAACTGGAATTGGAAGTGGAGAAGAAATGGTCAAAGGACATATTATATTTAATTATAATGTTTGAAGTCTTATGTTTGAGTCAAATGTTTGGTGGTTTATTCTGTCTGCCTTCCAGCTTCAGGAAATTAGAGTTTCTTCAACTATTTCCAGAAGGCCTGCAGAATTTCATATTTTGCCTTGGAATTGTTATAAATTCACCTAACCTTGCTATCATGTCTTTATCAAATGGTACTCAGCAACAACCACCATATAATTAGCATTTCCCTCATCCCTCTACAGCACCAGAGATATTGCATTTAGCCAGCGTGTCCCCATTGCACTGATATCCCATCCAGGTTACCAAAAAAGAACATTTTAACAGTTGCATTGCCATATCGAGCCTGCCGAGGGCCATCCATACTTCATTTGTCATCAGCAATAGTATTCTTCTTGCTAACCAGCCAGAAAGTGGCCTATCCCCAACATCCCTGTTTAGAAACTTTCCTAGAACTTTTCTGGCTGGTTGGCAATATTTGTTTTGGAGTCCCTTGGAAACAGACTCTAAAACAAATAATTGTATGTGGAGGACTTACAAATAATTGTATGGGGAGGACACTTGGGAGATACACCTAGAGGTAAGAATGACAGGATTGAGCAGAAGGAGAAGCTGACCCACAATGCAGTTGCAACTGAGGCATTAGTTGACCCTGTGAGAAGTTCTGGAACTGAGATGGCCCTTCAGAGTTATCCCAAATTGAAGCAAGGAGTCTGGGACTTTGTTTCCTTTGAGTAGCCTGATCCCAGCTGTGAGACATCCCTTGGAAGGGGCTTAACTGGTGGAGGTAGAGGGCCATTCACAATGAGAGGCACAGCTGTGGGCCCTCAATAGACAATACTTTCATTCACTGAAGGGTAAAAACAGGTCTTGAAAAGGGCAACACAAAATCTAGTACCCTACTCAAGGAAGTCTCTTTTCCATGCTTTGAAGACCTGCAGTCACTCTCTGACTTACCTTTTCCAATTTAAGTAACATATGTTATAATATGAAATTTAACAAAATAATCATATTCTTAATAAATAGCTCTTTATAACTTCCACTGCAATATAAATTCCTAATATGTAACTTTTAAAAAAATACTAATTTGACCAGATATAGAATATCCATTACAGTCTCACCATCGTTCCGTATTCAATACCGACCTTCCACTTATAGTCACTATCATCTCAGTTGATAGGAATGCCATTTTCCCAATTTATGAGGCCAGAGTCCTAAAAATCATGGTTAGCTTTCCTTTCATACGCTGCGTTTAATGTGTTGGTAAATAACTCTGGTGCTAATCTCAAAATAAATGCACTTCTTCATTACTACCACAGTGGTTTAATCCATCAACATTTATCAGGTTTATTTCAATAGCTTCTTTTTTTATTTCAATGCCTTTGTTTCACGGATACCTTGTATAATGTTTAAGTCAGGGCTTTTAGTGTTCCCACCACCAGAATACTGTTCATTGTACCTGAAAGCTAAGTTTTTCCCCTCACCCCCACCCCCAGCCTCCGTCCTTCTTGGTTTCCAATGTCCTTTACATCTCTTTGTGTCCATGTGTGCCCATCATATAGCTCCCAAGCATTAGTGAATACATGTAGTGTTCACTTTTCTATTGCTGGGCTACTTCACTTAGGATAATGATTTCTAGTTCCATCCAAGTTGCTGCAAGAGACATTATTTCATTCCTTTTTGTGGCTGAATAATACTCCATGGTATATATATATATATATATATATATATATATGTATATATATATATCACATTATCTTTATACATTCATAAATTGATGGACACTTAGGTTGATTCCACATCTTTGCAACTGTAAATTTTACTGCAATAAATATTCTAGTGCAGGTGTCTTTTTGATAAAATGACTTATTTTCCTTTGGGTAGATATCAAGTAGTAGAATTGCTGGATCGCATGGTAAGGCAACATTTATTTCTTTGAGGAATCTCCGTACTATTTTCTATAGAGGTTGTACTAATTTGCAGTTCCTATCCAGAATCTACAAAGAACTCAAACATATCAGCAAAGTAAAAGCAAAAATCTCCATTAAAAAGTGGGAAAAAGACATGACAGAAGTTTTTCAAAAGAAGATAGATAAATGGCTAACAAATATATGAAAAAATTCTCAACATCACTAAGTATCAGGGAAATGCAAATTAAAATAACAATGAGATATCACTTTACCCCTGTCATAATGGCCGTTATTAAGTCAAAAAAAAAAAAAAGAAAGAAAGAATAAACCTAACAGACTCTGGCTCTGGTGCAAAGAGGAAGGAACACAATAGCTTCACTTCTCCCCTTGCCCAAGGGCCTTCAACTATCAGCACAAAGGTCAAGTCATCCTTTGAACACTTAAAGCAGATCAGGACAGTATGCTTATTAAAAGCCTGCAAGGGCTCCTTATTTCATTATATGTGAAAGTGAAGTTGCTACAAGTGTCTATAAGCCCAACATAACTGTGTGCCCACATTGTAACTTTGACCTCTTTTCCCACCACTTTCCCCATTCACTCCATTCACTTCATTCGCTCATTCCATTCCAACTATACCTATCCTTGCTGCTTCTTCATCATATCAAGCATGTCCTTGATTTAGACTTTTAAATTCGATATTCCTCTGCCTGGAATTCACTTACTCCATAATTGGAGTAAGCCAGGTGACAAAAACTCTTATCTACAAAAGGCCTTACTCAAAGGTGACCCTACCAAGGATGCTAACTTTTAGCACTGTATGTAAATTAAATTTGAAATTCTCTTCTCAGCATATCACTTAGCTTTATTTTGTTGTTTTTGTTTGTTTCTGTCTTTTCTCACCCTTTTCTCACATCTCTTTTCACAATTGGCCTCTTTGTTATTTTCATTGTTTTTCATCTATTTCTTTCCCCTGGAATGTAACTTCCACAAAGTCAGGAATCAGTTTAGTTTACTGACATAGCCCCAAAATCTAGAACACTGCTTGATATATAATAGGTATTCAATACAAGTGTATAAGTAAATGAATAGTTCAGTTACACCACCTGGCTCAAAATGGGATGTTGTCCCATTTTGTGTCTACTTTTTAACTTTTTTCTTAATTTTAATTTATGGTTAAAGCTTTTTCTCACATTTGAATCTTTCTCCGATGTAAATTTCCAATGCATAAAATTATTGAAGGATAGCAGTCTGGAAAATATAGGTTTATAAAGCTTCACAGGTGATCCTGATAGTAAAATCAGATTAATCACTTCTCTGTAGACTGTATAAAATTCAGAGATAATTCCTTCTTTAAATTATTATACTCTACTTATACCACATGGTAAAAGCACTTTGGAATTTTTTTTGAGGAAATAAAATATACGTGTTTCAACAAGAACATCAGTAAAACTGCCATTAGAAAGAAGTAATACGTCCCAAACTTTAGTCTGTAAAAGACTGGCATGTGTAAATTTTCTTTCTTAATATTATCACTGATATTTCACTTTATATATTTTCTGTAAGATAATATTTTCCTATGATATAAGAATCAATATATTGATTTCATACATAAGTAATGAGTGGACTTGTTCCCTCCCTCAAGGGGTTTAAAGTTTAATGGAAGAAGATGTTTTGAAGCAAAGTCTCATATGAAAGGAGAGATCTTTTAATAGGTGTATATTCTATTGCAACACCAAAGTTAACTGAATGGGCTTTATATAGGTATGTAAGATAAGCCTACATATCACAAAACATCATTACAACTGAATTTTAAAAAGTAGTTAAAATATATTAGATAGAAGAGGGTCTATAGACATTTTAGGAAGAGAGAAAATCAAAGATGTGATAATTGCTAGTGAGAAGTTCAATGTGGCTAAAAGATAAGATGTATTTGTTGACTATGTATCAGCATAGTAACATGTAAAAGGGAATCTGGGTCAGAACTACCTAATTGTAAAATGAATCTACTATATAAAATCTTAAGACTTTATTTTTTTCTTATAGTTTTAGAACTAATATTAAAGGTAAAAATTTGAGCACCTTGAGTATAAATTATTTCTTAGAAAACATATAATTATTTTTGAACAAAAGCTTAATAATAGCTGACAACTGTTTACTCAGCAACATATTTTCCCCCATCTGTTTTCTTTCAGTAAAGAATGGAGGTGAGTTTGAGCAATGGCATTTCATGTAAAACTGTACTTTGTCAAGGATTGAAGATTGAAATCCAGAAAAACCACCCTGACTTGAGAAAATAAGCAATATTATGGAACCAGTTTCTACTTCCTTAATATGCAAAATGTTTAGCATATTACCAAACATCAAGGAACATACCACTTAAGTATCAATATATATTAATACGTAAATGCTCTGGACATTTCTCTACTTAACTATAAAACCTTAGAAGAAGGGAATTATTGCTGAAAAAAGGACATAGTAACCTGAAACAGCATTTCCGCTGTTAGACAGATATTGTAAGTTAAGGAGCATTTTAAACTCTTTTTCTCTATATACACATTTTTTTCTTTCTCTCTCTCTCTTTCTCCTTAGCCAGCTAGTCTAGTGCTAGTATCATTTTGACAACACAGGGACTTTTAAAAGTAGTAAAGGGTAGCAGCAGTCTGCTCCTCAACTTTGTTAGTAAGCTTAAATGCACTGTATTTTTTCCAAGCAAATGGTTTTATCTTTTAAAATTTTTGAACTGAAGGAGCTTTTGTTGAGCTCTTGTGACTCACAAAAGTTTTTGTTATAAAAGTGATAGCAGAAGTTGCTGGAGGGCAGCCACTGGGGGTAGGGATAGAAACCCATACAACACTACTTGATATATCTCTTAAAAATGGTTCTGCAAGTTATCAAAAAGTAGTTTAAAAGCAACTGGGGACACATTTTTATAGGCTCAAAATCCTGTGCAAGAGAATCAGCTTAATCAAGACCCAGGAGTACCGGAGGATAGTGAAAGGTCCATTCAAAGGTCCATTACAAAGAAGGGCACCATCATGTCATCTCACCTGGCTGCAAGGCACAGGGAAACAGAAAATGCACACCGATACAGTGACTTTCATGGGAAACATGCACAGATACAGCAAAGTATACAATTGTATTAATCTGGATCTTCAGAGAAAACAGAACCAATAAGAAATTCTCTCTCTCTCTCTCTCTCTCTCTCTCTCTCTCTCTCCATACATATATAATAGAGCAATTATGGGGGCTGGAAAGTCTGTAATATGTATGGCAGACTAAAAGGCTAGAAATTCAGATTGAGAGTTCATGTTGTAGTCTTAACTATGAATTCTCCAGGGCAGCAGTGTGGAAACTTAGGCAAGGTTTCTTTGTTGCTGTCTTGAGGTAAATTCCTTCTTTGGGAAACCTGTGTTTGTCCTTAAGGCTATCAACTGACTGGGTTAGTCCCATCCCCATTAGGGAGAAATTATAGATTTAAATTTTAATTCTATCTAAAAAATAATGGTAAAATTTAGACTGGTCTTGACCAATATATGCACACTCTAGCCTAGCCAAGTTGACATGTTATACCTACCATAACAGTAGTCAAAATTATAATTTTGTGACATAGGTCCACAAATAATCATTCCTTATTTACATTGCTAAATAGAGCCCATTTGTCTTATAACTTACCTATTGTTTGATTGAGACATTCCCATTCAACTCTACCTATGAGCCTCAGAATAGACAATGACTCACGAATGGTCTTATTATAGACTGTTATCTATAATAAGTCAGAGGTTTGATTACCCCAAATTTGATTTTTGGATACCACCTCTTCAGACTTGGATTTAATGACTTGTTATTACCAGTGTCTTCACCCAGGTTTCTAATCTCCATTGCTTTGACTCCTTCCTGACCAGTGGACAGATTTGTCGTTCTTGAGGGCCTTAAGATATCAGGTTCTTGTCTGTCTTCTTCACAACTCTATCTCAAGCAATCCTTGCCTTAGAGTGGACAGCCAGTACATACTTGATGAAGAATTTCTTGTCTGCCTGAATTCTGAATCTTTTGTGTACCCTCAGATACTAGGTTAGTATAACATTATTTTTTTTCATTTTATAAACTTATGTAAAAGGTACAGAATAGCATCAACTTGAATCCTTTTTTAAAAACAATTTTCTTTGGTCTTTCAAATGCAAAGAGAAACATAAACAAGGCACTATTTTTATATTTTTAAGAAAGAAAAGGCACTTTAAAGTGTCCTGTGTGCTTTAGTTATAATCAATTTTTTGTAACAATTATTTGAATCAGGGGGTATTTCTTAAAAAAGAAAGTTAAAAGAAAAAAAACTTAGAAAAAACAATCCTAAGTTTCATATGGAATCAAAAAAGGGCTTAAATAGCCAAAGCAATCCTAAGAATAAAGAATCTGGTGGCATCACATTACCCAACTTCAAATTATACTGTTAATACAATGCCGTAATAACCAAAAAGCATGGTACTGGTGTAAAAGCAGACATAGAAATCAATGGAACAGAATAGAGAACCCAGAAATAAAACCATATGCCTAAAACCAACTGATCTTCAATAAAACAGACAAAAACATACACTGGGGAAAGGACATACTCTTCAATAAGCATTGCTGGGAATATTGGATAGCCACATGTAAAAGAATGAAACTGAATCCCTGTTTCTCATCATACACAAAAACTAACTCAAGATGGATTAAAGACTTACACATAAGACCTGAAACCATACAAATTCTAAAAGAAAATATAGGAAAACCTCTTCTGGACATTGGCCTAGGCAAAGAATTTATGAGTAAGATGTCAAAAGCAAATACAACACAAAGAAAAATAAATGAGACTTAATTAAACTATAAAATCTTCTGCACAACAAACGAAATAATCAACAGAGCAAATAGATAACCTACTGAATGGGAGAAAATATTCACAAACTATATATTTGAGAAAGGGCTGATATCCAGATTCTACAAGGAACTCAAACAAAACAGCAAGAAAAAAAAAAAACAACATCATCAAAAAGTAGGCAAAAGACATGAACAGACATTTTTCAAAAGAAGATATAAAACTAGCCAATAAATATATGAAAAAATGTTCAACATCAGTAATCATCAGGGGAATATAAATTAAAACCACAGTGAGATACCATCTTACTCCATCAGAATGGCCATCATTAAAAAGTCAAATAACAATAGATGTTGGCACAGATGCAGTGAAAAGAGAATGCTTATGCAATGTAGGTGGGAACATAAGTCAGTATTACCTCTGTGGAAAACAGTAAGGAGATTTCTCAAAGAACTAAAATTAAACCTACCATTTGACCCAACAATCCCACTACTGGCTATCTACCCAAAAGAAAAGAAGTCATCATATCAAAAAGACGTGTGAACTTGTATGTTTATTGCAACACAATTCACAATTGCACAGATATGGAATCAATTGAAATGTCCATCAACTGATAAGTGGATAAAGAAAATGTAGCATATATAACTATATACCATGGATTACTACTCAGCCATAAAACACAATGATATAATGTCTTTTGTAGCATTTTGAATGAACTTGAGGCCACTATCCTAAATGAAAGTGCCCAAGGAATGGAAAATAAAATGCCACACATTCTCACTTACAAATGGGGGCTAAGTGATGAGTATGTATAGTCATACAGGGTGATATAATGGAATTGGATACTCAGAAGGGGCTAGTGTGGCAGAGGGTGGGGTTAAAAATTGACCTATCATGTATAATGTATACTATATGGGTGATGGGTACATTAAAAGCCCTGAATTCATCACTATAAAATTCATCTACGCAACAGAAACAAATTTCTACTTCTTAAATCTATTAAAATAAATTTTTAAAAAAAGAAAAGAAAAAAGATTCTGCTCTTTCTGAGAGCCATTCCTTTCCTTTTAATTTTGAAATATCTTCAAAGCCTCAATTTTATTATATATATCATTATAGTATAATATATTTACATAATTTTATTATATATTATATGTTGTTATATTATTAAAATGGATTAATACATACAAACACATTTACTCAGCTTCTCTACACCTGCACATCCATCCCCATCATTTAAAACAAATACACCCACGCACAAACACACAAATATACACTAGGGGTCTTGAAAAAGTTCATGTAAAATGCATATTATGGAAAAATTATTCCTGGATTTCAAAATTTTTTTGCACCAACATAAAATAATACTATGTTGTTATAACATGTCAAACAGGTTCCTATTTGAGATACTAAGAAGGATAAGATACCAGTTTGAAAAGAGCCCCTATCAGAGCAACATAAATTCTGCTAAACTGAAGCAAAGACAAACACCAAATCTATGGTGAAGCTTGGGTGGAAGAATGGTGAAATCATTGATGTTTTAGGAGAAGTTTATGGATACAATGTCTCAAAGGAATCAGCAGTTTACAAATGGCTAACCCCTTTTAAGAATTGACAAGTTGATGTTGAAGTTTAAATCTTCAGCGGCAAACCACCCGCATCAATTTGAGAGTAAAAATTTCATTTTGTTTGTGCCCTAATTGAAAAGATACAACAACTACATCAGCAACAGCTAACACATAGTCATCTCAGTTGGTTCAGCTCACACAATTCTGAATGAAAAATTAAAGTTGAGCAAACTTTCCACTCGATGGGTGTCAAAATTGTTTCACACAGATCAGCTACAGATGGGAGCAGAGCTTTCAGTGGAAGTTTTAAACAACCAGGATCAAGGTCCTGAAGCATTTCTTCAAAGAACTGTAATAAAAGATGCAACAGGGCTTTACCAGTATGATCCTAAAGACAAAGCACAGTCAAAGCAGCAGCTACTGTCCGGGCGCGGTGGCTCACGCCTGTAATCCTAGCACTCTGGGAGGCCGAGGCGGGTAGATCATTTGAGCTCAGGAGTTCCAGACCAGCCTGAGCAAGAGCAAGACCCCACCCTGTCTCTACTAAAAATAGAAAGATATTATATGGACAGCTAAAAATATATATAGGAAAAATTAGCCTGGCATGGTTGTGGATGCCTGTAGTCCCAGCTACTCGGGAGAGTGAGGCAGGAGGATCACTTGAGCCCAGGGGTCTGAGGTTGCTGTGAGCTAGGCTGACGTCATGGCACTGTAGCCTGGGCAACAGAGTGAGACTCTGTCTCAAAAAAAAAAAAAAAAAAAAGCAGCAGCTACCAAGAGGTGGAACTTTCCAGTCAAAGCAAAAGCAGACTGGTCAAGAGCAAAGATCATGGCAACAGTTGGGGGATGCTCAAGGCATTTTGCTTGTTGACTTTCTGGAGGGCCAAAGAATCATAACACCTGATTATTATGATAGTGTTTTGAAAGAGTTGGTTAAAGCTTTAGCAGAAAAACTCCCTGAACAGTTTCCCAGAGAGTCCTTCTCCACCATGACCGTGCTCCTGCTCCTTCCTGTCATCAAACAGGGGCAATTTTGTGAGAGCTCAATGGAAAATCATTCAGCATCCAATTTTCAGTCCTGATTTGGCTCTTTCTGACATCTTTTTGTTTCCTATCTTAAAAAATTTTTAAAGGGAACCACTTTTTCTTCAGTTAATAGTGTCTAAAACACTACATTGACATGGTTAAATTCCCAGGACCCTCAGTTCTTTAGAGGTGGACTAAATGGCTGGTATCCTGGCTCACAAAGGTGTCTTGACCTTGATAGAGCTTATGCTGAGAAATGATGTTTATGTATTTTATTTTTATCTTTTAGTTTTAATTTTACACAAAATTGTTGAAGTTTTTCTTTGTGGTGTGTGTGATATACATACACACACACACACACACACACACACACATATATATATACATATATATATGTCTTAGACTTTTTCTAAAAGATGCTGAGACCTCCCAGTTAGAATGTTTATGGGCATCACTTAAGCAGGTGAGACACATAATAACACAAAAAAATATATTCAAAGACATATATTCCTTTTTCATTTGTGCTATAAAGTTTGTAAATTCATGAGCTATAAAGTTCCTATCCTTCCAAATCTTCGCGATTTCTCTAGCCAAACACTGTTCATTTCATGGGATAAGAGCAATAGTTATCTGGATTTCAATTTAATAATGAATGCACGTAAGGAGAAAATTCAGAGTAATATAACATTGCAGTCCCTCTTTGTCCCAGTTGCGCTATGCTTCATTTTCTTTTTTAAATTCAGTGTGGCTGTATCTTTCTATAATCTGCTGGCCAAGCCCTGATTCAGATTATGGACGTGCCTTTTTCATGAACATTGATCTTACAGTAAAACGATTAGTTGCTTTTTCTCTTTCTATGAAAATAGGGCACCTTCCTCTCTACCCTCCAATAATTGCATACTTGTGTTATGCAATTATTGCTCATCCTTACTCCTTCTTTTTTTCAGGTAACTCAAATAAATGATAGATAATGCTAGATGGGAAATGAATCACATTTTTGCATCTGAATTATGACTAACTTGACTTTTTTCCAAGTAACTACATATTCATTTATAAATTGGATTTTAAGAAAAGAGATGAGCAGCAACTTCATGTTTCTTGTGGTTTTAGTAAGCCATTTATTCTAAGAAATTTTAAAATCTCATTTAAACACAATATGCTTACACAGAAAAGGAAAACGAATCAATAATGAAAACAGTAGTAATGGGCAGCACAATTAGGCATTACCTACTCGCAAAAAGTAAACACCCATTTCAATAAAAGTGAGATCTTATTTTCATTCCACTTCCCTTCACAGTTAAGACTCAGGGGGATTACCTACATTATATTGTCAGGGAAATTAAAAGAGAGCATAGTAAACAGAAATAACTGTCCAGGTCACCATAAATTGATGTTAATGCAAGAGATTACACAAAGAATAGTTTCAAATATGATTTTAAATTTTGTTTTGGTTATAGGCTGCACTGAGCGAGATATTAATACTTTCGATTAGGTTTCAACCTTGGCATTATGGACAGTTTGAGACAGTAGTTATTTATTATGAGGTATTGTCCTATATATTATAGAATGCTTAATGGCATCCCTGGCTTCTACCTAATACATACCAATAGCACCTGTCCACTGCCCCCCAAGCTGTGACAACAAAAACAGTCTATAGACATTACTACATTTCCCCTAGGGGAAAAATCAACTCCTTTTACATCCACTGCTTTAAATTAACACTTAATATTAATCTCACAATTTGAGCAATGCAGTGAATATAAAATAATCGTAAAATTATGAATTTAATGTGCTAGGATTTACAGGAAACAGGCAGGAGGTACAGGACTTCAATAAACATTATTTATTAAGACATATATTTCACAGATCTAAATTTACTATAAATCTCCAAAGAGCACCACAATAAAAAATTCAAAATTTATATGTAAATTTCCCCTAGCATATATAACACACTGAAGAAAATCTGTAAATAAGTGTTGAAAAACTGGAATAATGTTTTCTCCAGTCTATAAGCTAGCCAGACAAATATTTCGAGAAAGAGAATGCAAAGTAGACACACATTTTTCACATTATCATTAGTTTGGAAAGAGAAAATGACAAAATATACTCTAATTATATCAATTAACCACAAATTGAATAATGAGTTTTGCTTGAAACCATTTATTTTCTACTTTATAAAGAGGGCGGTAGTTTAAATAACAATTATTCTTATGACGTGAAACAATGAAGTAGAGCTTTTTTATAATTGCAATTCTAGACTTTAGAAATTTTAATCATTAAGAAGTTGTGTGTCCAGAGATTTTATTTCTATGGATAAGCATGACTTGATATTATTTTAAATTAATTATCATTATTATTATTATTTGCTTTTTGTTCCCTTGTAAAGCCCAATTCTGATGCCACAATGTGAAGAAGACACTGCACTTTATTTAATGCAATAATTAAAGACTTTCCCATTCTTAACAAACACAACCAACCTAACACAACAGAGATTGAAGCTATTACTCATTTCAGGTATTTGTCAAATTAGCATTTTTCTTCTAGAAGAAGAAACTTTTCTTTAAAAGGAAGATGCAGCCCTTATTTGTCCATGAAATAACATGAAAATGATTATAGTGATTTCAATATTCAGATAAAAAGATCAAGGAAAAATGGAGCTGTTTTCTTTTTACATGATATTTATCAATCAGGCAATGATTTTGAACAGGACTATTAAAAAGACAATGTTTTCTATATCTGTAAAAGTGCAAAGAGTCTAGAGAAATCACAAAGCAATTCTTTCCAAAGAATTATTTAATGCACTGATTTCCTTTAATTTGCTTTATCCAAGCTATATTCTTTCTCTAACTATATAGGTCTTTTGATGAAACTAGTGACATAATTCAAATTATAACTTGAAAAATTAATCAACAAATGAAAACAGTGTTTCCTATGTGCCATGCATTGTGCTGGCTAGCCTATAATTAATCACAGGACACTAGATTGTGGGGAGTGGTTGCTAGTTTCAGAATAAAAAGTACCAGAGTTAATTATTGGTGACTAGGAGGACAGGCTTTTCCACTGTCATAAAACCTGGAAGAATTCTCTTTCCACCAAAAATTCAGGGGCTATAAATCCCTCCCATTGGTTCAACACTATAAAGATCAACACATTATATCTCAAATCAGACCAGAAAAAGAGAAAGGGAGATTTCTCTGCAATTATTTTTCTTAAGGAGACGTTATATAAAAATAAGGAGGAAGAAGAAATAAAGTAGGTAGAAGGATAAAGAGGCTGTATTTTTTTAAGTAGCTCTTCTGTATTAAATTATGGGGTTAATAAAAGAACATGGTCTCGACAAATTACTCAGAGCTAGAAAAAGACAATTAAGAGGACAGATCATTTTAGTGGCACAGATTTAAGTCATATCACACTGAAGTGTACAGCTGAAATAAAGTGTGCTAATTGTAGAGCTGATATTTTCAATAAACATACACATAATATTGTACACACTTATACAAATTAAATTTAACATGTTTTAGGCTGGGCGAGGTGGCTCACGCCTGTAATCCTAGCACTCTGGGAGGCCGAGGCGGGTGGATCGCTCGAGGTCAGGAGTTCGAGACCAGCCTGAGCAAGAGTGAGACCCCCGTCTCTACTAAAAATAGAAAGAAATTATCTGGCCAACTAAAATATATATATAGAAAAAATTAGCCGGGCATGGTGGCGCATGCCTATAGTTTCAGCTACCAGGGAGGCTGAGGCAGTAGGATTGCTTAAGCCCAGGAGTTTGAGGTTGCTGTGAGCTAGGCTGACGCCACGGCACTCACTCTAGCCCGGGAAACACAGCAAGACTCTGTCTCAAAAAAAAAAAAAAATTAACATGTTTTAAATAGTATACTCTCTTTTAATTGTGAGGATTTAAAACATTTGATGAATTTTAAGTATTAAAAATTTCCACAAAATCACTGAATGGTTATTAGAACTGAGCATACTTGTTGAGATAATAGCAGCAAAAATTGTGGTATCCAGAATGGAAAATTCAAGCACTCTCATTTCACAAAATATTGCCATAGTGAAACTTAATCTTCTCTGTGTTTTCTATGTTACAGTAATTTCTCCAAATGTGTTGTTACCCAACATCAGTGTCTCCTGGGAAATTGTTAGACACAGAAATTCTCAGGATCCACTCCAGTCCAGCTGGATCAGTAACTCTGTAGCCAGGGCCCAGCGATTGGGTTTTTACAAGATTTTTCAGCTGATTCTAGGGCACCTTACAATTGAGAATTATTGTGTTATATAATACTTTGGGACACATTAATCCCAAAAAATATTACAAAGAAGCTTGATACAAAACATACAAGATCACAAACACTAATTTTGACTTCTTATTTTCAAACATAACAGTAGTGTCCTTCCATAATGTCCCGGTTTATGGCACTTTAGGATATATAAATTAAGGAACTCCTCCCCAATACCCAGGAGTTTCTAAAAATTTCCCTGAAGGGAGAACCCGACAGAGGATTCTTCATGAGATATCCCAAAAGTGATGGTGTGAAAATTCATGGCACAGGTTGGGCATCACTTCCACGGAGCAGATGGCTGGCAAGAACACTTTGACAGAAAGAATGAATTTTCCACTCATGAAAAGAATAGGCATTTAGATGCTACATGTTCAGGAGCCAAGCAAGGTTAATTTCCCATGCATACGAGGACAAGGTGGTCAGCTGGAGTGGATCCTGAGCCAACAAGGTTCAGAGAGTGGTTACTCTTCTTGCCAACATAATTGGACGATATCCCAGGCTCAGACCTCCTAATGTTTGGGCTCTTCATTCCTTTGTTCATTATTCCATGAATGTGGATGATTTTTATCACTTTCATTTTTCACAAAAGCCCTTTTATGGTCAACCAAAAATACCTTTAATGATCCATTAACATCAAGCCATTTTAATGCCCTATGTCATGCAGAAACAACAACAACAACAACAAATGTCTTTCCTCTTCTTGCATTACTGGAATATTCAGTCTTTTTATAATGCATCTGGCTGTTCTTTCTGTCCTCAAGGAAGTTCCTTTCATGATAAAACAGGCAGAACCACTCTTGTGAATGAAGCAAAGGGGAAAAAAAAAGATTTTTGTTCAAAAAAGAATAACTATTCATATTATGCTGTAACATGAAAGAAAAATACATTGTTATTAAATATAATCATGAAAAGGACAGATGGATTGGAGAGAAAAGAAAATGGAAATAATAGACACTTGATATTCCAGAATTAAGGTATTTGTGCCCTGAACTTAACTGCTATGAACAGAAATACAATGGAAAAACCAAGTTGATTGAATCACATTTTCTGAGTGTGTGTTAGATGCCAGACTATGATGTCTGGAATTTCACACACATTGGCTTATTTACTTCTCATTGCAATTCTGCTTAGTAAATATTATTACCCATGTATACAAGGACCAAGCTAGGTTCAGAAAGTTAAGTAAAATGTAAAAAAACAAAAACAAACAGAAAAAGGACATGTTTCATATATATTAGTACCAGATGTTTTGTTTCATTTTGTTTTACTAAGACTGTCTACAAAAACCACACTGATTTTCTAAACCAGGGGTTGGCAACATTTTTCTGTTGAGGACTAGACAGTAAATATTTTAGGCTTTGTGAATGATATGGTCTCTGTGACACTACTCAATTTTCTCATATGTAAATGATAACAGTCCTAGATTTTAACTAAATAAATAAGTGTGAAGTCATCTTTAGATAATACCTAAACTAAGTAAGTGTGACTGTGATCCAATGAGATATTAGTTACAAAGCAAACTGTCAGCCAGATTGGGCCAATGTGCCACAGTTTCTGGCCCCTGCTTCAAACCATAATGTAGTGTACTTGGAATACACACAACTGGGGCCCCATCCAGGCTATGCCATCAGGCCATTGCACTCCTCCCCAGCCCTAATTGGCTGCAGCCTCACCCTTCCCTGGAGTATTGCCCACAACCAGTGAAACACATCAAGCTTTAAATTCAAGAAGCACTATGAATACCAAGTAGGGCAAACTCACCAAAGCATCTTATTGTGCCAAAAAGCAAGAACAGAGGGAAAATCTTAAAGGGCACATGATTATCAAGGAAACCAATAAAATTAACAGCAGATTTCTCAACAGAAATGAAGAAAGTGAAAAAATGGTAGAATAGCATGATTTAAACACGGAAAGAAAATATGTGCCAAATTACACCTCTATATTTACAGAAATTAATATTGAAAAGTGAAGGCAAAATAAGGATGCATTTGGATAAATACAAACTGAGAGAATCGGTCACCAGCAAAGCCTTGCCAAAAGAAACACTGAGACAGTACTTTTTAATATATATACACACACACACACACACACACATATATATATATATATATATACACACACACATGATGTAAACAAATCAGGATGAGAACCATATAAATCCAGTAGGGAAAACATCTCTAGGCATGGGGTTTTAGCCACTGGAAAGGGCCTGAGGTGAGTTCATGAACCAGAGTGCTGGAACAGGGTAAAGAGTTGGGAGATGAATGAGAGAGGAGGTGAACGGGGTAATTCTGCCATCGCAGGAAAATACATTAATTCTGAATGATACAGGCGGCCAAAAGAGGATTTTGATCAAAGGGTTTATGATATCTAGCTTGTGTTTAAAAGGACTTCTCCTTTAATATAGAATTAAGAGTAAGGCTTGTCTTTCAATAGCTATCACTGATGCAGATAAATTATGGTTTCTTAGTTAGAACATACCAATATCTTCATGCACACACCCAGACACACAAATATACACATACACACACAGAGACACAGTTCTTAGTAGTCACAACTGCTAGGTTGACATAAAAATTTATATAATACCTAAAATTTAAAATTATTTTTATGCCCATTGAGCAGTTTTTATATTGTGTTAATACTTTAACAATAGAATACTGCAACACATTTTGATGTGATCTGTTAAAGACAGCTGAATTAAGCAGAGACAATAATGTAATGCTATTATCATGATTGCTGTCTAATTCTATTTCCATAAAGTTATATTGTCACATAGAAATATTTATATATTTGTACCATATTCAGGTATATTTTTTAAGGTAAAAGAAATGAGACAATGTAGAGTTGTCTGGGGCTTTTAAAACTTGCTCTTGAAGACTCTTACTCTTTACACAATGAAAATAGAATACAATTCTAATATAGACTATATTGATGTTTTTCATAACTGGCATTAAGGAGTGAGGAGTACTGGAGTTTGCATTGTAATTTATACAAAAGTAAAAAAAAAAAAAAAAGCTCAAAATTGTCCTTAAACTATTTTTCAAAGAATAGTATCCCTCTATTGTTATGTTCAAATTGTAGAAGACTCAATTTACCTTATTTGAGTTTGTTTTATTAATATATTGATTCATGTGATTGTATATTATTAAGAAACATATTAAGTTAAAATAGATGTAAAAGCAACTCTATAGCAGGACAGAACAAACATTTTCTGCAAAAGGCCAGTTAAAAGGTCCCTGACTCAATTACTTAATTCTGCCTTTGTAGCACAAAGGCAGCATAAAATATATGTAAATGAAAGATGTGGCTATTTCAATAGAAATCTTTTTATAAAAACAGAGCAAACTGGATTTGCCTATAGGTACAGTTACTGACCTATGGCATTAAGTTAATGACCTACAGCATTAAGATAGCCAATCTCCTTTACTTGACTAGAATATATGTCATAGAATACTTGTCTTTGAAATACTTTTGGTACATACCTGAAGGAGACCAAATATTTTATATGTTCATTGAACTCAGCAGCACATGTTATAAGTAAAATTAATTTGAATTTTTTATTTTTTTGTATTGTAGACATATAATTTTTCTGAGTATTTTGTCACCATCAGGCATTATAGACTAAAATATTTGCTATATATTTGCTCAATTTTCAGAAATGAGAGACAAAAAAACAAGTCAGAAAATAAATTAATATAATTAATTTTTGTATTTGAACCCACTTTCAGCAATCATATGTATGTATAGAACAAAACTAGCTCAAATATTAATAGCTTTTTACAATGATTAAGGACAGATTTAATGCTATCAAAATATTTACTTATATATTCAGTTTACATAATATAGGCAATTCAGTATCAATTTATTAGTTTGAAGGCAATAAGGATGTGCCAACCCAGAATATACTGACTTGGGCATGGCATGGTAGTGCACCCTGTAATCACAGCTACTTGGGAGGTTGAGGTGGAAGGATCCCTTGAGCTCGGGAATTCGATACCAGCCTGGGCAACACAGGAAAACCCCTGGCTCAAAATCTGCTGACTTGGTAGATCGATTCTGATCTGTCCTTTTTCCTACATGTAGCAGGACATAAAGATTCCCTTGGGAGAGGTGTCTTCCCTGTATCAGAGCGAGAGAGAATCTTTTATCATCAGAGACTGAGAAATGAGCTGCAATGGACCAGAATAAATAAACTTCCCGAAGTAACCCATACCTTTCAGTAGTTTTACACCCCCCATATGTCTCCTATGGTTCCCCTGAAATTTACTGTCCCTAGCCAGATCGCCTTAGTCTTGTCATTTCTTCTCAAATTTATCATTCTTTGTCTAAATAACAAAAAAAGCATCTTGCTTTGGCCCTTTCTTCAGACTTCACTTTCTTGTGAGTATCCCACGTATGTGTAAAATTAGTAAAACTTGCAAGATTTTCTCCAGTTAACCTGTCTTGTGTCAATATGGTTGCTCTTCAGTTAAAGAGCCCACTTACGGTCAAAGAGGAGTAGAAGTGGTTACGAGCATCTCCCAGGAAGTTTACCATTAATGTGCTATGTCATTATCTATATTGTCATTACTTTTAGATAGACATGGCTATAAAAAGGTAGTGCAGAGCAGGAACTAATACAAAAAATTAAATAGCCTTTTTGTTAACTTTTAATATTCTACTTAAAACAATATCACTACTAGTAGTCGTGTTATTTTGTAAATGCTTAAAAACTACCATTTTAAGATTATGAACAGAATTATCCAGCATATTTATCATGTTCTTCCGAAATCATCCTTACTGCCTTTTCTGACTAAAAAAATATTTTTCTATTTCTTGACAACTCATTTATAGCATCTGATCTTTTAAATGTGTATATAATAATTGATGCCTATTTACTGTCAATTATCAGAGTTCACCAATATTTGTTCCTCCATGCTGGGTGCACAAATGATAGCAATTCTCAAGCCTCTTGCAGTGTCTGGGGCCATGTGACTAACTTAGGTTATAGACCAGGAATAGGGTTGATACTTGTGTCATCCAGGCGAGGTGGTGTAAAGGTGTGTGCAATGCTCCAGATCCTTTTTCTTTACCAATGTGGTCACAGAGAATTTGTGCTCAAGCTATGGAGCCATGAAACCAAAGCATCCTGTGTCACTGGAGGAACATTACCACTGAGATTCCCCTGGACTCACAGTGGACTCTGAATACATGAGAAATAAATCTTTATTGTGTTAACTCATTGAGATCCGGGGACTGCCTGAAATTTGTAGCCTTGCCAATGATAAGTAGTCAAGTGTAGATAATGAAGGAAAAATTTTAACAGCAGTAAACCAGAATAAGAAAACAAAAATTACCCTAAAGCATGTAATGTAGATGAATTAAATGGCATTATTCTTTACACACTATTTTGTGACCTGTTTCTTAGGCTAACACTGCCTCATGACCATTTTCCAAGCCATTAAATATTATTCCACAACATAATATTTAATGACTGCCTCATATTATATGTTAACGGTCTATCAAAATTTATTCAATCTTTTTTTTATTTTTAGACAATTGGGTTATTTTAATGTTTTCCCATTGTAGACTGTGTTGCAGTAAGCAATGTTATAGTTGTATCTTAAATATATTCACAATTATGTCTATAAAGTAAATACAGAGATATGAAATTTCTGGTGTGAATGTTATAAAATGATAAGGCTTTTGTCAAATTACTCACCAGAAATGTACTGATGTACACCACCACTAACATTATAAGCAAATCTTTCCATTTTAGTATTTTTAAGAATTCTTCTGTAAATTCATAATGGGATTAATTGTATGTGAAGCTAGATACTTTATTTTTTCCATGGACATACAAGTTTTAACTTTTTATTTTATATATATTTTGAAATTAAGTAAACTTGTCAACAATATGTCAGAGATAGTCATGGAGGTGTTAGTTATTGGATTCAATACAATTCAACAGCTATCTATTATTAGTAAGTACCAACATGTATCTTATCATCTCTAAAGCGTTGAATGAGCCATCATTAGATTTGAGTATTATATGAAAACTTCAACGTAAAATCTTCAAGTAACTTTTCTTATCATTTACATTTTTTTAAATGCATCAACAAAGTTCTAAGTCATTTACAATTCCAATTTCCTGTTGAGAAATTACCTTTCTCAGATACTCTAGCCAGGTGATACGGGTACAATTCCTCTAAAATTGTTTTAAACATCTTTTTTTCTTAAGTCTGAGTTACATGCCCAACAATCTATTTAGTTTTATGTTTATCTTCATGTATTGAGTGCCTAGCATCGCCAACTTCATTTCAGAAACTTTATTTATATAATCACTAGTCTTCCAAATTCCAGTATTTAGGGGAACATTCTAGGTGTCTCAGGTCGAATCGAGTTCTTATCTCTGATTACATCTACTGTGTCTACAGCTTGGTTTTACTGTATGAAAACGACTGTTTCTAATGAAATTCCCCCAGAATTGAAGGATTGCCTTAAAAAAATAAGTGCAAAGCTGAGTATGAGAGGTTATCCTTGAATAGAAACCACAATACCATGTGTGTAATACAATGTTTATTGTTCAAGTTACTTTTCTACAGCTCCATATACTTTCCCTACCTCTATAAACATCACACTTTAAGGTTATGACCTATGTAATTTAACTACTTGTGTGCCTTTTCTAACAAGCAGTTAACTACTGAGATCATTATCTGTGGTTATCTTGTTTACTGATGCATCATTGAAGCCAAGCAGTTTCTGACACATAATACATTCTTAATAAACATAGGCCAAATGAATGAATCAATAAATAATTGGTGGATATTTTTGTAATAATAATTGTAACTTCTATTTTAACATTCTCTTTTTTAGGATACTTTGACAGCAACATTCAAAATAATTTAAATAGATTAAACATATATTTAAGAGTGCTCACTTTGTGTGATATTAAAGCCCTACATATTAAGGATCTAGATAGAAATAAGTAGAGATTTTCCCTGATTCTAAGGAGCTCACAGCCCAGTCAGGGAGAGGGAATTTAATGCAGATACATGATATGAATACATGGTGATAAGGAAAGGTGAAAGATGTTGTAACAGAGGAAGAGGAAGTATTGCAGGAGGAAATTCAACTCAAGAACGGTTTATGTAATGAGCTAGTCTGTTCAAGAAAGTAAAAAGCATGCACTCATAATCACCTCTCTTCAAGAAGAAGACATTAAGAGGTCAAGTTAGGTTCTAGGTCCTTTGTTCCTGCAATGCATAGGGAAAGTGATATTCCAAACAGTACCACAGTATGTTTTGTTTCTGTTTTCACGTCCAAAATGTTTGCTTCCTTTTTGAGACATTGTACTTCAACTCTTGAAAAGACCTCATTAAAGTATTTCATGTTCCTGTTCTTTTTCAGATTATGAATTTTACTGAACTATTCCTAATATATCTCTGTTCATCCCAGGATCACCATATTGCATGTGATGTGACTATATGCAGTTAAATTTGGATACAGGGAACAGGATTTTCTTCTGCTCAGTGCTAACTAACCCACCTGGGGATTGAAGTGAGTTTATCATCATTAAACTATAACTGAATCAAGCTATCTAATAACTATGTCAGATGCCCACTGCCAAAATTGAGTTAATCAGAATGTTTAATTAACTTCCCTTCTCCAATTATTGCAAAGGAAGTGATCACAGGTATAATATTAATACATAATCAGCGATCACATGGGTGGAATATCATGGTTTCATAAGATTCTAAGTATCTCTTATTCCGAGACTCATTCACTAAACTGGTTTCTGTTGGTTTTTGTAGTAATGTATAATGTCATCAGCTTATCTATAAAATCACATAAGACAGGAAAAATGTGTTTGAATCTTGATGTAAGATGTAAGTTTTAAACAAGCATTGCTTTAGTTCTAGTTAAGAGGGAGCAAAGTCTCCCCGCCCTGCTCTTCCTCCTCTTAGTCATTGTCACCAAATCCTTGAATTCAGAACCTGCCAATATCACATGCTAGTCATTACATTAGGGAAATCTAGTTTCTCTACACAGTACCTCGGTTTTCCAACTGTAAAATATTGTCTATATCATAAGTTTGTTGTGAGGACTAAATAAGTTAATACATTAGACAATTAGAAACTGGCACATCATATCACAAGGAATGCCATGATATACCCATATCATACAACAAGAAAAATGATTTTATTTTTCTGAGCATACCTGTCCAACATTTATCAATTTTTATGCATAACATTGAAGATTCACAGTAAGAGCCAAAAAGACAGATGATTGTACAGGAGGAGGAAAAGGTGAGGAACATAAAATTCTATAATATTCTGGAGGTCTCTGTCCCTACTCTTTCCCTACAAATGTGAATTTTGAGGTCAGAATATTAATCTACTGATTAATAGATTAAGGCTTTCTTCAAAATGTTAAAATATTAATTTCAGGAACACTGTGATAAGGGTGTCGATAATTTTTTAACATATGAATCAATATTCTCTAGTACAACCAGAGAGATAGGAATCAATACATATTAGTTTAATGTCAAAGATACACATACAGTTTTAAAAATAGGAAATTGCTTTCTGAGTAGAGGAAAAAAGATTTTTTCTTAAAGGGGAAGATCGTTTCAGAGCCTAAATTTTGCCCTAGTGATTGTCTTAGCTCACGGCACAGTTTTGAGCTGTTGGAGTGTTATTTAACGTTTTGTTTTCTTGCCATTTTTAATATTCATTTACCGAGATTTTTTACTCTTCCCTTGAAGCAGCACTTTCTTTTCACAAGCTGCCCTCCATCTTGTGAAATATATGTAATTGTGTATTGAATTTGGGGCATTGTTTGTAAAATGGTATATTAACTGGTTATATAAGCCACATTTTCCTCTAAAATAATTTGCATTACAAGTAATTTCATATTTTAACTTAATAATTATTTGAGGGTGGAGAATGGAGGATTTACACTAATTGTGACTAATGGCTTTTTTAAAAAGCAAAAATTTCATTTTTAAATTGAGCCTATAAGGAGTTGCCAATGTCTGGGCCACTTAACTTTTTCTAAGAATATCCAAAACTTGGAAGACAGGACTTGACTATCACCAGGCACTAATTCAGTGCCCATCCTCCCCGTTCATATACAGAAAACAAAATAAGAAGGGAAAGGGCAGTTGAATGGTAACACTCTATTCTTTCCATGCCCTACTTATGTTTGGAAATAGGTAGCTGACATTAAAAACACTACTTTAAAGACTTCGAGGCAATTGACTTGGTGATCTACCATTGTGCTAAGAATTGGAGAAAAATGTTAAGTTAGATGTAACTGCCAGAGTGTACCAGACTGCAGCCCCTCCATTCGCTATATCCGGAAGGTATGAATACCCTGTGAATCAAAGGTTACTATTGCAGAAACTTTTTCAGCTTGAACTGTTTTACCAGTACCTGACTCAGCAGCACTATCTCCTTGCCCTAGAGACACTAGGTGCAAGAATTATTACTAAATGGATGCACAAAGATGGCACTTGTAGCTGAGGCAGATGAACTATTTGGAAAGCAATAAATTAGACCCTGATGAAGGAATTGGGCTGTGGGGAGGCTTTGCCAGATCTTTGGATAAACTCATATTTCTTGAAAAATGTTCCAGCATTAGGATGCTTGACTTATACAGGGCATTGACCATGATTGCTATCCAGGGATTCAGAAAAAAATCAAAAAGGAGAAAATTATAAACTCTTCTAGAAAAAGAGATACTGTTTCTGTGAGCTCTTTTCATATCTTTAGGCCAAGGGCAAGGGAAACAAAAAAGGTCCAAACAATATATATATAAATATTATTAAGTTATAAATAAAGGGAATAGATTGCTAAATAATAATATCTGTTCTGTTTTCCTACCTTGATAAATATACCTTTATAATGACAAAATTGAAAGAAATGTGGGAGACTATGATTTTTATTTTAAAAAATAGTTTTAATTATTATTCATGTCTAAATATTTTATAGAAGGCAAGTGATGCTTAAGTGAGTTATAATATAGAGAGAGTTCATAATTCTTTTGTATTTATTCCACATGAACTTTTTCTTGCCTGTATTGCAGAAAAAATAATTACGTTATCACAATCAAGATTTTCACATAATTTATATTGAAAGAATAGTAATAATACAAAAGAATTTTAAAATAAAATATAATTCCTTTGAAATTATAAAAATGTGAATATTTACACAAAAATGCAAACTAAGTTAAATGTAGCTCATATGATATATGCTTCAAAAATTTCTTTTTCTTCTAAATTATTCACAGTTCTCTAAGACAAAATACAAATTATCAATAATAATGTAAAATTTTTGAAAATTGCTATTTAAAGATCATTAAGATAAAGATAAATATTAAATTTTTAAAATATATTCAAATATTTTAAATATTTATACAATAAAATTTGCAATTTAGTAATGTGCTGCCAATTTAATGAGCTGGTATGTCATTAACAATGCACATTATGTTTAGACATACACGTGTATGAGTAAAATTAAGAGTATTAGACATTTTTTAATGTTAAAAATGTTTCTTAGTCATTCTGTGTAACTGTTAAAACTATCTCATTAATTCTGAAATCACAAATCACAATACAAGGAAAGGAAATGGAAATCTGGCACTACTGGATGGCAGGGGGGAGTATTTCATTAAGCTAAAATCTATTGCATTCATGCAATCTGAAGGACCATGTGACAAGTTAATTAATTAGACATCTTTCTTACAAAGCATTTCTATCATACAAATAGTATCTGAAATTCAAATTATTCATTGCATGACTCTGACACTGGAAATAGAGAATCCACATATTTCCAAGGATGTAGCCACTTTTTCTTTGAAATGTACAAAGAAAGGTGAGTAAGTGTTTTCTTAAATTCTGAAGTGTTAGCAGATTAGATGCTTTAGGGTTAAGAGTTTTGCTGGTCAACATTCAGTCAAGATCTTGGATAAACAAGCCATGCATATTTTTTGATATGTTTATTGTATTTTATTATCATTATTATTTCAGTTTGGGTTTTTTGTTGTTGTTGTTGCAAATTTTGTGTAATATTCAAGCCACAGTCCAGGTGTCCTGCATGCTAAGACTGAAAAAGGTTATTGATTGGGCTCATTTCCTCCCTCCCTATTCCCTACCCGCTACATTGGAGTGAGAGGAGAAAAGAGACAAAGTTCCTCTCCCCACACCAAGTCCATCAAGCCACAAACTTGACTGATAATTGCAAAGTCCAATTAGATGCAGTATTGGAATAACATGTTATTATGGGTCAGGAAAGAAAATGTAAGAAGCCATGGTTCAAAGCAGGGAATGGTACAATGATCTTCTGAAGATTCTCTGAAGAATCCTCTAAGGAAGCCCACTAAACAACCAATATTTGGTTACTGCATTTGGACAGATTGCATTTGAGAGTCAGGAGAGAAATACAAATAATCTCTACTGAGTAAAAATCAAAACAAAAAACGCTACGTTTGTTTCTACTCATACCTGCTCCCCTAATCCCAACTCCCTCTTTAACTCTAAAATTACCCAAAGCAGAAGGAATGGGAATGAGGTGTGACAAGACCAGGAAAAGGGTAGATCATACCCCCCACCCCATCTTTTCCGTTTTGCTGGGCTTAGAGCCATGATCAAACTTGAACTTTGGGGAAAAGCAGAAACTTAAAATTGGAGTTAAGTATAAAATTGGGATTTAACCAAATTTGTCTTTGTAATATATGAAGAATTTTCAAGATGTAAATAAAGTTATGCCATATATCCAAGATATTAGTAGCAGTAAGGGGAAATTTGATATATCATGTTTGAATATGTTAACTGTAGAAAAAATTCTGTGTCTTGATTGTAACCTACTTAGCTCATACCATTAAATAAGCTGGTTATGTATTTAGCTAATATTTTGACATCAGGAGTTTTCTCAAAAAGCAGTGACATAGTAAATATCTTTATTACTCAATCTTTATGTGCTTTCCTCAATATATTCTTGGAATATATATTTTAAAAGTGTGATATTTATAGTGCTAAATTTTACTTCACTAAAATGTATAACGACCTAACTTTTAAAATTCATTTTTTCATAATTTCAGGACAACTCTATTCATTCGAATTCAATTTGCTTCTAAGGAAGGTAAATACAATTTCAACAACTTTTTGATCTGGACAATTTGAGGCTTAGTGCTAAATATCATAGTGTAACCCTCAACACAAAAAGAAAACATAATAGGTCATAAGATGTCTTAATTTTCACAGAAAGAAATACCATGATGTTTGGCTAAGGTCATGCTCCTAACATCTTCAATATGCTCTAACACCACCTTTAACTTGTAGACAATACACCCTAGGAGGACCTTAGTCCCTGCTCTTTCAGTGGAGATGACACCTATATGTTTCCTCTAACCAGTGGAACATAGCAAGCAAGAAGGAATATCACTCCCATGATGGTGTTATGCATATGATAAATATGAAGGTATTTAATCATCATCATCATGATCATCTTTCTCATGATGTATTTCAGATGTATTATCTTTATAAATTTTTGCAATAAAATTATTATAAGAGCTTCATATGGGTAAACATTTGGATAATGACTTTTTTGAATTCTGAATAATACTTCTGACAGGTCTTATTATATTAAGGCTAACATCTATGTAAAAAAATACTAGTACAGCCTTGTCCAAATCATTTTTTTCCCCTAAACCAAGACTTTAGATAAAGACTTGAGACAAAAGAATGTAGTCTTGGGTCTGTTTTCTTATGGTCTCTGTTCTTATGTCTACTTTCATTGTCTTTCATTATGCATGATGTTCTGTACATATTTCTATTTTTGGACTTAAGATATGTTTTATATTTATCGCCCTTTTTGTATACCTCTGTCTCTGAAATATTTTGTAAAGCTCATTAGTTCTTTTGATATGGAACAATTACATTAACCTTTCTTTGACTTATGGAATCTTAAAATCATACATTTTTACTCTGTTGTTAAAAGAGTGAAACTTCATCTCCAACAGTACCTATGTAATTAAATTGAAACATTCTAAAGGGCAGAGGTATTTATCTTTCATTCAAATCAAGCCAATTAAGGAAATAATGAAATGAAGAATTCATTATATTAATACAAAGGTAACTATGTTGGGTTTTCTCTATCTCCTATATCCATTTTGTATCAAAATAACATTATTTAGTATATTTTCAGAATGTATTCTATCATTGCTTTGAATATGTTGATGGTGGGTAGTTTAAACATGATACAAAGTTCAGAAAAAAATAATGATTTATCTTCCTTTGATAGAATAAAATTTAAATTTTTCTTTTTTGTCTAAAAGGGCTAGTGTCAATTCATTTTCATCTAATGTTTTTGTTGAAGAGGAATCCAGGATGGTCAGTCAATATAAAATAATTTTAAAATAAATTTTCTGTATTTCATTCATTTTTAATATCGCTTTGTAAACTTTTTTAAGTCTAAAAGAAATCTGAATTGATTTTCTATAATATTTAGCCATTCTGGTGATTTAATCAACAGGACTCTAAAAAACTAAGGAAAGAAAAAAAATAAGAAAAATTTTTGAAAAAAAAGAATAAATATTATAGTGAACTGACTGAGAAATAGAGAGGTTTAAAAATTCTACATAGACAGTTCACCTTATAATTTTTTTCTTAGGGAAAAAACACACTTGATTATGTGAAAATGTCTTTCTCTTAAATGCATTTGAATTTATGCCCACATGTGCACTCACACTCACACACACACACACTCTCACACCCACATTGCACGAAGGGTTATCACAAAACAAAACAAGACCCTGGTGATGGCAACTCAGGGGAAGTATAATAAATTTTCATTAAATGAGACCTGCATTTCTTCTTGCCCATAAGAAAACTCATGAGTGTCAGATTCCATTTAATGAGACCTTTTCTCTATGGAGAAAATAATCAGTGAATAGGAACTATTCTACAAAATCTGATTTGATGTTTCAATATGAATTTCTAACAAGGGGTAGGAGAACAGGCCAGTCAGTTGACTTGCAAACAAGAGATCAAGACACATTTCTTACCCTGCTAATAAGTCTGTGTGACCTTCAGGTGTACATTTATTTAACCCCTTGAACTCAAGTTCATTTAAACTCAATTTAACCAATATTTTGTGACAAAGTTAGAAATGATATATGGTATTCTAGGATTTTGTGGGGAATAAATCTTGATTGATAAACAAGATCCAGCTCCTGAATATGCTGAAATTAGGTAGGCATGAAAAGCAAGTACACAGTAACACTAGCACAAGGAAGAAGTACCAAAATCACATGTACAAAGGCTCTAAGGTGATAATACTTCATCCTGAATGAAGATGAGCAAGGAAGACCCTGTGGCTGGAGGTGAGTGAAGAAGGAAGAAGAGGAATAGGAGGGAAGGTGAAAGAGGGGAAGAGGATGGACTCTTACTGGTCCTGGTGGGCCATGAGTCAAACACTGGCTTTTCTGTTGAGAGAGAGAAGAATGTAATTGAAGGCTGGAAAGGAATGATATGCTCTGACTGAGTTTTTAACTGAATCACTCTTGCTGCCATCAAGGAACTAAACTAAAGAGAGTAAAAGGAAGCCTTGGGAAGAGGCTGCTTTAATAAGGGAGGTAAGAGATGACGGTATCCTGGACCAGCACGTCAGAAGTTGTGGCTGTGAGATGTGGTCAGATTCAGCACCCACTGATGGCAGGATTTGCTGTTAGATTGGACCTACTTTTTGAGAGAAGGAGCCAAGAATATCAAAAAGGGATTTTGACCTGCGAGATTAAAAGCATGGAACAGCCATTAACTGAGATGAAGAAGATGGGAGAAATTGCCTTGTTAAAATAGACTGAAAGCATTTTGTATGAGAAAGGTAGGAATGGGTATAGAAGAGGAGATTCTAAACAGAGAGAAAAAAATTGAGTAAATATGGACTACAGAGTAGGGTGGCAGGAGAGACATTATTTATTCTGAAGCGTAAGTGAGCCATTGTGTCAGGAAGGCAGAATTCACATGGAATTATCGTGTCTGATACTCATAATACATTAAGAAAGAGAATATTTGCTAAGGATTTTCCAGTTTTTGAAAGTTGCTATTTTTTTTTCCAGTAGGAAAGTTCATGATTTGAATTTCAGAGAGACTGTACCTGATTATTCTATCTACAAGAAGTCAAACATTTTCTGACCAGAATTCTTAAACTTGAATGATTCAGTAAAATATTTTTACACATTGATCTTTGTTGCTGAGTTGACTTATTTATTTGTATACCAATCAACAATGTGTACATATTACCTTTGAATATTTGATATAACTTTAAAAATTACATCTTATTCACATTTTAATGCATATTTGGTTAAATGCTGATGCAATGGAACACCGGTGCAGAACCATTTATCTGAATTCGACATTTATCTTTCTTTTTTCTTTTTTTTATAAATTGCTTTGATATATAATTTATCCATTTTACTTATGGTATAATTAATCATTTTCATACAAATATATCATAGATGTTACATATATTTTATGATTTATAATTTCCTTTTGAGTTTTTAGATATTCATATTCAAATCTATTAATCTGTTGCTTGGGGTTTTCTGTCCTTTATAATTAACATTACTGAAATGAACCTGTGTGCAATAATAAGGTCTGGTGGGCCTTCCTTATCTCTTTACATTCTTGTCTTGGGTATGCTTGCTTCTCTATACATGAAGATGAGCTCTGACTCTGGATACGTCAGCCACTAGCATGTTTTGCTGCAATGAAAGAATCAGGGATACCATCCATGTCAAAACAAAGTGCACCATAGCTGCCACCAAGATTCCTAAATCCTTTACAGATTAGTTATCTGATTTTAAACTGGTGTTAAATGCTACTGCAACAAAGATGAGGAATTTCCTTATTCCCAGTCTTTTGATTTACTCTTCTGAATGGCTACAATACTCATCTGTTAAGTCAAAGATGTTTGTGAGCCGTTGTGCTGTGTCTATTAGGTTGACCTGAGAAGTGAGAAGTGAAGGCTAAGATACACTAAACTAATCACAAACACAACCATGTACCCCAAGGGGAATTCCAGGTATCCTGTAATTGGGTACTTACCTTCCTTTCCCCAATATTAACCTTTTACTAATTGCTGGTCCAGTCAGATTTGTGTCATTCAAAAGAATGCCATAATTAAACAAATTAAAATATATCTATACACATATAACAAGAAAAATAAATAAAAGAAGGAAATATACAGTAAAAATGTTGGGAAGAAGAAAACAACTTTGACAGATAAAGAACATCAATAAAAAATGTTATCATTGATCAGTTAAAATTTGTGACCAAATTCCACCATAAAATTAAAAAAAAAAATGTAATGAATCAATTCCCATTATATAATAAGAGTACAATACAGAAACAAAATTTATTGAAGAACTGAAACGTGAACAACAGAATTCAAGAAGTACAAAAAAAATCATAGTGATGTCACAAAAATGAAGGGTAAATCAGAAGTTGTTCAAAGTAGAAAAAATGAGCAAAAGTTGAAATGATCTAAGAGTTTACATACAAATCTCATGCCCCAGCAGAGGTAGTAAGCATCCTAAATTAGAAATAAGCCATTTTCTACTCAAATTCTAGACCCACAGAATAGTGACTTATTAAATAATTTTTTTATCACAAAATGTTTGGGAGTAGTTTTTTATGTAGAAATAGCCAGAACAGAAATTAAATGTGAAGGCAGAATCAATTAATTTTCAGGTAAGCAAGGACTCAAAAATTTATTTTCCATACACACTTCCTAGTGAAATGGAGGATACAGAATAGGAAGATGAAGCTATAAAACAACAATACAATTTTGAACCAATCATGGAAAAGTGAAAAGATGATAGTTGTATATTATTCTGAAGAACAACAGTAGTATTTTGAAGCAAGCTGACACAGGCACTAAAATGAAGGGAGAAGTATATCAAAAAAGAGGATTCTTAAGAATTGGATGATGAGGCTGAGAAAACTTGAAGCTACAGTAACACAAATTAGTGCAGTAATAAAATGAAGGTAATTTCAAATTGCAGAACCAACAATAATACAAACAATTTATATATGAGAAGAAATGTAACAGCACATTATTTGACTATGCAGTGAAATATACCTATATCATCACGACGATAAAATTATTGGAAACTGATTTTCAATCGTTAGGCTCCACCGTCAGGCAAAACGTGGAGGACTTCATTATAACTACAAGGGTTAGATTTGGTTTCAGCTAACAAACTTCAACAATATAAGTGAAAATGAGAAAACAGAAACTGAGAGGGAATCAAGAGAAGAGCTGGTGTCCAAAGATCCTCGTATTACAAAGGTTCTGTAGTTGAAAGATTTTATGTATAGTTGGTGAAACAAGAAAAAAAAATGAGTCTATAAATCCCTAAAGATAATAATAGAGAAATTAAAAATAAAGATATAATTATATAAAAAAAGAAGTTTGATGTAGCAGTAGAGGCTCTATCATACACATAGTTTGTTTCTTCCAAGGTTTTAATGTACCATGTTATTTAAGAACTATCGGCGAAGCGGAGCCAGGATGGCCAACTGGAGACATGGCTTCTTGGACCCCCCTGGCTAGAAAGCAGGATGTCAGATGGAGGAGCGGGGGAAGGTCGCAGCTCAGGTGTTGATCACAGTGAGAGATGTCAGAGAGAGCTGGGACTCCATGGATTAAAACCGTGAAGCTGAGAGGGAAGACGATAATAAAGAGGAGAGGTTGGAGCTCAGGGAAGGGGTTGGGGGATCCCGCTCCCTCTCTTACGCGCCTTGGGGGCCAGCTGGCCACCGAGTTTACTGAAGTCTTTGCCACCTTCCTTGAGCCCCGGCTTGGCAGCAAGTAAGGCACAGGGGGACGAACGAGCGAGCCCCAGGAGTTCGGGCAGTAAGTGAGGAACCCCCCGGGGAGAGTCTGGAGAGAGGCCAGAGTCCGGCTTTCCTCCGTCCAGACACGTCCTCCCCCGCGACTCCCCCAACCGCAGTGGCCGTGGCCGCCGGCCCAGCGATCGCAGCCGCAAGGGCCTCCCCGCCGGGCGGTTTGCGAGTGGCTGTTTGTGGGCGCGCCCCAGGCTCAGGGTTCCACAGAGAGCGGGACCAACGCCTTTTCCCTGGAGGCCTTGTGGTGGAACAGGGCTGCAAAATTGGGGAGATCCCCGCTTGCCAGCGTTTCAGTGTCGCACACTGGTGGCTCAGATAGGCAAGGCAACACCAGCAGCCCCTGTGCGCAGAAGGGGAGCAGGGAGACGCAGGGAAGAATCAGACACCCAGGAAGCGCCGCACAGAGTGTCTGACAGGCGGTGCGGGCTGCTGAGGAACGGGGACCCGGGTGTGTCCCATCCTCCGCGGGAGAGTTCTGCACACTGCATAAGGCTAAGGCGCTTGGAGAGAAGCGGCCCAGCCCCTGTTTCCATAGCAACCAAGCGCCCGGCACTAGGTGCGCTGGTGACTGGGTGGGGCGGCCCCTCCCCCTACTCGTGACAGGGAGAGCGCTTGGAGCTGAGAAGGTCATGGGCAGCCACGTCTCTGTGGTGGCTGTGCGCTCCTGGCTGAGGTCCCCAAAAACAGAGGGGCCCGCACTTCTTCTTTTGTGGACCTGTAGTGCAACAGGTGAGTGCAATCAGGAAACTCCTTGCCCGCTGGCGTTTGGTGGCGACACATGCTAGTGGGTCAGACACACAGACGGGGGAAGGTAATTGGGGTGTTGAGGAAGCATACAGGAACTGAACTGGCAGACGGCGCTGGGGGGGGGGTCCAAAGAGGGGTGATCTAGGAGAGCGCTCACCCCTCCATGCAGAACAATGCACTGCTGGATGAGGGCAGAAAGATCCCAGCCCAGGGCCACAGCATTTAAGCGTTTAGGTCCCTCTCCTGTGAACATCCTCCCCAGGTTGGAGAGTTTGTCCTGACCTTCCTACTAGCGGGTACCCCTTGTGGCTGGAAAGCAACTTCTGATCCCTGCGAGGCTTTGCAAAGCCTTTCAGGCTCCGGCAACCTAGACATGAACTGCCTTGCTCCTCCCCCCTCCTCAGTAGTGGTGAAGATCAAGCAAGCGGCTTGGGGCTACAGGGTCCCTCCTAAAGCTTGGGGCATCCACATACTCCACCTGGGGGACCAGAGCCTACCAGGGAAACGAAAAAACATCTTGGCAGCTGGCTCTTTCATACAAACATCAACCAATGACAGGGGGAACAACTCTAGCTTATCATAGAGTCTTCCAAGTCAAGCAAACAGGGTGGGGATGATTCATACTCACAAGGAGCTCCCACCATCTCCGAGAGAAAGTTGGTGGAGCCAACACAATTCACACTGCTGGGCAGAGGTGAAGACAGCAGGACAGAGGCGACCTGAGGAAGACCGTCAAACCTGCTTGAACACTCACTCCATAGGCAACTCAGGACCAGCACTCTTCTCTCTGGCATGGTTAGGGACTGATCTTCAGTGGCCTGGGGACAGGCCCAAAAGCCAGATCTAGTATCCCCAGGACTCAATCGAGAGACAAATACAACCGGTGTTGAATGTGTTACTATCAAAGTATGTTTCTCTCAGCATAGTTTATCCTCAAATAGTACGTAAAAATTCTATTTAAAATTCATTTAAGTTTATTTTTGTAATAACTAAATACATTTCTTCCAAGTCAGGGTATTTCTTAACATACACAATTTAAACACAAAAAATAACGTGTTGAGTGTTAATGTCTTATTTCTAACAGAACATTACATGAAAAATATAAAGTTCAGCTCTAAAATTTCCTGGGCATTGAAATCTCAGCAGAAATAGCAAGAAGTTCAGCACTTATTGATAAGGTTTATATTAATTGAAAATTAAGATAAACCTAATATATATATATCTCAAGCAACAAACACTGAAAATAATATTAGAATTTATTTTCCAGCATCCAGAGATTTCTTTAATGAAAATTTTTTTTTCTTTTTTTTTTTTTATTTCAGCTCATCATGGGGGTACAAAAGCTCAGGTTATATACATTGTCCATGTCCCGCCCATCCCCCTGAGTCAGAGCCTCAAGCATGTCCATTCTCCAGACAGTGCACCTGGAACTCACCATGTAGTCATACCTCCATCCCCTCCCCCCACCCCCCACCTCCCCGAGTCAGCACCTTCAAGCATAACCATTCCCCAGAGGATGCACAACACACTCATCATGTAGGCATACACCCATCAGCTCTCCCCACCCTCCATCTCAGTCTATCCAATTTTTGTATTAAAAAAATCCAGCAAAATGCAAATAATCAGAATAGTACTGATACCCATTTCTGTTTATAACTCAACAAGCCTAGAAAAGAATAACAGAATGATAGCAATAAGTGATGAAGTTAATATCTTAGAACACATAATTTTTATAAGTAAGTGTATTTATGTAATACATATCTACAAATGGAATTAATAAGGAGAAGGACATATGAAGGTTGAATAGTTTTTTTTTTTTTTAGAGTTGAGGTCTCACTATGTTGTTCAGGATGGTCTGAACTCCTGGTCCTCAGGTGATCTTCCTGCCCTGGCCTTCCAAAGCGCTGTGATTATAGGTATGAGCCTCTGTGCCCAGCCTGAATGTTGAATTTTTAATCTCCATAGAAGTTTACCAATTTAAAACCCTGCAGACAGGTAAGAGAATGCTAATACGACATACAATTTTTTAACTTCCCGAATCTGAGAGTGAGAAAAGGTTATTCCATTTTTTGTTAATATGAAAATCCAAGCTATAAATTTTCCTCTGAGCACTGCTATGTCTATATACTGCAGGCTCTTATCAGAACATAAAATGTGATTTCACAAAACTTCCAACTTAAAAATTAGTAGTTTTAATTTATTTGTAATTTATTTCTTGAGAGCTTACCGGGCAAATTTGAGACACAGGTCTAGTCATTTTCCATGTGTTAATGTCTGTAAATATCCACAAAAAATTGATGAGGCTCAAAGATACTAACTACATCTTCCATCATATTTAATATGTGGTGGAGTATAGATGACAACTCTAGAACTTTGTCTCAAAAGCCCATTCCTTTATTGTAATGTAATATCAATCATCGTCTGTATTTCTGGTCTTTGTTCATATGAGAAAAACAGCCTGAGAAATGTATACTTTGCATGATTTTACAACTCATTTATTTTATACTACTTTAATGAGGCAATAGAGTGCCTAGTAAGTGAATTTCATCATGTACATGTTAATTTTGAAACAGAAACATGAAAAATATTCCCATTAAAAATCCTCCAAATTGATATTTATGATCAATTAAATCATTTTCTCCAACTCCATGGTGTTATTTAACATGAAAGGGAAACCCCAATCTTTTATAGGTTTTAAATTGGCAGCAGAGTTGGAAAAATATGTTAGCACTATGTGACTAGATTCGTGTGTTCTTAATTAGGCCATCAAATACTTCTAATGGTAATAATTTTAATGGTTAGTTACTTAAAACCAAAATGTTAGTGGGCATTATTATCATTTCTATGATAGAAAGTTACATGAAAGACACCATGAATAAATCTTCAACTTCAATTTGGAGGGTTTTTTTGTTTTGTTTTAAGTATTCATTTTCTTTCAGGTGTTTAATTAGCTATAACTTCATTCAAATAATCTCAAAAGGCCTTGAGTATGTGCAGCTGGAAAAAAATATGGTTTCAACTTAACATAGTGTTAATAGAAATATACACTGCAGCCACCTTCTTTTGGAGTGTGAAGTAAGGAATTCATTCATCCTATAAAGATAGCTATTATTGGGAAATTTATAAAAATTATTTTTATATAGACCTTAGTTTCTTAGAAAAAAAAGACAGTATCCTTTTATATTTACTGTTTTCTAACTGTGTTTCTCTACTCAACTTCTCCAATAAATCATCTGTAATCACCCCCAACATTTATAGTCAGGTGTTTATATACATAGAATATTATATGTCCTGTGATTTTAATTTTCTCATCTGATGCAGTATACGATATGTCAAAATTGTTTAAGGCTTTGAAATATCTCCTGCTTCTCAAAAGTCCGATTTCAGAAAATGGGAGTGAAAAATATAATTCATGCTGCTAAATATACAGGGACTTCATTATCGTGTGTCTATGCCTATGTTTTCTTTGGATTTTTTTTTTTTTTTAATTTAGCCGTGGCATTTCTGGATATTCTCCTGAGAAACTGAAGCTAATCCATGGAATCCTCATGCCAGTTTTCAAGCGTTTATACTGGAAAAGAAAAGAATGCCCTGTGCATTGAGATTCTTCTTTCTTCCATATTTATAAAATTTACTTAAAATCATGATTTCTGGATGGCAATCTTCTGAAACAAAATCCAGTGTTTCTCCACTTTGATGACCAAAGGTAGGGTAACAATGAGGTCTAAAGTCGTGCTTTTGTGGTTACAGAAGTCTGAGTCACTTTCATTCAGACACACAGATTCTATCTAGCATTATCTTCGCTGTCTAGCATGAGAAATCTAATCATATGCCATTTTTCTTGCTTATAGCTGTAGATGGGGATCACACTCACCTGTAAAATTTTCTATATAGATATTTCAGAATTATCAGATGGCAGAGCAAAAGAATTAAAGTCACCTTCAAACTTAAATCTCCTTTGGTTCAGGATGCTAAATTGCTATGAAGTTACTGGGTCAGATTTGAATTTAGAAAAAAATACGTATAGATAGATAGTCTCCAACTCAATTTTCCTGGCTAAAAGGACATAATAAGCAGGTATTTAAAGGGACATATCAAGGTTGAGAAGTAAGTTCAATGTAGCATCAGGAATAGGATTTAAGATTACATTGTTAAATAATATATTTCTCTCGTCCTCTTATTTATTGTGTAACCATGGTTAAATAATTTAGCCTATTTTTCTATCATTGTATTGTCTAAGGAGGAAATATAATGAGTATGAAAAATACTTATGACTCTAGTATGTTTCAACTATCAAAGGAAACACATCATCAATTTTTACCATTTGTACTCTTAATATGTTACTTTAAATTATGTCGGGGTTTTTTCTTTCAAAAGTTAAAGAGTATCTATTGTCTTGGAATAACTGTGACTGAATCTTCAAGTAAGAAGAGAGGGAAGTTAGAACATGTACAAAATTATTTTTATCTATTTCCTAGTCAGATGTCAAATAGATGCGATTCACGATGTCACAACAAAAGAAAGAGAGCAAGGGTGAATATGAGAAGGAGAGAGAGAATACTTTGGAGTGGGCAGTGATGTAGTCAAAGATTTCTTTTATTATAAAATGGTGTAACGAAACTTCACTTGGCAGAAAGCCTGCTGTACACAATAGCAAGTTCTATACAGAAATGCTCTGTATATTGTACACATAGTTCATTTTGTATGAAAAAAATCATATTTTTATTCATGTGAAATGCATTTATTATTTCAAATTTCTTCATTGTATAGTGATTGACCCCACTTTAAAGAAAATTTAGAAAGATATTCCTTACATAATAGCCTAATTAATTGAATTAACATATCCTTGTTAAAATTTTGAGGATGGAATATTTAGGGTGGAAAAGTACAATATCAAACTACAAAATTTAAATAATCTTGGGCACAGATGCCAGATTTAAAAAGCCAACATCACCTTTCATAATTGAAAACAAGGTACCTTTGCAAAGAATCATTTATTAAAACCAAACTACTACTTCAATAAAGCATTAAGATTTGCTGCATAGAATGCCCCTTGGGCAACACTCTGAAATAATATGAATTGCTATTCCAATTCACAATGGAACATTTTAATAAGTGTGATAAATGACTTACAGAGAGCTTCAGATTTCAATGTCAGTGGAATTAGAATAAGGCAAAGGCTGGCCTGGGTGATGGATGTAGAGGATTTTCGTGGTAAACACTTTGCAATGTCAGGACAATACTAGCTTATGGAACTCTCAGAGGTGAAATTTGTCAACTGGCTGCCTGAAGGCAAAAATGTAGACAGAACACTAGTCTTACTTTAACAGATAATATACTCTTTTAAATTCTATAACCTTTCAAAATGATACAAAACAAAGAAATTAAAGATACAGTGTATAAAAATGAATCACCTTACACTTAGAGACATAACATTACATTCATCGCCTCTGCAGTAGAATATATTGGAGAGCTATCTCATGATCAACTGAGGTGAAATTCTTGACTTTTTTCTCTTATTTTAAAAAATATATTTTTTTATTTAGGTGTCCAAACCATATAAGAGTATAAATGCATATGTGGCTCTTTTTTTCTTTTTCTAAACAGATGCAGGTCATATACTTTCCTACAAAAGATCTCCTCTGATCACGTTAACTTAGAACACAGATTCAGAGTGAGTCAGGATTTTATTAAATTTTTAAAAATTCATGACACTCTACAGAATGGTGTATTACTATACACTAATATTCAAATAGAATCTGTCCTATGTACATTATCTCCAATGGTTTTCTTTTACATTATTTTAAATATTCCCAAGGAAACAGTCTGCTAATATATATGCTTCCAGTTACCTAAGTTATTATCTCCTTCACTCTTTTCCCAAAAAGTAGCTTTTATTACAGAGGTATAGTGCTGAAATACATGAAGCATTTTTGCCAACAATGTATTAGATCTGAATAGGACTTAAAAATAAGAAATCTAAATAAAGTGAAGAAAAAGTGAGATCAATAGAGCTAAATATAAGTTTTCTCAAATTTTGTTATATGTAAAGCCATGGAACACTACAAATTTCAAAGACGTTATGAGGAAGGACATTCTATATTTCTAAATAACAACCATGAAAACTATCAGAATAAAGTAACGTGGAAATATTTTTAAATGTATCTCCAGTTTTCAAATTTGTTTTTGGTCATTGTTGGTATACTAAGGTAATGCCTTCCAACCTTCAGCATCCACATAGAATCACCTGGGGATCTTAATCAAATAGCAGTTGTGATCCAGTAGGTTTGACAGGTGAGGTTTGAGGTGCCACACTTCTCCTAATCTAAGAGAAGCTGTTATGCCTCCCATGCAGTGCACACCTTGGTGAGCCAAGCAATAAAGACACTTCCATGACTTCATCGTGGACATATTATATAGGAGAGTTTTATTTTATTTTATTTTTTTTTTTATTTTTTTTTTTTTTATTGAGACAGAGTCTCACTTTCTTGCCCGGGCTAGAGTGAGTGCCATGGCATCAGCCTAGCTCACAGCAACCTCAGACTCCTGGGCTTAAGCGATCCTACTGCCTCAGCCTCCCGAGTAGCTGGGACTACAGGCATGAGCCACCATGCCCGGCTAATTTTTTTTTTTTTTGTATATATATTTTTAGTTGGCCAGATAATTTCTTTCTATTTTTTTTTAGTAGAGATGGGGTCTCACTCTTGCTCAGGCTGGTCTCGAACTCCTGACCTCGAGCGATCCACCCGCCTCGGCCTCCCAGAGCTAGGATTACAGGCGTGAGCCACCGCGCCCGGCCATATAGGAGAGGTTTAGAAAAGGAAAAAGCAACTGCTCTATGTTGGTCAGAATTAGATGAATAAAGTATACACTAAATTCTTGATCTTTTTTGGAAAGTGACAGAAAGTGGATGTCATAGTATTGACTATACAATCAAACGCGTGTTGCATTCCCATCTTGATCCACAACTAGTTATTGAATTGGTACCTATAAATTCTCACCTGGACATCTAGAATAGTATTAACATTTACTTCATTCAGTACTTATGATTATTAAATGGGACAATACATATGAAATGCTTAGAAAGTTCCTGGAATATTATAAACCTTTAATAAATATTATTTTTATGAAGATGCAAAAGTTACCGGGAACTAGAAAATTTGGACTTTAATTTCAGTACTTTCATTTAAGAATTAAGACAGTTTTAACTTTTCAAAATTATTTGAATTCTCATCTCAATTTCCTCATTTACAAAATTTAAATAATTATATTCATTGCAAAAGTTTTCTCAGATTAGAAGAAGACAAATGAAAATATGTATTAGCCATAAAAATATGCAAGTTGAGGGTATAAATTTTGCTTTGAGTGTTAAAGTTTTGGCCAAAACTGATTTTAAATTTTCCAGTTACTGGAATGATTCAGCAGCAAACAAGTAACTTTGCTGATTCATTTTTTTATCTCACTTTTGTCAGAGTTCCCCACAAAATTTTGGCAAAATATGGGCAAATGAGAAACTGGTGAGTTCTACACATATAGTATTTTATTACTTATTAGAAAGGGAAATAGAGGCAGAAACATACACAGGTAAATATTCCTATTATTTTAATGATATATCAATGCTAGTAGTACTTTATGTCTCTTGCTGTGTTTACAGAAACATCATACATTTTATTTAGGAAAAGGTAACAGGAATGCATTCTGTCATACTAGAGCCCTAACAAAAGAGACACTCAGTAAAATAGCTGTTGAAGAATGAATTCAAAAGAAGTTTATTCCTGATTCTATTTCTCTTTTGTGATATGTCCTTAAATGTATACTTGGTCTCTGTATTCTTCAGATTCAATGCAAAAGGAACCATCAATATAGAACTTGCTACTTGGAGATATTACAGTGAACTATGAGAATTAACCAGAGTGATGACAGATAAGTGTTTTGAACTGATTTCTAAGGAAAAGTTCCATAGAAATACAAACCTCTCAGGGCATGAAAGTGCTTTTGAAAGTGAAGAAAAAAATAGCTGAGAGAGAGAGAAAGAGAGGTTAGTAACGAGGAAAAGGGAGATCAGAAGAGAGGGGAGGTCAGAGATCAGGAGTTACAGCCTCTTTCATTTCACAGAGGTAGCACCAGCAAAGGCACAGCTAATCTTTTCTGGTTGCAATGAAAAGGTCTTGTATTAGATTTCATTAATGACTTGGGAAAAGGAATAACCATCAGTTAATTAAACAAATAGACAAGAGTTATGGACACACATAAGGCCAAACATCCAGAGGTTAGAGATATAAGAAAGAAATCATAAGAATGAGAATCAACCTCAGAGACTGAAAATGAGTACACCAAAGCAAAGCTATGGTGTCCAAATTAAAAACAATAATCTTTGATTTCCTTTAACAGAAAAAAAGTTATATGTTGTAAAATTTCAAAATCAGTGGTGTTATTTTAAGTACCAATGAATACACCTATGGATAGTCAAAATACTGGACAGAGTGGAAAGAATATCTATAGTTTGTTAAGATCATTTGACAGTTAATCTTATTTCTATAATTCTAGGTATTTGTGTATATTCCAGATAAAAATGGCTGTGGGAAATCTAACCAAGAATAGGTTAGGTAGTTTATGCCTTAATTCACCGAACTATATGAACATGGTAAGAAAAACGAAGTTAAAAAGCTAGAATGTGTCTCTAGACAAATGAAAGGCACCTTCTCTGAAGGCTGACTGATAAGGAGTCATTCAGCAAACGCTTATCCTTGTATCCCTTCCCTGTTCAGTATTGTAGTGACATGATAATAAAAGTTAGAAAAAATGTCAGTGTTTCTGTGTAAAAGAAGTTCTAAAGAACAAAAATAAAGGAAAATAAATTGTTACAAAGTTGCTTGAAATCAAAAATATCTATCAAAATTTAAATTTGCATACCTCTAATGATCCAAGTTTAATTCTAAGAATCTGTCCTAAGTTATTATTTACATAAGTGTGAGGCATACATAGAAAATGTATAATATTTCTTACAATATTATTTATAATCATGAAAAAAATCAATAGCTACCTAAATGTGCCTTCATAAGGACATTTTGGTATTTTTGTAGTACAGACCAATATGCAGCATATAAAAAGAATAGATGACATCCATTGTGCTTCATATGTCATCAGAAAATTGCAATTGAAAACCACAATCTGATATCGCTACAAACCTACTAGAATGGCTAAAATCCAATGCAGTGACAACACTAAGGCTAGAGAGGATATGTAGCAAGAGGAACTCCACAAAACAGAGTAGTAAGTATGCAAACTACTCTGACAGTTTGAAAGAAATTGGTATTTTCTTACAAAGTTATACATACTTTTGCTATATGATCTAGCAATAGTACTCCTAGGTATTTACCCAATGAGTTGAAAATATATGTCTACTCAAAATTCTGCACATGAATGTTTAGAGCAACTTTATTCATAATCACTAAAAATTGGAAGCAACCAAGAAGCCCTTCAACACATGAATGGGTGAACAAACTGTGGTACATCCAGGCAATTGACTAATATTCAGCACTGAAAAGTAATGAGCTATCAAATCATGACCAGATATAGAGGAAATTTAAATTCCTATTGAAAATTGAAAGGAGCCAATCTGAAAAGGTGTATGATTCATTATGTATGATTCCAACTGTGTACAATTCTGAAAAAGGCAAGAACATAGAAACAGTTAAAAGATCAGTGGTTGCCAGAAATTCAGGGGGAAGGAGGAAGGAGGGAGGGATAAATAGGTGGAATACAAGGGAAGTTTTAGGGCAGCAAAACCATTCTGAATGGCTTTGTAACGGTGGATACTTGACATTATGTATCTGTCAAAACCCGTAGAACTGTACAAAACAAGCAGTGAATTCTAGTTTACACAAAGAACTCCAATGTAAACTATGTACTTTAATAATAATAATGTATCAATATTGTTTCCTCAATTAAAACAAGTGTACCACACCAGTGAAGGGTGCTGATAACAGTAGAAACTGTGCTGGGAAGGCAGGGGTGTACATGGCACTCCACGGAACTCTGTATACTCTGCTCAATTTTTCTGCAAACCTGAATCTGCTTTAAATATAGTTTATTGATTTTTAAATACTAATCCTGTTTGAAGAAATTGAGGTTTTTGTACATAAAAAATTGGATACGTTTAATAAATGTATCCTTTAACATTTCTAAGTGGACAGAATTATCAAAAAGAAAGAAAACAGCAATTGAGAAACAAGGAGAGAGAGAGAGAGAGAGAAAGTGAAAAAGAAATCAAAAAAGAAAAAGAAAGAGAAAAATAAAAAATTGCAAATATGTGGAAACAACCCAAATGCCCATCAATCCATGAATGGATTAGTAAACTGGGGTATATGTATACCATGGAGTATTACTCAGCTATAAGAAATAACGGTGATACGACATCTCTTTGGTTCTCCTGGAGAGAGTTGGAACCCATTATATTAAGTGAAGTATCCAAAGAATGGAAAAACAAGCATCACATGTACTCACCAGAAAATTGGTTTCCCTGATCATCACCTAAATGCACATCAGGGAAGGATACCAATTGGATATCAGACTGGGGGGGGATGGGTGTATGCCTACATGATGAGTCCGTTGTGCACTGTCTGGGGAATGGTCATGCTTGAAGGTGCTGACCCGGGGAGGTGGGGGGTGGGGGGAGGGGATGGAGGTATGACTACATGGTGAGTGCCAGGCACACTGTCTGGAGAATGGACAAGCTTGAGGCTCTGACTCAGGGGGGTGGGCGGGACATGGACAATGTATATAACCTGAGCTTTTGTACCCCCATGATGAGCTGAAATAAAAAAATAAATAAATAAATAAATAAAACATGAAAAGAGAAAAATAAAAAAAATCAAACAAAACTTTATTTACATGAGATTAATGGAATGTGGCATTAATTGTATGGAACATAAAAACTAGGTATTTATTATACATTTCATTTGTATTTTGTTCATTTTATATTCTTTCTCTATACATCATTCCATGTTTTTCTCAGCACTCTTTGTAAGATTTATCCATGTAGTTAGACTTATCTATAGATCATCCATTCCAGTTGTTGTATAGTAGTCCCTTGTATAAACATATAATTTATTGTGCTATGACAAATACCTTGGTTCTTTCTGATGTTTGGCTAAAATGAGCTGTGCTGCCACAAACTTTCTAACACATGTCTTTTTTTATCTTTACAAATGTGCTCTTTTCTGCTGGGTCTATGCCTGCAAGTGCAAAGTTTTCCAAAGGGTTGTACCAATTTTCATTCTCACCAGAAGTGTGTAAGAGTTCCAGTTGCTCCTTGGTGTTCCCAATACTTAATATTTCCTGATTTTGTATTTTATCTGTAATTGTAGTTACATGATATTATTGAACTTTGATTTCAATTTTAATTTTCCTGATTAATGATTTTGAACATGATTTGACAATTGGGATTATATTTATTTTTGGCCATTAGGATATCTTTGGAAATGATGTATCTATTTATGGTTTTTGGCCATTTTTGAATTGTTTTTTCTTATTTTTCTTACTGCTTTTCACTGATCTTTTTATATTATTGATCTGACTTCATTTTCAGACATAGGTATTATAAATATCTTCTTCCATTCTGTAAGTTGCTAAAGTTATTTGATTCTGTCCGAAAATGAAAATTAGTATTATAATATTATTGTATTGAAATAAAATATTTTACTTAATAAAAGAAGTAGATGGATGATAAATTCTTATAGGTAAAGTTGTTATGGACTGAATGTTTATATCCTCCCTCGAATTTATATGTTGAAAATCTAATCTCAATGTATTATTTTGAGGTTCATCCATTTTGCATATGTCATTAATTTTTTCCCTTTTCATTATTGAATGATATTCCATTCCATACCACAGTTTGCTTATCCATTCAACAGATGATAGACATTTGAATTTTTTCCAGGTTTTGACTCTTATGAGTTTTGCTGTTAGGTAAATGTTATGTATATTTTGAGGTAGACATGAGTTTTCATTTCTCTTGGATAGATGTCTAAAAGTGAAACTGCTCTGTTATGAAGTAAGTTTATACTTTATTTTTTAAGAGAATGCAAAAATATTTTCCAAAGTGACACTTCTATTTTACATTCCCACCAGTAATGTATAGTGGTTTTAATTTGCCTACTTCCAAATATTTCAGACTGTCTGTCTTTTTATTATAACCAATATAATGGGTGTGTGGTCATAACTAATGATGATTTTACTTTTTATTTACCTAATATTACTGAGATTTTGTCATCTGCTTGTTAGCTATTTATATATAAAATTTATTGAAATGTCTATTAAAATCATTTGCTAATTTAAAAAATCAACCATTTTATAATTATAAAAACAAGCTATAAAAGATTTTATATATTCTTCTATAATCTTTTTTCAGGTATAGCATCTGCAAGTATTTTAAGTCTATGTCATTTTCAAAAAAGACTATTCAATCCCCATTTAATTTTCCAAGCATCTTTGTATAAAAATCTATTTATCATATTGTAAAAATTTATCTCTGAACTCTCAATTCCTTTCTATTGATCTGTATACCTATCCTTTCACCAATAAAAACACTCTTAATTGCTGTGATTTTATAATAAGGTTTGAAATTAGATAGTTTAAGTTCTTTAATTTTGTTCTTCTTTCTCAAAATTGTTTTATCTATACTAGGTGCTTACTTCTTCATATATATTTCAGAATCAGTGTTCACAGCTGCAAAAATGACAGCTGGGATTTTGGTAAAAATGTCTTTCGATTTATAGCTCAATTTATCAAGAAACATCTTGACAATATCCTGTTTTTTTCTCTATAAACGTAGAATTTCTCTCCATTTATGTAATCTTTACTTTTTCAGTCATATTTTCTACTTGTCTTATAATGATTTATTAAATTTATGCTAAACATTTTAATAGTTTTCATGCTCTCGTAAATAAATTGTTTCTTGAATTTACTATTAGCTTATTCATTGATAGTACAGATACTCTTTGACTTACCATGAGATTGTAGACTGAATAAACCCATAGTAAACAGAAAAATTGTCAAGTCCAATCATCCTAAATTGGGGACCATCTGTATATAAAAACATAACTGATTTTTATGTATTTATCTTGTACTATATCATTTTGTTACATTCATTTTGTAGCTTTGTTAGTTTTTTTCTGAATTTCTTATGAATTTTTATATACATGATAATGTCATCTAGTCATTAAAGACAAATTATGACTCTCCAATCTGGATGTTTAATTTTGTTATGTTTTCCCTTATTGCACTGCATAGAACCTTCAATATTCAATCAATATAGCAGAAGAGAATATATTTTCCTTCTTTCTGATAATAGGGAAAAGCATTCAGTCTCTTAATATTAAGTATGATGTGATATCTTGGATTTTCATACATATCCTTTATCATATTAAGAAATTTTTATATTGTTAAAAATTTTTATCATGAACTTATGTTAAATTTTGTCAAATGCCTTTTCCACATCTATTGAGTTGGTCATGTGTTTTTTAGCCATTTATTCTATAAACATGGTATATTACATTAATTTGCTATTTGTATTTTATAACAACCTTGCATTTGTGTAATAAATCCCAACTGATAATTCTGTATTATCTTTTTATATCATGCTAGATAAAGTTGGCTGATATTTTGTTAAAGATTCTTGCATCTACATTCACAAAGGATATTGTTCTGTAATTTTCTTCTCTTATAATGTCTTACTCTAACTTCAGTATAAGTAATCTTGGACTTTTAAAATTTTGATAAATGTTTTATCCATTAAACATTTGCAAATAAGTCATTATTTATATATTTGATAAAATTTGTCAACAATATCTGAACCTGGACTTTTCTTTGTTTGAATATTAAAAAATTCACAGTTTTTTTCACTTGTCATAAATCTACTCAAATTTTCTGTTTTATTTTGTTTCATTTTCAATGTTTTCTGTTTTTCTAGTACTTTGTTTATTTCATTCAAGTTTTCTAATTTTTTGGCCTTTATTCATAATATTCCATTAAAATGCTTTTTAACTATTGATTCTGTAGAGTCAGTAATGATATTTCTTCATTCATTCCTAACTTTGGTAATTTGTATCTTCTCATCATTTCATTGTTTAGTAAAGGCTTGTCAATTTTGTCCACCTCTCCAAAGAACTAACATTTGTTTCATTAATGTAGTTGTTTATTGTCTTGTATTTCCTAGCATTTTTCTCCATTAATTATTATTTCATTTGTTTGTTTTCTTTGTTTAGATTGTTCTTGTTTTCAAATTCCATGTGGTGGAAACTAAAGTTATTGGTTTATAACATTTCTTCTTTTCTGCTATAGGTGTTTAAAGCTATAAATCTTCTCATTATTGCTTTAGCTGCATCCTATAAATGTTAATGTTTTGTTTTCATTCAGTTCAAGGTATTTTCTAACTTCCTTAAAATTTCACTTTTGATCTATAGGTTATGTAGAAGTGTGATTTTCAATTAAGGATTGTTTTTTCGTATTTCTTTTTAATTATTGATTTCTATTTTAATTTTGTTTCAGTTGAAGAATATGCTTTTTAGGACTTCAGGTTTTTTTAAAAAATATTGAACTTGATTTAAGCTTGGCATATGATATCTCTTGGATAATGTTCCATGTTCACTTGAAAAGGAGACATATTCTATAGTAATTGAATGGAGTGTTCTATACATGTTAGTTAAGTAGTGTCAGTTGATTATGTTGTTCAAGTCTAATATAGTCGCACTAAATTTCTATCTAGTTCTATCAATAATTGAGAATGAAATCTCCAACTATTATTGTTATTTCATGTATTTTGAGTCTCCGTTATTGTATTTTTAATTGTAACATCTTACTTATTGACTCTTTAATCATTATGAAATATTCTTGTCTTTCTCTAAAAGTCTATTTTTCTTATATTATTATAGCCACTTCAGTTATTTTATTATTTGTTTGTATGCTATATCTTTTTACATACTTTTACTTTCAATGTGTGTGTTCAATTTATTTTTTTCTGTTGGCAACAACATATGGTAGGTCTTGTTTTTTTGATCCTGTTTAACTATTTGTTTGATTGGATTGTTTAGACAATTCACATTTAATGTAATTATTATTCAGCTGAATTTACATTTGCTATTTTGGTCATTGCTCCCTGTATGTCTTCTACATTTTTGTGTTTCTAGGACTCCTTAACTGCCTGCTTTATATTAAACAGATATTTTTTAATGTTTTATTTTAGTCTCTTTAAGGGGTTTTTTGGTTATATTTTTGTGAGTTATTTTCTTAGTGGTTACTTTCAACATTATAGTAGGATCTTAATTTAGTAAATGAACTTCAAATTAATGCCAACTTAGTTCCAATATGATACAGAAAATTTGCCCCAATCTCACATCTATATATTATCACTATGTATATTTTATTTAAATGATATAAACTCAATAATTCAGTGTTATAATTATTGCCTTATAAAATTTAAGTGTTTTAAAAATATTAAAAAAGATATGAGAAAAATATACTTACATATTCTCCACCTACTTGTAGTTTATGCTACTTTTTATTTATGCTTATGAATTTGAATCATATCTCATACAATTTCCTTTCATCCTGAAGAATTATCTATAGATTTTCTTATAAGGCAGATATTCTAGTAACAAATATTTTCAGTTTTTTTAAGGTATGAGTACCTGAATTTCGCTTTCATTTCTGAAGGATAGTTTTACTGGATATAGATTTCTTGGTTGATACTTTCTTTTTTTTCCTTTTTTGTTTGTTTACTTTTCTTTCAGTCTGTTTAATGTAATCTCATTCTGGTTTCCATGGTTTCAGATGAGAACTCAGACGTCAATTATATTGAGTCTTCCCTGTACATGGTAAGTCACGTTTCCTTTGCTTTATACAAAATTTACTCCTTGTATTTTAATGGTTTGACTATGATAATGTATGAATTTCCTTGCAATTCTTCCACTTTAGAGCTAACTTGAAGTGTCCATTAATGTGTTTTGTCAAGTTCTTTGTCATAATTTCTTCATTTTTTTCCCTGCCTCTTCTTTATCTCCTCGCCCTCTAGGGTTTCATTATCGTAATCATCAAGATGTTAAGTGATCCGCAGCTTTCTAAGGCTCTGTTTTTTTTTTTTTTTTTTTTTTTTTGCACCCTATCTGGGTGATGGGTATGCTTATAACTTTAACCTGGTCCTTATATGAACATCTGACATATTAGTCAAAAATGTGAGCTCATATTTAGAGAGTATATTAATAATTTTAAATGTGGGGATTTACCTACCTCATAATGTTTTTCAATGTAGAGTTCAGGATGAATAGTTGTTTTTTACAAAAGCTAAAACAAGAATTCTGCAGAGTTGCTCGTTAGTACTTTTCACATAGTTTCCATTTCAAATTGTAAACTAAAAGAATGTGCCTATAGCGGAGATACAAAATTGAATTATTTTCATTAGAAAATTACCTTTAAATATCTTAAAAGATGGTTTATGGCAAAAGAATCCTATTAACTATATAAAGGTAATACATGAAACTGCATGCATATTATAATCATGTAATTTAAAGAGTGAACTAAGTCTTTGCTTGGAGGACTATTGAAATGAGATCTTAATAAAGGAGGGAAAAATGACAAAGAATTCTAGGAATTTCATTTGTTTGATGGAAAAACAAGAAAAAATTACTTAAAATAAATATGCTTAACTGTAATCTAAACATGATTTTAGATTTAGAATCTTAATAATGTGTGTATTGTGTGCTGGAATTCAGCTTATCTGAATTTCCCTGATACATAATTAAAAATGTAAATAAGTTATAACAAATTTGAAATATTTTAAATTACAGTTATTAAACAATAACAATATCTAACATTTGTTTAGGGCTCAAAAACTTTATTAGGTCTAAAGGTACTACCTCACTTAATCTTCCTTATTATACTAACAGGTAGGAATTCCTATGTTCACTTAAAAGATGAGAAATAGAGGCCTACTTAGATATTAAATGGTAGATACCTTACGACATAACTTAATGAAATAAATACTATGTACTTACTAAAAATTGTATTGTAATAGTATATTTAATATATAGAAATATTCCTAATATAATAAAATAATTATATTAAATAATATTTATGAATTTTGGTAATGTGAAAGGTTAAAATTCAATTCTTTGTTATTTTCTTCATTTTACATATTTTCTAAAATTGAGGTGCATTTTTTCTAAATAAGAAAATAATTTTATTTTTTATTTCATAAAAAGCAGACGGGAATCTTTTCTAAATATAAAAATAGGTGATTTACTGTATATTAACTCTTTTTTGCCTGAAAATAACTTGATGAAGTATTAATAGATAATATTACTTTTGCTATTATTACCGTTTTACAGTTAACAAACTAAGACACAAAGAGATTGACTTACCTAAAATCACAGATAATAAGTGGCAGAGCTAGGATTCAAACAATGGAAACAATTTAGGTTCCTTGCCTAATCCACTAATTCTCTACATCTGCTAGGACTATTGTCAACCTTTATTTCCACTCTTTGTTTTTCCAAACATTCTTTAACTCAGTCTTGAATATATGCCTTTTAAATATTTCTTTTATATTTGGAAAAGGCAGAGCACAGTGAGGAAGTTCCTGTTTTTTGAAGCAAAGTGATGCATGATATTCTATAAATATAAAGAAAATCTACATGAAAATTAGAATCATCATTACATTTTCTTCCTCTGCTGAACTCTGCAGTCCCTTATTGTATTGCAAGAGAAATGGTGATAACATCACTCTTCTCAGTTGAACTGTGTCTCAGCATTTTTAACACAATCTACCTTTCCATTACTTCAGGGTTTCATTTAATATTTTCTGCTGTTGAAATCATTGTAAGGGCAGAAGGAGGCAGAATTAGTAGTTGAAGATATATGTTCACTTCTAAAGTTATTTTTTCTTCAAATTATAGAGCATTTCATAAATTTGAATAAAAATGAAGATTGTAGTTCATATGCTTAAGTGGGTTTTGAATTTGCAGTTAAGATTGTTTATGTCAATGCTTAGCATTCAATCCACCCTATAAGATTAAACGAGCAAAGTCACCCATACTTCCTAAGCCTTTGGGCTTTTGAAGTTATTTAATGTATTATTGTTATTGATGTTCATGAGAGCTAAATGTGAAGCATGGTTTTGGAGCTGTAAGTTAATTTATGAAAGAGAAGTTTGCAGATCTTTAAAGAACATGTAGCATTTTTATCATATACATAATTAACTAAAATTGAATATCATTAAAATAATTACTACAAGCACAAATAAAAACTATTTCTTATGTTTGTCAAGTAAGGGTAAAAGGGATTCTTGAATGGACATATAATTTTGACTGTCTACAATAAATTCAAAGATCAATTCTGAGTTTACAGTTAAAAAATAAAATAAAATAAACTTTTGAGGCACATTGTCTTATATGTCTTATATGTACATGTCCTATTGTCTTATATGTACATTTCTATGAATTTTCTCTCATACAATTAAATCTCATCTGTGAAGATAAACTATCTAAAAACTACAAAAAAGCAAAAAATTAAATTTTTGCAATTTAAGTTTAATAATTTCATTGGAAATAGGTTTTTGAAGGTTAAAATTTGCCTGTTAGCTAACTCTACTTTCAAGAAGATGAATGGAAATTTTAATTAAGTAGCTAATTCCAAAAATGAAAAGATAGTTTATTTTAGCCCAACTAGCAATTTTCTTGAAAGTTTAAGATTAGTATCTTCAAATTATCAACCTCAATATTTGAGGTGGAGAATATAGCAAAAGTTAACTTTCCAAACTTGACCTATAAAAATGTTAACTGTTTCCAAGAACATAGAGAATGTAGATTTTACAGGAATTAGATCTATTCACATCAAGCATATGAAATATTATAAAACATATTTATGTTTTATCATAAAAGTTAAAACATTCTTACACATTTTTATTGTTCAATATTAATGACGTATATCAATAGAGTGACTCTAAAGAGAAATACACTGATTCAAAATGATTATATAGATGCACATGATTCTAGAGAAAGTAAGAAGTATCTCATTAGATTATACTATGTTCAATCTAGTCAAATTTTGTCTCTAAATATTGTGTCAAGGAAGAGTTGTGGGTGGAAAGAAAAGGAAGGATGAAACTGGGGTAAGATTCAAGCAAGAGGAAAGTGAAATTGCATGAAAAGAGGTTTCCTATTTTGAAATGACTGGAAGAACTCCTGGAAGAAGTCTTTCAGTTGCGAAATAGGTAAAAAAATAAGAGCCAGCCTGCTTTGTAGAATGAAACTAATGACCATCATGGGAATAATCAGGGTCTTACTTTATTCCAATAGACACTGTAATAGGAACCTGGAGGAATGTCATGATTCCAAACAAAATCAATATTAAGAACAGGGCTTACTCTTGTATAATATTTGATTATCTTTTTGCACTAATTACATCATTAGGCAGGAAAGACATAACAGATAAGCACTCATTGACTCATAGATGATCAGTCCCTCATTTCCTCATCACCTGGAACTCTCCAAATGGCTACCAGACAGTGTGACATCTGTAGTGTATCAGAGCCAGTGATAGAGAGAGAGAGAGAGAGAGAGAGAGAGAGAGAGGACCCAAGATGAAAATTGTAGTGTTTTGTAAACCAATATTAGAACTAACACCTCATCAGTTCTTTTATATCCTGTTTATTGGTAGTGACTCATCAAATGCAGCCCACACTCAACTCCACACACAAGGAGATGGATACCAGGAAATGGAGATCATCTGAGCCCATTCTTAAGGCTGGGTACCACACTGATCCCCATGTCTGTTCTAACAATATGCTTGACAACAATCCACAGTTATGACTCAACATAATTTAAACCCTACAAATGAAACTGTAGAATACTTAAGAAAATATCAGAGGTAAATTACTCTGTCGTGTTCTGCATTGTACAGATTAAAAAACAGAGAACCAAAAAAGAAACATGACTTGCTAGAGATAAAATGAGAAGAAAGTCTATTAAATTATCATACAAATAATCAATTTATAAAAATTATTTTGAAATTATTTTAGAATTATTAAGTAGTTGTCAAGAAAGTTTAATGAGTTACCATAAAATGTTTCCCTAGTATCCCTGTTATTAACATCCTGTGAAACCATGGCATATACGTAAACTAAGTAACAGTTTATAGACTTAACTCAAATAATATTTTATTATCATTTAACATACTTTAACCAGATTTCCTTACTTTTTTCACTAATGTCCTTTTATTATTCTAGGATCTAATTCAGAAAACTTCATTTTATTTACTAATCATGTCTCCTACTCTCCTACATTCTGTGACAGGCTTTCAGAATTTCCTTGTTGTTCATGACCTTGACACTTTTAACTGGTCAAGTATTTTGGTAGAATGTCTCTCAATTTTAGTTGCTCTAATATTTCTCATGATTAGCCTGGGGTTATGAATTTTGGGGAAGGATCAGAAGTGGTGAGATGACATTGTCATCATATTACAGGTGGAACAGCATATCAACATGCCTTGGAACTGTTGTTGTTCACCCTAATTTATTGATGAAGGTGGTGTCCACCATGGTGGTTTCTTTGCTCTAGTTGCTATTTTTCCCTCTCCATGCTCTATTAAAGTCACTATATTCAGCCCACTCTAAAGAAGAGGGTAATTAAATGCCACTTCCTGAAGAGAAGAATATTAAATAGTTTATGTACATACTATGAAAGCACCATAGTAATTAATCAATAATTTGGAGAAGTTACTCTGAGGTTTTGCATATATATTGTTTCTCTATAAAGTTTTGCATTATTTCCCTCATGTCTTCTGCATATGTTATGTGGAATATTTCTGTAAAAAAATTTGTACCTTCTCATCTCTTTGTTTATTCAATCATTTATTTCTATCAATATGGATCTATGAATATTTCTTTTATTATTTGGGTGATAATCCAATAATACTATTATTTAAAAAAATATTTTGCAGAAAAATACCTGTTGCAATCCAAAAGAGACAAATTCAGCTAATGAACAAAAGTGCATGAATATGTAACAATAAAAATTTTCTGATTTTCAATTCTTTAATATGAATATTACTTTTTGCTTTTATTGATATAGTGTAGAAATGCATACACAATTAACAAGGATATATGTTACTTTAAGTTATTTTAGAAATAATCACATTCTCAAAAATAATTTTTGTATGGTTATTGATGAATATAAAACAAAATAAATCATTCTGTCAATGAATAAAAACAATAGAATTTTTCTTTTTTCCAAATATTTTTATATATTTGGGGGTACAAGTGCAGTTTTGTTACATAGACATATTTTTTAGTGGTGAAGTCTGGGCTTTTCATGTAACCATCACCCAATTAGTATACATAGTACCTATTAGGTGATTTCTTCCCTCACCCTGTCACCCTTCCAATGTCTATTATTCCATTTTCTATGTCCATGTGTATACATGATTTAGCTCCCACTTATAAGTGAGAAAATAACAGTATTTGAATTCTGTTTCTGAGTTATTTCAGTTAATATAATGACCACCAATTCCATCTATATTCCTGCAAAAGACATTATTTCATTCTTGTTTATGGCTGAATAGTATTCCATTGTGTAGGCGTTACTGTGGGGGTGTGTGTGTGGGATGTGTTAATATATATGTCACATTTTCTTTATCCAATCACCCATTGATGGACACTTAGATTGATTCCATGTCTTTGCTATTGTGAATAGTGCTGCAATAAACTAACAAGTGCAAGTATCTCTTTGATATAATGATTTTTGCTTTCCTTTGGGTAGCTACCCAGTAGTGGGATTGCTGGAACAAATGATAGAGCTATTTTTAGTGATTGAGAAATCTCTATACTGTTTTCCTCAGTGGGTGTACTAATTTACATTCCTACCAACAGTGTATAAGTGTTCCATTTTCTCTCCATCCTCACCAACATCTGTTGCTTTATGACTTTACGATGATGGCCATTTTGACTGGTGTAAGATGCTATTTCATTGTGATTTTAATTTTCATTTCTTTGATGGTTAATGATGTTGAGTATCTTTTCATGTTTGTTAAAATTTTTCACCCATAAGATGTCCTGGTTTCAACAATAAAACATGTATTATATAGCTCTGTAGGTAAGTATTAATCATTTATCATTTTATTATATAATAACTATAGTTCTTTATGGTTCTCCTTACCATAAGTAAATTCTTCTTATCCTAGATATATTGTTGCATCCTTTTATTATGAACTTTACTCAAATGTCACCTTCTCTTTTCATCAGTCACATTGTGTCTTATTGTATTTTTTCATTGTCAGTCTTTCTATCTGAAATTATTTAATCATAATTACATATTGTGTATTGTCTCCCTTCACTGCCATAGGAGCAGGGCAGAAAAATTTTAAGTATAATTCCATGCTAATCACTTTACTTGGAATAAACAGTACCTTGAAGAGAACCTAGAGGTTACATGTACTCCAAGACATCATATATGTGAATACATGGAGTATTTGCTTAAATATTATAACTGATTAGTCTATTAACAAAGCCATTATTTAGTTACATTTTATATCACCTATTCTTCTTCCATTTATAGACATGTCACTGGAAACTTCAGATTTCAGAAATCTGTCTAACTTCTAGAGCACCCTGTTGTTTTTACATCTGTGTGGTATTTTCCCTCATGCTATTCCTCTGCCCGCAGGCCATCAACCTGTTATCCAAACTCATATTTTGGTCATAAATAAATCTTACTTCTTTTCTAAGAATCAAATCAAGTATCACCTCCTATGAGATGTTTGACTCTGAAACAGTCTAAATGTCCTTTCTCCTCCTGTGTATGTTTTGCATAGAAATGATCTATGTATTTTTCATTTTTGTATATCCAGTGCCTAACACAATTATCTTAGACATTCAATAAATATTTTCCCTCAGGTGGAGATAGCGTAATCCACACCGTGTGAAACAAATTTAACATTCCATGTAGGCACGGATTTCGAGATGAATAGTCTAGGAATAAGTAAAATGGCAGATCTTTAGACTTTTAAAAGACACAGGTGTATTCAAGATTAAAATGATTTTCTTACTTTTATGTATTGTTTGTGGACTTAAACCATAACTGAGGCCTAATAAGAATTAGATTGATGTAGGGCTCATCTCATATTCAATGGTATCTGATAAGACATTTCCACTCTGAGAAACTGATGGAGAGAGTCAAAAATCACAACAATTCTATCCCTTAGGATTCCCTGAGCTATTGGGGGTCATTATTTCTTTTGGTATGTAAGTATTTTAGAAATAACTCCAATACAGACATATTATTAAATTAATTTATAAACTTTATTGAAAAATATCTCCATTTTTGACTTGTTCTGTCCCCCTTCCACTTCAGAATACTTGGTACAGCATAAAACACATGGAATGGGCTTAAAGTAGGAAAAATAATGGCTTTCAAAGACATGTACCTTCTTATCCCTAGAACCTGTAAATTTATTATGTTATATGAAAAAGGAGAATTAAGTTTGCAGATATAATTAAGGTGATAATTAGCAGTCCTTAAAATAGAAAGATTATCCTGAATTATTGGCTGTGCCCAGTGCAAACACAAAGGTTGTTAAATGTGAACCAGGGCGGCACAGGAGTGAGCATCAGAGTACTGTGATGTGAAAAGGACGCATCCACCCAATGCCGACTTTGAAGATGCAAGGGGACTAGGAGCTGTTGAATGCAGCCAGCTTCTAAAAGGTAGAAAAAACAATAAAACATTTCTCCCTAGAACTTCTAAAAAGGAACTTGGCACCACTGACATGCTTATTTTCTCCCAGTGAGACCGATTTTGCACTACTGATCTCAAGAACTGTAAGATTAAAAAATTGCATTGTTTTAAGCCATTAAAATGGTATTAATTTGCTCTGAAAATGATTATCATAGGTGGAATCTATTTTTCTGTTTTATGTCTTGCCAAATGCCCCATCAACACACAATCAATTTTAAATAACAGATATAGTACCTTTTAAAGGATAAGTACCCTTATATTGATTATACTTTGTTTTGAATTACTGGTCAGAAAGTTAAAATCTTATTTAGAGTTTACGCACACACACATACACGTGCACACACATACTCATATACACACCATAAATCCTGCCAAACATTAGGAATTCTTTATATGGTGAAGAAAATTTTGTAAATATGGTAAATTATGGCCAATAAAAGGATATATTGCTGATATGTAATCTGGAAACTGGCAAGTTGGAGATAGCATAGCTAGCGGAAGAAAAAAATATATAATCCTGTCCATCAACTTTCCTAATAGAGAAATAAAACACTGACTAACATCTGTGAAAACAATTAAGAGCATTTCTCCCTTACCTTTCCTCAAAAAAAAAAAAGTGATGATTTACATCATCAGTAAAATGTGAATTTTTCTTTCCCCTCACTAAGAGAAAGTGAAAGAAAAACGGTAAGACACAGTACAGCCATGGTGTTTTGGGGGCAGGAAAACGCAGCTGCAAATAAAAATTGCTATTACTATTCTTTAAGTAACAATCCCAGTTACTTCTTCCCTTTCCACTCAAGCGGTAGATTTATATCTGTGTTTTATTTTTCTCCTTGCTACTGGCTGACAAAGGCTGTGGGCAGAACAGAACTCACATCTCACATTCCTCCTCAACCCTCCTTTTTTTTTTTTTGTTTTGAGACAGAGTCTTGCTGTGTTGCCCAGGCTAGAGTGAGTGCCATGGCGTCAGCCTAGCTCACAGCAACCTCAGACTCCTGGGTTTAAGCGATCCTCCTGCCTCAGCCTCCCGAGTAGCTGGGACTACAGGCATGCGCCACCATGCCCGGCTAATTTTTCTACATATAGATTTTTAGCTGTCCAAATCATTTCTTTCTATTTTTGGTAGAGACAGGGTCTCACTCTTGCTCAGGCTGGTCTCAAACTCCTGACCTCAAGCAATCCACCCGCCTCGGCCTCCCAGAGTGCTAGGATTACAGGCGTGAGCCACCTCGCCCGGCCAGCCCTCCTTGACAAAGATGCATGCTCTGTGTGTTTGATGTATTCTTTCCTCCACAAAAAACAATCGTACCTCAGGAAACAAAGTATAATACAAAAGCCTCGGCTTTACCTGGTATATAAGTTGCAAAACTTTTAGGAAATGAGGCCAGAGAGGAAAAATCAAAGCAACTCTATACACATTGAGATAAAATTAAAAAAAAAAAACACATGACTTCTAGGTGGCCTAGGAGGTAACAAGGAAAACAACAATTTATTTAAATACACATATTAAATGAGTATATATTAATATACATAAATTAAATAAGTATAAATCACTATTTTTTATTATTATAATATTATGTCTGAAATAGAGTGTTACATCTACAAAACAACTAACTTCTCTCAAAGTGAATCAGTTAATCTGAGTTATATTGTTCGCTATGAGCCAGTTTCAGAAGAAAAAGCAAAAGAAATACCTGAATAGAGTGTGAAAGTGGCTCAAAACTTTTTGTCAAGTGTTGCAGGCATGTTCTGTTACATGACACAGAGATGAACAAGGTGAAACTGATACCCACAAAGACAGCATGTAAGAAAATTCTGAAGTCCTGGATGAAAGGAGAAGACTAATACAGAGGTGATTTGAATAATAACAGGCAGGATTCAATTGCAGTTTTGAAATCTCAAGGCAATATCCGGATCCTTAAAAGAATGTAACAAATATAACCAGCATAGTGAGAACCAATGTTTTTCAGAGTAAAGGATCTGAGCATATGGATCTGCTACACATGAGCCAGTGCAGGTTCTTAAGCAACACATGTCAACCAAAATGCTGAAATTGGGCGTTGGGCAGCATCAAATAACCCAGGTTCTGCAATCAATTTGACATAATTCAGCTCTGTTATGTAAGCCTGAGAAGACAGTGTCATCTTGCTAAGTCTCGGTTTTGTCATTTGTAAATCAGTGAAATACCTCAGCATTGTTCAATGTTTATAAGGTACTTACTACTGTGTCTTATAACATAGAAGGCAGAAGAAAAATGCAGCTATAATTATCACAGCAGAATAATAAATCTCGTCTACATCAAACGAGATTACCTTTTTTACCAATAGACAATTATTGGGCTTATTATATTTTAGTTACAGTCACGAGTTTCAGTAAATCCTTAATTTTATTTACTCATTTAAATGATATTTATTTAGAACTTCTAGTGAACCAGACAATATTCTAGGTCCTGGAGATATAGTAGCAAAGAAAACAAAGTCCCTGACTTTACCCTCTTTTATTATGTTACATTTAAGAAGACAAATAATAAACTAACAAATATGCAGAAATGTATGAGGCCACATGGTTACGAGTGCTTTAGAAAAGATTAGAGCATCTAAAAGGGATTTAGAGAGTGCGAGTGAGGTTGGTAATGCTATTTTGTTTAGAATGGTCAGAAAAGAAT